>NC_086178.1:72773725-75173725 GCF_023053635.1 Elgaria multicarinata webbii | reverse complement strand
AGAAGCAATTCAATAAATCAAAGTAGTTTGCGCCCCTCACCCCTCTCACTTGGCAGTGTCAGAAAACAGGTAGGCAAACCATCTCTACAGGACACTGGAACTCAAGGGATGTGATTAGAATCAGCTTCACAGTTTTTGTTTTGACATGCTGCCATTGACACAACATGCTGATGCTTCTCTGGCACAAGTTTACATGGGTCTGATCTGGATTTGGGTCTGCCTTGATGCAAAACTTTCCTAGTTCACACTCAACCACGAGGCTCACTGACTCTTAGCCTAGCCTACCTCACAGGGTTGTTGTGTGGATAAAATGGAGAGGAGGAGGACTATGCAAGTTACCTTGCGTTCATCACAAGAGGGGGAAAAGGTTGGTTAAAAATGTAAAAAGAAGAAGAAATATTATAGTTTCTCCAGAATAAATGCAACAGGGACCTGGTCCTTTCCTGATGGTTGTGCCTCCATTTATTGTGAAGAAATCTGGCCAGTTAAATGCTTGCACAACATTCACAATTGCACATGTACTTTTGAGTTTAAACAAGTAATTTTGTTCCCAAGTTCAGAATATAAAGCAGCCTTCCCCAACCTGGTGCCCTCCAAATGCGTTTGACTACAACTCCCATCATCCAACACATCTGAAGGGTGCCAGGCTTGTAAAGGCTGATCCACACTATGAATTAGCCCTCAGTGAGTTGAGATCAATAGTCTTGCCTATGTTGGAAGTTTCATTGGACACCCAAATCAAGTTTTATTGCAACATCCTTATTTTGGAATGTATTTGGATGAAGGATCCTGCCATTAGATTAGAGTGTTTTCATGCTTGTTCAGCCCTGTGATGCAATGGCTATAATATATTATCCATTCTCATGGTGCCACTTGAAAAGCTGTATTTGAAGAATGCCTACATTTAAAAAGACAGAAAGACATCAAACTCATCTGGACATTGAGTTGCTTAGATACAGAGGCTAGGCAGGACGGATGAATGTTTTTATAAATTATAATCAATAACAATACGTACGTTATACCCAAGTCACAAGCAAATTGTGCAGTTTGCTATGTTAACATAAATGTCAAGTCAGCTCTCCCTCGGGAACTGTGTGAAGAAGCATCATAGGATTTAAGACAAAACTTAAGGCAGGCTTGATACACCAAGGCAAGACAGGCCAAAATGCTGATTCAATGAGAACAAGAGATGCAGCAGGTGTTTGGACCACAGACAGCCAAAATTAGGTGATTTTGTGTCAGCCCAGCAGTGAAATGAGGTCATGCTGCACCCTGGCGCTATCTGACAGGGGGTCAGGGGACTTGAAAGATAAAACTGTGCTAAAAAAACAAAGGCGATGGCACAATGGGAAGGGGTCGACTGGCACAATTGCAGTGATTGATGAAAGCGAGTGAATAGGAAACGAGATACAGGAAATGTATTCGTTTAAGTTTGTCCTGAAAACCGTTTTCTCCCAGGGAAAGATCATCTCAAAGCTGGCATGTTCCGAAACGCTTTCGCAGGGAGGTGAAGGAGTCCTAGCCCTGGCTAGGAATGTCAGGGCCACTTATGAAAAATCTATGTGTGAAGATCATCTTGAGAGACCCAGCCAGTCCCATCATGGAAAGACGTGTATGAGAGAAAAAAAATATATTTCCATGGCTCAGGAAAGGTCAAACTCATGTCTACTTCTGACATGCTCCTGAGCTTTCCCTCACAACAGTGCTGACTCGAGGTTTTTGAGGGCCCTTGGGCAAGACACCCTGAATGGGTCCTCCTCCCTCAGTGAGTCTGCTTTCTCACCACCATAGTCACCCGCTGCTATTGCTCCTCATCCTCTTTTTCATCACTGTGAAGGACAGTCCAAAATGGCTGCTTTCTTGTTCAACTAAGTCTTGTCCGGATGATTGTGTGTTACTGTCTAACTTGGCCTGGGCTGCTGGGCCAGAGGGAGGGAGTCGGAGGAGGCTCCTCAAGGTCGATCTCATAGCTGGGTCATTGGCTGTGTGCGGCGGTCTCGACTCCTACCACAGCACCTGGGAGTTTATCAAGGCTAATTGGGATGTTGATGTGCCCCAGCTGTGGGAAAGAACACTTTGTGGAGGGGCCCTCGTTCCTAAGGGAGGGGCACCAGGGGCCCGGGTAGGGCATAGGATTGGTGGAGGCAGGTCACGGGACCTGTCGACTGGCAAAGGGATAAAGAAGCAGGTAGCCAAGGCCTTTCATCTTCCTGTGGGCTACATGTGTATCAGGTGGAAGTTCTGTTCTGAGCTGGGAGATGCTGCTCGGGGTTTAGATAGGTTTTTTATGTTTTAAGTGTCTGGATACTTTACGGGAGACTGGCCGCGGCGGGTTTTAGAATGGGGTTAATGGCTTTATGGTGTGATTGCTTGCCGATAACCTTTCCTTTGTACTTTACCTCACCCCCCTTTCTCTCTCCTTCCCCCCTCTCTCCCTTCCCCTTAGCTTTTACTGCCTGACCAGAGCCTTACAAGTTAGATTTTGGTTTGTGTAAATAAACCTGCTTTGGTCCTCAAAGTGTGTGCGTGTGGTTTTATTTCTCAAAGGGTTGGCTCTTCCTGGCTAAGGACAGGGCTAGGGAGGTGACTGGCCAAGAATTAGGACACTTAGTTCGGGGCCTACCTTGCAGGGGTGCTGAGTGGACCTCAGCCTTCCTTCATAATCACTGCTACCATTTGCTTGCTTGACAGGCAAAGAGCCAGTAATCATCTACTGTTCCTCCTTCTCACTCTCAAATTGTCTTGGGGCAGAGCAAGAGGCAGGTGAAGCAGCAGGTTCCCATAGTGAAGAGGAGAAAAAACTCCAAGGGACTTTTGTCAGCGGACATTTGCCAAGGTTTGGGCCTTTGACAGCTGCCCAACCATGCTTACCTTTGATGCTGGCCCTGCCTCAGGACAGGAGTAACTGTATTTAGTATTTCAGTGCCCACCCTCTGGAACATGCTCCTTGCTGACATTAAACAAATGTCTTCAGATGTCTGCTGAAGACCAACCTCTTCATGGGTCTATCTGAGGTGTAACCCAGATAGCATAGTTATGAGTTTAATTTCTGAATAGGGATTGTTTGATTTTTCTGGCTATATTATTATTGTAAAACCACTTTGCTAGTTATATATAAAACTGTGCAATTAAAAAATAAAAATAAAGGCAGACAATTAGGCGTTTTTACTTGATAGATGGCAATGCTTTTAATGAATTACTTGATTTACGATTAAAATGACATGATACCTCAGTTGACTAAGGCCTTAGCTAGACTTAAGGTTTATCCTGGGATCGTCCTGGGGTCATCCCTGCCTGCTCCCGGGATCCCCTGTGTGTCATTTACATGAACAGGGATGACCCCGGGACGATCCTGGGATAAATCTTAGGTCTAGCTAAGGCCTGAGAAACTTGTATAGCCTGGATCAGTAGATGCATGCATGTTTTAACAACACTTTTCATCTGAGGCTGAAACCGCTACAAAACTTCCTATGCCAAATATTCCATGTGCAGTTGCTGGTCCTGTTTTCTCCTTAACTATATTGAGGGCTAAACTAGACATGATACAATACCTGTTTGTTTTGCACCATAGGGCAAATAGCAGCTAGAGGGGATCTTAGTAGGGAAAATGGCACATAGTAAGGATTAAATCCCCCATAGTCTCAGTTCACCACCAGAAGCCTTGGGCTATTATCACTTAAAAAGATGACAACACAAGGAGATCTTTTCCTGTATAGCCTGCACCATATCTAATTTGCTTCTGCATTATGAACACTAACTTCCAACAGACAGAGGAGTGCTTTGGACATTAGTTTCTCTTACTTTAAAATTCTGCCCATAGAAAACTGGGCTGCAGGGCTATTGACACTGGGCATCTTTACATTAAGGGGAAATCACATTGCTTACCCGAGGCGTTTGTGCTTCCTGCTTTTTGGCTCGATTGTTATGGGCTTGATTACACAGAAGGAGATGGTCGACCACATGGTTTGAATTTAATACTTCTCCTCTATTCAGTTCCATTGAGACACCACCATCTAGTGGTGGAAGGTCCTGATTTTTTCAGATGTTTAAAAGTGTTCTTTGTCATGACAGAATTTCCAATAGATGCTACAGGAGAGATGTCCTGGTCATTCACAATGTCATTTAAAAGGTCCACAAACTTTCATGAGTGGCCAATCATGAATGTGCAATAAATCACTTGTTCTGAGGAGCCCACTGGCTTTCTAGGGCTGGAAATTCTAGCCCTAGAAAAGAAATGTTTGCATGAGAATGCAGCCTTGAAGTTGGACTTGCAGGGTGGGGGTAGGAAATGTAGTTCACCTGCTTTTAGGAATGTTGGAGGGGGGCTCACCAGCTGCAGTACAGGAATCTTTTCCTAGTTCTGTAGACATGGGAATTTGTGGGGGAAGTACAGCTTTTCTCACCCTTGCAGGACTATGGTGTGATGAGCAATGGTTAGAAATGAGGGAAAAGGAAAGGTGGGATATGAATGCACTTTTTATTTGGGGTCAAACGTCTCCTTTCTGACACATGGAGCGACTGAGGCAGGAAGGGGTGGGGTGCAAGGAACACTTTGTTTAGAACAGCAAACACTCATAAGTGGCTTTGAACATTTGTGGCAGAAACAGGACAGCTGGTAAAGTATGTACTGTAATTGGATGGACACAGGTGTCTGTTTTCTTAAACCAGAGCTAACTCCCCTTCATTTCCCCAGACAAGGCCAGCTTACCTTTTATAAAACAAAGAAGCACACCATCTGTCGCTCACGGCACATAAATGCTGCCCAATAAAGGCTGGAGATGCACAATAGTTTTTAAAAGTCAGAGCAACACACACTTTACCTATCATAATGTGCACACATTTCTTTTGTTGCCTCTAGGTTGTAGGTTTTTGAAACAATACTAGTACCTGCCAAACCTGCTTATCAGAAGTAAGAGTTGGAATGGGTACACACATCATTCTTTCAAACCACATTCAACTCTCTGACCTAGTTTGCACAACATGACAATCCACCATGGGTGATTAGTTATGGTGGGTTGTCATGTCGTGTGAACCTGGGCAGGATCTACACTACTACTTTATAATGGTTGATAACAATATTGATAACTGTTGGGGCCCAGATGGACCCTTGGTCTGATCCAGCATGGCACTTATGTACTTATGTTTTCAAACCGCTTTCAAAGTTTTATATCCTGCTTGGTATAGATCTGGCTCTGGCGCGATTTATGCAGGGTGGTTTATTTTTCTTTGCGATTTAATTTTTTTTATTGTTTCCAAACACCAATAAATAAAAGACACTACAGAGCAAAATATAATACATATAGACAGACACCCACAAAAATCAAACAAAGCAAAAACAAACAAAAACCACAAAAATAAAATGTTCTTCCAATATTCTTCCCAGCAAAAATATGTAACAATGTTATTTTTTTTCTTACTCTATCACTGTCAAATCCAAATCTCTAATTTCTCTCTTAACATTTTCTACATTATTGGTTGAATCCACAGACATACAAGTCATCTTTCTCTTGTCCCTTCATAAAGTTTACCAGGGTGGTTTATTTTTCAATGAACAAGGCACCCTGAGAACCCATGGCTTGTTTTAGGTTTGTTGATACCCATGGGGACTTGTTGCATCATCCAAACCCAGCAGGGCAACTTCATTGTGGATTGTCGAGAATGGCTGTCTGGCGAGAGCAGGAAAAAACCCCACCTACCACTCCTTGCAATCTCGCTAGTGCCACCCCTGCTCAGCGCCCCTATATCCCATACTCCTAAAAATCTCAAAGAATTGACACCAGAGAACGTCCCAAATGTGTTTGCAACTTAATTAAAAAAAAAAAGTTCCTATGCAAGTGCAGATGACAGCTGCCTTGACATTTGCTGCTCTGCCTTGAAATTTGCACAGTTCTTCACTCCATGTTACTGCTCTGCTTGAGATTTGTGCCATTTTCACCTCCGTTTACTGCTCTGCCTTGACATTTACACAATTTCACTTCTGTGTAATTGATGTTTAAAATTTGCAACATTTTGTCTGGACAGACCCTATATCTTTTTGGGAGGATTGGTTAAAAGTGGAAGAGTTCCAACAGAGGAAACTGCCTCCTCAGTTATTTCATGCCCCTTACTTATATGATCAGAACTTCTTCATAGGTAATTTTGGGAAGATCATTTTGAAAGTGTTTCCTGCATTTTGGGCGTGGTGGTGTCTGTTGTAGTGGCTGTGAAAACCAATGTTTGAGAAATATAAAATGGAGGCACAAATAAATCTTTCTTGTCTGGATCATGAGAATGTCCTGCAGCCCACATCCAGGCTGTAAAACAGATGTGGGAACATTTGGCTCTCCAGATGTTGTTGGCCTGCAACTCCCATTTGCATAGCTAATGGTGAGGCATGATAGGAGCTGCAGTTCAACAACATATGTTTCCCATCGCTGGGCTTGTGTGATTGTGCTTTAGGCTTTAACAGTTTCAGAGACAAGAGTTGAGGCCTGCATCATCAGGAAAGGCCATATTAAGGCATATCTACCAGGTGGCATTCCTCTGCTGCTTTTTCTTTTACCACTAAACCAGAGGTGTGGCAAGTTGTACATGAAATAAGGATGTATGTGAACTGCATCTCCTATTTTAGGCCTAGAGGAGCATTAGTTGTAGTTGTCTGAGAACTGCTCATTTTAGAGATGTTGTAGGCCACCCCCCCAAACCTGGTGCCCTACAGATGTTTGCAGGCATCCTGGGAGCTCTAGCCCAACACATCTGGAGGGTACCAGGTTGGGAAAGGCTGTTTTAGAAATACCATATCTTCTGAAATGCACACAAATATTAAGACTCCTCATTACTATTTCAGGGGTGGGGAACCTGTGGCCCTCCAGATCTTGGACTTCATCTCCCATTAGCCCCAGCCAATACAGGCAATGATCAGGGATGATAGGAGCTTAATCCAACAATACCTGTAGGCTTCAGATTCTCCACCCCAGTTTAAGAGCTCCCACTTCCCTGTCTGCTGAGAAGTCTGGAGACCACACACACAAACTAAGGAATCAGTACCATTGACTCCAGTGCAACTTACATCCAAGAAACCATGCCTGTTAATTGGAATGTTAATGCCTTCCAATGATGGAGAGCATTGGAGATTTATGGTGGTTTTGTGTTCTATTTATTTACAAATAATCAAGCAGGATCTATTGGAAGCTTACAGACTCCCAAAACAGGCAGCACAGACAGTAACGGTACATCCTCACATTTTAGCTAACGCCTGCTAAAAACTTTTAGCTCTCTCCCTCTGTTGGAATCCAAACTATTACTCACTGTTTCACTGCCCTCCTGCTAGCTTGAAGGCATCTTCTTCCAAAGGCAGAAGAAAAAGTTTTCAAGTTTTCAGAGAACAGTAATGTCCTTTTGTTAAAGTCCCTGACCACCCACCGGCTGCCTGGTGAAAGCCCTGTTCACAGTAATCAACAGACAAACTCATAACGCCAAGTTCTTCCAGATGCAAAGAATCTCTTGCAATCAATTTAGCTCAGCATGGCCAAACAAATGTTGTTGTACAACAGTCAGCAATCAGATAGCCCCACCTGTTTGGGGGCAATGCTCTGTTTTGTGCATCTCTCTCTCTCTCTCTCTCTGATCTACCCATTAGAGCATGGGGCCCATAAATCCAGCTTTAATTATTCTTATAATAAGGAGAAGTCCCTTAGAGCAAACAGAAGGAAGGGCTCTTAAGGACACGGGAGCAAAGCAGAGCAATGTGTCTCTCTAAAAACATTATCTAAAAGCAATGCATTCTTTTATATTAAAATGCCTGGGTGCCAGTTCCTGCGTGAGAAGGCAAAATAATAATTTGGATTTTAAATGGAATGTAAATGTGTGGGGTTTTTTACAATACAGTGATATGCATCTTCTCTGTATGGTATCTAGCTGATCTTTTCACAGAGCCCTGAACTAAAACAGGGTTGCCGCTTTTGGGTGCCCTTTGTAGCTATGTTTCATGCAAAAAACCTTTCCTGCCGTGAAGAGGCAGTTATGGGGAAACGCTTCTACCTATCATGCAGCTATTAAGGGTACAGGAGCCTTCCCTCCCAGTGCCCCACGAGCACAAGCTGGCACCCCAGGCTGAAAATGGCTGCCACAGGGTGCTATAAGGATCTGTCCTGGCCTCCGTCTTTATGGTGGTGCCTTGGCGTTGCGAGGCGCCTTGTGCCTGCACTTGTGTCCGTTCCCGACATCTGCATGGGAAGAAACGTTAGTGCAAACTTGCCCAGTGTTTAAAAGATTTAAAAAACAAAACAAACAAACAAAAAACGTGGGGGGAGGAGAGGAACAGGGCCGTTCCTCCCCACTTTTAATTTTTTTTATTATCTGTATCTCTGCAGCTGTGTAGATACAGATAATAAAAATAAAAAGAAATGGGGGTAGGAATGGGCAGCCAGAAGAGGGGCAAGGACTCGGGGCTAACCACCTCTCCTCCCTCTGGCTGCCCGTTCTTCCCCCCAGTTCTTTTTATTTGTATTATCTGTATCTATGCAGCTGCAGAGATACAGATAATGAAATAAAAAAGGGGGAAAGAACGGCCCCGTTCCTCTCCTTCCCCCGTTTTTTGGTTGGTTTTTTTTTTTACTTTTGCAGGTACTTGGCCACCCATGGTGACCAATCAGGGGGCACCATGGCCTCCGCTGCTAAAAAAGTCAGATTAAGTGACTTATGGTTCGGGTCCAGGTTATTTGAAAGAACGTATTCTCCCATATGAGCCTGCCCGTGCTTTGAGATCTTCTGGAGAGGCCCTTCTTTCAGTCCCACCTTCTTCACAGGCACGCTTGGTGGGAACATGGGAGAGGGCCTTGTGGCCCTCCATCTATGTTAATGTCTTATAATTTTTTTGTGTATTTTAAATGTTTATGGTTTTGTTCCCCCCCCCCCCATGTATATTTTAAACTTTGTAAGGCTGCCTTGAGGCCCAGCATTGGGCAAAAGGTGGGATACAAATAAATATAATAATAATAATAATAATAATAATAATAATAATAATAATAATAGCTTAAGGCAAGTCTCTTAGCCTCAGCTCTTGCCCCACAGTAAATCTGTAACATGGAGACAGTAATACTGACTCCATTAGTATTGTTGTAAGGTTTACTGAGATAATGGCCTGATTCAGACAACATGATAATCAACAGAGCGGCAGGGGAGACACACAACAGTTCGTTATTTTCTTGAATTAAACAACACGGATAAACAATGGGCTACTCTGTTGCTTATCCAGTAATCAATTGATTAAAATGTTGTGTGGCCAGCTCTGTTGTATAATCTCCTCCCCTCCCCCCAATGAGTGCACTATTCCATAGGTCATAGAGTTCTCTGGCAGGAGCAGCCAAAAACACCCTACAATGGCTGATGGGATAGGGCCGGGAGGACTGAGGGAGGGAGGAGCACCAGCCACCCAGAAGGACGCCAGGACTTTCAGCCATGCAACAGAGGGAGTGGCAACATGTTGTGTGGGGAATACCGGCAAAATAACGCATGGTGAGTGTGCTAGTCCCCCACCCTGTTGTCTAATATGTGGTCTGAATGCAGCCAATGTCTGAAGTATTTTTAAAGCTAATTGTTAATGTGTCCTGTCTGAAGGTAGGGTTGTCAGGTCAGATGGTAATGGATCCTGTGTCTTTAAGAGTTGCAAAGAAGGGAATTCCCCTGAGTATGACTTATTTATCACAGTGCTGCAGTGATGGTAGAAGCTGCACCTGGTGAAATGCATCATTATTATTATTATTATTATTATTATTATTATTATTATTATTATTATTATTATTATGTCTGTTCAGGGTGTGCGGCCTTGACAATTACACCTGGAAAATATTCTGTTAATATAGGGCTACCATATTAACCAGATTTGATTGGCAGGTGGTGACATTTAACTCGGTGGTATGAAAAGCTCCACCTGCTGATTTGTGAACATCAACCCTTTTGGGATGGGGGAATAAAAAGAGCAGGATGTTTTGTTTTTCTGGCTATCTTGTGTTGCTGTGATGCTAAGGCCCCTAAAATACTTCAGAAATATATATAGCATCTGCAAGGACTAAAGTGGGGAAGCTGGGCAGGATCTACATCATCATCATCATCATCATCATCATTATTATTTCATTTATATCCTGCCTTTTTTCCTCCAAGGAAACAAAGGCAGCATACATAATCCTCCTCCTCTCCATTTTTACTGCTTTATAATGGTATTGACAACTGCTGGGGCCCAGGACACATTCCATAAACCGTTTTTGAAGTGTTATATCCTGCTCAGTGTAGATCTGGCCTGTGTGACCTTCCTGTGGTGGTCCCAATGAATATCCCTCTCCCCACAAAATCGCTGATTGCATCAGGGAAGCTCAGAGTTTGGTCCTGTGCATATTTTTTCAGAAATAAGCACCACTGAGTTCAATGGGGCATACGCTCAGGTAGGATGGCAGCCTTGGGGGGCAGGGAGTGTGTTGAAAATTTTTGCTCTCTATGTACAAGCAAGTGTTTAGCTGCCAAGTGTGAAACTCAGTAATGTCTAAAAGAATTTATTTCTTTTGCCCTTGATTTTCCCCTACATATTTATACTTCAGCTAGGATAAGAAGATATGGGAATATCATACTCTTGTGGCTATTATTTGTTTCAGAGGAAAATATTTTCCCTGGCTTGCTATGTCAAAGTGGAAAATCTATATTTCTAATCAAGTGTGAGCATATAACAAAGTTCAGTTCAGAGTTTGCTTCTCATTGAGCAAGCCACAGTCGCTCCACTAGAAGAACTTATCAAAGTTACGTACTCCCTTGGGATGTACACTTGAAAACAGAGATGAGGGTTTGTTTCAAATAGTCAAGGCTAGAGCAAGATGTATTACATTGGGAGGACGAGTAGTCTGTGTTTCAATTGAAGCTGGGCTGGCCCATGACACTTTGCTACCTGAAGTGGAGCAGCAAATGCCTCTCTCTCTCAGTCAAGGTGCTTGCTTATTATTTATTTATTTATTCATTCATTCATTCATTCATTCATTCATTCATTCATTCATTCATTCATTCAATGTACACCCTGCCTATATACAGAATACTCTGGGTGGCAGCCAAGTTATTTTGGCTCCTAAGACAGAAAATCTCGCAAACATCTCTCCCTTTTCCTGGCAGTAAATGTTTAATAACTATGACTACTATGAACTTTCAGCCTGGTTAGCCCAAGCTATTTTGCTGGCTGACACCCCCCCCCCCCAAATCTTGTATGCTGATCCCTACTGCTTTAATGCTACCCGTGAAGCCCCCGATGTCTTATGTTATAAGCTTGCAAGATGTCAAGCTGTAGTCTCAAGACATCTTATGAAACCAGGCGACATCTCGCAAGGCCTCTTCCCACATGGCCTGGCTTCATTCTGTGGGCAGCCCCTGCTGGATCTGGTGCTACAACTGCCAGCCAGCCTAGCCAGATGCCAGCCATGGTATGCCTGACTGGACAGCTGCCAGGCTAGGTGCATCATGACCAGGCCACCGCCCTGCTGGGCCACTGCCTTTGACTCCATCACCAGCAGATGCTTCATCAAGTGCCAGTGTGTGTACCACTGCAGGTGGAGTTGTGCAGCACGGTGGCCGGAGTTTCTTCCTGGGATGTGGAACACTGCTCATAGAGGACAGTCAGCCTGTGGTAATGGCTGTCAGGTGGACCCTTGCCACTGTGGTATAGCTTGGAGGGGGAGTTCAGGAGGCAGGGTGGGGACTCAGGCAGGTGGTGGGAAGTGTACACATTCTGCTGCCCTTCCCAGTTTGCAACCTGAGGCTAGTGGCTCACTGTGGCTCATGATAGAGCTGGCCCTTCAAAGCAACAGGCTTGCGTCATTCAATCTTCAAAATATTTCCGCCTCCTTTCATATCAGTGTATAATGTTTTTATTCTTTTAATCAATGCAGTTTCAAAGTAATAACAGTACAACCTTAATAATTACAATTATAGATATTGCAGTACTTCTCATGACATGAGACTGGGGAAAAAAAACTAAGGATGAAGAAATATATACATACCAAAACCTAGCTGTAGAAATAAACCATGTCTGGAAACTTGAGACAATTTCTAAAGTGCCCCTCTTGATATCAGCTATATGAGTTATTCCAAATATGCCGAAGCAAAACGCAGATAGGGTACGTATTGTCGTTCCTACCAACGAAAAGATGCAAAAATGGTTCATTCTTCAGGATTGCCATATAATCAGGGAATTCCCAAACAATGATTGCTCCTCCTCTACAGAAAGGGGTTTGGGTTAATGAATCTCTTTTTGAACAGTAGCACCATGACTGCTGAGAAGAAAAATAAAATTAGAGTGCAATCCTATCCGGATGCCCATCAGCCCCCAAACTTGGAGGCTGACTGGTATCCTGCACAGGTCGGAAAAAGCACAGAGGCAACCATCGGCTCTGTGTTCCTCTTACCCTGCATTTTTTGCTAAACAGGCAATTTTGCCCATCTCTGGGGGTTTGCTGATGGGAGGGAAGGAAGCTGGGCAGACAGAGGCTCCTTTGTAAGCTGGCTGCCCAGGACTTCCCCCCCCCCCACACACACACACTCCCTGCCCAAAGATCCATCCCCTTTCCCTGCTCTCCGAGTTCACATTTGCAGTTTCTGACCATGCTGGCTGCAAGCGGAATGCTAACTAACAGCAGATCATAAAGCAACATTAAGTGGATGGAATACATTATTCTGAGTTATAATAACACTCTGATCCAATAAGGATGTATAGTCACACTCTGATCCAGTAAGGATGAGTGAAGTGCAGAAACAAACTTCTTCGTATGTATTGCCCTTCTGGATGGAGCCTGCACACAAGGCGTGCTGCATGGGGACACCCTTTGCATTCCAGCTGATAGTACCAGGAGCCATCCTCGCTGTCAGCAATAGGCATATTGTTTGGTACTGCTTATGACGACCTCTAGACTAGCTTCCCCAACTAGGTGCCCTCCCATCAGCCCTAGCCAGTAGGATGACCATATGAAAAGCAGGACTGGGCTCCTGCATCTTTAACTGTTGTAATGAAGAGGGAATTTCACCAGGTGTTGCATGCATACAAATGATACCTGCCAAAATTCCATTTTATATACAACTGTTAAAGATACTGGAGCCCTGTCCTCCTTTTCATATGGTCACCCTACTAGCCAGCATGATCAGGGATGATGGGAGTTGTAGTCTGAAACATCTGGAGGTTGGAGAAGGCTGCTCTAGACTGTGGGCAATGTCTTCATAAAAGTGTATGTGTTTTGTTTATTTGGTTTTATTTAATAGATTTATATACCGCTGAATATATTTAAAAATATCTCTAAGTGGTTTACAAGAAAATTAAATACATTAAAATACATGATATACAATTAAAATACATAATAATTGAATTAATAAAAACATTAAAAGCAATACCCTTCTGTAATTACAAACAAGCAGACCGGGCAGCTCATGTTGCTGCCTAGGTTAGGTCATTCACAAGCCACTATGTTTCTCTAGAGAATTGTGAATTCCACGTGCTCCACCATTAAAAGCTTTGCTGTTCTTTATTTGATGACTCATCTCAGGGCGAAAAAGGATTTAGTCAAAGGCCCATGATCTAGTCAGGGGATGCTGATTCTCTTGCAATTCACTTAATTTTCTGATTCACCCCTCGGATTCATAAACAACTCAGAGGTTGAAATGAGTTCAGGAATTGTAATCCCTGGGAAACTGAACTTATTTTAAGCATTTTATTAAGTATGAAGGCCTTAGGTTAGGGAAAAGACAAAGTCTCTTTAACTATACTAAGGGCACTGCAGAATGATTTCTCTTTCTTGGTCCTGTTGAAACTCTGACCTGTCCGCTAGAATATCCCTTAATTCTGTGTCGCTTCTTCTCAGGCTGAAGTCAGTGGAAGGTATCTAGTAAATGTAAATTAAAAGACTCCAGTTAAGAAGTAGCTCACGTTTATTGCATAATGAAGGGGGACAGCACACTTTAATTAATATTAACAATTGAAAGAAGATTAGAGCAAAAATCCCCTATTAGCCGTTTCTCTAATCCACCTATAATTGTGTACCAAGCCATCAACAAAGCACTTAAAATCTTTAAAAGCTTTAGTAAGAGCCAGAAGGCAGTTGTCTGCTCTAGCAATGGATGGGGACTCCATCAAGTTACCAGCCAGTACTTTTTCCACATAACCTAACCCAAATGACTTGACATTTTTTCTATCACAATACAGTGCGTTTAATGTAACCAAAGTATAATATGCAATGCAAAATATTGCACTGTATTCAAGAGGACAACAGTTGTGCTAGTTGTTGAAATCAATGGTAGTCTGACCATTAGCATGGCTAAGTAAGAATAGAATAACATGGGTAGGATCAGTTCTGCTGCATATTCCCCTGCCCCTACAGCTTAGAGCTTTTGAGACAAGGTGTGAGTCCGCATGATTGCTGCAGCCCACCAT
This sequence comes from Elgaria multicarinata webbii, assembly GCF_023053635.1. Taxonomy (NCBI): domain Eukaryota; kingdom Metazoa; phylum Chordata; class Lepidosauria; order Squamata; family Anguidae; genus Elgaria; species Elgaria multicarinata. The sequence continues at coordinate 75,159,297 of NC_086178.1, read as the reverse complement.
GGCTTATTTAAGCCATAGTGGTTTCTGGTGCATGCCGGTGGACATTTTGAATATTCAAGCCGTGGCAGTCAGGTTTTAATGTCAGTACCCAGCACAGGGTGGGTTATTGCCATGGATAATAAACCATCCCAAGCCAATAACAGCATAAGGATTGTAGGTAGTTTGTTAACCATGGAAACAACCCATCCTTGCACTTCAAGATAAGCTGCAGCACCCACCCACCAGAGCTTGAATATTCACAATGGGCGGTGGCACATGCCGCAACTCACTGGGCCCATTTAGAAGACACGTTAAACCATGGCTTTAACCATGGTGGTTAAGCCAGAAAGTTGGGCTTTGTTCAGAAGACACCTTAAACTACGGCTTTAACCATGGTGAATAAAACAATAAGCCTTATTCACCATGGTTTAAGGTGCCTTCTGAACACAGCCCGGCTTTCTGGCTTAACCACCATGGTTAAAGTCATGGTTTAAGGTGACTTCTGAATGGGTTGACTGTGGCTTAAATAAGCCATGATGGGCTGCGGAGATCATGTGAACTGACACACTATGTTTATTTGGCTCAATTACAGTTTAAAATGTAGGAAGCAACTTTCTCCGTGAGCCCCTGCCAAAGGAAGTGAGACAGGTGGCTACCAAGAGGAGGGCCTTCTCTGCTGTGACACCCCGGTTGTGAAAAGAGCTCCCTATGGAGGTTCACTTAGCACCTACATTATATGCTTTTAGATGCCAGGTGAAGACCTTTTTATTCTCCCAGCATTTTAACAGTCTATAAATAAATTTTAACTTGGTGTTTTAAATTTGTAATTTTGCATTGCTGCTGTTTTTATCTGGTTGAGCTTTTATATTGTATTTTATATTATGGTTTTATACTGTTGTTTTATACTTTGAATGGTTTTAATTTTTGTGAACCGCCCAGAGAGCTCCGGCTATTGGGCGGTATAGAAATGTAATAAATAAATAAATAAAATCTAATTCTTCCTTGGCCTTTAAATATTCAGAACAAAACAATAATAGCAAAAACCCACAAAGGAGAAATAAATGATGTTGTGCAACCCAAGCTCAAGTAAACAGCTCTTTCATAGTGTTGCTATATATTTTTCTATGGAAAGTTTCCTATACCTTGAAAAATGGATAAGAAAAGCAGAGATGTAACAGGTGAAGTTTTTTTTCCCCACCTGCATGCCGGAAAAAGCATCTCCCATTTAAATTCTGTTCATTATGTAGGTGTTAAAAGCATCTGAAAAAAATGGTGTCAAGCTCCATGTTACAGCAAAAATCACAAATGTCTTTACATGTCACAGGCCATTTGTTGTTTTTAAAATATTTTAAAACAAGCCTGTCAATTCAAAGAAAATAATTTGAAACGGTTAATCTTACAAATGCTTTTCATAATCCCCACTTAATCCCCCAACCTCCCGGGCCCCACTCCTTCAGCATTATCCTCACAAATGTAACCTTCTGTAAAATAAATAAATAAATCCTCCCTATTAAATACTTGGATCTTGTTATGAACTTTTTATACATACAGTCTCTCTCACACATACTCATTTATACCTCCATACATACAAAAAAAGAGGAAAATCAATGAGCAGAAAAACAGATTAAAGGGGAAAAAACAAAAGAAGGAAGAGAAGAAACAAAAGAATGAGAAAAAATGGGGAGGGAACAAACAAGAAATAATACCAGATAGTCTAATTTTTACACTGCATTTATCTTGATAGCCAAAGATCTCTAAACTGAGTGTGTATGTATGATGCAATATAAAACCAATGTAAAAATCAATATAAACTAATAAATACCTTTAAAATGTAACAACAAGTAGACCAGAGCTGTGCAATTACAAGTCCAGAAAAGCCTGGGTAAATAGATCTTCAAGAAGCCTTTAAAGCTCACGATAGTTTCTGCTTCTCAAACCTCAGATGGTTTGTGTTATTTACAGTATATACCACTTTTTCCTTAGCAGGCAGGTCCCTCAGTTTTGAGCCATTTGTGAACCTTGCAAATCTCTCTAAATGCCTGTGCTGATGTGGAAGTAACTTCCCAAAAATAATATAACTGAGTGGCTAAAAAGCTAGCATAGAGAAGTCATGCTACCTGAATTAGAACTTTTAATGTTTACTATTTTTAATTGTTGTAAACCGCCCAGAGAGCTTCGGCTGTGGAGCGGTATATAAATGTAATAAAATAAATAAATAAATAGAAAGGTGAATGATTTTAGTGGCAGAGTTCTGGGTAGAGATGAGAGGTAGGTCAGGAAGAAGAAGCAGGACTAGCTCCAGGCTTGAATGGCCCCTCAAAACTGGGGCCCACCTATGCCTGTGATGGCAGTCTTTAGATTGGCACCAGGCTCCTGCCATTATAATTTCCCCTCCAATGTAGTGCTGCCCAAAGGCATTGTGGGGAATTAAAATGGTACTTCACTGGGGCTCTCTTTCAGTGACCAGCCGCGAGTCAAGCGTTCCTCTAAATGGTTTTATTGCTTTAGGGTTTTATGGTCAATTACCCGGCCATAAATCTCTGGCCAAGAATGCAGGAGGGAGCTGCTGCTGTTTTAAGAACAGCCCAGTCTTTTAAACAGAGTCCAAGAGTTCTTAGCCAGAGGCACGTTCTGCAGCGTAAGCCTACCGGTCCGGGTCGAAGCACCAAAACAGAGGGTGTGGGCGTCAAGGAGCGAGGAGTAAGCGAAGGTCCAGTCCAGTCCTAAATCAATAGCCGAGTCAATCGTCCAGAGTCCCAGGGATACACGTTCAAGCGGAGTCAATCAAGCCGGTCCAGGTCAGCAATCCAGAGTCACAGTCAAAAGGCAAGGCGTTGGGGCACAGTAGCAACCGGAAGAACGAAAGGTGTTTGCTACACCAGACCAGCGGTCAGATTCTCCCTTTTCAAACCCTGCCAGCATGACCCCACCCAGATCCCAGCTGTGCCTCATTCCTCCACCTTTTGACCCAACCCCCTCCTACAGTTCAGCGTCTTTTCCCTGCCTGTTCTGCAGGCGCATACTTCGCCTCACCACCTGCATTTGTTCTGCCCTTCTCTGTCGTCTCCTTTCGCGGTGGCTCAGGAGCGACAGGCTGAGGAAGCAACTGACTGGCCCGTGGCTCCTCCACGGGACCTGCATTCTCCTCCATGGAATGACTCCCTACCAACTGCGCACTGGTCTCTGGTCCGGCTGTGGGGGAGGAAACACCCTCTACTTCTTGTAAATTTGCTGCCTCCTCCTCATCTGAGGAGGCTTCCTCGGGTGCAATCCTAACACTCTGGCAGCTGCCTGAAAAGGCTGCCTGATGATGCCTAGACTGAGATTATGCGAGGTGGGAGATTAGTGGAGCAGGAAGCTATTTGCTGAGGGGAACGGGTGGAGAGGAAATGATGGGTCTTCTCAATGACATACGGGGAGGGGGGGATGTTTTCTTGTGGTATTTTACATTAAAAAAGTGAGTGTTTCTAGGTTTTGTCCAAGCACAGCTAAGGGACTGCTTGCTTTTGGAACTGAGCCATAACTCATATGTGCGTGTGATTGATATATAAGAGAGACTCTCTCTGTGTGTGTGGTGTGTGTGTGGTGTGTATCTATACAGCATGATCAATCCTGAATACAAACTATGACTAACTTACCAGCATGAAGCAAAGCAATCTTTGGTCTGGGGTCTGGGAAGAGAATTGATCTAGATGGATGAGATTTCACTAGTTTGCATCAGTTTTTGCTGAATGTTAAAGAGAGTAAAACCGTGTCGTAAACTAATTAATTTCACTCACTTTTGACATACTGCTTAAATCAGCCTAGAAATGCCACAGTTGAATAAACCCATCTTAGAGTTTATGATCGGTTCCTTCCAAAATGCTGTCTCACATGCCAACTCCTACTGAAACACTGCTCTGAAAGGAGGCACTTAATTAAATCACTGCTTGAAAAGGTGATGTAAACCTATGTTTAAGCAGAAAATCACTTGTAAGCAAATAAAAATGATGTTTAAATGAGTGATAATAAAAGATGAGTGTTTATATGTGTGTGGTAGTGGTGTACAATGAAGCAACTCTTCACTAATGTTCAACCCTACCCAATTTTGCATCTATACAATGAAAAATGCAACTCTTCACTAATGTTCAACCCTACCCAATTTTGCATCTATACTTCTAGTGAATTTAATGGGAACTGGGGGAATAAAGGTTAGTGGAGTTATCACAGAAAGACTGTACCATTCTGTGTACACCTAATGAGAACCCCCACCCCTAAAATCCATGGTACTGAATTCTGCATAAACATGGTTGGGACTGGTACAGTGCTATATCTTGATAGCGGTGGTGGTGATGGAGACTTGTGGCTCTCCAGATGTTGTTGGACCTCAACTCTCACCATGGACTATACTAACTAGGCTGATGGGAGTTACAATCCAACTCCTGGAGGACCACAAATCACCCTCCAATGCTTAAGACAAATATATTGCAGGCTGCAGTCTTCAAAACTGAACTTTGGATGGGACCTTTCATCCAGTTCTTGGCTACTCCCCAGATCTGCTCCAGCCTTGATTTGACTTATAGAATTCCCTCTCCAGAAAAAGCTTAAACACTAGTTTTTTAAAATTTGTTTTAAAATACTTCTTGGCCGCCTTCCAAGGCAGGAGCCCTCCAAAAATGGTGTAAAACAGTAAAACTCATATAATAAAAAAGGTGCAGTAATAAAAACAATACAAACATTAAAAGCAGCAAACATTTGGCTAGTTTCCAGTTCCTGTAGGAAGTATTAGTTACCCAGTACACTGGCAGTCATTCCTGCCAGCACAAAGATATTGCCCAAAATATTTACCTGAGTCAGCTCTACCATTTATCTGTTTATTACACTTCTATACTGCCCAATAGCAGAATCTCTCGAGGCGATTCACAACAATTAAAACCATAAAATACAAAATAAAAGTTTAAAAGTTTACAATTACTATATAAAATAAAACTAAAAAACAAAATAAAATCTAGCAGCAATGCAAAGATTTAAAATACAATAACAGATTTAAAAGAGAAACTGCAAGACTAAAATGCCTGAGAAAATAAAAAGGTAAAATAATAAATAAATAAATAAATAAATAAATAAATAAAAAACTGGCATCGGAAAGAGCCAAGCGGGCCTCTCTGGAAAGTTCTACCATGAGGCAGAGTGAGGCAATACTGTCATGCAGCAGATGCTGGGAGGTTTTCAGCAAGCTGTTGGACGAGAGAGCTGTGGACCACACCGCTTGTTCTGCATCCCCTAAGGCTGCCTTCAGGTGTGGTAGAGGATGCTATTTCATTGCCGGTGTTGAAGAAAGTTTCAATTGGCTAGTCCAGTCAATTTTTGTTCATGAAATGGGAGGATATGTCATTCTGCTGGGAGGATATGTCATTTTGCTGCCTCAGGCAGCAAAATCTCTTGGGCTAGTCCTGATTTAGATTGTAAGCTTCTTGAGGCAGGGGCCTTTATTTCTGCTTCAGTCATTCTGTAAAGTGCCATGAAGATGTATAAGGTCTTAAACATAAATAATGATGTTATGAACGGGAAAAGTCTTGAAATTCTCAAATGAACTGCCTACAGGAGTGGGAATAGCAAGTGTGCATTATCCTCTAAATTGTGGTTTTGTTTTTTCTAAATCTCAGCACATAATCCTATCACTCAGCCTAATTGACCTGTTTTTAAGTTTTTAATTTACAAAGGACTCGCAGCCATCTGAACTCCCTGGGAAGCTATTCCCTGCCTAGCAACAATTGCAGCATCAGCTGAGCTGTTGTAATCTCTGGGTTGTTTTCTCCCTCTTCTCTCCTTCCCACCCCACTAATTTCCAGAGGTTAGCGGCTTCCCAGGTCACAGAATGCCAATGAAAGGCTTCCCAATGCAATTTTTTTATTTTTTTTATTTTGCATGTGGGTTGTAAGTTAATAACGCAGGAAAAATAACACCACAGTCAAAATGAAAATGAAAGACACTTATTACAGTGAATAGAGATGTATAGGTTTTGTAAAATCCATTCCATCTGTGTTTTGTGGATTGTCAAGCATCTTTCGTTCTGTCGTTCGCTCATTGAAGGAAACATATTTTTAGGGCTGTATAAAAATTTCGTTCCTCTTGTGTGAATGCACTAGTCTGCATCAGCACCAATGCATATTAGGGCAAGGGTGATTTTGTGCAACACCCCCACCCCTAAAGTAAAAAACTGGTCCACTGTGGAATCCTCAGATTGGATTCAATCCAAACTCTTTTGAATACATCTGGATTTCACTAACATCCCTAAAAGCAAATAATGAAGTCCTTCCAGTTTACTGTTCTTGGTCAAGAAGGTGACTTGGAAGGGATCTACATTAGTCAAGTTAGAATGTGTCTTACCGTTTTTAAGCGTGGATTTGGTAGTATTTCGCCACATGACGTTCAGTTTGAGATGTTTTATTGTTGTCTGTTCTCTGTTTTTTATTTTGAACTTCTCTGAAATAAGTCGTTCTATTTGGTATGATGTGGCCGATTTCATCGTATTAAATGGGTTTCCTGTAATTCTTAATTAGCCAATTGCATTCCTGGGGGCATGTTTATGTCATTTCCGTGCCCAAAGTTGGAGCCGTTTTTTCCCCCAAGCCTCTTTTTTGCAGCCTTTTATTAGTTTCAGTTTTGAGAGGCTGCTTCCTGGTTTGTTTGCCGGTGGAGAGAAGAGGAAATGGGAGGGGAAATTGGCACACATGGGGGGGGGGGGGGGTGGCACAAACGGATTTGTTTTGTTAGTGTGGCCAAAAGGAATGCATTCCCACGGAAAGAGAAAAGTAAGTAAACGTTTTAAAAACTGCTACGTTTTAAATTGTTCAAAAACAAAACGTTCAATGACTGTAAAAACAATGTTTCATGTACTAGTGTAGATCCCCTCTTGGCCTGTACCACTCGCTGTAGCACAGAGTATCAGAAAGTGATAAAACTAACTGGAACACAAAACTTTCCTGCCATTCCAACAACTTTGAGACCTCTTGGTTCCCTACCCTTTCTCTAAAGGGACACATTTCCTGCACAACATAAGAAGCTGTCAGACTATTTGCCTGTCTAGCCTACTGTTGACTACTCTGACTAATCAGTTCTTATCTAGGATCTCAGGCAGAAGTCTTCCACATCACCCACTACCTGACCCTTTTAACTGGAGATGCCAGGCATTGTACCTGGGACTATCTGACTGCAAAGTATGTGCTCTACCACTGAGCTCTCATCATAGAAGAACTGATTGGGGGGTGGGGAGATTCAGAACAGATAAAAGGAAGTACTTCTTCTCACAGCGCATAGTGAAACTATGGAATTTGCTACCACAAGGTGTAAGGATGGCCACCAATTTGGATGGCTTTAAAAGGGGGTTGGATAAATTCCTGGAGAAGAAAGCTATCAATGGGTAATATTTTATTTATTTATTTATTTAATTTTTATACTGCTGAAGCTTTCTGGGCAGTTTACAATTAAATACAATACAATTTCATAAAAAAGTCAAGATTTAATACTTTAAAAATGTCATATAAAACCAGAGTAAGTAATAATCCTGGGAAAGCTTGTCTAAAAATATATGTATTCAGGAGGCATTTAGGCTTATAAAACAAAAAAGAATGGTAAGATCCACTCATGAATTTCCTGTATCATATGTAGTTTGGCCACCACACTGAGGTTCCTACTCTACTGAATTCCAAAACTCCTTAGGCAGCGAGGTTTACTTCTGAATGATGTACTAATGCTTTTGGAGAACTAAAAGACAAACACACTGCTCTGCCTCCTGTAATTTAGTATATTTTGTCCATTCTGCCCGATACATCTCCGTTTAGTCAATTTTCAGTAGGGATACAGAAAATACACAGCTGTGCCTTAGCACTGAATTGTGCCAATGAGGTTTCTGAGCAACAATTGGAGCAGCTGCACAGGTTTTAAAAATTGAATTATGTGTCTTACCTGTTATTCCAGTGACTAGGGGATGCCCCAGCCATCAGTAGCAAATTGGTTTATTGAACAATGAGAGAAAGCTATCAAAATGCAGCCTGATAATGGTGCTACTCTGGCTTCTGAGGTCCTTGGGACTATTAGCTGTATTATTTATTCACACTGTTATGGCCTTTGGGTTCATCCATATTTTGCAAAGTATCATGCATCCTGCACTTCAACTGCAATGAAACTTCAGCAAGCGCTGAAATTAGGCTTAAAGTTTGGAGAATTTAAGCACCAGAGCAATTGCTGCTTGGCTTGTTAGCCTGAACAAAGATCTGAAAAAATAACTAGTAACAGTCCAGTATGCTACTCTTTATTTGAACACCAAATTTAAAGTTCACAAAATGATTAATTTAAGACTTTTATGAGGCATAAAAGAAAAGGGATGGTTCACGGGAATTTGACTGGCCTGGGTCGCAATGCATGAGGGCAGAATTTGCCAAATTCAAATCAAGCATTTAAATTGTCCTAAATGAATGCTTTAACTTTGTGCTACATTTTCTCATTTAATTTCTCATATATTTATGATGTGCCATATATAAATTGTGGAAATACACACCATAGCTGAGTATTTCTCGGATGGGATGGTGGGTAATGAAAGAAAAATATTATATTGCACTGAATTATGATACATTCTTTTGATTTCACTCCCATCCATTTCTTCTGTGGTACATCCTTGTTCAGGGCCAGCTCAGCCATGCAGCGGGATGAAGCCACCAGGTGGCACAATGAAGGAAGGGATAGATGAAGGCAAGAATTGGTCTCTGAAAGGTACAGCAAGACTTTTAAGGTGTTGTTCCAAGCAAGGGTATAACTAGTCAAAACATGAGCTCATTGAGATTCTCAAATTCCACCTTAGAAGTCATTCTGCCTTGTTGTCCATATGGGATTGCGAGCTTTGTTGGGATTTTTTTTTGTATAAAAAGCATACATTTTTATGTGCATCAAATGTATACATCAGTTGTGTGCGTTTTTGAAATGTACACATTTTTCTTCAGTTGACTAAAGTGTATTTGTGCACATTTTTGAAATGTAAACGTTTCTTCATGTGCATTTTTCAAATGTACACATTTTTCTAACATATTTTTGTGGTTGTTGCATGAATTGTATGACAAATGCAGAGCAGGCTCCAGATTGTTCGGTCTGTGTTCAGTTCTAGAAGGTGTGAATTGAATAAATTCTGGTCAAACACTACCTGAAACTAATTTTTCACCCATCCCTAAGCTAGGGTGACCATATGAAAAGGAGGGCAGGGCTCCTGTATCTTTAATAGTGGTATTGAAAAGAGAAGATCAGCAGGTGTCATTTGTATATATGGAGAACCTGATGAAATTTCCTCTTCATACAGTTGCAGGTGCCCTGCCCTCTTTTAAATCTGGTCACTCTAGTATAGCTCCTGCAGCTTTAACTGTTGTGATGAAGAGGGAATTTCACCAGGTTCTCCATATATACAAATGACACCTGCTGAACTTCCCTTTTCAATACAACTGTTAAAGATACAGGAGCCCTGTCCTCCTTTTCATATGGTCACCCTACCTAAGCAGGGATAGGCACAATTTGGGTTTCCCTCAAGATAGCAAAATCTCTTGGGCTCTTCTTCTTGCGATATTAAAAAAACCACGTCATTATCATAGGCGTGTATATTTGCTCTGCCGATCTTCTGCTGGTGTATTTTTCGTGGCAGTGGCATATTTTCTGTTCTAATTTTCTGCTTTTTATATTGTATTTTGTATTTGAGTTTTTAGATTATTGGTTGTTTTATCATGTTCCTCATGGTTTTAATTTTTGTGAACCGCCCAGAGAGCTTTGGCTATTGGGTGGTATAAAAATGTAATAAATAAATAAATAAATAATTTCTGCCACTGAAGCAGGGCTTCTACTGAATCCATAGTCCTTCAACCAGCATAACCAAAGTACATGAGTGGGACGAATGTTGCTTAATATAATCTATTTTAAGAATTTTGAGTTTTCTTTTTGTTGTATACATGTGTGTTTGCATTTCTTAGGTTACCTGTGCAGTCTTTCTTTGGACACTGTCCTTGGAGTCTAATAAGTAAATAAATGAGCAGGGCAAGATTGGCTGAGGCATATAATCAACACAATTCAATTACTGTTGATTCATTGAAAAAGTGGTTGAACAACAAGCTGTAATTGTGTCATTTTCCTTTAGTATGACATAATCTGAGAAATTGACCCTGGCAATTTTCTTTTTCATAACTTCACTTGAGAAAATAACCCTTTTGATTGTGCAATTTCAGATATAGTAACTATAATTCAAATGTAACAAAGATTACATTAGGGAGAATTCCCTTTAGGGAGAATTCCCCCCCCCCCCCCGATAAACCAAGCAATGTCCATGGACTATGACACTCATTCCATTCTCCTGTGGCTTATATGTTTGTTAAACTGCTTTGAGCAAAATAGAAGGGAAATGTTTACTAGACAATTAAATGGGTTGTATTAAATTTAAAGGCTTTCAGGAGAAAAATAAATTAATAAATGCAGGCTATTTCAGGTGCCTTATCTTTTCAGACAATAAATGTTGACTTGATTTACTTTTTCTCCTGTTTCTAATGGAGGACTATATCAAGGCAAAAAAGAAGTTATTATCCTCATTTGTAGAAATGGCTTATGAATGTAATAATTAAGCAGTAGGCAGGCTCATGTCTCTTTATATAGACTGCTAATTAGATTTGGCCCAAATTCTATGTCACAGACTTCTGGGAGGTTTGAAATCGCTTTATAAATGCGTTCTTTGATGAAATTAAGGCAAAGATTTTAACAGACTGCAGTTATTTTTATCTCACAAAGGTTGAAGAGGAGGTAGGGATGAGAAAGATGTTTTTAAATGTTAACTCTGAACAGAGCAGAATTCTCAACGAAAAGGTTCCCTCTCATGTCCCTGATCCAGAGTAGTAGTGTTAGAAAATTTGCACATTCTAATGCAAGGAGCAGGTAGACACACACACCCCATGATATGATGAGCATTTATTGTGCACTTGGCATTCTCTACTCATGATTGTTTATGGGTATTTTTGTTTCTGTTTTTAAACAGCACTTTTAGCGAGTTTTTTTTTCCAGGGAAGGGGAATTTATTGGTGAAAGTGAAAGAAAAAGTTTTCCCCGCTTGTGTAATTGTGGTATTCCTGGCATCTGTTCCCACCCCAACCTGCCCTTTTGCCCCAGAAATGCTTCTAAGACTAACAATCAGCCATTATTAATAAAATTGTGTTCCACGGAGTAACTAGGATTGTGGTCTGGAAAACCCTGTAAGCTTTGGAACCAGTCCAACAAAGGGTGCTTGTGTGTGTGTGTGTATGTGTGTGTGTGTAGGTGTGTTAAAACTGTGATAAATTCTGGAGTACTGATGCTCATCTTGACACTCTCCATAGCCACACCCCAAAAGTGAGCCCCAAAATGCAAGCCTTGGTGTTGATCCACATCAACAAACTAACTCTAGCAGTTTTATTCTCTACCAGGGCAGGTCTTTTATAGAGCTAATGGGTCTTAATTGCCTGAAAATACTGTATTACAATAGGGATAGCTCACAACAATATATTGTTTCTGGAAAAATCCATTTCTCCCCTAGCTACTGTGAGGATTGCAGCTAAACTCAGAGGGAACATATAAGCCTGAGGGAGGTGGTAGATAATGTCATCAACCCTGCTAATCAAAAGGTCCTGGTGCATAAACCCTGTTCGCTCTGGCTCCGCTACATAGAACCCTATAGTCACAGAATAATAGAATAGTAGAGTTGGAAGGGGCCTATAAGGCCATCAAGTCCAACCCCCTGCTCAATGCAGGAATCCACCTTACAATGCGTGTGTCAATTGCTATTGACCCCATGCCCTGACTTGTTTGGAATATCATCTGATAGCTTCCTCCAGTCTTTGTCCTGACCCCAAAAATTCCACCCACAATCCACCAAACCCCATCGCCTGTCTCTGCACCCACAGAATCTCATGGTTTTTGCCATGCTATGTTAATGAACTGACCAAGTCTGCAAGACTCCACTCTTACTGTTCTATCCTGTCCCATCCTGACTCCATCCAGTGGGGACCAATTTTGAAAGAACAAAAGCTGGTAAACCAAAACAACCTCCCTAAATCCCCCAGTAATGCAAAATTAGATACACTGGCCATGTTGTACATCATGGATGGGAGAAGGTAGTTTGGATCTATTGGTAGAGTCTTGAATCATTTACTGTAGATTGGCAAGGTGTTCTACTTCCAATTGTTTAATGATAGCAACAGAAAGAATTCTCCCTTCTAAATTAGGCTATTAGAATCTCAGCTTTGAATTCCAATGTAGGTTGTATATACAGATCAAACAGTTTATAGTTTATAGGATGAGATAGGTAATTACGCCATCTATTGAGCTACCATTTTACATCTGGCTCCACTCTAAGCCACAATTCTTCACTTGACTTGAGTTGGTGGACATTTGGGTTTAGGTAAACCACAAATTAGATCCTGTAAGCCTATATTGTCTCCATGTTTGTTGTGCATCATCTTCTCATGACCATCACACATCCTCATTGCACACAGCTCTTATAATCACAGTGGATGCAGTAACTAGTGGGGGGGGGGGTTATTGCATTTTTCTAGTGCCAAAATAGTTTGCTTTAATTTGAGTGCTGCAAACATGTGGCTTTCTACTAGAGAAGCACGACCAAGAAAATGATATTTGGATTATGTAACAGCCACACAATGATTATGCTAAAGGTTGTAAAATGGAAAGGAATCCTCTTCCGCAAAGCAAGGCAACTAGCCCTGCTAGACTTTTGTGAAAACTAAGGAACAGGGATTGCAATGACTCATGACAACAGCTGCAGTCAAGGAAGTCATTGTGATTAGTTCCAAGAGGACTCCCAGTAGGGCCTGTTTCATCAAGAGCCCCATGACTAAAGCACGGAATCCCTCAGGTTTAAAAGTAAAATTCACAATATAAGACTCGCTTGGCCAAAACATGGGGAAATATAGCTGTAAAAGTTAAAGCAATTGTTCTAAGTGAAAGATGATTGGATTGGATCCAGGGTAAGTTAATGGAACTTGGGTCCCATTGAAACTAATAGGAAAAATTAGTTGTGACTTGAACCAATTTTCATTGATTTCAATGGGAACTAAAAGCAATTCATGAAGTCTGTATTCAATTTACTGTCTTTTGGGGTACATAAAAATTCATAGTTTGCAATCCTGTGCAGAAAAAGCTCAGCAATCTCACGGACATTTGGATATACATTTGGTACATTCCAAATGACCAGTTTTTGGTATGTTTTCCATACAAACATGACTATTTTTAGTGAATACCCACAGTAATATGCCACCCAAAAGCAACCCCATGATTGCTTCCCAGTAGTGTGTTATTATTAATGTGTGCCAACAGAAATAGGCCCTAAATGTTCCCTTTTACATGTTGTGGGATGCACCATGGATACTAGACTTGCGTGCATGAACAGATGTTCATTTGGAGATGTGATATGGTTCCTGACTTCATTCATGATATTAAGAAGTGAGGATTTATGGATGCTTATGGAAAAGCATCACACATCTTACATTCAGATATCAATACAGATTGTTATAGTAATCTATTTTTTCTCTCAAAAAGAGAATATAGTGAACTGCTGCATACTGTAGACTAGGCATTGGCAGATTTCAGGCTTTCAGAAATCCTGTTTGATATGTTTCAGAAGGTGGAGTCAATTACCCTGTGAGCCATACAGTGGGATGACCTGCAAATCTGCATTTGAGTTAATAAAATCAGGAATTCTAACAGCCTAATTTAGATATTTTCTGTTGATGCTAAGCAAATGAAAGTCAGAAACCCTTGCAATTCTACTACAAATCATTTAACAATCTTTAAGTAGATTCCAATTGACCGTCTGCTCAACCTTGCTTCTCATGCCTCACAACAAACCAACAAACCACCCAATCATTGTGTAACATTAATGCTGGAGTTGTGATAAATACATGGATCACTGTAGTCAAATCCTTGTCTAGACAGTGGACACAGCATCTGTGAGGAGTCGCAAGTGTTTTTCCTGCACTGAAAAGATTCGTTCTTGTAAATGATCTAAACAGAAACATGCCCAGAGTGGGAAGAAGAGATGCCTGTTGTGTTTTCCAACTGGCACACTGGGTTCTCAAAGCGTATGGCTACTCAACTGAAAAATCCAAGGCTCAGGACCCTTTGGGTCTTTTCTTCCCCTTCCTGGGGTGTGACCATGGAAACATTGCCCTGTTTAAGGCTGTGTACCCTCTGTACAAAATAAATAAATGATAGAGATAGTGTGTGTGAGTGTGTGTGTGTATATATAGATAAAAAAATCAAATGTTGGCAAGCACAGATGCACCATGCATAGAGACACACTGAGAGATTGAGTTTGGGATTTTCTCAGGAAATGCCCATTCATTCATTTCATTGGGGCTTGTGTATAGAAGTCCCTGATAGAATGGGCCCTAACTTTGTTTACATCTATCTCTTTGGCCAAGTGGAAGCTACATAAACACAAGGCAAGCATTCTAGAGCTCAATCTGTCCTTAACGAAGCACCTAGAAACAGAGAACACCACCAGTTAAAATATTAAAGTTGCAGGAATGAAAGATTCATGCAGCTTCAGCCAGATAGATATCCTTGCTGGCTGAACCTAAGATCTCTTGCCAGTAAAAGTTTCCCCCCCTCTCTCTCCGCCCCCCCCCCCGAGGTGGGGTAGTGGGAAGGTTATGCAGCAGCCAAAATTGATATGTGGGCAGTGGGGGCCCTGTATTTAGAGACACAGATTCTAACCAATCAAGCTAAATGAAATCCGCAGGCCTGGGCCTTATCTTCCTAGATAACCCTCATTAATCCAGTGAGCTTCTGAGGACAAAAAAGAAGAAATGAATTGCTTCATTTGTGTCGCTTGAACAGAATGCTAATGAGGGGAGGTGGAAAAAAAAGTTAATTATTCATGCCAGCGACTGAGAAGAAGGCAGATCCTGGCTTTCCCTGTTACCATTGCAACAAGTGGCTGTCGGCCTAGCGAGAGCAAAGCAAGGGAAGTATTCTGGCGTTACAGAATGTTTAGTTACAGTCTGTAACTAAAAAAACAGACAAAGATGCCTTCTCAGGAAAGGAAACCTATGTTCTTGAGCTGCATAACACACAGCCGGGAGGATTTAAGAAGAGCAAAGCCCATTGCAGCTTGGAACCAAGATAGATTTATATCCCAGATTTGCTTCATGATTAACCACTCCTCCTGGGGGAAACAGTGTTGCCTTGGTAAGTTTTTTACAAGTTTTCGAGGCTTTCCGTACCAATAATGGCTGTTTGCTGTGCAATGGTTGTTATTGTTGTTGTTTTGCTTCTGTTTGTACATATTTGATAAACTTTTGAAAACACAGTGGATGACATGGCAGGGTTCTGCATTTTGAATAGACTTTACCAGAGCAATCCTATACATGTTACTCAAAATTAAATCCCATTACATTCTAAGAAACTTATTCCTAGGTATGTATATGGTTGAACTGTATAGAACAAAAATATTGAGGATTAAGAATCCCTGTTCATTTTAAGCACCTTTTAATTAAATAAACTTGAATTAAAGTATAGAAACATATTCCTTAAATTATACTTTCCCTTGTTAACCAAAGTTTTGCCGGAGCTTAACAAAAGCATTGGCATTTTGTGATTGTGGTTTTGTATTTTATTATTTGCATTCAGCATTGCATTTGAGAATATATAAAATCTTCTTTGGCCCATGTTTGATAAAGAAAACTGGTATGTAAATTATTATACCCAACTAAATGCCAAGCCACAAAAATAAAGGAAACTATAATTCAACATGCAATTTTTGCAAACCAAAATTGTAGCAAATTCTTATATAAAGAAAAGAAAACAAAATGAATCCAGATATTAAAATTAATTGATATCATATTTTGTAAGGGAATTTTACTTCATATGTGATGTGTGTATGCAATTTCCTGTTTAACATACATTTAGTGCCAGATGGTTACCATCAAATATTTCATTGTATTTGTAAGAGCTTTGTGTGTGCTGTCTAATTATTGCTTTCTAGAAGAATTGTGTTGCAGGACACATGTTCTGCTATACATCATTTGAAAGCAACATTATTAATGAATCTTGTTTTTCCAATGGCAAAAAAGACAGATGCTGTGTCTGTGAGACACAAAACAGTGGGGGAGCGGTGTTAGGCATCTATCTCCATTAGTCAGAGTCTTAAAAAAAAAACACCCTCCTGAAAGTTTTGATTTGTTAGTCAACACTAGTGAAATTGTTAACATTTCCCCATATGCCTTGCTACAGCAAAGACAAGCATCACAAAATGTAAATAATGGGTTTGCATTAATTCAGTACAACTCACATGCCAAGTTAAAAAATAGATTTTACCCCATTAAAAGAGAAAGATGGAAATAAATAACTTTCCAGACAAGAAGACAAATCGAAACGGGCTTAATTGTCTTTTGCAAAAACTGTGTTAGCATACACCCTGCTTAAAATTTACTTATTTTTCTCTCAAACTTTGTGATCTATGACAGCCTTCTTTTTTTATGCCAAAAGACCTTTTTAAAACAACAACAACAACATGTACAGCTATATCTTGTAGAGAACTGAAAATATTCACCAATACTAGCTAATTTTGGTGTATAGAAGCAACATGAAGCAATAGGGCAATATAACCAAAAGCACTTCTATAACATGGGTTGAGCCTTTCTTTTTTATGACTAATGTTGGACTTTTTGTGACTCATGATGGACAGGAGGAAAAACTGGCATCCAATTGCTATGCAGTGTTGTTGAAGCAACATGTTAGCACTATAATCTTAATACTTGAGTGGATTTAGTTGGTCTTCGGCAAAGTGCCTCTTTTACTTTGTACTCTCTATCCTCTGTAAAGTTGAAAATAGATAAATAGAGCTCGTAATATGAACTCTGTCAGTGGCAGCTACAAAAAGTACGTAACATAGTGATGAGCTGACAACAAATAGCACTGTTACTTGACAGAGGAAAAAAGTTACTTCTCTCCAGTCGGGATGTAGATGTCTTGTTGCAAGGGCAGACAACTTTTGGCCTTCCAGATGTTTTGCCCTACAACTCCCACCAGCCCTAGCCAGCATAACCAATGGTGATGGATGATGGGAGTTGTAGGCCAAAACGTCTGGAAGGCCAAAAGTTGCCCTCCAGATGTTTTGGCCCACAATTCCCATCTTCCATCACTATTGACTGTGCTGGCTAGGGCTTGTGAGAGTTGTAGGCCCAACAGGTGGAGGGCTGGAAGTTGTCCACTTCTGTTCTATTGCTTTGGCTGCAGCCCTAAACACAAACTAGAGAGCAAATCCCATTGAACTCAAGAAGGAATGACTTCTGAGGATTGATACTTAGGATGACACTTAGGATTGTGTCATTAGGATGCAGCTTTTATCTAATGTGATGCAGTCTATAAAAATATACTAGATCCATGGAAGTGAGGGTACAAATTAGTGTGAAAACATCTGAGAATTCATTAATAGTGTAATATCCACAGGCACCCCTTTGCCTGAATTCTCAGGGGACCATTTATCTGATTACTCGAGAACCAGTTGTACTTCTCAGGCTTCAATCCTATAGCCATAGTTTTGCATTATAAAACATGGAAATGCATATACCTTTCGGTGAATGTATTGTGTTGACAATATGACGGGAGTGGGATGGGTGGTTAAATGCGTGTCTCTTTCCCAGTGAAGTCACATGTTTCTGTACGTCACTTTGTGAATACTATCTAATGTATTTAGTGGTGGAGTGGATCCAGGGCTTTTGGGGATGCAGTGCTAGTGCTTTTTTATTATTATTAACAGGGATGCTGACATCATCTGCCACCCCTTCTGAATTTCCTGTTCCTATAACCCTAGCTGCAATTCTCAAAGTAATTGGTTAGGGATGGGTGTTGATTTTTCCCAACAACAGTATATTTTTCCCTGTTGTAATGCAAAGTATTTTGGGGTGGCTTAGTGTTGAATGGGAAATTAAGACTATTAGCTTTACATTTGACTTCCTCCTGGTGGAGATGAAAACTACTTCAATTGGACATCAGGAAAAACTTCCTGACTGTTAGAGCAGTATGACAATGGAACCAGTTACCCACACTAGAGGCATTCAAGAGGCAGCTGGACAGCCATCTGTCAGGTATGCTTTAAGGTGGATTCCTGCACTGAGCAGGGGGTTGGACTTGATGGCCTTATAGGCCCCTTCCAACTCTACTATTCTATGATTCTATGATTCTATGCTTGAAATGGTTTGTTGATATGGATTAACACAGCTGCCTGAATTTTAGGACTCTTCTTGATGGTGTGGCTAAGGGGACCATCATGGTGAGCACCTGCCACTGAATGTATTCCTTTGCAAAGCAATAGTGGCATATGGAATTCTCCCTTTGTAACATTTGCATAACTCTTCAGACACCGCTTTGTTTACCCACTCTTAATTTATAAATTAACCAAAGCGGCTCTGGAATGTGGGCTTTGAGCACTGTGGAGGGGGTTCAGAGGAGGGCAAGGATGATGACCAGGGGTCTAGAAACAAAGCCCTGTGAAGAGAGACTGAAAGAACTAGGCATGTTTAGCCTGGAGAAGAGAAGACTCAGGGGAGACATGATAGCACTCATAAAGCACTTGAAAAGTTGTCACACAGGGGAAGGCCAGGATCTCTTCTCGATCATCTCAGAGTGCAGGACACGGAATAATGGGCTCAAGTTACAGGAAGCCAGATACCGGCTGGACATCAGGAAAAACTTCCTGACTGTTAGAGCAGTATGACAATGGAACCAATTACCTAGGGAGGTCGTGGGCGTTCCCACACTAGAGGCATTCAAGAGGCAGCTGGACAACCATCTGTCAGGGATGCTTTAAGGTGGATTCCTGCATTGATCAGGGGGTTGAACTCTATGGCCTTATAAGCCCCTTCCAACTCCTCTATTCTATGATTCTATACATTCACATTCATACTTGGACAACTTTGTTTACCAGCCTTGGCAAGCTGTAAGCCTGCTGTGACTGTATGACCATCAGTGGTGATGGCACAGCTGTAGGTTCATTCCATTCTAATTGTATTGTGGATATTGAATTCTTTCCTGCCTTTGTTTAATGCTATCCTTCTGGCAGCTGGCAGAGGTCAACTATCCATGCTGATTTTATTAGATATTTTAGTAGCCTTTCATAGGGCTGATCATGAGGTTTTATTGAAATGCCTGTAGGTCTTTGCAAAAGATAATGAGGTTGCTCTTGATTTGCTTCTGGCAGGTGAGACAAGCTATTCCCATCATCATAAAGGCAGCTACCTTGAGGCACTGCTGAATATTGTTTTAAAATGGTGGACATGTTTGTCAAGTATTTGTTTATGGTCAATATGTGGATGATCTGGCTTTTCTGCATACTGTTTAAAGGATTTATTTATGTTTTTAAAAATGTCTTTCCTATAAGGAAGGGTTGACATTCATATTCCTACCTCCCACCCTATATAGAATCTATTGGCAATTTAAAATTTTATTTTTGCACAGCACCTTTTAAAACAATGGTGAGTTTTATCACCATTTTAAAATTGTAGCAAATCAGGAGAAAGTATCCTAATCATGACTTGAGAATAATGGAAAATAAAGTCATACCTCAGCAGTTTGTGGAATCTCCTTTCTGGGAAATCCTTAATTCTTTGTCTGTACTTGTTTTTCTGTGTCTGTTTTGCCCAAGGTGATTTATATATCACTGACCCTGTTCAGATGACACACTAAGCCACTGTGGTTAAGCATATTGAGCTAAACATTATGGTTTAGCACGTTGTGTGAATCATTCCTAATCATGGTGGCTACATAACTACAGTTGCAATGCACTTCCTAATCGTTTGCTGCAAAAGGGTTAGCCGCCTAATCACGACTTAGTGTGTTGTCTGAACAGGCCCACATCCTAGCCCTGGCCAGTGGCTGGTGGTTAAGAGCTTGCTATGTCCTGGCCAGTTTAGTAGCTTTCTTGAAGTAAGAGCATGACGTAGACACCCTGAGGTGTTATAGGGGTCTCTGGGGTGTGCTCAGACCGCAAACAAGGCTCAGTTAAGCTGGAAGCAGCACATGCTGCCTCTGTTCTAAGGATGGGGAGACACTGGTTTGCATTTTAATTTGAACTTTTCTAATTTCGCACTCTCAAACCAATATATGAACCACAACTCAATGATCTTTCAAAATTTGCACTTCTTTGCATTTTGCAATGGAGTTCTCCAACAACATCAACAAAAAAGGTGTGGGGAAAATGCACATAGAGAAAGTGCACACCAAAGAAGGATATATTGGTGGAAATAATTTTCAGAAAAGCGTTACATTTGCAAGCATGCTTACAAAAACAAGCACATTAGGCAAAATTGCATATTAAAACATATGTATTAAGAGAAATGGGTGAATTTTTATGTGATCTTTAACAAAAAAACAAAGTTAAGGAGGAACCAAATTAAAGATTAGAAAACTGAGCAACAGAATAACTGAAATGGATAGATTTGTCCATCCCTACGCTGATCTGGCTAGGCCCGCACAAAGTAAAAGTGAGTCCCAGAGTCACCTGTGACTACATGGGATATACTCTCATTTCAGGCAGGAACTGGAGGGCCTATCAGGTGAGAGTCTAGGGAGTCTGGAGAGTTCCATTGATATTATTCTGCCCAGGAGCCCACATAAACCTGAAGGTGATAGTGTTGCTGATGTACATTGCTTTTTCAGTATCCAGGATGAGTACTCGGGACTTTAGAAAAAGGGCTTTTGTGATGCTGCTGTGCAGACTGATGAAGGATTGTTTACTTGTAGTAATTGCTACTGTTTTGAGCAGGGGTGAGCCGAAGGTAGATCTTTAGATGTTTTGTACTTCAACTTCCGGAAGTCCCTGCCAGCGTGGCCAATGATCAGAAATGCTGGGAGTTGGTCCGAAACATCTGGAGATCTCCTTTCTGCCCATCCCTGATCTAGAGCAGCATTCAACCTTTGCGTAGCCTTCTGAGGCTGAGGATAAAACAAGTTAGGCAGGATCAATGAGAAATAGGTGGATATCATCAAGAAAGGCTGTCTGATCCTTAGTGTTACAACAAGCTTTCGGGCTAGTGCAGGTAAGGTAGTAGCTGTTTTAGGCTTCTGTGTTTAATTGTGATGAGTGAGCTTATTACTGGAACACACACACACCTTATTTTGAAAATCCCTCCATGATAACCTTCTGCAAAAATGGTTTAACTTCATCAACACCATTTCCCATTATTTTCATTCCGCATCTTCATAAAACTGTGCTTGCTCTTCTACATATTTTTTTTTTGTCATTTACATCATATAAAACTTCCTTTTCCTTTCAAGTTGGCTGCTGGCTTCTGGAAGACTCTGGATCTCAGAAGTAATATTTTCTGAGACATTTCATTTCTTTAATTTGTTGTTGTTCTGGTGTTTGACATTTTCTAATCATGTACAACTCTCGGACTAGATTTTTTTCTGCAGCATTGCATATTGTAGACACAATTTGCTTTAATCAGGGCTCTTGGTAATCTGAAGTACTTCAGAACAATTTTATAGCAAATTTGAATAAATTCAGCACCAATATCTGACACAGTGATCAAATGTAATTGCTTACAATTTCACACCCACAAGATCCTTAGCTGACTTCAAAATCCCTAGTACTCTGGATTTTCACAGTTTCATCACCATGGAATCCATCTCTCGGAGCAACACTCAAACTTCTAATGCAGTTGAATGTAAAATCGTATGGCTGAGTTTAGAGTGATGTACGGGAATTAGCCATGATGCAGCCCGGTTTTTTAGAGTTGAGAACAAAAGAGCAGCAAGCAAAGATGTGAAATCTCAAGATGCCTTCATTTCATTTCAATTTCTGTTGGTACGTGACCATCCTGTAAACCAGCCTTCCCAAACATGGTGTCCTACAGAAGTTTTGGACTACAGCTCTCAGAATTGTTGAGGATTGGCCATGCTGGCTGGGGCATCTGGGAGTTGAAGCCCACAACTTCTGGAGTGCACCAGGTTGGGAATGGCTGCTGTAGACCATAGCTAACATTTCTAACTTACCTCCCACAACATCTATCTTAAAATTTTTTATACAAACTCTAGTTTCCTCTTCTCTCTTGGCCTGTACATATGACTTAACTTGTACTTTTCAAATCCGTTAAGCAAGTCAATTATGCAGGCAAATGATCAAGCACTAAGGTTTAATTCCAGGCTAAGGCAAGAGTAATCAAGTTTCAAGCAAAGCACAGTATTGCCTGTTAAGAAGAAGGGTCTGAGGTATGGCCAAGATCAAAACACAGATAAGCAGTGAGATATAATATGCAGTCCAGCAAGCAGAGTCAAGCAAGAACCCAAGGAGGTTCAATCAAATGGCAAGGTCAGGGATATAATGCACTGGAGCTGGTAGAACAATGTTATTCTAGGAATGGCTAGCTTGAAACTGAAGGCTTATATGGCTTCCTGAGCCTCATGCAGGGCTCAGCTCAAGCTTGTTACAGGCCCGTTAGCAACAGTCCTACTCAGGAGGAATTCCTTGCTCTTGAGGAGGCCTTTCCTTTTGAGGAGTCTGCCTTTGTAGTCAAGCTCTACTGGCCTGCCTCTTGAGGTGACAACTGCCCTAGGAGCTAGGTAATTGCTAACTTCTCCCTCAGAGGTGGAACTTCATTCTTTATGTGGAGACGGACCTGCAGACATCTCCCCAGAGGTCCCAGGCTCCCCCAGGTCTCATGGGATGGCTCCTCGGCATTGTTAGTCTCTGGGAGCTCTAGCTCCTCGGAGGAGGAGGATTTTTCCATCTGGGTATGACACATTGTCACATTGCTTCCCCCACTGATTGCCAATATTATTCTTTTTGTCTCTTTCACTGTTGCTTTTGGCCATTGTTTTCTGCTGTCTGAAATATCCTGTTGCACATGCACTCAATAGCCAGACAGTAGAATTGCATCTGGTAGCCGCAGAATTAAGAGAGATTTCAATAGTCCTCCAATTCAATAACCTGAAATGGAAACATTAGCTGGTTATTTAATGTATTAAACTGACTTTGACTTTGGCATTTCTAGTTGTACCCCAGGCTAAAATGAATCAAGGAAAATTCTGGGTCAACTCCTTGAAAACATTTTTCTCTTTATATATCCTATTTCAGGGGTGGGCAACATGAAATTAAGCTGAGGGCCATATGTGGTAGTAGAGCCACAGGCTGGCCTATTTCAACTTTGTTGTTATTTTAGCCTTTCTATATGGCAGAAAATCTGTGAGGAGAGAAACCATACCTTGGACTTGTTTGCCTGTTCCTTATCCTTTCCGTGCTGGTCTTTCCTTTCAGCCCTCTACCCACATTTAATTTCTCCTCCAAAACCTTACATTTGTTGTCATCTCTCTGCTGTTTATTTCTTTGCTCTAACTAGCTCGCTCTTCTCCTGAGTCTGCCTTTGAACAAGGCTGGCAGATGCGGCAGAAGTCTATTAGTGCTGAGCTTCTAAGTATAAGTGCTTCCCCTGCAGTGCTACTTGCAGAGTGCAACTAAGTAAGAGAATCTGGTTGTGCACACCGGAGTGCAGTGATAATAGAATTCTTCTGCTGGAGCAGCAGGAACTGGTAGTCTTGTGGACTTCAGTAACTCGGAGAAAAGTAGCCCACTGGCTCTTAACTTCCATGCAGAGCTGGCAGCCAATAGCTTTGATCATCCTGAAAGTCTAAGATAAACGGATAGGTAACTTTTCATGTCACGTGCTACGGCTTGTTGGTGAAACAATTTTAAAGCTTTGACTGGTTGTTGAAGTGTTCTTGACAGGATGTCAAGCCCGCTGTTCTATATCTCATTTAACCACGGTTTCTAGCTACATTTGTGGAGTAATTTGAAATGTTCCAGCTGGCACAGAGGGTACCTTGTTAACTGCATGCCACAAATATTGTCCTTAAAATGTCTTGGCAAATAAGATCATTAGTGCAAAAAGTAGGTGAGTCGACTTGTTGTGTGAGACTTCACCATCAGTTTAATTATCACAACTGTATGATGTGGTTGCTTCTTTCTTATTATGGCCAAGGTTTGGAGAAGTGGGACCTTAAAATCCAGAGTATTTAGTCTGTGGCGTTGCACTGAAATTTTGTAAGCAGCTAGAGAGTTCTCTCTTCAATATATTTTTTTGTGAACCGCCCAGAGAGCTCCGGCTATTGGGCGGTATAGAAATGTAATAAATAAATAAATAAATAAATATGGAAAAGAATAACATTAGGGGAAGCTTCCCTCTCTGTGTGCATTTCTAAGCCCCCTATAATTTGAGTTAGCAAAGTGCTGCATTAATTATGAAAGGTTAACTATATTCTGGTCCAAGTAAGACGTTTCTCTGACTGCAAGGACAGCTATAAGATGAAGCTGACCCTAGTCATACGTTTGTCCTTTAATTTAAACTTTTAAATTTAATTTAAATGGTGCAATACTATGCATGTCTAATCAGAAGTAACCACTATTGCATTTAGTAGGACTTACTTCCAAGAGCATGTGCTAAAGAAACTGCAAAATGATTTGGAACAGCAAGTTAGGGGCTGGGTCCATTTAATGAAACCATTACTCCTTGAATTCCTGGGTCAATTAGACAAATGTTTGGTCAAAACGTTGTTTCTTTCCAGCTCGAGCCCTATGCTGGGGAGGGCAATGCCAGTCTTCCCCAACCTGGTGCCTTCCAATGGGTTGGACTACACTTCCCATCACCCCCAGCCTGTGCTTTAAATAAACAGTACACTACAAATTGCAACAGGTTGGGTTCAATCTTGATATTGTACAAACAGGAATTGTAAGGAAAAATCTATAGATCCCTTTTCAATTTGCATTCAGTAACATATATTCTTAATAAAACATGACATCAAAATATAACTATGTAGGTTAAAACAACAGCAACATAAATGCATACGGTTCAAAATTCTTAGCTGAAGAGTTTAAGAGGAGAGCTTTCTTAGTCCAAGGGGCCATCTTAACGGCACATTGAGAATCACTCCCAGCTTTTCTCTGCTTTTTCATTAAATTGGTTTTGGTCTACCAGCAGCACACTAGCTGAAAAAAGTGGACTACACCCCTCCCAACCAATCGCTTTCACATGTTGCACTACACTCTAGTCTGCTTTACTTTGGGGTGGTGTGTGCGGAGTCCCACCAGTTGAAATGAGCATCATCAACCAGGTTTGAGAAGCTTGGTGCCAGCCCCCTCTCGCCCTGCTCAGGGAAAGGAAATATATTGTAAAGGATATCAGGCATCCGGAGAAAAGGAGCAGAGACTTTTGCCTGGAAGTTTCCCTACATTCCCCCAATAAGTGTGCTTGCCAGTCTTTCTCCACAGAAATGATATTCCCCTGTCTCTACTGCTGGATGGAACCATGCAGCAATATCACACATAGGGAGCCATAGGGTATATCACTAAGGCACTATAGCACTATAACAAATTAGCGATTTAATGATTTGGGGATTTTGAAGATTTAGTGATTTAGAGACTTAGAGATTCTAGAAAATTAGGCAGCTAAACCCAGATTGTTTATTTCAGAGGGGTGGAGAAGGAAGGAAGAATAAATCACAGTGAACTGTAAAGTGAAGAAACATGAACTGTATCTGTGCAGGCTACTGCAAAATGGCAGAAAAGGACAACAACGGGGGGGGGGGGAACAGGGAGGGCACCACTTCTTGACCAAAGTCCCATCCAGGGGAAAAAGATATCCCTGGGCCTGTCCATCATGCCATATTTAATCTGGACTGGAGGAGTGAGGCACACAGCCGCTGAACCACATGGGAGCTGCATGAAGGGGGGAAGTGGACTAAATGGACTCTTCAAAAGGCGCCTTTTCCTGAGGGGATCCGCAGGATTTCTGTGGATTGACAACAACATCTTGACCCCAACAGCTCCCACTCTGCATTAAATCAGCCATGTAGATTTGCTCCAGGTCTCTTACCTGGCTGAGAATAGGCTGTCCAGCTAATATGCAGATACATTGGCATTAGTGAGCTTCTGGATATGAATAAATTGATATGCCAAAACACCAGAGCACATTCATACACTTTCTACCATATTACTTCATTGTTTACTATCCCTGCATATTTGAGCTCAGTCTTAACTCTTCATAAATTCCAGTGAGATTAAAATATGAAAAAGGCTTAAGGTTAACATATATCTTTCAGGCTCAGTAAGATTGATTTTAAATCCTACGTTTGAGAAAACAACTCCCATCTCAAAATTTACTACTGAAAATCCAATTGTATAAACTTTTCTAAACAACATTTCAGATTTCAAAGGTGTATACCATATACCAGTGTTCTTCAACTGCTCCAGCCCCGAGACCCATCTTGGACTCCCAACCTGCAACACGGGACCCATTTTCACAATTTTCTCCATGCCCAGCACGCCGGCAACAGCTTTGCTGCGACCCATCTGAACTGATCCTGTGACCCACTTTTGGGTCACGAGCCATCAGTTGAAGACCATTGCCATATCCAATATTTATTAACCTTTAATTATTAGTCATTAACTGATAAGTGAAGTCTAAGCAATCCAGAATTCATTGTGGACCTGCTTAAATCTTGTGCGCCTTCTCTTGAATACAATCTGTGTTCTCACATACGTACTGTATCATTAAACTTTTTCAATGGTTCTTTTCTTGGTGCTTTATAGAAAAATATCTTATATTTTTTGAGAGAAGAAGGTTAGCAATTTCTCAGTAGCATTTCCAGCAGTTCCAATGTAGATAAAATCTGCCGTTTCCCAGGGATATGTCACACTCTGCCTTTGGCTGATTATCTATTGGAATCTAGCCTTGCATGGGACGTTTTCCTGTTTGTTCAGTAAATTGCCCTTGCCAGCTGTCTTCTCCTGGTTGCTGTTTCAACAAGCTCAGTTCAGCCCCCATGCAGGTTCTGACTCACCAGAACTGGACATAAGCATTTTGTTGCCCTGTTTGACTCCATTCTCGATTTGAGAGGCATTTGCGGTTCCAAATTTTCAGGGCCGATGATGGCCTTATGAGAAACCTGACCAAGCCTGCTACCAAAAATGACAGCCTTGTGTTGCATTCTTCTCCTCTGTAATGTGTAGCAAAATGTACCTTGTCTCCTAGGGGTGTGCAGAGCAGGTCTGCTCCTCCCCGAAATTCAGGGCAAAGCTCCAATGAGGGGATTCCCCACCCCGATTTTTAGGGCAGCTCTGTCTCCCCGCACTGTCAGATTACCTGGAGAAAAACTGCTCCGTTTTCGGAGAAGTGCTCTATTATCATTAATGGAAATTAACAAAAATGCTTACATCTCCATAATTTTTAAAGATAAAGAGATGAAACTTGACATCCTGGTAGCTCTTAAGTAGGGCTTTAGCTATGCCAAGTTGGATACAGATCCCTTCATCTCTTGAGTGTTACGATTTTTAAAAATATATATCCTCCAACCATTCCCCACCCCATAGACACATACATACTTCAGATGCACTTTATCTTCTCTCAAGAGAGCTTGCAGAAGTTTCAGAAACTAGAAACCACCTACAAAAATCGAAGTCCACTATCTCCATGTGTGGAACAAGAACACCCACACCCACCCACCCACCCACATGCTCAATAACACAAAGGGGAGCATGGGGTGGTACTCCAGAAAGCAAATAAAAGCAGACAGACGCACAGAGAAAAGAAAACCCAGCAAAGAAAGCTGGCACTGGCTGTGTTGGGAGAGGGACAGGTCCACCCCCCAAATTAGGCGCACCCTTTTCTCCATGCTGCTGCTGGTCCTCCTGTAGGAGAAGTCGGGTGTGGGTGGTCTTGAGGCTCTACCTACACCTTCTCCTTCAAAATGCAAGTCTAGCACCTGGGATCATTTTTCTTTGGTGGTGGAGCATCCCAGGTATGCTAGATCTTAGGAGGCTGCACCCCCTTCAAGCCAGTGGTCAGTCTCAGGTTGGCAGCAGCAGTGGTGACAGTGCTGTGGGCAAGGCTCCCGCCTCCCATGCACAGAGGCAGGCCACTAGCCCAGCTGGACTAGTGGGGCAAGGGTGGAGGGGGCTTCAAAATGCCCCCAGATAGGAAGATGCTAGGGAAAGCTTTCCCATTTCCAGGACATTCAGTCAGCCTCAGCCACATTGTGAAAGAGCAGTGCTACAGGCTCTTTCTTTTATAATTTGCAATCCTTCCCCCTAAGCAATGTGATTAGAGGTGGGACAGGGAGGAGACTGTGGCTATTGGTTAGCCACAGATGTCAGTCTCAGAACTACCCTGCCCCACCCCTCAGCGTCTTCCTAATATGGAAGTGTCCATTTGGGGCTCCAAATGGATCCATTTGGGGCTCCAAACGATCTAACAGCATGCAGGTTTCCAGTGGTTTTGAAACCACCCCCGAACCACACTGTGATTTTGGAGGTCCACTGGAAGTCTGTCGGATCCCCAGATTTTCAGTGGGCAGTGCACACCCCTATTGTTTTTTGATGTCAGCATGCTGTCTCTATTTCATCCTTGCTCCACATCATTGGCTGCTGCTGGCAGGGAATGGGAAAAACAAGTTTTACTATGGCTCAGTTCAAACAACACATTAATCAACACATTGTGAAAATTTCACTCAACGGTTGAGTTTCTAGGGAGTACTCCCCACACAATATGTTCTAACTCCACTGTTGTGTGACTGTAGGCTACTTTGGAATTGAATAAAATCCATCATAGTGTTTGATTGACAGTTCCTCTTCCTTGTCTCTTTCCCCAGTCCTCCCAATGGTATCCCATCAGCCATTGCTGCAAAAAAACCCAATCCCAGCAGCCCTCCTAGTGCGGCACTTGCTTCTTTCGCTGCTCTTGCCATGGAACTCTGTACCCAGTGGGAAAAGTCCACTCAACACAACAGAAAACTCCACAGAGCCCGCAACACAGCGGTTGTTCAGTGTGCATATTTTGCATGGAGTGTTCTCCAAAAAACCCTCCACCATTGTGGACAACACATGTGGACAACCACCAGACAACACATTTCTCAACGGTGGTGTAAAAACTCCACCGTGGAGTTCTAAAACCACTGTTGACTAAATCACCATTGACTAACATGTTGTCCAAACTGAACCTATATGTTATATGGTGGGATGTCAAGATGGAGAACAATTTTCTTTTGCACTGAATCACTGAGCAAGATTTAAATACTATGCATATTTTGGGTGAAGACCCCCTATAGACTTTTGGATCAGAACTTTACTATATATATATTTAAGACGGGTCACTTCTATTTGCACTACAATAATGGGATTTGCTTGGTAGTAGCAACAAAATACCTGTACATCCAGTACAGGATCAATGATTAAATTAATTAGCGGACAGAGGAGTATGTACCAAGTAGGCAGTTATATTTGCCCCTTTCTCTAAACTCTGGCAACCTTATAAAGATGCACTCTGTTCCAAAGTATTTTCAGACTTTAAATCCTCTTCACTTGGAAGGATTTCTACAAAAATGGCTTATGGAACAGACGTCAAAGAGAATGAATGTGGAAGCAATAAAAAGACAGAGGTGCAGAGTGAAAGTCTAGCAGTATTAGGGATGTCTGGATTTTGTGAAATCTGCCCCATCTGTGTTCTGTGGATTGTGCATAGTTGTCCTATCATCCATTTGAATTGTTTTTTGTGGTATGTGGAAAAATACACAAACAATTCTGTAAGAGGTTTCACAAAAATTTACATAATTTATGTTAGCATGTAACATTTAGCGTATTGTTCCCCATTCCATTCAACATTCCTCTCCCCTTCCCCCCTGGATATTTTCAAGCATGGCATATGTCTCAGCAGAAACTTGTGTATTTCCCTACAAATAAATTTGCATACATTTCCGGAAAGGTAGAATATATATATATATATATATCTGAAAGTCCATAGACCCTAGAGATTTCACAAGTTGATTTTTAGAAATCCAAACTCATTTTAGTCGGTCTCGGATTTCTCCAGCATCTCTCATCAATATAAATGTAAACAAAATAGTAACAAATAATTTTCATACCTCTCATAAGGGTGGTTTGTTACTTTGAGGCCATTTGTGTACAATGTGAAACCTGCATGGGATGGCATATGCAGGCCCATTTAGAAGACACTTTAAACCATGGCTTTAACCACGGTGGCTAAGCCAGAAAGACGGGCTGTGTTCAGAAGTCACCTTAAACCTTGGCTTTAACCATGGTGAATAAAGCAAAAAGACTTATTTACCATGGTTAAAGTCATGGTTTAAGGTGTCTTCTGAACACAGCCTGGCTTTCTGGTTTAACCACCATGGTTAGAACCATGGTTTATGGTGTCTTCTGAATGGGGCCAATATGTCCTTTGACTTGATGATTAGTGATGGGTTTTAAACAGATGAAGCCAGCATTGGTTGGTTGTCCAGAGTAGTACTGTAGTGAGAACTGCTATGCAGTTGGGCGTGGTGGGGGGATTGGATGGAATAATGTTTTGAAGATTTATTTCTAGCTAGAGGCAGAGCTTGATATTCTTTGACCACTTCTGGATGAAAAATTGATTGCCTCTTTTACAACTTTATAGGCATTCAAAAATACTGCATAATTTCACAGCAGTTTTATGGTAGATTAGTATGTGAAATTGACTCAAGCATAGTTGAAGAGTTATTTCTATTACTGTTCCTCCCCCCACCCACCCCGGCTCATATTTACAATGCATGACAACTCCTGCAACATTAGATACTTCTCAGTTAGAAAGAGAGAAATTGTTGTGTCTTGATGCTAGTTACATTCCATGTTGTCATACATACATGTGTGAAGTTGTTCAATTTGTTTTAATTAAGCAGGTTACTAAACGGTATCCACTTGAGAGTTCTTAAAGAACTCAGATGTGAAATTGCTGCTCTTTTTTAAAAAAGGATTTATTAGTTTTCTAAAACAAAATCAACAAACCCACAAGAAAATAAAAAAAAGAAAAGAAAAAGAAAGGAAGTAAAAAAAATAAAAGAAATAAATACATTGAATTAAAATCTAATTATTGACAGAGGGTAGTACAGTTAATCTTTATTTTTATTTTTTTGTTTTACTTTACAGACTAAGATATAAAATTTATTTTAAAATATGCACTTTAACAAAATATGTAACTTGTCTCTAAGAGCCACCAATGTACCTAAGGATTAGAAAGTGGTCAATGTAACACAATTTTTAAAAAAGGGAGCTATGGGAGATACGGGAAATTTCAGGCCAGTTAGCTTAACATATGTTCTGGATAAATTGGCAGAAAGCATTATTAACGATAAAATTATTAGTGATATAGAAGAACAAGTCATGCTGGAAAAGAATCAGCATGGCTTTTGCAAATGTAAGTTCTGTCCCATTAAACTTTTAGAATTATTTGAGAGTTTCAACAAGCATGTGGCTGGGGACATTGGAACATTTTGTTTGGGTCACATTTTAACTGAACCAAGCTAATTCATGCTTCCAGCACTAACCCCTCAGTCGAAACACAATTATTCTTTGGCTTGCACACTTTTCTGTATTTTGTGATTCAGTTCATGGCTCAAAAAAGCATGCAGAATGTGTATTTGGGCGGTGGCGGGAACCTGAATACTGATACATGTTTCAGAGAAAATATGTACAATTTAAATGCAAATTAAAAAAACCTCACGGAAAATGGGAATGAATGGACTTATGATGAAAAACACAGGACTCGAAAGAAATTGTCACGGGCTGGAAATAGAATGATCTATCCATACATGTGGATAGGAATGATCTAGTAGCCTGGTCCTGCTTTTGTGTTTCTCAGATGCTTCTAGGTGGCAACTGGGGGAAAC
The DNA here is from genome assembly GCF_023053635.1 of Elgaria multicarinata webbii. Taxonomy (NCBI): domain Eukaryota; kingdom Metazoa; phylum Chordata; class Lepidosauria; order Squamata; family Anguidae; genus Elgaria; species Elgaria multicarinata. Next base: position 75,127,575 of record NC_086178.1, on the reverse strand, counting down.
AAGATCCTGGACTAGATAGTTTTTTTCTTTCTTTCGATCAGGGCTGTTATTGTTCCCATGCCTATAGTCTTCTGTAGAAATGCAGAACAGCAGATAACATATAAGCCAGGCCAATCACTGTTCATTTGGTTGTGCTTGTCCCAACATAAAGGAGGATGAAAAATGCTTAATGCTTTTAAAGATACTTGGCAATTGTAAGCACTTTTGGAAATGCAGTGATTCCTTGTAATAGCTTTGTGAGCTCTACTTTCATGCGCTGAAAGCTTCTTCTTCTTTTGTAGAAAGAAAGAGAAAAATATTTAAAGTTTTATGCAGCCTCTTTTCTCAAGCTATTTATGAGGTCTGTAATGTAATCAGTACCTAATATGATATTCAATTCTGTTCAAGCAGCGGCATATCAGTTTGTTAACAAAAATGAAAGAGGAAAGGAGGGCAGGTCTTTTGCATATCTGAATAATGTAGGCTAGCATGGCCTAAAGAACCTTTTAGTGTGCTTCAGCACTTTATCATCAGATACTCAGCAAGCATACATTTTACAATAGCCATTCTAAAGTATAGCTTGTGTTATTTTATAACTTTGCTTTTAGAGGTTGTTGTTTTTTTAAAAAAAGATATGTTTTTATGTTAAAATTTCCTCTAACAAATTAGTAAATCCTTCCCAGACTTACAGAGCAATCATGTCTATATGTTTACTTGGAAGTAAGTCCCAATGTTTCAATGGGGCTTACTCCCAGTTGCATATGCATAAAACTGCAGCCCTCATTAGGGCAGGATCTACACTACGGCTTTAAAACGGTTTATAACAGTAGTGACAACTGTTGGGGCTCGCTCCATATACAGTTTTCAAAACGTTTTCAAAGTGTCATAGCCTGCTTGGTGTAGATCTGGCCAAGGTATGTGGCCAATCTGAATCATTATAAACAAATCCCAGCCTATCTTACTCCCAAAACATAGTTGCAAAATGTCCTCAGGTAGAGACCACAGTTTAAATTAGGTGTGCAGAACCTCTTTCAGCCCGAGGGCCGAATGCCATTTCGAAGACACTCTCAGGGGCTGCATTCCAGTGATTGGTGGAGCAATAGGAAATATGCAAAAATACCAGCATATTTTTTTCTTAAACCGCTTACTGCCTGTAACAGCCTTAGGAGAGGCATTTCAACCTTCTAGAATGGGAAGAAAACTACGCAAAGGCTGGGAGACCACCCAATGATTGGTGGCTGAGGGAAAGGGCCCTAGGACAAGGAGAAGGACGTGTGACCTTCTGGGGACACCCAGAGGACCAGATTGGGTCCCCTAGAGGGCCATATTTGATCCCTGAACCTGAGGTTCTGCACCTTTGATTTAAATTCTGACTTAATTTGTTCCTAAATGGTAGCAACCTCAGTACTAATAGATATGTGTGAAGTTGAAAAGAGAGAACTTCAAAGGTGCGCAGAAATCAGTTAAAGCGTATCACGGCCTTAATAAACTTATGGCACAATCCTATGCCAGCAATGCATGTGCACCGTATTTTTATAACTAAGGTTCTTAGTATGAGAGTTGTGGCCAGTTGCCCTGGGAGTCACCAGTTCCTCCTCAACCCTTTCCCTTAAGCACTCTGTGTGTGTGTGTGTGTGTGTGTGTGTGTGTGTGTGTGTGTGTGTGTGCTGTCTCATCAGGAAGAATGGTAGAGCGGGGGGGGGGGGTTTAAGCAAATTTTCCAACTGCACAAATGCCCTTTCAGACACACACACACTGCCCCCGCCCATTATTTCTCTTTCACGACTGGACAGATTATCACCAACCCTAGTAGCACCTTAAACTTAAAGATAAATTGACAGGGCCATATGGATACCCAGGAAGGATGACAGACCAAGAGAAGTATACCACTGACAGTCATCTACAGCCCCCAATTGAAACCACTGCAATGGACAACTTCCCAACCTGAAGCAGACGCTAACCAGCAACAGTACACAGGACAGAGACACAGACAGAGGGACCAGACCATGCAATAGACCCTAGTGCTAACTCTGCCCCCACATCTATTCAGGCAACACTGTCACAGGACCCAACATCAGTCACATCATCAAGGGCTCTTTCACCTGCATCCTTATATAATTTGTGTTACATGCCATCCCTGACTTTGTCTATTGTTAAGTTCTTAATAAACACATACACATAACACGTCTTATTTTTTTCACCACTTTTTTCAACCACACATTATCAGATTTCCAAACACATGTTTTGTGTCCAACTGCACACTAAAAAAAAAACTGTGGTAGAGTGTTTGCAAGTATTGATTGGCAGTGATAAGGACATGAAAATTGCTTTGCTGGAGCGTGCAAAGCATCACCTAGCCCAGGCATTCCTTTTTACAATGATAGACAGTCAGCATCTGAGCCTATTTTTCCAGACTTTTGGGGTTCATTTCTAGAGGACCATAAGGGAATACAGAGGCTCTTGTGTCTCTCTTTCATTTTAACCTGCCTTTCCTAGTACTTGGGGTGAGAGCGAGTGCTGAAAGCTGAGATGCCTATCTTTGTAATATCTTAATTATTGTTTGGGGTTGTTATTAATGGTGCCTTGCCTTAGGGAAGCAGGTGTACAAAAGTGGAAATTGAAATCCTATGTTCTGTAGTCTTGGCTGTGGCTTTAAAAGAAATAACACAACTGATCTCATCTTTCCTTGGTTTCTCCTTCTATTATCTCTTTCAAGTGTTACTGGGGTCCAGCGAGGTAAAATTGCATTGGGACCATTTCAGTGCCATACAACATCAAGGTGGCAGACCACACTGTACACTGTCATTTCCTTACAAAAAAGAATGTATTTCATTGTGACTCATTCTGTGCTGAGATACTGAGTTCCTTTGTCAGAAAGAGCAATTTGGTCATAGAATTGTTATGCCCATTCCTGCCAATTTTGTGTTCTTTGGTGTGGACATACGGAGCACAGAAATGATTTTTTTAAATTACTTTTTTGTAACAATTTAGGTCATATGCAGTCTAGATATCTTTTCTGATCTACTTCTCTATGGCTTTAGACTCTTCTGTCAGTCCTTCAAGATGCTTCGTGATTATTAGTTTCTTCTTAAGTCATACACAGTTTTTATTTCACCATTAGGTATCCTAAGATAAGCTGGGGCAAGTTCTTACAATACATAAGCACTACAATTATTGTTTACCTGTGGCTCTAACCCCCTACTGTTCTGGAAGTGTGGAAACACTGTAGTAGCTGAAGGATCACGTGGGAGGCACCGCACCACTGTCAGAAACTGAATCATGCAGTATTGTGATCCGTTTAGAGATTTTAGGATATTAAGCGATATAAAAGTAGGGTGACCATATGACTAGATTTGCCCGGATTTGTCCGGGTTTTTGATGGGAAATCCGGGAGGGGGAAATCCGGAATTTTTTCAAAGGGCAGCTCTAATGGGAATTTACAAAAATGCTTATAACTCTGTCATTTTTTAAGATAAAGTCATGAAACTTGGCACAATGGTAGCTCTTAGGAAGGGCTTTAGTCATACCAAATTTGAAACAGATCCGTTCATCCATTGATTTTTTAGGATTTTTTAAAAAACTGACGTTTTAAAATTATTATTTTTTAAATCGTCATTTTTAAAGATAAAGAGATGAAATTTTGCACCATAAAAGGATTTAGGTAGAGCTTTAGCCACACCAAATTTGAAACAGATCCGTTCATGCATTGATTTTTTAGGAATTTTTAAAAAACTGAGGTTTTAAAATTTTTTTTTAAAAAAACTGTCATTTTTAAAGATAAAGAGCTGAAAGTTGGCACCATGATAGCTTTTAGGTAGAGCTTTAGCCATACCAAATTTGAAACAGATCTGGGGCCAGTAGCAAACCCTGTTAACAACAACAGCAGCATGCAATGAGTGAAGATACAGTCAGAAAAGATATTTGAGGGAAGGGGAGAATGTAACACACAGAGTATAGCAAAAGCTTCAAAGTACAGCAAAACCTACAAAAGTAGGAGTGAGTGAAGTTAATTTCAGATACATTGAATCTCTCACTTGTTCTTTATTTCAGTGATTTTAACATTAAGATGTTATGTAGAACAGATTTTTCTTAAAAGTGTGCTGTAAAATCAGACATGTGACCAAGGCTATGTTTGGGTGGGCACGCCCCCTTGGTGCTGGACACGCCCCCTTGGGGGCAACCATGTTGTTCTCCTTTTTGGTTTCCAAAATATGGTCACCCTATATAAAAGTAGTAAAATAAATGAATAGGCGTAGGTTTGAAATGATGGCTCCCATGTGATCCCACATCTCTTAAATGGTTTCTGCATTCCTATGTTACCAAAGCAGTGTGGCTACCACATTAACTGCATAAGAATTTACCCTTGAGGAACTTTTCCTTAATCTTCAAGAACTGAACTGCCAGATCAACAAAGCTCCATAGTTTAGAATTTCAAGAGGAATTTTAAAAAGAGAATTGAAAATAAAGATATGACTCACCAATACAAATTGTCTTATTTATTTATTTAGCTATATCATTTGGGATTAACTATAAATATTAAAGTATCTCAGCTCTGAAATATATTCTTAATATGATTTCACCGAGCTTTACTGAGCCCATTAAATAGTCATTAAATAGATAAGTATGTAACCTAGCACCTATCTATCTTTAAAAATGTAGCTAAGTTTTCTTGTATGACTATTTTCATATTTGTTGTAAATAGTGCAGCCTATGCATTCATGTGTCACTGAATTTAGTAGCAATACAAGCAAATGAGAAGCTTCTGTGTTCTCAATAGGGTATCTTTGCTACATGTATCCTTGCTGATTTTTTACAGAAAAACCGGAAGGTTTCCAATACAACCAATATGCCCTCTGAAACCATTCATATCTATTACCTTGCCAGATTCACTCCTATGGAACTTGATAATGGAGACTGTGTGTGTGTGTGTAGATTTTGGTGAGAAAAATGGGCGGGGGGTTAATCCCCCTTCTCAGATCTGAATCAGGTCTGCACATGCTTACACAAGAGTAAGGAAAAGATCATCCATAGCTACACTTTGCTGCTGGGCCGGATCTACACTACTGCTTTAAAGCGCTTTATAACAGTTTTAACAACTGTATATGGAGTGTGTCCTGGGCCTCAACAGTTGTCAAAACTGTTATAAAGCGCTTTAAAGCTGTAGTGTAGATCCTGCCCTGAATTAGCAGAACATTTAGTTCGGCCCTTGTCAACACTCCATCACAGATTCACAGTGTAACGAGAGCTTTCCACAAGTTTCATTGCTTTTGCGACCAAAACACCTCTCTAGCCTGCCTCAACATAATTACTTTTCAGAGCTACAACATAAACAAAGTAAAGTCCAGCTGCTTAACTGGGTAACCAGCTGCACGGAAAGTGGTTTGGAATGTACCACAGCATGAGCTTGATTGTTTTAAACGCACTCTCTCTGCTGGTGGATTGTACCATTTGGAATTGATCCATTAAAAAAAATGGGACAGAGAGAGTGGGCCTTCCATGCATTTTGTTCCAACTTTGCCTTTCAACCAATTACTCTATCCAATACTGGTGATTTTGCTTGCAAAACAGGTAGCAAATGTTTGAGAGCAAGTAGTACTTATCAGTGGCTCAATCTCAAAAGAAATCCTGAATTTACCAGTCCATTCACGTACCCCAAATAGTGTTTTGTGTGAGAATGAAATGCAGCATATCTGTACCTATATAACTGTGCATGTCAGAATGGGTGTCTTTCATTTTTATGAATCTCTTAAACAAATATTTTTATGTAACACTGTTTTGTTCCCTCTGACAAACACTGCATGGTGTTCTGATTAAGGAGGTGAAGCAACTTCAAAAGCACAAAAATTCCATTACGGCTGAGGTTCAGCCTTAACTCTCCTGTTGTGTGTTATTGTAGCTTTTTCCTGAAGAATATGTGACCTTACATAACGTTATTACGTGCTGTCAGGACTAGGAATAGGAGAATGCATTAAAGTCTGAACAACACACAGTAAGCTTTAGTTTTCCCTGTTCTGCATCTGGCAGGCCATTCACATTATTCGAATTTGGGCTTTATGTTTAATTAAAATCAAAGTAATTCCTGAACTTTAGGTTAATCCACTCAAGGTGGCATTAATTAGTAGGATTTTAATTTGCAATAAATATTGCCACTGCTGAACACAATGCTTCTTGTTCAGCTCTTTTGAGCAATTAGGTACTTAATTGTAATGATCACTATTGGCATATATATTTTTGTTTCACAGGAACCAGTTTGTGTATTAAGAGATCTGGATTCAGTTCCTGGCTGAATGAGCACCATATTTCACCTTAGCTGAGATAGGAGGGTGTTGAATTGGACAGAGAATAAGTTGAGTCAGGAGTTGTCTTAAATCTGGGACATGCATTCATCCTGCAAGATGGATGCTGGTGAAAAGTTCCTAACCTTGTACTATGGGTTGAGGCCATAATGACATGAGGATCTCTGCTACATCAGAAGCCATGCGTGGAGCTGGGGATAAGGATCCTAACTATGTGAGGACTGAACTCTGTAAGGTATGGGGCCAAAATCTCAGACCTGGGGCCAAATCTTGTCCACTTGGGATCTGAATCTGGCCATCTGGGGTTCTCCAGGTGTTCTCCCTTCCCAGCCCCCTTCTCCACACCCTTTCCTTGACTAGAAGTCATTTGGTGTTTTCCCAGCTTTTGTGCAGATTTTCCCCATTCTAAAAGGTTGAAATACCTCTCCAAAGGCTTAGTTACTGGAAGTAAGAGCTTTATTCAACTTGGATGCAGAACACATCATGTGACGTGCTGGGCTTGACAAATCCAAGGCTGGAGTTAAAATCGCAGGAAGAAACATTAACAATCTCAGATATGCAGATGACACCACTTTGATGGCTGAAAGCGAGGAGGAGCTGAGGAGCCTTATGACAAAGGTGAAGAAAGTGCAAAAGCTGGGTTGCAGTTAAACCTCAAAAAAACCAAGATTATGGCAACCAGCTTGATTGATAACTGGCAAATAGAGGGAGAAAACGTGGAGGCAGTGACAGACTTTGTATTTCTGGGCGCAAAGATTACTGCAGACGCTGACTGCAGCCAGGAAATCAGAAGACATTTACTTCTTGGGAGGAGAGCAATGACAAATCTTGATAAAATAGTTAAGAGCAGAGACACCACACTGACAACAAAGGTCCACATAGTTAAAGCAATGGTATTCCCCGTAGTAACCTATGGCTGCGAGAGCTGGACCATAAGGAAAGCTGAGCGAAGGAAGATAGATGCTTTTGAACTGTGGTGTTGGAGGAAAATTCTGAGAGTGCCTTGGACTGCAAGAAGATCAAACCAGTCCATACTCCAGGAAATAAAGCCAGACTGCTCACTTGAGGGAATGGTATTAAAGGCAAAACTGAAGTACTTTGGCCACATAATGAGAAGACAGGATACCCTGGAGAAGAGGCTGATGCTAGGGAAAGTGGAAGGCAAAAGGAAGAGGGGCCGACCAAGGGCAAGATGGATGGATGATATTCTGGAGGTGACAGACTTGACCTTGGGGGAGCTAGGAGTGGCGACAGCCGACAGAAAGCTCTGGCGTAGGCTGGTCCATGAAGTCACGAAGAGTTGGAAACGACTGAACGAATAAACAACAAAATTTGCCCTTTGGCACTGCTCACCACAGGAATGCATCGCCTGAAAGCTTCTCAGAAATAGAATTTATCCCTTGGGGCTAAAAGAGGTTCTGCACCACTGCCATAGGGTAAATCCCTTTGACAGCACAATCCTATGCACATCTACTCAGAAGTAGATCCTATGATTTATCCGAGATAAATGTGTATAGGATTGCAGCCTGAATGTTATAGCTGCACGTCTGAGCATTCACTAGGATGATGTCATTTTGGAGGAGGCATTTTGGAACTTAATTTGAGGCAATGGTCCATCTCAAACCCAGTTTTGAATGTGAAGAATCAGCTCTGGAGCATGTGAAGTAAGCGGTGCAGCCTATATTTCCATCTCTGCAAAGCAGTCACGGCCCATCTCACATATCACAGAGGGGAATAGGTACTAGTATTCCCTCTTTAAACAATTCAACCAGTTTGGGAAGGTGATACCCAGAGACAGGGACAGAAAACTGAGGCCATGGCTAGACTAGGCCTATATCCCAGGATTATCCCTGTGCATACAAATGACACACAGGGGATCCCGGGAGCAAGCAGGTATGACCCCTCCATTTGCCTGGGATAATCCTTAGGTCTAGCTAGCTAAGGCCTTAGTCAAGAAGCTTGCTGGATCAAGACTCAAACTATAATCAAGGTTAAAGCAAAGGATGGGACCGGACAAAAAGGCAAGGGGAAGAAAAGGTCTTGACTGAAGACAGATTCAACAAATCTCTGGTCATTCAGGGTTGATACGTAACCATGATATGTAGTCACGACCCGGAAAACAGAATTGTGTCAATATATGAAAAAGGAGATTGTACAGAAATCTGATTGGCCTGTGACTTTGGCGGGGTGTGGGTGGGTCTCCTTTTTATTGGTCTACTAAAACAGTCTCATGTTGAACCATGAGTTATTGTGTTGTTTGAACACAGTGGCTGGATTCACACAACATGCTGACCCATGTGGGTTGTTAAATTATGGATTATTGTGTTGTCTAAACAGAACATGTTTTCTGTAGGGTGGATTATTGCGTTGTCTGAACAATGTGCGTTTTCCACGGGGTTGCTTGTTAACCACAGTGTGGCTTGTTAACCACCCTGAACAACCCAATAACGCTATGGGTTCTCAAGGTAGCTTGTTCGATAAAAATAAACCATACTTCATGGTTAACAAGCTACCCTATGGGAAATGCACAGCTTTCAGACATGTTTACCCATTATGGGAGGAAAAGTGCTGCATTCAGACAACATGTTAACCACCCTGCAAAAATGTGCTATGTTCAGACAACAAGACAAGCAATGGTGGGTTAGAGTGTTGTGTGAACCCAGCCAATGCGATTTCTGCAAGGTTGCTCGTTAACCATGCAGTGAGGCTTGTTAACCACCCTGAACAACCCAACAACAAGTCATGGGTTCTCAAGATGGCATATTCCAGAAAAATAAACACAATAACCCACTCTGCAGAAAACGCACTGCATTCAGACAACACAATAATCTATGGTGAGTTAGTGTGTTCTGTGAACTGGCCTTTCAATCTCCCTTCTCCAGCTGTAAGCAAGCGTACATAATGAGCATGCATAGTATAAGTAATAGGAAGGAAACCCAGGTCCTTCAGGCATACTGCCCTGGAGGCGGCACTGCCCACACCTTCCTTCAACTAGCCCTGACACAAATCATCAGCAAATAACCTTAGGACATCTCAGTCCCTATAAGAACCTAGGAACAGTTGCTGAAGGGTTGTAGCATTAGGTTATATTCTTGTAGTATGGATGGCTAACTGTGCATTTTATCCCTGCTTTGCTTTCTCCTTTTTGCATGGTGTAATGGAGTAGGGGCACAATCCTATGCATGTTTATACAGAAAAATCCTACAACTCATAGCATTCCCCAGCCAGCTCTGCTGGGAGTTGTAGGCCATGCAGTGTAGCTTATTTTTCTTGAAGCCAACATGAGAACCTATGGTTTGTTGTTGCGTTGTCCAGGGTAGTTAAGCCAGAAGGATAGGATTTCTTGTTTTATTTCACTGAACTTTTTATTTAGTTTAATTTTTGTTTGTTGCTGGTACATGTAAACAATTTTCTGATGCTGTTTTCATCATGTTACTTATCATTTTGTTGTTTTTAACAATTTTATTGTAAGCCACCTTATGATGATTTGCTCTAAAAGGCAGGGTAGAAATATATTAAATAATGAGATCTTTTTAAAGGTTGTTTTATTGATTTTTTTTAATGAGAAGCATAAGCAAGTATGTAAGTATCTTATAAACTTTTATTAATTGCCATAATGAGAATATTATGAGATACAGAAAATTTAAAGTAATGGTTTCATATGACTAACCCTTTAGCATAGTAGTAACAAATATCTGCAATATAAATGATTATGTCCCCCAGACTAAAAGAAGTCATAAAATGTTGGAATTAGTCTCAGGATTGGAATTTTTGTGGCTTCAGCAAAGCTTAATGAAAACCTTGTAATTTTTGTAATTGCTTCTCAGCAGTAAATTTATGTGGAGTCAAATGCCTGAATGGAGAAAAATTGGGCACATAAATGAAGAGATGAGTGAAGAATCAAATGTGACATCATCAAAATATGTCGTAGCTGAATGCAGACAGTGCCTTTAGCAAGTCAGTTTGAAAATGATAGCTTCTTCAAGAGGATAGGATAGATGGTCCTTTATCTAATCCACCAGGATACTATGCCTTCATTCCACACTCTTTAAGATTACAGTGATGAATCCTTAGTCCTATGTATCTACTAGGATTCAGTGTCACTGGGTGACAAAATTTTCATTTGTAATTATGTTTGATGGTTATGCTGCCATCCAGGAGTTTTTTTGCAACAAAATCAGAACACATCACAGAATCACTGTAGTGTCATAACTTCTCCAATGAAAACCTGGTTAAACTACGGGAATTCTGGTCGTGTCCATTATTGTGGTGGATCCCCATTTGAAATAGCTGTGGTCCTAGGCAAGGCTTTGCCTGCTTGCATGTAGGGCAAAAGTGGAGAGGGGAACATGGACATGCATGGAAGCCCTCTCCATGCCCCTGGCTGCCAGTTAGACTGTCTGAAAACCATCAGATCGGTAGGCTGAACACACTTAAGAGCTCTAATGATTATGAACTCTGCCTTATCAGGGTTTCCCATCACGGGACGGGAGCGTTGTTAGCATGGTAGCAGATCCCTTTTCAGGTCATCTAACTGGCTGCTTGGCACATAGGGGCTGTCAGGTGCAGTACTTACATGCATGCTTGTCTCCCCCTCCCCACTTTTGTCTTACATGCGAGCAGGTGGACACCTGCATAGAGCTTCTGTTACTGTGAAAACGGCTGTGTTGAAAACACTTAAAAAAGAAAATACATGGGTTTCAGGAAAAATAACTTTACAGGGTATCAGGTGGACGATACTCTATAATATGCAGCTGCAGTAGGCGTTTGTGTCTTTTACAGGACATAACTTTAATTCTCCTGGAAAACAGGGAAATTAAATAAAATAAGAAAGAAAAAGGATTCAGTGTAGATTTTAAGTGATATTGAGGTGCTTTAACTAGAGCAAGGAGAATGATCTTTTGATAATGGAGTAATTTCCAAAGGGAACAGGAAATGCACAGTAAGTGGAAATCATGAAACCAACGTTTTTCAAATGCATGTGTTTGGAAATAGGTACTTAATTCATCTCCAGCGTCTCTACTCTAAGGGCCTGTCTTATCTCAAAGCTCCTGAAATCCTACTGAAAACACCTGGAACTGGGACTCAGGTCTTTTGACCACCATGTCACTGATCCAAAGCAGCCAAACCTACTCATTTAACAGTATTTAACAATGAGGCAGTGCCGTCTGTGGAGAAAAGCCCCATGTTTAGATGAAAGGGTCCCTTTTTAACTCCCATTTGACATAAGAACATAAGAAGTGCTGTGCTGGATCAGACCAAGGGTCCATCTAGTCCAGCACTGTGATCATACAGTGTCCATCCAGCCGTTGGCCAGGGACCAACGAAGCAGGACATGGTGCAACAGCACCCTCCCACCCATGTCCCCCAGCAACTGGTGCCCACAGGTTTACTTCCTCTGATACTGGAGGTAGCACCTAACCATCAGGGCTAGTAGCCATTGATAGCCTTCTCCTCCAGGAAGTTATCCAACCCCCTTTTAAAGGCTACTTTTCTAGCACTATAAGACTCCAACCTACTTGTCACATGGACAGTATATGTGGCAACAGGTGCAGTGCTTCCAGACAAGGCTCTGATTGTGCAATTGCCATACTTCACTCACAGAATTTTGCAGAAGGTCCAGACCTCATCATCCATTTTATTGCTGCCTGAAGCAAAGTGGCACTGCTGTCCACCTGCCCATGCTCACTTGTTTGGCTGGTCAATCAGCCAGCTTCTCCCTCACTTGCTCCCTTCTTCCATCGATACCCACCCCTCTAGGCTTTCCTTGTCGTGTCCATGCATGTCTGCCTTGGCAGTTGGTGCAAGAAGCACCGGCGAACCACCCTGTCATGTGCTGGGTGGGAGTGGAGGTGGCGTGGAACCGGAGCTGCCCTTCCAGGACTTGCACGGCGCCTCCATTTTTGTTGCTGGCATTGGGGGGTCTCTCATGGGTGTCCCGTGACTGGGGCACAATGCGGGAGCAGCCGGGCAGGAAGGAACAAGTGTCCAGGTGGGTGAACACCCAGGTGGTGGAAGTAGTGGTGGTTCCTCAACCTCCTCCCCTCTTCCTCCCCTTCCTATCTGCTCACTGACTGTGGGAGGCCTCCTGGGAGAGTCGGCCAAAATATTGTGAGAGTCCTGGCCACAGCCAGGAGGCCCATGAGGTTGGGGAAGAAGGCAGAAAAGGCCTCCTGGGAGGCTAGCCAGAGAGAAGGGAGGTAGGCAGGCGGGCGCTGAAGGTGGCGGCACTGTGGTGTGGAGCGGCAGGTGGGCAGGAGGGAGGGAGAAAGAGAGTGGCTGGCCAGCTGGCCAGCCAAGCAGCAGCGGCGCACCCTTTGAGTGAGGAGAGCGGCGCTATTCGCTGCCCTTCCCATTCCGCGCTGCCTGATGTGCCCATGTGAGGCTGCATCATTGTAGGGTCGGGCCCTGATTTGTAACCCTCCCATCTTTTCTCAGCACTTCTTTTCTGGTAAGCTGCTTTCGCTGACTAGAAAAAAATCAATTAAAGAAGCAAGCACAGAACAGCTACACAATAGCTTTTGATTTTATGGTAAATTAGGGTAGTTTGTTGTTGTTGTTTTATTTTTAGAGTGGCATTCCAGGAAAGACAAGCGTTATATTAAAAAAAACAGAGCATCCCTGACACCAGTTTTGACTTTAACCCCACTGAGAAAAGTTTTCTTTTGTATAGATTGTTATACTGACTAGAACTTCTTGAAGTGCATTATAACCCTTCAGTCATTGTGGATTTTATAATACTTTTCAAAAACATATAGCAAGCTCTTTCCAGCTCAGATGCCATTAGTTTTATAAGTGTGTTGATTCCAACTTTCACAAAGCAATATGCATCACTTATTTTGTAAAATGCACCACTTAAAGGTGCAAAGAACTGTGGTGTTCCGCAGGCTCTAAATCCGGAATCTTGCTGGAGCGTCTTTAAGGTAGGGAAACAAACAAAATGTTCAGGTTCCACAAATATTTTATAGCTTTTGGGGATTGGCAGACTACAGTTTACGCCTCGGTTTTCTCCACATTGCCACCTGTATTTATAGGTTAATGGCTGGTTGCTAGTTTAAAAATTATCACTAACCTGTGAATCTTTCTCTGCCTCCAGATCATGCTCTACAGTGCTAAATTCACTGCACCCGAGCCAAGGTGTAAGTTCCCTATTTCTCAGGTTGCCAGCTTTTGATTTCAAAAATACTGGCTTCCTAGATTATTTAATTGGCTGTTCCAACCCCAGTAGTGGCTATTGCCAGAATATGGTTTACTGACTAGGTTACTTGGTAATTCTACCTATTTCTGCCACTTACCCCATATGACTATAGTGCATTGATACCACAATCAGATGTTACAGCTGGTTCCAAAGGACCTGCATCACTACGAGGTTCATCGGACGAGCATTTTATCGCAGGCTTGCTACTGCCCCCTTACGGATGTGTGTGTGTCCTTTAGATGACATCATCCGCCTTGTGCTCTTTCTTCTCAGTTTTTGTTGTTGTTGCAAAATAGACCCCTTTCGATCTGACTTTTTTTTTTCCAAAAAGGAATGTGCTGTGATCTCCTGCTGTGTGCAGGAAAAGCGGCGCGATAAAAGCGTCCCCTGATTGGGCCACGTGGTCTTTGTTTACTTCTTCTTTCTCCTGTGGAAAGAAAGAGGAAGTAATGAGAGACAAAAGCAGGGGCGGAGAAGCAATGGTAAGGAAACATGATTCCCCCCCCCCCCCCCGGTGTGATGACGCTTTATCTCGAGCATTAGGAGGCAGCCATATATTTGAATGCCTTACTAGGGTGTTTGTTATTATTTATTTACAATATTTATATATGGCTCCCCATTGAAAATTTCGGAGTGGTTATCCTTTGTTCCCTACCCAGTGTAGATTGTACTTGGACAAAATGAAACATTTAAATATAATGAATGTAACCCAACACCATGGCAATCAGATACCTATCCGGACTAAGCGATTATTTCTGCCTCAAGCCTAGAACATTACTTCACCTCATCTTCTCCCTGAAAGCATGTCATAAATCCAGTGCCTAAGCTGGAAGATCCTTCAGAACTGGTAACTGAATCTGTATAGCACAGTGGATTAAAATGTTTTTATTTTTACTTCTAATTCAGGCATCTTCCTATTTCCACATTATTTTAAAAAAACACTGCTCTGCATTCCACAGAGGCTTTATTTCTAAAGGAACTTTGCATTTCAGTAAGCAACCCTACTGCTTCACATTGTGTGTCCCTTTGTTATGAATAAAGTTGTACCAGCCCAAGGCTTTGTGAACCTTTGCAGAAATGGGTCAAAAACCAATACGCAGGTGCCTTAAGGCATTGGCTTCTTAGAACAGTTTCATTTGCTGCTATGATTAGTATTGTGCTCAGCAGTAGCTAGACCAAGTGTTTGCTGAACATTCTCAGACAACATCTCAAATAATCAAGATATATCCTGCATATATTATTTCCTTGTTTGCCTTTAGGAGGAATAACCCCCAACAAAACTCTTTACAATTGCCCCTCTCCCCATGTTTTTCTTTTAAAGCTTTTACTCTTCACTCCAGGAAATGATGGGAGTGTGGATGACTTTACTTACCTTTTAAATTCTTTGTGTAAATGACAAACCTGTAGGCCTAGTTTACATGTTAGGTTTTCCTCAACCTTTGGGTTTAGCAGCAACCTTAAGGTCCAGGCAGAAGAACCATGGAGTTCCCCAGACTACACAATACAGGAGAGCACCACTGGAACAAGACAGCTTTCCCCAAGAAATATAAAGTTTTCTCAAACTTTCCTACCATCATCATACTTAGAATAAGGTTATTAAACCTAAAACTCTTACACTACAATCCTAAACATGTCTAGTCAGGAGCAAGTCCCATTGAGTTCAGTGGAACTTACTCCTGAGTAAGTGGGTATAGGATAGCTGCCTTAGGCCATAGTTAGATGGAGCGATATCTCAGGGATCACCCTGGGATCATCCCTGTGCATTCACATGACGCACAGGGGATCCTGGGAGCTGGGAGGGATGATCCCTCCCTTGCCCCAGGATCTTGCCCTACACTTCTAGCCCAATTTTTCTGCGGTCTCGGACTGATCCCAAGACCGTGGAACGTGTGGGCAGGCGTCGTGGTTTCACTAACACGAGGAGCCGGGAACCGCGCATGGAGCGCAGAGCTCCTCAGGAGCTCTGTGCCCATCGGGGGTGGGGTGGGGGGAGCAGGGAAAGTAATCTTTTTTTAAAAAAACTTACCATTTTTTGCACGAGTGCTTGTGGGCTCTGTCCCCTTTAACAAAAAAACCAAAATGGCGGGCACAGTGTCACGTGCCGCATGTAGACCAGGGCGACGATTTCGCGATCATAAAATCACAAGATCGTCGCCGTAAAACCTCTTGGTATAAGCTGAGGCCTTAGTTCTAAATGTATTTACCTGGAAGCAAGTTCCATTTGACTCAATAGATTTATCTTCTATGCTTAGGATTGGTCTGAAAGTCAGGGATAACTATCCCTTCTCAGTCTGTTTTTTTTAAGTATATCAAAATTTAGCATAGGCCCCTTCCCTACATCATACAATCCCATCCCATACATAACATTTCATAAGTCATAAAAGAAGAGTTTCTATTTTAACTTTGAAATTATGCTTTCTGCATTTCTGATGTTATGCTTTGGCCCACATAACACTGGGGCTTTTCAACACTGCTCCCAAGCACCTCCCATTTTTGTTATTTTTGTTTTCTGTAACTTCCAGCCTGAAAAAGAATCCTACAAAGCTTGCTGACTTTTTTTGTAACCTTTTGCTTAGTCCTAATAAAGCTATTGTCTTGCTGATGTTTTGTTTTTTTGTTTTGTTTTTAGTGTCCCAGTGGACCAATACAGTTGAAAACGTTTTATAAATTCACTTTAAAGCTTTGCCTTTCTGACCTTTCTCATTGCAAAATCATGAATTGTCTCCCCAAAGCCAATTTGTCTGGCAAGTTCAGATTTTGTAGATAAAATAACTAGGTAATATAGTAGTAGAACACCTGCAGCTTTTGGTGAACTAGCTTGCTGAATGTGAGCTCCATCACACCTACAATTTTTCCTGGTATGCACCTGCAATTTTCACCTCCGTTTCATTAGCGCGGCAAGCGCTGGTCCCTTTCATGCTGTACCGGTGAACTTTCTTTTCACTTATTTGCTCTCCCGCTATTGCATCCGCCCCACCCTGCCTCTTCTCCTTCCCCCTCCAGTTCATTGGTTCTTGTCAGGTGATGGATGTGGTTGCCTTCCCCTGCTTGTTCTGGTTTTGTTGTCTAGCATTTTACTGATTCAGTGTTTAATCAGCTGGGTGCTGTTTCTGTGGGCAATGAGGGTGGGGTTAGAGCAGCAAAAGTCCATTTGACCAGCTCAGCGCAAGTCTGTTAATTTGACCGACAGACTCAGCAAGCTGGAGGAAAACTGCCCTGCCCTCCTCTTTTGTCAGCAGGACTGCCCCCAACAAAAGCAACATAGTGCGAGGAGGGTAATACATGGGGACGGAAGGGCACTTTTGTTTCACATGGAGAAAATAAATCGCACCTTCCCCATCCTAGAAAAAGATGGAAAATGGAGGGGAAGAGGGGAAGTGACTGCAGGACAGGCACAATGTCGTGTGAGTATCGCGTTTCAAAACGGCAAACCAGGCAGGACGAGAGTGTGATAAAATGCTGGTGTGATGGAGCTCTGCTTTCAGGTTCTGCCACAACCTATGACAGTGGGGGCAGGTGGAAGACATAGGGCTCTTCACTTCACTGAAAATTAGCTGCAGTTATGTGTTTTTTTAAAAAGAATCTCATTTAGGGCACAATCCTTTTGATTGTACCCTAGCTGCTTGGAATCCCCCAAACTCAGGGGCTTCCATGATTCCTATGCCTTGCTGGGCTGAAGCTGGCAGGGTGGGAAGAGCAGCGGAGGCAATCATGCCTCTGACGTCCTGTATTTTCACTATGCAGATTTTTCAGCTCGTCTAGCAAGGGCGCTTCAGAGGAGAGGAGGGAAAGAGACTGGAGGAGGCTCAGGATAACTTATATCCTGGCCTTTCTGGTCTCCTCCCTTCCCCACCCACTGGAACGCCCCCCTTTCCTCCTCCTCTGAGATTGCTTTTCCAACTCTAGAGGATAGCCAGTGCAGTTCTTTCCGCACTGGCTGTGAGTGGGCGGAAGAGGGGGAATTGGATTTGCCTCCAGAGTGCTGTCTCTGACCTCAGAAAGGATGTTACAAGCCATCCTATGGTCCCTGGGACGCTCACCCAGGGACCATAGACTGGCTCTCTTAATAAGATTAGTGGAATTTCCAAAAGTAAACTTGAAGATATATCTTTTTCAGATGCAACATTTCACATGGGAAATTCTCAGAAAGGTTTATATGATTCTTGTGAACTAGTACGCCAGATAGTCACACACACATAATTTTGGCCTGTAAATCCTATCAGCAGCAATAGGTCCCACTATCCCCAGTTATTATGATGCTTTGTTCCTCCTACCAGGTATCTTGCTTGAGCACAAGGAACTCTGGGACTGGTAGTCCTTGAGAGATGGTGTCCCATAGGGAAGCACAACTCTCTTTTTTCTCTCCCTAACCATAAGGTCTAATATCACTGCACAGGTACTCTTTCTGTTCAGATTGTGGCTTGTTCTGCTCTAACACTGCCTCTGATTGGCAGATCTGGACAATAGATACATGGATATAGTGAAATAAATTTCCAAAAATATTTTCAAGCATTATCTATAATTTAACTGAGGGATGCTGGAGATTTCAGTCCGCATTTTTAAGCAAACCAATCTAATTCGCACTTCGCCAATTAATATATAGGTTAGAACAAGTTTATCCTTCGGTTGTCACGCTTCTAAGAACTTTGCGGTATAGTTCAAAAAACTTCCATTCATGTGTATAGAAATGTCTATTTTAGGTTAAAATGCATACAAAAATGAAATTTTGTGTGGGGAAATGTAGAATCATATGAACTTTTATGTGAGTTTTAGAAAAAATGGGAAATGTGATGAAATAGATTTATGAATGAGTACATGTGAAACTGACACAGACTTGAAATAGATTGATATGTCTACCTCTAATTTAGCCTCAAATCTTTTCCTTCACAGTAATGGGGCTGTACCAGGGTTGGATGCCACTGGATCTCTGGGGCCCAGCAAAATGTTCCCTCCCTGTCCCGATTGGGCCTTGTGTGGGAGAGAAGTCACCAATACATACCCCCAGATTTAGCATAGCTCCTTTGAAAACAAGGAACATGCACCCATAGTTTTTGATGGTGAAATCTGAAATTGCAACAAATCTGGGATCTGAGTTCTACATACTATGTCAGAAATGCCTTAAGGTTTCATGAGGAGATCAGCGAATTATGCCTAAGGGAAGTCCCTAAGAAGGTGAATGGATAAAATTTGTCTTACCTCTCTACAGCCATGCTTTGTTTCTTCATCTTTGAATACAGTGATTGTGGGTTCTTTGGTTTGTGTGTGTAAGAGAATATACAATTGTGAGGATTTTACTTGTTGCTAAGCAACAGGTTTCTTGCTACTTGAAAAAGCTAGACTTGTTGCTTTGCATGATCTGTCCTGCTTAGATATGGGCAGAATGGCTAACCGTTTAGAAGTTTTACTTATTTTGATTCCAGTTGCAGATTATAAGCTAGATATGATTTGGTGGTGACCCAAAACATTGTCGTTTGTGGCTTCCTTTGTCCCGTGTGTGTGTGTGTGTGTGTGTGTGTGTATAATGAGAAATTTAGTTGATTTCGTTCACTGTCGGAGTAGAAAGTTAAGGATCTGCAGCTTTAGTATTTAAGCTGTGATAGCATGCTTTGCTATGCTCTCCACTTTCAAATATAAAGCTCAAGTTATAAAAAAGCAATTACCAGCTATCTTTTGTTGAAACTGAAGATAAGCACAAAATCTGCTTACATTCTACTTTACTGCTATACAATTGTGCTTTGTTTAATCTTGGAAATCATCTGTGTTTCCTAACCTATTGCAGTGAAATGGAAATAGATGATTTCCAAGATTAAACCAATCCATAGTTGTGTATTGCATGATTAAAGCAAAACATGCCTGGCAAAGACAGATCATAAACAAACTGTCCTGTTATGGGTTTAATTCTTCATAGAAATATCCAGACTAAAAATTTCACAAGTACACGACCGGTCAGTTCAATTCAGCTTGAAAGGACTGAACGTTTTGTCCTCTAATGAAGGACTGAACATTTTGCCCAAAGACGATGGAGGGAGCTATAATGCTCTTTTGAAAATTCTACAATTCAGTCTAAGTTCATACATGTTTCATATACCGTATTTCTTCGATTCTAAGACACACTTTTCCCCCCATATAAACATCTCTAAAAATGTGGTGCATCTTAGAATCACAGGTGCATTTAATATTTCTTAGAATCAAAGCTTTTTTTCTGTTGGTGGTACTGAAATTAGTGTTTATCTTACAATCGATGGCATCTTAGAATCAAAGAAATACGGGTATATATATATTTGCTCAACATACAATACAAAATTACAATAAAATACAATTATATAATTAGAAGGGCAATCATAACTCGGGATGTGGAGTGCTCTGACATTGGATACTCAAAAAAACTTAAGCTCTATCGGTGCAAGCATGGCAGGGTGGATGAGGGGGCGGGGGGGGCTTGTTTTCCTTTTTTTAAAAAAGGAAAAAAAGATTTTGCTCCCATTGGGAGGGACATTATTCATGATACCTCCAAGGCTGACATTCCCCCCCCCCCCAATGTTGGAAGCAGGGCTGGAGGCGGGGAAGGCTTTGGATCTTAAAAATC
Source organism: Elgaria multicarinata webbii (assembly GCF_023053635.1). Taxonomy (NCBI): domain Eukaryota; kingdom Metazoa; phylum Chordata; class Lepidosauria; order Squamata; family Anguidae; genus Elgaria; species Elgaria multicarinata. The sequence continues at coordinate 75,107,516 of NC_086178.1, read as the reverse complement.
CAAAGCCTCTCCCAGCATGCCCAGGGACTGCCCACTGATCTGCCCTCTTCCCCCCTCCTCCCTGATGTCAGACAGGTAAGGGCAGCTGGGACATGAGTTCTAATGTTGGGTCTCCCCTTCCAAGGATAGACCTCTCCTCTCTCCGTGTGTCCCAGGAATTGTAGCACCATGAAATACTGTTTTTAAAATCCATAATAAAAACAAATAACACTTTCCAAATCTACAACTTAAAAACCCATTTAGTTAGCAAAATGGATGACTCAACTGCAGTGATTCAAAATGTGGCTTCCTTTTCCATCAGGTCTAAGAAATGCATTTAATTTAAAATGCCTGAGAGAACAAAAATGTCTCGGGGGGTGGTTTGTTTTCTGAACTTCCACGTACACAGTATGTAAACACCATAGCTAGCAGGGCCAGATCCAGATATTTTGCTGCCAGAAGTGAAGGTCAGGGTAGTGCCACTTCCCATTACATGTACAAAACCCAACTGGAATGGCAGTTGAAATTTTCTTCAACGCCGACAATGCAATAGCATCCTCTACCACATCTGAAGGCAGCAGGCTAGCTTAGGTCATGCACAGCAGACCATGTGGCCAACAGATCTCTCCTCCAAAACCTTGTTGCAACCCCTAGAATCTGCCGCCTCAGGTGACTGCCTCACTGTGCCTAATGATAAGGCCAGCCCTGGTAGCTAGCACCTAGTGTTTAGCATCTTTTAGAATGCAAGTCTCTCTCCTTTATGTGGCAGGGAAAAATACTGAAATACGTCTGGCTCCTATCTGATTCTCTGGCTCAGAAACTAGAAAGAAGGAAATAAGAGCATCTAGTAATCTCTATTTGCTGCACAATACTTTGATTTTCCTCCCAAAGGGTTGGATCCAACTTTCATACAAGCAGAAGGCTGCTCATGTAATGAGACTCCTTTCCTCCCCCTGCAGCTCCTCATGTGCTATCCAAATCTGCTTTGGAGGATCCCCCAACCCTCCAGAATCGATATGGGGATGTGGGGGGGGGCTACAAGGGGAGAGGGAAATCCTTTCCACCAGACGTTCCCTCCCACTAGTGGAATGACACCATTGGATACGAAGTCTTCTCCCATCCCAAACCTTGTTAAAAAATAAAAGAATTTATTCATAGTCAAGAAATTAGTGGAAGAAAACTGGGTTTAGCTTGAATAAGTTATCTGATAGCATACAGATTTGCCAATGATTTCAGGTCTCATGACTGCATATGATGCATGAGCATATGTAATCACATTATTATTATTATTTATTATTATTATTTATTTATATAGCACCATCAATGTACATGGTGCTGTACAGAGTAAAACATAGAAGACTATCGCAGTTCTGAGCTTAGAGGTTGGATGCTATCTATGGGTGTGAGGGTGTGTGGTTTCTGAGAGAATGGGGCACATAACCATCTTGGCAGCCTGCCCTACATGTGAAGTTTCAAGTGGTGCTTTTAGGGATGTATGACAAATTTGTTTCATTTTTTTAAAAAAATTAGGATTTACCCAGTTCGTACCTTCCGGACTGGACACAGACTTGGACACAATCTGTTGTCAAAGTGTATACATTTCCAAGCTTGCAATGTGATTCGCGGACCCCCGAAAATCTGTTTTGCATTTGAAAAATGTGCAGACGTACACTTTAAACAATGGGAGAACAATGTGTACATTTCAAAGATGCACACAAATGATGCGTACATTTGGAGAAATATGAATGGAAATATGCATGGAATTTATGCACAAAGACCAAACAGACCTTGAAATCTGATACGGATTTGAGTCAGAATTAACTTTGAGATGGAGTTTCGAGAACTTTGGCAAGCTCAAATTTGGCTGATTCGCAAATCCCACTGCTATATAGTTATATTAAGGCTATAACAGATGGATGTGTACTGGGATTGTAGGAAGCTGACTTGGACCATTAGTCCATCTTGCTGTGTATTGTCTACACTGCCTGGCAGCAGCTATCCAGGGTTTCAGGCAGGGCTCTTTCCCAGTCCTACCCGGAGATGCCACAGATTGAACCTGGGACCTTCTGCATGCAAAGGAAATGCTCTACCACTAAGCCTGTTTAAAACTTCCCTGCATCTGTAATGTTAGCATCTACAGAGGCTGGAGCTGGCTTTTCTCATTCTCAAGAAACATTGTTCCTTGCAATAAGATATATGGATTCAGGAAGACACATGACATACTCTGGCTGCCTGTGTCCTTTACGAGGCCTATTTTCTTTTGCATGTGCTAATTGCAACTTGGTCCTGAACTCATCTTGCAGCGCATGCATAGAGCCGAGATAATATTGAATGGTCGAAGACTGTATATTATCTCTGAAATCTGTGCATCAGATTCATTTATCTAATTTTCTAAATGCAAACTGTGAGAACTTATTTATTATGGCAGTTTAGGAACTAAAGCAAATGCTTTCCAATGGCTTTTCTTTTAAAAGAACCTATTCAGAATAATATTATCTTTCAGTATCTTACCTTGCCTATTTCTTCTCAAGTATATGGTTGCACTTCAGGACTGCTGTAATGCGTTTGAGTGGGATAATGGCCCTTAATGGGATCACTGGAATGTATTGTACTCTGTATTTCTTTTGGGCCAGACTATTCAATACATGCAAACGTGTGTAATGGATCCTGCGTAACACCCTTTAAAAAAAGAAAAGCCACCCGGGGATGGGATTGAGAGTGAATAAGTATAAGTGAGGAAGGCAGTACTTAACCCTTTCCTAACACACCACTTGCCTGTTCCAAATCGTTTCCCCCACAATCTGCTTTTCAAATGTGTGTGTGAAAAGTTGCTTGGGAGTTTATTTGGAGCAGAAAAATGGCTGGGAGAAAAGGCTTAAGTACTACCCCATGCTGCTTATTTGCTCCGAGTCACTGAAGTACCTTTTCGAGCTGAAAAGGGGCAGCTGGCCGGTTTGTGTGTAACATGTATATTTGGCTGTTTCTTTCTTCTTCCCACACTCTACAAGCTGGTCAACTTGAAGGCAACCCTCACTACTGCAGGTAGCCCATTTCTGGCTTTAGCGTTGGTTTTTAGGCTTAAAGAGGTCCACTTGAATGAGGAAATAACCAAAGCACACTTAAAATGAAAATAGAGAAATGAAAAACGAGAGGTTACTTTTATCAAAAGCTTTGGGATGTCCAGTGTATTGCTGGTATTTCATTGATTGATTGACTAATTCATTGATATAAAGAGGGTTGTTCATTTAATTAAATAACCATAAAGCAAGATGGCTACACAAAGCAAAACATGGCATTTCTTTCTGCTGAGAGCCTTCTGTAAATGGAATGGAAATCAATAACATTCTTGGTAACCCCCTGATAGGAACCTGGCCCCTAATGGTGCCTACTACAAAGGATTTACAATGTCTGGCTTTTTGATAGCTGAACAGAGCTCATTTGTCTGTTTCACATTTGATCCTGTAATCATCTCTGCAGTCAGTCAGCTATTGCTTCAAGATGCACAAGACCCTTTAATGGATCTCATGATGTTCCTTAGAACAGAAGCAAAAACGCCTAGGCTTCAACATAAGGGGGAAAAACATGCCTCCGTTTTCCTTATGTGGTGAATCTGTTAATGTGCAGGACTAGGTTGTTGTTATTTTAGTGAGTTCCTGGTTACAATACGATTTGAATCAGAGATTTGCTTGCTCAGAGTTCACACTGAATTCCTGTCCTTTTAGTACTACAGAAGTAGTAAAAGAGAATTTATCTGTGTAGGTGGAGTGACTTTTTCCTCACTACTGACTATCCACAACTGCCCTCCCTCCCTCTCCAGCCTGAAATTGAGGAGGAAAGCCTTCCAAAGGAGCATTCCAGGCCTCAAGCTTGAGCAGGAGTTGCACTCCTAATTTTAGAGCTAAAGAATTAGCGAGAAAGCCTCTTCTTTCCATTTTCTTTTTCTTCCACAAGTGATTCCATTTGTTTTACTGTATTGATTCCTTGTCATGGAGGCAGTTGAGATATGGTCAGCCATTTTGACATCTGGACTTTGCTTCTGGAAGACTTCCACTTATATCCCATAAACAAATCTGTAATAGATCTTTGTGTGACGGTCTTACCTTACAGCAGAATGTAGGACTCAACTAGGAGTTCTTAGTTTCATACTGAACCTCCCTTAGTTGAGAAAACAACTGTCCAACCTCCTGAAGTGTAACTGCTAAGTGCTAAAAAAGTATTTTAGGGCCTTGCGTGGCTAAAGTAGACAGACTCAATTTTGGTTTCCTGCAAAGGCTTTCTAGGCTTTTGAAGTGCTTCAAGCTGGACCTTGGAAAAGTGCAAAGCAGCCCCTAGGTCTCAGCTTTAATGCAGTTTAATATCACTATGATATTCTATTTAATCTGAATACTAGATGGTTAGACACATTGGACAGAAAATACAGTGGGGGTGGGGTGGGAGAATATGGAACGAACACAGGGAAACTGTGTGTTAATCCTGGATTATTGCTTGCTGTTTGAAAAATGTAATATGATGGGGGAATCCATGCAGAGTTTAAATTTAAAACAATCCGTTCTTTTACTTTTTTTGTACACTGGTGCATAATCCTCCTCTCCATGATGCCAGACTCCCCTCTACATCAGAGTTTGAACACTAGGATTGTACCCTGTGCTGTCTAGAACCCTGCAGGCCTAACCACCGCAGGCCCAAATTGTCTGTATTGGAAATCACTTTGAAATAAACAGATGCTGGTCTTTAGGTCCACATTAGCAACAAAAAGTTTTAATGAGAGCAATAGAGACATGCTGAGCTTTACAGCATGAGGGAGTACACAAAAAGCTGTTGTCTCCCTGTTCTTCCACGAGGTTGTTTATCTTCACAGTAGGCTACCATGGAGTTCACCCTATAAAGCAGCAAGACTCTTCTGCATGTGGTTTCCCGGCCTGTAAAGGGAGTACAGTACGGAAACCTGAATACACTCAAAATATATGCATAAACTCTCACAAATATTTTATGTACTCGTGATTAATTCTGCAGAGGGCAAATGAGTTTATCAGGAGCGTATCTATCTATCTGAACGAGCAATACGATTATTTTGTTGTTCTGCTCACCTTTGTATCCAACATAGATGTTCAAATAATGGTTCACTTTCTGCTCTGGTTTGGGGTGGAATATTAGGGCTAGTGACCAATTACAGGAAGCCAGATTCTGGCTGGACATCAGGAAAAACTTCCTGACTGTTAGAGGAGTACGACAATGGAACCAATTACCTAGGGAGGTCGTGGGCTCTCCCACACTAGAAGCCTTCAAGAGGCAGCTGGACAACCATCTGTCAGGTATGCTTTAAGGTGGATTCCTGCATTGAGCAGGGGGTTGGACTCAATGGCCTTATAGGCCCTTTCCAACACTACTATTCTATGATTCTATGAATTAAAAAGGCTTACGGTGCAGTGCTTTACATAATTACTTGGAAGTAATTTTTTGTGAACCGCCCAGAGAGCTCCGGCTATTGGGCAGTATAGAAATGTAATAAATAAATAAATAAATAAATAAAAATGGTGCTTATTCCTAATTGTTCCTAGGATTATATTCTTTTTTTCTTAAATTAAGTGGGGGCACCCTTCAACATTGATTAATCTGATGTATTAATCTACTTCAAGAGTGAACTACTTGTGGTCCTTCAGATGTTGGACTGCAACTCCTATCAGCCTTAACCATCATGGTGAGGGATGATGGGAGTTGTAGTCTAACACCTGAAAGGCCACACCCCAATTTACTAAATGTGGCAGCCAGAGAGGTGGGGGAGGAGTTTGCCATTCGGTTGAGGTTCCATTTCAATTTCTAGTTTTGAGGATTCACTGTTAGCTATAAAAGTTTCCTGAAACATAAAACCCAAACCAAAATGATGGCCTATTGTTATCATGCACATTCTGAAGATGGAATTTCAGTACAAGTGTCATGGTAACATGTAATGTAAACATTCCATCCTACATAAGGTCTTACTGATACACGTCTGTCAGAGTAGTGAAAGGCTGAAAAGTTGCATTGTCTACTTGGGAGACGTTCAAGATCTTTAATTGTGACAATTCAGCTTCCTTTGAATCTATAATTTAGTTGCCTTGTGTGGTCTCTAAATCTTAAGTGAAATATGATCCATGCAATCTATGAAGGTGAGCAACCCCTCCAGCCCAGCTCAGCCCTGGCCCTTGCAGCTTCTATTATTTATAAAATTCCCAAAGTCTTCTAAGCATCTGACAGACTGAGAAATAAATAGACAGACTGGGAGTACAGAAGTGTTAGTATTCATATAGTATCCTTAAGAGCTTTGCAGAGCTGAGCCATGAGACAGCTCAGTTCTCCAAGGAGATTACAGTTTTAGCAACAGGGAACAAAAGCAAGAGCAGATTAAGTAATTTATTGTTTGCCTCCCAGCCCCTGCCCATTATAGATTTTGAGGTGGGCCTTGGCATATCAGTGCTGACACACTTCACATGTCCCACCCCCCTAATATCAAGGTTAATGTTCATACTGGGGAAAACGTGTATGTATATTATGGCACACAAGCAGAGTTGGAATGGACCAAGCCATTTTGTTCCCGGAGGGGAAGCTGAAAACGCCCCTTCCCCCTGCCCCGTACACAAGGCCAACCAAGTTAGTTTGGCAACTGAGGCAGAAAATCCCACAAGGACCTCTTTCCCTTCTGTTGCAGTATAAATGCAACAATAATAATTAAATAATTAACCATTTGCTGCTCTTTTATAACATCCCAAATAAGCTGTCTGAGATAGCCGCCTCCGGAATGTTGCTTAAAATCACACCATGCTCTTCATACTGCCAAAATAGTTTATAAATCATAGCCAATTCTTGCAATTTATCCTAGGGTTCTCCAGATTTCAGCTGTGGCAGAGGGTAAATGTATTAATACATGCTTAGGGTCATAGGGCCTCAAGGGACTGAATGATCATCTCAGCCCTGGCCTAGTCCTGATATTGACTCATCTAGTCATTCTACCCACATCCAGACTACGCTTGTGATGGACCCACACCCCAGCAATAGTGTCCTCCAACACACAATGGGTTGTATTCAGTGTTAGTCTAACTTAAGTCCAATTAATTTCAATGGGTTTACTCTAAGGAGGACTAACACTGGATACAACCCAGCAAGAATGAAAAGAGCATTATGCTGTAGAGATGAAATTCTGACACAATACAGATTGCTAAAGCAATTCAGCCATGCTGCATACTATGGGAAGAGGGGGGAAGACCTTCCAAGGTTGCAAATCAATCTGACTTAGAGGAACCTTTGAGTCAGGGGAGGGGAGAGACTAGAGCTCCATATCAGAGTGCATGCTTTGTGTGCAGAAGGTTCCAGGCTTACTTCTCTTCTAATTGGAGATGCTGAGATCTAAGGCAGGAGGCCTTGCAAAGGCATCTCTCTAGATGAGACCTTGTGGAGAACACATGGGACTAGATGGATTACAGTCCTATGCACATACCTACCTGGCAGTAAGACCCATTGAAAGCAATGGGGCTTACTTCTAAGTAGATACATCTAGGATTGCGCTGTAAAGCTCTGACAGTGTGCTTGTTCCTGTTGTAAAATATGGTAGCTATTCAGACACAGAATTTGAAACAAAGCCCATCCACTGAGAATCCTTAAGAGAAAAGAATCTTTTTGCTCCATAGTGAGAGTGTCTTAGTAACAGACCTAGAAATGACAGCAGGGGCTTCCCAGTGGGATTTTAACTACTTCACATGTGAGCAAAGAGATACCATAATTTCTGAGACAAATGCCTGTTGGATCATCTCTGTTAGTCGGTGGTGCTCTTATGCCTAGAAATGAACTTTATTTCACTCTGCTTTCATGTTATTGCAAGTAGCCTATTATCTTTCACCTTTTTTCTCTAGGAAAAAGAGAAAATCAGTATGGAGCTCATGCTTGGGAAACATGCAGAATTGTTCAGTATAATAAAGCAGCAAAGAAAGAGTCAAGCTTGACAAAGGTAAGGAAAAAAGAAGAGAAGCAGCAGCTTCCATTGAGCCTCCATGTCCGTCAGCGGAATGCACTGAGGTTTAAAAAATGATCATTTATCTGTATGCAGCGTGTTGCCATTTGTTTTGTGTTTAGTCAGATTTCACTTACTCAGCAGAAAAGTCCAAGTAAAGTGGCAGCTAAGATGTTGCAGTTTTGTTGGTCACCTATTTATTAATTCATATACTTTCCACATTCTTGAGAAAGATAAAGCACTAAACATGCTTGAAGGAAAAAACACATTCTTGAAAAACTTCACTGGCCCAGTGTTACAAGTCCAGGGGCTTGGCAGGTTTTATTATTATTATTATTATTATTATTATTATTATTATTATTATTATTATTTATATAGCACCATCAGTGTACATGGTGCTGTACAGAGTAAAGCAGTAAATAGCAAAGCCAATGGGCTCTCCATCTTGCATAAAAGCTGCCGTGGCTCAGGTTGCAAATGTCCAAAATGGCATTTTGTCTTAAGGAGGCTTCTCTTTTCTTGAGGCCTGTTTTTGATGTAACATTAAGAAACCAGCTCCATGGTAGATACATATAGTATCAAACACAAGAATCCTGCTGTCATTGAGCTGTTACACTGGTGCAACCAAATCGGCAGGGAATTCACCAGCTGGGACTGCTCCCCTGGTCAACTCACAGAACCCATTAGAGCTAAGGGCAGTGTCCAAGACTGCCTGTGTGCTAGTGGGACCCACTGCTGGTGCAGCTGGAAGCCAGCACCTTCCTAAAACAACCAGAACGAAGCCAAAATGCTTGTTTCCAGAATGGGAGAGGTTGGTGGCGCTAACGTTTGGGTCATTTCTGGTGTTGCCCTGGAGGTGGGTCCTGCTGGTGAAACATACTCAGCGGAACCCTAGTGGTAGCACTGGGTGCTGTCCCAAGTGTCCTGTAAAGCTGGAGTGGAAGAAGGAGCCAGCAAGGCGAACTGCCGTTATTGTCTTCTCCTGCTGCTGCTTCCCCAGGATGTTGTCCTTCCTCATTTTAACAGAGGCCATTGGTATCAAGCCTCCAGTGAGTAAGAGAGGAAGAAGAACAAGGAAGCTGGTATCATTTGCACCTCTTTAAATAGCCTTTTTAAAAAGAAAAGAAAACTGTTTAAATTTTTGTTGTTGTTGTTCTAATTGATCACATGTAAATTGCTTTGGGACTCTTCTCAGCTGAAGAGTAGGAGGAAATGCTTTGAATAAATATTACAGTGATGCAACAATTCGGAATAGTGCAGCTGCAGCTCCACTGGTGTGCAGCTCCACTAGGCAACAAAGACTTGCCAGTAAATCTTTTCAAGGCAAAAGAGAGATCTGTGTTCACAGTTGACATATTGCAATATGAAAACACATGTCAGAAACTCAGGGCAGTTCTACGTCAGCTCTCTTCATGGCTCCATCCATCTCCTCTTTTTTTTTTTTAAAGGATTATTGGAGAAAGAATAATTGTGTTTTTCTTCCTGACTTTAAATGGCCAAGACTGGTTCCTTGGGTAGTGAAGCAGTGCAAGTGAGTAGGTGGAGAATGATCTTGCCACTTATCTGTTCCCAGGAGAGAATTTCTAAATGCCATCGCCAAGTGCCAAACTGCATAAAAACAACCCTTACTCATTCCCTTAGCTTGCACTGTTGCGAGTCCTGGATCCGTTATATGCCAGCAGTCTTATTAGTAGTGGTGGCTAGTGTCAGAAGTGCCTAGCTTCTTTGCCATAGGACTAGATGACAGAGATGTAGATTCAGTGATTTAGCTTTATTCAAAAGTTTATCAAGTGACAGAATTTTTGTATGCTGAATTCACAGCACTTAATTTTAGAAGTGATAAATTTGTTAACTCAAGAGCTAAGAGGCCATGGCTTAGATTAAGAAGCAGTCCAGAAGCAAGAGCATAATCATAGAGACTTAACTCTTAGAACAGTATTAGGGGTTCAAAGCACTTAGGGATCCAGGTTCACAATGAAAGATTCCAAAACAGTCTATAGTTCATAACTCAAGAGGAATCATGGCTAGAGTCCTAAGCAAAAATAGAGATGTTCCCAAAAGCAGGATCTCCATGCTCAAGGTTTAGGGACAAGAATAGTTACAGCCAGGCAGAGATACTGTTCATGATGTAGTTCCTTTTTCAGTAGTGCTACCTGATAGGGGTCCCACCAAACTAAGTGCAGGGATTCAAGAATAAACTAGGCCAAAGAGCCATAGGCAATAGAAACAGTCCCAAATACAGGATTTCCATGTACAGAAGCTGAGTCAGGTTCAAGGATACATTAATACGTCATGACTAGGCAGAATTCCAGCTTATTGGAGACGTTCCATGTTTCAGGATCTTGCATTGCTGGGGTCCAAGTCAAACTAAGTTCAGGGATTCAGGAATTGACTAGACAAGGAGTTCCAAGCAGTAGATAAGTTTCCCCCCCTCAGAGCTTGTACTGAAAAAGGGCTCCTGGCAGATTTTGTTTAGGAAACAGGCTTAGAATCAGTCAAGGCTAGAAATGCACGCACCCTGGCAGAGATTAGATCCAATAACAGAGTCGGTATTGGAAATCTCTAATGTACAGGTGTCAAGGCAAAACAAGTCTTGAAAGTCACTAATAGCCCAGACCAGAAGGCTTTCTGGGCAAAAATGAAAGTACTCAGTTCATGGCAAAGAATACTCCATGGTCTATGAGCAGACCAGCAGGTTCTAACAATACCAGATTCAACACACAGAGGCCCAGAGTGAAGGACAAATCCAGGAGGGAGTGCACTTTGTTAGTCCAATCGATGGAAAGTCCAGGCTGAAAGTGTAAAAGCAGTAAAGACGTAGAATCCGTTCCTGGCAGGGAACCAGTCAAAGCTCCAAATTCTTTGTGGAACATTGGTTGCCAGGTTGGATTTTTCTAGTTACAAGGTTGCAGATGAAGAAGAAGAGTTCCAGGCAATAAAAGATGTTGATACTGCTCATGTATCAGTTTATAAACAGAGGAGTGGTTACTGAGCCTATTATTAATAACTTAGTTCTGACAAATGAATCTGACCAATCAACACGCCAAATCAGGATGTTTTGGCTCTGCCTCCTTGGGTGATGCTGAGAGTTGAAACATCCTTCTAAACAACACTCTTCCCCTATAGGTTGTTCCCCATGGAATATTTCTCTGGTAATAACTCAGAAATCAGCTAAAGGCCGAAATGCAGCTGTTTGATAAACTGTTTTGGATTTTACTCCTCCTTTTGCCCGTAATTAGCTGAGAAGTTGAACAGCGATATGCTGTCGCGGAAGCCACCGTCCAGCAGCTGTACTCGACTCTACATTATGCTTACTAAAAGCTGGAGCAGACTTTCGCTCAGAGGTGGCAAGGCAAAATTTGGACATCTGGCGAAGTAGTGCAGTGTGTAAGAAATAGCTGCTGCCACTGAGTGGCAACAAAGGAGGCAATTCCCTTTCCTTAGACTGTGTATTTCAGGGATGCACAACCTTTTCAGCCATGAGCCCAACGTCTAGGGTTTGCTGAACTCCCGACCCCCACCCACCCAGCAAAGTAGTTCTTACTGATTTGAACATTTCGTCACCAAGCAGAAATGTTCTTTGCATGTCTACTCAGGACTAAGCCCCAGTGGAACATCTTTCAGGCATGCAAAGCACAGCCTTTCATATTGGGCTCACTAAAGGTGGGGAGGCTTTCTTCAGCCTAAGCAGGGAAAAACCCATTCTCATATCAGTGGTCAGCTATAAGAACGATAAAGGCATTTCAACTTTAAGTACCTTGCTCTTTAAAAAATTAAAGGTATGTGTACTTAAAATGTAAATGCCTTTATGATTTTAAAGGCATTTAAAGAGCAGGGTATTTAAATTCAGAGATAAGAATGGGGGTTTCACTGCTTAGAGCTGAAGGAAGCCTCCCTCTGCCTGCCCCCATCCCTGCCTCCAATCTTCTGTGCTGTCCCAGCACTGCTAATAGCAGCAGTCTTTCCCTCAAAGCTGGGGCGCTCACCTGGGGGCTCTCTATATATCTTGTTTGCCCTGCAATGGCTGCGTGTTGATGCTGCATCAGTTATACAATGCAGCTACCGACTGGCACCCACCGCGGGGCTTTTCCCCGACGCTGTGCTTTTGAAAAGTTGGGGACTTACCCCGACTTCTTCTTTTGAAGCAATGTTCACTTCCTTCGGCAGGGCCTCATCAGTGGGTGACCCACAGTGGGTGCTGCTGGCCAGTCAGCAGTTGTTTGCCCACACAGTGTACTTCAGCCTCCCACAGCCTCTTGTTGCCACCTTGTAAATCTGCTCATACGTGTTGTCATTCTTGGGTCCCTAATCACTGGCAGGGGCATCTTCCTATGCTCCACACTTTCTCATGGGTCATCACTGGTATGCAGGGCTAGCTCTCAGAGTGATTCTTATGAGTACGAATGAGGGAAGGCACTGTTATCCGCAGGACCTGCTTGTGGGCAGTGCATTAACCACCAGTTAAAAGGCTATCTGGATAACTTCTGGGAACACATGGGTATCAATCCAGAATTAGCAAATAATAATTTACCATTGCTTAACACAATGTAAACAGCCTTAATGCTTCCACTTTCACAGCAAGAAAATCAGAATTAAGCAAACTGCCCTCTATGACTTTGTGTGTTAGCTCGGTAGCTGGGAAAAATGGTTATAATAACCCTCTCACTTAGAAACCTCTTTGCTTGTAAGAGGTAGTGTTGCTGTCTTTCTCTTCTTTCTTTCATTCTTTTTAAAAACTTTGTGCTGTCAAAATGGGATTTCTCATTCATTGCTACAATTTCATAAATACTGCACAAGGCAGCACAACAATAAAATAAATGATTATGGACAGTGAACCAAAGAGCCTCCAAGAATTTTCACATATATAGCTGGACTTGCTGTTGTCCTTTTCTAGCCATCTCCTCCCCCCCCACCTCACCCATCACTGCACTGCATCACTATTTAATGCAGCATTGAATGCTGATTTTTTTTTAAAAAAACCAGGGAATTTCAGAAGCATCTTGCAATGTGGAACAGGGAGAGAGAGGGAACACTATTCAGAAAAAAAACTACCTCCCTCTGCAAGTGAACATGTGGATCTCCCTTTACAGTAGATCATAACCACTGGACTTCCAAAAGGCTTTTGACAAAGTCCCTCACCAAAGACTCCTGAGCAGATTTAGCATCATGGAATAAGAGGAGAGGTCCTCTTAGGGATCAGTAGCTAGTTAAAGAACTGAAAGCAGAGTGTAAGAATAAAACAGTAATTTCTCTCAATGGAGAGATGTAAATAGTGGGGATCTGTATTAGGACCAATGTTGTTCAACATGTTCATAAATGACAGGGAATTAGGAGTGAGCAGAGTCAAGGTTACCCTTGACACCAAATTCTGTAGGGCACTTAAAACAAAGTGTAATTGTGAGGAGCTCCAAAAAGATCTCTCCAAACTGGGAAAATGGGCATCCAAATGGCAAATGTGGTTCAGCATAAACAAGTCTAAATCCTCCTCTTGGGAGGAGGATTTAGATTCCTTAGCAAACTGCTCTCTTACAAAAGACATGGAGCAACCTGAGGAATCCCCTTGCAGGGTTCCTGACTCTCTTACTTCATCCCATGGCTCTACAGAGCACCATCAGCAATGGACCAGGTGGAATGCTAGGAGTTGTTGGTGGAGTGCCTGCCTGGCTACCAGATGATTCTTTCACCCAGGGTTTACCCAGGAGAAAGGGTCTACTCAGGGAGAAGAAGACTAGTCTCTTTCCAGTCCTTTGCTGTGTTAACAGCTCTTATTAAGCTCATTGCTCCAGCTATGTGCCTAGGATAGGTGAGTGGTTGGTTTATACAAGGCATGGTTGGGTTTCACTATCACCCATTGTGAACTGTTGGCGTAAACAAACATTTAAATCCTGTCTCGTATCTATGAGAAATATTGGGTGGGCAGCATAAAATAAGAACCTGCATAAACGAAACACAGGCAAATATCCTGATGCAGACTCAGGTTTGTTTGTTGTTAGTTTATGCTGTATTTCATCAGAAAGGGAGTTATAGGATTGTGGAAAGGGACAAATTTGAAAGCGTAAGGATGAAATGACTAATGAATACGCATTTTACTGCTTGCATCCAATAGATAAGCTTTGTTTTCCACTTTTGGACAATATGTTAGTTGTATCTTACTACTGTATATAGAAAAAAAAACAATCTTAGGGTAACTGCATTGTTTAAAGGAAATTCTGTTTATGTCATAAGAGATGGTGATTGTCATAGCCAGAAACATGACTGTAGGTCACTGTTAATAAGTACTCAGCATATGTCTCCCTGCTATGGATATTTTGTGCAGCCAAGAAATGTTGAACAATAAGGAGCTAATGAAATGAATGAGACCCAGAATAACCATAGATGTATATGTGTACTATTTGTGGGAGGCAAAGTGGAAGAATTCCCCCCACCCTGCCACAAGTCATATTTGATGCTTTTGTGCAACAGCGCTGACCCAGCTCCCACAGATACACTCTACAGAAAATCGCAGTCCACCTACGTAATTCATTTTGCAATGCATTTGGAGGCTGTAAGTGCATAAAGCGCTTTCATATTTCAGCAGATTGGAATGAAGGCGTAGTGTGGCGTAGGTTATAATCCGAAATTGACAGTTACTATTGGCATATACATTGTTAAACAAACCCAAGGCCATCTACCCAACTGAGCAAATCAATTAACCATTCAAACAAACAGCCCTTTGAATGTATAATTTGCACATGAAATGGGTCATATTTTCATTCTCGCTCCTTGAGGCATTTCAGAGTTGGTTTTTGTCCATGTTTCTTTTAAAAACGGCCTGAAGTGAAACTGCAGGAAGCAGAATATAACAAGAAGGCTTGTATAAAACTATTAGATGTTATCACAGCCCCCTCTTAGATGTACGTTTTCTAGGGGTTTCTAGCATAGAGCACTTTAAATGTATGGATCTTTTCCTTTGCAGGACTCTCTGCCATCCCAAAATACAAAAACGATTTCATCTATACTCATTTCACAGATGATTGATGAGAATAAATCAAAAGAAAGTATGGCTGCTTTCCCTATGCGGTCTGTAATCAACCAGTCTGATGCTTATCACATGAACCAATCTTTGGCTAATCATAGCTCAGTCAACGTTAATAGAGCATTCATATTGCTTCCCAGAAGATTAGGAATTCAAATATCTTCAGATGACAACATATTTGGAACAGACTCTGATAGCAAAGAGGAAAAACAATGTCATAAGCGGAAGAAAGGTTTTGCTTCCATCACCATTACTGCCAGACGAGTCGTTTCGCCTCCTAAGAGTAAACTACAGGTGGATGCTTCCAGCCCTTCTTGCTTGAAATGCCAGGGAAGTAAGCTGCTCCTGAACCGTGTTTCTGCTTCAAGTGTAATTAGGCTAGATCAGCTCTGTGGACCTTTGCACGCTCAAGGATGTTGTCGAATTCAAAATGCCACCGAAATAAAGGACTCTGAACTTTGTCCACAGCTTTGCAAGGAGCAATGCAGCTTGAATTCTAGCCCTAATAACAAAGAGAACAGAATGATCCCCCCAGGAAACAGCCATCACAAAGAAGCACCCATTTCCTTCACTTCGAGTGTTCACCTCAGTATTTCCCAGCAGTGCCCAAGTACAATATATTATGTAGACAAGTCTCTCTCAGTGCCTGTGGGTCAGCCTCAGACTAAGAACCAAAAAATGCATAGGTCAGTTGTGTCTTTCAATATAAATTGTAGTTCTCCCACTTTAACGCCAGATGGAGTGGATGGTTTAGCTAATGGAAAGCTAATCACACAAGTACTTAAGACCAGGCTCCCAGAGGATAGCAAGACACCGCTGAAAGCAATTTGGAATGCAGATCTCACAGAGACCGGCTGGGATAAAAAACAGACGTTGGAAACGGAATCTTTAGGGACTGCGTATCTCTGGAAAGGTACCTCCCCATCTAAAACTCTGTCAGTTGTGGATAGCCCTCAAGGACTTGATAATCCAAGGCCAACAAAGAGTAATGAAGTAAATTCAGGGGACAATCACATTGCTTTGTCTCCCCACATTCCCCACTGGACGTACAGCGAAGGTGAGTAGGTTAAATAAGCCCAAACTTGTTGGATCAGATATCTAGGACAGACTAAATCCATCATCCTTTTAACTGTGACAGCAGCTTTTTTTTTTAAAGTTGCCTCTAGAAAATAAACATATGGTGGATCTGAGGGCCGTTTCATTATATGATGTTTTGTACATGGGAGCCTGTACACAAGCATAACATTTATGTATGGTGTGCATGTATATTAATACTTTCTTTTGTTCTTTTTGTCTGCAAATGCACCTGGACAGGACCTCAATTTGGTTTGGTTTTGTGTTTTGTGTGGAGTAGGCTCTCAGGATCAAAATATAATATATGAAGCGGCTCTGAATGCAAATGTAAATCTCCAGTTATGAGGTTATGTCATGTTCCTGCTGCAAGTTCCCCACTGACACTGGAGCCACTCAACAAGGTCTGTTGAAATAATCACAGGTTCTGCAGTGACAGTGCTGGCGTCCACCTAACATCAATCAGGCATTCTCCTCCTCAGGTTTACAGGTAATGGGCAGAATCCAAGCCTTGCCCCTCAGCCAGTGGAAGGCTTCTGTCAACAGAAAAGGGAGGTATGATTCCCCTTCCCTTCTACAACCCTCTCCCCCATATCTGCGTGGGAGGGTTGTAGGACCCTCAATAGTAGATTTGGGGGAGCAAGGGAGGTTGCAGAGAGGAGAGGAAGAGAAAGTTTAATCATACGAGCAGAAGTCCCATTCAGACAACATTCGATTTCACCCAACGTTTTCAGCATAAATTTTCACTGATGTAAATATTTGCTACAACTGACAAGTGAGAACAAAGCCTAATAAACTAAAAAAAAAGTAATAATAGGGAGTGGTCTCCTCCTCCTCCTTTTTCTTTAAATAACAAGAAGATGGTGAAGTCATACCTTTCAACATTGGCAACTGAAGTCCACAATGGTTTTTCAGGTTAAATGCAGTCTTGAGAGTGTTCTGCAAAATATATTATTATTATTATTATTATTATTATTATTATTATTATTATTATTATTATTTATTTATTTATATAGCACCATCAATGTACATGGTGCTGTACAGAGTAAAACAGTAAATAGCAAGACCTTGCCGCATAGGCTTACAATCTAATAAAATCATTGTAAAACAATAAGGAGGGGAAGAGAATGCCAACAGGCACAGGGTAGGGTAAGCAGGCACAGGGTAGGGTAAAACTAACAGTATAAAGTCCGTACATATCTTAGAGCTCCATCACATCAGTGATTTATCACACACTCGCCATTCCTGGTATGCGTTTTTGCATCACATGGCATCGCCTCTGTCCTGCACTCATCTTGCCCCTTCTCCCCCTTGTTGTGTTTTATTTTGGTGCGGGGAAAGTCTAGATTATTTTCCCGTCTTGTTTTTTCCTTTGTTGGGGGTATGTACTAATGGAGTTTTGCTGATGAAAGGGGAGGGTGGGGCGGTTCTCCTCCTCCAGCACGTTGTCGTAGGCACTTGTTAGTTGGTTGAATGGAGCCCAGATGAAATCTTAAAAGTAATCACTAGATAACAAAGCCAGGGTGAGGGGGGGAGCCCACACCCATCAGAGTACCACAACCAATGAACTGGAGGAAGAAGGAGAAGGGGCGGGGTGGTGGAAGAGCAAACAAGTGAAAAGACTTTTTAACATGTATTTTATATCATGTTTTTATACTGTTTGTTTTATACTTTGAATGGTTTTAGTTTTTGTGAACTGCCCAGGGAGCTTCGGCTAATGGGCGGTATAAAAATGCAATTAATAATAATAATAATAATAACAACCCACATGAAAGGGACTGTGTGTGATGGAGCCCTTGACGCGTTTATGAAATGGAGGTAAAAAAAGGCAGAGACAAACCAGAGGGGGGGGGAAATAGATGTGATGGAGCTCTTAGATCATTTTACCAATATGAGGGGGGCTGTGTTCGAGGTAGAAAGTTGAGATTCAAGTTATTACAGACTCCAGTATAGTCAGGAGCCAGAGCTTAAGCCCTCTGTTATGGACTTATGTTTTACATAGCTCTTGTACCTTTTTCCCACTGGTGAAGCCAGAAATGCACTTTGCTTTGATTTTCTGTAGCCTTTTTTAAATATAAAATAAGTGGCAAAGGGTAACTTTCAGTTCAGTACAATAAAAATCAAGGCGCCTTTTTTTTGCGGTGTGTGTGTGTGTGTGTGGCTTCCATCTAAAATAGACTGCCTCCTTTGCAGCCCCAACAAGTTTAAACCTCAGCTGAAACAATCCACAACATACCTGTGAGACAGAAGAGTAAGAAAATACATAGTAAGAGAACCCACATCACTTTTCACCACCTTCCTGCAATGTCAAGTTTGTCTCCTCTGTGAAGTTCCTTCAGCTATTGTGAAATGAGGTACATGTTTTAGGGTATGCAGCAATAGGTGTATGGTCTGGAATAATCTGCTGGAAGAATAGAAAACATGCAGAGGGGATTTAGGTCTGGGGTCCCCAATGCGACACCCACTGGCAACACGGCACGCTCTGGAGCCTCCAATGGCATCCGTAAAGCTCTCCACTCCCTGCCACCTTCAAAAAATTATTTTTAATAATTAAGAAAAAAACTTGAAAAGGGTTAAGGCACCAGGTTCTCCTTCCTGTTCCTGAATCTGTTGCTGTTCAGCTGTTCAGTGGGCAGGAAGTGCTTCCTGGCCCCATCCAATCTTCTTCCATCCACACAAACCTTTCCTCTTTGTTCGCTCTCCACTCCCAGCCTCTAGCTTTGCTCTTTCTCTCCACCCAACCCCTTTCCTCACTATTTCTCTCCCTTCCCCATCCCCCAGCCTTGCTCTTTCTCTCCCAGTCACCCCTTTATCTTGCTGTTTCACCTCCTCCTTGTCCCTAGCCTTGCTATTTCTCTCCTCCATCTCTTTACCTCACTGTTTCTCTCCCCTACCCCCTACCCATTGTAGCCCCTAGCCTCACTCTTTCTCTTCCCCCTAACTCTTTGCCTTGCTATATCCCCTTCTCTCTCAGCCTCTGGCCTTGCTATTCCCACTCCCCTCTTTTGACTAGCCACCCACCCACTAGCCACCTCATCCATAGGAGCCATTGTGGTGTTCCCCACAGCTGTTTCTTAAATTCCCAAATGTGCCTACAGGTCCAAACGGGTTGGGGACCCCTGATTTCGGTAGTCAGTGCTAACTTGTGTGAGCAGTTTCAGGGGAAGTCAAAGAAATCCAATGTGCAGAGGAAGTCAAAAATGCAAGCCTTGTTCCTTCCTTCCTGATCTGGAACCAGTCTGGGTCAGATGCTCAGTCAGCGTTGGGAATGTTATATTTACAGATCCCCCACAGTGCTCAGCTTGTCCTAGCATACCATGCCATTTTATAGATGAATCTTGAAAGAAGTCTGTGTGTGATGTCCTTTTTAATAATGCTGATACACTGTTGTGAGTATGAATCCTGGCTGCAATTCAACACACACAGCTGAGCTCAGATCTCAGTGGTTGCACCCTTTAGCCCCCTAATGTTAAACATTATTAAGAGAAATCTGTGTGGCTGCAGGACTGTTTCTTACATGTCAGACACTTACTATTTGGTGCTTTTCAAAGGGTTGGTTTTTAAAAAATAATAATCCTGAAATAATTCTGCTCAGATAGGTTCCTATTTTTCTAAAAAAAGAAAAGAAAAAAAGAAACAACACAAGCATTTGCATGTGGTTAATTAAAGACAGAAGTTTTAATTCAACAAGAAATGTAAAGATAGTTCAGCAATGGAACTGTGCATACAGAAAGATTAGAATCATTGGAACCGATTTTTTTAAAAAGCTAAACGTTATTCAAGGATAATAAAAGTATTGCTTCTGCAGCATTAAAGAAAAACAGAATGAATTAGTTTGCCTCCTGGGGAGCCGTCCTACCTTGAATTGTATAAATTTTACACATTCAAAACAACTCTGGTAAACAGTCCTGAAATGCTGGCTTCTTTTCTAGCTATGACATTGTGATATCCTTCTTTGTTCTTTGGAGGGGGCTCTGTTTCAGTGGCAGGGCACAAATCTCAGTTTCATCTGTGTGAAAAGGATTTTAGTTAGCAGCACTAGGAAAGACCTCTGTGCCTGAGCCCCCAGAGGGCTGTTGAGAGTCAGCGTTCACAGTATTGAGTGAGTTGGACTGATGCTCAGGGGCATTCTCAAGCAGCTTCATTCCTTCATATGATATAATATGCAAATGTGCCCCTTGAGTGGTTCCCCAACCAAGAACAAGATTTTTTTGGTAACCTTACTGAATTCTTCCTGCTTTGAACATTATAAATAGTGCTAATTAATAATGACTCAAAAGGTCATGGCCTTTCTTGTTGGGATCAAAAAACTAATGAGTAGTCAATTACCTGTCAGCCGTTTAGCAGTGACAAATTGTAGGAAATGAGTAATATTCATGAGCCTTCATTAGAGTTGGTGTTGAGTTATACCTTCAAATGAAAGATGGGGAAGATCTATTAGGTCATCCAATCTAATCTGCATATAAAATACAGCATGGCTCTACAATTTAATAACTTGGAGCAATGCAGGCTTGATGTTAAGTGTGGGAGACGAATGTCATCTTCCTGCTTTGCAATACAGTATCTTTGGGTTTGCCCTCCAAAACACAAAGCTACCTCATCTACTGTTGATAAATTTCAGACTCCTAAGGAGAAGGTGGTGGTGGTGGGGAATCTCTGAAACATGAAAGGTGGGTGCTAATTTGTTAAGAATAGAGGGGGCAAGAGCTATCAGAGGCTAAAATTATTAACAAAAAAAAATTAAACAGAACATGTTCTTAATTCTTCTGTTTAATTATTACAGTTATATTACACTGTAGTTATAATTTTATGTATAATTTTATTACAGTTATATTACACTGTAGTTATAATTTTATGTACACTGCCCTGGGATTGCCTTTGGTGAATGGGAAGCAGTATAGAAGATCATAGAATCATAGAATAGCAGAGTTGGAAGGGGCCTACAAGGCCATCGAGTCCAACCCCCTGCTCAATGCAGGAATCCACCCTAAAGCATCCCTGACAGATGCTTGTCCAGCTGCCTCTTGAATGCCTCCAGTGTGGGAGAGCCCACAACCTCCCTAGGTAACTGATTCCATTGTCGTACTGCTCTAACAGTCAGGAAGTTTTTCCTGATGTCCAGCTGGAATCTGGCTTCCTTTAACTTGAGCCCGTTATTCCGTGTCCTGCACTCTGGGAGGATCGAGAAGAGATCCTGGCCCTCCTCTGTGTGACAACCTTTTAAGTATTTGAAGAGTGCTATCATGTCTCCCCTCAATCTTCTCTTCTCCAGAGAGGAACCAGTACCTCACGTGATTTGGAAGCTATACTTCTATTAATGCAGCCCAAAATAGCATTGGCCTTTCTTGCAGCCATATCACACTGTTGGCTCATGTTCAGCTTGCAATCTACAACAATTCCAAGATCCTTCTTGTTTGTAGTATTGCTAAGCCAAGTATCCCCCATCTTGTAACTGTGCCTTTGGTTTCTATTTCCTAAATGTAGAACTTGAGAAACAGAAACCAAAGGCACAGTTACAAGATGGGGGATACTTGGCTGAGCAATGAACAATCAACAAACATGAACACATTATTATCAAATAAATGAATACAAATCAATAACTGTTACGAAATCTAGACTTAAAACTTATGCTTATCTAACACACTTGTTCTGTTTTTCCATCACAATCGCATAATCAGTCATCTATTTTATGCAAAGTTTTCTGTCTTCTGTCTTCTGTCCCAGGCTGTGTTGCTCCTAAGACCTAGAGCTGAACAGCTGTTGTTGTCTTTAAATCAGTTTAGTCTGTTGCAGCTGGCACCACATCTCATCTGTATTTCTACAATTCCTCTCCTTTCCTTTCAGCTGGCTGATGATTGGATTTTTAAACCTTTTCCCTTTGAACAGGAGAAGCTCATGCCATGTCAGAAACTGATTTTGAAAACGCCCAACATTTTTTAAAAAGGAGTGCTCTATGGCATAGGGGCCTGCTTTTTGAAATACTCAATTCCAAAGCCCTTTTTGGTGCACAAACCACTATTTATTCATTCTGTATTTAGGATAGATTATACTCCTTACAAAATTCCAAAGTATAGTAAAACTAGTTGTATGGGTCTTTGGATACAAGCCTTGAGCCTCTGTAGTTTAAATAAGTTGCTCCTTAATAGGATGCCCCTTAAGTCATCAGGTGGACACCATTAATACTGTTCATAGACAAGACATTTCATCAGGTAAAGTTGGCTTGCCAAGAAGTCTTCTGTAGCTTAAATAGTTTGATTGGCTGCATCTCTGAAAACCTCCAAGTCAGCATAGTTACTGCTCACAGGCAGGCAACAGAGAAATACAGCTTGCCCAGTCCATCATCTGTAGCAGGTTGGTGGACTGAGTGCTCATCAATGGCTCCACATCAACCTGGAGAAAAAGTGGGGTGCCACAGGGTTCTGTTTGTAAGCCCAGTGCTCAACATTTTCATAAATGACTTGGACGGAGTAGAGGGGATGGTCCATCACATGTGACGATGATCCAACTGTGGTAGCTACTACCTTAGAAGATAGAGACAGGATTCAAGATAGTTCTGACAAAATGGAAAACTGGGCCCAAATGAACAAAATTAATTTCAACAGAGATAAATGTGAAGTTCTGCATTTAGGCAGGAAAAATCAGTTACACAAATACAGGATAGGTAATACTTGGCTGACAGCAGTACATGTTATGAGGATTTCTTGGTTTTAGTAGACCATAAGCTAAATTTGAGTCAGCAGAGCAATGTGGTGGTTTAAAATACTAATGCAATTCTAGGTTGCAGTAAGAAATAAATTTAGTATTATTATTATTATTATTATTAGTATTATTATTATTATCATAGAAAGTAATGGTACCAATTTATTCTGCATTGGTGACACCTTACCTGGAGTATTGTGTCATGGTTTTGGACACCCAAGTTTAAGAAGGATATTAACAAACTGGAACATGTCCAGAGTAGTGTGATAAAGATGATGAGGGGTCTGGAGACCATGAGCATGTCTAGACCAGGGGGGAGGGGGAAGGATCTCATGATATTCTGCTCACGAGATCCTCGCCTTTGTCCAGACCTGTGCGCGACATCCTGGGAGGAAGGAGGGATGTCGCACCCGCCATATTTTTTTTTTTTACAGAAGGATGAGTGCACTTGTGCTCCAACTAAAAGTGAGCTTTTTTTTTTTTAAAAAAAAAAAACACATTCCCCCCCACCCTTGATGGGCACTCTGAAGACCTCCGTGCCCTGTTCCCACCTCCTCAAGTTTACTCGCGAGGAGGTGGGACGAAGCCGGGATGGGTGCCCACACCTCCCACGGTCTTGGGACGATCTCGAGACCACGGGAAGTGTCGGGCTAAAAGGGTCTGCCGATATCCCAGGGAAATGGAGGGATCATCCCTCCCTGCTCCTGGGATCCCCTGTGCGTCATCTGGATGCGCAGGGATGATCCCCGGGATAACAACTGGTCTAGACATGCCCCACGGCCTTTGAGGAAATGTTGAAGGCGTTGGGTATGTTCAGTCTGGAGAAAAGACAATTAAGAGGCAATATGATAGCCATATTAAAATACCTGAAAGGCTTTTACATACAGTAGATGATGGGGCAAATTTATTTTCAGTCATTCCAGAGGTTAGGGCCCAAACCAATGGGTTCAAATGAAAAGTATAAGAATTGTGACTGAACATTAGGAAGTATTTCCTGATGGTAGAAGTTGTTCAACAGTGGAGGAGGCAGCTTCGGAAGGTGAGGAACTCTTCTTCATTAGACATTTTAAAGTAGAGTCTGGATGGCCACCTCTAAGGGATGCTGTAGTAGTGGAATTGAGGAATTGAGCATGTAAGTGTCCTTTTTGGGTATATTTCAGTCCTGCTTCTTTAATATCTGTTTGTGCATCCCCCCCTTGCTAATTACCTGGCAGGAGTTCCAGTATAAAAATAGACACATCCAAGAATTGGTTAAGTCAGCTTCCCCGTAGCAAGAAGGCTAAAGGTGAAGGAGCAGGGCCAAGTGGAGTCCTGCAGCTCTCTAGGAAGTTTGCAGACCAGCGTATTGTGTTTGATAGCCATGGTTAAGAAGCAGAAGAACACACGGATTGGCATGTTGGGTCAGGCTAATCTACACCTACAGCCCTTTCGCAATGGAGGAGGGATAATTGCGATGGTCCCCAGCTTCCGCGATCAGTGCTCATGGGACACATGCCACTGATGTTTCCTGCAAGTAAAGGAGAGCCATTGCGGGAGAACGTGTACCCTGTGATGGCGGTTCTTAATGTGTATCAGAAGAAGTGGGCAGGACTAGGCAGATGGGCATGGGGCACAGATTTTTTTTTTAATAAGTCCTGAGAGATGCGCACCAGTGCAGACACACAGCAACACAAGGGGGGGACAGGTACTGTGTTGAAAATGTGCTGCTGCGCAGAGATATATTTGGTGATTTTTTTAAAAAAACACTCAGTGATAAAGCACGCCAATGCCCATTCACGCACCCTTGACAGCTGATTGGCTGTTGCCTGAGCCAGGAGCTCATGCGGAACAGCAGCAGCTTTGCACAAGGGGGGGCACACCAGCCGAGGACTTCGGGATTGTAGAGAGAGAGCTGAAAAAGATGTGACAAAAGCAGTCAGCGATGTTCCGGAATAACTGAGGGGTTGACCTGAGATCACAGCAGGATCAGCTGTGCATCATGTGGCCCAATAGGGCCAGATCTACACCAAGCAGGATATGACACTATGAAAACGGTTTGAAAACTGTACATGAAGTGTGTCCAGGGCCCCAATAGTTGTCACTACTGTTATAAACCATTTTAAAGCAGTAGTGTACATCCTGCCAAGGGATGACTTCAATATTACCCTGGAATAAATGGCTGGTGTAGACATGGACCAGATTATCTAACGTTCATCCTCACTTTGGACATGGAAAGGGTGAACTGGAAGCTGAGGTGAGTTGAAATATACCGAACTTGTAGTAAATCAAAAGTGCTGTTCTTTGTGATTTCAGCATAAGTAGCTGTGTGAAGAAAAAGTACAGTATTCTCTCTGGTACACTGAGGCCAGCAGAATGGAGAACGCCTTGAAAATGGTTGTGACCTAGTAATCTGCATGTGGCTGAAATGCTCTGGAATTCATTGGCCTTGTAACAATCCTTAGTGAACAGCCTCTGAAGCAACCTTAGATATACTTTATATAGTTCTGCATCGGTAAGGCTGAGTAATTCAATATGCAAACCTTTTTTTGCATAAGTGACAGGTTTTTACGATTTTATTTCATCCAGGGCTTTCCATTTAATTTTTATTGTCACATTTCCTGACAGTAGACTCCGAAGCTTGCAAACAGAGTTTGACTTACAATTGAATAGTGGAGCTTAATAGCAGGTGGCAGCTGAAGATCTGTCAGTTAGGAATACGTCTCATTGCTTTTGGAGAAGATATAAAGTGACTGATTTCCAAGTCCTGATAACTTTTTGTTTTTACACTATGAATAGATAGGTGTCTCTCGAATGTATTTGTGAGTAGCATGCAATATATAGAGAGAAAGGTGCTAATGCAATAACCCTGTTTCATAGTGAAACCAGGATTATTAAGTATTCTCTTTTGCCCAGTGACAAAAATATCAGAAAACTCTTATTTCCTTTCTCTTGATTATATATTTTAAATTAATGGTTAAATCAATCAATAAATCAGCATAATACCCTGCTTCCAATAATGTTCCAAACTAAATACACCAGAAAGTTTCAACTCCATACAGAATTAACATGATTCCATTCCCTGCTTCTTATCTCCAGCCACTGTCAGATGGATGCTGTGTTTTTCTTACTTAAATGTTTAACAATATGTCTTCCATGCATTTGTCTAGTCTTTTTTAAACTCCTTAGTTTTTCCAGCTGTAACAGGTGAAGTTGTGTCAAGAATGATATGGGCTACTATGTGTTAACTGAGATAGGAAAGATATATTGGTGTGTGGGTGTGGGTGTGGGTGTAAGTAAGTAACACTAGGTGTTATATCCAGTGTTATGCTTGTACCTGGCAGTATCCAACTGTGTCATTCCACTAATCCAATTGATATTGTGCTAGTGAAAACTTTGTTCCTTACTATGCACAAGAGGAGAATCCAACTAAAGTTATTTTTGCACAAGTGTAGTAGTGCAAGCTGCTGTGAAGTGGCTGTGCAAGCAGTTGCACGACAGAAAGATTCAGCAGAGCTCCGCTAGTGCTATTTGGATTTGTGGAATGACAGCATTGATTACTGCCCATAAAAAATTACAAGAGTTGGCGTTACGCAATGGCTAGCAGAGCAACTACTGCAAGCAAAACTAGTCTAATGAAATTCTAATGAGTTCAGAAATGCCTCGTGCAATGCCTTGCAGAACCGCTTGCCCAAGAGGAATCAAAGTATTGGATTTGACACTTGTGCAAGTATGAAAATGGGTTTCTGCAAGCAGTTGAAGCTTTGCACTAAAAGGACAGTACTATTGGATTCCTGCGATTTTAAGCTCCAACTTCATTTAGAGCAGCTTGAGTCTGTACATTCCTACTTCCTCACGATTTGCCTCGATTATCCTCAACTCCTTTATATTTATTAAGTAACATAATGATGCTGTTGGTGACGGCACCCTCCCTTTAGTATGTATATTACTATCACTTCATTCATTATTTGTCCTCTGGGGATCTTTGCCATGTAATTGGTGTTTATGTGCTTTGTGTTGGCCACGCTGCAAAGTGGATGATATACGGGCCAGTCCATCGGGGTGCTGCATTTGGTTGAGGACCTTGACTCATGGCAGCAATTTCCATTTCTAGATGATTTCCGCGTCCATCCTAGCCTTACATTAAAAGTATGTTTTTTATGGTGATGGCAGATACCTGTGTCAGAGAGAAACCAACTGAACCATTCCTACCTTGTGTGCTGCTTGTTTTGTTCTATGACATGATGAACAGTTCACTTTGTGACGAGTTAGCATGTTTTTTATATCTTCAGCATAATACAAAATGATACCTTTGCCCAGCTTTAATATATATCCATATTTAAATGACCCAAACCTGAATATTTACGTTTAATAACATCCCAGGAAAACTCTTGCTCAAAGGACCTCAGGTTGCACTTCAGTATTTCCAAGCAAATATCCTTAAGATCATAGCCTTTGACCACCAAGCCACATTTTAGTCATTTTGTGGATGACATCACAAACTATTTCATCCCCATTCTCATGGATACTACACTGACATCAGCACCCTTTTATGTAATAATCTTTGCTTTTTTGAGCTTGATCAGTGTCTTTCATTGTCCTGCCTTAAGTTTGCACAAATTTGCTATATAGAAGAATTGGAGCCTGAATAGTGGGATGATGCTCATCAGATGTCTCATAAATACTGGGTAAGCTGTTAGTTCTATGAAAATAATTATTTTTTCAGGATAGTGCTAAAGCTGGTTTCAGATTTATTTTGTTTAATTTGAATGAATATACATAAGACCTTACAGACAATTTATATTTTACATAGCGTTCCAAGATAGAATCTTAAAATAGTTTTTAATAATTTAACAAAGATTCTTTTTTAATTTTTTTAAATATGTACCCGGAGTACCTGGAATTTGTTCTTCTGGCTTTTGGAATAATGTTACTGTAAATCTAAATTAGCTGAAAACTTAATAGTATTTGGCATTTCTGCTGTATGAATGGCATGTTGGATATCCATTCCATATCTTTATTTTTATTTATTTATTTATTTATTTATTTATCATACTTATACCCCATTCCTCAGCCAAAAAAGGCTCTCGGAGCGGCTTACACTTAGCAAAAAAGACAGTCCCTGCCCTCAGGCTTACAATCTAATAAAGACATGACACACAAGGAAAAGGAGATATCTTTATCTCTTTTGAGGATACATGATTAGTAATATAATCATGCAAGGGAGGAATGGGGTTTGCCACCAAACGGGCCTAGAGCCCTAACATATAGCTGACAATTTCAGAAAATTAAAGATGAATTTACCATCCACGGAACAGGTGGGTGCCCTCTTCTGAGTTGAGAAATACTTTCTGAATATAAGAGATGCGGGAGAAAATGTGGAAATAACATTTTTGTTGTTTTATGCATTTGTTCAAAGACCAAAATTCACAAATTGTTTTTTGTTTTGAGCTGATGCAGTGATATAGACACAGTAGAGTACCCGCTTTTTCTCTAAATAGAGTAGGAGAACATTGCTAGCTAGGCCTTGCTAGGCTGTCATTAACAGAACACTAAAGCTTCTTTTGCTTTACTTTTATCTCCTGCTTTTCAGGAAATCATAACATAGAGCTCTAACTCTGAAAACCTTTGGGCAGTCAAGGGGAAAGAAAATCACAAGAAAGACGTGTTTTCAAGTAAACTGTAAATGAATGAGAACACATTCAGTTGTAATTCGGATTCGCAAATATGAGAGTAATGAAGATTTAGGTGACTAAAAGGCATGCAAGTAGAGTTATGTATGAAGGAGGAAAGTAGGAAGTATGACATGTAAACAATTTGCGGTGGGTACCTTTGCAAACCCAAAATCAATCCTGGATTTTCCTACTCTGTGGCTGCTTGATGTCATGAGTGTTCCATGAATTCACAAGAAAATGACACTTGAATGGTTGGTAGATGTTTGATCTGTGATGTTGCCATGTTTGTAGAAAATGTACTATGAATTTGCTAGGGCTGTGTAAATTTCCAGTGCTTGCTTCAGGTCCCTAATCTATACCCTCCCAACTTAAACCTCTGAGTTGTTGAGGACATGGAAACGTATAACATGGTGTTTTCACATCGTGCATCTTGTGTTACTAGACATTATGGGGGAGTAGAGGAAGAGGCGGAGTTTTGAAACTGCAATTTTCAGTGACATCCTCAAATTCCAAATGAAACTTCTCTACAATTTAAGCCTTTAGGTAATTTTTATATATAATAACACTATTATAAAGCTGTAAGATTCCAGAAGAAAGGAGAACTAAGTCCCGGTGCTTCATTGTTTAAATATGAGAATACAAGTAGTTCAGATTCAAATACAACGTCTAAGCCCCATGCACATCCCCAAGGCAGAAGGGGCCCATGTCAAGTTCGTATGATGTGGACTTGAGCCAAGTGGAAGTTCCTATCAGTGTGTATCAGTTTACCATGAGAAACCAGAGTCTCCATGGAAAATCATGAAAAGCTCTGGAGGCAATACGATGTGAATCTGGCCAGAGTGTCTCATAACTTGGCAGTATGTTTCTTACAACTGGGGCTGAATTGTTTTAAAAATAGGGTCACATGCCTAATGGCCCATTTATTGTGTACTTAGATGTTTCGCATTAGCAGGCTTTTAGTCTAAGATCCTCTAGCCTTGAATCGATGTGTGTGGCTTTATTTTACCTGACTAAAACAATAAAACCTCAGTTAACCAGAACACACATATGCAACCCCCCAAGAATAATTACAAAGTTTTGTCATCCTCCCTACCAGCTGTGCAACACTAAACTGCTGACTCATACTCCTGGCACAAATTAATATTAGGTGTGCAAACAAGCTAACGCAGCTGTTTATGGCTAATAGGCTCTTAACATTTTCATTGCTCGTAGAACTCATCGTTTACATATTTTCCGGTATCATTCCTAATGATTTTGTTTGAGCATGTAAAGATTCTTTTTGAGATTGTTTTTATACAACATCAGTAGCATACATAATGCTTTAAAGGGCACAAGAGGACAAGCCCATGCCCCAAGGAACATACCGTCTAAAATTTGACACAGGTGAAACGACAGAGGAAATGGAGGGAAGTGGAGGAAGGGTAAACAAGGAAATAATGTATGATTATTTGAGATGAGCTTGGTTACAGGCTTGGTTACAGAAGGCAGCCTTCCCCAACCTGGTGCCCTCCAGATGTTTTGGACTTCAATTCCCATCAGCTCCAGCTAGCAAGGCCAATACTGGGAATTGTAATCCAAAACATCTGGAGGACACCAGGTTGGGGAAGGCTGAATTAAGGCATAGGAATTATGTTCCTATATGTTCCCATATTCCTTCCTTTATTTTCATTGTTCCTACTCCCTTTCTTACTGTTCTCTCTGGTCTTTGAGCTTTTGTGCTCTCTGATAAATACTTTCCACAGTATCCAAATTAAATTCTCTTGTCCTTCTGAGCCACTATCTCCCTCAGAGAGAGGTTACCGGTTATCTGATCTCAGATTGCCCCCTGACTTTGGATAAGAACTTAATTCCAAGAATGTTTAAGGAGCCTGATAGCAACCCCATTGACTACCAAGGAACAAACTCCCATTACGTTCACTTACATTTAAGGTGGTAGATGTTATGATGGTACCAACAATGAGGATTCCACTCTGTCAGACAACCAAGGTTCTGGTCCTTTAATAAACAGAGAAACCCTGCAGATGACAGCTGCCTTTATTGAGAGCTTTTTTTTTTTTTAATCTTGCAAGATAAAGATGTAACTATAAAAATGACAAGAAGCAGTAGCAAAAACATGTCCCTCACCCCTCATAGTAGTTAGAATTTTCTTAGCAAGATCTGCTCTGGATGGTCTGAAGAATGAATGGACTTGTTAGATGATTATGAGCTAGCCAAACCTTGTTAAAACCTTTAATCATATGTGAAAACCTGATGTATCCTAGTCAAACCCTGAAATGTGGCCTCCCCATGTTTACTGTTAATTGAAACTAAGGCTACTAATCAACTGATGGTTTCATATTCAATCCACAAGTCATTATTTGAGTCATCAGTGAAAATATTACAATGCTAGGGTGTTCAATCCAGATGAGTTTTGAGGATTTTGATTAAAGTAAAAGTTTTTCTAAGACCATATAAAATAGACATATTGTTTTGTAGTGAAAGTCATCTAAACTTTCGGCTCTAAGATGTACATAGATAATGTCTCTAAGATGTACATATCAACCATGCTATGAGCCCTAACACTATTTGGAGGTGACAGCTCTCATTTTAAAAAATAAATCAGTAAAATCTCTTTCCCCCCCCCTTTCCTAAAATATGTGTTTGCTGAGATACAGGGAAGATTGGTGTGAACTATTTATATATATTTTATATGGTTCATTTTGAAGTTAACATTATGTAAACCACAACAATTGCAGTGATTCTATGAAACCAGCATTAGCCAGCTCATGGATATGTTGAATGCACCTCAATGGCCAGGCTGGCTAGAAATAATGAAAGTTGTAGCCCAACATACCTGGAGGACACCAGGCTGGGGAAGGGTTCATTATGGGAAGCTGAGTGCCCCCCGCCCCATTAATGGAGAGTGATGAATTGTGGGGGGTGAGCAGGCTGGCAGCAAAGCGAGAAAGGCTGGTAAAGAGCGGCTGCACAGCCAGGAAGGGACTGCTGAGCTAATCAATGTGGGCCAAAGAGGCAGACCAATCAGAGAGATCTCTCTCTCTCTGTTCTGCCTCCTGGATGTGGCATACCAGCTTTCCTTAAAATTGTCCTTTCAGTTTGTATGTACCAGGAAAGCTACCACCCTACAGACATAACTGGAGGGAGGGAAGCTGAATGCATTTTTTTGTCGAGGGCTGGATCCAATAGAGATGAGACTAGAGCAAATAACCAATATTTTAATATGCTACTTAGAAAACAATCAGGATTTAAACACATGACTTTTCCTGGTTTTGTTTTTATTTTTGCTAACCCCCATTGCAGATGGTTAAAGATTAAAATATTCATGAATCAAATAATGCAAACCCTATTCCAGGCCTGTTCTAAATAGAATGACATACCAGATGCCTGAGAAAGAATTTATCAAATAACTCATTCATCTTAACTGAAATCACAATCCTCATGTGTTCCCATTGAGCTCTCTGTCAATTCAAAGTCTGAAAGTTCTTACTGATGAAAACCCTGTTTTCTTCCCTACCTAACCGGTGGGGTCTTTTATACATACCTGGATGTTTAATGAATTTTGATAAGTAG
The DNA here is from genome assembly GCF_023053635.1 of Elgaria multicarinata webbii. NCBI lineage: Eukaryota > Metazoa > Chordata > Lepidosauria > Squamata > Anguidae > Elgaria > Elgaria multicarinata. Next base: position 75,075,550 of record NC_086178.1, on the reverse strand, counting down.
AGTAGCTTAGTAGAATACATTTTTTCTCCTTGCACAATATTGCATACAAGATTTTTGTGCAGGGGCCACATAATATATTTTGCTTGTTCTTCACTTCTGCTCTGCTTTAGGCATTTTCAGCACTTTGTTAAGTGATCCTTATGAAATACAGATTTGTTTTGCCCAATGCAGAAAAGAATGAACATAATCACATTTACAATAGATGCTTAATTATATTTCATAGATATGCCTATATTCTAACTGTACTCCTCCAATCAATCCCAGAGGACAAAATTGGTCAATTATACTTTATATTCAGGTCTTAATGGGGATAATTGGAAATCCTTGGCTGTTTTATTTTGAGGGAATCACACACACCCTACATATATGAGGATATTATTGATCTTCAACAGATTTTTATTTTACTTTTTTATTTATTTTTAGCAAACATCACATCAGGAGATGTTCTATTTGAGTACAAATCAGGGGAAAGAGTTTGGATTTTTACAAATAATAATAATTTTTATTTGTCTTTACCAAATTTGGGGGAATGGTTTTGTTAATGGATTTACAAAAGCCACACATAAGACTTTTTCAGTGAATACAAATATGGAGAACAGATGTAACTTTAACAGAAATTTAGGTGTCTTCCCTCATTTTGATTTCTAAAATAGATTTTAAATATACAGCTAAAAGAGGAATTTCATTACCACTGAATACAAATTTGTAGCAAGATTTACAGTTCCTTCCATGATTAGGACTTCTCCCTAAAATACCAAAATATTTGTAAAAGCCTCCATCTGAAGGTAAGAAGTAGGGTTACTAGTAACGTAATAGAAATATGTTTATATTTAGGCTGCATAATTCTTGAACTAGAACAATTCTTGAACTAGAGCTTAAGGGTGCAATCCTTGTAGGAAAATAGTCCTACAACTCCCAGCATTCCCCAGCTAACACAGCTGGCTGAGGAATGCTGGGAGCTCCAGGACTTATTTCTGTCTCAATTTATCTAGGGTTGCTCTCTAAAGGCTCTAAATGCCCATATATCACTTGGAGTGCAGTCCTGTGGAAGGGACTATAGGACAATGTGGACCTATCTTTACTCCATTAGTGAGGGAGATCCATCTGTTGAGTGGGAATTCCCTGAGGAAGGCCTCCCTTGATTGGCAGTGGAAAACTCTCATTGAATTATTACTTTTAAAATTAATTTATAAACCACCCTTCATCCACAAGGAATCCCAGGACAGTGTACATAACATTATAAAAAGACAAATACACTGTAATAAGAATAATTATATTAGAAAAGAAGAGGCATAAAAATATTCAACTAACACACAAACAACCCATTACAAAACAAAACATAATTTAACACCTCAGCAAAGACAGGAAAGAAAGCAAGGTTGGTGCCAATTCTATCACCCTCAGGTGGGCATTCCAAAGTCAGGGTGCCAGCTCAAAAAACTGAGGGGAGAAATAGCTTGGTGGATGCCTCAGCCTGGCCTAACAGACACAGTGATACCTTGGGCACCATGTTGGAGACCTCTGGGCTAGCACATTGGACCAGGGAGACCCAGATTCAAATCCCCACAGAGCCACACAGTGGCTGGGCGAGTTACTATCTTTCAGCCTAAGCTACCTGAAAAGGCTGATACGATGATAAATGGGGGAGGAGTGAACAATATACACGAGCTAGAACTCCGTGGAGGAAAGGCATGACAAAAATGTAGTGAATACAAAAACTCCTGTTTTGCGTATATAAACCTTAAATGCCACCCTTCTCGTTTCACATGCTTTCTATATTTATTTGTTATTTGTATAAAATGTAATATCCTTCTTTTCCACTCACAGCACACACAAAGCAGTTAATAATAGATTCAGTACACAATATATATATATATTTTAAAAAAGATAGCAGCAAAAGCCAATACAAATAAAACTTTCAGGCAGTTTAAAAGAAATTGCCTTGGCTGAAGACCTCAGGCACAACAGGGAGGGAAGGAGGGAGGGAGGGGAAACCTCACTGGGGAAGGAGTTCCATAATTTTAGTGACATGGCTGAGAAGGCCCTATCCCATACAACTACCCAGCTAACATTAGAAAGAGGGCACACAGATCAGTTCTTCTGAGGGAAATAAAGTATCATTGACCCAGACCAAGCTTCTACAAGGTATAAAGAAGCAGCCAGGACTGCTTCAGACAGAGGTCCAGGGCTCCATGCACCACCACCACCTCAAACACAGCAGAGCTGGCTTACCATATTTTGAAGTAAGTGAAGGAATACACATCACCATCTAAAGAGCCTATCCTACCCCAAGGACCATTAAGTGCAGACTCTAAAATCACCAAACTGCACTGCTAGCCCTAAGGCCAGATCTACACCAAGCAGGATATGACACTTTGAAAATGTTTTGAAAACTATACATGGAGTGTGCCCTGGGCCCCAATAGTTATCACTACTGTTATAAACCATTTTAAAACAGTAATGTAGATCCCGCCTAAGTTCCATCAACTTGAGTTTTAACTGACCAAGTTCTGCCATGAACATGAGACTTATTAATACTTTTGCCATCAGTATTTCGTTAGTCGATAGCATTGAAATAGCTGCTTCATAGGCTGTGAACAGCTGCTCAGAATAGATGTAGGAAGACTACCCAGGAGGTATCTTGCAGGTAATGTAGCCTATCATGTAACAAGAGCAAAAGAGTCACTAAATATGCCAGGCATTTTATCAAGGGAGAGGATATATAAATAGGCAATTTTAAATTAATGGTATCGAGAAAGGGTGCACTTCTTCTTGAAAGGATAGAAGTAAGAGACACAATGTCTTAGAGATTATACTTAATATAAGTGGGTCCTGCAACAAAATTTTGCAGGGTAAATGTTCCTGTTCAGGATGCCAACCAGCCATGCTTTTTTCAGGATATTCCATTCCAGCTTTCCCCAACCTGGAGCTCTCCACTGTTTGGACTCTAACTCCCATCAGCCACAGCTAGCATAGGCGTCGTGCTCTGCACCCATCGGGGGTGGGGTGGGGGAGTGGGAAAAATGGTTAAAAATAAAAAAAAACCTTTTGCGCACGAGCGCTCGTGTGCTCGTCTCCTTTAAAGGGGAAAAAACCCAAAATGGCGGGCGCGACATCCTCTCCCTCCGAGGTCGTAGTGCGCCACGTGTAAACAGAGGGGGAAATCTCACGATAAAAATATTGCAAGATCCTCACCCCTCCGTTGCACAAGACCCAGTAGGTCTAGTTGAGATGCTAGTCTGATGCACCTACATTGCAAGGTCTGAAAAGGCCCTTGGACATTTGGGAAATCCGGGTTGTACTTAACAGGGATTTCTCAAAGTTGTACACATGGTAAGTACACATGTAGAGACACACGTAGGAAGATGCCTTATACCGAGACAGACGATTGGCACATCTAGCCTGGCAGTGGCTCTCCAGGGTTTCAAGCAGTATTCTTTCCGAGGCCTATCTGGAGAATGCCGGGCATCAAACCTGGGATCAGGTAGTGTGTATGGAGGGGGTTGGGGAGCATACTGCATTCCCTTATGCATATTTATTTGCATGTATCATGTCTGAAATGGGAAAGGGCTATAGGGAGCTATAATCTAACTTCAGATTGCTTTTTTTTAATGACCCACAATGACTGGTCAACTAAAGTTTTTTCCTTAACAAGTATTTTCCTTCAAAAAATTCAACAGAACGCTGCACAGCCTAATGACCAGCTGCCTGGCAATGTTTGCTTTGTAAAAGGGATTGCTTTTCTACAACATGATCAAAAGGCCATCTTGGGGAAGGCAACAAGGATGGTTCGAGGTATGGCTAGTTTCTCTTGAACAAAAAAAAGGAGAAAAATTAGCATGGGCTGATTTGGGATACAAGAAACTTTTAAGAGTTAAGGTGGTGGGGGGAAGGATTTGGGGTCCCTCAGAAGTAAGATACTTTCAAATAAAGTAAGAAGGTTCCAAGTGTCTCTCTACCTCACCGAACCAATAATTTTTATAGCTCTTGTATTCTCTCTCTCTCTCTCTCTCTCTCTAATCTCAACATTTTACTAATGGAAACATCTTGCTTGCTTGCTTGCTTAGCAATTTTGTTCTCATATGTTTCCTTCTGCATTAGACTTTCATGTCTTTTTTCATTAGCTTTTAAGTCTTTCTTCAACTGGGATAATAGGAAAACCCTATCTCCATCCAATTGCAATTCTAGCTGTTCTCCGCGGGTTGCATATATTTCCCGTTTGTTGCTTGGAGAGCTAGAAATACCACTCTAGATATTCTTAATGAGAGATACATGCCTTATTCCCCAAACAATAGCCTGAAAATGTTCCCAGAATATGAAAACTGTGAGCTGCATGATCTCAACTTTTTGAGCTCCTTTTTCTTCCTTTGTGTCCTGTACATTATCTGCTTCTACATGTTTCCTAGAAAATAACTGACAGCTGTTTGTATTTTATTTCTGCCATCTATGGCTGTTTATATGACAAGATGATCCAGATATGGTCCCAGTTTTAAAAGATTTAATAGTAAAAGAAAATATTTACCAAATGCAGTTCCAGTGCTTTCACATGATTGCCAGATTAATGGCCCAGACTGTGGAGTTTGATTTTTGTCTGTCTTCGCAACAAACACTTAAAATTGCTATAGCTACAGCTCAGTCTGACCCTGTGTTACTTGATTTTTAAAGTATATCAGTACTTTAGTAATGGTACACTACTTGTACCATTACTACTCAGTGTCTAAACAACTACAGGATAAGAATGCTGTCTTGTAGCTATCAATGAATGCATGTTCTTTACCCTCACCCCCCACCCCACCCCCAGTGAGGTTTGTTTCTTGGGGATCTAGTAGATTGCGTTCCTGCATTTAGCAGCTTCCCAGAGTGGGTGAGATACAAATAAAGCTTCTGCTGGTTGCCTGTTAACAGCCCCAAATGTAGATTTCCTCACGAAAATGTAAGCTCCAAAGTATACATTTAACCCAATAGAATCTTGTCTTGGTATTAGTAGCCGGATGATATTTTACGTATTTGGACTGCAATATTTAACCAATTAATTGGTTAGATAAATTGATGTTTAAAAACAAACAAACCAAGAAGTTATCCCAGTTAATTGGAGAGCTACGTCTGTGGCTGTCTGACTGGCCCTGAGTGCAGCTTCCCATGGCTGCAGTTGACACAGAATTTTATAGGTGGTGTGTCTGTGTGTGTGGTCCACATGATACTATTTTCCCTTTGTAATCCTCCCGTGTTGGTTTCTGGTTAACAGCTGGTTGGTTACTATGTGAAGAACCCTTGGTCTGATCCAGCATGGTTCTTGTTACATTCTTAATCCAACAACAAAACAATAAAAAAGGATTTATGTTTTACCTGATAGAGAGAAGAGAGATCAGCCTGATGTTCCACTAAGCAATAATTAATTCATGAACTTAAACCTATGCCCACTGCCCAAACTAGTCAATGACCATTATGTACTTCCTTTAATTTTCATAACATAGTTCCCAACTGCCCATTCCTTGCTTTCACATTGAAGTGCTACAATCTGGTTATTGAGCTGCAACTTGGAAAACACTGTGTGTGTGTGTTGCTACCCCGCATGAAGCACCATGCTCATGGTGTGTTTATACAATGTAGGTAACCCCTGTGACTAGACAAACTCCTTTTTTCTCAGTTATTAGATGTGCCAATGGGGAAGGCCTTTAGTGTTTCCATCACTTCCCAGCAAGTGCATTAGATTGTGATTTGGGTCAGTTGGGCCTACATCTATTCAATTTAGCATTTCTTTATTCCATTCAGAGGTGTGTGTCTTTGTTTCTGCAGGAAGAAATGTCATGAGAAAATCAAAAGCTTGCTGTGAACTGGGGCAGTGAAAAGCTGTTTGTCAGCACTGGACCATAATGCACAGTTAAGCACGCAGAGTGCTGGAACCCAGCAAAATCAGGGGCAAAGTCAAGCAAGGATGCTTGTACAAACTCCTCTGAAGGACCTTGTTTTGTAGGCATGTATAAATTTAGCATAAGAAAGACAAATCAGAGGTGGCATCAATTGCAGGCTGTGGCGCAAATTCAGGACTCCATTTAAAGAAGGTGTGTGTGTGGGGGGGTGTATGCAGGGAAATATGAGAAATTCATCCAGTCAGGACTTCTGTACAAATTTACTAAATTTGGACCTGCCAAACCTATAAGCAAACTGGAATGCATTAACCTGCTGATATCCACACTTTTCAGAATTTTGCAATCTGGTTCACAGTTCAAAAGATGAACACAAAAATGCATATATTAAGGGGAAATGATCACCAAAATGAGTGTATTAGGGGGAATTACAGCCATAAAAGGGTTTAGGGAGGAAACACACTTGCAAAAAGTGTGCACACTAGGCAAAGAATGCATAGACTAGGAAAAATACAAGAATGCATAGACTAGGAAAAATGCACACAAAAATGTGTACGAATTTTAGTGCAAACTTTTAAGAAATTCCGTTTTGCCACATTTGATGTGAACACAGTCCAAAAGAAAAACTTAGCGAAATGGGAAACCGCAGTCAAAGAAGGTGGGAAGCAGATCAAAAGGAAGGAAAGCATGCAGGTAGAGGGGCAAGACCACCAAAGGTCAGAAGCCCTGATTTGTAAGTATGTATAGCCAGTCCAGGTCAGGAAAGCGGAGTCATGCTGGAGAGACTAATAGTGTGACCACAACTAGCTCACTATCAGTACACATAGGTTCTGACTGATAACACTTGATTTAGTGTCTGAGGGGCCATAGGATGCTGAGAATTCCCCCTGCTGAGGCTGTAGATAGTGCTAGCACTTCAGAGGGAGAATTCCACCCCTATTTCTCCTAGCCACGTTAGAAAGCTCTATGATGGCTCTCCCTCCTGAGCTCTGTCTTTAGGAAGAGGAAGGGGAGGGAGAGATGGCTGTATGCCAATGTGTGGGCGGGGAGGTCATGAATTCACCAGATCCAAAGGCCTCTAGGCCATCATACTGTCTCCAGCAAAGTGAGTGAGCTATGTGGACTCAGAGGCCCATCTAGCAAAATTAGCTAAAGTAGAGAATGAAGAGGCTAAGAAGGGCTCTGCCATTCCTCCCAACCTGCTAGGCTCTTGCTGGCAGGGTTTAGGATGGACAGAAAACTCCAAAATTGGAGCTCTGTGTCCTCTGAGCATCTATCCAACAGAATTGTGCTCTTATCTAATAATTGCAACCTCCTCCTGAATCTTGCTAAAGTGATGGTGGCGGGGGGACAAACTAAACGTTCTGCTAATAACGTGTATCAGAGCTTGGGTGTAAGCAGGTACAGGCCTGATCTGGATTGGGACCATGGTGATGCAGGAGATGTTGATTTAAGCTTCCCTGCTCCCATTTTCATTCTGAATGTCCATCTTCCCATGGGAGTTGGAGGGGGGGGGGTAAAAAAAAAGAAAACGAAAACGAAAACATCCCCATTGATTGAACAGATGCTCAGGATGGACTGTAGTCCTCTGATGTATCAATACAATGTTACAAACCATTCCTGCAGTCAAATGCAAAGTGTGAGAACAGGTTCCCCTGCCACACTCCTCTGTGAAGACCTACAGTTTTCAGAGAAAATCATTTTTCTTTTTGGGGGACCTACCTTGCCATTTACCACCGTTTGGTTGATCAGGTTACAGCACCATCTCCCTGCGGTTTTGTCATTGTTCACAGTTTTCAGTCTCGTACATGTAGATTTCAGCTGCCCATCTTTTCGCAGGGAAGCCCACGCGTCTATGTCTCTGTGCCCAAAGCCCTCTAACTTTTACTGGTCTGCGAAAGGGTTGTGGATTGTGTAGTCTTAATTTTAGACTTTATCTTGCAGAAGAGACAGGAAAGTGAATGATTACATGGAATGAGGGCTCCAGCTGAGTGGCTCCAGAGAACTTGAACCAGCCCTGCTTGCAGAAAGAGTTTGCAGTGAAACCATCACAATTTAATAGAAATCACAGCTGGAGAGAGCTCTTATTGCCAAGCAGAATGAGCTTCTTCATAGTTTTTTTTTCTCTCTCTCCAAAAAAGTTTTATTTTATCTTAGCTGCTGTAATTAAGGGGCAACTTACTCTAATTCCATTACCAAGAAGATTGTTGAACCAGCTAGTGACTCCTTGCGTCTCCCACTGGGATAATACTTGTGAAAGAGACAATGCATTAGATATGTTTTAGAACTTACAGAAGGGGGTGGGGAGAGAGAAAGTGAAGCTAGAGTATGTTTCAGCGATTTGTGAAGTCCCTATATTCCAGGGATATTAACATAAAAATGTAAGAACTACCATTTTCGATCAGATTAACATTACACCTGGCCAAGTACTATATATAATAACCATGAACTTATTCTCTCTTCTCCAAGTGCCAGTTTTATGTAGCCAAAATAGCACCATCCATCCATAAGAAGGAAGTTTCAGCAGGCCATTGAGGACTGAGTATTCTCAATAGGCATGGAATGCTGACAATGTTGGAACAGGGAGGGGGAAATTGAATGGAATATCCTCTAATAGGGCAAGGAGGATGGAATATACTGGCTGGAACCCTGAACAGAAGCACTCCATGTTTCAGCCTTTTGTTACAGACCCTGCTTGACTTTTTTCTAGCAGTGGCCAAGTCTGGATGGCTGTGATTTCATATAAACGGCAAAGTGCACTCTTATCCATGTAGTTTATTTCATCCAGCTCAAGGTCAGGTTTGAAGATTTCATGGTTCATTCTCTTTGTCCAAAGCATAGGTTGATATGCGAAGCATTAGAGCTGAGCTAAATATGCCAACAGAAACTCACTGTTCCCTTTGCATCTCACAACAAACTTCCTAAAGTATGCAAACATGTCACGTGTGTTCCCCCATCAGGGCAATTTGATAGTTTGTGAATCTGGAGAGTACGCATGTTATGTTCAGTCCCATCCCAGGACAGATCTTGCTTAGTTCCATAAATGAAGCGTTACCGTTGCAGCTGTTGGTAGGGCAGATGCAATGTGGAAATGCTGCCATGCTGACCACACCAAAAGCCCAGCTCATCCCAAACAGTATCTTCAACTAATTCCTTAATTGCCTTCCCACACATATATACACATTGACAAGTCAGGTTTAGGGGGAGGATGTAGGGAGTGGGCCACGCATACATACACACACGTATGAACACAAACATGTACGCACAGCTTAAAAAACTGGACTTACCAGAAGAGCACAAAAAGCCTCATGACAGCAATATTCATTGGTAATAGCATAAAAGAGGACTACATTCCATGTGAATCTTAGAGCTTGATATAGAGCAGGGGTTGGGATTGGGGCATAAGACATGTAATTTTGGGTGGCTGGCAATTCATGAGAGGAGATAGCACTGATGCTTTTTGAATGGTTGGTTTTTGAAGCATCCCTAAACTTGCCTAGAAGATTGTTGCTAGAATTGGCTGCATTGCACACCAAAGTGGGCTTGCAAGAAGGTACAGCTAGAGTTGCTGCTAATGCCACCATCTGTTCCTTGTGTTCCTACATAACGTGGAATCTCTTTGGGAATGGGAAGAGTGAGAACTCTGGCAAGTATAAGAGACCTTTGTCTTGTCTGGGACCTTTGACTCAAGTTCCTTCCCAATTGAACTTTCATGGGTGGCCCATGCTGGGAGAAAATGTGGGGCAATTCTGACCATCAGTCTTATGGAGGAACCCCAATAATACATAGCAATTTGAGCTAATAGCCATTCATGTCTGATTTTTTTCGACCTGCATTGAATTTTATTGTTCACCTAACCTTCCCATTTTCCCTTGCCAAGAAGCTTAACAGGACAACTGTACAGATCACGTTTTTCACCGTGTTAAATGTCTGCCAAGAAGATGCCAGAGAAAGCCAAACTGCAGCCGAATGCCTGGATCAAACCCACAATGAGCCACTGAAATACATTTGCAAAATAAATTTGGCTTTATACCAATAATGTGTCTTTTATGAAGCGTGTCCTGTGTTCTTGGCAATTATTTTCCCTGGTGGGTTTCTTAAAGTTGCATAGCATACAATCTTGTGCTGTGGAAATGAAATGTTAGTATATGTGCTACTTAGGAAGCTATTAATTTGTAATCACAGGTAGTCTTGTTAGGAAAGAGAATAGCATGATTAAAAGCAGTTTAGGGAACAAGGAAGTGAGGAGGCTAATGATCTCGTGCAGTTTTCTGATAGCAATGTCACAGCATCACTGCTTCAAAGGTGTGCAGCTATATTAATGAATTAAACCTAATGCATGAATGGTACATGCAGTGCTGCAAACAAGATTCCAAGGAACTTTGCAGAAAGAGCCATGAGTGTGGAGTGATATTTTAAGCATTTCTACCCATTTCCCGCCTTTGATTTAACCTCCCCTTAACTTTTAATAGGCGCACAAGAATTCTCAGGAAGCAACAGAAAACAGTGCACAAGAGACAAATACCATGAAACTGCACCTGCCTCCTTTCTGCAGCAAACATCCAAGAAAGAATTCACGGCGGAAGGCAGGATTTCTTCGAAAGACCAACATCTACCCAAAGGCACTTCAGAGTCCAAAGAGAGTCTGGCCCAAAGTTTTCCAAAATCAAAAATATCTATTTCTGATCATGGGTGCTATATCAAGTCTTTATCAAAACCAGCATGGGGTGAAAATGATATCCACAGGAAAGATCCATTCCCTAAAGGTAAGCCATAACTTTTTTTTGTCTACTAAGAGTGCAGTTTTTGTATGTCAAAATGTGGTCAGACCAAACGGTACAACACTGTTAATGGGAAGCTTGTCTGCATCTGTCTGCTTTTAAATGTTTTAAGAGAGAAGGTTGGAGAGTAACTGCTTCTCTTATATCTCAATCCTATAGATGCGTACTCAGAAGTAAGCCCCATTGATTTCAATGTGGCTTACTCCCAGGTAAGTGCATCTAGGATTGCTGCCTCAGTACATTTCTATAAACTCAAGATGTTGGACATGGCCTACAGAGACCAAAGAATAAGCCAATGTTGTTCAAAACACATAATGCTTTTTTAGGTTCTATATTTATACATACATTGAATCCCAAAGCATACATATTTTAGCACATCCTTGTAACATTTTTTACAAATACATATCTTAAGGTCCAATTCCTTTACAGAAATTTACTGCCCTTTCATATCAACTGAATAGATGCCTGTGGTCAAACTATTTATTATAAACACCTGAGATGCACCAGAGATTATGCTGGGTCCAATAGGTAATTGGGTAAAGAGGTGCAGTAAAGCTAGGCTAGAACCTGGGAGTGGAGACGAACTGCGCGATAAAGGGGTAACTGTGGGGAGAAAGAGCAAGGCTAGGGGCTAGGAAAGGGGAGAAAGAAGAAGACAAGGGACAGGGAAGGTAGGGAAATAGCAAGGAGAAGAGTTGGGTGGATAAACGGACAGAACTGTTGACCTACAAAGCTTTTCACTGTCTAGCTCCTTCCTATCTCTCCTCATAATTATCAGGGGGTTATGGCCGAGATTCTGTGCTCAAGAAAACAAAATTCCACAGAGGAATCTTTGTTCATCTCCATTTGTATGCACTTGTTCCCAGTTCAGACTGATGCTGATCATGGACAGTGTGGTCATCTAGAGCTGAGGCTAGCCGACAGCTCCTCCATGCCATATAGCAGTCACTGATTGACAATCCATAGTCTCCTCATATAGATAGCAGCTCCTGGGAATAGAAGAAAACCTTCCTCATTCATTGTAGTATTGGAAACAAATCTGTATATACAATGGGAGTATGCATATTTATATATTGCATCCAAGGAACCCAAGGCAGCATCCATAATTCTCCTCCTCCATTCCATTTTATCCTCACAACAACCACCCTGTGAGGTAGGTTGGGCTGAGAGTCTGTGACTGGCCCAGAGTCACCCAGTGGGTTTCCATGGCTGAGTGGGGACTAGAACCCAGATCTTCTGACTCCCAGTCCAACACTTTAGCCACTACACCTCACTGGGTCTCCAATAAGCTTCTCCAGTAGTAGACTGTGCTCATCAAGTGTAATCGCAGTGTCCATGGAGTGTTTTGCCTGGAGAAACATCCAAAGCAAACACTCGGCCTTCTATTTATTTTGAAGACCTCTCTTCAGGGAGAACAAGTTTCAAAATCCTGACTCAACAAAGATGTGCCCAAGTAAAAGCAAACAATGAATAGGGAAGAGGACCTATAACTTTTGTTAAACAGGTGCAGAAAAAAGTTGGTTTGTTAGGAAAGACCAATATCAAGTTTCTAGCATGACACAAGGGAAAAAGGATTTTCTCTTTACAGCAACTGATCATTTGAACCAATCTGAAATAGGCTATTTATTTATTTATTTATTGCATTTCTATACCGCCTGATAGCCGAAGCTCTATTGTTCCCAGATATACAATACCCCAAATCTGTTGGGCAGGAAGTTTGTAAACTTCTGTTTGGATTTTGGACATAAACTCCTCTTTGGGTTTATAAATTACACAACAAATATGATCAGATAAGAGCAATGAAGAATGATTATAAATAAGGAAAACAATTTTTAAAACCTGCTTGGTTAATTACATTTATAATGAACTGAAGTAATAATTTAGCATTTTGTTTATTAGTTTCTCATTTAATAGTAATAGTGTTAAAATAGGCCTATTGAATATGCAAATCAGTACTTTAAGAATGGAGGGGAGGAAACCTGGGAAACAATCAAATGTGTAACCATATTCTATTACCTTTCATTTTCAGTGCAGGAAATCTAAATTGACTCAAAGTGTATAAACTATTGAGAGCTGATTTAGTGTAGTGGCGAAGAGTGTGAATTTGGAGCTGAGCTTTCTAGTGTAAATCTCCCCCTTCCATGAACACAATAAGAGGCCTTAGGCAAGCTACTATTCTTCAGTTCTCTCCTCCCTCCACCCCAATATTGCACATGGGGATACTAAAATATAATACTCAGTTATTAACACTAGGCTACCTTACAGTATGGCACACAAATTTCTGAATTACAGAAGAGTTCAGGCTATTGCATTTCACCTTAGTAAACTGAGAAATGAACAAGCATTTGGTTGGACGTGCTGCTGCCTCTTTTCTTCATGGTGGGAGCAAATCAGCCTGCTCATCTTCCGTTAAATATTGTTTCTCATTTTGTCTGAACCAGCAACTATGGTTAACGGCTTAGGAAGAAGCTGTATTCAACCTACTTCAAACTGTGGTTTAATATCCTGGCTTGTTCTGAAGCTGTTAACCTTAGTTAATAGAAGATTTCCTGGTTTGCTTATGCAAAGGGAGATGTGGAGGGGCTGTGTGCATGGCCAAAAGGTTCATTTATATCTTGGCATGATAAGCTGAGATATGATCATCCAAATGCCTTTAATCTTTATGTGCTCTGAAAACTCCAAAAAGTTCAGTATCAGTGCTAAAATTATCATTATTAACTAGAACATCTGTTTTCTCTCTCTGAAAAAGTGTATTAGGCAGCAGTCTCTGGCTCTCATTCCACTCCTTGAGTCTGCTCATGCAGCAGAGTGAGGTGGGAATGGGCTTATCGATACAATGCAAGCTCCATTTGGACTGCACATTGGGGGTAGGGTGGGAATCATAGTCTTTGAATGCTCCACTGTCTTAAATGATGATGATGATGATGATAAAAAATAAAAAAACTCCCTGCAGGTAGAAAACTTTCATAGCATGAAATGAGTTGGAATGAAACTTTCTGCTTGCAGTGCCAGATTATGTGTGCATGTATTTCTGTATTTATTTCTGTATTTATTTATTAGCATTTTTACCCTGCTTTTCAACCAATAGGCTACCAAAAGAGCTTAGAGAACAAGATATTTCCTGCCCTGAGGCTTTCCCTCTAAAAGACACAGCACAAAAGGAAGGGGTGGGGGAAAAGCAAGCTTCAGTATTAATCCTTAAAGTTCTTCTAATGACCAACTGGGCTGGAAACAATCTGGGAAGCCTGATGTTATGACTGCTGCTAGGTGGCAGTTGAGGGAGGGTCAAAGGCACCTGGTCTCTTGGGACAGTCACTGGAATAGCTCTGCTTCCCTTCTCTCCCTGTGCCGCAGTCTGATGGTATAACTGCCACTATGGGCATGTCTACATCTAGGGAGGGGAGGGGGGATCTCGCAATATGGTGATCATGAGATCCTCCCCCTCAGTCCACATGCGGTGCGCGATGTCCCGGGAGGAAGGAGGACGTTGCGCCCGCCATTTTTTAAAATTGAAGATAAGTGCATGAGCACTCCGACGATAAAGGTAAGTGTTGTTTTTTTAAAAAAAGATCCCATTCCCTCCTCCCACCCCCGATGGGCACGGAGCTCCTGAAGAGCTCCGTGCCCCATGCCCAGTTCCTGGCTCCTCGCATTTACTCATGAGGAGCTGGGACGAAACCAGGACGGCCGCCCACACGTCCCACAGTCTCAGAACAATCCCGAGACTGTGGAAAAATTCGAGAGTAAAGCCATCCTAGTTATCCCGGGGAAAGGGAGGGATCATCCCTCCCTGCCCCCGGGATCCCCTGTACATCATGTGGACACACAGGGATGATCCCGGGGCGATCCCTGGGATAAGCCCTCATCTAGACGTGCCCCATGTGAATTTTGAGGCTGAGCCCAAGGCAAATGGTCTCTCAACAGAGCTAGTGGAATAGCCCTGCTTCCCTTCTTTCATGCTGCTGCAGCCAGGAATAACTTGCAAATATATATTTTTAAATGAATTCTCCATATACCCCTCGACATTTTCTTTTGGAAATTGCCCTCCAGATCCAATGATGTCAAGAAGAGCCCAAATACAAATTATCTTCACCCCTTAATAAAGTTCTGTCTCTTTCTAAGGTGATTATAAATTCTGTGGCTCAGTTATCAAATTGAAGAAGCATAAGAAAAGTGAGAAGAATGAGACGGTCGGCAGGGTAACAACCTCCACAGCTCATGAACCAGATGTTCCTCATGAGAAATATGACGCCTTCCAGCAGCCAAGGATCTGCTCTGAGCCTGAGAAAATTCCTGCAAACCCACTGACTCTCAGGGTAAAATATCAAAATGTTTTCTCTGCTAACTCTCAGTCCTGTGATGGTTATTTTCCTGGAAACCCTGTGGGGGCAGGAAGTCTTTTTTCCCCTTTTTTTTTTAATCAGCAAAACACTGAGGTCACTTGAATCTCCTCTTACTTGTTTGAGAACCACTTTCCTTGCATGATACATTGAGAAAGACACTTGCGGGTCATTTGCAATTTTAACTTTTCTCAGTATCCTGGATCCCTCTGCTATAAACCAACATTGCTTGTCCACTTTTTCACCACCCGCACTCTCCATTTACATTACATGTCCTTACTCATCTGGTAGCTGCAGCCTAATTCTTGTTGAGCCTTGCAGGAGATCAGTGTAGTTTATATTCCTGGATTTCAGGCTTGCAGCCAGCTCTGACTCTGACTGAGGAATATGCTTCTTCCCCATCTTCAGAAATCATTCACCTGGTGATGAGATGCAGTACCTCAGAATCTCATAGGTTTAAAAAGAACCTACGCAAGACTATGACTAGTGTACATAGTGCACTAGTATGTGATTTCTAGAATATATAATATTCTATGCATATCTTTGCAGATAGGGACTATCGTTCTAATTTTTTAAAGATGTTTCACTGTTCAGAACCAGCTAAATAAGGTAGTGACTACTAGTAGTGCCCTTAGAAAGGGATTCCTTTGCCTATGTTAGACTGATTCCTTTACAACTTTTCCTTGGGTCTGAAGAACACAAATGTGTGTGTGTGTATCATTCTTTTTACGACAAGTAGCCTGCCCCTTGTGCATTGTTTTTCATAAGACAAAGGTATGTTTTTGTAAAAAGAAGGAGTGGAAATGGCCGTTTTATTTTATTTTATTTTATTTTATTTTATTTTAAGGCACAACAGTGCAAGTTAGGTGTCATCAGTATGCTTGTGGTGGCACCTTGCCCAAATCCGCGAATGACATCTCATAGTGGTATCATGTGCATATTAAACAGTAGGAGAGACAAAATAGGGCCCTGCAACTTCAAGGCTCTTGGGTGTGGAGAAGTCCAGGAGAATTAACAGGTCCTCTCCTCCTCCTCTTAGCATAGGTCATCTGATCTAAAACAAAACTTAAGAAGTTCCAAAATACATAAGAACTGGTGATGGCAAAAACAAGACATGATTTCGTCAGATTTTTCAAATATATCCATTCTTGCTTGATGCCTGGTGTCTACGTTATGTTGCCAGTCCATGTAGGGAAGTGAAGACAGATCCTCAGTCTACTGGTGGACAGGTGGGATGTCCTGATCTTTCTGGTACTGCAGACTGATGCTCTTGGCAACTAAAAGAGAATGTGATAATATCAGTTTTCTCTATCAAGGTGCAAGGTCCCACACTCTACAGAGATCTTCCGTTAGAACAGCTACCTCTGAGAGTTTCACTTCAGCTTGCATCTCCAAGCTATAAGAAAACGTGCTGATACTTTCTATGGTTGTTGGATACTACTTGAGAAACTTGATTTTCATTAGATCATTACAGAGGAATGATTGGACGGTGCTCTCTGCATTCTGCACCCTGAATAATTTCTTTTTTCTTTTAGGAGGCTCTGGAAGTTCACAAGCCTCACTTTATTTCCCACTCACAAGAACGGCTGAAGAAACTTGAGCACATGGTACAATTGAGGAAAGCCCAGCAGGGTGATGCTTCAGAAAAGAAACAAGGAGCTGTTCTTTCTTGCAAGCTTTCTTCCTCGTCCATTACAAGTAAGAAGAAACAATTTACAGTTCCTCATCCTCTGAGTGGTAAGTTGACCTGAGGCATGTACAACAAATCTATCAGAATATTCCTTTGTTAACTTTTGGTGGAAATTGTCCAGTCTAGAGGTGCTGTTTATCATTGCCAATTTCTTTACTGATGTAATCTGTGGTGTGTGCAATTCCATGTTCTATTATTATTATTATTATTATTATTATTATTATTATTATTATTATTATTATTATCTCGCCTTTTGCCCAATACTGGGCCTCAAGGCAGCATTACAAAATTTAAAACATATACATTAAAAACGTATAGGAAAAGGAAAGGAACCTCTCGTGCAAGCACTTGAGTCATTGTTGACTCCTAGAGGGATGCCTGCTTTCACGGACATTTTCTTGGCAGACTTTGTAGTGGGGTGGTTTGCCATTGCCTTCCCTAGTCGCTGTTACCTTTCCCCCAGCTAGCTGGATACTCATTTTACCGACCTCGGAAGGATGGAAGGCTGAGTCGACCTGAGCACCAGCTTCCACTGGGATCGAACTCAGGCCGTGGGGAGAGTTTCGGCTGCCGTAACTGCCGCTTACCACCCTGCGCCACAAAGGGTCCCTAAAAACCTATAGAGATATACAAAATTTAAAAGTATATGAAACATATTCCAATATTAAAGCATTTACACATTTCAACTGACAATTTAAAAAGTTCTAGGTCGAGATCATTCACCATTCATCATTCATCGCTGGAACAAAAAAGTCTTTGCCTGCCTCCTAAAGCACATCAGGGAGGGAGCCAGTCTATAATTCTTCCAAAGCCATTTAGTTCACTGCTGTCTCCTTTTCCCCAATGATACTACACAAAAGGGGCAAATTATTTCATCTCACAGTATATTTTTAAGGAGAAATGTATTCTGCCACTGCAAACAACTGTGCCAGAATTCCCTTGATGCCTAGTTCTCATGCAACTGTTTGCTTTGTCTTACACATGTATGCACTTTCCAATGACCAGTAATCCACATTGCTATCTCATAATGTGAAAATTCATTAAAGCGTCAGGAGAAATTGTTTCATTTCCAAGGTAAAAGAAGATGTCACTTTTCTTTTGCTCGATCTTGGGAGGTAGCAGCTCTAAGTGCAAAACAAAAACTCTTCAATAGAAGTGTAGCTTTCATTTCTTAACAGCTCAGCAATAGGGATTGAAAGCACTGAATCCCAAGGGATTCTTTAGTTTTTCTCACCATAAAGTTTAAGAGCATTCTTCGGCTTTACCACAGGAAGCGGGAAGGCTATCTCTTGGCATGACTTCCGGTTTTAAGCTCCCCAAATCCTTTTACTTCTGGGAAAAGTAAGAGTGATCTGTTCCCTATAAAGTAAAAGAAAAAGATAGAAAATGTATAAAAATACTGGTCTACTGAACATTTTTCTCTACGTTTAATATTTTAAAACTTGATTTTTAAGGATGAATATCGTCACCCTTAAGTAATTATAGATTAGTTTAGATTATTCTTTTTTTAAAAAAAAATACCCACCCACAAGTGTTATACACAATAATATCATCTCTATACACTAGCATTATATATATCCTAAACACACTGCTTATGCTTGTAATTTATAATGTAAATATTTTTGCTTTGTAGCATTCATAATCTGTACACATATTCCTGCAATGGTTATTTCCGTTTCACTATAACATTATTTTTATTTTCCAGGTGTCCACAAAGTTAATCAGGGCTCTGCCATTGTCAGCTAAACCTTAAAAATAGAATTTGCATATGATTGTTGTGTTCCATATGTCCGTTGTCTCTCACTCAGGATCTGGAGGACATCGGAAGTCCTCTTTCCCTGAGACAGGATACAGGAACAGAGCAATGGCTTCCTGCTAAGGGAGGGGCTTCCTCCTCTAGCCAGTTCTGTTTCCTGTCTCAGCAGACACAGGAGAACCTGGCTCAAGATATCTAGCCAATGACACAGCAGAGGTGGCAGAAGTGCAAGGCTTCCCATTTATGTCTGTTTGGTGTTTGTAATGCTTTTCCCAGTTCCTCTGGCAGAGTCATCCTCATGGGCTGTCACTCACTCCTCTCCCAGATACTGAGGCTTCAAGTGGCCAGGCAATACACTCCCTCACATGACCCTTCACCCCACTTAGCTTCTAGAGAATCATTCCATGAATGACTGGATTGTGCCTACAAAGGTCCAAATCTTAATGAAAATAATTAATTACATTTTCAGAGAAACGTTGAAAGCTGCCTTATACTGAGTCAGACCATTTGTCCAACTAGCTCACAATAACTGCAGTGGCTCTTCAAAGCTCCAGACAAGAATCTTTTCCCAGGCCCACCTGGAGATGCCAGAGATTGAACCTGGGACCTTCTACATGAAAAACATATGCTCTACCACTAAGGCAGTGCTTATCCCTAAGGAGCTCACAAAGCTTCTGTACAGGCCTTCATCTTACCCTTCCATCAAAGAGCTCAGGGAGGCAAACATGGTTTACCTTCCCTCATTTTAGCCTGAGGTAACCCTAAGAGGCGGTGACTTGCCAAAAGCCACCCAATAAACTTCTGGCTTTGGCAGGGTTTTGGATCTGGGTCTCCCTAGTCTAACTCTACCCATTATAATGTACTGTTTCCGCTGTATTTGCTATATTAATTATATTATTCCTCATATTATTCTGGGGTGGTCTCACCATCATTACCCATGTACAATACCATTTTACAAATTTATTTTCTTGGGTAGAATTCCACTTTCCCCCCTTTTCAGTCTGTTTACAGTCATTTTGGTTTCTGAAACCCACATTTATATCAAGACAGGAAATAAAAGTCTCATTAAGAAATTGAGCATGAGGAGAATTTTGCCTTAATGCATTCTGCTGACAAAACATTATGTAGTAAAGGAAATGCATATTTTTTTCTCACAAGTTGAGAAGCTATGCCCTCAACTATCCTTATATTAAAAGAGTGGGGGTCGGTGAGTCCAGTTTCGGTGAGGTTGTGAATCCATTCCAGGTTTCAGCCATAATCAGCCAGAACTCTAAAGGAGCTAACCAAAGTGCTAAACCACACCCCCAAAATACGTTCAGCACATTGGATTGCTCCTTTAGAGTTCTGGCTGGTTCTTACTGAAACCCAGAATGGATTTACAGCCTTACTGAAATCGGAGCCACCAGCCTCCACTGATTAAAATTATGGCAGTCTCTGTATTTGCAGTTTTGGTTCTGGATGCAGAGAGAGAGGATGGCAAAGGGCAGGGGGTGATAGAAGGTAGATTAGGACCTCCTTGTAGATCTTTGGGTGATTTGCAATAGATTAGTAAAGGTTTCTCAGTCTCAATTCATTAATAGTAGTAATAGCAATATGAGTCTCTTCACCTAAAGTTGGTTGGTTGCTGAAATGTAGAAAGCTTGGGGTAGTCAAGATTGGACTTTTGCATGAAAGAACTGTGAGCTTTATTCAGTTCTTCTACTGGAAACAAATTTCTAGGCTGACAATTCGCTCGGAGACACCCAGTCTTTCATTCTAAGTGTATGTCTTTTGTACCAAGCTGTGGTTGGTGGATTTTGGTGTCCTAGTAAAAAATAATAATGGAAAGGCAACAACCCTCAAGTTTGACTATTGTGGCAAGTCAGTATATCTTGTCCTAATCCCCTCATACAGGTTTGTTTAGTCATAAAATGAACCTAATGAGCAATATCCAATGCTGGCGATTTGCCATCTGTAAACATGTTGTGCTAGCAGGAATGACCTCTAGCACAGCCCAGAAAACTAGCTGAAGCTACTTCTTCTGGAATGGGCCGGGTCAGTTGAGCTCCCTTCCGCAACCTCTGCCGACTTGTCCCATTCCGGAAGCACTACTTTTGGCTAGTTTCCAGTTGTGCTCGCCAATACTAGGTTCCTGTTGTGCTAGCGGTCATTCATCCTAGCACAGTGGCAACACTGAATACTGCCCTGTGTATGCTGCCCTTCTCTTCTCGGAGGAAGTGTGATAAATGCACAAATAAATCTGCATATCAGAGCAGCGATCTAGGGCTTTGTGAACACA
The DNA here is from genome assembly GCF_023053635.1 of Elgaria multicarinata webbii. Lineage (NCBI taxonomy): Eukaryota > Metazoa > Chordata > Lepidosauria > Squamata > Anguidae > Elgaria > Elgaria multicarinata. The sequence goes on along the minus strand of NC_086178.1, from coordinate 75,054,838 downwards.
CAGAGATCTGCATGCACAATATTTTTTTCTTATAATATGTAGCAATTTACCATCACATAAACTTTATGAGTGCTTTCAATCATGTTTCCTTGCCATCACTCTGCTTCCTGCTTCTCTTCTGCATTTGAAACGAGCTGAGTTACACAAGAAGAGAGCAGTGACCACATGCCCTGTAACTTAAAACTTCCCAGCCCATATAGTTCAATGGGACCGCGCTCTCTAGTGGTCATTGTATGACACAACTTTGACTGCACATGGCAGGAAATCCTGACATTTTAGAAGCGTCAGGTTTTCTGAAGTTTATTTTTAAATGGATTAACTGGGAAAAGGAGCAGGAGATGCACACAAATGGCCCGCAAACTTCCCTGAGTGGTCAGTCATGAGCGTGCTGTAAATCGCTTGTTTAAAGACACTCTGCTTCTGAAGAAATGCAAAGCAATTGCAAAAGTTTTAATAAAGTATGTAACAAAAACAAAGTAGTCATGTTGACCATAAGAAAATTCAACAATTCCTATTAGTGTAATATCTTTATTAGGCCAACCAAAAGATTACAAAAAGCTTTCACATTTTTGTGAACTTACAGATGGCCTAATAAAGGTATTAAATTAATATGAATAAAAAACTTGTACGACCTCCTACTCTAAAAGTAAAGGGAAGGAAATTCCTTTATTTTACTTGACTTTATAACTTTAGTAAATCCTTGCTCATCCGTAATTCAGCAGAGAAGAGAGAAAGTAGGCATTGAATCTTCATTTCTGTGCTGATGAAACTTGGCAGGAGAACTCCCTAAAGGAAGTAGTTTCAAGGTGCCCCCTGCTACAGTTACAAATTGATGGAAATCTAAAGATGACTTACCTCTCATCTCAAATCAGCTATCACTGACATTTTGATTAAGTAAAGGTGGATATTGGGAGAGTCACTCTCCGGCTGTGCACCAACCCTCAATATGTTATTTTGTCACCATTTTTAATAGTTACACCCTTTTTTTCTCCTCCTGTGTGGAATAATGACTGGGATCCTAACTGCCATGAATAGAAGGAGTGTCACACAGGGACTTTCCCATCTCCTCCTCCCCCCTCCAGTCCCCTGTGTCCCCTCTTCTGAACATGACGAGAAGGGGTGTGTTGTGGAATTGTACCAAATTGGGCAGAGCCACCTTCTGTGAGTGGAGCCGAGCTTGTACAAGATACCTCTGCTTAATTTGGGGGCAATTCCCTCTCTCCCGCAACAACCTCTTACACCCCATCCCATGCTGAGGGAAAAGTATTCACAACAGTGCCACTACAAAGTCAGATTGAGACCACACTATGGGCCCATGTGAAAGCCCCTGAAAATTATTTGTTTCTTGGCACTTCATTTGGCAGTTATAAAATTTGAAAAGCCTCTTGCCATAGGATATAGAAGAGAATGGGTTAACCTTTCTAAAATAAAATATCTAAGATAAAATCCATTTTTCGTAAAGGAAGGAATTGGCCCCTGAGGTATATATGCTTTTCACGCAAACAAAATATAAAACATTAAACTGAGAAAGAAAGAAAAATGATTTCTTTTAGATTACTTTGCAAAGCCTATGAATGCAAATATAAAAGGGTGTTATTAAGATCAATTAATTCTCCTTCTCCTTGCACTATTGCTGAAGATAAATTTTATCTTACAAAGTGAGTAATAAAAATGTAATATTGAACACATTTATTAATTACTCAAGCAACAGCAGTTTCCTCCTGTCATGGTTATTAATGATAAGTATCTCTCACAAGAAGGTTGTTCCATAATTCATCTATCTCACCTTGTTCTTCATAAAAGTATAATATTTTGTTTGTGAGATTTTAACTATTCTCAGAATGACAGAAACTACTGTATCTATTAAGTAGTAGATAAATTTCTTTAGTGTTCTGCTCTTCATAATCATCATGGCAACTCTGCTGGATAGGAAATTATTACTTCGATTTTGCAAACTGGCTCAGCAGTTGTTTGATCACTCGATCATTTATTCAGCTGCCCCATCCATGCATAAAGATTCCTATCTAGTGAATGAAGAAGCAGTTCAAACACTTACTTGCAAAGAGACAAGGATTCATTCAACACTCTTCTGGCTGCATGCAGACATTGTGTAAATCAACATTCAGTATTACAATGAGCAAAAATTGCCTTCCAAAATTCTCCACAGTATTTTGGAGTGGTGAAATTGGAAGGGGGGGTTTCACTGGGTATTTTTGTGGCAGGGGGGAGGTAAAATTATTTACACATTTGTGTGGAGGCAAAAAAAATTCTGAGAAATTCTGGATCACTTAATGGTAAATAAAACACTACGGTTGGTTCATGCTGGTGGATGAAGGAAGCAATAGGCTAACAGAGGAGGACAGGAAGGGGTGAGAACTGGATCCATAGTTGCACTTGAAATTCTGCCCCCATCCCCTTGAAATAACTCCCTCCTCTCTCCTCCTCCCATGCAGCTGGGAAGAGGAATAAACCAAGATTGCATTTCACTTTAGCTAGTTCCTGGTTTGTTTTATTCAAACCGGGAATCGGGGTTTAAAATACACTTGTTTGCTAAAGAAGCTGACTAAACAATCCAGGACTTGTAGTTGGCCTGTTTAGCAATTGTCTGGAATAAATTTCAAATCAAGATTCCTAGTTTGCTCATAACCAGGAATTGGGCAAAATAAAACTGATTCCTGATTTCTATGTCTTCCCAGCAACACAGGACGAGGGGAGGAGGGCTGGGTTAGCTTTATGTACAAACCTTCCCTATGTAGGGTGACCATATGAAAAGGAGGGCAGGGCTCCTGTATCTTTAACAGTTGTGTTGAGAAGGAAATTTCAGCAGGTGTCATTTGTATATATGGGGAACCAGGTGAAATTTCCTCTTCATCACAACAGTTAAAGCTGCAGGTGCCCTGCCCTCTTTTAAATCTGGTCACTCTAGTATAGCTCCTGCACCTTTAACTGTTGTGATGAAGATGGAATTTCGTCAGGTTCTCCATATATACAAATGACACCTGCTGAAATTCCCTTTTCTATGCAACTGTTAAAAATACAGGAGCCCTGTCCTCCTTTTCATATGGTCACCCTATCCCTATGTGCATAGAGGCATGTGTTGTGCAACTTTCCATGTCAATTGGGAACTCCAGGGGTCTGTCTATATGTCTTCAAAGCCTCACGGTGGCTGTGAATTGGAACAATTGGATTATACAATGGATTATACAATGCAGCCATTGATTCACAGCCACCACAGGGCTTTTCCCTGAAGCTGCACGCTACAAAAGTTGGGTACTTACTCCGACTTTTCCCAATGAAGTGAGATCACCATGACCCTTCCGCCACGTGACCTCACCCCAGCGTCAAGCCAGGGGTGTTCCAGGCTGGGTGATGACCCCTGATTGGTCACCAGAAGCCTGGCAGGGAGCAGGCCCAGCAATCTGGATGGCTGCTGGAAAGCCCACACTGCGTCCTGCCATCAAGATTACCCGCTGCCACCCCGCAGCAGCGAAACTGTGGGGTTTAGCAGAAAAGCGGAGGCAAGGCAAGGGCCATGTGTGCAAAGTGCCCTTGGATTAGGCTGAATGAATTTAATGACCTCTTTTATTGCTCCCTCTTCTATTTTTGCCTTTTCAAATCTAACCTTTAAAGTCAAAACCACTTGGGGTTTTGAATGATTTTTTTTAAAAAAACACAGTCGCATTTGCCCTGTGTCTTTTTCCCCCCCAATGAGCTAAGCCTGCCCTGGGTTGCTATATTCTTCTTTTTTTTATTAGCTCATGCTGCTCAACAGGGATATGGGAGGCAATAGTTTCATCATCTCACTTCTACTCTGCCTGCTGAGCTGAAAAGAAGAGCATAACCTTGAAATCTCCTCTCCCCCCCCCCCCCCAGTGTTCCCGGAAGCGACTATCTTGTTTTAGAAATTTTAGACCTTGCTAGAACTGACTCGTGACATTTTAGATGTAAAAAATTAAGCTCGTGGAGCTTAGAAAGTGCTCAAGCGCGGGCAGGTCCAGTCTCGGGCAACAAGAACCATTTGGGAAAAAGAGATAATATGTCCTGTGTCGAAGCAGCTTGCTCTGCATCCCGATCCAACCCTTCCCTTGTGTAGATTTTCCCTGCAACTCAAGGGAAAATGAAAAGGACAGGGCTAAGTAAGATTTGTCTGCAGGTTCTTGGTCCTTGGGGAGTTATATGTTCTTTCAAAACAATAGCTATGAAATCAGTATTCAGAAAATAGAGAACCCTAGAGGACATAGTGATGTGATGGAAATACGCTTATTGCATATACTGTATATTTACCATTTTAAAAAGGAGCCCTTTAGTTCCCAAGTGCAGCACTTCCATTTATACTGAGGAATAGATTTCCCACCATGTCTACCAATCATCATCATCATTATTATTATTATTATTATTATTATTATTATTATTATTATTATTATATTTCCTGCAAGGAACCCAAGGCGGTGTACATAATCCTCCTCCTCACCACTTTATCCTCACAACAGCAACCCTGTGAGGTGGGTTGGGCTGAGAGTCTGACTGGCCCAAAGTCACCCAGTGGGTTTCCATGGCTGAGTGGGGACTGTAACCCAGATCTCCTGATTCCTAGTCCAACACTCTAGCCACTGTACCACACTGGCTCTCTGTATCCAATCAAGTTCATTAGTAAGAGATGCTGTAACACTACTGGGAAGCTTAAGTGACTTTAAAGGTGTGGGTGTGATTTATTTTGTACATTTGTGTGTTTGTCCCATGGAATCTTCTGAACCTGTCAGTGGTGAGACAGAACAATGCATTTTACTGAGGAGCCACCAAATTATCTTGTAGGAAGAGAAAACTCTTAGAGCTCCCTGCAACACCAACTCCCGGCCTCATTGTTGCTTGCTGAGTTGGCTTCCTATGCCCTGTGTGATATTTGGATGCACAGGGACGATCCAGGGACAACCCCAGGATATAGGGCTGCTGGGTAGCTCTTTAAAGCACTGGCTGGCAACTACAAAGTCAAAAAGGTCAGGTCAGTTCAGTGGTAATGGGCCAACCCCTAACTATCTCCTATTGCAATCTCTTCCCCTTCAGAAGCAGATTTCACTCAGCAGTCCATTTCTACCAGCAGCCAGGAGATTAAAGGGAATTAATTCCTCTCTGGAAACAGTAGGGAACTAGCCTTGCACTCCCATCATACTACACATGGGTAGGTTGCCAATGCACTGACTAACTTTGTTACATTATAGTATTTTTCCAGGGGTATATATAGACATTCATCTTTATCCACTGTCTCCTAACTTTTATGTGAAAGCTAAGGCATGCAGACAGCTGTTGGAGACATCTTCATGAGTGCACCTGCATTGCACATGCAGAGGCTTTCTTGATACTGCAGTGAATGAGGAACACTGTTTTCTCTGGAAGTGCCACATGTTAGGGTGATGAACAAACTGGGGTCAAGATGAGCAGTCTCCATTATGCTGACTAATCTGCCATTTTTATTTCAATGTTGCTGTGATACAAAAACAAAAGGCTCTGGAGATCATTCCCTCTCATATTTAAGTAGGACAAAGTATCTATTGAGGATGTAGGATCATTAAATCACCCATAAATCATACAATCCATTTTGCCAATGCTGTTGTAATTTAATGGTCTTTTGTATGGGGAATAGTAATTGATACCCTTTTCAATTCCTATATAAATACCACCATCTGTACAGTTAATGTTTGCTTTCTCATTTTAAACAACAACAAAAAAGTCATTTCCGAGTTCCAGTTGTAATCCATGCCGAGGATTTCACAAGGTACCAAAATTAAATTTAGAAAAATTTGCATGTCATGTTTAGCCCGAAGAATATTTTATCATCTTAAGAGCACTCTAGTGGCAAACAACCTGAAACTCTTTTACTAATTTTTGTGTTTGATAATTTTTATGTTTGATTTCAAGGAAGCTAATTAGTTCAAGATAGACTACTTTGCTATTGACTACATTGAACAAATTAGAGATCCCACTGTGATGAACTGAATAGAAATAACGTTCAAATAACTGGATTTAAATCTAAAAAAACCATGATGTAATTACTTCAGTGACAGGGCTACCAGCTGTTTATAGTAGTTTAAATCCTCATAATGAACAGCCTTGTGATCTTAGTGTACACAAGCACGCATGGATTTTTTTTAAAATTTGCAAGAGCATATGTCTGTGCTATTTTATGAGTTAATATATCCTCCCTCCCTTTTTAGTGAGATTGGTTCCTTACTGAAAACTACAATATAAGGAATCATGAAACTGCCACCCAGCCCTGAATTTGATATGTTAGTTTCTCTTGATTTGTTATGGATTTATCGTACAGTGAGCTTCTGAAATCCATATTTTCATCAGTACTTAGAAGCAACAGAATTGAGTCTCCCTTGGTGCGTTCAAGTAATTACTGCTGTGAAGTTTCAGAAAACATTCTGAGACACCCTTCATGGCACTGATAGTTGTGTAGGGATTACAAACACATTCCTTTTAACATGAGACACCACAGGCAATTTTGTGCCTGTCTTGGCTATTCTCTTAAGCTTTAGGAGGTAGCCAGTGCTAGCATTGTTGCCCAGGCAAAGTGCCAGCCCAAACAGGAAGTCTTTGATAGCTCGTCCTGTTTAAGAGGACCCAGTGGTCAGGCTGCCCATGAAGATGCTCCAAACCACAATTCTAGTAGCTTACTACATGGGGGCAACCATGCACTGAACTGAGGGTTCCTGGTTCTAGTATTGGTGCTCCTGAAATCTGATAAGGGGAGAACATTTTCAGAGAGGGACATTCAAAATACAAACTCCTTCAGTCTGAAAAGCCTAATCCAATTTTAAGCCAGGCTCAGACTGCTTTAAACTCCATCACATTTCAAAATGGGGTTTGCCCCTGCTGCTGGCTTGTCCTTTGTCAGTTCCCCATTTTCCCAAGCAAATAACTTTATCTTTGAGTAGGGGGTAGAGATAACTGGTGGGACAGGGAACTACTGCAAGATATGATGCTAGTTTTGGGCACCTTAACTTGGCTCAGGGTTTACCAGTTCTAATTGGTAAACCAATTCCAGTGTCAGTTCCAAGCTCTGGGACAAGCAAAGAAACAATGGAATGAAGAATGTCATTGGATGTGTGAAAATTGTACTTTTAATTTTCTGCTGTTTATTTAATTCATTTTTAAACCACCCATTAACCGAAATTCTCTGGGCAGTATACAAATTAAAAACATAAAAAATATAAAATAACAATATAACAAGTTGGATAAAAGCAAAGTAAAACAAGTCAAATGAAAACAAAATACAACAAAAACAAGTCAGATAAAGTCACAGTAAAGCCAGCAACAACACATGATAAAAAGCAGAGATACAGCCAGCAACAAGGATAAGCCAGTGTGAAGATCTTCGAGCACTATAAACAGATCCTAAAATGCCTTGGAAAGTAAAAAGGTCTTCACCTGGTGCTGATAAGACCATGACAGAAGCATCGGATGAGCCTCTCTCTGGGGAAGGAATTCCACAGGAGTGCCACCAACAGAGAAAAGGCCCTCTCCCCTGTAACCACCTGCCTTGCCTCTTTCGGCAGGGGCACCTAGAGAAAGGCCTCTAGTCATGACCTTAGGGACCTTAAGATGCTTTGCCAGGTCATCTAGCCCCAACTTATTACGGTTTTTAAAAGTTAAAACCAGCACTTCGAATTGGGTCCAGAAATGGACTAGCAGCCAGTGAAAATGGCGAAGTACTGGTATCATATGATAAAATCGACTAGTGCCCATTTAAAATCTAACTGCCCTGTTTTAGATTAGCTGAAGTTTCTGGACTGTTTTCAAAGGCAGCCCCATGTAGAACGCATATAAGTCATCCAAAGAGGAGGTTACCACAATCATTCCCTGTTCCCCATATATTTAACACAAGGGCTAAGGGCTTCCAGAACAAAGAAAGCAACATCTGGAGATGTTTCAACCATATCAGCTCTACTTTTAGAAATTAAGCACAGAATGTTAGTAAGTCTTCACTTTTATGCATCAGTGATTTTATTTGTAGGCAGGAATCCAACCTCCTCCTATTTTTCTCTTTTCCCAGCTTGTCTTCCCTGTGGCTTTAAGTGGCTTTCCAACTAGTAAATGTGTTTTGCTCCTCATTCATCTCCATTCTTTAGAGCCAGCATTAGCATTTGTTAAAATGCATTATGAAGATTAGCTATTTACTTTGGTCTGCTGCCCTAAGATCTTGGTGGAGCATCCTTGTCTCACTAGGGGATTGTCACAAATAAATTACTGCTGTGCAGGATATTTGATAAAAACTAGAATCCCAGCAGGGTTAAAAGATTTGAATAAAACATGGATTAACTTCCTCCTATGTACATGTTGCTTTTTTTATGCCTCTACCTGAATATCTCTTAAGCTGTCAGCTTTCAAGTTATCTTCCTCTGGTACCCTCAGATTATTTTTCATTTTATGTTCAAAGAAACCTACTTGTGATAATCTTACAGATGTCATATCCTAGGGATGGCTTTTACTAGGGATACTGGAGGGATCTGCAATGGAGTCAAATGACTTCTGATTTCTATGTATCTGACCTGCAGATTCTGCAGCGGAATGGCTTTTTGTGAGTCACTTGGATTCTGAGGACTTGTGGACTGATTTATTTATTTTACTTTGGGTGGGGGTTGTACAACTTTGTACTTGTACTAATGAATATTAGTGTATTGGCACAAATGGAAAGAAATTTTCGTATATCCTTAAAAAAATCCAATTCAGTCAATAAGTGGATGAATGACAAAAGATGCCTGACAATCCACGAAACACTGATGGAATGGATTTAATGAAATCTGTACATCCCTTGCTCTTACACTCTTTGGATTGCATTGCCTGTTTCATAGTTGTGTGTCACACTGATTTTTTCAAAATGGGAGGGTTATTGCTGCTCTTGACTACCCTATCAGTCACTCCTCTATTATAATCCCATACTTGGTTTCTCTTTTGAACTACTGCAGGGTCAGAATTCTGCATCTGCACTTAGCTGCTTGCTTGTTATTAACTAAAATAATGTAGTACATGCATACAGTCTTTTGTGGTCTAATTTATGATACCTTTCTTTTTTCCTTTGCAAATGCTATTGATATATTTCGTCTTGCACAGCTACACATTTTTGGGAATAGAAGATCTAGGCAACAGATCTGTGGGATGGCTGGGGGGATATTTGGATATTAAGTACATTGGTTTGCCAGTAGTTTGTGCAACTGTATCTGAGACAAAACATCTGAAGGAAAACACAACCATCGACTTTATAACATGGGAAGGTTAACTTACCATGCTTAAGGATAACAAAGTGAAATTTTGCAACATGAACTTCTATGGGTTTTTAAAAAAACTGGAGGGGGGAACTCTGACCTTTCAGTAGTTGTTTTCCTCTTTCTTTCCCTTGTCTAAGAAAGGATATCAGTATAGAAACTGGGGCAGGGGGAGATATTGCATGTTGATGTATGCAAATGGTACACCTCTTAAAACTAAAAGCATTCTCTCCCCTTTTGAGGAAAATACTAAATGGAATGTAATTGAGATACTAGGTGTGGCTCCTTTAAAGGCTTGTATACATTGGTTGCCTGGGGCAACCTCCATAAATATCCGTGAAACACATGCGGTGTCTTCAAATGTTGGGAACAGAACCTGCAGAGAGAAGATCTGTATTCAAGGCAGTTGATGCTGAGTTGACATCTGTATCAAACTAAGCAGCTCTGCAGCTGGCCGCTATCCTTCACACACACACACACACACACACACACACACACACACACACACACACAGTTTTCAACCTATTATGTGTCAGAAGGAGGCAGCGAGAACTGTGTGGCATTTTTACAGCCCAATCTTAAAGATATGTACTGGGGAGAAATTCCCAGCAGTAATTTCAGTGAGACTTCCAAGTAAATGGAATTGATTTAAATGCAATTCAGTTTCTGTTTGTTTTAAGCCAAAGGTCATAACAATTACTTTCAAGCCAAAACACATTTAGGATTAGGATCAATCAAGTTAATAACCTAAAAACAAAAACTTGGGAATAAGTTGATTTGAATGGAACGTATGTTCCTTAGGATCAGAAATAAGTCCCGTTGCATTCTTTCAGACATTTCCTATTAAGTATGCTGAAGACTGCAATAATTGCAGCCTGATCGTACATGTGTTTTCTTGGAAATAAGCCTCACTGTGGCTCACAACCAACACAGTCATGCAGTACAATCCTGTGTATATTTTCTTAGAAGTAAGCCCCATTGAGTTCAGAGGGGTTTACTCCCAAGAAAATGTGCATAGAGTCAGTTACACAGCTACAGTGGAGTAAATCCCATTAAATTCTATTGGACCTCCACATGGACTGGCTGCAACCATAAACATGCTTATTTTAAAATATATCTTACTGAAATCAGTGGGACTTCTGAGTAAAAACATTGTTAGATTCAGGCTGTTATGAACATATATTGTGCTCTGGTTTTCCATGTTTCCTTCAAAAATTGTAATGTTACAGAATTAGTTCATACAACAACTGTAAAAAGCTTTCATTTCTTACAAATTGCTTTAAGACCATAGATTCCTGGGCCTCCATATCCCAGCCTGGCAATCCCTTAAGCAGTGTCCCAGTTTCCATGACACAACAGCCCATCATGACTTCATTTAGCTGCAGGGGCTGTCATGTTGTTCCGGGTGCCCACCCTTTTTGCATGGTGCCACGGGTGCCTCTGCTTGCCATGGTTTGCTTGTCATGCAAACTCGGCATCCTGGGTTGTTAGAAGTGGTAGACAACCCTAAAATAACCCGAAAACAAGCTATGGGGTTATTTGAGGTTTGTCTATCCACTCAACCCACAACACCACGTTTGTACAACACGGAAAGCCAAGGGTGTGCTGCTGCCACTGCTTGTATATTCAAAATGGCACTGGTGCACTCTGCTAAGCCCTGCAGGGAAATTAAGCCATAGTGGCTTAGTGTTGTGTGCAAATAGCCCCAGTCTCTGGAGTTAATTTTTGGAGGTGGTTCTCTGAATCTGTGAATATTCCAGAGTAGAATTCTTGTGCAGCTTTATAGCCAGAGAATGTCTTCTTCAAACACATCACTGCACTCATACTTTTTTTTAGTGGTGTAGAACATGGTTTTGAATCAAGATGCTTGTTGATTTATGAAATACTGGGGTGCTAGAGGGGGGATTGTTTGGGCTACAGTTCAGTATGTCTGTTGGGTCTTTCTCCAATATCATAGAATCATTTTTTTCTGTCAAAGCCAATCTTCCCCTGTGGCTCCCTCCACCCTAATTCAGTACTTCAGCCCAAGTCTTAACAGTCATTTCTTCTGCACCCCTTTAAACATACTCATGTTTCTGATACAAATATACAACATCATCACCCTTTGCAATGATAGTCCAAATTCCTGAAATGGGTGGGACAGGGATAGCAATCCCTCTAGCCTCATGATCCCTTGGTTAGAGCCAATGCAGATTAGGGAGTGAAAGAGACGAAAGCTGCAGAAAGGGTTTAGAGTTGACTGTAACTTTACACAGATGGCTGTCCTCCCTGTGATACTTCTTTAAAGCTCCAAGGAGCGGCTGTTCATTCTTTGCATGCACAACAAGATCAGCCTAGTATATGTAGGGGACACCTGGAGGGCCAGGCATAAATACTACTGTAACTTTTCCCTACAGGAATCTGACTACTGGCAGCCTAAAATATTAAGGGTGCAGCAGGCAGGCCAAGATTTGTATTCAAACTCTCTTCTCCATGAGAATGAAGGATTGAAGGAAATTTATAAAAAGACTGTATTAGGCTGCTTCTCCCCTAGGTCAAAGTGGTTTATAGTGGATAAAATGAAACTCTAAAAACAATTAAAAACACACACCCGCACACATAACTAAACATATGCAAAACCACAGAAGGTAATGGCATTATTCACTGCCTTCCAACTGGCTTAAGTCAGTTTATGGTCTTTAAGCAGGACAAAAGCCAGCCAGAATGGGAACAACTTCCAATCCTTCCTAAAACAGCCAAACATGAGCTGCAAATTCTTACCGCAGGTAAGATCATTCTCCAGCTTTAGAGCCACCACTGTAAATGCCCTGTTGTTAGCAGCTGAGGTTCTCACTTCTCTTACAGAAAACAAAACAAGGTCTGCTTTGATCAGGATGTGAACCAATACAGGGAGAGGAGTATCTAAGATATATACGTGTCAGACAATGACGGCCACTAAATATTAAACCATTTCAAAGCAGGGATAAGGAACCCCCAACCTGTAGAGGTTCCTCATCCAGCTCCCTCTCCAAGCCCTGCCCCCTGGAGGCTAGCAGGTTTTCCAGCATTCTCCTTAGGTGCTGCTCAATGTTCCAATTGGAGCATGAGTGTGGTGCTCAGTGGTTTGCTCGCACTTGCATCCCTTTCAATGGGGGAAAACATAGCTGCCCCAACCAAGGCACAAGGTAGAAGAGCACTCCTCCACCCAGAGCCTTGGTCAGGGTGGCTTCACTGCATGAGGGCATTCCACAGCTGGAAAAAGGCCGAGTGTAACAAAGCAAGATTCCATATAACGCCAGAGGATGTGGCCCCACTCCCTGATGTCATCCATCCCACAGAGGGTTTGGTGGGGCTCATCTGCCTCCTGCCCACCCAAAATAAGTTCCCGACCCCTGCTTTGAGGCACACTGGCAGTCAATGCAGATTAAATATCACTTACTGAATAAGCTGATACCTTCCAGTATGTGTTAAGAGACATCTTTTACACTAGTTGAAACATCCAAGTTGCCTTCAAGGACAGCTCCATGAAGAGTTTATTACAATAATGAAAGCTGGAAATTATGAAAGTATGGATTGGCATAGCAAGAACCACTCTGTCCAACAGAGATTGGAATCTGCACAATAAATACAGTTGGTAAAAACAACAACCAGCCACCTACTTAACAAAAAGCAGTATTTGGTGCAGAAGCATTCCAAAGCTCTGCACCTATTCATATAGGGCAGGGAGGGGATCCCTCCCTCCAGATATTGTTAGGCTGCAACTGCAACTCCCATCATCCCAGGTTTTTTTTTTAAGCAGATTTTCGAACAGCACAAATGCCTGTCAGACACCCCCACCCAAGCCAAACACATTATTTCTCTTTCACGACTGGACAGATAATCACCAACACTTAAATTTAAGGACAGATTGACAGGGCCATATGGATACCCAAGAAGGTTGCTAGACTAAGAGAAGTACACCACTGGTTGTAATGTACAGCTCCCAATTGAAACTACTGCAACGGATCATCAGTGAACTCCAACCCGTCATCAGCACAGATATTTCGTTCTCACAAGCCTTGGCAGGCAGACCGGTCCTGGCCTACAGACCACCTCCCAACCTGAAGCAGATGCTAACCAGCAATAGTACACAGGACAGAGACACAGGCAGAGGGACCAGACCATGAAATAGACCCAAGTGCCAACTCTGCCCCCACATCTATTCAGGCAACACTGTCACAGGACCCAACATCAGTCACAACATCAAGGGCTCTTTCACCTGCATCCTTATATAATTTGTGGTACATGCCATCCCTGACGTTGTCTGTTGTTAAGTTCTTAATAAACACATACACATAACACGTGTCTTATTTTTTTCCCACAACTTTTTTCAACTGCACATTATCAGATTTCCAACTGCACATTTTTTTCTCAACTGCACATTTTCTGTCCAACTGCACACGCAAAAAACCCTTGCATCATCCCTCACCATTGGCTATGCTGGCCAGGGCTGATAGTAGTTCCCTACGAATGTGCAAACCATCAAAACGCGAGCTAACTGTAGTTCTCTGAATTTAATCTCCAAGCTCATTCCAATTTGGGTCCATATCAGATTGTGAGTTTTGAAATTTTTCTTTTTGTATGAAAATCCATGTGTATTTTTGTGCATATTTTTTCCAAATGTATGCATCAATTGTGTGCATGTTTGAAATGTACGCATTCTTCTTCCATTGATTAAAGTGTATTTGTGCACATTTTTCAGAAGTATGTTTTTTCCATGCACATTTTTCATATGCATGCATGTTGTCGAATCGTTTTTTTGGGTCCGTGAATCACCTGGCAAGCTTGGAACTTCAACCACCGAAGTCTGTGTTCAGTCCAGAAGGTGCGAATTTGGTAAATCTTAATCAAAATCAAACTGAAATAAATTCCTCATACGTCCCTAGAGTTGCAGTCCAACACCATCTGGAGGGCCACACATTCACCACCACTGATAGGGAGATGAGAACCCATCAACCTTGGCAAAGCAGTCACATCCAGGACTGAAGTGTGAGCCACGAGCATTACTTTGGACTCATCAAGATTTACTTCCATCCTGCTCACCTTCATCCATTTGTCAGTTACCTCCAAGCACTTTTCAGAGCAGAGACAGCAATTCTCTGGATGTTGAGTGTTTTCTGCATACTGAGTGTTATCTGCATACTGATGACAACTCACTGCAAAACTAGCTTCATATAGCTATTAATAGTGTTGGTGAAACAGCAAGCCCTGCATCACAATATATCCTAGCTTTCACAAGGCTAAGTGGCTTTCCCCAAAGAAATGTATCACAGAGCCAGCCCCAACACCCCAGTCAGATGTTCAAGATAATTTAAGAGAAGCTGTCATATTGTAGTCTGTGCGCTCCATTCTGGTCGTCCATGGAAAGGTTGTGGAACACTCAAGAATGTCTGGCCTTGGATATGCTTGCCCTGCCTCCCTTGCCAATGTTAGTAGCGGCAAGTGAGAGCTGTCACAGCAATCAAGGAATTGGTGCTTACGGTAGGGCAAAGAGGAAGCCTTCCCAGGAAGTATCCCTCCCATCTCAGACAAATCTGGGCCAGGGCTTGCTTATTCGTCCCCATTGATTTAGGATTTCTTTTGTAGCCACTGATCTCTTCTATGCTCAGCCTTGCTGAGTTCCATGTACATGCTCTTTGGAATGCATGTTCCTCGTTTCCCTGGGCTTTCTTCTTTTAAGCTGTGTTTAGGAGATGTTGATAGGTGGCATAGTGAAAGGAACACACTAATTTCACTATAAACAGCATTCTTCCACTTCCTTCCTTTCCCATTCTGATGCCTTCAGAAATTCCAGAATATCTTCCTTCAGGGGTTCTAGCTTGTGCCTCTGGTCTGTGATGAACTGGTGCTGTGTACTCCAGTCTCTGACCATCTGAGTGATATGATCTTGGTCTTCCTGCTTATCTATCATGGCTGATAGGCAGCTCTGGCCCAATCATGACCCAGGTATGACTGAATCCTGAGCCAGAAAATGTGGCGTAGTGGCTTAATAGGGTCCTCCGAGGAGCTCAGGTTAGCCCATTGTACACTCACAACAATCCTGTGAGATAAATTAGATCAGTTAGGCTTAGGGTGCTTCCAGATGAGTCTTTTATTGTGGATTCACCCTGTCTCATTCAGAGAATTGTACAGGCAATTCTATGTTTTCCCACTGCTGCTTCAATCCTCCCCCCCCCCTCCTTTCTTACCACAAAAAATCAGTTCAGGAGGGAAATATGGAATTGTTGCACAGTGTCTTTGATTGATTGTGCTAGGAGCTGTGAATCTGGAAGCACCCTTAGAGACAAGACTGTAAGGACACAATCCTATGCATGCTTGGACAGAAAAAAGTCCTACTACTCCCAGCATCCCCCAGCCAGGATGGGGGAGTAGTAGGACTTTTTTCTGTCCAAACATGCACAGGATGGCACCTTAAATTTATCAGGACCAGCCAGTAAGCTTATCAATTCCAACTTCCTGTCCATTCACCTCTAAAACTGGAGTAGGTATTGTCTACATTTTGCCACAAAAGGGGTGCTCAAGTGAGGGGATCTGAACCATCCCCCACCTTTGTGTCTATGTGCCATTAAGGGAGGCACTTTTCTCCCAGCCTGGTTCCAGTACAAAAAAATGAGTTAAGAAAAGTGCTTGAAGTGATGGAGTGGCAGGGAGCTAAGGAAGGGGATGGTTCAGCTTTCTCAGTTGAATACTGTTATGTAGGCACACTAATGAACATGGTTGTCACTGTTGCTTGTAGCTCAAGCCTGAAGTATAAGTATATCCACCACTGATGTAGACAATGTAGGCTAAATGGACCAGTGGTCTAACTTGGAGCGTCATCAGACGAGCCTTTTATAGCACGCTTATTACTGGCGAATTACAGATGCTTGCGGGTCCTTTTGATAATGCCCTCCACCTCCTTTGCGTCTCCCGTTCCTTCTGTTCTTTTATGCATAACAAAATAAGACCCAGATAATCTGATTATTTTTTTATTGAAGAGAAACTTGCCGCTATTTCTTGCTGTGTGCAGGAAAAGCAGCACAATAAAAACACCCACTGAATGGGAACGTGGTCATTGCTTGCTTCCTCTTGCTTCCCCATGTGAAGAAAGAGGAAGCTGCTCATCCTTATTTTGGGACAGAAAAGCGACAGTAGGGAAACGGGATCCCGCCCAGTCTGATGACGCTCTTGGTATAAGGCACCTGCCTCTGTTCCTAACCTTTTCTTACAATACACAGTACGGTTAAAAATGGTCTGGTTTAATATTATAAAATGGTGTCTGTAGGAACAACATCTCCATTTATGGGGCAGAAAATGGGGGGAGTGGGGCAGGAGCAAGTAAGCGGACTGGAGCACTGTATACAAGGTTCCTGGCCTTCACAGAAGAGGCTGGAGTGAGACTTTTGTACTAGCAAAGTGCAGAGTCTGAGAGGTTCCCACTTATTTATTTATTTATTTATTTATTTATTTTTATTTTATTTATTACATTTCTATACCGCCCAATAGCTGGAGCTCTCTGGGCGGTTCACAAAAATTAAAAACATTCAAAATATAAAACAGCAGTATAAAACCATAATATAAAATACAATATAAAAGCTCAACCAGATAAAAACAGCAGCAATGCAAAATTACAAATTTAAAACACCAAGTTAAAAATTATTTATAGACTGTTAAAATGCTGGGAGAATAAAAAGGTCTGATGGTCTTGTTGTATGTTAGTATGATTTCATATCCAAGAAGTAGATTGACTTTTTGTCCTGTTGAAGCATGTTAAGATTTCCTATGTAATGTAACCTGTTTTCCAATTGCTAGATAACCTGTTCAAGCCAAAGGAACGGTTCATTTCAGAAAAGGAGATGCATATGCGATCAAAAAGGTAGGAAGCATCTTCGAGTTCTCTTTCCATCCTGATCTTGATCCATCTCCCTTCAGTTTCCAACACTACATAATCACGAGTCCTCAGACTAACAGGACTGGCCCAAATTTTTATCTTATTTTATTGCTGCTGTAGGCAAAGTAAATTCCCCCCACATTTTACTGTATGCTGAGCAGCATACTAGTTGCACAATAAATGACTGAGTTTGCTGGAATACATATATTCCTGTCACTTGTACACATCCTCCCTTTGTCCTGGCTAGCTGATGGAAATCAGAGCACTCTCAATAGTGTTTCTTTGGAATGTTTGGGATATCATCCCGACAACTGGCTGCTAAGATGCCTTTGTGTACCTCCTGCAAAAATGCTAGCAGTGGTTCCTTCTCCAAGACATGTGCATAGTTGAGGCAGGTGCCCTGGGAATTGTGGCATCCCAGCCAGTGGCTTCCTTTGCCTCTTTGGTGGGCCAGCCCATCATATTCATCTGGAACTTGCTGCCAGAATAGTGGTAAAGTTGTTACAATCTTTTCAGATTCCAATCCCATGTAAGTCACAATGCATTTTGTGTGAATGGCATGCAATGTCGTGAGTGAAAAAACAACCCCTTTCCTGAAAAGCAGCAAGACTGGTCTTTCTTTGCTTCTGCCTGAAGGGAAGGGATGGAGAAATGGGACGGGAAGACAGGGTGGTGGACATCAGGTTGGGGAAGACTGATGTAGACGGTACTGAGCTACGTGGACCAGTGGTCTGAGATGGTCTACGGCAGCTTTCTAGAAAGTTCCATAGGAAGATGCATGTGCCTAACACTTTTGCTTTTTGTATCATGAGGATATCTGGAAGAGGAGACATGCAAGCCATGCTCTGGGCTATTTCATGGTTGGGCACTCTCTTCAATAAAAACTGAGGCCCCAAGGAGCTTACTCATTCCTGGTGTAGAGAGGCCCACCCAAAGAGCCATTGGAAAAAGCAGAGTGACTTTTCCATCTGACAGCAATGATGAGCGTTCACTGCTTGAAATTTCACATGACCAAGGGATGGAAGTCCTTCATTTCCTTAGTATACATAGATATGTTTACATGATAGAATTTATAGTTAATTGGCATTTTGAACTATTGATTTCCTTGTAGTTTAGAGTTGCCTTACCAGCACTGCCCTCTTAAGATGGAGTGTGTTAGTAACATCAGTAAGAATATAATTATGATATATTTTCAAAGGCACCATCATATATTTCACACAAAAGATGTTTTATCCTTTTGAAAGCTTAGTAAGAGTGATACTCTGGAATGCTATACTAAACATAATAATTTTTCATATGTCCCAGGATTTATAATAATCTGCCTGAAGTGAGGAAGAAACAAGAAGAGAAACAGAAACGGGTCATTTTGCAGAGCAATCGGATGCGGGTTGAAGTGTTCAAAAAGGTAATGATTCTCCAGTGAATGGATTTAATACAAGACTTTGTAACTCATTAGAAAGAGAGGCTGGGATTCCTTCTGTGTTCTGTCATCCCATACTCCCATACCTATCATACAACTTCCACACCAGCATGCAGGACAACCAGAAGTCCCATTTTTTAAGATTCCATTTGGTATTTTCACAGCCTTGGAGAAAGTAATAGGATGATCAGAATGTAGTGTTGCTTTGTCTGGGAATATATGCATGTAAATCCTATCACGTCCTAGGAAATAAGATATGTAGGGAAATAAGATTAGGGGAGGCTGAAATCTGCGAGCGCTCGCCCACCCCATGAACCAGGCTGCATGAACCTCTGCTGAGTGCTTGCAAGGCTCGTGAGCACTCGGCAACCACCCACACTGGCTTGCTGCATTAATAGCAGCCGCCATTAAAGGAGCGAGGATGGGAATGCGCACTTTCTGGAGACTCTGGAAACCACGCTCCCCATTTACTCTTACTTTAATAGGACCGTTAAGGTCCACATTGGAGCAGTGGAGGGAAACTTGATTTCTGGAGCTTCTGGAAAGTGTGCATTCCCACCCCCATTGCATTAATGGTGGCCGCCATTAAAATAAATTGAAAGGGCACAATGCCAGAAGCCAGGGCGGACTCACAGCTGAGCACTTGTGGGGGCTCGTGAGTGCTTGGACATGAGTCCACCATCAGGCCAAGCATGTCCAACTGGGTCTGTGAAGGCCAGATGCGGGTGGGGTGGGGTCCACTGCTCTCACAGACACAGTCAGACTCTTGAGACATTTCTAAATAAGATATAATGCAAGCATGACAGGGTAGGAGAGACAGACAGACTGTCCTGATTCCACTTTTCTAAGAAGCAGTACAATGGGACAGTTGGTAGATACTTTCACCCTTTCCTCCCAAGCACTGGATAAGGGAATTGTGGGGTTTATCCATCTCTGTCCTCCCCTGGAACTCATCTTATTTGTCCATCAAATTAATTCTGTGAGCCATCTTGAATTTCCAGGCCATTTTTGCAATCTGTGCAGTAATTACCTGTGGTTGATAATAAAAAACAACAACCTGTTAAATAGTGATTGTGGTGATGGTGTTCCTGTACCCAGGCAGAGTCTTTATCGGGTACAGGAAGAACATGAAAAGTTGTCTTCGTATAAGTTAGACCATTTTGCTCAGTATTGTTTCTACACTGACTGGCAGCAGCTCTAAAGGGTTTCAGGCAGGAGCTTTTCCCAACCCCACCTGGAGATGCTGGTGATTCAGCTTAGAAATTCATGCAGCTACATACCTAAGGCTGGATCAAAGACTCCCCAGTCTTTTGGGGTCAGAAGGCACATTTGGAGTTTTGTGGTAGTGTAATGGGTGCTCTCATAAAGTGGCTGCCATGGGGCTGGGGGGCGGGGAGTGTTTGGTCATGCATAAAATGGCTGCCATGGACTGCCATGGCCAGTCAAAATATTCTCATTTTCCAGAAGACAAACTGGTGGGACTAAAAGAAAAGTAACTTGCCCAAGAATCTAAGTACAAGGCAGAAGTAGTGTCTGAACTCTAAAACACAAAACTACTTCAACCAAAATAAACAGGGGACTGAAGGGCAACCCTTCGGTTTGCAGCATGGTAGTGTCCCACTTTTTTTAAAAAAAAAAAAACACCAAATCTTAAAAAATAAAGATTTGGTTGAGTTTTTATATTGTATTTTATATTATGGTTTTATACTGTTGTTTTATACTTTGAATGTTTTTAATTTTTGTGAACCGCCCAGAGAGCTCTGGCTATTGGGCGGTATAGAAATGTAATAAATAAATAAATAAATAATAAAAACCAGGATAGCCAGGAGGCTGACAGGTGCCAAGACAGCTGTCCGGAGACACCATTTTGGAGACCCCAGGGTTACAGTATATGCATGCCTTTATCAGCTCATTCTCTCTCCTGTATAACACTTAGTAATACAAAATGTGTGACAGTATAACTTAAGTCTTCTTCTTCTTCTTCTTCTTCTTCTTCTTCTTCTTCTTCTTCTTCTTATTATTATTATTATTATTATTATTTTTGTTCTCCTTGTAGCAATTACTGGACCAGCTCCTTCAAAGAAATACAGAATGACTAAAGGTTCCTGGGCACATAAATTCTTCTTGGACCATGAACGCCTTTGATAATTAAAAAGCCATACAAACTTAGCATGATCTTAATAACATGGAGAATGTATTTGTTTTAACTCTTTAAACAAAGAAGCTACCTTGATTTTTTTCAAAATAAAGTCTTAAGTGATTCTGGAAAATCACTAGATTATATTCCAATGGCCATAAGCCATGGAAATACAGCTTTAAAATAGTTTTATGCAGTTGTTGAGGCAACAGAGTATTTATTTATTTTTTTACTCTTTTTTTAACTATAAAGTCAGCTTTTTATTCATAAATGCAGGCATATGCAGATTTACCCCATAAATATATGATCCTAATGTATTCCACTTACAGATTGCCTTTAAGCATAAAACTAGCTCTTTTGAATAGAAGGAAAAATGAATATCATTTTTGTTATGGTTAGAAACTTGCTAAAATGGTACTACTGCCATTCATTGCTGCAGCAGTTTTGAATTAATAGTTAACATAGCAGTGAGACCAATACTTTAGACCTCTGAAGAACCATATTAATGCTTTTGTAGTGAACCCAAATAAGGGGGTTACTTGTTAAAAATCAAAATTTAGAACCTATCTTAATTCTTTTGAAACATGGTCTTTGCTAAACCATGTAATTTTTCCTGGCTTTAATTGGCATAATGCACTTATAGAAGTGGCATATTTTTTCTAACAAAAAAAACCAAACAAACATAATCCTACTCAGTAGTTTTGACCAAGAAAAATGCTTTTGTAAAGATTACATATTTAAAAACATCTGTAATATTTGCTCCAAAAATATTTAAATTTGTTATTTGTACATTCAAAAATAAAGCCAACTAAGCCTTGTACGATGAAGAAATAAAATCTACGTATAAAAATGGACCATGTTCTGTTACTTTTATTGGATAATGTTAATTTTAAAGCCATTGTTACAAAGCATAATGAAATCCATACCCTAATGACAGTATAATAATTTTCTATAGATATTAGTGAGAAAATATTACTACGTATCTTCTTCTTCTTTTTCTTACTGTGAAGTAAGAACAATGGGTTCTTACTTCACAGTTGCTTTCATAATGTGTAGTACATTTGAATTTGGGGGAGGGTGTTTGCTTTTATTGTTTTCTTCTATTAAAACTCATAATAAAATTTGATTTAAAAATAAATTTTAAAAATAATGTGAATGAGAAATACCTGGAAATTCACAAATACCTGTGAATTTCACTTGTGCAATGAAACTCACAGGACCCACCGCTTGCAGAAGGGAATCGGCAGGGCGGAAGGAAATCAACGGGGCAGAAGCGCCCCATTGGAATCTGCCCAAGGCCAAGAACGTTTTAGTGTGGCCCCAAAAGGTTCCACCTCTACTGACTTTTGTGGCACAGATGGTAAAAGTATTCTCCTTCCTGTTGAAGGGAGATTTTTGCATCTACACAAGTTGACTGCAACCCATTCAAGGGTTATGCATTCTATTGACGTTTGAGTGGCATAGCATTTTGAGAATGGCTTTGAATTCTTTCATAAATGCTTTCTGACTGTAAAGTGTATTAATCTCTTTGCTTCATTTGGATCCGAGAGAGAGAGAGAGAGAGAGAGAGAGAGAGAGAGAGAGAGAGAGAGAGAGAGAGAGATTTTCCAAGTGTAAAGAGAAAATGCATGGCAATTTCAAATGAAAAGTCTGTCTCCTAAGAAGTTTGGAATATAGTTAGCAAACAGCATGCCTGAGGCAAGTCATTGGCTAGAAACAATTAATAGGGTGTGAACACATGTTTTGGAGGGGAGGAAAATATTCTGTAGCAGCCCTAATTTATCTTTGTATTATTTCTGAAAAGAAAGTATCTTTCATTATGAGCCTGACACTTATTCTGTTTCTCCAGATAGGCTGCTGTAATAGAAAAAAGGCCTTTGGGGAGAAAGCTAGTTCTTCGTGATGGCTTCAAACACCTGTGCATTTTTTGGAGATTTTTAGGGGGGACTAATCATTGTTTCAGGAAAACTTTGAAATGGAGGCTAAAGAGCAGACAATTACAGGCTGCTTTTGCTGGAGCTTCAGAATAAGAGAGGACTCTGATCAGAAAATATTACTCTAAACATTTTAAATTCCATAGCCTTGCTACTGAGCTCACATATTAATAATATTATGCATTGGTTGACAATGAGAGGCTATAAATTACAGTTGCAGTCCCACTTAGAGTGTGGTTTGATGGAACACCTGGTTTGCCGATGTTGCTACAGCAACCGATTTATTATTAGATTATAATAATGTAGTATAATTCTTATTTATTTATTTCAAACATATTTATATACTGCCCTTCAGCACTCAAAAGGGCCCTTGAAGAAGTTTACAATCCTGAACATATGTTTTAATACAACAAAAGCTGCGAGCAATCACAATCTTAAAAACAGCCTCTTAAGGAACAGGATCAAAAGGCAAGGACTTTAACTATTGAAGTTTAGTGGAATAAAAATGCCTTGGCTGCCCACTTAAAAATCATCAATGCTGGGACCAGCTAAACTTCCCTCAGGAGAAAGTTCCACAGCCAGGCTCTGCATCCTAGAGGACGCAGCCTGCAGGAATCCCGCTATGGGGAATCTCCCTGTGAGGAATCCCTGCTGTTCTCTCTCATTTCAGCATGAAGAAAGGCAAAATGGTAGAGGGCAGGTTGTGGAAATTTGTGGTTGTGGCCACAAATGTCATTTGTGTTGTCATCTGGCCCATGGAGAACCCCAACGGGCAATTCAGCCCCCCTCCCAACAATGGCTGCGCACCCGTGGTTTAAAGGATACTTATGTTTCCATAATAATTTTTACATACTATGTTTATATAGTAACCTTGATACGAAATTTGCCCTTTCCCATCAGTTTCAAAGATGAATTGTTGCAAAAGCATGTTGTGTTTGGAACATCTGCTTGGAGGTAACCATATTCTTGTAAGATCAATACCATTTAGCAATTCTACTCGTTTCTTTTTGGGGTTTTTTTTAAGTTTGTATAGCAAATTCAAGCATTTCTCCTTCCCTAACTGGTTTTGGCATTTTACCAAACCTGTAGGAGGCAAAATGGTTCCATTTCCATTTCCAGTGACCTACAGAGTCAGATAAGGAGTATCATCTGCCTACCAGATGCAAATGTGTTATTTATACAAATGACAACATAAACGGTTCTAAATAGAATTGGTTTAAGGTTAAGAAGTATGAAAGGGGAATAAGTGACTGAGGAAATGGTTCCATTTCATTAACAGGAACAAGCTAGGTTTATTTGCTAACGACACTTTTTTGCCAATCTGAAAATGGATATGTAACACATTTATTCAAAGAATTTGAATCTGTCAGACGTTTCCTAAACATGATTATTTTCAGCATTTTACAACAGCAGGATATTAACAAATGGGCAATTAAAAGCAAGTGCCTATTCCAGCTGATGTTCTGCAGAACATAATAAATAACTACAGAGTTATTTCTTGGCTGCAATTCACTTTAGATAGGGTATAACCAAGCATCTAGTAAACTCTAACCTTGTGTGTTCCCTGGCAAAATACATAACAGGCAGCATTCAATGCCGGAAATCCACAAGCTCTAAACATATTGCGCTAGTGCAGGGGTGGGGAACCTCTTTCATCCTGAAGGCCAGATTCAGTTTTGTTGAAGCTCTTGAGGAATCCCAGAGGGCCACATTAGGACCCCAGCAGGACAGATTTGGACTCTGGACCTGAGGTCCTCAATCCCTGCGCTAGCAAGAATGATCGCTAGCACAACCCAGAAAATTAATCAAAACTGCCATTTCCAGAATGGGATATCTCAGCGGAGCTCCCTTGCACGAGTGCTGCTGATGTGTCCTATTCTGTTCACACAGTGACCAACCAACTGTTGACCAGGAACCCACAAGCAGGACACGAATGCAACAGCACCCTCTCACCATGCAACTGGTATACATAGCCTTACTGGCTCTGCTACTGGAGGCAGCACGTAGCTAACAGGAGGGAAACTAATTTTCTAAGCTTAAAATTGGACTGTACCCATTATCCTTGAAAAAAATGGAGTCAATACTTTAAGGGTCCATGATAATGCCCTTTATCTTGTTGCCATCCAGTGACAGCAAAAGACTGACAATTTCTGCTGTTAACTTTGGAGAAATTAACAAGTTCTTAAAAATTATATCTCTGTTAATTCCTCTGTATCTAATTTCATCACCATCTTCACCACTACCACTAAAGGAATTACTAATGAATATCCGCTTAACTGCAGTATATTACTAAATATATCTTGTATTTGTTACTGACTGTGCATGTGTTATATATCTGTGTTTGCTACTTGGTAAAAAAAATTGATTGATAGCTTGTATTTAATTATAGAATGGCATAAATCAAAATGCAGAGAAATTTAATTAGGGGCTATGTATTCTATTGAGTGCAATCTTCCAAAACTATAAATGAACCTCATATTCCCTTCCCAGTTTGCTGCTTGGTGTATTTTTGTTATCAATTGCATCCCAAAGCACATAGAGGTGGGGAGAGATTGCTCTGAAAGTAATGTTTGTTACAGAATTATAAACATATCCATGTCCCTAGTTTACTATGGGCAGATTTTGATATAAATCAAGAACTATAACAACCATAGAAGGCATTGAATAAACCATAATATCCATATACCCATATCTAAAATAAGCTTATGTCATCTAACTCTATATTAACGTGCATATTGCTTACAGCATCAACAGGCATGTTTGTTGAAACCAATTTCAGGCAGCATCACACCAAACAAAGCCATAGGTCCTTGGCTAAAGCTGATTCTTACATGATTACAGGGAACACAGTCGTGTTCCCTGTAGTTAAGGGCCGTGAGTAAAACGAGCATTCCGCCATGTTAAATGGAGTTACTGGGAGGTGGGTCAACCTAGCAGCCTAAAATAAAAAAATATTTCAGCAATCTTTCTGAAATGCAGTACTGCCAGAAAGAAATGCTGGCATTACATACCCTGTGCGTTTCAGGAAGATTGGTGAACTATTGAGGGCTAGATGGGAGTTTAAAGCAGAAAAGGGGGGAAGCATGTCTGTTTCAAAGTGCTCAGACATACTTCCGGGTTGGCGACCATTTTTTTGCGCACTTATAGCGATAAATTGGAAGCCTCCTCATGCAATCCATTAGTAGGATTGCATTGCTCTATCCAGCCTATTGATGGAATGGCCTTTTTTCAAAAGACCATTCCATCAATTCTTAAACCTTTTTTAAAAATCCCCATGTTTCCCTATGGGGAATCTGATAAGCTAACGCATGTGGGAGTGGGGGGCAAGCGAGCGGTGGGGGGGTGGGAGAGAGGCGAGCGGCAGGGGGCGGGGGTAGGCACGAGCGAGTGTGGGGGCGAGCGTGGGGAGGAGTGGTGGGGGCAGGCGAGCGAGTGGCAGGAGTGGGGGCGGGCGAGCAAGTGAGCGGCGGGGGGTGGGGGCAGGTGCGAGCGAGTGAGTGGGGGGTTTGCCAGGCCCGCCGCTGTCGCTGCAGTTTGTTCGGCGGCAGCGGTGGTCCCAGGCCAGGGGGGGAGACGAGCGTCACTTACCTCCTCCTCCGTTGGCAGGCCCGGCTGTAAATGGAGTCCCCGGCTTCACCGGAAGCTGGGCCTTGGCTTCCGGTGAAGCCAGGGGCTCAATTTGCAGCTGGGCCTGCCAACGGAGGAGGAGGTAAGTGACGTTGGTGGGTGCGGGTGGGGGTGGGGTTTGCCGGGCCCGCCGCTGTCGCCGCAATTTGTACAGCGACAGTGGTGGGCCCAGGCCAGGGGGGTGGGAGCGAGCCAGCGGGGGTGGGGGGGTGGGGGCGGGAGTGAGGGGGCGGGAGTGAGGGGGCGGGAGAGAGAGAGCGAGGGGGCGGGAGGGAGCAGGTGGGGGCAGGGAGAGCGAGCAGGGGCAGGGGCGGTAGCGAGCGGGGGCGGGAGAGAGCAAGCGGGGGGCGGGAGGGAGAGAGCGGGGGCGGGGGGGGCGGGAGAGAGAGAGCGGGGGGCGGGAGTGGGGGGGCAGGTGTGGGTTTGTATGCATGCAGTACCTGTTGAAATTCCATCTTCATCACCACAGTTAAAGCTACAGGAGCCCTGCCCTCTTTTAAATGTGTTCACTCTAGTATAGCTCCTGAAGCTTTCACTGTTGGGATGAAGAGGGAATTTCACCAGGTTCTGCATGCATACAGATGACACCTGCTGAAATTCCCTTTTCTATGCAACTGTTAAAGATACAGGACCCCTGTCCTCCTTTCCATATGGTCACCCTAGCGATATGGAAACGAGGACAGGGCTTCTGCATCTTTAACAGTTGCATAGAAAAGGGAATTTCAGCAGGTGTCATTTGTATATATGGTGAACCTGGTGAAATTTCCTCTTCATCTCAACAGGGCACCAGGTTGGGGAAGGGCTGCTCTAAACAAAAAAAGTAGGTGGCCCTAAGTTGTTCGTTATCAGTTTTCCACAACCCCACAGTCACCTCTGCATATCCTATTCTCCATCCTGTCCTCATGGTTTATCTGCTTTGGGAGAATGAGAATTTCACTGGTCCTTTCTGCCTCCTTAGGGAGGATGTGGTGTTAAGGCTGGTGAGCCTTAACTCCCAATTTCCCCGCTTTTTGGAGCTTGGTGGAAAAGTGTACGTCCTTAACGCTGTTTTATAAACTGTAGGTTTTTTGTTTATTGAATTAATATGTAGCCCTGTATATGTCCACCCAGAAGTGAGCTCCATTGAGTTCAATGAGACTTATTACAAGGCGTTATATAGCAGAGGTAGGCAACATGTGGGCTGCATGTGCCCCTGAGGTCCCTCCAGTGCGGCCCCTACTAAGCCACTGAATTTGGCAGGGGAAAAACTAACCCAAAATATGGCAGCTGTAGCACTACGGAGAGCTGCAAGGGTGAAAAATTGTGACTGTAACACTACAGAGGGTCAAATTCACTTCATTTGCAAGTTAAATTTGTCACTTTTAGCTCCCTGTGGCTGCTCCAGAGTGCTAAAAGGGTTAATTTTAAATTGCAAACAAGCTAAATTTAACCCTTGTAGTGCTCTGTAGTGTTATGGGGCAATTTGCTACAATATTATTATTTTAAAAAGTCCTATGCAGTGGCATCCCATGGAGTGGGGTCCAGGAAGTAAAAAGGGTCCCTGGATCTCCCACAGTTGCCCACCCCTGATGAACTTCAGCAGCACTTCAGGACGATTCTGTTTTGATTAGATTTGGCAGGGGAGTCCATCCTGTTAAGGCTGGTATTCTTCCCGGCCAGGGCATGTGTTGCTTTTGCTTGGCTTTGCCTAAAAATATTATCTAAACCCTGAGTTTGATCGCCCATTGTTCTGACTCAGTTCCATCACTGTCTCTCAGACCCTTGTTGCACTGTTGAAATCACTCTGCAAGCTATGGGGCCCGAGGCTAGAGAGCCTTGTCAACCCTTTCCCCCAGAACACCCCCTGTTCTGGCTGCCTGATCCTTTTTCCTGCTGAAATGAAGGCCCAACACGCAGCAGCTTGGAGCCTTGTCCCAGGCCCCTTCCCTGCAGTAGCGGCAAGAATTCCTCTCACCCCAGCTTCGTCTTCAGGATGATCCATCCAGATCCCTGGAAAGCACCTTTCAAACTCTGTCCTATCCTTTGGAGGTCATATCTCTATGAATAGTAGCCTCCACCTGTTACCTGCTTTTCTGTTCCATGATTGTGTGAGTTCAGAAGAAGAGTGCGCTCTCTCTCTCTCTCTCTCTCTCTCTCTCTCTCTCTCTCTCTCTCTCTCTCTCTTTAACGTTTGCCCTATCTGGATGTGGGACTGGTAAATGCTCATTCTGTTCTGTCTTTTTCTGCAAACTGTCTTTTTAACAGGAGGCAACAATACCAGATAATTCCCATCAGAGCCTGTTATTTTACTACAGAGCCATAAGGATACCAGTGTCAGCGGCGCTGCTTGGAAAACCCAAAGAAAAGGGCCAGAGGGGCATAGAGACTACTGGTCTTGTGTTACTGTTCATTATTTTTCAGTTCAAACATACTACAGTAAATAGCCTTAGAATAAGGATTACATGACAAAATTTTAATTGATCCTGAATCGCTAGGTTGGAACAGCAAAGAAATCAAATAGAATTATTAGTATTTTATCAGATTCCCTTCCCATCCCAACCTTGGGGTACAGGATATGTTAAAACTTCACATCATCTTGCTTTAGGTCATTGGGCATGCTATGGAGTATGGGAATGGTAAACTGTAAGGAGAACTCTGTGTTTATAATCCCCAGAACATAAGGTGACATTGTCAACAGGAGAATTAAGTTGCAGGGGAATACTAACATTGTTACAATCATGATGCAATTCCATTGCTGAAGGTAAACATATCTGATTCTATAAGCAGCCTAAATGGGGATTTGCACCTCAGAACCATAGGTAATCCTGAGCTCTTTGGAGAAAGAGCAGGATATGTGTAATAAATAAACTCTCTGGATTGGTGGTAGCGTAGCACTGCCCATAGCCACACACCCTGTACAAAACTGTGTTGGTCCATATCAGCAAACCATTTCTAGGAGTTTACATCTGCTAGGAGCAGGACTTCTGTAAACATAATGGGTCTTCATTGTCCCTTCAAGCCACCCCAAAATTCTTCACATTACAACAAGGAACAATATATTGTTGCCGGGAAAATTCATTTCTCCCCAGCTACAATTTTATGAGGATTGTACCTAATCTCAGAGGGAACAGGGAACTCTGGGGGTGGTGGTAGATGACCTCAGCATCTCTCCTAATTTTTTAAAAAAGTGTCAGCGGTGTGTTCCTGCAAACCTTGGCTCCCAAACTGACTGATGGGCATTACGTGAGTTTCATGAGACACTCTTTAGGTAATCAAAGCCACTTCTAATTTTATATAAACAGTGTGCTTTTTAAAGGTGGTTCCTTACAATACAGTTACAGGGCCTTCTGTCCTGTCCTTGGCTCTTTAACACTCTGCCTGTCTCCTCCTCCGCATTTCCTGTTCCTCCTTCAAACTCCACTTCCCTGCTATCACTGGTTTTACTTCTAAACTCCATACATATCGATACAATGTGACATTTCACTGCAGCAACCCAAACTCGTATTGCCTTTTAAAACTAAAAGTGGCTCCTTAGCCTCTCCCATGACATAAAAGTGATGTTCATGAGAGAAACAGACCAACAAGAGGACAGCAACTTAAAATAATACTCCCCAAAGCATCAAATTCCACGGCAGCTATAAAGCAGTGGAATGTATACATATACCCACACACTTGATGTCCCAGTTCTTTCTAATCTAAATTATGCTTAGTGGCACCCTATAAGTGCTGTTTAATGAAATTCTTTTATTCTTTCAGAATGTGGTCTCGTTTTGAGACAGGCTGTTGCCAAAAGATTATAACTGCGATGATTATGAGTGCAGCATCTCATTTCCCCCCTCATAAATGCATAAACAACTTCATGATGGCTCTGTCACTTTTATTTATATTGAATATATATTTTACCATGCTTAATCATTCAAATAAAAAACAACAGTTTGGCAAAATTCCCCTGTGAAGCCCAAAACCTGCTGTCATTTCAAAAAATACATAAATCACCCAGTTTAAGATATAGCTCAGCCATTTTAATGATGAATAGCACGGCAGGCTGGGGAATGCTAAGAGTTGTAGGACTTTCCCCCCCTATATAAATACGCATAGGAATCAAATCCTAAGCACACTTGTTTGGAAGTAACTCCCACTTATATTGGGGATCAGAGGAGTTACTCAAAGGAGTTTATCAATCAAATAATTATTGTTCTGAAAACTGTTCTAACTTTTACTGTGCTCTTTGGAAACATCACCACATGTTTCAAAAATGTGAAACAGGAGGATGGCTACAAATTTTAGAGGTGCATATAGATGAAGTTTTTGCATATTTTGAGCAGGAACCCCTGTGCCAACTCTGAAGAATGTTTGTAGGCCCAAACATTGACATTGACACACAAGTCCAGTTCAGACAATGGTTTTTGCTTAAGCACGGTATGTTAAGCCAAGAACAAGTACTAAAGCAGCGTATTCCCACCCTTGCCTTTTCCCTTAATTTGGGAAGATTTCCAGGGGCAGGGGATGTTAAAAACAAAACAAAACTCTTTTTCATTACATCTGAACGAGAAAATTGTGATTTAATCTTGGTTTGCTAATTGCAATATAAAATCTTGGACACTTTCATAGAATCATAGAATAGTAGAGTTGGAAGGGGGCCTATAAAGCCATCGAGCGCATAGGATTGTGCCCTTAGGGAACATAATGGTTTGATCCTGCTAAGTCAACTTAGGCTGCAATCCTATACACACTTAACTGACAGTAACTGAACTTTATGGGGCTTCCTGCTGAGTAGACATGCATAGGATTGTTCCTTTAAAGAGGATCATGGAAATGAAGTTTCCCACCCTCTCTCCCACTCCCCCATCCCATCACACATTGTTCAGAAATACCTGTTGACCCTCCAGAGAGGCTTTTGTGGGGTGGGGAAGGCTTGCAGTTGGCTGTAGGAGGGGACGGGATGGAAAACATTCCTTCCATGGACTTTCCTAAGTTAACTTACCCTAACACCCAGGCTATTGGGTTTA
Source organism: Elgaria multicarinata webbii (assembly GCF_023053635.1). Classification (NCBI taxonomy): domain Eukaryota; kingdom Metazoa; phylum Chordata; class Lepidosauria; order Squamata; family Anguidae; genus Elgaria; species Elgaria multicarinata. The sequence goes on along the minus strand of NC_086178.1, from coordinate 75,023,581 downwards.
TGATTAATCAAGACCTATAGCACAACCTTTGCCTCTAGTTCGCCCATGCACACATGAGACCATTTTAGTCCAAACTAAAAACAGATGGTTGATTACTTATTCAGCAGCATATGCTAAAATTAAAATGTGATGTAAATCTATATGTAAAAACATTATAGGAAATGTGTGTTCCTTATATTTTATGTGTAGGGATTCTCCGAGCAAGGCAAGGCTGAAATGTTAAAACTTTTTGCTTGACAAAGGGTCATTTCATATTTTTAATGAGCTCTCGCAGACAAAAACAAACTCATTATCTCTCCTGCAGCCCATTTTCACACTATTTCTGTAACATGCAAGTCTCTCAATTTGTATAATGAAATAATAGTGGCTTGAAATTAACTCCGAAATCCTCATGTGGTTTAAGTAAGAGTTACAGGCCTCTTGGCACAATTAAGCCCTTAATAGGGATTCCACATAAAAGGAAATGTGAATCTGTAAATGACCCTTTCAAAAGTTCAGCCAGAGCAAGTTGTAGCCTGCAGTTTTAACTTGACATGAAATGGGAATGGAGTCCTTGTGTTTTTCCTACTGATAATTGTGAATGAAGCTTTTTTAAAAAAACAAACCAAAAACAAACCAAAATCAGTGTATTGTCTTTTAGGATTTATGGGTTGATCTGGCATGGTTGTTGTTGTTGTTGTTGTTTTAAAAAAAGCAATGTTGAAAGGGTGAAGTGGCTGCCTCAAGTGACAGATGCTAGAGGTGTTGGTGGATAGAGCTGTGTGTATCACATGGCCTGTCTTGTGCCCCCTAACCTAGTGTTTTTACAAATCTGCTTTGCTGCTTTCCCTCCACAAAACCGACAACATCACAGTTGCAGGGTGGGGAAGATAAAGCCCGATGGCAGGAGGGAGCATGGCCTATCTGGCTACTGGCTATTTGGCTCGCTGAGCCCGCCCCCTGCCCTGCCTTCCTGCTCTTACCCGGACCTACCCTGGCCTTTGATCTGCCTCCTGGAACGCCCACAGCTCAACCCGAAGCAAGGCCACCACTGACAGATGGAGGAGAAAACATGGTAACCTCGGAACAAAGGAAAAACTCACTGTAAGTTTCAGAAAAACCGCAGTTTCAGGAGAAAGGCCTGTCATGGCTGCGAGTTAGCAGCTGCATCAGAAAAACAATGCAGCACCACTGCATAGCCAGAATGGGCTAAACTGGGCATATAGACAAGCCCGTAGCCTGCAGTTCTCAGTTGGGCTGGAGAATGCTGTTTCATCACCAGTACTGGAAATAAGATTCAGGATCGAATCCTATACGTGTTTAGATAGTTCCCAGCATTTTCCAAGACTCCCCCACCCCCTGGGGAGTGCACCCTCAATTGTGGATTCTTTCAGCTTTTATATGTGGAATGGGAAGGGGGGACCATTGTCATTCACCTGAGGCAGCAAAACATCTTGAGCTAGCCCTGCCTGATGCCATGCTGGCAATATATTTACAATGTTTGTTTTGTTATTTGTTGCCTAGGGTATTTTGTATATAGGTGGGATATAAATTCTACTGTTGTTGTTGTTGTTCTTTCTTCTTCTTCTTCTTAAATTAATATAATTTAATAATATAATTTGCTCTAATAAACTAATTCTATAGGTCTTCCTACTTGCGTTAGATGAGAACTAGGTCTTCTGACTCCCCAAACCAAAAAATTCTAATACATTTCTCAGCTGACATGGCCAATATAATCTTGCATAACAGCTGCTTATGTGATCATTTTGTCAGGTGGTCCATCGTCCACAAAAGGGCACAGAGGACAGGAAAACAAAGTTGCTTCCGCACCGCTACAATAAGCTTAAAAATAAATCTCACCTGATTGCACATTCTTTTCAGGAGTTCATTGGTCCTATTTTAGGATTGACTGATTCCTAATAAGAAGTGCCATGCTGGATCAGACCAAGGGGTCCATCTAGTCCAGCACTCTGTTCACACTGTGAACCAGCCATTGGCCAGGGATGAACAAGCAGGACATGGTGCAACAGCACCTTCCTACCTATGTTCTCCAGCAACTGGTGCACACAGGCTTACTGCCTCGAATACTGGAGATAGCACACAACCATCAGGACTAGTAGCCATTGATAGCCTTTGCCTCCAGGAATTTATCCAGCCCCCTTTTAAAGCCATCCAAATTGGTGGCCAACACTACATCTTGTGGTAGTGAGTTCCATAATTTAACTATGCGCTGTTTGAACTAGTACTTCCTTTTATTTGTCCTGGATCTCCCACCAATCAGCTTCATGGGATGACCCTTGGTTCTAGTATTTTGACAGAGGGAGAAAATTGTCTCCCTATCCACATTCTCCATACCATGCAGAATTTTGTACACCTCTATCATGTCTCCCCTTAGCCTTCTTTTTTCCAAGCTAAACAATCCCAGTTGAAGTAACCTTGCCTCATAGGGGAGATGCTCCAGCCTTAATCATTTTAGTTGCCCTTTTCTGCACTTTTTGATAGCAACTATAATTGCATATAAAAGGAATACATAGAAGGAATTAGAAAATCAAAATGAGTCGGTAATACTACATATGCCTACCTATTTAACTTAATAAGATTTCCTTCTGAGCAGACATGCATAGGATTATTTTGCATAAAATGTTCCAGATCATGTACAATTGCATATGATAGCATTGGAAAGTTTTTTGGAAAATAAAAATATGGAGGATGAATCAATTTCTTGCAGATAAAAATATTCACAAATAACATTAATCATTTCATCTTACTAATAAACCGAGAGAGAGAGAGAGAAAGAGAGAGAGCTGTTGAACCATTGCATGACACAGGATATTATGAAGTTCTAAACATTATTGATAAATTGAAAACAAACCACCAGGTTCAGATGGTGTCCATATAAGGATTCTCAAAGAACTCAAATGTCAAATTGCTGGCCTTTTAACAAAAAACAAACAAAAAAGTCCCATGTCCCTAAGTTCATCTTTTGCTCCAGAGTACTGGGGGGATTCTACACGGCGTTCTGAAGGTGCCCCGAAGCCCCTTGAGGGCGCCCCGAAAACGCTCGTGTAGCACGTACCTTAATCGTCCCCAGAAGAGGAGGAGGAGGAGGCGTGCTTCAGCAGTGCAGACTGCGGGCGGGCTGCTCCAGGCTCCATTTCCCTTTAGCCCTGCGAGAGCTCCCAGCAGCGGGGCTGGGTCGTGGGAGGGAAGAGAGCAGACGGGCGAGGAAAGGGGCTGCGGCGGTGGTCCCTGCGCGGTCCCGGGGGCGTGGGAAGCGCCCTCCCCTTTCCTCGCCCGTCCGCTCTCTTCCCTCCCACGACCCAGCCCCGCTGCTGGGAGCTCTCGCAGGGCCTGCTGGCTAAAGGGGAACGGAGCCTGGAGCAGCCCGCCCGCAGTCTGCGCTGCCGAAGAACGCCTCCTCCTCTGGCTCTTCTGGGGACGATTAAGGTACATACTACACGAGCGTTTTCGGGGCGCCCTCAAGGGGCTTCGGGGCACCTTCGGAACGCTGTGTAGACGTGGCCCAGGAAAGTGGTCATTGTAATGCCAACTTTTAAGGGTTTTAAAGTCATGGAGGAGAGAGCTATTAATTGCTATTAGTCATCATGGCTATCTATATTGCTTTCCATATCAAAGGCTACACGTCTTTGAATACCAGTTACAAGGGTGCTGGTTTGCATATATCCTGCTTGTGAGTGTCCCATAGTCATCTGGTTGACTGAAACAGAATGCTGGACTAGATAGTCTTTGGGCTGATCCAGCAGAGTATTTCTGAAGTTTAAAACACTTATCAGAGGAAATGATATATCAATTTCAGCTTTAAAAATTATTGGAGTGCATTAAACAAGATAAGGAAGTATCCAGGATCTTACAAGTGCATCAAGACATGTCTACATGAAATATTTACTATGGACACATTTAAAATGTTTTTGATAATGTAATGGTAAATTCCATCTTAGGATAAGGAATAAAGCAGATTACAGATATTTCACTATGACTCATTTTATACTGATTTGGTGGGGTCAACAAATTGCCGAGTAAGAGCAATATGAGGCATGGAGAGTGAAGCATTTAGTAAATCAGAACCAAATATGTACTTGCCAGGATCTTGTCAAAAAGAGGAAAAAGTGAATATTCCCTGCATATTAGTTAAGTTTATGTATATGTGTCAAAGGAGGGGATATCTGAGGAATGAGACAAAATTAGAGTGAATGTGGGAAACAAAAGTTTGTTGTCTGAGTTATTTGTGGGTTGTTCAGAAGCATTTGTTTGGCCATAACTGAAAACAGGATTCTGGAATAGAGGGACCTGTGGTGTAGTTTGATCAAATAGGGATCTTATGTTCTTATGAATGCAATTCAGCAGGAATATATTGTGCCCTGGCACCCCCACCCCATTTTTACAGTCAAAGGAGTCAGTGAAAACAGAAGATTCAATAGGTCCAAACTTATTAGTGGTGGTGGGTTGCATTAGGGTTGATGGCCATAAGTTGTACAAGCCGACTTTACAGAGAACTTTTCTCTTAAGGGTGAACTCCAACATCATGTGAACAAAAAGCTCAAGCTTGTTCAATGGATTTTTCCTCCCTCCTGCAGTCTGGTATACCTCCCCCCCCCAAAAAAAAGCCTCTTCAGGGGGTCAAGGACATTTTGAAATGTGTCTTCCTACCATGATGCAGTGGGAAGAGATAATCATTCAAAATAAGGCAGAGGGATCTGGTACAACTCACACATTTCCCAATTTTGGTGATTTTTCTGTCCCACTACAACCCTACAGACAACACGCTAAGCCATGGATAGGCCGCTAAACCTTTTTCAGCAAATGGTTAGTGTGCGTGTTTAAACCATGGTTATATGGTCACCATGGTTAGGAATCATTCGCATGACATGCTAAGCCATAATGTTTAGCTCATAACGCTTAACCACCATGGCTGAGTGTGTTGTCTGAACAGAGTCATTGGCCTGGTTCAGACAACATGCTAAACCATGCTGCTTAACCACAAAATGGTTAAGGGAATGCATTAAGGTTAACACATTCCCTTAACCATTTTGTGGTTAAGCGGCATGGTTTAGTGTGCTGTCTGAACCAGGCCACAAAGAAACATTTCACAATGTTCTATAGGTCACCCTGAACCTATAGAGAAGCATTCTGGGTGGATGTGGAATACAGGGGTGCAGGGAGGAAAGGAAAGATCAATTGCATTGGTTTCCTTCTGCTCGTGCAATGTTTGATTTCACCCTAAAAACCCATTTTGCCCTTATTCTCAGAAAAATCAAATAGAGAGCTTTCTTTTTCTCTTGACTGCTAAGGTTACATATAACTATGATTATCTACATTTTATTCTCTCCCTCTGGAACTTTTCCAGCCAGTAGGAAGCAGTGCTGTTGTTGTCTATTCACTGTGGAAGTAAAACATTGTGATAAAAAATGGTTCATATCTTGCACTAGTTCATATTTGTAGATGAAAGTGAATAATTTTGGCTACAAAAGGTTTAGCTTAGGGTCCTTGTTAACTAACAGAGCAATCTTATGGAGCTTGGGAGAATCCACAGCAGTTGCTCATGCCTCTATGGTCTATGGACCACCTTGCCTTCATGACATATTCCAAATGGATCTAATAGATCAGCGGTGTAGAACTTCAAGCCCAGGGGCCAAATCTAGCCTATTTGAAGCTAAAATCCAGAGCTCTGCAGTTCACAGATGGCCATGCCTTCCTCCATTTGGTGGTTTCCCAACTTTTGTGCAGTTTCCCCCCTATTCTAAAAGTTTGAAATGCCTCTTCTAAGGCTTACTTATTCGTAGTAAGAACTTTAAACCAAATTATGCTGGTAACTTGCCCCCTCCCCCCTACTATTGGGATACTTCCCCTCAAGAGCTTCTCCAAAATGGAATTCAGTCCTTAGGTTACCATCCCCATAATAGATGGATTCATACCAGCATTACAAAGGGTGGGTGAATGAGTTTCAACTCTTATACAAAACTAATCTTCCAAATTCTGGACAGCTGATTTCCCCTCCCAATCTGTCATAAATGAAAAAGATTGCAAACAACATCTATTTACATATGTTCCAGTGATGGGTGACGGGGTGTCAGACACAAAGTAATATCTTTTCATTTTTCTGACAGCTGTGACAACGTGAAAGGAGGAGACTGTTTTTTGTTTTGTTTTTTTTAAAAAAAAACCTCCTGGGGGAGACATACTGAAGAAATATTTTATTCCTTACATTTCAAAGTGACATAATACACACTCCAAACAGGCACTGTAATTAAATAGAATAATTATAATATCAATAAAGAATCCTTCCACTTCAGAGAATAAGAAGCCATCACTTTTTACTGAAACCATTTGAGTCCCACATAACAAAACCATTCAAGAGGAGAGACGTTTGAGACAAAACAAGATCATTCATCATCGCTGGAGGGGAAGAAGTATTTTACAGCCAGCCTTAAAATTAATCCCAAATGAGGGAGTCTCCTTCCAAAGGAATAGAAAATTGGCACGTCACCTCTATGCAAAGGAACGGTTTGTGCTACAGATAACGGGGGGCGCTAGGACCCTGCACAAGAACAGTGGGGGGAAAGCGAAGAAGACAATAATAATTTGTTCCATTGTAATGGGAACTGTAAGTGTTGGCAAGGGGCAGTTTTTCACAGGCCTGCCTTCTTTCACTAACGATTTTTAGTGCCTCCCGTTAGCCAACCCCGACAATTTATTCAGTTATTGCAACGGTCAACAGATTTGATCTTGCCAAAAAAAAAAACACCCACCAACAATTTAAATTAAAAAAAAATGAAAGCAAAGCCCAACTCATCATCAGCCTATGCAGGAGCAGGAGGGGTTTTGGAGTTAACTGCATGCAGGAAATCTCTCACATCCTGAGTTTCAGCGCTCGCTCTGTAACTATATATTAATGGGGCTGTCCTCCAGCCCCAGCTGATGAAAGTTTGTCTCTCAGTCTGGGCTAAGATGTCAGAGCGTCTCCATACAGAACGGCAACGCTATCCTCCTCCTATTCCTCCTACCCCGACCCAGCGATTCCTTCTGCTGCTCAGCCTGCTCTGCCTCTTAAGAACACCCTCCTCCGGGGCCCAAGGTAAGTTGGCAATGCTTCGGTGTCTCTCGGTCTACGTCAACACACGCCGCCTCGCCCTTGCTGCGAGAGAGAGAGCGTGAGCCCAGCGGCGCTCTTCCAGCTCGGCGCGGCTGTGTCGAGCCTCTACGTTTTGCACAGACTTTCGCCCAGCAAAACAAGCTATTCCCGCGCCCTCCTTACTCTCTCCTCCTCACTTCCCCCTTTTTTTTTGTTCACCCACCCGGGTGGACAACTCGATAATCCTCCCACCCTGTTTGTGTGAATGGTGGTAGGGGACAAGTTCAGTCGGGGAGCTTTCTCGTGGTGAGCCTCTGAGGGCTCCTTGCAGCGCGGGGAGAGTGGAGGCGGGGAAGACGCGGCAGCTGCCTCTTTACGCTCGCCGGGCGCGGAGGACCTACCCGCCCGCCGCTGCCCTAACGCCTCCCACGCGCGCTCCTTCCTCCTCCTCCGGCGGCGACTCCCTCAGCTGCTGTTCGGTTCCGGCACGCGCGGCTTCCCCTTTGCCTCGGTATTCCTGTCAGTAAAGCCATGCAGCAAGCGAGGGTTCCCGGCCCCTGCATCGTTAACAGCTACAAGGAACAGGTGAAGCCTTCCCGCACCCTCGCAGTGCTGCCTCTTCTCACCTGTTGAATATCCGCCTGCCTTTGTGCTTTTACAGGCAGAGGGCGCCTGCGACGGTGGGTGGGTGTATGAAATAATAAATATTTCACGTCCAACGGCTGCTTTAAAGAGAAACCTACTCGGGGTGCTGCTCAAACGGAACCGTTTCAGTCACCAGGGAGTTACTGAGACAGAATTACCTCACTCAAGCAGGTCCACAGGACAATTTTAATCATCTTTACTCATATGTAAAACCCACTGAATTCAATGGGGTTTGCTTTCAAGTAAAAGCACACAGGATGCACACGGCCTTAATTGTGTATGTATTCCACCCTGGTGTTTTGCTGCTATTATTTATTTGATTGTATCCCACCTTTTGCCCAATACTGGGTCTCATATTATGTGCCTGTATGTTGTTGTTCCCAACCAGTGTAAGTGCACCTTTGACATTATTATTATTATTATTTATTTATTTATTTATTTATTTATTTATTTATATAACACCATCAATGTACATGGTGCTGTACAGAGTAAAACAGTAAATAGCAAGACTCTGCCGCATAGGCTTATCTGATTTGATTCCAATACACACTTCTTAAAAGTAATTTGTTGCTGTTTTTATTGGCATGTGATTTCTAAGCTGTAATTCTATGCATGCTTCCATGGGAGTAAGTCCCATTTAGTATAGTGGAACTTACTTCTGAATGTAGTTGGGAGTACCAAGCATATGAGAAAACATAGACCCCTAGTGTGGTAAATGAATTCCTGGAACTTTCCCCTTGGAATTGTTTCTCAGTGTGATGGAACTGTGGAGATGTAATTCAAAGTAACTACAATTCTATATATGTCTAGTCAGAAGTAACCTCTGTTCAGTCCAATGGAACTTACTCCCAAGTAAATGGGTGTAGGATTGCAGCCTGAACCTCTTACCACAGAGGTTTATCTAAACTAGGCTTATTCTTGTAACAAACAATTCCCCACCACCGATCTCTAAAGTGACCTAATGATTGGTCCTGCTGCTGCTACAGACTCGCCATACAGAAAATTTAGAAGACTGTTGTTTCTGAACAGCTGTTTTCTTTTGCTACGCATTGCATATGAATATAGCCATTGGACCATTTGTTTAGGCATCTGATGTTTATCTGGTGGACATTCTACACCTCAGAATCACACTGCATCAGTGTTTTACATGCACTCCTTCCTTAACTTTAATCCACTACAAACAGACTGTAATCACAAGTGTTAACTGAAAGCCTGGAGACATAGAATTGGTGTAATGTTCTCCCTCATTTCTTCTTCTTTTCAGAAACTGCCTCTTGTGTTACTATGCTAAAGTTGAAATATGTACATGTGTGCCAAAATGGCAGACTTGTTGCTGAAAGTGAAGTCACATACACATATAAACCAAACCTAATTAGATAACAAAGCCAGATTATCTAAAAGCCAAGAGCATTGGCCTATTGGCATGTTGCATTAGAGTAAAGAGAATATGTTTTTATTGTAAGCAAAACATAGCTGTTTTCCAATTCCACTGAGGGGTTGTTGCTGTGGTCTATAGGGATTCTGTGTGTCCTCCTGTCTCTTTCTCCAGACTTCTTGTGTAGGTGAGTGCCAGACTGAAATGTTTGTATCTTGTGTTGAGTGAGCAGGACAGACTGTGGAGTCTACTGTTGTACCACCCAGCAGTCTTCCTGCCTGAGTTGTGGGAGGTGGTCTCAAACTTGGTTCTGTAGATCCCCCTGCCCCTCTGGATGATTGTCCTGGGGGATATCAAGATTTATGCTGAGGCCACCTGATCTGGCCAATGCAAGACTTCATGGTCAGCATAACAATGGGTTTATCCTAGCATATCATTAGCCCCAAACAAGTAGCAGGACATACATTAGACTTGGTTTTAGATACTGGGCAAGAGAATAGTGGTATGAAGGTTTTTGCAATCTGTCTCTTGTCATGATCAAGCCACTTCCTGTTGAGATGTAAAAACATAGTGGCTTAGGATGCTTTGCTTCCAGAGACTGATGGATTCCAATGAATTCCAGGGGGCTCTGGTGTGTGTGTGTGTGTGTGTGTGTGTGTGTTTCTGCCTGGTATGACTGGCATTCCTGTTAAGGCCCTGTTTGATCTGTGGAATGCAGAGATAACCCAGACAATTGACATGATGACTCTTAGCACAGCCTGTTCAGCTCCTTAGTATACGCCTGAGCAGAGGTTGATGAAGCAAGCTGGGAGATGTCTAGAATGCAAATGGAGGGAAACTTGGAGCAAATGCAATCAACTGCTAGTAACAGCTCATTACTTAGCCTGCTCTTTGAGGGTGATGGTGGTGATGAAGCAATTTTTCTCTACTACCATAAAATCCTCTCAAAGTAGACCAGCAGAGCTTTTTCGAGTGATTCAGGGCCTTTTAAAATCTTCCTGTAATGTAGTGAAACAAATTTTGAAGGCAAAATCACTTGTATCCAGCTACAACCTCAAATGCAGGTGGATAATCTAGCTGCAGTGATCCATGTTAATAATTATGGATCAGCAGCAAATTTCTCCTTGGTCAAGGTGCTCGAGCCTGTGGTAGCTGACTAAATTCAGGTTCTCTTGAATGAGGCTGGTTTCTTGAGTCCATTTTGATTGCAGTTTAGACCAGGTTATTGCACTGAAACAGCCTTGGTTGCCCTACAGGGACCTCTGTCAGGAGAGAAGCAACCATGATTATTCTACTTGAGTTCTAGGTGGCTTTTGATACCATAGAGCATGGTACCCTTCTGAGACAGCTGTTGGAAGTGGCCATGGGTGTGACTGTTTTCTGGTGGTTCCACTTTTATCTGGACACACATTGGCAGAAGTTAGTGCTAGAGGATTTCTGCTCAGCTCCATGGCATCTTCACTTCGGGGTCCTGAAAGGTTCCATTTTATCCCCTGTAATGGTCAATGTCTACAAGAAATTCCCGTATGAGATTATTAAGAGGTTTGAAGTGTGTTGCCATGAGGATGCAGATGACATCCTCTTCTCTTTCTGTTGTGAGGCTGTTGGATTGTCGCCTGACTCTGATAATGGACTGGATGAGGGCTAAAGAAATTGAAGCTTAATCTAGACAGACAAAACAGAGGCACTGCTCTGTGGTAATTCAGACCAGATGAGGGAATTTAATCTGTTCTGGAGGGGATGGTACTCCCTCTGAAAAAACAGGTGTATGGTTTGGGGGTCCTCTTGGATCTATCACTGGCATTAGAGGCTAAAGTGGCCTCTGTGGTACAGAGCACCTTCTGCCAACTTCAGCTACTAACTCAGCTACAACCCCATCTGCAGTGATCCATGCTTTGATAATCTCCCATTTGGAATTACTGTAATGTGTTGTAATATGGGATGCCTTTGAAGACTGTTTGGAAACTTCAGAAAGTGCAAAGATATTGATGCAGGAATTTTAACAAGGATCAGGCATTAGGATGATATTGTGTTGTTCCTTTTTCACCTTCCTTGGTTTCCAGTTCATTTCCGAGCCTAATTGAAAGGATTGGTTTGGACGTACAAAGCTCTGCATGGCTTGGGACCTAAATTACATGTATGTAATACTTAAAGGTAATCACAGCTCTTCTTTGAGTGCTCCCTTAACTCAAGGTTCAGAATTTGGCTGTGAGTGTGTGTTGGGGGGTGTTCTTAGTGGTGGTTCCCCCGGCTTTGGAGCACTCTCCCTAGGGAAGCTTGCCGGGCATTCAAAACTGCAGTCATTTTAATGCCAGGCCAAGACATTTTGTTTTCCCAGGTATTTAAAAATGTTTTTCCTCTGGACTAGATTTCACTGATATATTCTGCTTTCTATTGTTTGAATGAATATTAAGTGCTTCAGAGTATAGGAGTCACAGGTGGAATAATTCTAATACTACTGTAGTTGCAGACTGCATCAGTATAGGTCGCAGTCAATTGTGCTCTAAAATATGTGTTCAGATACCAACAAGAAAGGGAGAACTACTGGTAGCTTTTTAGTTTGTTATGAAAATGTGTAAGGAGTGTAGCAGCAGATGTAATCACTCTCTCAAACAAGTGGCGCTACGGCTAATGACAGCTTTGACTGTGGACACATTCAGATGTCGCTCTTATATCTCTGGGCTGGAGGAATTTGAATGAATTCCATCTTTTCCTGGTTTCCCTATGCTCAGAGAACTTATGGACTATTACACCTTTCTTTATCTTCATGAAGCAGGAAAACACATTTAAAGAAGATATAAAAATTGATACATAAAAAACCCATATGTTTTATACATTTTTGCAAAATAAGTTGATGAAAAGTATTAATTATCCATGATTATTGATAGATTTTCCCCATCTACCCATCTGAGAGCTAGGGAACAGTCTAAATATTTCATGTTTTTGAAAATCTCTCCCCACCACACCCACACATCACGTCGTGCTATTATCTCCCTAGAATTTGTTCCATGTGAATATCTGAGTTCAATTATTCACAGCTGATGTATTGTTTAAATATGACCTGTTCCTTCTATATCCTGATAGGTAATGGAGCTACTTGGAAAGTTTCAGTGTGGGTGTCTCTGAATTTCTGGATCTGGTTTGAAGCCTGGAATATACACTAGACCTTGCCAAGCATATATAGCAGGGGTGACCAGTTTCTGGCCCCCTAGATGTTTTGGCCCAGACCTCCAATCATTTCTCCCCATTAGCTATTCTGGCTAGCCTTATGGGAGTTGTAGGCTGAAACGTTGGAAGGGCAACATGTTGCCCACCCTCATATGCAGAAAACTTTGGTGCATTGTGCAGGTTGACAGCATAAAGATGTGTAGCTATCTTCCAGGTTAAGAGTCAGAATGAACCCTAGTGGAACTGTCATGAAGAGAAGATTAGAACCCGTGTGAACCTGGGCCATCTCATTACTTCTAAGGCTCCTGACTTAACTTGCACTCCATCCCTAGATACACAGTCTCCTATACTATGCTCACTTATATGTTAGGCTTCATACACCCACATTCTGTCTTGATTTTTCAGCCACAATCCTCACAATCTGCAGATTGCAGGCAACACTGAAACTGAGCAAAGTGCAGAAGCTATGAGCATCTAACGCCCCACTAGCCCTCTGATTTCCTTTATATGCTTTCAAATAAATGTTGCTAGATATAGGATGTAGAGACGAAGACAAAACTGAGGACTGTCAGGCTACTCTGAACCTGACAGCAGTGCAGTGCAATGTATATTGAGCAAGAGTCTAGGTATTTCAGCAAGCATCTGTTTTGTCATGGGGCAACCAGATGCTTAAGGACTGGTCTTGTGAAAGCAGAGTAGAAATGGATGATGCATATGCATGGACAACACTGGGAAATATGTAAGCATGAGGACAAGTTTTATGTATTGATACAGGTCCCTGGCGGGCTACATATTGCATAACAAAATCGACAGATTCCTAATGGATATTCAGCTAAAAGGGTTGATGACAGCTAAATTGAGAAGCAGTCTTTGTATGCAAGTGATGCAAGTCTGGTGGGCAATGCATATCCACAGATGAGGTTTGAAAAGATCAGGGTGACACTAAACTTTATGTCTGCATGTTTTCTGATATGAACTGGCAGGAGTACATATAGAAGAAAGAAGCTTAATAGGTATGGGATGTGTACTCATGCCTAAACCATTTTTTCCAGGAATGGCTTTTGAAGAACTAAGTTAAACAGAGGTGACAAGGTATGAAGTTTTATGGCTAACTGGTACATTAAAGAATGATGTCACTGGGTTTAGTTGGCATACATCCAAGGCTTCCAAATGCCGCTAGGTGCCCACTGTTTCCATACTGTCCTTGAGTTTAGTGTTGACCCTAACCTATAAAGGAAGATGGTACATATTGTGCTTACTTTCAACCAGGCATACTGTGGGTGTATGGACAGAGCTGAAGTTGGAAATAAGTTCAATATGTATAATGTCTTCATTGGTGAGGAGGCTATGAATTTGGTAAGACCTATAACTCTTCTCTTAAACCAAACACTTTTTGATTCTCAAATTTCATGGTTGTTTTTTTATAAAACATACACTTAATTACATCCCCTGTAACAGTATCATACTTTACCTAGTACTCTTCCTTTCATTCCATATTGTCTTGTTCTCATATCTGATCTCCAAATTTAAGATAACTGTAAAAATAAAATTTGAATCATCCTTTACCTCTTAACCCTGTTTAAGGACTCTCAGTGACACATGGTTGATAGATGCAAAACGTAATTGGATCTCTTTGGCACTTGCATAGTATGTGAGTTTATGGAACGTAACTCACAATATACATTTTTACTGAGTGATGCTGCTTCAAGGCTAAATAATTGGCACACAAAAACCATAATACAATCAGCATGGCATTGGTGTTAGTTTAAGAGATAAATTATACACCTGAGATAAAACATAAATGGGTTACTATGCATGTAGAGTAAGCACTTCACAAAGCAATTTTATGAGAGTGTAACTGCCCAAATATTTACATAATGGTTTTCAATAGCTCAGAGAGAGTGTTTAAGATCTTAGATGTGTAGTTTTTAAAAAAACCTACATTGTTTCTGAAGGCAACTATCCTCTCTTATATTGCATATCAGATCTGTTTACTTCTTTAGATTTACTTGTTGCCAAGGCGAATGCGTGCGCACACACACACACACACAAACGCACAGAGAGAGAGAGGCAAAACCAACTTTCGATAATAGGGTGATTACCACAACTGTAGTTACCATACAAATGAGGTACAAAACGTGTACAGAATATGTAGACTTGCAGAAAAATACTGAGCTTGCCAATTTGTCCCAGAACCAGATTAACCCACGAAAATTCTAAAACAGCCCTGACGGCAGCTCCAGCTTCAATATTGTGTTGGACAATGTGATTTGTTTAATATGAATCCAGTAACAACTTGGTGGGCTTCAATTTTGGCAACGTTGTTTACTACTTTTAATTCAACCAGAATATTGCAGTTTAATTGGATGTGGAGTATTTTAATTCTTTAAGAATTAAAATACTGCCCGGACCCTAAGGTCATCCTCAGGGGTCCTTCTCCGGGAGCCCCTGCCAAAGGAAGTGAGGCAGGTGGCTACCAGGAGGAGGGCCTTTCTCTGCTGTGGCACCCCGGCTGTGGAATGAGCTCCCTAAGGAGGTTCGCTTGGCACCTACATTATATGCTTTTAGATTTTACCTTTTTATTTTCCCAGCATTTTAACAGTCTGTAAATAAATTTTAACTTGGTGTTTTAAATTTGTAATTTTGCATTGCTGCTGTTTTTATCTGGTTGAACTTTTATATTGTATTTTATATTATGGTTTTATACTGTTGTTTTATACTTTGAATATTTTTAATTTTTGTGAACCGCCCAGAGAGCTCCGGCTATTGGGCGGTATAGAAATGTAATAAATAAATAAATAAATAAATTAAATAAGAAAGGCAATCAAGGTGACTCCACAAACTATCACCCAATATGATTTGATATTCCTGCCAAAAATATATGCATGCTATCTTCTATATGTATCTTCTATACAACAATGGGTCAAAGAGAATCAAGTCATGTCCTCAATGCAGGTGGGCTTTCTCAAGGAACACAGTATGACTGATCAGTGTTTTGTTTTGAATTATCTTATTCAAAGGTATTTAATGACCCACCAAAATATTATATGTTGTATTTGTTGATATTATCAGCTGTTGTCTCTTTGGACTAGATACAGGACTGCTGTTTCTTATACAGCAATTCGATTCCAATACTTAAGTTAAAATTTGAACTTGACTTGGAGGCTCTTTTAGATTCAGTACTTACATCAGGTGGCGTAAAACACTGTTGTATCCACCCCTTATTTAATGTTTATATAAACAATGTAGCTCAGGAGCTCTCTTCCGTTCTCTTCCCCACACCCCAATTGTTAATCAAAAAATCCGAGTGTTTCTTTATGCAGATTATATGGCTCATTTCATTATCAGAAACAGGTATGAGAAGAGTACTTTCCACATTTTGAACCTATTACAAGCAGGAAGGTTTATTTATTAATTATAGTACAGCCAAGTTGCTGTTTGCCAAAAGGCATAAGTGGCATAAATGGGTCGTGGATGGTCATATAATTGAACACTGTTAATTTGAATTCTTAGGACTTCACTTTTGCAAAAGCTCTATCTAGCACACTCATTTTAAGGCAATTAAAATGTAATCTGCCTGTTCATTGGGGGCTTTAAATACACTTCACTACACTAAGCATCATCATTCGTTAGAACTGATATTAACAGCTCTTGGTGCTAAAATTGTATCATGCTTGTAATATAGTACAACAATCTGGGTTAGCTCTAGTAGAGATGAATTTGATATAACCAAAAGTAAGTTTCTGCATGCATTACTTGCAGTTCCAGATAGAACACCTGGCAAATTACCCAGAACTAAATTTAGTCTTTAAGAGCACATATTAATAAATCCATGATTCTGTACTGTGGGAGGGAAAAACCTCTGCTACTATTAAACATTTAGCAAAACTATACTTTTACAACTGTAGAAGAGAGAAGTCTGGTGTCCTTTTTATTGTTTGGTGTTGAGTTCAATTACCTGTGTCATGTCACCTCTGATTGTAAGATCACAATGTAGTTTTTGCTCAAGCTTCTAAGTGAATATATGAAGAATTTGAGATCTGCTTGGTATATTAAAATTTAATCATAAAAGGGTGGAGTATCTGTGGGAATTAAGTTTTTTCTCTCTTAAATATGTACTTACTGAGATTTTATTTCAAACTATGTACTGAAAATATCTGAGCTGAATAAATGATTGTCTTTATGTATACAGATCAGCCATGATTGAAGTCATTGTGCAATATATTCTGTATTGCACTTTATATAATGCAACACTGCCAAACTGCAAGAAATCTAATTGTAAGAAATAATGAGGCTGTGAGAAATTAGGGAATTTGAAGTTCATTGCAGGCGAAATGACATGAGACTAGGGGCTAAGAAATAGGGTAGCCTTGAGTTCTACTTTAGTCCTTTATTTTATGGGCTTTTGGAGGACTGTCTTCTGTTTGAAGCATTGACCAGTCCAAGTCCTGATTTAAGATAAGAACGGTGAGCAGGAGCCTTGAAGTTGCCTATCAACACTCAGCACCTAGACAGCAAACTGAGCAGGCACACAAGTCACCACGACTTTCCCCATAAGATGTATTGTATTTCTATGTATGTTATAGTTATTACATCTACATCTGCATCTATATACATATAAATTAGGCGTAAAATTATTATACAAGTCTTCGTCCTTTTTTTTAATGATTCATTTTCATTGTCTTCAAGTGGTACTTGTCTTGTAGGCTTCTTTATCTTTAAGGGTTGTGAGACATTTTATTTATTCCTTGGAGATACCTTAAGCTTAGGTAGAATCCAACTAAAGTCCTACTTAGAGTAAACTTATTGAAATGAATGGTACCCATTCATTCCAATGAGTCTACTCTAAGTAGGACTTTAGTTGGATTCTCTCTCTTATTTCCCATCTTCCCCTGTACCCTATCTCATTGTAGCTGTTCCTGCTGCCACGATTACAGCATCTACTGCTAGAGGTTTATTTTCTGCCATTGGTGCATTCATGTATGCAACAATTGTCATTGACCACAGATGATGTGTAAGAAGGCAGGCACTCTGTAAAAGGAGAGAAAAAAATAATGTTAAGGGGATAGGGGGTTAAGTCTGGTTGGGATGCACCAATCCTAGTCTGTGGATAGAATTCCTTTTAGTTATCACTAATTCTAGCCGGTGTGTATATTATTACTAGATATAAGCCCTTGTTTATTAGTAAACTACTGTAGGTTTGAAGGATTTGGGGGCAAACTGAGTGTAGAAATATTTCACATGGACATATATCATATTAATGCAAAATACTGTTAATAATTTGAGGCTGTGATCCTAAGCAAGTTTACTAGGGAAGATACGGCGGAACTTCTTTATGAGTAAACATGCATTGGATTGCATTATAAGGCTGTAATCTTATCTACACTTACCTTGGAGTAAGTTTCATTGAATTGTATAGACATGTATATGATTGTGCTATAAGTGACTCACGTAACATCATGCAAAAAACTCAAAAATAAATTCACTTTGTGTTTTTATGGGTTCTTTTAAGGCTTTTGCTATTATCTTTATTCAGTGCTTTAAAAGCAAAGCGTGATTAAAATGGTTTCATTTCAGTGTTGTTTCTGGTCTGGAACTCAAGTAAGAATGAAGAAGACTTGGATTTACTGATTGCAGTTCAGCACAGTATAACCATAGATTGGATAAACACATTTTTTCTTCTCTCAAGTCTATGATCTAATATGGCAACAAGCAGAACACTTCATGGCCTGTTAATTGTGCTGGCTAATAGCATACAGCAAGTCGTACAGATTTGGATGTGGAAGTTGGCAGAAATGGCTCTTACATCTCCTGCCAACCATCACACAATACATTTTGATCAGGCACATATTAAAACTTTTCTGGCACTGTCCTAAACTTGTTGTGATATATGCATTTTTGCAACATTTCTGTCCCTTGAAAGAAATGTTCTCTGCTATCCAATGTAGGAAAATACCTCACATATAGTTGCTTATATGTGAAAGATTAAATTACAATGTGAACTTCACTCCACCTAAATGATAATATAATACAAAACACAAAAATATCAAATGAAAAATTATACAGTTTGTTGTCTTGTCACTGCATTAAATAAATAAAATGAACATAGAGGCATAAAGGTACATGGAGAATTAAGAGGAAAATGGCTGGCAGTGATAACACCCCTTACCAAGATTTCTTCCTCTCTTCCTAATTGCAGCCTTCCACTTGTTTTCATTAAAACTTTTTTAAAAGGTAGGATTTTGGGCGAAAGTTTTATGCTTTTACATTTTGTATTGTAATTTATAATGCATTTTGTGGTTTTAACTGTTGTGAACCACCTAGAGAGCTTTATTGTAAGAGTAAGTTTGTGCCAGCTTTTAAGATTCATAGTACAATCCTATGCATGTTTACTCAGAAGTAAGTCTCAATATGTTCAGCTGCCAGTTGGGCTTTCTCCCAGGTAAGTGTGCATAGGACTACAGCCTTAGATGCCTTTCCACAACCTCTGTAAATTTAATCTTAAAGCCAATTATTTCAATTAAATAATTACCCAGATGTATACACCACTCAACTGATAAATGTCATCAGGGCCATTAACATTAGTTGAAGACTTTGAGGACCAGACCCGCTCCATTACATCTCACATGGTAAGTGCATAATTTGTAGATGTGTGAGAGTAGCATCATAAAAACTCATATAAGTCCTATGTACAGCTTTTCTCTGAGGCCACAGCTAGACCTAAGGTTTATCCTGGGATCATCCAGAGTTCGCCCCTGCCTGAGCACTGGATCCCCTGTGTGTCACCTAGATGAACAGGTCTGACCCCTGGACAATCCAGGGATAAACCTTAGGTCTAACTATGGCTATCAATATTCTTTGTTCTGTTGCTTCTTTAATGGTAATTGTTTCATTTCCTAGTCAAGTTTTATTGGGTTGTGGAGAGGGCACAATTTTTAGGTTGCTTCAGGCAGCAAAATATCTTGGGCCAACCCTGTCTAATGTTGATTCTAATTATCACTTTGGGGACTTATTTTCCATCCATGATGGGGTATTTTTAGTGTGTGTGTTGTGTGTTGGGCAAGGTGGTAAAGCAGCCGTTTCAGTGCTTACCAGAAACCCCGCTCTCAGTCACAACTGAAATGTTTCCAATAGGCCATTTATGGTGAATTATTGGATTGGAACTACTATACAGTCTGGGCTGAAACAATTATTACATATTGTACTGTGGTACAATGCTCGGTGAATGTTTTTAAGTAACATATCTTGTAAAATCAAAAGACGAATTTGTCCAAAGAAAGATTTTACTCTTCCTTGCCTTTAAAGGAGCCAAGCAGATACTCTTCCGTGATGACACGAGCATGATTTCACATCATAAGCAGAGCCCTATCAGTGGAATGAACTGAGCATCCTTCTAAAGTATCTTCATGCTTTAGGATAATTATGTGAAAGCTTCTAGAGTAGGTGCATTCATCCTAATCCAGTCCCATATCTGGAGACAGATAAGAGGAGCATATTCAAAATAACGCCGAGGTTTCAAAATAAGTCAGAGGTTTCAACATCCTCCCTACCAACTTCTTCCTAAATATTGGGTGCTAATATCCCTTGGCAATGCTTTCCTATCACCTTTGTGTATATTTTCTGGAAAATTTGTATGAATGGTTTTCATACACATGACTGCTTGTGAAAATCACATTTTGCCTTGCACTCCAGAGCTTTCTATACTGCTAGTAGAATATTATGAGATATATATACAGGAAGCCAAGTACTTGAAACAGGTGAGATGAGATTTTGTTAAAGTTTCTAACACTCTTACCAGATTTTCTGGCAGAGATAAAGAGCTGAATGCCTATTGCAACACTGAGAGGACATTGAATATGAACCCTGCACCTATTTCAATAAATCTTAGGTTTTAAAAAGAACAACATATTTTGGGGGAAGAATTTTATGTTGAGAGCTAGCAACAGTCTGCAATAAATCTTAAAATATCCACCCAACCTATACCTTCAAATATTTGCACTGTTTTTGATTCAAAATGTGCAACAATATGTTACATCTTATGATACATCCCTGTTAGGTATGCATTTATTTCATTTATGCATTTATTTCATTTCACCTTTCTTCCATCATGGCACTCAAGACAGGATACATGGGGGGATCTCCACTACTGCTTTTAAAGCGCTTTGAAAACGTTTTGAAAACTGTATATACAGTGTGTCCTGAGCCCCAACAGTTGTCAAAACTGTTATAAAGCGCTTTAAAGCAGTAGTGTAGATCCCAGGTCTCCAGGCAGTCTCTCATCCAGGCCTTGACCAGGAAAATCACACTCTGATCTAGAGCTAAGCAGAATTAGCAGCAGCTCTCAGTATAGGATGCAGCAAAGACTCAAAGAGGCAAAGGATTCTTTGTAGGTTAAAACAAATCCTTTACTGGCACTTGAATAATTTATAGCAGCACATACAAATATACTCACAGACGATTATTATACAGCAGCATACAGAAGAAGAAGCATCAAGATGGGGTAATGAAAAACATACAAAACACAGCCACTTATATAGGGTAGATCTGTACAACGATGAAATCACTAATTGATTAATTGCAAAAAAACACTTCCATCCAATAATTCAATATTTGTCCAGCTGAGACCTTGACATTTGAAGAATATGTTTTCTGCTGACTTCTCCTTTTCTTCAGGTCTCCAGGTATTTGTAAAAACAGTGGAAAAAGAAAAAAAACTAGATCCAATCCAGGATCCAACAACACAGACCTGTTTTAGATAAGTGGGGAAGGAAGTCACCATGTTGTCAGATAAAAACAGTTCTCTTAGACCATAATTGTAACAGAAGAGCCATCAATTTCCCCCACTCCTAACACATTCTCCAATATGAGAATCAAAACTCCTGTCATTAAACTCTTTCAAACTCCCTCGATCACGGTATATTAGGAAATAAAGTGTAGTATTTTTTATTTATTTAAAAAGATCAAAATTGGAAGAAACTTAAAACATAATTTATACACATTTATTATACAATTCTTGTATACAAAAGCAAATGATACAATACATAGAGAGAGAAAATACCCTTGATACCTTCATATATTTATTATATCTGTTTTAAACTGAAGTATCTGTTATCCTAATGGTGGTTTCCCCCCACCCCATATTTCAGTTTTTTAAAAGTAAAATCCCTGACCTCATCAGTCTGTAATTTTCAAGGTCTGACACCTTAGCATTAACATGACCATGCAGGTTAGCATGTACCCTACATACTTGCCCCTTCTTTAACTGGACAAAATTGTTATTCATTTAAGATATTTTAACCCCAGTTTCCTCCTCCAAATAAAAAGTCTCTCAAAGTGGCTTACAAAATATAAAAACAAAAAGCCAGTAATCATTAATACACATTAACATGTTTGCTAGCAAAACACAGATAAAGCGGAAGATGACCGAACTTCTTGGAGCTGCTGCTGAGAAAGCCGCCTGTGTGTTGCCATGCCTCTGAAGATAATGGCCCAGGAGATACCCAAGAGGGGCACAGCAAGTGATCTTAAAGGACTGGTAGGTTTACATGGGAGGAGATGGTCCTTCGAGTCCCCCGGTTCAAAGCTATTTAAAGGCGATGACCAGCACCTTCAATTGCATTTGGAAACAAACTTACAGCCACTGCTGCTGATACTATAAAAGGGTCACATAGTCCCAGCACTTTAACCCAGTCAAACATTTAGCAGTGTTCTGCAATAGTTGGAGATTCCAAGTGGTTTTCAGGGGCAGCCCCATGTAGAGCTCATTACAATAGTCCACTTCAGATGTAACTAATGCATGTGTGACAATGACCATGTCAAACCACACCAGAAGCAGACATAACCGATGCAACAACCAGCAAAAGCACTTCTGGCTACAGCTGAAACCTGGGCATCAAATAACAAGACTGAATCCAGGAATAGTCCAAAGCTATTACCTGATGTTTTAAAGGGAATGCTGACATCCTATCCCAGGACCTTTGTCTTGTCCGTAATTATTTTCAGTTTGTTCAGTCTGATTCAGAACACTGATTCTGAAACTTCCATGGCCTTCCCAGAATATAAGAGTAAGGAGATATAGAACTGTGTGTTGTTAGCATACCAATGAAAGCCCACTCCCCATCCCCAGAGGATCTCTACCAATGGTTTCATGTAGATGCTGAAAGGCATAGGGAACAAAATTGAACCCTTTGGGACTCTATAGGCCAAGGGGTCAAGCACAAGTACCACAGTGCCACTTTTCCACAAGGAAGGGCTAGAGCCACCACAAAATGCACCCCCTCCCAGCCCTACAAAGTGGTCTAGAAGGTTGTCATGGTCAATGATATCAAAATCTGCAGAGAGGCCCAGCAGAACTAACAGGGACACACTCTCCATGCCTAGTTCCAGTGAATCCAATCACTAGAATTAACAAGGTTGTTTCCATCCCGAAACAGCTCTGAAGCCAGACTGAAATGGAATCAGACAATCATTTTCGTCTAGGAATTCTTGGGAGTTGGGTTGCCACTACAGGCTCAAGCACCTTACCTCAAAAATGGAAAGTTTGATACTGGCTGATTTAAAATAGTGTGGTCCAAATATGGTTTCTTTAACAGAGGACAAACTATTGCCATTTTTAGGCAAGACTAGAACCCTCATGTAAAGAAGAGTTTCTCCCACTCAATCAGCCAGTTCATCCTCTGGTAGACTTTACAAGCCAGGATAGGCAAGGGTTAATTAAGCACTGTGTTAACCTTAATTGTAAAATAACTACATATACTGGCTTTCTGATTGTTGTCTAGCTATATTTATCTTCTGTAACTGATATAGTAGTTCAGCACTGGGACAATAAGGTGGGGAAAATATAGCATATATGCATTTTGAAGCTGTGATGTTTTCCTTTTAATACATGTTTTGGCGTGGGTTACCCTCCAAAATGTTGGATACAGTCAGAACAGATTCCAGTATGTAATTTAGCTATGCCAATATACAAGAAATGAAAAGTTTATAGAGAAACTATATTGATATATAAACCAGGTATGTTTTTAGAAGACACACTTAGCTTCAAAAATTTTGACTTAAATTAAGTTCTGCTCTTTCACACAGTGCCAAACATGTGCTTGAATGACTGATGGAGTCATATGGCTCCCAGAATGAAACACTTTATTGTGTACAGACTTGCAGCTTTCCTAAAGTTATACTACAGAAGCTGAGAGATTAAGAAGATCCAACTGTTAAGAAGCATGCGCTACAATGGATGCTATTATATTTATGCAAGGCTGTTTATTTTCCTCTCCGTACACCGGTACATACAGCTGGTCAAACAGTGAAATTAGCTGTCATGACTTTATTATTGCAACCTTAATCTTTGAAAGACAGATTAACAGTACTGTTAAGTTTCCATGTTCATTTTAAAATTTCAAACATGAGTTTTTAAAAGGTCTATGGCATTTGAGGGAAAGCATAACTATTTCTTCTTGGAGTCTATTTTATCAGCACGTTATAGCTCAGAAGGAAGTAATTCACAAAAGAGCAAGTGATGACAGTGAATATTTCTTTAAATTATATAACTGAGATGTTGCATGGATATTTTATTTTTTAAAAAATTGCTGCTTAGCTAAAGGGAACAGTAATACTGAAACTTCATCTTTGTCATGTGAGCAGTCATGTCTTATGAATCTGAGCAACGTAAAAGATCAAATGGACATGCAAGAAACCCCCACTTAGATTAGTTTGAAGTTGGCAGCCCTGTCAAGTTAGAGAGAGGATCCATTTTGATTAGAAGCATAAGGAACGGAAAATTAAATTCAGAAATACATGGAGTCATCTAGCTGCTGTTGTGTCCTCAGGCTCATCAAAAGCCTTAGTTGATTTTTTACAAGACTATTAATTTTATAGAAAAGTACAGTACAAGATATAAATGAACAAGATAATTCAGAGTTAATTTAAAGAAGAAGAAAGATGTGCTAATTAATACATCCTTAGGAGAAAGGGTGGACTTTAATCAGCAGGACTCACATATGCATAACAGTGTAAAGCACTGAAGATAATTTTTAACAGGCAGTTTGAGATCATTCTATTTCTAGGTATGGTTCTTAAATGAGATCGTTGATAGGTTTTCATTTTTTGAATGCTAAAGTTTGCTTTTACTTACAGTTTTTACTACAAACTGAGGTTTGTGGTGCTATGGCAAAGGCAGCATAAGCATGGGAAGGTTACCTCAATAAACATCTTCCCCTGTACCAAGGGAATGTGGTGCCTGTGTGCACCCTCAGGCACCTTTCTTGGTGCCAGGATACCCAACAGACTGCCTCGCCCTGAATACCCCTATATATACCCAGCTGACCTTTAAGATCTTCAGAGAAGGCTTTGCTGGTGGTTCTGTGATGAACAATGTCACCACAAAATATCTCGAAAGCAGAACCTCTGGGTGGTGGCACCCACCCTCTGGCATACCGTCCCCCCTGCAATTCGTTTTAAATGCTCCTGGAAATGCAGTTGTTCATCCTGGCTTTCTGTGGCTTGAAACTAATTGCTCCGCTTTAATGTTCCTTCTTTTGCTTTTGCTTGTTGTAGTTGAAATGGTTTTTATTGGTGTATTTTACATGGGATTTTAAAATAATATATATAAACCGCTTAGAGATGTCATTATACTAAGTGGTAAGTAGTATTATTAATAAATACTTTGCACCCATCCAATCCATCTAGAGATGATTTGACAGCTCAGCTGCTGCAAGCCTGTTTGATGTTTGATGTTGTTCCCCGCCTCGATCCAATTGGAGAGGCGGGTAAGAAATAAATTATTATTATTATTATTATTATTATTATTATTATTATTATTATTATTTATTCCCAAATAAACCCTAGAAGAGCTTTGCTCTTCAGGACTTTGGTGGGGGTGCTGGTTGCTGCTTTATAGAATCTTATCCACTAACCCACTGGAGCAGCTTGGTGGGATACGTGATGGGGAGGGGGAATCACCCCAAATCTCACTCATTCTGTTCCAGTGGCAGGCGTCTTCAATCAGTGGAGTCACCATAATTGGATACAGTGCACAGGCCGTATGTCTCATTCTTTTATGCGCACACACAAACAGACACCAACAACTGAGTCTTGAACTGGGGGAATTCTATTTCCAGAATTTAGCAATTAATGTTTTAGCCGCAGCAAGTAAAATGAATACCATCTCCAAGTCTTTAATATTGCTATTTAAACATGCACAATCCAAAAGGATTGTTGCAAGTTGTATAGGTAACAAGTAACCTGCCATATCCTGGATTATATTTAATACGTCCATCCAATAAGGATTTAATTTTAGGATAGGTTCAAAAGATGTATAGAAAATTTGCTTTAATATGGTTGAACCCCTAGCCACCCATCCTATAGCTTATTTTAAAAAATTAATGACAAGGTGTTAAATTACTTGTTAGTGTTTCACTGTGTTTTTGATTAAGATTTGGATTGACTGTTCTAAAAATACTTCCAGATCCATCTTGAAATATATATTATGAATTTTTAAAGGCTGTTTGTTCCTGAAATACTGCTCTGAGAAGAATGTATGGCTGATGCTAGAATGATGATTCAGTAGTCCCAAAGTTCAGTAACGTTGAGGTTAATAGAATATCTTTTCCTCCCAGCACTTAAAGAATCTTATTTAGTTTACCACAGAACATTCTGACAGACCGATAATTTATTAGTAACCTTTAGTGATTGTGGCTATGAAATACATCTGTTTCTTCAGAGGGCAGCAAGTGTTAAACAACATGGCAAATTGCTAAAAGAGATTATCTTTCAAGAAAGACTTCTCTTTCCCTTTCTGTGTGAGTAGAAATAAAGTGTGTTCCTCTTTTCTTTTCTTTTCTTTTCTTTTCTTTTCTTTTCTCTTCTTTTTTTTTTTACTTCTATGACAGCATTAAATCTTCCCTTTCATGTTACGGAAGGGAAAAGAAGGAATAATGTAAGTGCTGTAGTATATTGAAGATTACTATCATTTGACTTCAAACTCCTCTGAAGGCTTTTAAGATGAGAAGACTAATAAAATGTGTTCCCATCTCTGTCTGGCTAGTTATTGGCAGGAAGCATTTTCTCCCTGGTCCACCAAATTTGAACAAAGAATAAAGGGGTTTTGCATCAGAGGGCAGTTTGTTATTTAAAGCACTCTTATCCCACTCTTCTGCCATAAAGACACCACCCCCAAGCACAGTTTAGAGATTAGTTAAAAAAATTATAATTAGACCTTGTTGTCATGCTCACAATCTATAACAGAGGTGAGTAATTTGTGGCCCTCCAGATGGTTTGGCTTACAAGTTGCTTACCCCTGATCTAAAAGTTAGGACACAAAAGGAAAATGGGTGGAGAAGGGAGGAGGAAAAAAAGCAAACTCAGGCATCAATTCTTAAAGTTACAGCTCTTATAATGACTAGTTGGGATAGAAACAGTTCAGTTAGCCTGATGGAATGGCTATTGACAGTTGAGGGAGCCAAAGGCAACTGATCTCCTAGAAGAACTGATAGAATATCCCTCCTTTGTAACCTGTGCTGCAGTCCGATGTATAGGGTGGCCACTTATGCGTCACCAAAGAGGAAATATATTATGCAAAAAAGGGGACAAAAAAGGGCACAAACTTGCATGTTCTAATCTATAGATGGGCTTGTCTATACACTCTGTATACTCTGTCATGACTGTGCACTTGTGCCCCATTGTGGATATGACGCAACGGCCCACTCACAGCCACTTGAGGAAAAAGAGGGGGAAAGCACCACGAAAAGACTATAAGAAAAAGAGGCAACAGTTTGACTGCTGATGGAGACAGAATGAACACGACTGCTGTTTTGTAAAAAACTATGTGGAAGGTTTTAAATTTATAATTACTTCAAAAAGTAATTTATTTCGTTGTACAGCTCCTGACGAAGGATCTCCGGATCTGAAACGTTGAGCGTTGTACAAGTTTGATTGAAAGTTGTTTTGAACATTTTTGAATTTTTATATTTCGGATAAAAATAAATTTCTTTTGACATTTCTTAGCACCAGAGCTAGTAGCCTCTTTTTCTTATAGCCAACTCACAGCCATATCATGCTATTCCCTGCAAAGCTGTGCTTTTTCAATATGTTGTTTTACCATGACTTTTTACATTGCTCTGATGTCACCACAGTTGTTTGTGCATCTGTCAGCAGTAGTTTCAGTTTGGATTAAGAGAGTGGGTGTACTTAGGGGGTGGATCCCAGTGTAGGGTAGGCGTGGAAATACATGGCAGGGGGTGGGCTCAACAAGCCCCAGGTGAGTGTTTAGCAATGGTTGCCATGGTGATATTAAAGGACCATTATTATGCATGATGCTTAAATTCAATGAACTGTAGCAGCGTAGATGCACAGCTACAGGCTTTCAAAGCTACAATGTTGCACAGAGTTGACAGAAAATATCAAAAAAGGTTTTTGCAGTTTTCAGTCTTTCGATATTCACTGCCCATTACCGCAGTCTGACAGCAGCACTGTGACTTTTCCTGGCTGGATAGCCCGCGCTCACTCCCACCATGTATCCCTAATGCTGATGGGAAACTTCAAAGCCCTGTTCTCCCTCTTTATGGCTCTTTGACATAAATCAGACTTGGACTGGACAGCTCTTCACATATAAGAGACTTTCAAATAGAGGACTGTTCTCTGTAGGGCACCTGGCCACCCTGCTGAGGGAATGATTGCATGTGGATAAAGGGAGCTAATTTCAATGCAAATTAAAAACGAAAAGTAAAATTGTCTTTGTTGGCCTACTAAAGGGATTACACTATATGGATTTTTCTTCAGGTCAAGACAACTATCCTTGTTTTTTGAATGATTGATGTGATTTGAATTATTGATGTGCCACGGCTGTTTTGAAATTTTAATGGTAGTGGGGGAGGACCAAGAATGGGGGGGGGCATGCCTGGTAGTGGTAGAGGTGGTGAAGTAGTGGTGGTAATGTTTATGCAGCCTATAATCAGTTTGCACAACATGTCCAGTTCGTTATGGGTTATTTAACCCACAATGACCCACATTACGTGCTGGGTGTTTGCGGCCACCATGTTGAATATGCAGGGTGATAGTGCAACTCCCTATATCATGCAAGCCTGGCCATCGTGTGAAAATTGCTTAATCCTTGAATAACCCTACTACTAATCGGGGATTAGGTAAGTGTTGTTTAACCCACAATGGCCAGGTCCGCACAATTGTTTGGGAGTTGCATATTGGAAATGGCATCTGCGCACACTTATATAGGCAGATGTTTTGGAGAACAACCATCTAACTAAACATTTAGAAGTCCTTTGTTTACATGTCTGTTTACAGCCCATTTCCTGTTTGTTTCTTAAACAATGTGGGCACTCCCATGTTTACAACAGAGCTTTTCTGCTTTCCATATCACAAATGCTTGGGAAAGAATGAAGAATATACATACAATATGGCTTGAATTGTATAGCTGCTGCTTCATCCTTTTGCCTTGACATCTATCTAAATTCCCCCTTTTTATTGGGTTGTTATGAATTCTGTTTCACTGTGTACCTTTATGGCTCTGTCCACCTTCTTCTGTCTGTATCTCTTTATGCAGTTTGGCTTCACAGCTTTGATTTTATACCGGCATGCTTCCCTGCCCCATATAAATACCTTTGCTCTCAGATGTTCTGTCAGCAGCTTTTACTTTTTAGATTTATTTTTTAGCTTATTCTCAAAAATGTCAGTGTTGGAATGCCCTATTTAACTGGTATGCTTTCTTGTTGTTTTCGTTTTCAGCCTAGTTAACTTTTTTATTTCTGAAAATGTTTGCTGTGTGAGCTATGTACAATTTTCCGACAGGAAGCCTAATCCTTCTGATTTACAAATAGGAACTTGGTTCCTTTGCAGGTAAACCTGGATCTGTTTCCTGAAAAGGAGGACAAGGTTGTAAGATTCTGCCCTAACTGCCAAACAAAGTCTCTACCCTGTCCTTACTTCTAGGTAAAGGTGACATAGGGTGGGGGCAAAAATCATGCCCGATAGATTTTTGCCCCAATGCTGCAAAAGTAACAAACTCAGTTCTGCCCTGATCTGTGTGTGCTCTTTGTCCTTTCCCCTCCTGTGTTAATGGCAGCCGCCATTAACACAGCAGAGGGAAATACACAATTTCCCCAGCCTTGGGGAAATCATGTTTTCCCCCACTGCCAATTGCGGCCTTAAAGACCCTCTTAAGAGGGCCTTTAAGGTCGTGATTGGCACAAGGGAGAGGGAGGCAAAGTGCGCTTTCTGGGGGTTTGGAAAGTGCAGTTCCCCCAGACACACTAATGGTGTGCTGGGGGAATTGCACACTTTCCGGAGGCCCCGGAAAGTGTGCTTCGCCAAGCGCTTGGCCGGATTGGCTCTGCAAGTTCTTCATCCCCTAGCATTGGCCTTCTGTGATTCAGCTAAGTGGCTGGTGTAGTGAAGCTGTTCTAGAGTGATGGTGGAGGAGTTGGTGACTGGGTGTTTGAGTGCTTTCACAAACTATTGATGCTTGGTGAGTTTGCAGACCTCCACACAGTTCTTAATTGAACCAGAAGGCAGTAAATTGTCACCTCTCCATATATGTAACACAGCAACATGTGAAGCATTCTAATGCTTGAGGTTGTGTTCTCTCTCTCTCTCTCTCTCTCTCTCTCTCTCTCTCTCTCACACACACACACACACACACACACACACACACTCACACACACACGGGAAATGAGAAGCTAGTCATCAAGCTCAAGACCATGCAGTGCTCTTGTAGAAGCCTCCTTTGTATGAATTGGTACTTCCTTGGGGTGGGGTGGATTGTGTGAATGATAACAGTGACTTGTGAAATCAAAAAGGCACTTCTTAGAGCCTCTGTAATCACACAGATCGAGTGGGATGTGAGTGTTTCAGCAGCTTTACATGCTCCAGAGGTGCTTGAACATGAAGCTGAGTTGAACATGGCTTGGCATTTACATGTAGGATGTGAAGGAACATGAGGCACCCACCTACTGAAGCTAAGAAGGTCTGGGTCCGGTTGTTGCTTGGACGGGAGACCACCTGGGAACCACATGTAACCATGTTGAGCTCAAGCACAATTGTAAGGAGAAGCCTGCAGTTCTATCCTGGATTCTATCTTGTGATTCCAGATTCTATGTGTGTGAAGTGGGGGACCAGCTTTATAGCTGTAAGCATTTTACCTTAGGGGGCATTGTACATTTTGTGTCAAATACTGTAAAAATACAAGCAAGCTGTGTGGTTTTACAGACTTCAGTGTTTTTATCGTATTGCTTCTGGTGATATACACACAAATCATTTTCTGGCTTCTCATCAAAATCTTTCAATAAAACTTTTTCTGTTTCAGAGCTGGATATGATTTGTTCTGACCACTGTGTAGTGTGGCAGGGAAGCTTTCCCCAATTTATGTGGGATATAAACTTCTGTATCTGCACACATTGGTACTAGTACGCTTCAGAAAAGGCACTTCTGAAGTGACATCACCTGTTAAGAACCTAGATGCCTGCTTTATTTGATAATAAAGCAAATCTTTATAGTTTACTAAAACTGAACTTGCATCACATTAAAGCATCTTTTTAGGTAACTTGGTAGAAAGGCTAGGTCTGGGGCTTGGTGCGCCTGGTCCAGACATCTGGAATTGCCATCTGTCTTTGAGGTCCCTTGATCAGGAGCTACAGTGGCCAGAAATGCATCCCTAAAAGGGGGGGACAGTAGAGGACACTACTGATGACAGTAAAGGACACTAAATTGCATAAAATTAGCACATTCTAATGTATATGTATAGATCCACATTTAGAAAGAATTATTGTAATTTAACTAGGAATATAATTTGGATGGTTTAGGGGATTGGATAAATTCCTGGAGGAGAAGGCTATCAATGGCTCCTAGCCTTGATGGTTGTGTGCTATCTCCAGTATTTGAGTCAGAAGCCTGTGTGCACCAGTTGCTGGGGAACATGGGTGGGAGGGTGCTGTTGCGCCATGTCCTGCTTGTTCATCCCTGGCCGATGGCTGGTTGGCCACTGTGTGAACAGAGTGCTGGACTAGATGGACCCTTGGTCTGATCCAGCCTCAGGGCTCTTCTTGTGTTCTTGTAATACATTTCTACTATAGTGGGGAAGATTGTGATCTTCTCAGTTTGCTGTCCAGGTGCTGAGTGGCGATGGGTAACTTCAAGGCCCCTGCTGATCACCCTCCTTATGGTTCTTTATCTTTAACTCAAATCAGATTTTGATTGGACAGCCATTCAAACAGAGGACGCCTTCAAATAGAGGGCTCTCCTCTGTAATGTGGACACATGGCCATTCCAAATGGAACAACCTTTTCCTCAGCTTTTAGGTTATTGTGGTCTCAATTACTCATGTTAATTGCTTGGGGGTTGATACATGTGAAGGTACCTGCCTGAAGGTGCTGTAGTTTGATTTGATTTCTTTCTTATCCCCTCCAATGCTCTAATCATATCATCATGAGTAAATGTATAGTTAGTGTTAATAGTGTTAATTTCTCGGATGTAATAGCCTTCCTTTCAAGCCCTTAATGGAAATATTGGCTAATTCTGGACTATGACAGAATTCTGCGAAAATAGCAAACCATTCTTGAACTTTTCATCAGCATGTCTTTTAAAACAACTTCAAGAAACCAGCTGCTTCAATCTGGGCATTTAAAAGAAATCTAAATCAAATACCATTGTAAAGCTACTTGGAATGTGTGAGTGGATCTCCACCAAGGAGATAAGTGTGAAGTCATGTGGCTGCAGATGAGATGAGAAGAACCAGTACTACTCATTCATAATGTTTGATCTAGAAAGAAGAATCCTCAAATGTGAAAACTAGATATGGATACTGCTCAGGTTGTTGCTAGTGAGTCCTGGGCACTTACAGATGCTTTAAACATCATTCTACAGATGGAGGAAGATGCAAAGAGCACTTCATGGCAAGTGCTCTGTACCACAGTTGCAATATCTACATAGGCTGACAAGAATGGCATGAAGACTTATTGTTATTGCAGTAATCGATGGCATAAGCTGTACTAGATGTTGGGGCAGGGATGGGCAATTTATGGGCCTCTAGATATTTTGGACAACAACTCCCATGATCCCTTACAATTGGCTACGCAGGCTAGGGCTGAAAGAAGTTGTAGGTTAAATCCTTTGGAGGGCCAGAAGTTGCCTACCCCTGTGCTAGGGACATGGCATTTGTATCTGTCTTCTTGTGGGGGCCTCGACATGTCGACATGTTACTACTCAGCACCCCAAGATGGCTTTTGTCAGTGTTTATACTGTAAGCATAGCTTTTGTTCATGCCTACTTCTCCCTAACCTGATTCCTTATACCCATTCTCCAGTACGTAACTCTAAACCTCTTTTGTTGACTGCTCTTTGTCACTTGACTGGTTTTTGTACCATGCACAAAGCCCTCTATGGAATGGGATTGAATATGCCCAGCCCATCTGAGGCTATTGTGCCATGCTGATGTCAGCAAAAGAACAATCCCAAATGATCCAACTTCTATTGGCGTGCACTGAGCTTTTAGCCATCACACAGGTACATGAAGATCAGCTGAAGATCTCTGAAAAGTTCAAAGCTGCACATGCATCAACAGGAATTGAGTTCACATTACTTACTATGAACTGAGATTGGGGTGAATTACTTCAGCTACATAAATTTAGATCTGTCAAAGCTGTTAGATTCCCTTTGCATGCTTAGTTCTTGATGTACATATGTTGGATTCTTTTTCAATATTCCACTTGCTTCTAATTTTCACTAGCATTGTTAAATTAGCTAATACTTAAGTCAAGGTAAAGTATCTAGAGATCAGCCAAGATTTCCATCTCTCTCCCCTTCCTTTCTTAAACAACAGATCTCTTAATAAATTTTGAATGTTAATAAGTACAGCATGAAAACGTTTGGGAGAAGAATGCATTTTCCTCTTTTTTAAGATTAAATTTTATGAAGTTTCCCATGGAGGCTAGCATTTAGGAATCTTATAAAGGAGCTGGAGTGAAAATGAAGTCATTACATTTCAAGTGGCTGTAACTGCTCTAGTGAGCTGAAAAGAAATCTGCAGCAGAGCCCAAAATTTCTCATTTCACACCAAAACCTCCACCTTTTTTCACAGGACATTTTTCATCAGGTTTCACTTTTGATATTACCTGGACAATGGTTCTTTCTTTCAGGAAAAATCCAAGGATAACTTTAAGATTTTTTAGCTAAATGTTTATAGTATCATTTCCCTTGATACTTCTGTATAAAATAGGTGACACTTCCTCATGGCTGATATGGCACTGTATGGATTTCTTCTCATGTTACTCTTAGAAAAATAATGCTGTGGTTGCTTAAGATGTGTGAAAGGTTTTCCTTTCATAGCGGTATGAAAAATGGCTGCTTTTTTAAATGGCCAAGTTGCTCTTTCCAATCCATATTGACAGTTTCATGAAGATAGGAATAAAATCCCAGTAGCTTGGAAAGATTCAATGGAGATGAGCTGATTTGATGGGGATCTTCTATCTGAATCTTACACACACACGCACGCACACACACTACGCACTGTTGGAGCATATGCTTGGAATAACAGAGTAATACTGCCACATAAAATTCTCAACTCAGTGATGGAAATAAGCCTCACTCCCAGCCACAGTAATTCCACTTTATTCTTCCCCCTTCACTTCAAAATTTTGGGACAACTTTGCATCTCACTCAAGTTCAGGGATTATTCAGTAGACAACCTGTGTGATCTTCTGCATTGTTTACTTGGACTTCCAAAAGGCTTTTGATAAAGTCCCCCACCAAAGACTCCTGAATAAACTTAGTAGTCCTGGAATAAGAGGAGAGGTCCTCTTATGGAACAGTCACTGATTAGAGAACAGAAAGCAGATTTTCAACTTGTTCATAAATGATCTGGAATTAGGAGTGAGCAGTGAAGTTTGCCAATGACACCAAATTATTTAAGGTTGTTAAAACACAATGGGATTGTGAAGAGCTCCAAAATGATCTCTCCAAGCTGGGAGAGTGGACATCCAAACGGCAGATGCAGTTCAACGTAAGCAAGTGTAAGGTGATACATGTTGGGGCAAAAAACCCCAACTTCAAGTATAACCTAATGGGATCTGAACTGGCAATGACTGAACAAGAAAGAGATCTTGGGATTGTGGTGGACAGCTTGATGAAAATGTCCACCCAGTGTGCAGCCGCTGTAAAGAAGGCAAACTCCATGTTAGGCATTATATGAAAAGGAATTGAGAATAAAATGGCCAATATAATACTGCCCTTATACAAATCTATGGTGCAACCACACTTAGAATACTGTGTACAGTTCTGGTCACAACACCTAAAAAAGAATACTATAGAGCTGGGGAAAGTGCAGAAAGGGGCAACTAAAATGATTAAGGGGCTGGAGCATCTCCCCTATGTGGGAAGGTTACAACAGATGGGATTATTTAACATGGAAAAAAGGAGGCTGGGGGAGACATGATAGAGGTGTACAAAATTATGCATGGTATGGTGAATGTAGATAGGGAGACATTTTTCTCCCTCTCTCAAAATACTAGAACCAAGGGTCATCCCATGAAGCTCATTAGTGGGAGACCCAGGACAAATAACTATGCACTTCTTCACACAGTACATAGTTAAATTATGGAACTCAATACCACAGAATGTAGTGATGGCCACAAATTTGGATGGCTTTAAAGGGGAGTTGGATAAATTCCTGGTGGCGAAGGCTATCAATGGCTACAAGCCCTGATGGTTGTGTGCTATCTCCAGTATTCAAGGCAGTAAGCCTGTGCGCACCACTTGCTGGGGAACAAGGGTGGGAGGGTGCTGTTGCACTATGTCCTGCTTGTTCATCCCTGACCGATGGCTAATTGGCCACTGTGTGAACAGAATGCTAGACTAGATGGACCCTTGGTCTGATCCAGCATGGCACTTATGTTCTTAACACCAGCAAGAGTAATATAGCAGCATGGGAGATGGCATGGGCTGGGAAATATCCCGGTGTATCTCAAACTGTACAGGCTTCATCATGACTGCCATAGTTCATACACCTCTGTTTTATAGAGAGGTTGGTGCAAAGGGAGGGCCCCTGATTCCACATGACTACTGTTGCCTTACTTGGAGTACAATTCACATATTAGATGCAGTTCATTGGAATTGTTTAGTATTATTGTTGGATTTTGCCAGGGGACAAGGAGAGAAAGAACTTCGGATGTTTTGAATATTTTTAAAACTTATCAAGTTCTGAGAGATTCTAAAAACAATTGTTTTATGTCTTGAACAACTGGGTTCAATTTAGAAAAATGGAACTGAAACCATGGTATTTTATACGTTCCAAAGCTGACTCCTTATTATATTGTAGCTAATTGCAATCCTATACACACTTGGGAGTAAGACCCATTGAAATCCAGTAGGACTTACTTCTCAGTAGAAGTGCCTGGGACTGGGTTGTAGCCATTTAAGGTCTTGCATGATATATAAATGGATCGTCTCATGTTTATGTACAAATCCCCAAAATATAGAGTTGAAACCTGGCTGCAGTCCAGCCAAAGTGAAATACCTTTAAGTTTCACTCAGTGGGAAAGAGTTAAGCACATGCTTACTTCTCCTGTTAAAATCTGTTTGACCTAAAAGTGCATAAGTTTTCCAAGACCCTGCCCATACTAAGTAACTTGAGACTTACAGAAATTCTATTTCCTGATATTACATTTTAGAGCTTTTCCACTGGAAGATAAAATATCATTAGTGTGATTAGGATGTGGAGAATAAAGCTCAGAAACCAATTGCTTTAAAATGTTGCATGCAGCTTGCTTTTTTCTTTTTCTTTTTTTTTGGACACAGTAATATAAATCTAACTAATCTGGATCTTTAGTACACATGACATTAGCTCAGTCAGGGTTTATATCTGCTCTCTTTGAAATGGTTCTTTTACTAATGGCATTTTGGACACCTAGGGATCTTAAATATTTTTGACTTGAATGTTCTAGTTAAAAGATTTTGAAACCACTGAGATAATTGAGAATTAATTCTGCTGTTGAAAAAACTATCAGCTAGCTTGTTAAATGCAGCACAATTGTGGATTTCTACTTGGAGAAGAATAAAATGGTAAAAGATGCTTAATGTATTTAGGGGACATAGTAAAAAGACAGAGATTAAAATGGTTAATGGTTAAACCGTTTGTAAAAAATAAATCTGGAGTTTCCTGTAGTCCCAGATTTAACCTAATTGCATATATGCAGAATAATACACTCAGCAAGAGGAATGGAAAGAACATTATTGTTTTTACTGCATTTTGTGGTTGTCTCACTATTTTTGGTTA
Organism: Elgaria multicarinata webbii; assembly: GCF_023053635.1. Classification (NCBI taxonomy): domain Eukaryota; kingdom Metazoa; phylum Chordata; class Lepidosauria; order Squamata; family Anguidae; genus Elgaria; species Elgaria multicarinata. The sequence goes on along the minus strand of NC_086178.1, from coordinate 74,987,054 downwards.
TATTTATTGTTCATCACTCTTTTGATGAAGGATGGTTTTAAATATCTTAATAAATACATAAATCTCAATTCATCTATCCATGTAGAAGTATAGGCATAAGAGAATGTCTGACATAGTAAACCTGTGTTTGGACTGTACCACTTCAGATTGTAGCTTTTGGTCTTGCTCGTTTGAATGGTCCTCAGTACAGAACAATTTCATTCATATAGAAAACTGCACGGTCATGAAGAATTCTTCTTCCTGGCATTTAGTTTTCTAGGTGGAGGTGCTTTTTGTTCTTTTTTTTAAAATAGAACAATTCAAATCATGTGAGCCCCATCTCCAATTTGAAATGGTGCATCCCAGACATGGATTTTGAGTAATAGACACACATTGTCAAAAAGAAAGAGTAGTTACGGTGGCACAGATGTGAGACTCATAACTGCTCTGCCCTACATTTCTAACAAGCATTATACAGCTGAATAGTGATCATCCAGATGAAAGCCTGTCTGTCTGTCACTGTTGAATAACACAATGTGCAATTTTGCTTTATGTTATGTGGGTGGAAGTAAGTATATTTACGTACAGGTAAACAGTCTGATGTGCAGTTTCTCTTTATTTGTCACTTGCTATTGTGGAGGACAATTGTCGTATTGAGCAGAATAGCATTTGCAAAACTATGAATCTAAATCAGCCATTTTATTTGATATGTCTTGGATACATTCTTGGTAATCACACTCTCTTGCCCTCTCCTGGAACACCCTGCCCAAGGAGGACTGCCCTCATTTTTTAAAAAAAGTGTTCATCAAGCTTTTCAAAGGCTGTTGATGCTGTTAGGGTTTATATGCTCTCTTCATGTGAGATGTTCTGGTTTTGTGACGGCTTATTTACTTACTGGTTTTATGGTGATTTTGCATTTTTAGGATTTTTAGCTCTGTTAGTTTACTAGGGATTTTTTCAGGGGCTTTTCAATGGATATACATGGCCTTCTAGCAGAAATTGCAACTCACAAATACAATTAATAAATACATTTCACCATTCGCTCAGTTATGTTGCTTGAGTGCTCCAGGGGATAGGGCTTCCCACTGTCTATCTGCCTCTTTGCTCCTGCTGGCAGCCCTCTTTATGTCCTGATAGGAGGAGAATGGAAGGTATGTTGTTTGGGGAAAGGGCTCCTGTACGCAATACTCCCCAGGTTTATAGCCTGCCAGACATGTCCAGCTGCGAAGGCTTTGGAGGAGCTGAGGTTATGGAGTATCTGTGGCCTGTTTAACTGCCATGCACATCTACTATTTGAGGGAGTTTGCCTAGAGGGGTGATTTTGGTACTTCAGCATAATTCCCAGAGTAAGGAAGGTTGTAACCACGTGATTTGTGTTCCTGCTCAATCTGTTGTCCAAGTGCTCAGTGTTGATGAACAGCTGCAAGACCCCTGCTCTCCCTTTTTTGTAGTTCTCAATCTTTATGTCGAACTTGGACTGGACAATCCCTTTCCTAGGGATCACAGTTTGTGAAGCAATTGGGTTAGAAGAGTAACGGGATGAAGCACTTTCCATTATTACCTTTTTTCTTTTTGTCTCAAGTCAGTCCCTTTCCATTCTTCCATATGTTGTAATTGTTTGTCAATTGCACTTCTAAAAGAGAACAAAAATGAGAGACCACATAAATGCTAGGAAAGCTATTGTGTCTTTTAATAACTTCCTATTTCTTGAAATGGGAAGTTGCATTGCATTGGTTTATATTTTCAACTTATTTCAGTTAGCAATTTTCTTTGAGGGATATGCTGGCCTTTTACTAACATTGGGACATTCTTTTGGTTTTATTCTAGGAGAGGATGCGGAGAGTAAACTGGAATTCTCTAGGCAATGGAACCCCAAGAATCAACCAGAGCACTATGAAGTAATAGTCCCTTATTTTCTGAATGGTGAACAGTGGAAACCAATAAAGAATTTGTATCCACAGGTATGTCTTCATTTGGCTGTTCATGGTAACGCAGCTTCACAAAATATAGTCCAGCATGTGCAGTATTGTAGCCATTGTTTATGCCCTTCTTACTGTATCTGTCTACACACATGTGTTATCCATATTACTATATGGGATTAGACTGTACATTGCTTAAAGAGGGGTATCTACCAGAATTTTTTTCTTCATAAAACTGTCTATGGTGGGTGGATGATTTAACTGATAATTTAGACTTTCAGCAGGTTGGTTCACCTTTATTGGTGTAAGGTCTCTCAGTCCCTCAGGAAAGCACACATTCTGGCAAACTTATACAGGACATCTAAATCAGTGAGACTTCTTTATTGCAGGAAATCCCATCGCTAAGCTTAATGGTTACATACTTTAGAAATTATATAGCTGATGGGTAGTAGCTATAAGCTCTAAGAAATTCTAGAACAGTTAAAAGTTAATTACTACAACTGTGACTAGATCTCCATTCACATGGTTTCTCTGTTGCAATTTTTATGGTTCTGATCACAAGGGAGGGGCAATCTATACGTAGGTCCTAAACACAGATAAGGGAGGCGGCTGATTCCTGACATGATCCCTCAGGCAATCAAAGGAGCAAATTCTTGAAAGACTTAACAAACCACCAAAGAGAATTAGTCGAACCTCACATCACACGTTGGTTACTCAAAGGCAATATGGTCAAGGCTTAAACAAGATATGGGGAAAGGTGCACCCTCAGATGCAATTAGTTCTGTGCTACTGTTTTCCCATGAGCAACTCCTCGCTGCATGAGTTTAGGCAGAGGAGAGGTCTAACAATCAAAGATCAAGCTTAGTCTGCTGGTGCACTGAGCTGACTATAAACAAAGACACATAATCCACTGCAAACAAGAGTTCAAGACTATACAAAGCTTCACAGTATTTTTTGGCAAGTTCTTAGTAATCCAAATTTTCATTTAGAAGGGAGCAAGTGTAGAGTTTTAGACGATGATGGATCCAAACAGGGAGGTTTTCCGGGAATGCAGAGCAGATGTTCTTAGCAAAGGCTCTTTGTTTTTGCACCAGCTTAAAAAGGGAAGCTGTCCAAACAGAGTGGCACTGCTCAGCTCACCAAGATGATGCTTGAATCTGGGGGGTGTGTGTGTCTACACTACTGCTTTAAAGCGCTTTAAAGCACTTTATAACAGTTTTGACAACTATTGGGGCCCAGGACAGCTTCTCTTCCAAAGCTGAAGCAAGCAGGTGGCTTGTGGGGAGTAGGGGCACTCCCTCATCCCTGCTCTGAGAACCCTAACAGAGATCCTAACATTCCATAAGCTAAACAGGCTCGAAGCTTTCCAGACTATTTCTAATTAAATCTTAGCTAAAAAGTACAAGACTCCATAGCTGTGCTTTAACTATCCCTGAAAATTAGGACTTCAAAAGTTCTGGGCTATATGTCTGCCCAGCTAAAAGGCTTCTGTATGAATATCTGGGGTGGAAAATGCGGATTGTTTTGCTATTTGTTTAATGCTATCCAAAAGGTAGTGACCGAGAATGAGTCATTAGCATAAAACATAAGCCAGCTGAAAATAAGATAGGCAGACTAGCAAATCTCCAGCATCTGTTCCCACTTGATTTCACCATTTGCAGAAGCCATTTTTAGTCAACAGCACCCTTATATTGTTGAACAGTTAGGACTCCTGGCAGCACAATCCTTTGTATAGTTGCAGAGATTTAATTTCCACAGTGTTCAATAGAGCTTACTTTCAGGTAAGTGTCCATAAGATTGCAGCCTTAATAGAGTAATGAGTTTTTACACTGTTTTGCCTTTAAAATATAAGTCTTAATACATACATAGTGATTTTTTCTTTATGAAAACAAGTCTTATGTACATTCAGTTTTGCCTTCATTATTATATTTTTCCTAACTGGGGATAATAGGAATAACTGCTATCTTTTTTTAATACCAGCGTTCACCTAAGGGATATTTCCATAGATCTTAAGCAAGCTAACACAAACATCTTATGTGTTAGGTATCTACCCCATTCTATTTTTAGTTCATTTAATTAGAAACAGATGGTCTTCTTTCACATTACCTTGGAGATTTTTAGATTTAGTGAGTGTAGTCAGTTGAATAGGTTATAGCACAGGACTTTTCAAAAGGCAATGATAAAGGGATTTTTATCATTGATTTGCTTCCCAGATTGCTTGCAAATCAAGGTAAATATTTAAAAAGATTTGTGGTTTGCTATAGAGATCCATGTGAGCATTGGTGCTTCCTTTCCATGGAAACTGCATGAAACTTTAATATAAAAATGATTACATTCAAACTATGGGAAAATCAACAATCATTGAAGAAGCAACGAGAAAATATATAATGAGAGTATCACCTTATTGATCAAAAGCAAGAAGTTAGTCATAGGGATGTTTAGGTTTCTGCAAGTCTTTAGCATTAGGTGAGACCCTAGATCTTCCAAGGATATCACCAAGCAAAATATATTGTATGTACTGTTCTATATTTCATACTGATAATGAAGTATTGCTTTTCAATATGGCTTCAGGGCAGGATACGGAGTTGAGACAGCTATGGTCACCTTAGTGGAAGATCTACGCTTGGGTATTGGCAGTGGGAGTGTTCCCTGCTGGTGCTTTTACACCTGCCAGGAGAGATTAGCCAACTCAACAGTCTTTTTGAATATAAAAAAGCTATAAAGACTGATCCCTTCTGGCAGGCCTACCCAGTTGAATTTTAAGAAGTCTGGCTGTTTTTAACAATGTATTAGTTTTATATGTTTTAATCAGTTTTATGTATTTTATAATATTTTTGTATTTCATGTTGTTCCCCGCCTCGATCTAGAGGGAGTGGCGGGTAATAAATAAATAAATTATTATTATTATTATTATTATTATTATTATTATTATTATTATTATTTTGTATTTAATTAAACTGTTAGTACAACATCTCTCATAGACTATTTGTAGTAGTTTATCAGGCATGGGGTGAAGTGGTAGTGTACACGCTTTACATGCAGAAGCTCCCAGGTTTGATCCCTGGTAAGAGCAGAGACACCACACTGACAACAAAGGTCCGCATAGTTAAAGCAATGGTATTCCCCGTAGTAACCTATGGCTGCGAGAGCTGGACCATAAGGAAAGCTGAGCGAAGGAAGATAGATGCTTTTGAACTGTGGTGTTGGAGGAAAATTCTGAGAGTGCCTTGGACTGCAAGAAGATCAAACCAGTCCATACTCCAGGAAATAAAGCCAGACTGCTCACTTGAGGGAATGGTATTAAAGGCAAAACTGAAGTACTTTGGCCACATAATGAGAAGACAGGACACCCTGAAGAAGAGGCTGATGCTAGGGAAAGTGGAAGTCAAAAGGAAGAGGGGCCGACCAAGGGCAAAATGGATGGATGATATTCTGGAGGTGACAGACTTGACCTTGGGGGAGCTGGGGGTGGCGACGGCCGACAGAAAGCTCTGGCGTGGGCTGGTCCATGAAGTCACGAAGAGTTGGAAACGACTGAACGAATAAACAACAACAAAATCTCTAGGTAGGGCAGGAAAAATTTCTGCCTGAAACCCTGTAGAGCCACTGCCAGTCAGTGTCAACAATGCTGGACTACATAAACCAATGAGCTGATGGGGGGAGGCGTCTTTATGGTTGGCGCCGTGTCTCTTGAAAACCAGTTCTTTCCCTCCCCCAGGGTGGGATTGGGTGATCTGAGGAGGGAGCACAGGGTCTCTGGGCGGCCATCTGGAGATCAAAGCCACCCCCATCCTTTTCCTAGTGGAAGGTGACCAATCGTTGGTCACCTTCCACCAGGCACCGCCCAGTCATGCCTCCGCTGGGATTCTGGAGCGAGGCTTTGGGGCTGTCTTGATGTCATCTTGTACATCCTTGCCTCACTCTGAAGAAAAAAGTTGGGGTGAGTCCCCCTGCCTTTCCCCCCTCCGTAATCAACGCTGCACCATCATAAACTCACCCTAGGGATTTCTGAGCATTTAGAGAGCCCCTAAGTATACAGCAGCTTCCTATGTTTGTGTGTTGACTTGGTGATGAGGAAAAGTGAGGCCAATTTATATCTGATGTGGGAGATCCTAATCCGGAATACCCCTTTTTTGTTATTTACAAATTAAAAGATCCCAGTAGTTACTTTGAAGATGGGGGAAATGGAGCTTTAAGAGAAGGTTTTAAACCTTTCCCTGATGTCAATACCTGCCCCCCAAATTTGCGTTTCAGTCCATGGGGATGAGAGAACAGCTCTTGCACCAATTCTAACTTTATGTTCCAGTTTAAAAGGGGGGGGGGAGAAAATGTTTGAAAGGAAATGTTCCATGCTAGGTCTTAACCAAACACTATTTTATTACAACACACACATTTAAGATACTTTTGTGTGAGCCTGGGAAACAAGTTTCCACAGTTTGCTGCACGTTGCATTTTGCCTTAATACTTGTCTTGAAGATGAAATATTAAACCAATTTTGTTGGGAGACATGTCAGTAATTTCAGCATGGACATAAGGAGTTTTCTAAGATAATTGCTTCAAAATATTATGAGAGCATTCCAATCTACCTGAAGCCCAGGGCTTGTCCAAGTGAAAATGCTGCTTTGTAGGCTATATTCCTCCATTATAAGGAGCTAAAAACCTAGGTATGATTGCCTTGTGAAAAGACCCGAGCTGCACACAAAGTCTGTAATTCCACCTGGGAAAAGAGTTACCAAGCCGCAGGGATTTTTCAGTATAAGCACCAGATCAAGAACCTTACTAGCTGTATTGCTGAAACAAGTGGAGCTTGTAAATCCTCAAAGCTGGTAAGACCTGGGGGAAGAATGCTAGCAACCCTTAATTCATGGGAACTAAAAGGCTGTAAAGTGAGTGTATCGATGATTTCTACACTTTAACAGCACAAACTTGCATGTGACTTGCACTATGAACCAGGGCTACAGTGCAAGAGAGAGAGATGAGTAATGTATGTAGAATGCAAAAGGGTTCAATGTGGTCAAATTGCATTGTCTCTTAATTCAGTCATCTTCTACAGGAATTAGTTTTTGTTTGTCTTTTCCCATTTGAAAGCTACCTTTAAAGACTAACGTTGAAAGATAGGGTAAAATAATTTAAATAATGAAGTAGAAATAAAACAAACAACCAGAAACAATCTACTGCTCCCTTCTATGAACACCTCCCACAAGGCCCCCTGTCTCTACTGTTTTAAAGGGATATATATGTGTGTGTGTGTGTGTGTGTTATGCTGTAATGCACAGTGCCAGCTTCTTGTTGTCCGCCATCTTTATTTTCCCATAATGCCTTTGAACCCCACATGGGCACATTAGGAAATGAAGATGGTGAGTGGCTGGAGGCCAAGTGCTTCACTAGGCAGCATGCCTGGCCACCTGCAAAATCATCACCAAACGGTTGTGAGTGTGCTTTTCTTCCCCTTTCTCTCTTAAAATGGTGTTGATATTAGTTTTGTGGTGTGAATTCTGTGTAAATATTGGTATAAATCAGAGAAGGTGTTTGGCAATTTAATCATTGTCTTAATCGGTGGTTGTTTGATGAATTCCTAGCCCAGTTAATGGAGGAATTGAGAACTGGCATCGGCCTATTTTCAAAAGAACAACTCAGGAGAGTGATAGCTTCTTCAGATGGGGGAAATCATGCTTCCCTACCATTACTTCTCTGCCCGTTTTGTTACTTCCTCTTTCAAGAGGAAGTAAGCAACATGCATGAGGCCCATTCAGTCAGCCATTCTAATTGTGCTGCTTCTCCTGCACACATCAGGAGATAATGACAACTTCCTTGTTTAAAATACATCGTATTTTTTTTGGGGGGGGGGCGGTTTGTCATGCGAGGAAGGCCAGAAGGGGCGAGTGGTGCGCGGGAGGCAGACGTCGTGGGATGGACCTGCGAAAATCCGTTAGTGCCCAGCAACAAGCATGCAATAAAACGCTTATCTGATGGAGCTGAGTTAAGGTGTATCCAGATGGAATGCGCCTAACAATACCAATCTAAAGATGTGCAGTTCTTCTGTCTTTTCCTCCTTGATAGGTGGTGGTGGTTAGGAGGGTTACAAGTGGGAGATGACATCATCTGAACCCCAATAAATTTACATGAATGAGGCAGGATGATTGCATGATGAAGCATCCTGACATGCATTGTCTGAAAGCATCCTGACATGCATTAGCCAGTAGCTAAACTCCTAAACTCCTGGTCTTTGTGTTAATCTTCTAATATAAGCATGGCAGAAAATAACTTGCGGACTGGCTCTCATTTGTCCAGTTATTTTTGAAGTGGCCATGCTGAGCAAATCTCTTCTGCTATTCCTATGACACACTGAGAGATTTGGCTGAAAGCTTGTCTTACTTGGCTAATGAAGGATGTTGGTCTTGTCTCATAGTCTTCTGTGCTGAATTACTCTCATCACTGATCTTACCACCCCCGTTGAGAATGCCAAACTGTTACATAAAGAGTACTACTTAGAGCGTCTTAGAAGCACTTGTTTCTTTTGATCTACCAGCTATAAGGTAGTATCTCAGACTTGGACCTCAGAATCCTAGCTAATTCATATGTTCTTCTGTCGTATCCTGTAATGTAATGTGATGGGTTTTTTTTAATGTAAACATTAAGACTTTCCACCATAAAAGAAGTTTTTACTTAGGAATACAGCGAATGCCTGGAACACAGCATGGTATTAACAACAGTTTAAAAGCTACAACTAATTTGATACAGTTATGGCACATTATGCTCAGTAAAGTACTGTGCTATTTTCATGCTGAATTCATTTAATTCTTTCTTGGCTGTTTGGCATTTTTTGCCACAGAGTATGTCCCATACATTTTGCTGCTCAGAAAATAAAACCTCATGTGATTGTTCCTATACAGATGAACACAGATGCCTCCCACATCTGCCATAGTAACGTTATTATACAGTTAAGAGAAGTCCATTTGGACTCTTATATAAGGCTTGCAGCAATCACCTCAAACTGTAAGAGCTCCATCGGATGAGCATTTTATTGCATGCTCATTACTGGCCACTTATGGATTTTTGCGGGTTCCTCTCATGACGTCGTCTGCCTCCCATGCACTTCCCACCCCTTCTTGCCTTCACGCCACAAAAAAAAACCCAGCCCAGTAAGTCCGACTTAAAATAAAGACAGAACTTGTCGCTATCTCCTGTTGTGTGCAGGAGAAGCAGCATGATCAAAACAGCCCACTGAATGGGCCGTGTGCACAATGTTTACTTCCTCTTTTGAAAGAGGAAGTAATGAGGGACAAATACGTTGGTGGAGAAGCAACGGTAAGCAAACTCTTTTTTTCCCTGTGTGATGATGCTCTAAGTCTCTTCAGGTCCTAGGCCATCAATGCTGCTGCTTGGAGATATCTAGAATACCTTAGGATTTTAAATGGTTCTTCTACAGAGCTGGTTTTCCAACTTCCTATTTTCAGGGTCCTCTTTTCATACAGACTTGTCTTCTGAGGAAGTCTCACATGTCTTTTGAGGAAGTCTTGCTTTCAACACAGGGGCATATTTTAAAAACATATGTTCAGTTCATGTGAGGTAGTGGCCTTGCTGTTGATCCACGTGGTCAGAGAACATGGTCTAGTCCACACCCAGTATTGGTAGTGATGGGCAAGCTGTCTTTTTAGGAACCTAGCCCACGGTTAGAAGTTTCTCATTGATTAATCAGCAATAAACGTTTGAGGGAATACAGTGTGACAGCCACTGCTATACAGCATGGTTTTATGTTGTGTAGAAAACGAAATGCAACTTCATAGTAAGATACGTACTTAAACTTAGGCTATGGGAGGAAGCCACCAGGGTGCTAATGCCCCTGCTAATTCTCTTGTGCTCTGTAGATTCTGTTGTGCAAGTGGGACCCACCTGCAGACTGGAATTGGTGGGTGTGGGTGCAAGAGAATTGATGGAGTCTTAAACGCCCCATTGGATTCTGCCCTAGGATCCTAAGAAAGGGCCAAACTAAATATTTGGTGTCTATAGCAGGACACATAACAGATTGGGCATGGAGAGATTTAACCAGGATTGCAGCATGAGAGGAAAGAGTTTATACTCAGTTCCCCCACATACCACAGTCTCAATCCTGATTGGCCCCTCTGTGCTGTTCTTTATATTTTAAAAAACAGATATGCAAAATGCCTAGTGATTTCATATATAATCTGGTTTGACCCGAATTTCTAGGCAATAAATGATAGTTATGCGACCCCCGAGCTCGGTTTTTAATGCTTTATGTGTGTATGTTCTGTGTTTTAGAGTTTTAAATTTTGTATACTTGTTTTTACCTCAATTTTAGAATTTCTGTAAACCGCCCAGAGAGCCCTGGCTATGGGAGAGGTATATAAATTTAATAAATAAATAAATAAATAAATAAATTCCCAACTAGCTTGTAGTCAGGCGTCAAACCACATTTTTTGGAGATGATTTGTCTAGTCCATCAAACCACCTCTAAGAGCATTCTCACTCCTTTCTTCCGCAAGAGCACTACTTGCATTACTGACAAGGGCTGCCTCCTTTCTCCCTCCCCATCACACACCAATGAGAAAACAATATTTGAAGACCTGCTGTTGTCCTTGTTCGGCATCTGATCCACCATTCAGCTGTTTCACTCCTTTATATCTCCAATTTTCAGCCAATTCATAGTTTAAAATGACACTGTTTGAATACCTCCATCTGCCTCCTGTATTTATTTATTTATTTATTTAATCATTCTTTCAATCTTTATTTACATCAAAATGTGATATACATTGCAACTATGGGGAAGGGTAAGTATTTAGTTTGGTTCATGTTTTATATATATAAGAACTTACAACATTCACAAATTTCTGTGTAAATAGGATGGAAAGAATTTCAGTTTTAAACATTTCAAATGTGAGAGATTCGTCCATCCTTAATTCCAAGTTCTCAAACTACATGTTCCCTAGTATTCCTTCTGTCAGGTGGAAAATTGACTCCCTGTCCATTTTGGAGCAGGATGAAAAGCTCTAGAGTTTATGCTTAAAGCGCGACATGTCTTGGGACCTGGGTACTTGAAAGAACATCTGCTCTACACCAACTGCCCTGTTACTGGAATCCTCTCTAGAGGCCTTCCCTTGGTGCCTTGATGCTACTTTGGCACCTACGTTAATGTCTTTTCAGCACTATATATTTTATTTTCAAAGATTCTATTATTTTCCCAGGCTTCTAACAAATGATGTGGTTTTAATGTCTGACTTGTTTGCATGCTTCTACTTTATTCTGCTGTTTTTATTGATGTTTTTAATTAGTTTTGTGAACCACCCTACTAATATTTACTGAAGGATGACGTTTACATTTATCAGATCAAATCAAATTAATAAAAAGCAGTGCAGTCAGATGTTTCCTGCTGGTTACTTAGCTACCTTAGGACAGTGCCTTTATTTTTTATAAAATTATGAGCATTAGAGAGATAACTTCTGTCAGTTAGTGTGATGGAAACTGAGAGGTGTGTGGTTTGTTGAGCCTTGTTCAATGTGTTTTTTGTTTTTGTTTTTTGCATGAACAACTGATGGGCTTTTTGCATCTGTTTGTGTAGAGTAGAATGTAACTGAACTTTGCATAAAGTTGATGACTCTTCAGAATGTGAGGTTGTAATAGGTCGAATCCTATTGGAGTTCTCAAATTTCTGTCGAGACATAGGCTTTGTTCCCAGGGACCAAATGTGTGCATTCCCTCCATGGGGAACCAGGAAGAATGCATTCCCTAAGGAAGCCCCCAAAGGCAAGTTTTGGGAAAGCTCCCTAATCTCCCCGAGCAGAGACTGACTAGTTGAGGCCCTGCACTGTGTACATTACACATTCCTGTCAGTCGATATGAGTCTGGCTGGGACCACTGACAGTCATGTGGGCTGAAGCCATGTGACTATATAAAGGGATACGGTTTGAGCTCTTGTTCAGCTGGAGCTCTGCCCTTTTAGGTTGGATCAGGGAGATGCCCCCCCTTCTGCATTTCTCTTTTTAGCTACTATTAAAGATAGCAGAACTCCCTTGTACATTCTTTTTGATCCAAGTTCTCTCTGAGCTTTCACAGAAATGTCCCCCACACACACACATTTTTAGAAAGTGGAACTTTCTGAAGAATTCAAGGGACTGGATTCTTACAACAATGTATGTGATCCTTGAACTACTTAGACAGAACAGGATATAAATGTAATGTATAAATAGTTGCTCTCACAGGCAAGAATAGACTGTGTTTGATGGATCCATTCCTTGTTTGCTTTTGTAGTTATACTCCAGGTGTACATAAAGTGAGCATGACAGGGGGGGGAAGGTGCAATTTTCTGAGCCTGACTTGCAGGGAGTTAATTTTATTGAAATTGTCTCGAAGATTTTGTGCTGCTTATTGGAGAACATATCTATTGAATAGGAATATTTATTTCTGAAGCACCTATCCTGTTCACTAGTGCTGCCATAACAATGTAGCTAGTGAGTGGACTAACTTCATCTGATTTGGAATGAATCCAATTGTTCTAATTTTAAATGGAACACACACTCACACTTGGTAAAGTCTTTAGGCCCCATCATGCATCAGATCTACACCAAGCAGGATATAACACTATGAAAGCGGTTTGAAAGTATATATGGAATGTGTCCTGTGTCGCAACAGTTGTCAATACCGTTAAAAACCATTATAAAGCAGTAATGTAGATCCTGCCCAGATGATGTCATAGGGAGCATAACAGAGCACAGAGGCCTCCCCAGATAGAGCCTCACAGCAAAAAGAGAGCTTCTATCTTCAGTTCAGAGACACTAGCAGCAATAATTCCTAGCATACCTGTACAGTGGTGTGCATGTTTGCGGCAGTGTTCCAGTACATGAATTACATTGGGAGTTACACTGCCCATTGTTCTCAGAACACCAGGCCACAGGTGTGTATACTGGAGCAGTATCCTGTGCCTGAAACCAAGGCTCTTATGTTTGGTATGGCCCCAATCTCAGCATCCTTTTACCTTGGTATGTTTAGAAAAGAGTGATGGAAAGGATTGGCTGAAGTATAGGGCAAAACAGATCAGTTTCAGAAGAGCCCAAATTGTGGCCGCTCTCTCTCTCTCTCTGTGTGTGTGTGTGTGTGTGTTTAATCCAGAGTTCCAGTCTCCAAATGCCACAGTTTTGAACCCTATTGGAAGACCACAGAGAGGTCAAAAGGGGGTGGGGTAATGGGTGGGGAGAGAAGAGGCCAGGACCCACAAGATTCTACAGACTCTCTGTCACTGTCCCTTCCCACAGCAAAGTAGATCACCTGAAATTTTTATTTTTAAAGAGGAATAGGAGCCATATAGTATAGTCAGAGGTCTCTGATCTCAAAGCCCTTAGTCTATTTACACCTAAGGCAGATGGTTTTTAAACCACAGCTGAGGAGTAGCTTTCCAATTTTCTTTCAACCTTTTTAGAACATTAAATTTAGATGAGTTCTGCATATGTTCATTCAGGAAAAAGTTTAAAACAGTTCTATTAAAATGGTGATGCAATTAAAGAATTTCATAAAGATGAGGCTGAAATGTTTTCTTCTTCACTTGCCTGGTTCCCATTATCTGTATTTATTTTTCCTACATCAAACAGATTCTACTTTTTTCTGATTCTGAGGACCCATTACTAGATTAAACTTTTAAAACTGTAATCGTAATCTGTCAAAACCTATGCAAACCAAGGTACTGTAGACCCCATGGAGTTATACGTTTTAGAGAAGACAGAAGCGGTTAATGAAATCACTTAGCTGAATAATAATAAAAAATACTTTCAATGTTTTTGCTACTTGTTTTCAGTATATGGCATATGTCTACCCCTTTTTTAACCAGTGACCCAACAACCTTGACTCTGGCCAAGGATGTCACACAGTCAGTTGAATGTTGCTCACTTGAATAGCCTTCACAAATGAAGGAAAAATGACTTTTACTACAAGCAAAGGAATTGGTCAACTGTGCTTTATGACCCAATTCCAGTTTTGTTCATTTCTCCCTGGCCAGATCTACACACCAAGCAGGATATGACACTTTGAAAATGATTTGAAAACTGTAATATTGAGTGTGTCCTGGGCCTCAATGGTTCTCACTCCTGTTAAAGCTATAGTGTAGATCCTGCACCTGTCCCCACAAACTGTAGAAAATACTTGTACAATATATTTATATGATCGACCACGTATACCTTCTAAGCTGGTATACTGCTAATATGTGTGTGTGTGTGTTAGATTGTTACTGTGATCAAACACACTGACACTTTGCTGTGGAAATCCTGACTACTTAGTGTTTATCAGTTTATGAGGCTAACATTGGACAACTATGTATACAAAAACTGCTAACCATTCAGCACGGAGGCAATAACAAAAGTCGCTCCTTCTCTTCCTCTTCCTCCTAATTGTCATTTTTATAGCACATCAAGTAAGCCAATGTGTTTTACAATCATTATTGTATCTGCCTTAACTCTCAGAGAGGTTATTATTGTTTCATTTTGAACATGGGAAACTGACACTGACATTAAGGGCTGCTTCTTAGGTTCTCAAAAACCCTGAATCTTAGAATATAAATACTCCACAAACAAATATTTCAGGACCTAATAAAACCAGCTGCAGTTTCAGGAGTTCATTCATCTGTTCATCTTCTAAGTAGATATATGCTATCAGTTCCCAGCAGTGCCCTTCTGCTTTTTACAAAGGACAAACAAGTCAGATCAGTCTCTGCAAAAGAATAAAGAGATGCAAAAGAATAAAGAGATACAAATCTGACGTCAGAAATGGGAACATTCAGAAACTAGTGTGAGAACATTTCAGTCTCCCAGGACATTCTGCTGCTGACCTGAAAGTTGTCGTTCTCCAAAAACAGAATTTTAGAGTGAGGCTCCAGGGTGGAATTGCTGAATTAGAATTAATCAAGACATTTGCCTGTATTTAGGTTGTAATTGTAACAATGGTTTCCTGTCGCACTACAGGGGGTAAACATAGTTAAGCTGGGTTTATTGTGCCATCACCAATTACTGTTGTTGTGAATGGTGACTGTATTGATCTTCTATACATTTAAACTTTACGCAGAAGTGTCACACACTGCTTTTTGTAAATCATAGCCATTTGGGCCCACTGCCAGCCTTTTTCCCCTCTGTGTGTTCCTGCCAACCAAGGATAGCATTTCATACATCTGATGAAGTTTATGCCATAATTAACCTGCCTGATGCAACAACATCTTATGGTATTTTAAAGACCAACATGGCTGCTATTCCTCTTGAAGTTCACATACCTAGGTGACCTATAATGCAATCCTATACATTTCTATTTAGAAATAAATCCCATTGAGGTCAGTAAACCTAATCCCAGATATGTGGGTCTAGAGCTGTAGTCTTAGCCTGATCCTACACCAATGTTGTCTTTAACTTGGATTGAGACAATTGAGCCACTGCCATTTCAAAGCCAGTGATTCAGCTTTAGTTTCGGAGCTGTTCCTCGGTAAGGTAAAGCAGTCTGTGAAATGGCCCAGAGGTACCATCCCGAAAATGAGGATATGTATCAATATATATCTCAGGTTTAATAAGTCTCGGTAAATCATTCAACTGGGGCATTTAATGACTAGTCAATTGTGTATCTCTGCCATTCTGAGGCTTAACATATTTTTGTCTGGTTATTGTCTGAGTGCCATGTGTGCGCCCTAACACTCTAGTGACAAGAAACAGAGGGAAGATTCCTGCCCAGAAAATATATTCAACATAGAAATTCGAGTCTTGCTTCCTACAAAAGACATAGCCAAGGCCCCTCAACCAGAAAGCAAACTTGATTTAAAAAAAGAAAAGAAAAAAGTTTTTTTTAAAAAAATAACAGGATGTTCTGGGTCTTAGAGATTATGAATGTAAGAGTTTAAGAGTTTTCTCCTTCATTTATTAAACACTATTTAACTCTTAAATTCATAATCTTTAAGACCTGGAACATCCTGTTATAAAAAACCGAAATGACTGGAATAAACTAGCTAATTTTACACACTGCCATTTGAAAATGCTGCTCGCTAGTACTAGCAAAGGGAAGTTTGAAGGAATCTGGTAAATGAAACAAAGGCTCTTTTGATTCATGTCACCAAATATCCTTAGCTAAGTCTTCCCTCTAAGAGGGCTGACTTTCATTGGCTGATACTGAATTCTGCCTTTTCAAAAATGGAAAAAATATATCTGGGAATGAATCTGGCCTAGAAAAGCCAGTAATGACTCTTAGAACAATTTGCTTCTGTTCTGTCCTCTCCCAAACTCTTTGTACAAAGGAGACACTTAGATGCAGTCCTTATGACATGATCATTTTGAAAACAAGACTAGGATTCTTAAGTAATTTTTTATTAGTTACCACTGGCAGAAGCACTGTTTAAAACAAAGGACTTTTGGCATCTCTAGACATTTGTAGGAAGACTTGGCTTGGAACGCTGGCAGTTGTGATGCGTTAGAGAGGTTTCTTCCCTGTGTAAAATAAATATACAGAAGCTGAGTAAACCTTTTTTTGCTGTTGAGCAAATGGTCTGGAAAGCAGCACATTTACATCTAGGAAAATCTTAACTCTAACATCTTTGTGGATTCCATGATTCTGTATAAGCACTGAAAAACAACAATACAGAATATGGCACTAGACCAGAATTCAATTTTCTCAGAATCTCAAGTTTCCAGAGTTTGACTGTGGACATCAAGTGTATGGGTAATGCCTGGTAGAATCTCAGTAACCTACGACTGTCCCTGTAAGATTTACAGTAACCCGGGCAAAGTTCCAATATCCTGCTTACTGGAAAACGTAGCTATTGAAAAGGAATATTTAGTCCTGAAACTCCTATCCTTCAGCAGTGCTGTCATAACAATGTCACTAATGGGTGGACTAACTCTGGGCTCATCTACATCAAGCAGGATATTCCACTATGAAAGTGGTATGAAAGAGGTATATGAAAGGCAGGAGCCACACTACTGCTTAATAGCGGTATTGAAGTGCACAGACAACTGTTGGGACCTATTGGTACATACCATATACCGCTTTCATGCCACTTTCATAGTGTTATATCCTGCTTGGTGAAGATGTGTCATGGGCCCCAACAGTTCTCAGTGTACTTCAATACCACTACAACGCAGTAGTGTAGATCCTGCAGTGCACTTCAAAGCAGTCGTGTGATTCCTGCCTTTTATATACCACTTTCATGTGGAATATCCTGCTTGGTGTAGATGAGCCCTTTGTCTAGTTTAGAATGAATCTAATTAATCTATTTTTAAATGGCACACACTCTGATTTGTTAAAGCCTGTAGGCCCCAGAACACATTAGATAATGTCTTTGGGAACACAACAGAGCGGTGGGACCTCCTTTCGCAAACTTGTTCTTCTGTGCAAGTTGTTGGGAATACTGAAGCTGGGGTTAGTGGTATGTCAATGTTTAATAAAGTATCAATATGTTTTACAATTCTAAATTTCAGACATTGACTAACAAGCTCTTCAAAAGCTTATTTACCAGAAACTGAGTCAGTCTCTCTCTCTCTCTCTCTCTCTCTCTCTCTCTCTCACACACACACACACACACACACACACACACATTTAGCTGCCCCATCAGAGATGTGATGTTTTCTGCAGCACTTTTCCTCCGGCCCTTTGCTGCATACTTTCCGAAACAGGGCCATAGTACTACTTTGCCCACACATGAATAGCAATTTAAAATGAGGAATTTGAACCCCGTTAAAAATATTCAATGCATTTTCAGTATAAACCAAAGAGGGACAAACCCCTGTAATTTCATGGACATTTTGATATAATTTAACCCTTTAATTTAAAAATAAAAATATGTTTTGGGTCAGCAAAAATAGGGTCACAAACAGTGTAAATGCTCTGAGTTAAAGAGACTGAGTTTTCAAATGTTTGTAATTAAGCTAGGTTCTCCCCTCCCATGAGGCAGAGTAAGACAATTGCCATAAATAATGGTCAGGAGTGGTAACAGATCGGGTCCAGGGCTTCTGCCTACCAGCTGCCTACCAGCTGACCTCTGCAGCTGCCTGGGCTACATTGCCATAATGCTGAGTGCTGCTGGCCTCCCCCCAACACCCACACAACATCTGCCACTGACCTTGCAGGCCAGCCAACAAAGCCACCAGCAGTAAACCAGCTCTTGTTGCCTCCTCGACTTGGGCTGGGATGCCACCTCAGCTCCATCGTAGTCATGCCCTACCCCAAGAGAAAGCTGGGAAATGCAAAGTCCCTCTCTTCAAGGGCAGCCACAGTGAGTCACCATTGTTATTTTCCTGTCTGGACTCAGGATGCACTGCAGGAGAGAAGCTAACTATTTGGAGATAGTTTTAAACATGGTGAGTGGCATATAAATCTATTAAACACATAAGTAAGCAAGATGAAGAAGTGAATAACTTCTTTAGCCTCTCCGCTCTTGCAGCATGCTGGAGTTTGGGAGTTTGGACGGGGGGACGGGACAATGGCACAGGACAAGAGGAGAGGCCCTAGCACGCATCATTACCCAGGTGTCTTGGAGCGCACTGAGCTTAACTATGTATGAAAAGAGCTGCCTGGACAATTACTAGTAGGTGCTGCATTGGTGCCCTGGTCCAGCAAGGCTCCTGGCAAGGGGAAGAGTCGGCACATTATGCAAGGGAGGACTGCACAGGCAACAGCATCAGGAGGATGGAGAGCTAGCAACTGCACTGCATGTGCTGCCAGCTGCGATATAAATACCAGACAGATAAAATACAAATACTGCCTATGGCATGAATGTCTAGAAAGTATATAGCTGTTTTGAAATTTAATTTTTGAATATATAAAATCTTTCTGAACTTCATAGTCCATCATTTTTTGGTAGAATTTTCTGAAATTTACCTGGTTTATACCCCGAGGAGCATTTCTGTGCAAAATTTCATAACATTAGGGCAAATCATGTTTGAACAATAGAACATTGGATCTATTCTACAGAATCTAGAACTATTGTGTCATGAATTTTAAGAAGACAGCACTACTGCAAAGCTTTATATGTCTAAGGGCAAAATCGTCTGTATGTTTAGACAGAAAAAGTCCTAAAACTCCCAGCATTCCCCAGCCAGTCATAAAGCTATGGAAACAGGATCTAAAATTTGTTAAGTTATAGAAAAACATAGTCCTCCATCCACATAGGACAGCCGTTCTTTCCCTGGTACTTTTTTAGGCTGGACTATTTATATTATTCATATTAAACCACTGCAATGAGTTTGAAATCTGCTTTGAAGTTCATCTGGACTTCTATCAAGAACTACAAGACAAAAATCATTTGCATGTAACAATAAAACACACGGCACGCACACACACACACACACACACACACACACACACACACACACCCCTCCCTGCTTGATGGCAAAACAAATCCAAGCTCCAAATGCTCTTCAGGAGGTAAAAAGAGTTTTAATATGCTGCCTCATAAATATACAAAATTCTACAATGACGACTTAACTGTTTACAATGAGCAAGAGGTAATTCAAAACACATTTTGGGACATCTGGGCTATAAAATCCTTCTGGTAGATCACACAGGCTATGTTGCTTAACTGTTTTATTTTCAATTAGCAGTGAGCCGAGACATGGAGGGCTTCTTATTTGGGTTAAATTTGAAATGCTCACACAGAGAGGCACTTTGTCCCTGAGCTCGTTTGTTGGGAATTCTGCAGCATGTGTTATTTGGACCTCTCAGCGGCTTTTGCTACCATCAACCATGGTATCCTTCTGGAATGCCTGGGAGGTTTGGGAATCAGGGACACTGTGCTTCAGTGGTTCTGGTCCTATCTCTCAGGGAGGTTCCAGATGGTGATGCTTGGGGATAGCTGCTCCTCAAAGAAGGAACTGTTGTATGGTGTACCACAAGGTGCCATCCTATCCCCAATGCTGTTTAACATCTACATGAAACCATGCCGGAGCCATGGGGCAGGGTGCTACCATTATGCTGACGACACCCAAATATACTTTTCTATGCCTTCAACAACAGCATCAGCTAAGGATAGTGTGTCTCCTCTGAATGAATGCTTGGAGGCAGTAATGGGCAGAATGAGGAAAAACAGACTGAAGCTGAATCCAGACAAGATGGAGGTGCTTACTGCCAAAGGCCCCAACCTGGGTTTGGAGGTGTATCAAACAGTTTTGGATGGGGTTACACTCCCCCTGAAAGACTGCGTTCACAGCTTGGGGGTGCTCCTGGATCCGTCGCTCCAAATAACAGCTCAGATAGATGTGACGGCCAGGAGTGCCTACTATCAGTTCAGCTGATACGCTAGCTGCACCCCTTCCTAGAGTTGGAAGACCTAAAGATGGTAGTGCATGCGCTGGTAACTTTGAGGCTTGACTTCTGCAATGCGCTCTACATAGGGCTACCTTTGTGCCTAGTCCGGAAACTTCAACCAGTGCAAAATATTGCAGCCAGGATGGTCACCGGTACATCTAGGGGTGACCATATTACACCAGCTTTAAAATCATTACACTGGCTACCAATTAGTTTTCAGGCAAAGTATAAAGTGTTGGTTATTACCTTTAAAGCCCTACATGGTTTGGGCCCAGAATTTACTTCAGCCAGCAAAAACCAGATTAACAACTGTTACCTAGAGGACCTTCTCTTCTGCTGCTCCCAGACTGTGGAATGGCCTGCTGGGAGAGATCCACCAACTCAATAGTCTTTCTGACTATTAAAAAGCAATAAAGACTGATCTCTTCCAGCAGGCCTACCCAGTCGAATTTTAAGATGTCTGGCTGGCTGTTATTTTAATAATGTATTAGTTTTTATATGTTTTAATCCATTTTATGTATTTTATAATATTCTGTATTCCTTGTTGTTCCCCGCCTCGATCCAGAGGGAGAGGCAGGTAATAAATAAATGTATTATTATTGTTATTATTATTTTATTATCTGCATCTTGGTTTTGGTGGAGCTGTGACAAACAACAAGCTTTGCATGCCCTTGAAACGAAAAGGCGATAGGTCCTATTAACCAAGTTTTCTAAAAAATCTGCTTCAGAGATGTTAATTAAATCATCCATTGTCTTGTTTTCTGCCAAGTGACTTTTGTTTATACCATAAACTGCAAGTGTCATTTGTCTTCCAGTTGCCCTAAAAGGCGATGCAATTGCTTAACAAATGTGGAGCACAAAGTATTTGAAAATCCTTGGTGTCTATGCAATATTTTTTTTAGCTTGTGCTGACAGGAGTTGCTCATGGAATTAAAATTCTCTGGATCCTGTTCCTGTTAGCCCTCAGCTGTCCAGCCCAAGGCTGCACAGACCCTCTATGACATCAGAGCAGTAGCAAATGACAGCCACAGAGGCTGTGCCCTAGATAGAGATTGTTACTTATTCTGATCAACTATGACAATGGAGCCAATCAGCTGCTCATTGCCAGGTAACATTCACAGATGCTACTCTTTCTAATGAGAAACAAGATGTTTGCATTGCTGATGTTTCCACAGGACAGAAATATACTCTTTGGCCATCCTGCATTTACATTCTACACACTGAATAACAGTACACAATTTACATCAGTTTATGTACAATTTATGTTTACATGTCCTTTGGATGATGTGCTATCAAATAATGTCTAACGATGTCTGCTGCAATTTAATATAATAGAGCCATCTCGAATCAATACTTGGGCATTCAATTATAAAAGTTTCCTGCTGAGGAACAGTTGCAATACAAACAGAGGCCATGACGAACAAGCCTAATGATGCAATTTGATTCCTAGACCTCGATATGCATCCCTTCCCTTCCTTTTATCTTGAGAAGAGCAACAGGGAATTCGAGGAGAACTGCTTTCTCTTGCAGGGGGAGCTCTGAGGGCTACCTAAGAGCTCTCCTTCCTGAACAAGACTGCACATCATGTGATCTCCACATCCATCGACATGCCTCCCCCCTCCTCTTGAACTACTGGGGGTGCCACACTGCTGCTGCTTCCCTCCTCTGTGCAGTTAGAGCTGGCATCACCTGGCTCCCACAAGCAGCAGGCGAGAGAAACAGCTGATAGTGCTGCTATTGCAAATTAACACCCCTCTCTGCTTCTTCCTGCAATGAAGAGGGTGTGTTTGATTTTAGTGGGTGGAGAACTGATCTGGTTATGGCCTGCAAGTTAACTGCTGCCCACCCTA
This sequence comes from Elgaria multicarinata webbii, assembly GCF_023053635.1. Taxonomy (NCBI): domain Eukaryota; kingdom Metazoa; phylum Chordata; class Lepidosauria; order Squamata; family Anguidae; genus Elgaria; species Elgaria multicarinata. The sequence goes on along the minus strand of NC_086178.1, from coordinate 74,965,033 downwards.
CTCTGTCAGAAACTGTCTTAGAGTCAGCATGGGATTTGCCACCTTCTTATTTCACCCTGGGTGTCGTTGATGACATCTTATTTAAATGAAATGCACACTAATGTACCGGTTGTGTGCACTATAATGGTCAGTCATACAGAGGGTGAGTTCACATGACACAACAACCCACCTGAGAAATAAGCTACACAGTGTGGGTTGTCATTGAAACAACACATGGCGAGCCCAACACAAATCAGGCTTGCCATGGGTTATTCTTCCTCTCTTTGGTCTTTGAGCCAACTCTGGCATATAATGCAGGGAACTTGGTGGCAGAACCCATTTTATCTAATGCCAAGACCCCCCTCCTTGCTCTGATTGCAACCCTGGTTGCATTCAGAGCTTTGTGCCCTAACATTCACACAAAACAGCCCCCTCAAAAAGTGTTGTTGGTTTTTTTAAAAAAAAAATGTGTGTGTGTGTGTGTGTGTGTGTGTGTGTGTGTGTGTCGGTTTTTTGCAATTGCAGAAGTGTGCAATTTCAGTTGTCAAACTATATACTGTATAACCTTGCCTTGTCTATTACCTTGTATGTTTCAGCTGTCAGAGACAACAAACTGTGCTAGAAAACATGCAAGGCAATTGTCAAGGTAATTACATTGCATGTAAGCTAGTTTGGCAGCCTTTGACAGCTGACAGGTCATTGGAGGGGTAGGGGGGAAGGGGACCAGATCGGCCCCTTAGCAAAGTTAAGCTTAAAGTGTGAGATTTAGCCTTGTGGGTCTCCCTTTCCATTCCACCACTCCGCAAGTCACTCCAACTCATTTTAAGGGTGATCTGGAGGGAATCTACATGTCGTACTGAAGGCGCTTGCGTGCGCCTCCAGTGCGCCCTCAAAATTATTGGTGTAGACGGAGAAAGAAGAGACGGAGGAAGAGGCGGCTGGGGAACCAGCCGCGTCCTTGCCACCGCCGCCGCCGCTGGCGCCTCCCCGCCAGCCTCCTGCTGCTGGGGTAAGAGCCACCCGGGTCGGAGAGCTCGGCTTCCGCTTCTGCCGAGTTCTCCGACCTGGGTGGCTCTTACCCTGGCAGCAGGAGGCCGGCGGGGAGGCGGCAGTGGCAGCGGCAAGGACGCGGCCGGTTCCCCAGCTGCCGCCTCCTCCGCCTCTTCCTCCGTCTCTTCTTTCTCCGTCTACACCATCGTTTTGAGGGCGCACTGGAGGCGCACGCAGGCGCCTTCAGTACGACGTGTAGATTCCCTCCTAGAGTGTACATCATTTTCAGAGTTCTGTTTTTACTGCATGTATTGATTTGTCAGACCTTTCTCTGAACCTCTGTGTCACACCAAATCTCTGAAGCAGGTCTAAAGCTTCATGAGCAGCCCACTTCAGTCTTTTAACTAATGGCTCTTCCACTATTACTAATTTGACAGCTATTACCTTTCACTCTGTACAAACTTGTTGATACTGACATTTAGGAGAGTGAGCTTCAAACTGAGAGACAATTCAATAGCCCAGGGGCACTGCATAAGGAGCAGGATAGATTGATTTAAATCAAGATTTAAATTACTAGGGGGGAAACCAATTAAAATCATTGATTTAAAACAAGTTTCCCATTGACACTTCTTTATATATTTCCTAAACAATGGTGCAAATCTGACCACTAAGTCATGTTAATTTACAACTAAATAGATTTATTTATTTATTTATTTACCCATTCATGAAGTGAGAGATTCACAATTTCCCATCCTAAACACCCCAGAATATTATTTAGAAACTGATTTGGTAAATGTTGTGAATTATTTGAAAAACTGAGTCCAAATAATTAAAGCACTTTGAGTCTTGTGATGCAGTCAGTTCAATAAACAAGCAAGTACAGTTTTCCTTTCTTTACCCCCTGGGATAAAAGCAAGGAAAAGTGACTGTGAGCCTCTCTTCCTCCTTTATATACTTTTACAAATTTCTTTTGAGATGTTTCTTCCAGAGTGTGCTTTCTTAACCTGCTGGGATGCATTGATTTTATTTTTCTCTAATGGCCTAAACTTTCAGCATTGACCCTGGAGCCAACTGCAGTAATTGAATGTCTTTTTTTTTTACTTCTTCCTTGGTTATATTCCTTCATATACATCAAATACAAGGAGGAAGTGATATTTCTAGCTAAGTAACAGATTTCATTACCTACAGTATACTAACATACTGTATTTAAGTAATGCCTAATGAAAATCTCCCTTCTGCTACATTAACACTCAAATGTGTAATGTTCATAATACTTATTTTTGTTTCTTAATGTTCCAGTTTTGTTTTTAAAACTCTTTAAAATGGATTAGTGGTAAATGTGTGTTATAAATCCATCAAACTTCCATCCCTTATATGGGAAAGGAAAAGTGTTTTTTCAGTAAAAGAACATTTTGATTTTGCATGTCAAACTCAGCATGGGAACTTCTTTCTACCGTCAAGTTACGTGTAGCTTTGCTCTAGGAATTTCCATTTCCAACCATCAAAAGAAAGAAATATTGATGTAAATACAGTCTGTCTTTTTAAAGTATGCTAGAAGACCTAGTTTACTCTAATATTTCAAGAGTAATTAGTGTAATATTTACTCTAATATATACACAGGACAAAATATTGTTCGCATGATCCCACTCTTTTTGTCCTGTAGAGTAGTTTTCAGATAAAAACCTTGTATTATTTGTAATGATGACTTTTATTTTGCCCAAGAAATATACACAAGTTGTCCCACTTGATAATTAGTTGAAATAATTAGTTGAAGTGCTATATTTCTGTCCTTGAGCTGATACAACTTGCCTTTACTTTATGTATGTTTCACTTGGAAATTGTCAAAATCAATAGTAGACCATTGTTCTTCCACATGTACAAATAATTAATGGTTCTCAGAAATACAGCCATGAGATGCTTCTTGCATTATCCAGTATAGTCTGAGATCAAGGGTGAAATTTCCCATTTCGTTTAAATAACCACCACCACTACCACCATACTTTATCTGTTTTTCTACTTATTCCATTTATCATCTTCAAAACACCACCAAAGACAATGGAAATTTTAAAAAGAAGAAAGTTAACTGCTCGCTCTTTACTTTTGGCCTGAATTCTATATATCTCATGCAAAAGTGGAACATGCATCTAGAATGACTGCATAGCTACAGTTATAATTCAATTTGGTCACATTTTACAGAGTGATGTTTGGAGAGTGCGAAGTCAATGCTAAGTGATCCTGGCATGAAACCTGGGTTATGGAACATAGTAATTGGGTTGGAATAAAGGCTGAAGATCCAGGAAGAGAGAATAATAGGTGAATAAAGCCAAGTAATCAACTGACAATATATTAAGCTGCCTAAAGATGTGAACTAACTGTTATTACTTCTACAAGGCTATTGAAATAAATTCAACTTGGATTAGAATCCAAATTAAGCTGAACACAATTGGCTATCGGAGATCTCTTCAAATCCTTATTATTTCAAGGTCGTGGCACAAATTGGTTTCAATCAGTTTTTTGCAATAGCTGTTCCAATGCTGAGATTTTAAGAAATCAAATTAATAAAGATCGGGCTTTGGGAACCCCTTTCTAATTAAGAATGGAGCTTTGTGAAGAATAGCAGTCACTAATCAGGAAAGAGTACCTGGGATTTTGATGGATAGATCAATGAAAACATCAACTCAGGGGTGATGCTGAGAAGGAGAAAAAAAGACACAATCCATGTGTGTGATTGAAGATAAAATGGCCACTATCATAATGCTGCTATTTGAAACTATGGTTCAGCCACAGCTGGAATGCATTGTACAGTTCTCGTTGTCCTATCTCAGAAAGGAAATTGTAGAGCTTGAAAAGATGGAGAAAAAGGCAATGGTTTGAGATACGGAACTTTCTGGCAAGGAATGGCTAATGTTCTGTGCCTACTGGATTCCAGTCAATCCCTGCTGTGTTTCCCTGCAGTTTGACCATGCAGAAAAGTACAGATCCACTTTGAAGTCAACTTCTTATTGACTCCCATTTAAGAATTGACCTATGTGCATTCTGGTAGAATCCAGTCAAAAGTAGCTGGGACCCCTGGTAACTGCAGTAATTAATGTGTTTCCAAAGGGGAGCATGGTTATGAAAATTTTCAAAGCTGTAGTTATTTGGACTAAAAAAATCAATTATTGAATCAATTATTGCTCCATATTCCTTTTTCTTTTCTTTTCTTTCTTTCTTCCTTTCTTTCTTTTTTTTTTTTTTTTTTGGCAGAAGGTAGCTGAGATGGTAGCTGCTTTTGAGCTTCAAGCACATGTTAATGTATCTGTTACTGTCTTTTTCCCATTCTGGATTACGATAAATGCAGAGGTCAAAGTACACATTACATTAATTGTGTGGTGTGTAGATGAAGATAACTTTTTTTTTTCACTGTAGAGTAATTGTGCATGGCCCTGATTTAGATCAAGACCACTGTGCACCAGGAGAATTCAATCTTCTCCCAAACCATTTTTCTTGAAATCCCCCAAACCAAGGATTCCCTGAAATCATGAGTGGGTGGATTAAAAGAAGAAGAAAAACCTCTGTTGATGTCAATGGAGACTTTCCTTTTTTAAAATCCTTAGTTGTGTTGTTGTTGTTTTTACCTCTCTCAGATGACATATCTTTTGCATATCCTAGTACTATATTTACTTTGTGGATTATGCTATGCAGAAAATGATGTTTGGGCAGAAAATATGTATTTTTCTTGGTTCAACTCTTGTTTTTGGCAAGATGTACTGAAGTGGTGATCATCCCATTTACGTCCTATGTAGAAAGGTTAACACTCTGATCTTAATTGTCACTGTTGACCTAATTGTTTGTGACATGGGGATAATACCTGGGTCAGCACATTCTTCTATTTTGTGGATATCATGCTCCCTTGAAAGTCATAGCTCATTCCAACCACAGGAACTTCTAAGATCTGCATGTAGTCAAGCCTTTGTTCTTCAGAATGACCTCTGTTGCTGATGAACTAATAGAAAGCAATGTAATATCTGAAATGGTAAATATACTTCAAAATGAGATGTTCTCACCAAAGAGAGTTTGCCTTCTCTTATGAGCATATGAAATGATACATACGAAACCAAGATAGAACCTGATAATAATTGCCTGACAATTAATGTTTTTGGAGAACCCATGAATAGCCATCTTCTTAATTTTGCATATTACTAAAAAGGTCTCAGACATGGAAGAATCCATTATACTATTGCAATATCTTAATTCTGTTTTGCCCTTTCCAAATTCTACAGTATTTATATCTGTTGTGACCTGGTTATATTTACCTAATACTATAGTGGTAATCACGGTTGCCTCTAAATATTCATGGCTATAAATGACTCCCAAGTGCCTGGTGAATGCCAAGGCTTTGGCCTGATTCATTTATTTAGTAAGGTAGTAGGATCCAGTTATTGGAAAGTTCACTTGAATGCTGTACTTGAATCTAGCTGCTTACTTGCATGATAAAAGGTGCTTCTAAATCTGCACTATTGATATGTGAAACAGAGGAATCAAGATGTTGTTCACCATGTTGTTGTTGTTGTTTTAAAAGCTTGGACATTCTTAATTGTGTGCCTGAGACACCCAGGCTGCAACAATATTTTCTGAGAGTTCATGGGAGATAGTGCATCCCGTTAACTACTTGCCCCAAACTTACTCCCACTTTCCTATCTGATTTCATAGGATCACAAGCCAGCCCCTGGGCATGTCTACACCATAGGGCGTAAAGGGAGGGAGAGCGGAGGATTGCGGACTAACCAGCTTCCGTGATCCTCCCTGGGTGTCTTGACGGCCACACGACATTCCAAAAGAACGTCGTGGTCACCATTCTTTTTCACAGAAGAGGAGAAAGGAGCACACTTACACTACTCCAAAAAACAAAACTTTAAAAAACATCCAACCCAGCTCCACACTCCACCCCCACCCCCGATGGGCATGGACTGCCACTGTGCAACTCTGTGCCCATTTCAAGTGCCCCACTACTTGTGGAAGACCCGGGGGCAGCGGCTCCTGATATCCCGGGGAAAGTCCCGGGTCATTGGATGCACAGGGATGCTCCAGGGACTACCCTGGGATATAGGACAGGTCTAGACATGCCCCCTGGCCTAAGAAAATTTGTTCTACTTCTCCTCTCCCACACAACCCTAAGGAAGGTAATTCTCCATACAAGAAATGGAGATCCTTCTACTTTAAGTGTTGAGATGGAAGCTGTCATGAATCCCAGTACTTGTGCATGCTTCATAAGGCAGTTTCACCCAATGGATGGAAGAAGGTCCTTAGAAATATTAGCTAGCCAAACTCATGGTTCCCATCTCCCAGCTGGGATATATTTATCTCATGGATAGGGGAATACACGTAAGGGTTTTTAGTGCCTTCAGTCCTTCATGTGGTTTTCCAGTGTTATGTGGTATGCTTCATACATGACTATTTTACCTAAACAAGCAGGGCAACCAGGAAAGACCTGATTTAGTGAGCGGCAGATCCCATTGTCATGGCAAATTATTCTCTCCCCCCCCCCCCGGGTGTCTTTGTCCTACACCAGGGGAGGGCAACTTATGGCCCTCCAGATGTTTTGGCCAATGATCCCAATTAGCCCTAGCCAGTACTCCTATTAGCTCTAGCCAGTGGTGATGGACGATTGGAGTTGTAGACCAAAATATCTGGAGGATCACAAGTCCCGTCGTCCCCCCGCCTCTGTTTTTCTTTTACAGTTTGTACTTATTCCAGCCTGATTCAACAGTACAAGAGGATACATGAGGTAAAACTGTATATCACCTTGAATTAGGAATTCAACACCATTTCCTGATCCAGAGATCTTGTTTACATACATTTATAGGTTTGCACACGAGCAGTGGTGCATTTCTCCAGTCACATAGTAACTTTCAAAAATCTTCTTGCACATCTTTCTTGACTAGGACCAGTATCTGAAATTCAAAAACACAGGTTTGAGTGCCTGCACAGAGACATGCCATTCTCTCCAGTAGAGATTTTAATTTTTAACGTTCCTATTTTCTGAATTATCCTTATGGTTCAACGGCATACTGTCAATCAGTCATTCTGAGGTCTGTACCAGTATAAAGTGATTAGTCTATCAATCTGCAGTTCAGGCACACATTTTAATTTCTCTGAAAAGTGCTAAATCAATAAAATTAACATCTTTAAGGGTTTCCATAATTGGGAAGCATAAATTTAAAATTGTTTTCAAAGAAAACATATGTTGTTGAGATGCTAACCATGGATTGAATGCAAAAAGGAATTCAAATCCTTCTATTACCTCTTTGCTATTTACTTTTTAATTTAAATCCCATCCTCCTGCTGCTGCTGCTGTTGTTGCATTCTCTCTTACAATATGGGCCCATTCTTGCAACCTTTGTACCTGTCTCAGAGCAGGGGTTGTTGCATTTTCTTTTTGGCAGTAATGGAATTACTCTTCCATTTCATTTTTCAGACTCACCCAGCAATGCTGAAATTTCTTATACAAGCTGAAAGTGAGCAACTTGTCATCAGTGTGGAGAGAAATGAGTAAGTAGTTCTAATTTGTATTCCTTGCAGTCTAGTAGTGTTAGTGAGTGGATTACAAAGTTCAAATTGATGGCTTATGTTTGTAATGCATGGGGAACTGTGGCCCAATTGGCTATCCAGTTTTAGAAAAAAAGAGTCATATAGCTGTATTTCTAGAGTCTTTTCCACTTCTTTAAAACAAGATGATAATTCTGTGGAAGTACAATATTCACATCTCTTTTGGCATTGCTTTAAGCCTGCTTCACTCCCTTGACACACAACACTTGTAGCCCCTATTCATATTATTAGGGAAAACTGGGGGGGGGGGAACCCTACATATATTTATTTCTCCCTTTTGATATCCCTGCTTATTTTGGCAACAGATACCCTGTGATCTAAGTCTGGCCCAGTGACAGTCACCAGTTGGTTTGCCACTCACTTCTAGTGGATAACAGAGTTTTTAAGTCCTAACTGACCTTCTAACAGCTGGAGGGAGGGAAAAGTGCCAGAAATATAATAAGCTATACCAGCCAAAATATTTCCTACCGACACTCTCATCAGAAGAAAGGCAGTGTACTGAGCTTGGTCTTTCATCCTCAGCCATCTGTACATTACAGGTTGCAAGTCAGTAAGAGGATAGCAGAGAGATTTGGTACATCTCTCCAGTTTCCCTAGAGTGACATTCTAGCCAATCTAGTTGTTGAATTCTGGTTTATGGGAATAAGCAATCCTTGTGAAGTGCAGTATCTATCCATGAGGTAACCTTGCCTGCTGTGGGTGGGAGGGAGTCCTGTATCTTTCTTCAGGATGAAGTAGCTTCTCGGTTGTTTTCAGTTTCGTCAGTGACCTGATGCTCCTAAATGTCTTAAGTATGGCTGGCTTTAGAATAAAAAACGCCCAGGGCGAGGAGTGCCTTCAGTGCTTCCACCTTGTAGTCAGTTTTGCAGGGCCACCCAGACGGTTTATGGGGCCTGGTGCAGGTGTGATGTCCATTGAGAATGACATTGCTCAAAACCTTGATCTCTCAGCCACTGTGCTACAGTTTGCTCAAGCCAAAGTTCAAAAAGCCACATTTTGAACAGTGGCAGTGCACTAGGCAACACAGCGGAATGGTCACAGGTGTGTGTGTGTGTGTGTGTTTTGCAGCAGTTCCCATCTTTATTTTACTATATCAACTATTTTTATCTTTAAAAATAATAAAGAAAAGTTGTAAAAAAAAAGGCATCCAGCTGACCTCTTACAGCTGTATATTATTATTATTTTTATTATTATTATTACAGTACTTATAGAGTTTACAGTGCTAAGCACTCTGTAACATTGCCTCAGAGTAAAGTTGCATTTCACTGATTTTTACCTAGAGTAAACGACAACAAAATGGAAATTAAAAAATAAACATACTTTAAAGTTATCTGAAGGAAGTTTTTTTTTTGTAGTTAGTACCCAAACAACCTGTAGAACCTTGAAAGAAATGCTACAAACACTTGCTTTTTGCCACCTTAGCTCATTGCAGACCATACATTAAAAACACACACATAGCCACTGAGCCCAGCTTGGTGCCCTCCTCAGCTCAGCACCCTGGACAACCATCCAACTTGCCCATCCCTAAGGCCACTCAATCAGTGGTATGCACAGCATCTTTTAAGATTATAATTTTCACTACTGGCATCTGAGCTCTTGCAGAGGATGTCTTCTGTGTTGCTAATTACCTTGAGGGAATCTACACGTCGTACTGAAGGTGCCTGCATGCGCCTCCAGTGCGTCCTCAAAATGATGGTGTAGACGGAGAAAGAAGAGGCGGAGGAAGAGGCGGTGGAGGAGGAGGCTGGGGAACCGGCTGCGTCCTTGCTGCCGCCACCTCCCCGCCGGCCTCCTGCTGCCGGGATAAGAGCCACCCAGGTCAGAGAGCTCGGCGGAAGGACGCACTGGAGGCGCACGCAAGCACCTTCAGTACGACGTGTAGATTCCCTTCTTGATTCTTCTTTGTGGTCTCTGGGTCACACACATAGGCTCTGTGCTTCCATGGAGCCCATATGTGAGAATGTACAGATGCCCACTCAAAGAACTTCAGTTAGAGATAAGCGACCGGTCTTTGTCAGATTTGGGATGCCTTTGTTTTGTAAGTCTGAAAACAAATCTACGTGATTGGCTGTTTTCTGTAGGTATAAACAGCCTTGAGGTTATGACCATGATGCTGGCTAGGCTGGATTATTGGCTGCTGTCATGCTGGTAAATGGGAGAGAAACCTCCTGGGTCCCCAGACAGCAGTGGGGCTAAAAACATTGTATGTAGCATTGTGTCAGTGTTTCAAGGTAGAAATCTCAGTAAACTCATCCTTATCTCATATTTCATGTCAAGAATGTGTCTCCCAAGGGGAAGGCATTTACTTTAGAAGTGCTTGTGGACCTTATGGCTGGGCACCGTTGATAGCAGTTAGGGTATGCCTATGTTGTGTGTCAGACTATGTTTTATGTTCTATAAGAGAGTAATTGAAATATAAATAACTTATGAATCCCAGAATTGATATGACTTTCTAGACTTTGTAAATATGAAATGGCTATACTAGGGCCAGTTTGCACATTACATTGACCTTGTTCAGATGACACAGTAAGCCATGGTGGTTAAGCATTTTGGGCTAAACTTTATGGCATAGCATGTCATGTGAACCATTCCTAACCATGGTGGCTACATAACCACAGTTTAAACATGCTCACTAGTTGTTTGCTGCAAAAGGGTTAGTGGCCTATCCATGGCTTAGCACATTGTGTGAACAGGCACATAATTTCACATAGGTGTATGCCTAACATAGGTAAAGTGGGACAGTGACAAACTCCTCTTTGCATAATGCTGATCATATATGTATATCCATTAGTATTTGGCTGCACTTTCCAAATTGAGTATACCCTCATAGAAAACCTGGGTTTGCCTCTTGGTGAAATGTCCCTGAAAAACCCAACAAAGGGTTAAAGTGGATCCAGAGTTTATGAACTCATAACATGTGTGCTTTCCTTCTCTGTAATGGAGCATGAGATAATGGTTTTCCAAAGAATGCATTTTCGTATAAGAAATGTAAATGGACTCTTGCAAAGATGTTGAAATAACTATTACATAAGTGTGCTTGAGATGAGAATAGAATATGAAGTACAAACACCTTTTCAATTTCTGAGCAAATACATTGAGACCATAACACAGGCATTCAAGGTCTGTGTGTTTTTTACCTAATTGTTTCATAAAAGCATACTCCCACTTGTGCAAACTGGGGGAGGAGAAAAACTTGTTAAATGATATAATTTCTGTCTTTGTCAGATCATTAAAATAAACTTTGATGCAGTTATTTATAGTTGGCTGAAACAACTGCTTTTAACATTAAAACCATTTACTGAAATGAAAAGCTGGATTTCAGATCACAGTTCAGATATATTAGTTCATCCAAATGAGAATGAATTGATCGATTAGTAAAAATGTTCTTGATCTTTTGAAATAGGCAGTGCCTTTAGGTGCTAAAGTACAAAACACTATCTGGGGAATTTACACTTGTAATCACACTTCTTAATTTAGAACTAGTTTACAGTGGGACTGAATAAGAATCCTGTAATCTTGCAATACTTTAAAATAAATTAGAAACAGCCTTTCAAAATCAGCAGGTCATCCACTCTTTACAAAATAGCGATGTTTGCTCAGGCTAACCTTCTATCTACTTAACTGTATTGCATGAAGTAATTATTATGGGCCAGTATTAAGCAAGCTACAAGAAATTCACTCTCTTAAATGACTCATAATAGGAGTTATGCATATGGGTCAAAGGGATAATTGTCAACTTTATACCGTCTTATGCAGTTTTCTCTTGGTACAGACTAGTGGTATATGCACAACCGTATTTTCTTGCAAATATATCTTGATACAGGAATTACCCTGTGCACAAAATAGGAACTATACAGAACGAGACAAATAGGCTGCTTTCCTGTAGGAGCAAAGCTTTAGGTTTCTTTACTACTCTAGATATTCACAATCAACAACAAAGATACTCAGTGCTCCATAACTGCTCTAGTATACCTCTAACATAGCATATGATAAGCTCAATGTGGTATGATTCTGTTTTTCTCTAGGCTAAATAACTTGGGGAGGGGAATCTGAGTCTAAAATCAGCTGGAGAAATCTGGGACAGTTTGGGTTCCTTCAAGGCAAATTAAGTATATTGTGTGAAATTTCTTTTTTAAAAGTACAATTTTTATACTTTGTGAAACACTGAGGGACACTTTTATGACCATCTAGGATTATTAGGCTCAAATAATATGAATACTTTGTCACACAGTACCACAGCAGTGCAAAATGTGAGTAGGATAGATGGATTCATAATCCAATGCATTGGAGCTACATTTTGAAGTATCAGGACTTGATGACTCCTGGTGAAGCATTGCACAGTGGGAAGTCAAATATTATTTGCTGGGATGGGAATCCTCCAATGAACAAACATTCATTGCACTTTTGAGGCCACACTTCTTTAACACTCCAAGACATTTCACTTTCATGATCGGTTCTTTCTTGGTGGTCCACAACCTCAAAGAAAAACCCACAGCTTGGCATCTAAACAAAAACATTCTTCTGATTCATGTTCTAGATACAGACTGACAGTGTAATCCTAGGCATGCTTGCTTGGGAGTAAGCTCTGTGGAAGTCAATGGGAATTAAATGGGACCTAAAGCAAGCTAATGGGACTTAATTCCAAGTAAATATTCAAAGGATTATACTGTGAAGCTGCAGTGTGATGGAAACGTCTGTAGCCATAAGCTTCACAAAATACGGTGGGACTTACTTCCAATTAAATATGTATAAGATAGTGTGTTAATACAATTCCTGTTGAAATAACTGTAGAAGATGTACTATTTGAGTGGTAGTTGGATCAAGGCCATATACGTAAGGCTTTCAGACATGAAAATGAGATGGAATGGTTTTATCATTCCAAATATTCTTTGTGTGTTTCTTCAAGTCCACTTCCTCTTCTTTAACCCTAAATTGATATTTTAGTTGATGCGATTGCTTTGCTCACAACATTGTTAACCGGAATAATTAGAACAACACATTTCCAGTGCCAGATAAACTGACAATCTCTGTTAATAATTTGACATGCTTATTATCAGTGGCTTGATAGTCAAAACAAACAACAAATTCCTGTGGGGAAAAATAGGACCTCCCAGAAGTATATTGCTGTCATAATTTATTGCTTTAATGTAGTCACAAAATATTATAAATTATCCCCTGTGCCGCTGACTGAGCTTTTTTTATCTGTGAACACTAGAACCAGCAGCTGTAGTGGAGTGTTTCAGTGAAAGCTGACAGTTGGAGTTGCCCTTTAATTAAAATAAACAGTTGCTTTTTCAAAAGTTGCACTTCACTGTTACAACAACAGCAATATATTAAATGTACAGCCAACCACTTTCAGGCATTGTGCTAGTGTTTATGCCATTATTCTTGTCAATTATTTGCTTTACTTAAATGTCAGTGTAAGGGTTCTTTTGTATACAACTTTTAATGTCTTGAGTGAAAAAGACCACATGTTATTGCAGTGATCTAGAGCCTAATCTATACCAAGCAGGATATTCCACTGTGAAAGTGGTTTATAAAAGGCAGGAGCCACACTACTTGCTGCTTTATAGTGGTATTGAAGTGCACTGACAAGTGTTGGGGCCCATTGACACATGCCATATACTGCTTTCATACCACTTTCATAGTGCTATATCCTGCTTGGTGTGGCTCCTGCTTTTTATATACTGCTTTCATACCACTGCTCGGTGTAGATTAGGCCTGAGTGGATGATTTTAGACGCTGGACTTATGCTCTTACATTCCCTGCACCTTTAGATGGTAATGTGCACTACTTCACTTACTTTTCAAAATAGGGATGGGCAAACATGCAGTGTTCAACCTCACTGAGGGTCTCCATGTTCCTCATGAAGCTCGGTTCGTCTTGTTTGTGCTCCTGAACGCAAGCTCCTTTTTTCTTTTGAGTCAAGGAAAACTGCATTTTAAATTGGGGGGGAAATGTGCATTTTTAAAAACATGATTTTTTCCCAATCAAAAATGCAATTTCTCCCATTGGCTAAAGCATGAGCATGCAAATTTTGGGGTGCATTGAAGCACACACTTGTGCAAGCACACACTTGTGCACATGTGCATTTTTATGCACACTTCTGAATGCAAACGCAAGTTCAGGAAATTGCAAACATTTCCTGAGATTGCATTCCTGCTTATGTTCAGGATTCCAGGATTCTATAGGGCAGGCAGGCCTGGATTTCTGCACTTAAATCCTGCTCTGACTGCTCCACTGTGGGATTAAGTACTGAAACTTGCTACATCTTCACTACAAGAGAAGGCATCCTTCCTATTTAAAGCAGAAGTGCCCAGATGTTTGACAAATGATAACCTAACAACAGCATTAGGAAAATATTTGATCTTATACTTTCATGTGAGAATGTGAATGTGAGTGGATACATTCACAGTGCATCCACTCTGTCTGGTGGAGTGATTACAGCAGCCTTTCCGAATTGGGTGCCTTCCAGATGAGTCAACTCAGCCAGCATGGCCAGTAGTCCAACACAGCCTGGAGTCCAGCCATGATGGAGAAGGCTGAATTAAAATATTGGACTAGGACTGGAGAGACTAGAATTCATTGGATAAATTCCTGGAGGAGAAGGCTATCAATAGCTACTAGCCCTGATGGTTATGTGCTATCTCCAGTATTCGAGGCAGTAAGCCTGTGTGCACCAGTTGCTGGGGAACATGGGTGGGAGGGTGCTGTTGCACCATGTCCTGCTTGTTCATGCCTGGCCGATGGCTGGTGGGCCACTGTGTGATCAGAGTGCTGGACTAGATGGACCCTTGGTCTGATCCAGCCTCAGGGCACTTCTTATGTTCAACATACAGTCACCTGTATTCTGGTTCATAAAGGAAAAGCATATTTTGATTGAAACAAGTATATTTATTTAAATCATTCTACCAGTGTAGATATACTGCAGCAATAGTTTGAATTTGAAGTCTTAATCTTTCCAGGTGACACATCCTCCCTGGATTCTAATTTTAGACGCGATCTATGCAACAATTAATGAATAAATAATAGAGTTTTAAATGAATGCAATGAAGGCAGTGCAAATGAAGAGCCTATTTTTTCTATCAATTGTATGTCCCACCACCAAGGAAAATGTTAGTCAATACTGTAAATACTATTATAGCTACTATTCTGTTGCTCTGGAAAAGACTAATTTTTGTGAGTTATATTATGTATGTTTATATATTATCCAAAATATCCTTTGAATGCAGTATAGTGATTACTGCTTGTTTGCAACTGTAGATTTGGGGGTAGAGATTAGGAAGGAATTGTTGAAAGAGTAACTTACAGCTAAAGAAAAGCCAAACATAATCAGTTTGGGGTTTGGATTTGCTGAGATAAACAAACACAGCACCACAAAACTTCATTACTTCATTTTTTTAACCCCTCTCAAAAGTTACACACATGCACACAGAGACTGTCCCTTAGGGAGACCTAAAGGAATATATACAAGGAAGCTGCCCAGAATTGGGATGAGGAGTGAGCTAAAAAGACACACCGAAGAAAGCTGAAAATTGTCATACTGACCTCTAGGTGGGCTAGCCTTCATTTTATAACCCGTCTCAGTCTTTTACTTCAGTCTTTCTTTCAATCCCCAAATATAGCCCAGTGGATAGTCCATGGACTGCACAAGTCCTTTTTCTGACGACTGACTAATTTTTCCAGGCCTGTCCCTTTAATACTAACACAGGACATCATCAGATGAGTGTTTTATTGCACACTCGTTACTGAGCACTCGCGGATTTTTGCAGGTCCTATTCACAACATCATCTGCATCCCGCACGCCTCCCACCCCTTCTAGCCTTTGTTGCACCACACACACAAGAACCCGGTAAATCCAATTTATTTTTGAGATGGAACTTGCCACTATCTCCTGCTGTGTGCAGAAAAAGCAGCGCAAACAAAGTGGCCCACTGAATGGGCCACATGCATGTTGTTTACTTCCTCTTTCAAAAGAGGAATTAATGAGGGACAAAAGCGCAGGAGGGTAAGTGACAGTGAGGAAACACGATTTCCCCCCCATGTGATTCTCAGACACTAGTTGCAAAGCTAGCTAGTTTTCTCATGTGTGTTCCTTTAGAAGTTTCTCGAGAGCTGCAGAGATCTGAGACTGGGAATTCCACCCCCCAAACCTGCCTATTGTTTTGACAAAAAGTTTATGAAACTGAAAATATTGATGTCCACCCATCCCCACTCACCAAAAAGAAACAAACAAAAAAAAGAAAGTCTCAGCCTGTACCTGTTTATGTTAATTGCAATGTGCCAGAAAACAATGGAAATGCAGCGTAATAATCCTGTTAACGTTACTGTTTCCAGAAAGGTGATTCCAAACTCATTTCATGTGTCTGATGAAGTGGGTAGTAATCCATGACATCTTAGGCCACAATAAATCAATTAGTCTTTTAAGGTTCCACAAGACCGATATTGTGGCTATTATGGTGAATGTAAAATACTTTATGATCAAGTGGAAACCACCAACTCAGTGGTATCTGCTTAATTGAGACTCCTATTTTGCTAGCATGATGTTCCATTAGGAACAGCTAGAGAACTATTAAATTGGTCCTCTTCTTCCCATATCTGCCATTCCCTCTTACCAAGCTAATTGGCTTCTTCCTGATGGCTCTTTATGCTAAGTCTCTTCCATTTTGGTGAAGGAACCAAAGCACCACGAAGCATAATGAATTTGTAACAAAGCCCAAGATCATGTAAACTTAATCCCATCATTACAATGAAAGAGAAATTTGGGGATTAAGATATAGTTTTCTCTGCCTGCATAATTAGATGCAGGTCGTTTTTCTGACTTTGAAGAACAACTACACAAGCCATTGTCTCCCAGAAAATACATAAAACAAGCATTGGGGCACAGCATGAAGCTGTACCAGCTAATTAAATATAGGAAAAGCAATTGAGGAAAAGATATTCTGGCATATGCAATTAACATATTAAAAGAAATCTTCACTTTAAATTACTGCTCCCTGTCTATAATTGCAACAGCAGAATGCCAGGTATTCTGATAACTTTATTCTACTATCACTTTGTGGGGGAAGCCAGAGGGTTATTGGCCAAGTGAAGCTTGCTTCCTTTCTCCTTCAGCTTATCTGGATACAAATAGAACGCTATCATTTATGGATATAAAGTGAATCAGGAAAGAAAGAAAGAAAGAAAGAAAGGAAGGAAGGAAGGAAGGAAGGAAGGAAGGAAGGAAAACATCTTTCTTTACATACATCACAAAATGATTAATCACAATGTTCCTTCCAGCACACTGGAGACCACTTCGATCTTTTAAATAACATGGGCTGGTCAATCCTGTGGTCCTGGAATTCCAGCAGCGAAATTATGCCACCGTAATGACAGAAAAACTGAGAAGGACACAACAGCACGGCAAACTACAAGGAGCGTAGCGATTCTGCCAGCTACTCTCGCTACCTCCATGCCATCCACTGTCACTCTTTCTTAGGTACTTTCTCAGTCAAAGTACCGTTGGTGGAACTCCACTGCATCACCAGTGGGGTTCCACCAACGAATGCTGGACATTATGCCAATCCCTGGTGGTGGTGTAGCTCTCAGATCTGCTGGTATACGGAATTTAGGATTTGGCCCAAGGCACTCCAGCTGTCATATATTTAACTAGACTAATGCTCTAAATAATTGTTTTGGTCTGGCATATTTCAGGATAAACAGATCATTCCATTTCCAGTCCATGTCAGTTTCACATATGTTCGTCCATAAGTCCGTTTTGGCATTTCCTGCATTAATCGGCAATTTAAAACCACCACCAACCACAAAAACTTTAATATATATTGAAATATGTATTGTTTTAACATATTTTCTCTTGAAGTATGCATTTCTAAACATATTTTACCTCATCATACTCATTTTATACACATTTTGATACATTTTTGAGCCAAGAACTGCATCGCAAAATTATGAGAATGGTGAATTCTGAAGGGTATTTGCATTCCAATCTGCACATTAGCCTAAGTGTAGTTCAAGTTGGCCTGCTCTGAAACCCAGACTAAAACAAAATCCTCAAACGTCCACAGGCAAATTACATATTAATTTGATGCATGTTCTTTGAAACCTATGCTGGTTCCTCTTCCCTTCCTGATGATTTACTCAAACTAGTGCCATCACCAAGATTATGGGTCATAACTGAGGCCTTGTAAACAATTACCAGACTCCTGGCTTTGACTGTTTCTTTTGTGGATTTTCGACAGGCAGTCCACATTACATGTGGCAGTTTTGAATAATCACTTGTGTTGCAAGCCTATGGGGGTGTTAGGTTTCATTCTCTCCCTCTCTGGTGTGTGTGTGTGGGGGGGGAGATGTATGTCAGTAAGTAAGAAACTGGTCAGTCTGGTTCAATTTGATAGTCACATCACAACATAACCAGGGCCCTTGTTTAGCACTAAAGTCTACAGGTTTTTCCCTGTTTTTTTTTTTTTTTTTTTTTTTTAGTGTTTTATCCATGAGATCTAGAAACCCATGTTTTTAATGTAAAAGTGTCTGCAGATAGTTGCAAAGTTTTGGGCACTCAAAAAAGTCTTTGGGGAACTGCATGTGGCCTTTCAGTTATAATGGTCAAACTAGTCATAAGTCTTACCCCAATCACATATAAAGGGGAGTGGGAACCATCTGATTAAAATAGTAAATGAAGTATGAGGTGGGATGTTTAATTTTACCTGCCTGCAGTATTCTTCCCTAACTTCACTTTTCCATCTGGACACTGGTATCTGAAGTGAGCTTGGCTAGGAGCAAAACGTCTGAGTTTTAAGAGGGTTCAGCACCCTCCTCACATGCTTGTCCTTTTTTAACTTTAAATTGGACCTCTATCCTCTATTGTGCTCAGCCAGGACAGATGCAGATCCCAGGGTGAAGGACATGGAATAACGGGCTCAAGTTACAGGAAGTCAGATTCCAGCTGGACATCAGGAAAAACTTCCTGATTGTTAGAGCAGTACATCAATGGAACCAATGACCTAGGGAGGTTGTGGGCTCTCCCACACTAGAGGCATTCAAGAGGCAGCTGGACAACCATCTGTCAGGTATGCTTTAGGGTGGATTCCTGCATTGAGCAGGGAGTTGGACTCGATGGCCTTATAGGCCCCTTCCAACTGTACAATTCTATGATTCTATGAAAGAGATGTATTTGGTCTTGTCATATGTACTTTGCCCTTACACTGAATTATGTCCTGGGTAGACATTGGTGGCAAAATGAACCCAGGAAGGTGCCCTTCAGATGTCTTCTTCCTTTACAGGCCACTTATGACATAAGGCTAAATGTTTGTTTTCATCCACAATTTTGTTTCCAAGTTCTATAGGGTTCTACATGCAATCTCAAATCTATTTCTTCAGAAAGTTAACTGTGTATAACATCTGCCAAAGCCTTGGGTTTCCATTCACTATCTTATATTGTAACATAGCCCAGAAACGAAGTGGATTTTCTCACTCTGCGTCTCCCCGCAAACTTGACAGGTCCTCCACAGTGACTCTAAAAAAGCAAAGAGAATTGTAAACATGTTTTAGAAACTGGGGGCGAACTTGCCCTTAATTAATTATCTGCTGGGTATTTTCAGCTTGATACATAGTCCCTGGGGTCTAATTTTGTTGAATAAGAGCAGGACAGATGACAGTATGTGCAATGGCCTCTAAAATTTCTCTCCTCCATACTCATAGTGACAACCCTTTGGCTCACATTCAGGGTTTTAAAACAAGAAGAAGTTTATTTTAGTCCCTCCTGAAGGCTCTGTAGAGGAGACTGAATCATGTTGCCTGGACAACAAATTTGATAGGGATAGACACCAACTACTTAATTATCTTTTCCCCCCATATTCAGTGATGCCCTTGAAATTTAAAGAGCCATAGTAAACAAGCTCTACCTGCATTCGAGTACGATCCTGCAATGCAATACCATTATTTAGCTATGAATATATCATATATAGTAAAAGGTTAGCATGTCCTGTAAAGAAACAGAGAATTAGATTAAGTGAGAAATAGTTCACTGTAGTGGTGAGCAAGAGTAGTGATCAGGCTGCCGTAGTACGATGCTGTTTTTGATACCAACCCAGCTCTAGGTGTTTGAGGGCCCTTGGGTGAGACACCCTCCATGGGCTCCCAACCTCAGTGAGGCTACCTTCTCACCAGCTATGATTGCTCCTCCTCTTTCTCATCATAGCTACTACTTGTTTGCTTGCTAGAGCCAGTTCTCATCTTTCTCACCCTGCCATTGTCCAGGCCAGAGTGAGAGGCAGATGAAGAAGCAGGCTGCAATGGTGAGGAGGAGGAGCAATTCCAAGAGGCTGTGGTCAGTGAGGCCCTGCTGGGATGTGCACCAACCATGGCTATCCTTAACACTGGCCCTGGCCCCATTAAACATTGCAAACTGTATCTTTAAACTACGAATTTCCCTTCTACCTAAAACAGGGATAAGCAGTGTAAGTATCACTGACCATGTCTAGCTCAAACATTTCCCCAGTCTCCACCATTTCTGTCCCTGAATGATATAAGATACTTTCTTTGAGTCTTGTGTTGCTTGCCCCTAAACTAGAGGGTGGAAAACAAATGCTGTTTTTTCCCCATTTAGATATGAAATTTCTCTCCAAATCTCCAGGATTTTGCTCTAAGTGAAATTAGGAGGCAATTTAACCTCTCTCAGTTTCTTGATCATATACATCTCTCCTCATTTCCCTCCTTCCTTTCCTCTGAGCCATTTCAAGCAGCACTGAAGGGATGGGAGGACAGAGAAGCATTTATCACACCCCTAGGTTGGTAACAAAGGGGAGGGGAGGTACTCCTGCCTTAAGATGTGTCATAAATCAAGATGCTCTTGCTTGTTTTGCCTGCCTCTGCACTTCTCATGGCCCCTCCGTATCCTTGCCCCTAAGCTACTGATTTTGTGGCTTTTACCCAATGTTTCCATAAAAGCAAAGATGAATCAATTCACAGCACTGGAATAATGGAACCTAAAGCAGGAAACCTTGCATCTAATACTATTAATTACTGAAGGGGTGTTAATTATCATTGTATCTTGGAGAATAAAAGCATCACATATTATTTGGAATTAATAGCATACAAAACTAAGGCTGTGGCCACGACTAGATGGCCATAACTAGATGATCAAGTCCCAGGTTAATAAGCTGAGATATTTAAGCCTCCTGCATGCACCCACAGCCATTTTGCTCCTCCCTTCGCATTAGTGGGGAAACAAGCCAAAAAGCCAGCTTCCCATTATGTCCCAACTAGGAAGCTATTGTTAATGGTAAATAAATCAGAATATTAAACCATAGTTTATCCTAGCTTGTTTGGAAGCCATTTATCATAGTTTGCAATTCAGACATAAGAGGAAGCTATGGTTGACTGTTGACTTCCTAGCTTGTTTCCCTATTTACCCAAAGGGAGGAGTAAAATGGTGGCATGTGGCTGCATGAAGCTTGTCCATCTCTTGGCTTATTAAGCCAAGATCTGATGGTCCAAATGCAATCAATGGGTAGAGCATGAGACTAAAGAAAATACTTTGAAATATGGTGGACTCCACTTCTGCTTGTTTTCTTCTATACTAGCTATCAATGATACAAATTACATTTTTTCAGGGATATAGTGTGGATTAGTAACAGTTTCTGCAAGCACGTTTTAGTCCTCCATAAAATGAACAAGATGCATACTCTAGAAAAAAAGAAGCATAACTCATGCTTGTTATGCTTTAATACTATGGCAAATAAACACCTTATCAGCTTTATAGCAGCAGTCTGGGTAATTTAAAGCAGATGTGTCTTCCTTTATTTAATCATGGCATCAATTATTTCTTGGACAGCACTGATTAGCTGATGTGTATATAAAGAAAATGGGCAGCTAATAGCCACGCTTCTAAGGGTAGAGCATGCTAAAAAGAACAGTAAGATTCCTCTGACCCAGCAAAATCGAGTTAACTGGAATGAATCTTCATCATGAGTCATTAGAAGAGATGACACTTTGGCTACAAGATGAAAAATCTTGATGAAGGCCAGTTGTAAAAGCATAACCTAGTGTTTAATAAATGGATCATGGTGACTCATAAATTCAGTGCATACATTTGTTTCTTTGCAGTAAATGTCAAGCTTAGTAAAACAACATTTCCTCTGCTGGATGTGCCCCCACCCCTCATCCAGAGGTTGACTTTGAAGAGATACTTTGAAAATCATTGGCAGCAAATATTAATACAACGCCACAGTCGAACAGTATCAAAAGCTAGAATGAAAATGTGTTCCACATATTTTCTGTTGTACTGGTATATTGTCATTATTTTCACAACTGAGTAATCAAGTCGGGGGCTTTAGTGCTTCAGTATCATTTATGTTGCAAATTGATCAGTGTTTTCTATATTTTCCTCCTGACTTAATGGCATATGGTTAAATTCCAGCAGGACTGCTGTGTTGGTTGTAGCAAAAACAACAGAATGTTGTGTCACCTCTAACAGATTTTTTGTGGACTAGAATCCACTTCCTCACATACATTATATATAGTCTGCAGTTTGCACACACATATACACAAACACACATACAGGGAGAGGGGGGAATACAAACTGGGACCAACAGGCTATGGAATCTCAGAGGTAGCGATAAGTCCGTGATATTTCCATGAAGAGTTAAAATGTATACAAAATAAGTACAGTGACCCTTTCACAACAATAATAAATGGAGATAATATTATCTGCCTTGCTATGCTATGCTAATATAATAGCTACAGTTAGAAAGAAACCCATGGTTCTAATTAACTCTGAATTCAAGAGAATTGCATTTGCTGACAAATACTAGTTCAGCAATTTCACACTTGGGCTTTCCTTTGGCGAATGCATTTTTTTCCACTGCTCTTTATACTCATTTGGGCATTCTTCCCCTGAAACTCTTACTCCATTGGAAATTAATAATGAGGTGTATTTTGAGCTGATGTCCTGCTTTTATATCTGTGAGGTCAGCATTCATCAGAACAGATCTGCAAGACCAGTAGTTGTTAGTGACACATGCTCAGAACTTGATTACTTTAACACCGTATTTGGTCTCGATTCAAAAACTGCCCTCCTTTCTTGATAGCTATATTTTAGTCTGGTCCTCATATCCCTATTGCTGTTCAGTGTGGCTTCTCAGTCTTCAAAACATCAAGTCTGGCCACCCATTCCTGCTTGTCCTGGAACCTGCAGAATCAGTAAATTATATCAGGTTCCATGTCAACATGGAAAAGAGGACAAGACAGAGGGGAGGGTACACACTGCTAAAACATGTATCTGCTCTAGATCAGCCTCCTCCTGGAATTGCTGACACATCTACTTCCTTTGCATTCTGTTAGCCAGCCAGTGGCCAGGATGTCATGAATCAGGTACCTTTATGACCAAGAACATTGTGCATTCCCAAGTGGTATTGCCAGATCACAAAGGCAGCAAAATATTACACTTGAAAAAAGCCATTTAAAAGCATATGCTTGTGGAGGAAGCTTGTAATTAGTAGCCCAAATATCATTTATTTTGGAGGGAAGTTTGCACATCTTTAATTTGTCTCCTTTAGGTGGCCTGTCATTGCTACGGATAGCAGTTTTATATTCAGGGGTTGTCTATAAGAATGGGCCTAATGCCATCCTTATGTGAGTCCTGTGTGAGTCCTATAAATTGCTGATGAAATGTTGGAGCAGTTTTAGCTGGGAACCATAAGTGACAAGAAGTTGTATTCTGACGCTTTGTCTTCTGGGTCTGTCCACAGAAAGAAAAATGGAGGGGAATATCAATAAATAATACAAAGGAGAAGGAGAGAGGGCCGTTTTTTGTGGTTGCTGGGAAACCTTTACTCTTGGAGACAGCACAAGAGGCAGTGTTTCACTGGGAAGTGGGCATGTTTCATGCCCTTAAAGAACAGAATTTCACTCAAAATTCTTTGGCTTTAGAAATTTTGTTTTACTTCTCTTCCAAAAACCGATTCTTAACAGTTCTCGAAGTTTATCCCTCTTTAGCAAGTTTATGAGTCATGTTCTTAATTTGGGGTTCAAAAATCAAAATCATTATTTTATATAGCTATATTAATAAGTTTAACTTTCAGTGGCCCCTGGCAGGTCAAACTGCAGTACCAGTGTAACGCCCTGTTTTGTAACATAGCACTTGCTCATTCATCACTATGTCCCATCCTGGACTATTTCATAGAAGAAGATTTGGAAAACAAAACATAAAAAGGAATAGTCATGCCATAGTCATTGGAGGGAAGAGTTCATTGCAGTCTGGAAGGAATTATATCGGACAACACCCCTAAATGTCTTATTATGTGTTCACTTGTTTTATTTTAATTGGAAAAGAATGATCTCATTCAGGTGTCCTTCGGGACTGAGCATTGAATTCAAGTATCTGCCATTTATAAAACTGAGTCCTTGCCAAATACTGTGCAATCATGTAGCCCCAAACTATTACTTGACTACATAAACACTTGGAATTCAAGTGCTGGTTTGACTGTGTTTCTGATTCTTTCAGGTTTTCCTGAATCAGAGGTTGAGAGACAATATTGGTTTGTTGAATTGACAGCTGACATTCTTCAAAATGTCCTATTTTCAGTAGTTGGCCAGAAATACCACTTTCATGTGCATCATCATAGGTTTCACAGAAGACATCTGGAGTTAGAAATTTCACTATATCTGTGTTTGATTTTCTTGATTTGAGTTGAATTTTACTATATATATATATATATATATATATATATATATATATATACACACACACACACTTGAGTATAAAAATGCATACCTGAGGTCAAATTGCACACATGCCACATTAGTGAGAAGGGTGTGTGCATGCAGAATTAGGCATATGTCCCTTGGACATGGCAAAACACACCCCTAGTTTTATATAGACACACATCCATCATAGACTGAACTCAAACTCCAAACTGCAAAATATACATATGCTGCAGTCTGTCTTGCTTAGTACTCTTTTTTCAGTTAATAAAATAAGGATTTATTATATGTTACAAAGCATAGAACTAAGAAGAAAATTTGCATGTACTAATTTTGATCATATGTTTTTGCATATGTTATGGCATTATACTACATAGTACTGGAGACATTACACAGATTATTATTTTGCTTTTTTTGGTTATTTTAGTACAACTTTAAGATTCCCATGAGTAATATGAGGGCTAGAACAATCTGCTGGATAAATCAATAGATAGTAATAATACCAGAGAACCATTACCAATGGACCAATGTCAAACTAGGAATCAACAACTTTTATTAAGCTGTTCTACAATATTTGTCAGGGATCAGAGGGCAGTGTCCAGTGCTAGCATTCATCAGGTTGCACTAGCGGGAATGACCAGCAGCACAATGGGGGAGGGGCCATAGCCCAGTGAAAAGTCACATGACTTCCATGCAAAAGGTTCCAGGTTTAATCCCTGGCATCTCCAGGGAGGGTTAGGAAAGAATCCTGCCTGAAACCTAGACAGCTACTGCCAGTCAGTGTTGACAATACTGGGTTAGATGGACCAATGGTCTAGCTTAGTATAAGGCACAATGGGAAGCTAGCGCCTGCTACAGAAATATCAGAAACTAGCTCAAACTTGCATTTGTGGAATAGGATAGCTCAGTGGAACTTCCTTCCATGAGCCACTCTGATTTGTTCCATTCTGAAAATGCTAGTTTAAGTTAGTTTCCAGGGTTGTTGCGCTAGCAGTTCCCCCCACCCCCACCCTAGTGCAATGGTGCTATTGAATACTGCCCAGTGTACTTTACAGCTTGCATCTTGTTCTATATCCTATGTTATCAATGAGCTCAATAAAGGATGGAGAAGACAGTATCAAATTGGGCTGTGTAGCATAGGTAGAATAGACTTCAGGTATTTTGCAAAGAAGAAAATTTAGGTTAAACATAATTCCAATCCTCAAAGTGCTCTATTAGTGCAAGACTTATTTTCATGTTGGAACAATGTTATTATCATCATCACCAATGTACCTGTGAACTAGGCTGCAATCCTATACCAATTTACCTGGGAGTAAATCCCATTGAACTTGAGTAAGATGTTCTGAGTAGAAATGCATAGAATTGCCCTGTTACTTCTGCAAAAGAACAAAACAAAACAAAAATCTTGCTAGATGAAAGCAGTCAGGAATTATTTTAGGTCTTCTACTTCCTACTCCAAAAGTATGGCTACTTGATGTTGGGATGTGGTTGTAGACATTGTTCTTCCCCAATAAATTCACAGTACTATTGCATTTTGGGAGATGCTAATATTGCTAATATTTATACTTGAAAGCTGAGTCTCACAACTTCCTCATTCAACTGCTCTTCTCCATTCAACTGCTCTTCTCCATTCAACTGCCCTTTGAACAAGAAGTAGCACCAACAACAGAAATGCTCCCGCTTCTCTCTCTATCTGCCCTAAGGGCTTTGTCTTTAAATACTCACCATGGTCAGGGTAAACACACCTGTATGGACTCAGAATGGCCCTCCAGACTATGTCACAATCTAAAATAACATTAAACTATACATTCTCCACTACACTTTTGTAAACCCAAACATTTAAAACTTAAAGCATGCAAATTAATTCTCATCAAGCTTTCTGGATTTCCTTTCCTGCTTGCAATACTTCATTATATGGCAAACGTCTGAGGCCTCATCCATGTCATGCTTGTAATTGATTATTGCATTGAAAATAAATTATCATAGCTATTGAGCAGTATTAGTGCTTTTAGAGAAAGGGGAGGACAAATTTTCTCTTTCCTTTCTAAAGGACCAATATTTACATAATATCACAAAACAGAACAAAACCACGTTGTTGCTCAGATAAAGACCAAGCCTATCAGGAAAACCTATTGGGTCAGGGGGATCCAATGGGCTGGCTAGGTATGCAGACCCACTCTAGAGATTAAGAGCACTACTGGGAAGCCTTCTGATTGGGAGATTAACCACCCAGGGGAGGAGAAGTCAGATCTGGGGATTCCCATTTCTAAGCCTGGTGGATCCTGAAAAAAACATGTTTACTTCTGTTCCAGAGAGGCCTCAAATGTTGTTAGAAGATTCTGTTAGGGACAAACAAGCCAACACACCTGCTAGTACTCTGATGGCCTTTGTGGATGTATTTATTTACAAAACTTCCAGTTGATAAACCTTAATACCATTTATGTAATTTATGTTATCATGGCTGGTCTATGAATGGTTGTACCAGGAACCAGTCCTAGAACGTATGTTTTGCAACTTAGCATCTATTCAGACAGGAGCTGGAGCTGGAGACGGAGCACAGACTTGTAGAATATTCTGGTTCATTGATCAAACAAGGGGGAAAAGCCTGGCCAATCTACAGATTTCAAATTCTTTCTAATAATAGTAGCTGATGTTGCATATCTTTCTTCTTCACTTCTATACCTAAGGGGGTCCTGGGACTCAAGCATATACAATCCTGGACTGATCACTAGCCTAGATCTAGTTCAGACTATTCAGATCTTAGCTTAAGCTTTGGGTATATTGTTAATGTGCTCCTCAAGGTATTGAGGACCTGAAGCCACTTGGAACTCTCCTCTTCTTCTTCTTCTTCTTCTTCTTCTTCTTCTTCTTCTTCTTCTTCTTCTTCTTCTTCTTCTTCTTCTTCCTCTTCTTCTTTGTTTGTTATTGTTGTTTTTTCTTCTAACTATAATTTCTTTCTGGACTTTAAGGCAAAATGTAACTCTGGGGTCAGTATCTAGGGTTGGGCTAAGTTCCTAGAAGTGATAGATGAATCTATCAGTTTTGCTTTTTCCCACATTTGAATTATTAAAATCTCACATTCGTTCTCTCCTCAATATGAAGAACTTTGCAAATGTTGGTAAAACCTTACAAACAAAAGAACACCAAAAGAAATTCTTCCTTGTCTAAATCAACTCAATTCAATAGGTATACCTATTCCCAGCACAGAGAGGACCATGATAGCTGTTAAAGATGAGGTACCTTTCAGAAAAAAAGGAGGTGGCAACCCTCGTTCAGCACCACATACATGGTTGAATTTACAGGGATTCAAACCCAGACTTTTAAGAGCTAAGCACTCAAAGTCCTGGGCCTGGATGGAAGAATCTATCAGTTTTGTTTTCTTTCATACACTCCATTCTTTTCAAGTGATTTTTGTCCCAGATATAGAGCACTTCGTGAATATTGCTAAATTCTGACCAATACTGAATGGGAACAAAATTCTTACCCAGACCTACTTTCAGATATTGGGCAGTATAAATAAATAAATAAATGGGCTTTGTTTCTGGGACCCCAATTTGCATGTATAGGTAGCTGTCTCTCCCCACAAACACACATTCCATATGCCCACACAAGAGTATTTATTCAAGGTCATGGTAAATAGCAACACGAAAATAGTAATATAGACAAAACCACAAAGATATCCCCAAGTACCAATCTTCCCACTTATTCTCAAGGTCTAGATGTGCCAATAAAAGTCTGAACTTTGGCCTTTCTCACGGTTAATTCAAGGATGCAGTTAGTGAATTGGAATCCCTCGGTTCCACCACCAATGGGGTAAAAAATTGAGAGCATTGAAATACACAAACAATAAGAGCATTGTAATATATATTGGCCCAGCAGGCGGTAGCTGAAAACTCCAATAATTCCTCCAAAAGTTTAGAATATTTCAACAGGAATTGCAAAACATGACTCCAATTGTGGGAATAGCACATACTTCCCCTTCTTTCTTGAATAGAGGTTTGGATTCCAGAACATCTGGTTCCCAAAGGAGACCAAGCATTTTGGCTACATTCTGCATGTTTAAAGGAATTTGAGACCAGTAGAAGCTGACCCTCTGAGACAGAATGTGCTTTGGACTGATGATGAAATAATTTCTGATGTAGGTGTTCAAGGCAGACAGTCACCCCTTCCCAGAGGAAGTCCAGAGTCCCAAATAGTAGTCTAGATCATGGGGGTGGGGTGGGGGTAGGGTGGGAGTGGAAAGGACTTCAACTCCCAGCGTTCTTGACCATTAACCATCCTGACAGGGGTTTCTGGAAGTTGAAGGCCAAAACATCTGCAGATCTACCTTCTGCCCACCCTTGATCTAGAGGGTGCTTTTGGTCCACTTCAGAACACTGGGGTTCTCTAAAGCTCTACACGAGTGATCATCCTGCTTCTTTTTCTTTAGCTTCCCTGTGCTCTAAGGAGTTGTAAGTATCCTCAGCTGAAGTGGCAATTTCTTCATTTTTAATTAACTTTGGTGAGGCTCAAACAAGCTGTTTTTCCTTCAATGAAAGTGCACTAGTTCAGTGTTGGAGAATCCCTGCCCTAAATGCTTTGGCATTAGCACTGTTGGACCATGATGGAAAAAACCATAATTGGCTATATATATTTTGGTAGGATAATCTATTTCTTTGTGCTCACTTGCAATACTAAAAAGAGAATGCATTTGAGGATAAAACTAAATATGTCACTAGGAATGAAAAAGCGACGAAGGAAGCATAGTAAAACCATCTAGTTATTTTCAGGTTGTAAAATATGGCAAAAGGATGCTGAAGTTGTTCATATGTCAGATTTATGCTGTGGTGTGTACCAGTTCCAGTTTACTAAATTTGGGACGTTACCTTAGATGGAATCCTGGCCATGTAAAAATCTGGCTGCCTGGCCTCTTTTTATTGGCAACGTACACATATGAAAGCAAAACCTTCAAACAATAGCCTGTATGCTTAGACATCAAGGAAAAAGAATTTAAAAAAGCAATAAACTTCAAAATAAAGCAAAGAAATCATTTGTATGAAAGGGCAGGGAAGGAATGCTATTGTTTCAGAGTTTAATGTTGAATACTTATTTCTTAATCCTTACAAGTCTTTAAATCTCTGGTGTCCTTTCAAACCATGACCCTAGTCATACATTTGTTTAAGTGCTTAATGCACAACATAAATCTAAGAGCATGGAACTCCCATTCTCCAAAATAAGAGGTTTAGACATCATTAAAAAGGCTCACTTAGCAAGTCATATGGAATCTCTGGGGAGCTCACCAGGGAGAGGAGGAGCCCACCCTCTTAACAAGATCTGCTGCATCAGCACATTTTCTTGGAAAACCTCGACCAAATGACCTCATTGTTCCCTGACTTTATTTCTATCAACAGCTGATGTTGTAATCTTGTTTTGAGATGAACACCATCCTACTCCACTTAGAGGCCAAAGCAGACATGACTTTAAATGTTTGTATAGCAGCTGTGTCTTATTTTCATTTTTACTCTAGAGTAGATGCAGGGCCCCCACTCTGGATCTTAAAAGGCTGCCTAACCCACCCACCCCCATGCTAGGGTCCCAATCTGGATCGGGGTCCCTGCACCTACTCTAGAGCAATAATGAAGAAAAGACATAGCTGCAGGATACACCTTTAAAGTCATGTCTCTTTGGCCCTAAGACTAGAAAGCTGTGATGTAAAACACTTGGTGCAAAGAGAGACATTTGAACTGAGCATTGAAATGCCTTGGGCTGTAGCCCTTTTCAGACATTCTTTATGTCTTCAGTCAATGCACATGGGGAGATGGGAGGTTCCAGCATTATCCATGCTTCTTGACAGGCCTGAAAAGAGTTCTGTATGTGCAAAGGGATCTCTCAATTTGTTCAGGGACCCTGATTTTTCTAGTTGTACATGTCAGCCTCTTTTCAGATCCATCAATGAATCTGTCTGTCCCCCCAAGTCAGCCACTGTAATGCCACACCCCATGCACATTCACTTTACATGTGAAGAACATCTGAAAAAGGCACTTGT
Organism: Elgaria multicarinata webbii; assembly: GCF_023053635.1. Classification (NCBI taxonomy): domain Eukaryota; kingdom Metazoa; phylum Chordata; class Lepidosauria; order Squamata; family Anguidae; genus Elgaria; species Elgaria multicarinata. Next base: position 74,934,750 of record NC_086178.1, on the reverse strand, counting down.
GGATGTGATAGAGAGGAATGGGGTACAAACCGTTTTCCTGATTCTAGAAAGGAAATGGCTGAGAGAAAGTGATTTGGCACAAGAGATCAATTCAGTATCTGAGAGGGATTTTATTTCAGGCCTGTTTCACATGACCATGAACTGCAGGTCATTGGACCTGTAGGCATCTCTCCACTGTGAATAATGTATGACACAGATGCCCAGTTCCTATATTTTTCTCTCTTTTGAATGTAAAGAGTACTGACAATTTGGCTTGCAGATGTATACATGTATACCCTGGTAACTTTAGCTAACAGTTGTTTTTCTGATTCAGAGACTAGAATCATAGGCTTAGTACATGGAAACTGTTTTAACCCTCCACAAGTTGCCTTATGAATTTGGGTCTTAATATGGTTTTACTTGTCTGTTCTGAAAAGCAAACATATTGGTCAGGGATGATAAGTATCTGAGAGGGATTTTAGCCACCAAGAACTGTTGGCCACTTTACTTACTACCAAGCTTTGCAGCCAAGATATGTGGCCTAGGGTGGCCATGTGGCCTCTTTTACAGAGGGGATTCCTTTATTTAAAGGGTTGCCAGGGGACTGGCCTCTATTTGAGGGTGACCTCTATTTGACAGCCTGTCCTGTAAAATTCCAGTTTAAAGATAAAGAACCATAAAAAACTGTTGTCCTTCACCAGTCAGCCTCTGGGTAGCAGGCTGGACATGCAGGCACTCAGGTCATCTGGTCACAGTCTTCACCAGTATGGTGAGATTTACTGCATTTCTATTCAAATAAAAAATAACAATTTCTAAATTTGCACCTATATGTCATGATGATAAGTTTTCCTACCAAGATGTGAGACACAAAGAGGATCGCAGTGCAGCCTTCAAAATCTTTATTCAGTAAAACACACACCCAAAAAACACTTCTTCACACTCGAAGGGAATGTGACTGCTAAGAGCTATCCTCTAAGCTTAATTAGCTAAACAAAGCAAGGCAGTTGCTTATCAACTAAATGGATGGTTTCCTGCTGTGCTCGATAGGCTTTTGCCGGACTCCTCATTCAAGGAGGGTCTTCATGCTGCAACTTCTGACATGTCGCTAGTCTGGCAGACTGCTTCCCACCTCCTCTCAACTCGGCTCACTTAACCCTGCAGTAGACTCTGGGGTCTGTCAATTCTGATCTATCCTCCCCCTCTGACGAAGACTGGGTTTCTGGGGGCAGGGGAGGAAGTCAACATCTGAACATGGGCTTCCTGTTTGATATGCGCCTGGGAAGATGCTTCTCTGACTCTTGGAGGATCTTGGGGAAGTTCCTTCCCTGCTCTGTTTTAGCTGAGCTTTTAATTCTGCCTCTGAGTCTGACTCGGCATCTAAGACCAAACCAACGAGCTCAGACCTTGTCTTAATATGAATTAACTCATGCAAATTTTTGTCCTCTTTTTGGGTAATGCATTTCCTCTCTCGGGGCAAGTGACAAGTGGCCACCCTAGGCACATCATATAGGACTATATCCAGTGAAGCAAAAAAATGGCTGAGAATAATGGAAGATGGTGGGTGGAGAGGAAATACAGCCACTACCTGCTTTGGGGAGAAAACGAGACACTGCCTATAGTACCATGTGTATAAAGTACATTATAGGTCTGTGTGTGTGTGTGTGCATTTTTGTCTGTGAGCCACTGGACTATTTGAAAATTTTATTATGGACTTCTGCTCTAAAACTTGGGAGCTGTTTTGAGTTAATCAGTTCTGTTTGTTAATTTCACTGATGATTTTTGCTAAATATAACACAAATAAGGACGTTAACAGCATTGTGTTTCAGAAGCCATTTACCCAATAGAGAGTGAGAGGCAGTCAGTGCATTATATCAGGTTGTCGTTATGGATTTCCTTTGCATGCTATCACAAAATCCTAACTGCCACTGCCTTTATGTATTTAATCATCATAACACCAGCTGCCTTTCTCGGGGCAAATGGGCTCTTCGTTTCCTTTGCTCGCACATCTCTTGGAAGTTTAGAAATTAAACCCAACATCAAAGGAGCCTTGTAAGATCTTACATGTGATGCTAAATAAGGCACATGTGGTGATGATGGGCCTTGTGTGGGACTCTTTGGAAGTGAAGCAAATATGAGCCAATTCTCTTTGTGGTCATCAGTGTGATGTGGGGTTCAAATAATTCTAGAAGGATTTTTCCCACAGTATGGAAATATTGATGTTATATTTTGTTGTATGCAGTAAGAGCAAAGCATAGGATTTGACGCTTTCATTGCTAGTAAGAAAACACTTCCTGCCTTTGTTTTGGAGAAGGACCCTAGCGCCACATACATCCGTGTTGGAGCGGTAGTGGCTATTTTTATCAATACTTCACAAAAATCCCAAATAATAAGATATAATAAAACATGCTGTGCAAAAGTGCTTTGGGTGGGTGGGGTCCAAACCAGTTTTCAGCACCTGCTTGTACTTCATCCAAAGGGGCATAAGAACAGCTCCAACCCATTCTGCTCTCCCCCATGTCCCGTCGAAAGCATCTTTGCACTGTTAAAATATTGTTCCATGTCATGTGTGGGAAGCAACTTAAAGGCAAGTGATATTGGTCCCCAGTTTGCATGTGAGTGAGAATGCAGCTGAATATGGAAATTAAGAGTTTCTTTAATTCTATTCTACTCAATTTCTATACCATCCAATAGCCAAAAGCTCTCTGGGTAGTTTCACAAACAGTGGGGCCAAAAAGGTCTGCTGGTGTCACATTTTGTCTAAATCCAGACTTCGCCAATCCTGCATAAAGGGCATTTTAAGTTCAAAAGGGGTGTGAAGATAAGAGTATCTGAACTCTCATCCCCAAAGCTTCTCCTTCCGGACACTGTTTCCTCACCTGGGGTCACTTCCAAAGCAAAGGGCCAGGAATTAGTGATGTGCAAATCAGCAAAACCTGAGTGTGCTAAAGTTGTCTGAATTCCATCTCAAAGCTCCTTCAGATCCAAGTTCGTATCAGGTTGTGAGTTTTCTTCCCCTTTTTGTATGAAAATCTGAGCATACATATTTCCAAATGGTACATATCAATTGTGTGCACCTTTGAAATGCGCACATTGTTCTCCCATTGATAAAAGCATATTTGTACGCATTTTTCAAATGTATTTTTCATGTACATTTTTCAAATGTACAGATGTTGTAGAAGGCATTTTGGGGTGGGATGTCCATGAATACATTGCAAAATGTATAGACTTCCACCGCAGATTGTGTCTAAGTCCATTATGGGACTGAAAGATGCAAAGTGGGTAAATCCTGATTTTAAAAAAATGAACTAAAACAAATTCCTCATACATCACTGCCAGGGATGGGATGGTGGGGGCGGCAGGGAACACAGTGGAGTCTGGCCTATTCCTCTAGCAGGAGCAGGTAATAGCAAATGTATACCAAGTGAAAACGATGTTGCTGACCTTAACTGAAAACTCCCCATTTTTACTCAAAGAGGAAATCAAATCTGGTGTTTTTACACCCTGTTCTCTGAGAATGTGGCCAGTCTCCCTCCTCCTCCCAGGTGCTGTTGGTATTTCTTGCCTGGATCATTGACAACCATAATAAGATCTAGTCAATGGCAAACTAAAGCATAAAGTAAGAAGAGGCTCAGCAAAAGTCTTGCATAAAAGGCAATATGCCACAAAGTTGTTCCACCCAGAGTCCTATTGGGCCATATCACATCTGTAGAGCATACAGAGGTGTGCAGAGATAGCCAACATCATTGCAGCTTGTCATTGGTAATCAACCCTCCATTTTTCCAAGCAGGTAAGCTTTTATATGCATGTCAAGATGTCAAAGGACGGGCAAAAGTGAAATAACTTCCTATAGGCAGTTTCCAGAACAGTGATAAACAGAATCCAAGTGTCTAAACCTTCAGTGTCCCTTCTTATTCTGCCACACAACAGTTCATATGAATAAGTCATCAGAGGAAAATACAGGGTTTCTGTAGCTTACTAGAATTGAAAGTGTACTTAGTGTTGTTTTAAAGATGATGAAGAATATGTGATTCCCCTCCTCCCAAATTTATCCACACTAACTTTCAGCATGCCATCAATGCCATCATGTTAATCACTTCCAAAAGATATGAAGTGCTGGCTGTTATAGAAAAGAAAACTGGTAAAGAAAACTGTTTAGTATTTTTCGCGGGCTGTCAGTTATGACATTTAATCTTCTCTCTGTCTGTATTTGGCTGATTTCTATACCTTCAGCTTAGTGAGAACATGTTGTTGCTAGGACACCACCACTCCATGTGATACATCTATCACTGGCACAGAAGATGAATTCTAGGAGGGATTGCTGTATTTATACTTTAAAAGATATGTAGAGTGGCAAGGTCCTCAATACATATGAATATTATTAACGATCTAGTGCTCAAGTAAAGGAGGCAGAAACCTCTTTGCATTTGCTCTGAAAAATTGAAACAGCGCATGTGGTAACCTTGCTATTGTTTTTCATAATTTCTTTGCCAACAGTTTATGCATCGTGATACATATTTTATTATTATGAGTAATTAATCTGATTATGTCTGTTTCTATTCAACAGTATGCAGAGAGATCTCCCAGTAGTATTTGTGGTTGTTTTTTTCCAACAGCTCTCTTTCCTTTTGGACAATAAATGGTTTACGTCCAAGAAATTACTCATCTTTTTTATAGCAAGATATCAGTAAACTCATGCAGCCCACTCCTTATGATGGGTTCATGACCCAATGTACTTTGCTAGATGGATATGTTCAGGAACATTTGCTTAGCATGCATACACATACACCCCTAAGATGTAGATGTTTTATTGTGTGGACTTGAAATTCCATTGTTTTTGCAAACCATGGGGTGGTATCCGAGCAACTTTCAAATGCGCCACGTACAAAATAAGCATTGCACTTAATTAAATTCACATTATTAGAACCTCTAGCAACTTGCTAATGATGCCAACAGAGGCAATTAAATGAATGTGGATTCCAGAAGTGGGCAGGATCACTTTCTCTGCACATTTACCAATCTTCCTTTTCATTCTTGTAAGTTTAGTATTCTACCACCTAATATCACCTTCTAATGGCCAGAGTTACCAAAGTTATAATATTACAATAGCTCATGATGTATTATGTCACAGCTTTGCAATGTTCATGCTCTGGTGGTGAATTTTGGAGCACGCACACTGTGGTTGCTTTGGAATTAGCACTGCCTAATTAGGAGGAGGTCATAAGGTTTAGCAGTCCTCATCCAGTCCATAGTTGTAGCCAGGCACTGATTTAGCACATCCACACAATGGGAAAGAGTAAATGGGGAATGAAAGTGCTGAACATTTGCTGGACTGCACTTAGGCTGCAAAATCCTGTGTGCACTGTACAGGGATGGATTGCAATAGTATTTACTTCCAAGTAAACATGTTTAGGATTGTACTATCAAAGCTCCGTCACACCAACATTTTATCGCACTTTCATCCTGCCTTGTTTACTGTTTTGCCCCGTGACCCTCAAATGACCTCATCCCTGTCCTGCAATCATCTCGCCTCTTCCCCTCCATTTTCCATGTTTTTCTGGGGCGGGGAGAGTATGGTATTTTTTCCCCATGTGGGATAAAACCACCCTTCCATCCCTGTGTATTGCCATCCTCATGCTATGTCACAGAACGTCCCTTCTTGGGGGCTTCTGCATTGAAGGGCAGTCTTGCTGACCAAAGAGGAAGGCAGGGGCGGTTCTCCTCCAGCACACTGAGTCAGTCAAATGGACTTTTGCTGCTCCAACCTCACTCTCTTTGCTCTATCATCCACCCATTTCAACTTCTCTCTTCTTTTTTGCCCACTGTACGAGGTGCCCAGCCGATGATGCGCTAAATCACTAAACTTTATATAACAAAGCCAGAGTGTGGGAGGAAGGCACCCACATCCATCAGCAACTACAAGATCCAATGAACTGGAGGGGGAAGGAGAAGGGGGAAGGGGTGGCTATACCAGGAAGCACGAGCCAGCACAGGTGAAAAGGTAAATAAGGCGAAATAGAGCAAAAATGCACACACATGAAAGTGACCAGCGCTTGATGTGTTAATGAAATGCAGGTGGAAATTGCAGATGCATACCAGGGGGAAAAAGTAGCTGTGATGGATCTCTCAGTTTTATTTAATTTATGAAAGGTCATCACCTCATTCCTTTCTTTCCCAAGCCCTATACTGTGGTGTTTGGGGGTGAATGTAATGAAATCTGGTTAGTTTATATAACTTGCTGCTTTCTTCATATTTCCAATCTTAACACAGACATGTAAACAAGTCGAAGGAGAGGTTGAAAGGGGAAATCAAATATCTTCAAAGAACATCTTGTCTTGTGAGAAAAAACCCAATATTTTGGACCTTACCGTAATGCAGATTTAGACAACTTGAAAGAATGTGCATAGTAATATTTTAGTTGGGAAAAGTTAAACGGATAATAGGGTGCTAATAAAAATATTTGTGTTATCTCTGGCTAGCATTTAAGATGTTGTTCAGTTTTTTTAATCTTTATTACTTTTAAAGATATGTCTTGTATTCCCCAAAGTACACTATTTATTACTCTGGATGAAGCTAATAGCTGTACAACTGCCAGCACAGTCTTTAAAAGATGTCATCATTGTGCTCGCGGTGTGCTCATGGACAGAACAGTAGATCCAAGACTGTTTTCACATGGAATAAATTTTGTAGATGTACATGAAGTATTGCTTTCTAGGTGCTGTGTGGCTTCCATTGATGTAGAAGTCCCCTCCCATGTCTCCACATCCTTTACCCAAACTGCTGATCCTTGAGCGGTTTCCCAGCATTTGTGCAGTTTTTCCTGCATTGTAAAATGTCGCAATGCCTCTCCCAAGGCTTAGTTACTGGCAGTAAGAGCTTTTAGCTGAAATATGCTGGTATTTTGGTGGGGGAGGGGTTGGCCCTGCCCACTTTGCCTCTGGCCCCTCCCCTTTCACCTTCAGCTCTGCCCGCCTCTGGAGTGCAGTCCCCAAAAGCTTCTCATAAATGTAATTCGAACCTTGGGACAAAAGAGATCAACACCCCTAATGTATAGGATTGTGTCTTTAGCAAGCCAGATCACATATTCCTACTCTCTTTTAATGTGTTTTGGATACCTCATCTACCTCACCTGAATTGCACCTTATCCATACTAATGCTGTTCTGCTAAACATTATTATTATTATTATTATTATTATTATTATTATTATTATTATCATTTATATCCCTCCTTTTTTCCTCCAAGGAACCCAAGGTGGCGTACATAATCCTCCTCCTCCTCTCCATGTTATCCTCACAACAACAACCTTTTGAGGTAGGTTGGGCTGAGAGTCTGTGACAGGCCCAAAGTCACCCAGTGGATTTCCATGGCCGAGTGGGGACTAGAACCCAGACCTCCCAACTCCCAGTCCAACACCTTAGCCACTACACCACACTGGCTCATAAATTGTTTCTGTCAGAAACTAACTGTCAGAGCTGAATTTAAGGGTGGGTGGTGGGTGGGATGGATCACTATGTCACATCAACTACAAAGGGACCATGCTCAAATTTCACATGGATGTCTATATAAATGTGGTCTGGCCTTGGCAATCACCTAATCATGTGTTCCTTCAGCCATAAATACAAAAGAATAAATAAAAATGGCAAATTTACATTTTTGTGTTTTAGCAAAGTTCTGCCTGTTTCAACCACTGAGATTTCTGCAGGGAAATAAACCTTCCAGGAAACATGGAAAATGCAGGATCAGAGTGCTATAGTAGGATTCGATGTGAGCCTCTGTAAATGCCATTATTTATTCCACTGCAATTAAAATTCACTGGAACATGTTTGGGGAGGGGCATGTACATCACCATGCTTTTTAGTTTTATGTTCTGATCTTCCATAGGAGAAAGAGAGAGATTTCCTGCTGGAAAAAGGAAAGGAGCATTAGCAAGCTTCCTGATAGACAGCTCATAGCACTAACAATCAAAAGGAATTTGGGGAGAGAGAGAGAGATAAACACCCTGAAGTAGTGGTGGGAAAAGATTGAAGTGTTAGAAATGGAAATCAATGCCATCTGGACCCCTCCTAAAGTTCTGTGTTCGAGGCAGGATTATTGCACAAGAAAAGCCTCACCTGGAAGCTCCCTTACCTAACTTTGCTTTCCTCAGTTCTCATGGATTTTGTTGATTTGCAATAACCATAGGACAAGACACTTTATTAACAGTACAACCGCCCCCTTTTCTGTTCAGAATCTAGTATGTGAGGAACTATCATTTTCACGGCACTTGACATTTTGTAGTATGTCTTGTATGGCTGAAGATAACAATAACCAAGCAGGAGAACAGGTAGGAGATGTACCTCTTCTTTTTGATAGGGAAAGCACTGGTTCCCCAGAACATTGCTCCCACTTTTGTTACATATATTGGTACACAGGAAATAAAAACTGTGTTCTGTTGCACTTTGAACATCACAAGATATAGATACATAAAATCCTACCACTCTTGCTGCTATGAGATGCTTTGCACAGCTTTATCCGGCAACAGTGCAGTAAATTTATGGCAGCCTCCTCCAACCCAGCATCATCCAGATGTGTTGGATTACTACGCCCGTCAACCCCATCATAAGGCAAGCTGGCTAGAGATGATGGGGATTGTAGCCCAATCTATGTAGAGGGTGCCAGGTTGGGAGGGAGCTGATTTATGGTGGTGTATAACAGCTATTGCCCCACTAATGATTGCATGATGAACCCATGAATTTCATGTCCAGGGATTAGAACCCATGAACTGTTAGCCCATCCAGTATCTTGTAGGGCTTGTTGTATAGATGCCCTTGGTATGTGGTTCAACCTTCCCTGTTTGTGACATTATTATCATTGGAATGATGTTAGGCAGGGATAGGCGACCTGGTGCCCTCCAGGCCAAGCCAGCATGGCTAATGGTGAGGGATTGTGGATGATGTAGTCCAAAACATCTGGAGGGTACCAGATTGTCTATCCCTGATATAGGGATATTTGGATATAAGGGATTCCAGAGTTGAAATAGATGTCCTCTAGCATTTTAACATTAAAAGTTCTGTTTCTCTAATGTCATTTGTACAATATAGCATGGCCCTCCCTGTCTTTCTGAAATTGTTGTGATAATTCACTTATATCTAGTTTGAGTCTTGACGTTCTGTTCTGGATGTTCCAGTACTCATTATGTTGATCTGGGTCAGAACAGCAACTTCTCATTGCTTGTGCTGGAAAGTTTTAAATTGTCATTTTGGCAGTTTAGGTGGCTGTTTCAGAACCCACGGTCAATACCAAAGTACAGAAGTGGTACAGAGTCCAACATTCACTGGATTCTGTGTAAGTTCCCTACTTTACAGACAACAGACTTCTGTTTGAACAATTGTTAGGGGACAGTCTATATTTGAATGTGCCCTCTATTAGATTGTAAGCCTATGCGGCAGGGTCTTGCTATTTACTGTGTAATCTGTACAGCACCATGTACATTGATGGTGCTATATAAATAAATAAATAATAATAATAATAATAATAATAATAATAATAATAATAATAATAATAATTTGAAGGGCTGTCTAGTCCAAGTCCAGTTTGAAGTTAAAGAACCATAAGGCAACACCCCCAGAGGCCTTGAAGTTGCCTATCAACAGTCAGCACCTGGATAGCAGACACTTTTTGGTGCTGTGTTTCCTCTTTTTTTTCTTTTTGGAAATGTGTAAGCACTACCCTAGTATGAGGAAACACCAGCAACCTACTTGATGTTTCGTTTTTGTTTCCCCCCTTTTTAACTTCAGGTCAGTTCACTCTTAAATCAGTGCATACACTGACTTGGTTCTCATGTAATGACAACCCAGAGTATTGGTTGAGTATGGCTTGCTTTGGGTTGTTGTTCAAACATGGTTTGACACTACATGTGGAACCTGCACTGTGTTTAATGGGTTTTTAACCACAGGCAACCCAGAGTTAACAACCTAACAACAAACCATGGGTTCTCTTCCTGGGTTGTTTGTGGTTAACAACCCATAGTTAAACCATAGTACAGGATTTGCCCATGACGGCAACCCATGATTCAACAACAATGCAGGATTCAATATCAACCCATATTCCGCCCATACTCTGGGTTGTCATTATGTGCAAACCACAACATTATTTTAAAATGTAAGACAGTTCAGCCAGGCTTCTAGGCCTAGAAGGAGAGAGGAACATGTATCACATATGGTACACATAGTAGGTACATTTTCCTTACATTTTCAGCCACTTAAAAAAATTGTTTTGTCAATCGTGAACATTTGAAATAAGGTCTTACTTGTTCTTAATAAAGCCAAACCCCCTACAGTAGATCTTGCTCTGTTTAAAAGTGTTGTGGTTATGCTGCCACATTTCCTAAAAAAGTATAGATGTTTATTGGTCCCAAGCAAGAGATGGTCCAGGTGAGGCATAGAGGATAAGCAGGCTTAATTGGCTGACTTCTGAATCAGCCCCATTTGGGATCTCCATGCTTAGTTAACCATAAATTGCATCTTCCCTGCTGGATTAATAATTAGCTTAGAGTGAGCAATGGATATCAGATAGCACTGTTAGCAGCAATTTAAGCAAACGTTTAAACAGCATTAGCAATCATTTATTTTGCCATTATTCATGGAACACTAATCATAATAAATTGATTTTCTGCTAGTATTGTGATACATTGAAATATTTAACATGATTTCCATATATCCTTCTGTGCTTTACAAATTATTTGGCTTCATGCACTGTAGAGATATTAGATGTCAAAGGCCGGAGGAAAATTTGTCATAGTAGTAAAGATGCAGCACGTGGTCTCTTTCCTCCCAGGCAATTTAGATGTTCACCACAGTGGGCGAATGCAAGACTGCAAGTGAGCTCCCTGAATTCCTGCAGTTCTCTGGATTTCACCATAGGTAAATCATTCACACACCTCTGTTTTTCCAAGAAAAAACAGCTGTACGCTACAAACATATCAGCAAAATCTGGGCAATAGCAAAACCTTAAGGAAGAGTGTAACTCAATGGATAGAGCTGCCTTCCCCAACCTAGTGCCCTCCAGATGTCTTAGACTGCAACTCCCACCAACTCCAGATATGTTGGACTCAAACTCCCATCATTCCTAGCCAGCATGGGAATGGCAGTCCAACACATTTGGAGGGCACCAGGTTGGAGAAGGTTGAGAAGAGATCCAGGTTCAAATCCATGCTCAGTTAAGATGATTACAGGAAGACCTTGGGACAGTTGGTATTTTGCATCCTAACCTACCTCACAAGGTTGTTGTAAGAATAAAATGGAGGGGGGACACATACCCCACTCTGACCTCCTTGGAGGAAAGGTGGGATAAATACAGTAGACCTCTAAAGTTCAGGCAGTTATCGTAACAGCAGGAATTATGCAATTACAATGGATGAAACAGAACTCTCATCTGATATTACTTGGTAGATTTCACTACAATTTTACTATTCGCAATAATTTCTTGTGAGCTCAAACATGCAAACAGATATTTATTTATTAAACCATTTGTATCCCACCCTATATCATTGGGATCTCAGGGCAGCATACAAACATACATATAAAGGAGAGCTAAGCACTAACAACTCTAGATTCTTGTCTAGATGGTCAGGGGATACAATGCATCTTTGTGTTTTTGCTAAGTCTGATGTTTGAAAAGAGATGAAAGTGATTTGAGAAAGGCATCTCTTCTCTTGGTATAAATAAACACTTTGCTTGTGGTCAAGCAAATTCTGCAGCATTGTGAAATAATACAAAGTATGTTTACCAGAGGTGGAAATAGGATGAGTGTACACATTGACCGCAAATAGTAATCCCATTTTCAAAATGCTTTCAGTGCTTTCTCTATAAAACAATGCCTATTGTCTGCGTTGAGCCTGACATTGTTGGAAACTCAACAGAGAAAGTTGAGGAAGATAGTATTTCATGGTGGACCATATGATTCCACTTACTTGTACTTTGTTTACTTCCTGTTTCTTCTACGTGTGAAGAAAGAGGAAGCTGCACGTCACTATTGTGGGACCGTAGCACAAGGCAAAGTAACGGGAGAGAACTGCAATTCCTCTTCCCTGAAGAAGCTCCTAGGCTGACAGAGTTTGGTGTGTGCAGACTAGGGCCCAGTGGGGCTGGCTGAACATGCACACAGCTCCTGTTGGATACTCATCAAAGTCTAGCAAATTATATTTCAAATAAGAGGTGATACTTTGAAAACTTCAAGTGCCAATAGCTATACTCTCCATTCTGGTATTCATGCTGATCCTTTAGTGTTTGAAGAACGTACTTAAAGGGGAAAGGAATGGGAGGTAGAGGCAGCAGCACTGTTCTGCGGATGGATATTGTTTCTTACATAAATACAAGAAGCAAGAAGGCAAGGTTAAAAGAAAACTGGGAAGTGGAACATTGGAGGCTGTTTTTTTGTTTTTTTAACCAAGTCAGACATTGGTCCTTCTTGGCCACTGTTGACACTGGCTGGCAGGGGATCTCCAGGGCTTCAAGCAGAGGCATTTGCAGCCCGACCAGGAGATGCCTGGGATGGGACCTAGAAGCCTTTGCATGCAAAGCCAGCGTTCCAGTACTGAGCTACAGCCCTTCCCTGCCGGGCAGGAATTTGCTGCTCTCTGTAATAATGAGTGTCTAAGTGAAAATGTGAGCCAAAAGTGAATTAACCTGTCTGCGGTATGGCATAATCACACCCCAATGTACTGCTATAAGAACAGGGAGGAGAAATGTCTTTACTAATAAAAGTGTGGATCATGTGGTCAACAGCTGATATTTAACAAGATCCTGACTCAGTAAAAAAAATAATGTTGGCTCTTAGTACAGCTGTCGGGTATGGCAAACTTGGAAAGTGCTAAGTTGTATTACTCCTTTTTTACATTCTTTTATATTTTATGAGAGCAGGAGTACAAAGGAAGTATAGCTTACATGAACTTCCAAAATGGCATCTTAAATAAAAGAGATAGATAGATAGATAGATAGATAGATAGATAGATAGATAGATAGATAGATAGATACACACACACATACACACACACACACAGTGTGCGGAAATTGTACTATTATGGCAGCAAATTCTTGACAGGCCCACTTTCTTCTCAAAATCATGCAGTTTTACATGTGTGTGGTTTTCTAAAATATTATTTCTTCCAGAACTATGTAAGGTGCATAGTGATGGAACCTAACCATTCTGAGAGAACAAGTAGTGGATACCTGTAAAGGTGCTTCCAAATGGAGTGCTCCTAGCACTACTAAATGGAAGGCACTGTGCAGCTCTTCCATCTTTTTCTACTTAATGTATTTTCTGTGGTAAGGGAAAAGACAGAAGAAGTTGCGGGAAAACACCTGGAAGATTGCCTTCTCCCATATATGCCTACCTGAACCTTGAGAACCTCTTCGGGGGTTCTGCTCCAGATGCCTTGCCAAGTGAAGTAAGGTGGATAGCTACTGTGGAGAGGGATATATTTTTTTAATGGTGGTACCCTGGTTGTGGAATGCCTTTCCCAGCGCTGCTTGCTTGGCACCTTTTTAGTGGATATTTCTGAGCCAGGTGAATACAGTTTAAAATATTGCAAACTTTGATCGTGACTTTTTCCCCACTCCTTAGCTGTTCTATAGTTGAGTTAGGCTGAGAACATGGTTTGCTGACCATTTTAAGCTGCAATTTGCTATTGTATGGCTATAGTATAGTAACTTTTTTTTAAAAAAAAAAACAGAGAACATTATTATTGGGTGACCTATATAAAAATGCTGTAAATAAATGAATAATAAGCATATATTCATGCCTGAGGTTAAAAAAAATAGTGGTAAACATATAATATGATTTGTTCTGCTGCCACATGCAAAGCTGAAACTAAAAAAAAGGGGGGGGCAATGTCAGGACACAGCATCATTCCAGTGGGGGCTGCCATCTCTTCCCCCCCCCTACACACACACACACATGCCATGCCTCTGGAATTATATTATGTTCTGATGCATCATCTTTCCAATAGGGTGGGGGGTGGGGGGGATTAGCACCCTGCTCACTGCTGGTCATTATTGCTCTGTTGCCACTTGTGATTTATTGCACACTCAAGGTTGGTCAGTTACGGAGGTTGGTGGGTCCTTTACACAATGCTGTCACCCTCCAGGATGTCCATACTTTCCCCCCTTTATCCCACATTTCTCCTACCCCTAAGAAAATCCCCTTTCTCATTTTTCTAGCCTGCCTGAGAAGGGGCTGTATAAGTGAGGAGGCTTTTTTTTTTTTTTGCTTCAGCACTAAAAAAAGACACCATTAAATGGACACTGTAAATATATAGCCCAGATCCCTGTTTGCTGTACTGCACTTTGAAACCAGAATGCTGCAACTGAAAATCATAATGAAATTGTATTTATAAACACCTCTTGATATGCTCTGGGTTACACCACAATTTACTTGGCAACATTGCTAAGAAAGGCATGTTACAGAGTCAGGGCATTACAATAATTCCTGCAGAGTACTTACTGTCATATCTTCCAGGCTGTATAATTGTGTTATACTATATAAAAACTGTGACCCCATCGATTCAGACAAGGTGTGTTTCCTGCAGTTAGTGTGCTATTTGGCCCAGTGTGCATGTATCTATTTAGTCACGGGTGTTTTACAAAGCAGTTTCTTTGCCAGTTACTAAGTGATGGACTAGCTGTCATCTTTACAAACTGTGTTCACAACACAAATTCTGCTGAGCTATCAGGGGTGGGAAACATTTACAAGGGAGAGTTGACAGGTGGCAGCGGTGCTTAACCACTCCTATCTATGCCCACAGATTCTCTTCTGTACATGCCCCTCTTTTAGGTGTTGCGTCCTCAATCAGGCTTATGTCTGATTTCGGAAGCCAGTTGGGGAAGGGGAAGAATCAATTCAAAACAACAGTGAAGGAATAATTTGTGGACCTAAGGGGACAGGTGAAAATGCCCCCTCCTCTACACTGATATTACCATGCATGTATCCCATGCAAGTATCCACTTACTTCAGCATCCTATAGGAATCGCAAGCTAATTCTCTGAGTGTAGATCTTTATGTAGTCAAAATTGCACCATTCACTTTGACCAATCTGTCATCACCCAGATATTCCATGAAATGGAATTCCAGTATTTACAGGGGCCTAGACCACCAGGGAACCACTCCCACTCAATTTTGCTCAATGCGAGGTGTCACCAGGAAATGCAGGTTCTTACTGAGTGCTGCTATTAGAAACATGGAGTTTTAAATTCAGCAATTACCCTCTAAGACCAAGGTTTTGTCTTTTTCAATCTACTATTTCAAGTAGAACCCTCGTTCAGAATAAGTACTATGCATACAAGGCAGGTACAAGCAAACATCAAAACAATGTCAGGATGCATTTCTAGAAACAAAGCTTATGAAGAGCAAAACGTCATAGTAAATAAGACATTTTACCAGTCTTTCCAAATCAAGCAAAGAAAGTGAGTTCTCCATGGAGAACTGAAATCTGTGATCACTGTACTGCCTTTTATACACATTAAGCACTTTTACTCGTGTTCATCTACTTACGTACTTTCAGATTTTATGTTTCCTCTTAATACAATGGAAATATCAACACGTTAGTACATCTACTAGTCTCAAAACTGGATTTCTGTTTACAAAACATGTCTGTGAGACAACAACTGTCTTTATCACAATATGCAACTGATATGGCAGTGACGAATGAATCAGTTGACTCAAAATAGTTATATTTGTGTTTCACCCTGGGAGACCCATGTTTCCCATTTTAAACATCCCTTCCTGGGTTGATAACATCCCTAGTTTATGGTTCATGACCTAATGCCATTGTAACCCCTGTGATTTACATTGTCCAGTTTTGACATTAGAACCTAAGTTTTCAGCTATTTACCACCCTGCATCCAGGCACAGATGTTTCCCAGAATATTAAGTATCACAACAAGATTCCCATGGGACTGTACTTGGAAAAACACTTTACTCTTGTCCTAAGAAGCCTAGTTGTGTGGGATTGGGTACTGGAATAAAATAATGAAATCTTAATTCAGAACATCCTTTGATGAATTTGCTCTGGAAATCTCTTAACTGCTTAGCTAGGTCCCCATATTTGCCACAATGTGCAGAAGAGGAGGGAAATGTCAGCCGACTGTGGGGGGAGGGTACCTCAAGTCTCAGGACTGGCCCAAAATATTTTGCTGCCTATGGTGAAAGGGCAAGATGGTGACCTCTCCTATTCTATAAACAAAAGCCAGCAGTTGAATCTTTTTTCAACACTGGTGATGGGACAGCATCCTACACCATGCCTGAAAGCAGCAGTCTAGCTTAGGGAGCTGAGGGCAGGCTGGATGGCCCATAGCTCTCTCCTCCAACACCTTGGTGCTGTAAAGGTAAGGGCAGCGTTCTCTAGCCTGCTCCAACTGGATTTAGCACGGGCCACAACAAAGACGCAGGAGGCTCACCAAGTAAGGTATAAGACTTTAATTAGACTAAGGGTAGGGATGATACTTGGGGAGAATAACTAAAAGAATATCATAAAAGCATGCATAGCATAAAACCCAGTAACGGTTTAAAACAATACAACTTAATGGTACCTAATACTCACGCCAGGCCTGGGCCCCACACCATGGTCTTTACTCTCCTCCTTGCCAGAAACAGACACACCAGGCATTAGGGGAAGGCCCCATTTTATACACTTTCTTGCCTTCTTAATCCCTCTTTTCCCCCACTTTCGGGCTTTGTTCTGTTGCCTCCTCTTCTCACCTCTCTCTGCCCGGGTGATCACTCAAGGCCTTTTGGCAGATAAGGTCCAGCATCCTGGCGCCAAGCCCAGGCTATCTGCCTCCCTCCCTTTTCCAGGTGTCGCCCAGGCCCCTTGTCCTTTTTACTGTTAGTGCTTCATAACAACCAACTAAAATTACTCCCTTCCCCACTACTTCACCCATGTGTCTTCTGCCCAGCACAGTCTATCTGCTTTCCCTTGCAGGTGCTACCTCCCGGCATCTGCCACCTGAGGCCATTGCCTCACTCTGCCTAATGGCAGGGCAGGGCTGGCCTTCTCAAGGTTTGCAGAAGTAGAAAAAACATCTTCAGGGAAGAAGAACCTCAAGGGGAAATAACCTGTAAAAGCAGCCCAGTGAGAATGAAGAAGGCTTTGCCAAGAATTCTGGGCAGGATCTACACTACTGCTTTAAAACATTTTATAACAATAGTGACAACTCTTGGGGCCCAGGACACACACTATATACAGTTTTCAAAATGTTTTCAAATTGTCATATCCTGCTTGGTGTTGATCTGGCCCAAGTTGATATTTGGGGGCAGGGGATGGGAGAAATGGGGAAAAAATGCAAGGAGGCAGAAAAAGAGTATCCAAGAAAAAGGCACAACTGGTTGACTGGCATCCTAAACAGAAGCTCTCCACACAACCACATTTTTCTTCTTTTGTGAATCCCACTTGTGAGCATTACAAGGCAAATATGGTGTCAGATATGTTTTCCTTATAACATCTAGTTCTGTCCTGAAGTTTTCAGTCCTGCTACCTAATCTAAACGGTCATTTCCTCTTCCTATACATGCTCTATTTGAATGAATAAGTGCCTGTGTATGTTTTAATTCTGTATGTTTCATTCGGAATTCATATATTTTGTATATCCCAAACCCTAATTTTTCTTGGCCGAGGTGCAGACATTCCATGAAGGAATTCCACCGCTGTGGCTTTTAGGGAATAAAGGGGAAATGTCTGTTGCCTTAAAACCCAATATAGTTGTTGCAGAGTTGCGGTTTCATCTATTTGTTTTATATCTGGAATTATATTATTGCTTCAGTGGATTTCCCTCAGAAAAACAAGAAATGATAATTAAGACTCTTGCCAGATATAACAAGACTAGCAATTTCAACTGGAAACCCCTGGTGTTGCCCGTATTGTCCTATTAAAAAATTCAAACTATTTACAAACAGAAATCTGGAACAATCTGGTTTGGACACCATCAGACCTGGAACAAATATTTATTTTTGTTAGCATTTCTACTTTATTGTATGTTGTTCTGGCTTTAAAACATTTTCTTGTTCATTACTTGATGGCAGTGTTTAATACTGGAGAACTTCATAAATAAAGCATCTTAACAAAGGATCTCTGTTCAGCTAGGTTGAACATGTCCTTTGTCCTCCACTGGCATAGTACTCTTTGCTCAATTTTTCTTTCTCCTTCATCACTTTATACTTTGGGTGATGATTCTTTTAGTAGTTATTCTGGTATGCGGTGTGGGAGCTGCTGCATTGGCGGGGTTATGTCAGAAGCCCTTGAGCATCGTACAAGGAACCTGCTGTGCAGTATCTTCACACGCAAACATTGCCCCAATTCAAGGAGAGGGAACATTACAGATTTGTCCCAAGGTGATCCAGGGCTTCTGATGTTAACCCAATGGCAGAGGAGGGAGCCTTGCAGCAGTAGCTGGTAAGGTCAGAATGGACCCAACTTGATCTACAACCATGCCCAAATTGAATACACAAGAAAACCAGCAATTCTGATGCTAGAGGTGGTCTGAGGACCCACTTACATGCCACTGAGCTGCAGTGAGATGTTATAGCCCTGAAAAACTTGTAGTGAAATCAAATAAGAACCATGAGATGAAATATACGGATTCCTTTTTCTGTTTGGCAGTTTGAGCCACATCCTGACCTGTCAAATAATTGCATAGAATTTGAGAGAGTGTAGCATTTGAGACTTTATAAAAATGTGAAGCCACATAAAAGTACTGCATTGTATTTATTGGATGACTGCTGCCACCCGCCACCCTGTAAAAAAGAAAACCTGGCTGCAATAACATAAAAGTTATCTTCAAGAAAATGTGAAATTAAGCATTCATATTATAAATCTTTGCATTTTCACTTAAGGCTTCTACCATGAAGATTTAAGTAAGCCAAATACTACTGAAATATCTTTACATATTAGTCTTGTCAATCAGCTATATTCAACTACAATTATAACACTTGTCCAATGTTACTTTTTTTGTGCTGGTCCAGATGGCAACTAAATTTTATTTCTGAATTTGTTGTGTTGGTATTATAACTGTCTTGTCATAAATCTGAGTGGAATGTGTCACAAAAGTGTGAAGTGTTTTTAAAAATTAAGACTTTACTAAAATTAATCTCTCAAGGTGTAAATGTTGTCAATTAATAATATGACAGGCATCCCTAAAGACCCTTGAAAATCCACAAATACATGCTGCAGATATTATCACCAGGAGAAGCCTAAATGAATAAACTCATGGCCAGCATGTTTGCGAGACAAAAATCAATATACGATGTTTTTCCTCATTCTGAGGGTTCGGAATAGCTATATTAAAATAAATTCACATTGTCCTGTATATTTTAGGTCTGAAGAAACCCCTGGCAGTTTAGTTGAAAAATATGTGCTGTTGTTTGTAAGAGAAACTTCAAATGTTGTATTATCAAATTTTGGGGAGAACTTCATATGTGGATAGTTAGAAAGCCAGAGTAGATGAAAAATGATACAGGGCAAGGATGTACTGCTGAGATGGTGCCATTCCTTAGGAGTGCTACGAATTTACAAAATGTGAAATATATAGTTCATACATATTGAACAGCTTGGTCCTCTATGAACTTTCAGCATACACCAAAGTTTATCACTGATGCAGTCTCATCTTGTGCATCTTTATTCAAGTCCCATTGTGTTTCATTGGGGCTTTTTTTCTAGTGAGTGTGTTTGGGATTGCAGCCCTAATGAAGCCCCCCCCCACACACACACATTCACACACTACTTACATTGGCTGGTGGAAGAAGGGAGGAGGCCTGTATAAATGGAGACAGCAGCTTGAAATCTTTCTCAGCATTCCCCTTCTCTTTCAATGGGAAATCAATGCTGGGACTGGTTCTGAGCCCTCAACCTGGATCTAGCAGAGAGAAGTGTTCAAGTGGCTGCTCTATTGATACCTGTATTCTTCACGAATCCCCTTTTAAAGCCAACCAATTTGGTGGCCATCACAACATCTTGGGTTAAAGAATCCCATCGTTTAACTTGAAGATGTTCTTCCTTTTATCTATCATGGATCTTATATGAGTTTCATGGGATGACCCCATTGGGTTCTAATTATTATGAGGGAGAAAAACCTCTCCCTAAGCAGTTTTTCCACACCATGGATAATTTCCCTCCCTCCTTTTTTCTAAGATAAAAAGGCCAAAACATAACCTTTTCTCACTGGGGAGTTGCTCCAGCCCCTTGATCATTTTGGTTTCTGCATGTTTTCCAGCTCTAAGAGTCTTGGGCCAGTCCTGAGCTCCTCCTGGCTGTCCTTGCTAGTCACACACCCACTTACATGGGATTAAAGGCAGCATAAGGAGCTGCCACCTGTCCTCTCCTTTTGGGTCACAGATCGGCCCAATCCTCTTATATATCATTTCTATATAATTTCACCTGGGAGAAATTGGGATCTGCTATAGGATTGCATATGTCCACTATCTCACCCCACCCGAATCCTCTCAAGGCAAAGAGTGAATCATCCATTTTTTTAACCAGGAAATTCTCTATGTATCTGAATATGAAATTTTCCCTTTCTCTGTGTGATTATGCCCCAAAGAAGGTTTGTTCTTGCAGTATCAGGACATTTCTTTCCACATTCAAATAAACACAGGATTTTGTTTGTTTAGGGCACAGTCCTATGGGTTGTGCCTTCAATAATTGTAAACCCCCAAACTCAAGGGCTTGCAATCATCCAGTGCAGGGCAGGAGGAGTGATGGAGGTGATCTTAAGCTCCCCCATCCTCCTGCCCTGCATTTTTTACTAGATGGGCTTTCCCGCCGCCCTCCCACGCCAGCTGGGGCACTTCAGAGGGGCAGGGAAGGAGGGCAGAAAGGCCTCGGGTACTTTCTGTACTGGCTGGTAGGTGGAGAGGGGTCAGAACTCCAATTATCCCCTCTGAGGTTGGGGGGCAATCTCTGACCTCACATCAGGGAAACTGAAATATCCTATGTCCCCACAGAAGCTGTCTAGGGCCTTAGCTAGACCTAAGGTTTATCCCGGGATCGTCCCTGCCTGCTCCCGGGATATCCTATGTGTCATTTACATGAACAGGGATGACCCCGGGACAAACCTTAGGTCTAGCTAAGGTGTAGGAGTCATAGGATTGCTCCCTTCCTTCTTTTCTTTGAAAAAGAATGGGATGGACGGGAAAATGAGCTTGTGAGCCTGACACCTTCTCCCAAAGATTCAATCTGAGAAGAAAATGACTTCGAAACACTTCTTTCATATTCACTTTTTTCTTACCTAAATGGGTATTTTTGAGCGACATCCTAATAGATAATGATGTTATCATGCTCAGAGTCTCTCTGAAATGTATTTCTAAAATATTTATAAGAATAATTTAAAGCAAAACGCCATTGCCCCAGGGTTTTTTTGTTTTTGTTTTTTGCTTTTACCAGTTCATAAGAGAACTTAATTTTATTGTAAACAAGTATACGTTATAAATCTGAGACTCTTCTGACATCAATTGCATTTTTCTTATGATTTTTAAAAAAACACCATGTGGTTTAAGAGAAACATAGTAAAAATAAATTCAACACATTCTTTTTATTTGGGGCAAATTGTCTACCATGAAATAGTCATATTTTCCAAGCCACATCTGTGACTTTTGCATATGTATGGAGCACTGTAAAGATAACTAAACCAGGAATTTGGCAGTAATGGTTACTTATAAAAATATATGAAACCTTTCAGAATTTTAAGGGTGCATTGTGATGGGGAAAGTTACAGACTCTGGGACTAAAACTGTGATTCATTGCCTGAATATGAAATCATTGTTTTGAGAGAGATCAGTATAACACCACTGCAGATACAGTTTGTTCCAGATCTTTTAAAAAACAGAGTGGTTAATAGCTGCATAACTCTTCGCACAGATTCTTCTCTGTTCTTTTCATCTCCTGTCTATATGCCCTGGTCAAAGATTTGCAATATTCATAGAAGGCTTTTTGTTGTCAGGAGTGGTGGGTGTTACTTGTCATCTGCTCATTTTGCCTTGACAAACCAGATGGCGAGTGTTTGACTGAAAGAACCATAGTGAGACTGGTGGGAACATCTGGCCACCCCAATGTCCTCTTTGCAGAGAATGGAAAAAAAATGGCACTTCTGTTCAGACCTTCAGTTGAGCTCCTCTGGCTGCACTCCTGGTTTTCTCAGATTTTGCATGCTGACACTTCACCGGGCTGGTCTCCAGACAGTTTTTACTTATTCTAATTTGTAGCAGGGCAGAGATTAAATCTTTGCAGTGCATTTGTTGACGCACTGTTTTCACATGACATCTGCCAGCAGTGACTAAATACTGCTTAAGCTAGTGTTTGTAAATTATATTAAAACAAGTGTGCCATAGAATCATGCCTATCTGTTTCTGTTCCTCATCAGAGCCGTCGGCCATGATCTAATGCCAACGCTGTTGTGTAAAGAGGTGCTTACTTTGCATCTCCAAGCTTATTCTGAAATGAAGATGTTTACTTGATTAATGGATGTTTGAGGAGTTTAAAATCAAAACTACGTATCTGACGTTGCTTGCATGTTAAGAAGCTGCTTACGTAGGGTGACCATATGAAAAGGAGGACAAGGCTCCTGTACGTTTAACAGTTGTAATGAAAAGGAAATTTCAGCAGGTGTCATTTGTATATATGGGGAACCTGGTGAAATTTCCTCTTCATCACAACAGTTAAAGCTGCAGGTGCCCTGCCCTCTTTTAAATCTGGTCACTCTAGTATAGCTCCTGCAGCTTTAGCTGTTGGGATGAAGAGGGAATATCACCAGGTCCTCCATATATACAAATGAAACCTGTCAAAATGCCCTTTTCTATACAACTGTTAAAGATACAAAAGCCCTGTCCTCCTTTTCATATGGTCACCGTAGCTTACAGCTCACACTGTTCTGAGTCAATTTTAAATTATTGGTTCATACCCATGCAAAGGGGTTTTCTACTTAAAGCTTTTAGCCTATGCCTTTACCAAAGCTTCTTTTTCTGGATCCTTTGCAGGATCGAAATCATCTCCTTTACACATTTTTTTGCTGGGCTTTTACTATCTTTGCCTTTCTATGTGTTCCATTATACAACCACTAGGTGGCAGTGTGGTATGGCAGAATTGTGCAATTCCATGAGATTTCTAAAACACCATACTTTCCTCATTAAGAAAAAATGTAATAATGGTCACAAGGCACAGGAGAGGCCTTGGGGGAGGAGGCATTGGCATTCACTAAAAGCCTTGTGTAGAGAGACTCAAACAATTACACACACACACACACATACGTAGAGAGGAAGCTTCATTTTATGGTAGATAATTTACCTCTTTTCACTGCTCATCTCTTACCTTCCATTTTCATTCTTATTTTGGCACTAGTTGCAAACTTAGTTACATCATTTCAGCACTGTACTTATTTTTAGTGCTGTTTTCTACCTTCTTCTTTGCCCTCACAGCATTATCCGTCAACTCTGCATATGACCCAGATGATCTTGTCAATGATATCACAACACTATGTTTGCCATCATGGATGTTTATCAACAAAATCACATGATGGCCACAGCTAAAAGAATTAAACAGTAGCATGGACAAATCAATTCACCAAACAACACTATTCATAGCTGAAGTGAAGGGTTTTGTTGGTGATATGATTGGATGCATTGACAACGTAATCCTATTCATAGTTACTCAGAAGAATGTGCCTGGGTGTAGAGGACAATTTTAACCTGGTGCCAAAAAGATGATATTGTTGGGCCTCAGTGGAGAAATCATTCCATAATCAGGGAGGGGAAGGACCACTGAAAAGGCCCTTTCCTTTTTTGCCACATTCCAAGCCTACCTTGGAGAGATCACTTGGAAGAAGGCCTCAGGTGTTGGTTGTAGTGTCTGGGTTGGTTTAGGTCAGGTGATGCGCAGTCAGGTGACTGCAATCAGGTATTGCAGTCCCAAGCTGTGTAAGGCTTTATAGGTTAAACCAGCAGCACCTTGAATTGGGCTCAGAAACATAGATGCAGTCAATGCAAGCAACACAGAATTGGTGTTATATGCTCAGACCTTCTAGTCCCAGTTATTCATCTGGCTGCTGCATTTTGCGCAAGCTGTAACTTCTGAACAGTCTTCAAGGGCAGCCCCATATAGAGCGCATTGCAGTAATTTAATGTGAAGGTTACCAGAGCATAGACTATTGAAAACAGGTTATCCCTTCTCAGATAGGCGCATAGTTGTGCCAGGAGCCAAAGCTAGGAGAAGGCACTCTGTGCCAATAAGGTCAATTGAGCCTCAAGTGACAGAGATGACTCCAAAAGATGACTCCCAAGCTATGAACCTATTTCTTCAACAGGCATGTACACTCAGTCGAGATCCTGGGCTGGAAAGAACCTGACCACCATGAACACTTGCTGAGACATTGGAAGGTGGGCAAAACTACCTGATATTGCTGAAATCACAACCCTAAAGCATTGTAAGAGGCTCTGATGTAAGAGACTTCAGTAAGCATACATGGATCCTTCCTCCATACATCACAGAAATAATTGCTCCAGCAGCTGGGGAGGATTTTAAAAAGCAGCACACCAAGAGCCTGCAGCTTGTTTTGACAAAAATAAATGGAGGTGGTACATCTGAAGGCATTGATACTAGGATCACATCTGTGCATGTGAGAATTGTATATAGGGTTGCAGTCCATGAATGAGTGAGTTATTTTGGAGATGGAAAACCCAAATTCTATTTGGGAGATGGAAATTCTGATTTTTTTGCAAGCAGAAGGGGTTCCTTTTGTGTATTAGGGTGGGTGGCTGCATTATGGAGTGTGGAAAACCTACTGAGGATAAATTGGTTTGAGGAGCAAAGCAGGGAAGATGGGGAAAGAATATTCACAGTTTCCAAATCTCTGGCATCATGAAAAACTTTTGGTTTTGAGATGTTGATAAATGCTGAGATTATTCTTTAGTGTTAAGTTTCCTTGAAGAATTCTAAACAGCAGCTGGATCTACACTAGTGCTTTTATCAGTATTGAAGTGTAACGATAACCATTGGAGCACATTAGGCATTACATATACCACTTTTTAGGGTTGTTTTCTGCTTTTTATTGTGTACTATCCAAAATGCCACAACAGATGTCACTGTGTGCACTACAAGGTATAAATAGCAGGAGGGATGTAGTGTTACCCTGATGGGATCATATCAATATGACACAAGGTGTATATTTGGCCAGTATTTTAGCCTAGAATAATCCAGTGATATAAGTTGACTGACAATTAAATTGCAGTTCATTTTTACTTGTTTGGTTTGTTCAAGCTATATTCTTGGTGCATGTATACACACACACACACACATGCACACATGTGTGCACATGCACACAGGTTTTTTTTTTTATAAACAAAGAGCTCACTGCTAACAGAGGTTTGGTTAGGAATTTTACAGTGAGAGTCTTATAGCAAACTGTGCTTGCAATTCTAACAATTCTTATTGCTATCTAGAGCTGCAAGAGCAGCACATGCTCTGTGCCAATTTCCTAGCTTCTATTTCCTGGAAATGCAAAAATAAGCTAAAGATCTTCATCAGAGAGGTGGGTTCAACTTCATTGTCTAGACTGATTTATGTCTGCTTTGAAGTTGGCCCACTGAATTCACTGCAACAGCTAAAGTACATCCCATGCATCAGCAATGGCAGAGAAGACGGCAATTTCCTTTCTGATTTCATCCTGCAGGTTCTCTTTTTGCAGGCAGAGTGTTAATGATGAAAAGGGGAAATTATTTGGGTGGAAGGAACAGGAAAGCTCTGTCACATTTCCCTAGGGAATCCTTCGGTTTTATTAGCAATTGTCTACTCAGCTAAAAGGCTTTGCTAAGCTTTGTAATATCACCTTACTGGGAAATTATATCTGTACAAAATGATCAGTAAGGTGATAACATCATAATTATATACACCCTGCCTCCTTGTTAGAAAAATGTAAATGTGCTGTAATATGAAACACTGATGCAGTAGAACAATATGCCTCAGACCTCAAATGAAGCCTTTGGCCATTTCTACACCTGCCTTTTTCCCCGGGATTGTCCCAGGATCATCCCTGTGCATGCAAATGACACACAGGGGATCCGGGGGGGGGGGGGGAAGCTGGCATATAATTATCTGAGTCCTGAGCTTCAGTATTTGCCTGTTGAATGGAACAAAAATGAGTTTGCGGGAGAAGAAAACTATTTCAGTTGCCAAGTGCATGCTGCAAATAAGAAAAGCTTACTGTTCATGATGTTAGCTTCCGAGATGAACTGCAAATAAAAATGTAATAATAATGTACACATCAGGAATATTTTCAAACATAGTTACCACCTTCTAGTTTTTCCTCCTTGATAGCTGATAAAGTATTATTAGTATACAGATCACAGGAAGGCAAAGACCTTTGATGATGTAACTTTCTCTTCAAGTTTATATTAACCGCGAAGTTTTGCAGGTTTGATGGAAGGGTTCCTAAAAGTTTCTCACGGAATGGTGGGTGTGCATGGCAGGTGACATACATACAAAGGGCAGTATCCAAATTGACAACCATTGTGCCAGCTTAACGTGATTGGTGTTGCACTAGAGGTCAGTTACACTAGTGCAATGCAACCTACATTAGCACTAGTGTCAACTTTGATACTGCCCAAAGCAAATAAAACATAGCTGTATTGCATATGAACAATATCATTCAGAAAAGTGGAGTAATTTTATTTATTAATTTATTGCATTTCTACCACCCAATAGCCAACGCTCTATGGGCAGTTCATAACAATTAAAACCATAAAATACAACATGGTAAAGTCCAACATAAGCATTTAAAACTACAGTACAAAACAAAAACAAAAACTGAAATAAAACCTAGCAGCAATGCAGATTTAAATAAGATTAACAGATTTTTAAAAAACAGAAACTGAAAGAATAAGGGTGTAATCCTGCCGTCTGGGGAATGCTGGGGAATGCATTTTTCTGTCTAAACATGCATAGGATTGTGCTTTACAATGCCTAACTCAAGGTGATAGTCTTTCCTGTATTTTAAAATGTGAAACAGGGGCTCAAACATTTCTCAGAGGAAACAAGACTGATCTCAACCATCTCTACATCCAGTTTGGATGAGATATTGGTAGGAAATCAGCATGAGTGCTATAGGAATTGAGGGAAAAAATGGTGCATGGGGTACAGTCAAAGTTATACAAAAACTGTATGCATGGCAAAACCGAAACCAGGCATGAATTAGATGGTCCTAGGAACCCACAGGGCAATCTTGGTTGTCTGCATGCAATATTTGGACAACCACACTAAAGAGTACAGAATCCATTTGCCCAAAACAAATTAGAACTTTGAGTTGAAATTGTTTTGGTTCTTTTAGTAAATAAACCATGTACCCATTTTTATGGCTCCAAATGTTTTTCTGGCATTTCATGTGCATTTCACTTGTTTGTTCTTTCTGTTTGTGTTCACTGAAGTGGGTCTTTTTAGATTTGATTTATCTTACAGCTTACGATAAAAAGATTCCTTTTGCATGTACGATTACACTGTAGTGTTGAAAAATGTCATTGTTCTGCAATGCAACCCCAAGCATATTTACTTTAGAATAGGTCTTGCTGGATACCCGCATAGGATTGGGCTTCAGGTCACAGACTTCATCACTTGATTATCTGTTGTTTGCCCATGATCAACAACAGTGAACTTTCTGTCAATGAGAAGATGCTTGGAACATAGCAAAGTCCTCTCCACTATCACCACTTCTTATAACCATATATTTCCATTGAGGGAGCATAGTTGGTCCTTTGTCCAACTCTAGCAAACATAAGTTGGTGACTAATTCCCAGTTCCTCATTCCTTGTTCCCACAGAAGTTCAAACACAACTGAATGAGCAGCTCCAATAAATAAGTGGAATTTTGTATGTACCTAAAACCAAAAATAAGATTTGGGCTACCCCATATTATATATCTTCATGACCAGGGGATTGTATTGCTAGATAGGGTGTTGTGGAATATATCAGCATAATGTAACCACAATTATAAGCAAAGCCCACAGTATCTAAACCCTGGGAAATGGGATAGAAGAGGAAGTGCCTGCTTCCCCGTTCAGTACCATGCCTTTCATATAAGCTAAGGATAGTGTGTCTCCTCTGAATGAATGCTTGGAGGTGGTAATGGGCGGGATGAGGAAAAACAAACAGAAGCTGAATCCAGACAAGATGGAGGTGCTTACTGCACTACTAAAACACTTACCATCAAAGGCCCCAACCTGGATTTGGCGGTGTCTCAACCAGTTCTGGATGGGGTTACACTCCCCCTGAAAGACTGCGTTCACAGCTTGGGGGTGCTCCTGGATCTGTTGCTCCAAATAACAGCTCAGATAGATGTGACGGCCAGGAGTGCCTACTATCAGCTTCAGCTGATATGCTAGCTGCACCCCTTCCTAGAGTTGGAAGACCTAAAGATGGTAGTGCATGCTCTGGTAACTTCAAGGCTCGACTTCTGCAATGTGGTCTACATAGGGCTACCTTTGTGCCTAGTCTGGAAACTTCAACTAGTGCAAAATATGGCAGCCAGGTTGGTCACCGGTACGTCTAGAGGTGACCATATCACACCAGCTTTAAAATAACTACTCTGGTTGCCAATTAGTTTCTGGACAAAGTAGAAAGTGTTGGTTATTACCTTTAAAGCCCTACATGATGTTGGTCCAGGTTACCTGCGGGATTGCCTTCTCCCATACAATTTACTTCAGCCAGCAAAAACTAGATTAACAACTGTTACCCAGAGGACCTTCTCTTCTGCCACTCCCAGACTGTGGAATGGCCTGCTGGGAGAGATCTGCCAATTCAATCTTTCTGAATATAAAAAAGCAATAAAGACTGATCTCTTCAGGCACGCCTACCCAGTTGAATTTTAAGATGTCTGGCTATTATTTTAGTAATATATTAGTTTTATATGTTTTAATTAGTTTTATGTATTTTATATTTTTATATTTTATGTTGTTCCCCACCTCGATCCAGAGGGAGAGGCGGGTAAGAAATAAATTTATTATTATTATTATTATTATTATTATTATTATTATTATTATTATTATATTGTGAACATTAATTCTGAAACTTCTTTCTTTTTCCTTACATTTCTTTTAGAAAAAAATGGCATGATGCTTTACTGTTCTTTCAGCTTTCTGATATTTAATCCTGTAAAATTGGAAAGGGGAAAGGAATGGGATGGGAGGGTTTACCTCCAGACGTAGGGCTCCTAGTGCTTCTAGTTAGGAGGCACTGTGCTGCAATTCTGCCTTTTCCTTCTTGATGGATTTTCTATAGTAAGAAAAGCTCAGGAAAAGTGGTAGGAAAATATTGGCAGGTTGTACATGGAAGACAACATCATCTGGATCATTATGTGAATGAGGCAGGGCAGTGGCACGATAGAATCCTCATGTAAAAAGACCCAGAGAGAAGGAAGCCTCAGATTCAAATGTAATAAAAAATAAAAGCCACTGTAAAGAGGTTGTGAGTTTGTGAGTAGAACATTATATCCTGGGGGGAGTCCACACACCGTTCCGAAGGCGCCCCGAAGCCCCTTGAGGGCGTCCCAAAAACGGTCGTGTAGCACATACCTTAATCGTCCCCAGAAGAGGCAGAGGAGGAGGCGTGTTTTGGCAGCGCAGACTGCGGGCGGGCTGCTCCTGGCTCCGTTTTCCTCCCACGGAAGAGAGCCGACGGGCGAGGAAAGGGGAGGGCGCCTCCCACACCCCCAGGACCGCACAGGGGCCGCCGCTGCTGCCGCCCCGCTGCTGGTAGCTCTCGCAGGGCCTGCTGGCTAAAGGAAAACGGAGCCAGGAGCAGCCCGCCCGCAGTCTGCACTGCCAAAACACGCCTCCTCCGCCGCCTCTTCTGGGGACGATTAAGGTATGTGCTACACGACCGTTTTCGGGGCGCCCTCAAGGGGCTTCGGGGCGCCTTCGTAACGGTGTGTGGAAGAGGCCCTGTTTCGCGTGTAATGAGAACCCATGTGTTGTTGGGTACAATTGAGCATGTGCCTTCCATCTGCTTGACACTTTCATTTCATTTCCAGTTTTGTGAACAACCCAGGAATGCCTGTTCCTGCGTTCCTTGTTGTGATATGGAAGCATGGAACATAGAGGGAGAAACAACCCAAAGTTTTTACCCTTGGTTTGTTGTTGGGTTAAAATTCTGAGTTCCAGCTTCACAAATCATGGGGAACAAATGTGGTTGTTTACAAGAACATGAATGAAGTGGAAGCGTCAAGCCGCAGGGAGGCAGCTTGCTTGCTCGCTCGGTCTTGTGTGACCCTTAATAACTATTGGATGTTGAACCCATAGCTGGTTGTGACATGTGAAGCAGGTCCCTAAACTTCCTCTAACAGATATTTGGAATTCACCAGACCTGGAAAAGAACATGCTTAGGCATGTTTCCAATTCTTTTGTGCCTGGGTGCTGGCTGTTCCAACTACTGTTTTCTTATTGGCCAAAGCTATTATGAGCCTAAATAAAGTTAAGCAAACCATGTATTGTGGATTAGTTCCACAGAAGTCTTATAGAGGTTAGTAAGCAGTTTGAGGATTGCAACGGAGCTGCCTTTTAGAACTGCTGTGTTGTCCGTATGGCTCTCTCAAAGGTAATGGCTGCTAATTATTTTAATAGGATATCATAAGCCTGAAGGAATTGAGTAAAGTTACTGTTGCATGAACATCTGACATTTTAATATTGTACACTATAATGCTCTTTGGAGATTAAGGTTAAAGAAGGTGATGGAGTAAAGTTTACTGATGTAAACCTAAGAATCTATAATTGCAGGGAGAGTACAGAAACAGCCCCGCAATTGCACATTCAGTGCATTGATTCACAATTCCAAACACACCTACATGTAATTATTTAGCCACCAGTTTCTACTTTCTCACGTACCTTAGTTGGCCATCTGGTGCTAATGCCTCATAATGAGAACTTCTTTATTCTGAATTTGTGGAAGTTGAAAGGTCTCTCTATTAACTTTTATAATATAGTTGGATGCTAATGATGTCTTTTGTGTTGCTAGCTAATAGAAATGACGTTTACTAGTTAAATAGTTTCTCATAGCTTCAAAGTATTTTATAATAATTTTCTTACAAGGATTAACCCTAAGAGGTGCAAAGCTCAAGGTAGGCCATCACATTGGGTGTGGGCCTTGCACAGCTTAGTCAACATAATTAACTGGAGTAGCATCCCCTCCTCTCTGTATATTCACTACTCTCTTATCTCTAGCAGCTTTATTCACCCTCAGCTATTTTCATAAGATGGAAAACTTTTATTGTAGCAGTAAAACCCCTTTTTCTTTCTCCTACACTTTTGGCCTCCTTACATTTAGACCACATATCCCAAAGTTAGGAGAAAAAGTCCAGTGCATATGTTCTTTGAGGAAGCTCCAT
Organism: Elgaria multicarinata webbii; assembly: GCF_023053635.1. Classification (NCBI taxonomy): domain Eukaryota; kingdom Metazoa; phylum Chordata; class Lepidosauria; order Squamata; family Anguidae; genus Elgaria; species Elgaria multicarinata. The sequence continues at coordinate 74,903,393 of NC_086178.1, read as the reverse complement.
TTAATTCAGTGGACTTACTTCTGAGTAAATCTACATAGGATTGCACCGCATGTATATCTTTCCAGAGCCCCCAAAAAGTGGGGAAAAGTAAAATACTACCTGCTATGCTCATTACCTTCTCTTAAAAGTTGGGATTGGGAACCATTGTTAAAATATTACTGATTTAGCTTTGAGAATAGGTGCATCCATGATAAAGATGCCAGTCACACACTTTGACTTGTACGGACATCTTAATGGATGTCATGGATGTTTTATAAATGATGTTAAGCAGATGAGGAGCAGGTGGGGAGGTGTGAGATGACAGATGAGGAGCAATGGGATTTGTTATTTTGCACACGGATGGAAATTGAATACAAAGGTTCTTGATTGTTTCTGCAGGACCTAATTCATCTTACATACCAATTACAGGGCATTGCTCAGATTTCAGGGAAAGTAGGGATCCCGGCACCTTGCGTCTTGTCATTTCCCATTAGCTGCCTTAAGCACCATTGTTTAAAATTATTATTATTTGGGTAGGAAAGTGGGGTACACATCAAACAAACTATTTTTAGAAGGGGATGGGATTTGGCTTTTGGGGGAGCCAGGGAGTACAGTTTGTGGGTTTCATTACGCCCACCCCTAACTTTTCCTTGTAATTTGAGGACAGCTACATATCTTAGCCCTCACTATTAAACTATTTCACACATGGAAAGTGTGCATTGTTGATTGCTAAGATGACCCATAGGTGGAAACACTAAAATATGTGAAACTTATAATGTTGTTTCCTCCCAGGGCCAGTTCTACCGTTAAGTAAAGTGACTGTCTCAGGTGGCAGATCCTGGAAGGCAGGAAGCATCAGAACCTCATGTGCCATGTGGTATGCTTTAGGGCACCTAAGGTAGCCTACTGTTGTCAGATGCCATGGAGGAGGTGTAAAGGAAGTCAGAATCCACCTGACAACCCTGCAGGGTAGGCTCCTGGACCAAACGTCCTGAACTCCCAAGTTACCCACTTCCCTGCCCTATCCACAACTGGGACGAGCCATATGTCCACAGGAATAAACCACAGACACACATTTAGGGACCAAAGCAACTTTATTGCGATCACTAAAACTAACACGTAAGGCCTTGGTCGTAAAACAGCCCCTTAAAAGAATAAGAAAGGGAAGGATAAAGGAAGGGGGATGCGGACGAAAAGGAGTGAGGAGAGAAGGTGAGGAAAAGCTCTAATACTTAGCCATTATCCCAAGAAGCATTCATACGACCCCACACCCAGCTGGCCTTCTCCAGAATACCCACACACGTTAAAACATAAAAATCCTTTCTAACTCCGGGCAACTAGCATAGTTGCCACGGACCTGATCTTCTCAATTGTCATACGCACGCACCACCAAGGAAGATGGAGAAGCTTCATCATAAAGCTTTTTAGCTCTTTTTAGGACCCCTGGTCCCATGACCTGAATAAACCAACCCGTGCCCTTCTCGGGCTATAGCCCACCCCCGTCCCAAAGAGGCCAAGCCACTTCTTTTTCTGACAGCTGAATCCTGTTTAATGTGTCCGACCAATCCTGTTTAGTGTGGGACAAGAATGACCTTGACTGGCGGGACAAGAATGACCTTGGCTGGTGGCCACGAAAGCCTGGCACAGCCAGTTTGAACAATAGACCATAGACCCTACCTAGGGGCAGATCTTACACCCTCATAGCAACAGCAGATTAAAGGTACAAACCTGCAGCTCTATCCTTCACAGGAGGATGTCCCATTTCTAGTGTTGAAGTAAGAGTCAACTGCCAGTCCTGTAGGCATAGAACGGAAGGGTGGGTGCCACCTTGTCCATTGCTTCAGGAAGCAAAATGTCTTGGGCTAGCCCTGTTCCCCCCAGTGCTCCAGTATGTTCAGGAAGCTGAAAGTGATGATCAACATAAAGAAATGTCGATTCCAGAACCTCCAGGCATGCACACTTCTTGCGAGGAACAGACTTACATCAAAAGATAAATGCATTGATTTGCATAGCATTCTTCAGCTAAGACCCATAAATTAAAATGTCTTCAAAGTCTAAAGACACAGCCAAAGTGCAATGCCAGAAAAGAAAGATTGTTCGTGATTGCTTATTCTGTAAGCTTTTGACTTGTGTCATTTTTACGCAGCATGGTGATATATATTTGTCGAAGTTGCTCGTCTCATAAAACCTCATTTTATGCCTGTAAAACTCAACCAGTTGACTGTTTTTATTGCACTTTCTTCAACCAGTACATAATTTTGCTCCATGCCTTGCTGCAGTTCAGTCAAAATGACTTGGGCATTTTAAAAAGAACTGGACAAAACACACAATACAATTGTAATTTGTGCATACAGTCTGTGGGACACCTTTCTCAGGACTTTGGAACTGAATTCTCAACCTTACATCCTAGGTTAATGCAGGATATTTCCTTAAATGATTTCATCTGGGTTATGGTGATAGATTGCTTAAGGGATTGAGTTACTAGGGTTATTTTCTAAAAATGTCTCTGAATTTTTTGACTCTGCTGTCATGGATTTAATGTTTATTATAATCGAGCTTTAAATTGTGTATTCACTGTAGTTAGATGATAAAGTTATTTCAATTAAAATTATTTCAGCTTTCTTTCTTTCCTTTTCTCCCCTGCACCTTCACAGCCTACTTTTTGTAACATCTTGCCTGATGGAGAAATCTAGTGATCTTGAAAGTTTGCTCATTTTTGGTGATCTTTAAGTTGGCCTAATAAAGATATTGCCCTAATACTGATTTTCGATTATATGCTGAGTCAGGGAGACCATGCCAAATTATTGGAGCTCATCGGTGGTTAAGCTGAACATCTCTGCTCCTTTGCAACTTGAAAAACAGAAGGACATTCTCTTTTGCTGCCATTTTCTGTCTGTCTTGATTGCTTTGCAGGACTGAAACATTAAATATATTGACCCAGTTCCCACGTAACGACAACACCTAGGTTGTTGATGCTGTGTGAAAGCAAGTGAGCATGGTGCCTTGCACCTGCTCACCACTTCCTCTTTTCATCCAGTTTAGAAAACAACCCAGGAATGCCCCAATCCTGAGTTGTTCAGCATGACATGTGAACCCTGAACTCTGGGTTGTTAGGTAGAAGCAACCCAGAGTTTAAACCCAGAGTTCATTGTTGGGTTTCCCGCTCAACAACCTAGAGTTCCAGATTCGCACATCATGCCTGTTTCTAAACCAGATGCAAAGTGAAAGCAATGGGCAAGCAAGAGACAGTGAACACACTCATCCCTCGTTGGTTGTTATATGTGAACCAGGTCATTCTCTCCACTCTACTCTGCAGAAGTGAAATCTCCTCAATTCCCAATACGTTATCTTGCTATTTATTCAAAACATAACAACATCTACCAAAGAAGATAGATGTTGGGCAAGATAAGGGCAAGATCTAGATAAGGGCAAGATCTGGCACAATTCACTAGCACTTTTGGGCCTAGTGAGCTCCAATTTTCAGAATTTATTTTGTTTATTTTATTTATTACATTTATATACCGTCCGTAGCCAATGCTCTCTGTGCTGTTTACAAAAAATAAAGCCTTTTATTTCTCTGTATTCTTAATATGAGGTATATTTTGCACAAAGAACTTTTCATGTGAAAATGGCATGGTACAGTTACCTTGTGTGAAATTTACCACCTCAAACTCAAATGTGTGAATTGGAGCTGTTAACCATCTATTGAGTCATGGCTTTTCCACATATCTTAGGCTATTATCCACAAAAAGACCAATTAGGATGTGTTGGGTCCAGGATCTGCTTTTTGCAAGAGGGATGGCTCTGCTCAATTTTGGGGACCCCCTATCCCCTGACCTACAACTCATCCCAATCATCAGGGTCACATGATTCCCTAGTTTCAGGGGGCTGGAGAGGCTGCCATGGGAAGGCGGGTGTATGGAAGTCCAATTCCATCAGGATAGTTGATAAAGCATAAATTTGGATCCCATCCAGTGTTTATATTAACATTACAGCCTGAGCCACATTCATTGTAGGTTTGGGGATCTGTGTTGAGAAGATACACCAAACCAATTGCTGTACAATAAATTCGATTTATGCTGTATATTAAATAACAATTGGAAAAGCAGACTGATACCTTAATGAATCCAGTGGAGGAACATGTTGGCAAGCAATTTGAACTGATATCGTTTGGTTAGTAAAGCTCTTTGACATAGCTGTTGTGACAGCTGAAGATGTGCTGAAGCTGAAATGGGGGAGGGGGAACCAAGTTGAATTAGTTCAGCTTATGATACTTCTTGGACTGTGGGATATTCTTTCTGCTATATATTCATACCCTACAATATTACAAGCTTTGAGGTCATGTTTATTACGTTTTAGGCTGCAACCCTATATAGATTTTCCTGGGAGTAGACATGCTTAAGATTGTACTGTAAGCTTGTTAAAGATAATGCTTAAAGAGAGTTGCATTTTAAGTAGTCTAATAAAAAAAAAAACAAGGACATGTTCTTCAAACACTAGCGATTCCTTTGCTGGTTTGGTTCATCTTCTCTTACATCTTGTGCCTATCTCTTCCCTTTTTGAACAAGCTTCATCAGATTTGTCAAGGCATTACAAGAACATAAGGAAAGAAGGAAAGAAAAAAAAGGGTATTTCTCACATCATAGAAGTGGCCCAGAATTGACTCTCAGGCACCCCTGTACTACAATTTAAGACGAGTACACGGGGTATAATGTTGGTATGAATAGTTTGAGATCACTTCCTATTTGTGTAATAGACATGTACACAGGCAAATTTTGAAAAAATCATAGTTTAAAAAACCATAATCCTTTTCACTTAAGAAAAACTATTCATGAACCAGTTTGTATTTCTACCTAACCTTCCCAGTATCAACAAAATTCAACTTTTGAGAAGTGTGAACTATAGATTGAGGCACTTACTTTTTTTGTATCACTATTTGTAAATATGGTTTGTAATTATTCTCATAAATAAACAAATGAAATAAGTAGAACTATGGTCAAACTAAAGATTTTCTTTTCATCATGTACAAAATCCACAAAACATTTGTGTTGTGTTCAACTTCCAGTATTGCGTCTTTTGACACAATAATATGCCACACCAACCTCAGCTGCCACACCAGCTGAGATCATCTAAGACCCTTCTCTGGTGCCCCTGTCATCAGAAATGAGGTTGGTTTTGACCAGGAGAAGGCCTTCTCAGTGCTGGCGCTCCATTTATGGAATTACCTTGAAAGAGAAGCTTGCCTGCTGCTTAATTAACTCACTTCTCAGTGTAAGGCAAATACCTTTTTATTTTTAATTATTCATCTGTGATGATTTTATTGCTACCAGTGTTTATTTGCTGTTTTTTAATTTCTTAGTATGATATTTGTTTCCTTTTTATTATGTAAGCCATTCTAAGAAAATTTATATTGAAGGGCAGCACACAAACTTCTAAAATATGTATCCTCCCCTGGCATACATAGCAGGTTCTGAGTGACCTGGGTCATTTAGACCTGAATGACTGTGTCAGACTCACTGTACGTGGGAGGTGCAATTTAGTACTGATTGACACTTAGTCCAGATTGTCTTCAAGGGCACTTCCAAACAGGGATTTTCAATAATTCAGTCTGGAGGTGACAGAGCAATGGATAACTCTGCTCTCTTTACAACCCTTCATTAATTATAAGCTATATTAGCAAGGTTCATTAAGTCCATTAGCAAAGCTTAAGGGATGGTTCCCAGGTGGAAAATCTGGTCAAAGCATGACTAAAATGGAAATGAATGGATTAATTTATTTTCCTGGAGGTGGGGGTGTTAGGTGGAGATGCTGGAAAAATCCAGTAAAAATATTGAATGTAAATCTGAGGAGAAAGAGAAGAAAACCAGAATCTGGAAAGGAGCTGTACTGATTGTGAGATAAAAGGCAAGTGCAACTACAACATTTCACCTGTCTTCCATTTTAAAGTTTGTAAGCAGTCATACAGTAGAAAATCTGCATCCATTGGGAAATATTAGGATACCGGGTTTTCAAAAGGGAAAAAAGGAGTGATTGTTTTTTCTTTCTTTTTATTCATCTCTGATGTGGCGTCTTTCTGAAACCAGAGTCCAGTATGTCGTTGCTATTGCTAAGTTTCTTTATATCGGGAATGCAGAACCTTTTTCAGCCCAAGGGCTAAATTCCATTTCAAAGAATCTCTTGGGAACCACATTCCAGGGGTGGGCAAAAGGGGTGGTGCCAAAATGGCAGCATATGTTAGCTTAAAGCTTCGGCTGACAGTAAGAAGCCTTTGGAGAGACATTTAAATCCCTTAGAGTTAGAGGAAATGCACACAAAAATGGGAAACCACCAAACAAATGGGTGAGGGGAAATGCACAAAAATGGGAAACCACCAAACAAATGGTGATTGGGAAAGGGGTGGGGCCAGGGGAAAGGGTATGGCCAGTTGGGGGACCCGGGAGTGTTAGATTTAGCCACTGTGTGCAGGCCAGATTTGGCCCCTGAAGCCTGAGGTTCTACATCCCCACCTTACTTACTACACAAAAGTCAGGTGATATTTGGGGGTGGGGGGAACACACTTCCCAGCTGTATTCACAAAGCACTGATTCTTAGTAGAGACAACCAAGTGAACCAATACCTATTCCCTTTGCAACAACGAATAGCCAAATTGCACATGATGTACAGTTCTGTGTAATTTTTTGTTGTTATTTTACAGATGGAACAGGACTAATTGTAACATTACCTGCATTTTCCCGTGTTTGTGTGTGTGTGTGTGTCCTTTGCAAACCCCCTCTCCCCCCACAAAAAAACCCTCTGAAATAACTTGTGGGGATATGAATAAATGGCACTTTGGAAAAGATATATGATATTCTTCTCCCCAATATTGTCATTCTGCTTTCATATGCAACCTCTACAGCTACATTTTGTAAAATAAATAAAGTGTTGGGGACAAACTACCTGCAACGTGTGTATTTTGTCCCAGATTTTCTCTGCAATGTTTCTTATGATCTTTCTGTATTTCTGCCTGTCTGAACTGGATTTAAAGATATCTTTTTCTCCTCGTTGTGTGAGGATTTCCTTGGCAACCAAGGATCTGTTCCTATAGAGTGTTTCCTCTTAAACTTTATTTTTTTAAAATAGAGTGGTTAATATGCACAAGTACAAATGGATCAATTAACTATTGTTAGAATACTCACTATACATTCAATATGTGTTTAATTTCTCAGGCAGCTGCTAAGATGCTGATTATATTGCGTCTACTGTATTCTTCTAGATATCATTATAGCTTCATCACACCAGCATTATACTGTGCAATCACTGTGAATTGTGTGCAAAGGACTCTGAAGTTTTCCAGCTTATAATCTGCTTTGACTGTGCAGCACTCCCATGCATCCTTCTTTAATTGTGCTTCTTAGCCAAAAGAACTGATGTATTTTACTACCCCTTTAGAAGCGAATCTTCTGTTGTTCTCCGAGCGGCCACTGGGGGTGCAGGAGGATAATTTGATATGTTTAAAGTATGAATTAAACAAATGCTTACAAGTTTTAAAGATAAAGATATCAAAATTGGCACAGTAATAGATATTAAGGAGCATACCAAATTTGAATTGGATTGGGTCATCCGTTGATTTTTTATGATTTTTTTTTACATTTCTTCCCCTTAAACCCTTTTCCTTGTATGCAAAGGATCTTAGGAGCACCACTGCCTGGGGTTTAGCTAACAACAACAATGACAGCTTTACACTATGGGGATAATTCGAGGGAAACAGGTATGTGGGATGAAGCTCTTAGTCTGCAGTTCCTGGAGTTCAACACTATGGCATGCTGTGCTCTGATCAAAGTAGATCTGTCTATTAATGTATACATGCTCTCACCCATATACTTGTGTGTTACAGCACGCTACACGTAAAAAGTGGGAGAACCTTGATATTCCCTTGTAATTCTTATCTGGCAAAACAATTGCACTCTGTAAATGACCGAAGTTCACCCTCATTTTCATATTCATTTTGTAATGAGTATTGGCTATATTTGCACGTAACCCTAAACCATATTTTAGCCTTACATGTATGAGCAGAAAGGAGTGTGTGTGTAGCACCGGACTGCTATACTTTCCCCTCTTCCACTCTCACGTGCCCTGCGAGGAGAAATAAATGAGAATTCAGTTTTGTTTTAGCAGATTCTTGACTTAAAATTAAGTACAAACCAGGAATCGTGGTTTAAAATAAAGTCTACTTCGTTAACATTTGAAATATTTTCAGTTGTTCCATAATGTTCCATAATGGTATTGCAACAGAAATATGAAATAGAGTGATGAAATATTTCCTATTCTTGACTTATTTGCAAATGTGCCATGGTAAATGTTGTCCTAAGATTTTCAGAGGTACTGAAAATATCATTTAAAAAAAAAAAGATAAATAAATGTCTGCTATACCATACAAACACACATATATTCTAAACTTATAGATATTTGTTTAAATGAAGGATGGGCAGAAATCAGAAATTAGGAACTCGGACTATTCAGTAAACTGTAAGGTATTCTGGGCTTTGACAAATCCATGTATTTATTTAATTATATTTCTGTATTGCCCAATAGTCAAAGATAAGGAAAATAGATTTGTGGATCTTTGTTGACATTCTATGTGCTAACCTATTTTCTTCTGTAAAAGGAAGATGGAGACAAATTTATTTTGATTTTTTAATGGATTTTGACACTGAAATCAACACAGTATGTTTATTAGGCTCAAATGTGGATCAAACTATTAGGAGGAGATTAAATCAAATAGCCTAAAATAATGGTGAGCTTTAAAGAAAAAAAATAGAAAAACGAAGCCAAGGGACATGTGAGAAGCATGCTAGAATTCGGTGTTCACCTTTCTAAAGACGAGAAAGCAGCCGGCCCTTCATCAGGAGTGAATCTTCATGGAGATTGTATTACTACCATTTCATCTTCTCCTTCCAAAGGGATCCTGGTAAGATTTGAGAAATTGTTTAGTTATCTTGTTGAAATTGAATTACATAGCAGTAAAAAGGCCTGTAATATGATGGGCTCTTATTTGTTTTCTCCCTAAAATGAATGAATTCCATTTACTTCAATGGAAATAACTGAAAGCGAGAACACAAATGAATTAGAATTTTAAAAAGTGCGCACGCGTACACACACACACACACACACAAAAGTCACTGGTGATCCAAGTGTCAGGGCAGGTGGTGTGTGTGTGTGTGTGTGTGTGTGTTCATTTCAGTAATCCTTCAGATTACAATAGGGTAGCTACTTATAAGTTGCTAAAAAAATAGGAAATATTTATTTTATTTATTTTATTTTATTTATTTTATGCAATGCATATGCTAAATTATATGTGTAGACACAAGTATAGAAAGAATTACTGTAATTTAAATAGAACTACAATAATTTATTTATTTATTTATTGCATTTCTATACTGTCCAATAGCCAAAGCTCTCTGGGCAGTTCACAAAAATTAAAATAATTCCAAGTATAAAACAAACAGTATTAAAACATGATATAAAATACAATATAAAAGCACAACCAGGATAAAATCAGCAGCAGTGCAGAAATACAAATTTAAAATACAAATTTAAAACAGCAAAGTTAAAATTACATTTATAGACTGTTAAACTGCTGAAAGAATAAAAAGGTCTTCACCTTGCGTCTAAAAGAGTATCGTGCAGGCGCCAGATGAACCTCCTTAGGGAGCTCATTCCACAGCCGGGGTGCCACAGCGGAGAAGTCCCTCCTTCTCATCAGAGTGGCAAAAACTGTGACCAGATAACTTTTGTGCCTGCTCAGCCATTGATGGTCAACTTCAAGGCCCCTTGCTTGCCCTTCTTATGGCTCTTTAAGCCAAACCTTTAAACGAGACCTGGACTTGACAGCCTTTCAAATAGAGGACTGTCCACTGTAAAGGAGATTGCAACTAAGATTACAGCCATAACTTCTGCCATTGAAATAAATGGAAACTATGGCAAGAGATTATGCCTGAGAACACTGAGTGGTCAGAGGAGGCAACATGGTGCTGTGGATATTAGCTCCACTCATCTCACCATGAGGTTCTTCTTGGCATGTTACAAAGATGCATTGAAAACCAGAAGTGTAAGTGTGTGTGCATATCCGTTCCTTGCCATTTCACAGAAAATGGGAAGCAGCTTTTATACCTGGCGCTGCTCAGGGCCCCTAAGATATATGTTTGTGAAGTAATCATCTTAAAGTAGTAGGCCTGTGAGTTAACTTTTAAACGAATTAAATTTGTATCTTTTTTACCTTTCTCGCCCTCACAACAACCCTGCAAAGTAGGCCGGTGCTAGACCTGTGATATAACTTTAAAATAAATTAAATTCATTTCTTTTTCTCCCACACCCCCGATACCTGGGGGTGTTTGGGGTGCTGCCATGATTTTACTTGTCCCCACAGAAAGCAAAAACTACAACTCCCAGCATGCCTTTTGTAATGGTGCCAACTTGCCCAATGGAAGTCCTGCCACTGAGGATCATGGGAAGTAAAGTCTGGCTGAGCCAGTCCAGGCTGCACCGTGCAATTAGTGCCCTTTGGTAGGCCATGAGGAAGCTCGCTGGCTGACTGATGCATGCACTCTTCCATTATTTGATTCTTTTATCTGTTATTTTTAATTCCTTTGTTGAAATACTGAAGTTAATATCTATAATTAAGATATCTTGATATTTATATTTAAAGCTTAATATTATTGATTCCATGCCAGAATATGCATAATTTCCCCCTCTTTTTGTGAGGGAGGCATGTCTTCAAGGGAAAAAAATGCAGCTGCACCTGGGGTCCACCTTCAGGCCACACAGATTGGCTGAGCAGAGCTGTCCATCATCCCACTGGCAGAGGGGTTGCCCTGCCTATTTGGCATGGAGGAAATTAATTGCTATTAAAGCTTGTGCTTTAAACTTTTTCAAACTTCCAAATTTTCTGCATGTTTGCATTGCTTAAGTTTCAAGTCAAAACAAAAATGAATAAAATTGGTCTGGTAGATCTCAAGTAGTAAACCTTACTCTACATCATCATCATCATCATCATCATCATCATTATTATTATTATTATTATTTACATTTATATTCTGCCCCATAGCTGAAGCTCTCTGGGCGGTTTACAAAAGTTAAAAACAGTGAACATTAAAAAGAAATATACAAAATTTAAAACCATAAAAAGCATAAAATACAAACAAAAACAGACAATATCCATTTAAAAACAACTATTCTGGGGTCAGTTTAAAAACTCAGCCTATGCTGTTAAATGCTGTTAAATGCCTTATATAATGTCCTTATATAAGAGTTAATCACACATTGGAATGGATCCAGTCTTAAGTTACTTGCCACTAAAATCAGTGGGGTTTAAGTCATGACTAACCTGTCATTCGGTTAATGTAGTTCGGCTAATGTAGTAAATATAACAAATTGCTGGAATGGGAAGTACAAAGTCCCCAGTAGAAAGTGTGTGATTGTGGGTGTCTGCAATTCTGTTACTTTTTAAAAATGCATTAAAAACACAAATTGCGGGGCTTGGGGATTTGCTTTTTTGTTTGTTTTGTTTTTAAAGATTTTATTTAATACTTCAAACATACATCAATACAATAAAACAATACTACATAATACATAAAATATTGGATAACATTTGATAACATATATTCTAGCTTATTCTATTAACATAATCATACTTAACATAAAAGTGCTCCCCCCCAACCACGGGATCTTATTCCTGTTTCCAAAATCTCATTGCTTCCTCTGGAGGTGCTTTCCCTCTCTCCTTTGATAATACAAATTCTAGGAACTGTTTCCATATTCCCTGGAATATTCCCAAGATTTGCTTGGGGATTTGTAATAACTTGTAAAGTCTTGTAAAATACAGAATGTCTGGTGGTATTAGCACAAAACAGAGAAAGTGTATGATGCATAGACATACTAATGTAGGACTATGGAGACTAGCGTTCAAAACTCTAGTTAAACATGAAGCTCACTGGATGATCTTGGGCCAATCACTAGAGCTGTTCTGTTGTGCCCCCAGCTAGATTCAGAGCTCTCACGGAAGTGCACTATGGTTGCATTACTTCATAGCCGAATGGTAGAGTGGTAAGCATGGTAGAATTGCAGTCATCAAGGCAGGCAAAGCCATGGTAAATTAAACAAAATCCAGGTCAGTCAGAGTCAAGTTCCAGTCAACCTGTCCTTGTTCAGGACCTTGGACAGAGCACTGGCTGAATGCTTCTCAATTACAGCAAGGAGAACTCTCGCTTCAGCAATTCAATGTACAAAGGCTTTCTGGCAGCTTATAAAGGCTGGCTTTTCTGATACAGCTGTAGGCTCCACCTCCTCTTGGAAAACTGCCTCGTATCTTAAAGTCCCATTGCTTTATTAACCTTATGACAATGTAGTGATGGGGGCACTGTTTTCTGGTCTGGATTGAATTGATAAGATGGGAAGAAATGCCTTGTCCAGGCCATCCTCGTAGTTCAAGGGAGGGCCAAAGCTGTTGAACATAGCAATGGCCCTATTCATGAACATAACAATAGTTCTATTCACGATTCCAGTGGTGTGAAGGTGGGGAATGGCAAACTCTAGCTAGCTCAGCCTGGGTTCTAAATAGCAAAAAGAGCTCACAAGAATATAGCAGGCTGGCCACTACAGACATTCAGCCCTGCAATATGGGGAGGGTGTCCGGGGTGGTGAGGGGGCTGGGAAGCATGGTTCAGCTCTCCCTGCTCATGCAACTATAATCAGGTGAGAGAGAATACATGGATAGAGCTTATCTCTCAGCCTAATCTACTTGTGGTAGATTACATATACCCCATCATCCCTTTGGAGGGAGGGTAGGATTTTTTTAAAAATTAAATAATAATAATGATAATAATAATAATAATAATAATAATAATAATAATAATAATAAATAAAGGCATTAAGAAGTAATCAAGATAACAAAGATTACATCACAATGGCCCAACATAAAATTAATGTAAAAAAACCCACCCACTTTATATGGATGCAAGCAAAAATATGCAAGATGGCAGGCTATGGAGAATCAATGCTGTAAATATATTTAACCCCCTGTCATTCTTGCCCAACCAAGTTCTAGTTGACTTGATACATACTAAAAGTCCCTTTGAGCTGTAAATTTCAAAGGCCAGAGAGCTAATTAGATTTCTATGCATCAGGAACTAGATGATTTGCAGTATGAAAGTGTTCTGAGATATAAATGTAAATCCACTAAATTGGCCCCTTGAATTTAAAGAACTGCAGGGATCATCTTAATCAGAAAATGAATAGAATTCATGGTTATTTGTAACTGCCACAGTACTATAGAAAGGTGCCAAAGCATTTATCACCCTGTGAAGAAACAATGTAGTGGTTTTGACTTGATCTAGTACCATTACAAAAATTCACTGTGTGTGCAGTTGCCGACTTCATCTGGAACAGCAAAAATATCATATATTCAAGTCCGATTATCCTTTAAAAAAATAATTGATATTGTCTTTTGGCATCTTTTGCTTTTTGTCAAGGATGGTTGATTTATATTTCTTCACTAGGAGAAAATGGTTAGGAGAAGTTTTCTTAGTGATTCTTTTCTCTACAGGTTAAAAGAGCTGTGGGTGCTTCAGATTAAGGGGTGTGTGAGGAAGGGGATGGGGCTGTGCCACATGCAAATTTTGGAGGGGGATCAGGACAGAGTAGGGGAGGACCTGCTTGGTGACCATATGAAAAAGAGGACAAGGCTCCTGTCTTTAACAGTTTCACAGAAAAGGGAATTTCAACAAGGGTCATTTGTATGCATGCAGCACCTGGTGAAATTCCCTCTTCATTGCAACCGTTAAAGTTGCAGGAGTATACCTAGAGTGACCAGATACAAAAGAGGGCAGGGCTCCTGCAGCTTTCACTGTTGTGATGAAGAGGGAATTTCACCAGGTGCTGCAGGTATACAAATGACACCTGCTGAAATTCCCTTTTCAATACAACTGTTAAAGATACAGGAGCCCTTGTCCTCCTTTCCATATGGACACCCGAGCTTAACCGTTTCTTTTCTAGCTGTTTTTACTCTCAAAATTGACCTTCTTGTACTTTGTTCCTAAGAAATAAAAGATACAGATCCCCATATCATATATCTTAAAGGAAGAAAATCAGCAGGGATAGTCTTGAATGGAGAAACAGCTGGGAAAGAAAAGGTTAAAGAGTCCCCCTCTCTCCAATCCTAGGCCCAGTCTGAAGCTATCTGCAGCTGTTTACTCAATAAAATGAGCTTTCCCAACCTGGTGTTTCCTAGATGTGTTGGATTGCAATTCCCATCAGCCAGCATGGCCAGCCACATGTGGAGGACACTTGGTTGGGGAAGGCTGCAGCAAAAGAAAGTGTTGGAAGGGGAAGGTATATGTAGTTTTGCCTTTAATGGGAAATATTTATATGGTTAGGGTTTTAAATTTGTTTGGGTGTTTTATTGTAGTGGAAAAGAAGACATTTTGAATTTGGGCTCAGAGAGAGGTCTAATAAGAGCTTGTCAGGGGAGGGTGGTTGGCTGGACTCCACCTGATGTGGAATGCGTGCTCTCATCACAAGAAAATGGACCCTGTGAAGAAACCATCCCCTGGACCTTAGGAGGGTGGAGTGAGACAATCGCTTTTTACAGAATTACATAAATTTGACCCTATGCTTATGTCCATTTGCATGTGTGTACTCAAATACCATTTACCCCTTTTTATGCATTTATTTCTTTATTATATTTATACCCCTGTCAGTCAATAGACCTATAGTCCTGCATCTTTAGCCTTATTTATGTGATATTCCCAAGTCAATTGTTTGCCAGTTACCCTGATCCAATAGCTTCAGTATTCAGGCTAGTTCTCCGGTATATACATGAGAGTTGCTTGAAAGCAAATCCTGCTTCATTCTCTTCTTTGTCTTATGTAGGTACACACAATCCTTCTCATGTGTTCACCCAACATGTGAGGGAGGGTGTGACCATGCTGTCTAACCATGTCTCCTCTGTGCTGGTGCACCAATTTGAATAAGAGTTGCACACATAGGGCTCCTCAACATGAAGGGGAATCTTGGGCCAATCAGAATTCCCCATTATATAGAGAAGTCCTGTGCACATAGGCCTTGCTCTCACTGCAGCTGAATACATGGCCACTGTCCATGTTGCTAGTCAGAAGGGATGGGATTGGTCAGCACAATCCTGCTCCCCACCCTTACCCCGCATATGTTGTTGCACATGCAGAATATTGCCCCCAACACTGGAAACAGTTGAAAGTCAACATGTCACACAAGAAAAGGAAAGGACGGAGGGTGAGGAAACTGAATATAAGAAAGTAAACATGCATACACATACACACATGCACATGCAGAGAACAGCATACCTTGTCCTCTCTATCTATAATACACTGCCATTGTATTTTCTAGCATATGTGTCATCAGGAATCTTTGAAATCCTGTATAATGAGAGTTGTATTTTCCCCCATGAGGGGGAGAAAATTGAAATGATCAAAGCAACACATACTTCCAATTACCTGCAGTCATTTGGGTGAAATCCATAATGAGGTTGACCAATGCAGATACTCCTATTTCAGCAGATATGGAACCATGAATGTCTGACAGTGCATTTTTAGGTTGCAACGCATAATATTTTTGAGCAGCTGGTTAACAGAAATAATTAAAATGGTTTATACAGGGTAGCCTTTATATCTGGGTCAGTCGCTGAACGTCGTTATAAGTTCATTTCTTCCTTGAGTTGAAGAGATAATTATATGTCTCTGATGAAACTGCTCAAAGTGGTAGGGCTTGTTCCTCCTTGCACATTGGATGAACAACCATTTAAATGGAATGGAATTTTTACTGATTGTATATTTGTGTAATTTGATGCTACGATGTTTTAATCATTGTGTACTTGTCGCTTAATTTATTGGAAGCTGCCTTGTTTTTAAAAAGTTAATTAAACATGACGGGAGGTTATTTCAAATAAATAACTATTCTGAGCAGTTGTATATATTGCAGTAGGAACATACAAACAACCCCTCCCCCCGCATGCTCAAGTCATATGATAAACTTTACCAGATATAGGTGCTTGAAGTTAATGTAATGACAACGTATTCAGAATTAGGTGTGGACTTTCGTTGTAGATGTTGTTGTTGTCATTCTTGTTGTCATACTATCCATTAAAGTTGATGATAAAATGGGGAACAAACTGCCCACAGTTTGTGATTTCTTGAGGGCCCGTTAAAGCACTTTAATATGCAAGGCTTACAGGAAATTTCCCCGTGGCTCCCACATCTGGGAAGACCTGCATCACCCCACCCCACGAGTGTGTCTGAACACAAGAACCCTCATTGAAAGAAGGGAGGATCCTAATAGAATGTTTTGCATGGAACCAAAACTTATACTATAATTAATTAAAGCAGGGAAAGGAAACTAATGAAAGAGGCAGGAATTCAAAAGCACTACAATTTGCAACTCATCATGGATTCTTGAAATTTGTTACAGGGTCTCATTCTCATAACCAAATTGCATTGGGCAGGATCCAACTAGTTTCCTTCCACCACTGCACCAACGGAAGACTTTCATCAGTGGAATGGAGAGGCAGCATTTCCCAGCGATTCTCCTTCGTTTCAGCCCCCGTGCCCCCCAGAACCTGAACCAGAAATGCCCCCAACCCTCTGGAGCAGCTACTAGGAGTCAAAATTCCCATTCTGCTGTCAGAGGCCTTTTATCAACAGAGAGAAATTAGATGAGTTTCACTCAATAGGCCAGTTTGTATGACACGACAGCCCATTAAGGGTTCATCCAGACCAAAGGTTGTTTGTTATGTGCTTGGATGGCATATGCCGCAGCGTCCTAAGGGTTAATTAACTCATGGTGGGCTGTCATGTTGTCCAAACCAGGTCATTGTTGTCAGTGAAAGTAGAAAACAGTACTGACCAGGCTCGAAAGTGTGCATGCCCCCCTCAAATAGTTCTGCTTGTACATAATTTCTGCTTGGGCATAATAATGGAGACATGATATTTATCTGTATGCCGCTCTGAGATCTTAATGATATAGGGCAGGATATAAATGTTTTAAATAAATAAAATAAAATGATAGAAGTATACAAAATTATGAATGGTATGGAAAAAGTGGATAGGAAGACATTTTCCTCCCTTTCTCATAATACTAGAACCTGGTGTCATCCCATGAAGCCAATTGCTGGAAGATTTAGGACAGATAAAAGGAAGTACTTCTTTACACAGTGCAAATGGAATTCACTACCACAAGCTGCAGTGATGGCAACCAATTTAGATCCCCCTTTAAAAGGGGATTAGACCAAGACAGTATGCCTCTGCCTACCAGTTGCCATGGAACATGAGCAGGACAGTGCCTCGACTTCTGTCCTACTTGTGGGTTTCCCACAGACAGCTTGTGAACAGAATGCTGTACTATGTAGACCCCCAATATGATACCACATGGTGGTTCCTGTGCTCTTATAGATGGGTTGTGAATTCACTCTTCCAGTTGCAGCACTCTGCCACATTAAATGCCATCCAAAGGGTCCTTCATCCTTCAGTAATGGCTTATCAGGGGGTGCAAGAGACAGAGGGGAAGAAGACTGGAAACACTTGGTATGCATGTGGAATTCCATGTTCAGCCATTGGGGTCCCAACCATTGTGTTTTTCCACTTGAAAACAAAACCGGGGAAGCGAATCTGTCAGAATCTGCCTGTTAGCTTTCTATGTTGTGACTGGCTTTCCTGACTTTCACACTGGATTGCTGTGTGGAGCATAAGCTCTTTACAGTCATTCTGATTTCTGTTTGAAAGCATAATTGTATTTGAATAAAAACTATGCCTTAACAGCATGAAACATATCAAGTCTAGTCTTGACAGATTTCCAGCCCACTCTCACATTATTTAGTGGAAGTACCTCATCCGAGTAGCGCTCCACAATTATTCAGAAGGGGAAGACATTTATGAGGAAGGTCAAAACAAATGGTGTTTTTAAGAGAAGGCATTAAAGTACTACTTTTGCTCATTGCATGGTATTTCCATCTTATCTGGCATCCTAGAGGATTTGAATATTTCCTGGTGAACTTTCTTTGACTCAGGATCGTAGACTATTGAGTCGTGTGCATACATCATTTTGATAACATATTCAACATGCATGCTGAATATTTTAATTAACTTGAAAGTTTTCATGTGTACATTTTAGCAGATGTCTGTAATTAGAACATGCATATTTCATTGGAGACATTTTCTCATATACAGATGAGCATAGATGCAGGGCACAGGGTCAGTGTGTGTGTGTGTGTGTGTTTGTCTATCTGAAGCTAGTATAAAGTGGAGGAGTTGTATTCTGGTCTATTTGAGTTTGCTGTTCCAAGCTTCAGTGACGAATCAAATAATACCTCCAAGTCTTAATAATGTAGATAACAGATATTGGCTACAACCCAATATCAGAACACACCCAGCAGTGTTGGATTGTGACAATTTCTGCAAAATGCATTAACCTTTTTTTAAAAAAACATGTCTCTGTTACTCTGAAAGATCTCTTAATTAAGCTAATACATTTAAATCACTTGCAAGCAAGTGCCCCTATCTTAGCCCATGTGACACAGTTTCTGTCAATTACAAATGCATTGGGATGACTTATCATCCTTTGGAATGAACATTACAATTTGTGGGCAAAACTCTTCGGCAGTCATTATTGAAGCCTGGTAATTTGCATGGCATACTGTGATATTCTTGTAGCTCCACTTATAATGCAATTTATACTGTGATATTACAAGAAGATCAAAGAGGGATGATAAAATATCCTTAAGCAGCAGTTTACATTGGATATGTGCTACTAGAATTATGGTGAAAATGAGATGCTTAATTCCAGTAAAATGATATCAAAGTCTGGGATCTCAGTAAGGAGACTATTCATTGACATAAGACCCAGTTGTTTAACCCAGGAATTGAGGGGACAAGCAAAATGTGTGGACCACCTGCTAATTGTTTCCACTTTTAATTAACAACCCATGAATGTTGTTTCGTGACATGCAAAGCCAGAAACTCTGAGTTATTTCTGAGTTAAACAACCCAGAATTATCCCAGCTACAAACTATGGGTAATTGTTGGGTTAACTCTAGGTTATTTAGTTCCAGGTTCACATATCACGAAACAAGCCAGGGTGTTTCTGGGTTGTTAACTGAAAGTGGAAGTGATGAGTATATGGGAGGCAACGTGCTCATCGCTTCACTCAGCCCTTGCAAATCCTGGGTTAAACAACCCAAGAATTGCTGACATGATGTGCAAACCAGTAGCAAATAGTCAGCTAGCCAATGAACTTCAGACCTCTAAACTAGATGTGCCTGCTGCCTTTTGCATTTTTCTGAAAATGTTTTCCTCTGTGATGTGAGTATCTTCCCAGCTTCACCTAGGGTCTGGACTAAGGGCTAGCGTTGTGTTTCTCAGAAAACTACAGCTTTCAATGGGAGGCAAATGATGAGACTTGCTAAGTAATCTACAAAGCTTTTATTAAGCAACAAACATCTCTTCTACCTGAAGAGAGTCTAATCTCTTGGAAACTTCCCCCCAGACAAAACTATGCAAATTAAGCAAGACAATTGTCCACTCAAGAAGAATAGGAAGTCACTTCCCAAATGCCTGTAACTTCAGAGATCATGTTGAGGAGGCAGGTTCTGGCGCAATCCTAGTCTCACGCCTTCCTTCCGCTTGGTGCATTTGAGCTTCCTGCGGACCCTAGCATCAGCTAGCTTTTCGGGATGCTCTCCTCTGGAAGAAAGCTCACTTCCCACTGAGTGTGTAGGATTTGGCTTTGATGAGATAAGCTCTGGAGATTGCTGACTCCCAGCTGGAATATCACCCATGAGAGCTTCCTCCTCCACTGGTACAAGCTAGCTAGTGTCTGGTGCCGCCTCCTCTATTGATTATCTGAAATATCTTCTCCCAAAACAAGAGCAGTAAAGTAAGACATGACAGCCAGCTTGACTGCAGTAGCATAAGACAGTGCCAAATGGCTTCAGCTGTTTGGTGGCTGGAACTCTAGGGTGAGAAGGTATTAAGAAAGTGGTGGATGGTCACTTTCAGCTGTTGCTCCACCTGACCAGGAAGATGCCAACTGCTAACTCTGCACTATTGAAAGGGGAAAAATAACTTAAGCATGTTTGCTATGAAGCAGGTCCCATTGAAGTCAGTGTAAGCATTGGGTTTGATTACACAGAAAGACTTCTGAGCAAACATCAATGAATAAGTGAAGGACATTGCTAGAACTCTATAGACTCTCTCCTAATATCGTGTGGAATCATTTCTTGTCTGAAATAGGGTTTTTAAAATATGCAGCATTTCTAGGAGCCAACATCATTTTTAGCAGCCAAGCTACACAGAAATGCCAAGAAGCTGTTTGCCACGCCACCCTCATATATTGAGGAATTTGGGCCTTGGCTTTTCCAGTGTTTGGGCAATCAGGAGCAGAGTTGGGGTGATTAAAGATGTAATCCTATGCATGTTTATTAAGAAAACTGTCCCATAATTCCTAGCATGCCCCAGGCAGCATTTCCACATACCTGTGACTGCGCCCCATTAAATTCAATAGGGCTTATTTTTGAGTAAGCATGTATATCATTGGCCTGTAAGAAACTTTTTTAAAAAACAAACACACCCACACCCCATATATATATATATATATATATATATATATATATATATCTCATAGTTTTCTTTCTCCTTAGCCTGAATCAATCATTTTGTGCACAAGGTCCATGGAGTTCTAGTGATGCCCGTCACTTGTTCATTCCTTCTTGCTGAACTTGAGTGCTTGCTACACTTGCTGCTGATAACCTTTCAAAGAAGTGCCCACACAGGATTGTAATCTCCTGATATCAACAGTAAGTGTTTATTCCACTTGGCAGCTTCTAAAGTATTGAGCATTTTCAAAAGAGAAGATGAGAACAACTTCTGCCAAAAACGAGCGTGCACGCGTTCACATGCACACAAAGCTGATATGCATTGTGGGACGGACGCAAGAAAGAAGAGACGACAAAAGTGCTGGAATTTAAATTGGGCCACATTTATTCAAGATCTGCAAAGGGTTCCATCGGGCATCCAGCCTGGCCTGCGTTCAGGCCTTACTAAGTGAAGGGGCAAGCTTTCCTGGCCCAGCGGGTGGCGCTCAGTTTCGCCGCCCTGCTGTCCATCCCCTACATGGGGTTGGGAGACCTTCCCTTGTCACCCCCAACCCATGCCCCCCAGGCTCAAGGTGGGTGAGCGAGGTCGGTCTTAAAGGTGGTCCTTATCCCCCGGCCTGGCCACAAGGCTCAACACCGGGAGCCCTCGGGAGTCACCTATCACTGTAACAGTGCCTTGGAAGCTCGCCATTATATTCCCTCTGGATGCCCATTCCCTACCTGCCACAGGGGGCGGCAAGCCACTTGCTTAGTCGCTCCCCCCCCCCCCATCGACCTAAAACGCCATGGAGGCCCCTTTGCAGATCGTATAAAAATAAATCGTTTCCGATATCGGACAGGTGCACACCATCCTGTCGGTACAGCTCCCTCCGGGTCAGTGTGATTGCGGGGTGCAAGATGCTGGAGTCCCCATGTTTAATTAGCTCTCGGAAGATTTCGACATTGACACGCCGTCGAGCCCTCTCCATCGGCTTTATCTCACCCGATCGCCATGCAAACCTGGGTAGTATGCAGGACCAAATTATTATTACTCCAGGCCAACGCTGCCGAATGATCTTGAAGTCGGCAATAGCTTGCAATATTAGTGCCTTGCCCTTGAGTAGCATTTTCAAAAGAGAAGATGAGAACAACTTCTGCCAAAAACGAGCGTGCATGCGTTCACATGCACACAAAGCTGATATGCATTCTGGGAAGGACATTTCCGTTGGTGTCCATGGCAGGTTCCCTCTCAGGGCTCATTGCAGCATGTTGCACTCCCAATCTTGACCCTCTCCCTCTCCCACACAGCTGTTGTTGAAAACACACAAAAAACTAGACAAGTTAAATGCAAACATGTGTTTAATGCATCTTCAAGTCTGACCCTAAGCTAGAGTGCATCCTTGATAGCCTGTCACACACACACCCAAAAAAACTTTTTTGCTCCCCTGAATGCTTGACAGGTTGGGCATGGACATATTTAATCATGGTATCTATAAAATAAAATTAGGGTCACAGGTGAGAAGTCTATGTGCCAGCACCCAGAGTTAACAGTTTGCATCTGAAAAGAACTTATTTATTTATTTATTATTGTCATTTATATCCCGCCTTTCTTCCTCCAAGGAACCCAAGGCAGCATACATAATCCTCCTCTCCATTTTATCCTCACAACAACAACCCTGTGAGGTAGGTTAGGCTGAGAGTCTGTGACTGGCCCAAAGTCACCCAGTGGGTTTCCATGGCTGAATAAGGACTAGAACCCAGGATTGCCCAACTCCCAGTCCAACATTTTAGCCACTACACCACACTGGGTCTCAGAGCCAGCTGGTAAGGGGAAACATTCAAGGAGATGTGCTCTCTTTCCAGGCATGGTGACAGATCACACCGTAGGTCCTGAAGTGTGATGCATTAATGTTGTTTTAATCCATGTCCTTTCTCACTTACATTGATTCAATTATGTTAAGAAGATTGCCATCTAAATTGGTTTACTTTCCTGTATTTATCTCCTTTAATGGAGGGGGTGCAGAAAGAAATGTAAATCAATTCAGTAAATTACATCTGCTTCCAAAGGGAGAGAAATTATCTAATGGATACATGTGTCAAATGTGGTATTTGATAGTTAAGCATGAGTGCTGTAATGTGATTTCTGCACATACACCCACCGACACACCTTTCCTTCTGCTGTATTTGAGTGCTTGTTATACTTACTGTTGATAACCTTTCAAAGAAGTGCCCACACATGACTTGTAATCTCCTAGTATCAACACCAAGTGTTTATTCCACTAGGCAGCTTTTAAAGTATTAGGCATTTTCAAAAGAGGAGATAACAGCTGTTTCTAAAAAAAAAAAACCTACCCTGGAGGCATATGTTGTACAGTACCCAATCTTTTCATTTATCTGTCACAGCAATATCGACAAGTCACAGAACAAGACGGAAAAGTAAAATATGTGGCATTAAGGCATTGAAGGGAAAACAGTTAATTCTTGCATTAGAATCTTCAGTCCTGCTCAGGTAAACAAAACGGCAAAACAAAAAGGTACCAGAGAGTGCATTTATCATTGCATCTTTATTGTATCCTTCTAGCCTTGCCTTTAAAAGTCCATCTGCTCTCAAAAACGTAGATTAAAATGAAACATTACAGTGCTATTCAACGTTCAACAGAATGCTGCTCAACATTGTTCCTATTATATGTTCTGTGTGGTGCCATTACAAAAGAATGATTTGCTTTGACTTTGGCAGTTGTAAATAACGTCCCGTAAGACTGGAAACCGTAGCCCTGGAAATACGCTTGATGCCAGATTTCTTAACTAGTATCCGCAACTCTAGACAACTGTCAGAGGGGAGCCAGGAGTCAAAGCCTGAGAAGACAAGGAAATATATCAGGAACACTATTTGTCATTGCTCAAAGTTTCAGTTCAAGTAAAAAGCCCTTTATAGCGCTTCCTGTTTAGGAGGATCCAATCACCAGCCATGGCAGGTGGGGCCCAATAGAATATTCCCGTGTCCTAGAAGATGATCTAAAATGGATCTCTGGTGGTTCCAAACAGAGCCAAGGGCTCTCATTTCTATCCTGGTGGCTCCTGAGAGGCAGCCAGGAATTTTCTCCTGATGCCTAAGAAATAGAGATTATTTCTTTGTTTGCGGTAGCAGCCCATATCCTGGCTTAGGGAGCAGTAGCATGGTTGCCACCTAAAATGGCTTTCATATGTGGCTGTGGACTCATTTCAATGAGTGAGCTGGTCTGTGTGATAAATACTCAAGACAATTCCATGGCTCCCTCAGGAAATATGCCACTGACATAGCCTTTATTCCTCTGACTGGCTGATATAGGAGGCCGTTACAGATGCCTTATAGTCATGTGAAGCCTTGGCTTTGTGGAAGCATATTTTTGGTGACAATCACACTGCCACACAAACATATGAATTGGCCCACATATGCTAAGGTCAGGATCTAAAGACTAGTTTTGTATGTCCAATGGAATTTGAGCTTGTGTTTCCAAAGCTTCATATGGTGCATGATCATGTGACAGTGAGGCCTTAGCTAGACCTAAGGTTTATCACGGGATCATCCTGGGGTCGTCCCTGCCTGCTCCCGAGATATCCTGTGTGTCATTTACATGAACAGGGATGACCCCAGGACGAACCCGGGCTAAACCTTAGGTCTAGCTAAGGCCTGACTTGCAAAACTAGATTGTGATATGGTATGGGGAGTTGCTGTTCAAGAGGCAGGAGCATCTAAAATCCCCCTGGGTCTGCCCTTTCAATTGGAAGGTAGCATTCCTAATTTTCTAAATTATTTTTGAATTATACACACTCGCTATATTATCTTGTTAACATTATTACTCCAGACTGTTTTTGTTGCTCATTTGTCAAGGACAGTTAATTAAATGTATTGTTATAAAAAGAAAAAGTCACAGATAATGTTTTACAACAGATTTGGATAAATGGAGTTTACAAGCAAGGAAAGAAACTCAGAAAGAAAATACATTAATTTTAAAATAAATGGTGTGGGGACAATGACAAACAGATTCTGTTATCTTAGTTTATATGTTGGTTTATGATACTGATATTTAGTATTGATTCTCCTGTGGAGGCAATCCTAGGCGTGTTTAGACTGAAAAAATATCCTACAACTCCCAGCATACCCCAGCTGGGGAATAGTGGGAGTTGAAAGATTTTTTTTCTATCTAAGTATGCATAGGATTGTACCCTTAGTAGAGGTTTCCCATTTATCTCAAATCTTCATGTCAAAAATTCAAGCATTTGTGGTAATTTTGTCCTTGTGTAAAGACCAAATATAAATATAGATCTTTTCTTTTGACTTAGTTAAGAATGCTTTTTAGATGTGAAACTGAAGAACATATCAATCCCTTGACAAGAGCCTTATTCATGCATATGTAGGGCAGGCCCATGGTGGAACCACACTTCTCACCCCACTTTATTTATTTATTTACTAGCTGTACCCGGCCACGCGTTGCTGTGGCTCAGTCTGGTTAAATGGAAAAGAAAGAAAAGAGAAAGTACACGTTTCTAATATGTTTAATTTCACAATGCTTGTGGATATACAATATTTTTTGTTGTTCCATTGTCTGTGCAGATATAGAGATTGTCTGGTTTGCCGACTCGAGAACACGCAACATATAATTGTCCATGTGAGAACCAATCCGTGTCTAGATCTAAACCGCACAATTCTAAAGTTTGGCCCTGAGCTTTGTTGATGGTGATTGCAAACGCCAATCGAATTGGGAATTGCAATCTCTTAAATTGAAATGGCATATCTGTTGGAATCATAGGAATGCGAGGAATGAGGACATCTTCACCTTTGAAAGGTCCTGTCAAGATTGTTGCTTCTACGACGTTGCTGAGTAATTTTTTTACTGCAAGCCGCGTGCCGTTGCAAAGCTTTGGCTGGTTGATATTTCGCAACATGATAATTGGCACGGCGATTTTCAATTGCAGTACGTGCGGTGGCATCCCTAGCAGATCGAGTGAATTCAAAAATTCTGTTGGATAATTAACCGCTTCATCTGCTTCCACAACAGTGTCGACGGACTTGTATGTGACTGCCTCACTTTGAATGTTAGACTGAATAATATTGTTAAGTTCGTAGACGTCTTTGTTCTTGGCCGCAGGAATAGCTCGTTCACTCAGCCAATTGTGATTCTTATAATTGGTTTGAATATTGGGAAATACTTTTTCAACCAATTCTTCTTTTGACGTCACTAAATTGCAGAAGATATGAGGCAATGAAATTCATCCTGAGGTCAGATCAACCGGCACCTTTCCGTTCCCAATTTCCAGCAATTGACGTGAGAATATCTCAGCTGATCGATCATTTTGCAGCTGGACACGCATATTTGTAGTTAATTTTAACGTCTTTACGTGTCGCCACAAAGTAGAGTATTTCAGGCAAGCATTTATTTCGTCCGCTGGTGTCGATCGAGGAATTACAGGTAATGTTTGCCTGAAATCTCCTGCAAGCAATATTAATGCGTTCCGAAATGATCTGATGTTTCCACGCAAATCTTGCAATGATCGATTAAGAGCCTCAAGCAATTTTTTGTGCGCCATTGTGCATTCATCCCAAATAATGTTTGCATTTTTGCAATACTTTTCCCATGCCGGATGTTTTGGAAATGTTGCACATGGGAGTTTCAGTGAATTGCATGTTCAATGGCAATTTCAAAGCGGAATGAGCAGTTCTTCTACCTGGTAGCAATGTCGCAGCTATTCTGGACGACGCAAAAGCTAAGGCTATGTCATTTTGGGATCAAATTGCTGCCAGAATCAATGTAATTAGGAACGTTTTACGAGTTCCTCCTGGCGCATCTAAGAAGATTTCTCCAACCCCGTTATTGACAGTTTGCATTATTTGATCGTAAATGCCATTTTGCTCAAGCGTTAGCTTAGGAATATTTGATTGCACATACGACAAAAGATCACCCGTGTTGTAATTTTGTTCACGACGCAATTCTACATCGAACGAAGCACGCGTCATTTTGACATAACGTGAAGAAAGCAGTTAACGTTGTAGCCAGTGGATTCAGGGCTATTTGTTGCACATTTGCAGCTGTGAAATAAACACGTTGTCCATTTTCTAGATGTACTGCTAAGTGAACAACAGCTGGACTTCGTTCATGTATGGGAAATGAAAGAATCGCCATACAGCTTCATTGCTCCTTATATATCTTCCAGCCTGACCAGCATGTGTTGCTTTTACGTCCAACAGATGGCGCTGTTTTTCCAAAAAAGCATATCTATATATGGAATCGTACAATATGTAGTATAGCATGTGTTGCTTTTACGTCCAACAGATGGCGATGTTTTTCAAAAAAAAGAATGTTTTTACCTGTCACAGGAGTGGTGAAGAGGTTAGTAGGTTTTGGCCCCTCTGCTAGGCCGGAATCTCCTGGCAGTTACCTTTCTTCAGAACTTGGAACTTCCATAGAAGGCCGCAGTTCCGAGAAACATCGCTAGATGGTGCCAAATAGGAGAGAACATGGAAATAGGAGAGAAGGCAGAGGCAGTGGATTGGCCTACTGGTTGGTGATGTCACAATGACTTCTCTCCTATTTGCATAAGTGGCTTGGAGGAGGCCTCTGGGCTTTTATATACCCTATTTCTTTGATTCTAAGACACACTTTTGTCCCCATCTATAATATAGTTACACAAAAACACGCGCATATTCGAATGCAACGTTGTGTCAAAATTTCAAAGCAACTGGTGAAGAACTTTCGGAGATTTTAGATTAGGAACAAACAAACATTTACATTTTTATTTATATAGATTTATTCAGAATATTTATATACCGCTCCCCATTGAAAAATTTCGGAGCAGTGGACAAGATAAAATGAAAACTAAAAACAGAATAAAACAGTTAAAACAAAATTTAAAAGCAGCAAAAACAGAGATTCAAGGCTACATATTAAGGAAGGGCATATCCTTTTGCTAGCCCTGCCCTGGATAGCATGGTTGATTGCATGGTTGCAATGGTTGATTGCATAGGACCCCCTGCACACAAGCAGTTGCTTGCATGTAAGGGTTCCCCTGCACAACTGCCCTCAACATGCAGACACTAGAGGACAAGACTAATGTGGGGACATGACACCAGAGATAGGGCTGAAGTGTATCCCCACTGCTGTTTCAAACAATGAGTGTCCTAGCTGTGCTTAACACAAGGGGGTCCATCACACCTAAACATTTGCCCTGGTTTGCCCTTGTATTATCCCCCTCCATTTACATAGCATTTGAAAGGCTTATGTTTCATTTATCTTTAGACCTCTCCTGCACAACAGCGAATCGCTGTTCCCCCCCATCTCCTTTGTACCTCCCCTTACAGTGTATTGATTGGTCGCAGTTGGACACCTCACCCTCCCCACTGATTGGCATGGTGTGCTGGAGAAAAGGCATGCCCCCTCCCTTTCATCAGCAATACCACCCCTTTAACACACGCTCTCAGAGCATTGGATTGAGTACAATCGGATAAAAATACATGTTGAGGGTCGAGCGCATTGCCGGAAAAAACGTTCTTTCCCCACACCAAGAAACCTCGCAAAGAGGGGAGGAAGAGGAGAGATCATGGCAGGACATGGATGATATCATGTGAGCCCTCAGGAAACAACGCACGGTGACAGTGGGCTATAATGCTGATGGAGCTTAAGAACATGGTTTATAAGAAAGCTGGTTCCTGATAATACTGTGCACTCAAAAGCAGAATTTGCAATTTGCTATATCCTGCAGGATCTCGACAGCCAGAATCCTTTAAATAAGCATTTGAAGAAATGTAGAAAATCCTTCATTTTGGAGCTCCTATACCACACCAATGCCTGATCTCAAAGTAGTTAAAAGTAACATCCACATAGTATTTCGTATTTGAGGTGGAGGGAGGGATTTGGTTTTATTTTATTTTTTAAAATGTTCATTTCTGCTTGCTTGCTCTGAGTCAAAAATGGAAAAGGTTAGTATTATTTTTATGAAGCGCAATTCCCACTTGAACATCTTGGGTAGAAAGAAGCAGGGAAACCTGCTAACTTTCTGATATTCTGCTAATAAAGGGGCTTGTTTTGTGATGCGTCCGTCCACAACAACCCTTGAATATTCATCTGGTTCTCTCCAACCTACTCTGTTTATACAGAAACTTTCCCCCAAAGGTGTTGGTTTTCTATATTACAAAGGTAACAGACACAGATAGACACCATGGATTGAATTTTCATTTATTCTTCTATTTTCCTGCGTACATTCCTCTTCAGGAGATTTCCAAGTCCCCACAAGAAAACTAGAACCTTTCTCACATATATTATGTTCACAAAATTGATATGGGAATACATTAAGCCATACATGTTTTCCCCCATCTCACTTAATCCTCTTTTGCCCAAGTTTCAAGCAGAAATATATTTAATAGAATGTAGGGTAGTTTATCCAAAACCTAAAGTATCCATTTTTGCCTTATCTTATTTGATTCTCACTTTTCACAATTGGGTGGTATAAAAATGCAATAAATAAATAAGATATAGGGAATGCTCTGAGTGATTACTCCAATTTGGATGTCATTAGGCTCTGTTCAGACATGATGATGAATGAGTATGTGGCATCTAGAGCCAATAGACATGGTCCCAACCCTGAACGTGCATTAAGTCAACATGAGTGTGTGGCCTGATCAATGCTTCTGCTTTCACCTTACAGGACTCTCCTTCCCCTGTGACTGACAGCCAGTTATCCCACTCTCACCCATTATGTTTTGCCACCACCTCAAAAAGAAAAGACACTTCGGCTAAGAGGCACAATGATTTCTTTATAAAGACATCATCTAAATAGCTTCAGCTATTGGGCAGTATAGAAATACAATAAATAAATAAATAAATAAATAAATAAATAAATAAATAAATAAGACAAATTTCTATCTTGAGGAATATTTGCTTCTAGCACAAAGCTACAGCGAACATATGGCACACAGGGATTAGATTTGATGGGAAAGTTTAATTACACAGTATCCTGGGGTTATTTCTGATGGTTAGAGCAGCAAGGAGAAAGCTTTGAGATAAAATTAGTTGCTCCCCTTATTTTGTGGTTGTCGTTGTAGTAGTAATAGTAGTATTTGTTGTCAATCATACTAAACCCAATCATGTGACTCACCAAGTTTTACAGACATTGGACTCTGAAATAGGACTGAAGCTGAACTCATAAAACCAGGCCAGGCTTTGCTCTGGACTGTTCTAATGACAGTGTCAAGGTCAAAGTGAATACGAGTGACTTTACCTTCACAGTGCCTAGCAAATCTGCCATAGTAGGCTTTTGAGAGTTCCAACATATCATTCCTAAGGTTCATATATAGCAACTTTTTCACCACACAAGAAAGCTCTTCTGGGTGACTACTTGAGAATGCCATGGAAATTAGTGCCACATTTAGGCACTGTAATGTGCTCCTACTTGTGTCCAGTTGCAGTCTCTATGAGACTTATGTCATCTGTGTTATAGTCGTCATCCTGTTTGCTTCATTGCCCCCAACTCTTTGGTAAACTAAGGAGCAGGTTGGGTAATACAACACTGGAGAGGACACTTAGAAACGATCAGTTCAACAGCTGTTTTAATCTCACAGATCCTTAGTGAGACTAAGGCCTGGATAGAAGTGCCAGCTATGTCAACTGGAAACCCTCCCAGGGCATTAAGAATTCCATGGATTCCAAAAGTCTCCAGAAGAGGACCATCTTAATGGGTCCACTAACCCTGCAGAGGAAATAAATTACTGTCACTCACACCTCACCAGGAAGTGGTCTGACCATGACAACAGGGTTAAAGGCACCCCACCAACAACAACAATCTCTCATCATTTGTAAATACTAGGTCTAGAGTATTTCCTGTAGAGTGTGTCAGGCTGGTAACACATTGACCATGGTTGGCATGGCGGCCATGAAGTCCCAAGCAGGCCTCACTAAAGTGTGAATATTGTATGAATATTGAATATCGAAGTATGAATATAGTTGTCTCAGGCAGGGAGACAACATGGGTAGCTGGTACACCAGCAGAATCATTGGCATAATTGGATTTCCAAAATTATTCTAGATTATCTTTACTTTGCATACTAGGGGTGTGATCCGCTTCTCCTCAGATCGGAGAAGCAGAAGTGGATCAGGGTGATCCGTCTCCGCTACAGGCGGAGGAGAAGCTGATCGGGGGCTGGAGAAGCATGGCGAAGAGAAGCAACCATAAGCGGATCACTTCTCATTTCGCGGAGCGCTCCACCCGCCATTTTGAATTTTTTCGCCCATAGGATTGCATTGAAGAAAAGATTAGTGGATAACTTTTTTGGTTTTCAAGCTATCTATTTGAAACTCGCTGTGCTTAGAGAGTTGTGGGTGGGGGTCATTTTGAGCCTATTTTCAGCACTTTGCGTGCTGCAGTTTGCTTGCTATATTTTTTAAAAAAATAGGGTAAAAAAAGCAGGAGAGTTAACTTTTTGAAGTGCTGAGAGGCAGATTCAACTCCCAATCATGATCACCTGATGAAGCATCCTCCAATCCCAAAGTTGGACGGGGGATAAGCAAAATGGGATACTTAGTAACTTGGGATACTGGGAAAGTTTTCTTTCTTAGTCTCTGAACGGACTTTTCCCAGTGTTTTTTTAAACAGTAGCCCCACCAAACGCACAAACACAACCTGAAATCATATACTAAGCAAATAAATAACAGATAGGAAACTCAGCACTGCTACCGACCCTAACCTTGGTGAACAACTGAATAGATGTGGTGCAAGGGGATGAGGTCCCCTAGAACATGTGGACATCCCCTAGAGCACTCCTGTCCTTGGAGGGTCATCAGAACCCTCCAAAGACTAACCAGTGGAGAAGCTACGCCTGTCATGAGTTGAAGTGTCAGGTAGCTTCAGGTAGCTTCTTAAAGACTGGTACTTACTTAGGGCCAGTCAATTAGCATAATTCCCCCTCCCCTGGGCACGTCCACTTTCCTCTTACTGGTAAAAGACAGACATAGCGTTTTTTAAAAAAAATCTTCTTGTTGTTTATTCAGCAACACTGCTGCTTTTAATTCCACCCCTCCTTTGTTTGTTTGTTTGTTTGTTTATTTATTTATTTATTTATTTCATTTCATATTTACACACCCCATAGCCCGAGCTCTCCTGGCTTTTCCTTGTCAGTGAAGTCAGGCAGGCTTTCATTGTGGTTCAACTCGTTGTTGTTGTTGTAGTAGTTGTTATTGCTATTAATATTAATTAGTACTGCTATTATTAACATTATTATTTTGTTGTTGTTTAATAATGGCTTTGATCACAATGCAGTCAATCAACTCTGAAGCAAGGATCACAAAGCTTTACTCTTATCCTCCTAGCCTCCTAGTTATGGGATGCAAAAGAAAAGGCATCTCTCTGTGCTGCTCCCGCCTCACAGGGATGGTTTGCATTACTGGCTTTGAAACAATCCTTGGCTCACTTCCTTGTGCCCCCAGAAATGTTTGCTGCATGCCTGCCTTCCCTCCTCCGCCTGGGTGCTGTTGTGGTGGGGCATCTGCCGGGACTGACTTCCCCATAGATCTATGGCATCTCTGCCTGCCTCTCTGCCCGCCTGGTGCCTGGCAGCTGTACTACATGATGGGCTTTGTGGTTCAACCCCACAAGCCTCCGGCATGCTTGCTCCCAGTGCTGCCTGTCCTCCTCTGTGCCCGCCTCGCAGGGATGGTTTGTGTGTGTGTTGCTTTGACTCAGGGGATAAGTCCTTCCTGCACTCACTTAGACTTTTTGACGTTCCAAATAAATTTTTCAAGTGTGGAAGATAATTCATATTTAGGTTTATCTACTCCCCAATTCATGGCATGTTGGGATTTCATTTGAAATGGCCATAAATAAAGCCCATTGAGCTGTCTGCAGCTTTAAAAATCCCTGAGATACTGGGGTGTCAGATTTTCAAAAATCCCCCAATAATCAGGGGAGACTTGGATTTTCTTGAGGCTTGGCATACATGTGTATACATGGATCAGGTGTCATGGTGCCTAATTTGACATTTCTAACATGAAAATTGATAGAGTTCTAGCATGGGACTTGAATTGGGGTGAGTTTAAAGGGAAAAACCCTGCCAAAAATCAGGGGATGATGGGATTTGCTTGAAACTTGCCATGAATGTGGATCTAGATGGCATCTGTGAGGGTGCCCACTTCAAAGTTTTTATCTGTAAAAATGTTGGTGTAAATCCCATTTCTGAAAATGTGGTGTCCAATTTTCAAAAATCCCCCCAAAATCAGGGGATGCTTGGATTTGCTTGAGGCTTGGTGTGCATGTGTATACATGGATAAGCTATCATGGTGCTGAGTTTGAGATTTCTAACATTAACAGAAAAAAAGTTGTAGGCATTTTTGGATTTCAATGCAAGTCTGTGGGGGGGAAAGCAGAGCTCCGATCCGGATCCGGAGCTTCGCAGTGAAGCAGAGCGGACCATAGGCGGATTGGAGTGGAGCGGACCCAATCCAGAAGTTGTGTATCTGGAAGAGAAGCGGATTGGGGGGGTCCATGCACACCCCTAGTTACCAGCATGTGCACTACCGACTTTCCTAGAGTCTTCCAACTCTAGGAAACACACTGGGGCCACACTACATTTGCTCTCCCCATTGCTTATAGCTATTCCATCCACAACAGGGCGCCAACCTGAGGGTTGTGCAAATCAGCAAAAGTCGAGACTGCCAAAGTTCTCCGACTTTAATTATAGAGCTCGTTCTGCTTTGAGCATGTATCAGATCGCAAGCGTTGCTTTTTCTTTGCACATGAAAATCCAAATATACAGTTGTGTGCATCTTTGAAATGTACACATTTCTCTTCCATTAATCAAAGCATATCTGAGTGAATTTTTCGAATGTACGCATTGTTTGTGCACATTGTTACATGTTATCACACAGACTTTTTAAAGTCTGTGAAACACATTGCAAGTTCAGAAACATACGGATTTTGACTGCGGATCGGGTCTGAGACTATGTGTTTGATCTGGAATGTGAGAAGTGGGTAAATTCTGATTAAAAATGAACTGAAACAATTTCTTATACAACCCTAGTTAGGACATGTGCCTACAAGCCTCTGAAATTCATACCCCATCTTCAGCCAGAATATTTGTAAATATGAGGTACAGAGTGGGAATTTCCCCATCTCAAACTTTTGAGGCAGTTTTGAATCATCTCTATTTAAATTAATTTTACATGTTGTATAAATATTTTAAAACGTTTTTTCTAATAAAAGCAATAGAAAAATATTTTATCAGTGTAAAAAAGAAAAATCAATACAATGCACAGAGTGGATTAAGTGTTATATTTTTTTAAAAAAAATCTGCATTTGCAAATAATCACATAGCTACAGCTGTACATTGATTTATTCCTGATTACTTCTTTGAACATTCAGAGAGAATGGCTAATTGTAGTAAAATTTCTTTAAAATACTCACAGACAACGTCCAACGGTATTGCTATTGTGTTCCAGTATTGAGCTGTCTCTTCTTTCCTTTCATTTCCAAAACTAAAGCCATAATTATTCAACCTTGAAATTATGCTTTAAGATATCTTCTTAATTTCCCCCCCAGTGGCCTTTTTGCTGGCAACTTCACAGAAACACATTATTTGGAAGATGGTACTGGTGCTGTTTTCATGCGTAATTACACGGTAAGATTTGTGACTTCTTTTACTGGGGGCGGGAGTGAGGAATACCTGATACTTTATCATTAAAAGGACAAGAAGGGGACCGTGAAAATAACGTGGTTGTTCTATATTTGATTTAGATCTCTGTTTAGGTAGTCTGCTGGTCCCTTTGTTCAAAATGTGCATCCGTGGGCGGAAATGCTGTACATGGTGCATGATGGGAGGCCTTTCATGGTTATAAGATTTGTGCACTAAAACCTCTTTGATAATGTGCCCATCAGAGGATTTTTAACAGGCTGCAAGCATCTATTGTAGCAAAGATAAAGCACAAGAGCCAGTTCCTCTGATGTGGAAGCTCTCAAAATGGGATTACAAGGCTGTTGCGGCCTTCTAGGAGTGCCGAAGCCAGATGTCCCCCTTTGCTTCTTTTTTGTTCTCATTGAACCAGGCCCTAAGAAATACGTTATTGGTGGGGGAAGGGAAGAAGGGCTAAAAAGAGGACCCTTGCCTTACGTGATATTTGTCACATGGCCATCACAAATCTCCTCACAAGGAATTTAAACTTCATTTTGTAAATATATACTGCTGCTTTGAAGCAGTGGCATTTTCTTCTTCCAGCTGTAAGTAAATCTTCCTAATTAAAACAATACAAGCGGCTGATCTTAATTATTACATTTATCTTTTATCTGTTGATTAGACTCAGCTTAACTGGCATTGCATTTTTAAAATTTATTTGTTTGATGTACCAGTAAAAACATTACGCTTCTCATTGGCTTCCATAATAAGTCCTTTAGATAGCAGCAAATGGAGTTACATGATGGGCCTTGTCTTATATTGGAGCTGTTGGTATGAACTGTTTTTAAATTAATATTAAATGCTACAAGCAGTATTCTGAGCCCCTGGTAGGAGAAATGGTTATATAATTGTATGCATGTGTGTTGTAATGGGACACTTCTGATATCAACTGAGTGTCTTTCATTTTGCATTTACAGCGTTTTAATATTCATTAAACAAAAATCCTACAGTTTACAAAACAACATTAAGGCTCTACAGTTTTCAACCAAGCACCAAAAAGCAGGGAAATTGGGAGTTAAGGCTCACAAGCCTTAACACAACATCCTCCCTAAGGAGGCAGAAAGTGCCAGTGAAATTCTCATTCTCCCAAAGCAGATAAACCATGAGGAAAGGATGGAGGGTATGATATGCAGAGGTGACTGTGGGGTTGTGAAAAACTGATGGCGAACAACTTAGGGCCAGCTACTTCTCCTTTTTTGTTTAGAGCAGCCCTGGGTATCTGTGTAGAAATGGCCTACAAAGAAAGTTTTATAATCTGTGCTCGTGATCTAGGGCCTTTCAGATACAAGGGCTGTACATACATCTGAGGCTTTAGCTAGACAGGGCGAAATCCCAGGGCAATCCCCAAGATCATCCCTGTACATCCACATGATGCACAGGGGATCCCAGGATCAGGGAGGGATGATCCCTCCCTTGCCCCGGGATTTCGCCGTATCCTTTGAGCCCAGTTTTTCCGTGGTCCTGGGCTGAGCCCAAGACCACAGAATGTGTGGCCGAGCACCACAGTTTGTCCCAGTTCCTCACAAGGAGCCAGGATCCATGCACAGGGCACAGAGCTCCTCAGGAGCATTGTGCCCATCGGGGTGGGGTGAGTGGGGAAAATATTTTTTTTAAAAAAAGTACTTACCTTTTGTTCATGAGTGCCAGTGCCCATCTTCCTCTTTAAGAAAAAAACAAAACAAAATGGCGGGCGCAACACCTCTCCTTCTGAGGTTGTCGCGCACCACGTGTGAACAGAGGGAGAGATCTCGCGATAAAAATATTGTGAGATCTTTACCCCTCCATCCAGCTAGACCAGGTAGGTCTAGAGAAGGCCTCAAGATCAGTGAGCCAGACACTTCTATTGAGATAGCAACTGGGTTCATGTTTTTTTATTTGGCATTTAGATAATAGTGGAAATTAAGCACATACATATTAATATTGAGATGTGCTGTAGCATGAAACCATTTCTTTTATGAGCACAGTTAGTAACAAAACCTATTGCATTAGACAATCAGTAACATGCATTTCCACTAACGTGATTTATTTAATTAAATGTTTTTTTAAAAAAAGGATGTTGTTTGCAATATGTAGGAAAAACTACAACTAACCTAAGAACAAAACCACAAATCTGCGACTCCTATAAAAAACAAACAAACAAAAAACTAGAGCAGCCTATTGCAAGACATTTTAACTCTTGCAATATTTTATTTTAACTACCTAAGGCACAAAGGCCTTAGGTAGACTGAAGGATTATCCCAAGCAAATGGAGAGGTCGTCCCTGCCTGCTCCCAGGATCCCCAGTGTGTCATTTGGATGCACAGGGATGATCTTCGGATGATCCTGGGATACAGGCCTGGTCTAGCTATGGCCATAGCCTCTTAGATTTAACATTGAACAAACAAAGGACACTCTTATTCTTGACAGAAAGGAAAATTTCTTTGTCTGCACACTTCAAACTCTTAGTCCATATGGCCTTAATTTGGAAGACAATTCATAAACATTGTACCGTTCATATCTATATCTATATCTCTCTATATATTTGTCTTTAGGATTTTTCATCTCACAGCTGCTGTTGAGTGTGGAAGCTGAAATGTTTAGCTCTAAATATATTTTGAAATTAGTCTGTTGTTAATCTATCTATTTTTCATACATGCACTTACACACACATATACATACTCATGTACATGACATCTCCCATAAATTGGTTTTCTCCCTTAATTTTTATTTTTATTTTTATTTTTATTTTATTTTTTGTATCTTTTTGGTACTAGTGCAGATTTAAAGGATAATAATAATAAAAATAGAGGGAGACTTCATTATAATAAAATCAGCCAACACTGATTTTATTCCGGCGCCAAGTGAAAACATGGCTTTTTAACAAAGCCTTTAATGGTTAAATTCACTAAGATGGCACATTGTTTCAACTGTTTTTAATTGGTTTTACTGCTTTTAATTTATATATTGTTTTAATTTGGTTCATGGTTTAATTTGTTCTTAGTTGTGTATATTTATTGTTTTATACTGTATGCTTTTATCTGAGATCTTAATGATATAGGGAGGGATACAAATGTTTTAAATAAATAATAATAAATAATAATGTTTATTTTTATCCCAAACAATACAAACCGATTTTAACGCATTTGCTTTGTACACCCAGCCACAACTCCACATAAAATAAAAAGAAAGGAGGAATACTCTTGTGTTAAACCAATATTTTCTTTGTAGTGTAATCAAATTTGCCAAGAATTCATACTCCTGAACTATTAAAAATCAACCCTGATCTTTTCACATTATTGCTTTCTCTAATAAAATCAAGGTGGTCTTTAGAAGTCTGCAGTCTGAGACTTTGTAATTGAAAACCATGCCCTGATATTGGAAAGGTTAATTAATGCAGCTTAGATGTGAATGAAACAAGGAATAAGAGGCAGACTGAGATGACTGTCAGGGTGAAATATGAGCGATAATTTTCCCTTGCACTAATAAGATAGTAACCTTTGACAAGGGGCTTTTGACTTCCACATGGCATTCAAGGGAGCTAGAAGAAAACAAGAGAAAGAAATGCTGGACATGACATGAACGTTATTTTCCAGCCAGGTCCATAATTGGGAATATGGTATTATCTTTCATCAGCAGTAGCATTAACTTTGAATTCCAGACAAATGTGCAACGTTATTGACTATGTATCTCCTGTTGTGGTTGCCTTTTATCAAGCAGCTGGATTTATTAAAGAAACACAATAACCCTGACACAAAATGAAACAGGACTGTTGCTTCTGAAAATAGAATTCTCTTTTATTCCTGTTCTTAATAACATGCTGCTTCTAAGTCGGCGTAATTTAATAAAATCATCTTTTCTCTCCCCCTGTCCCTTTTTTCACATGTTCTGTTTCTCTCTGAAACTATACAACCACAGAATGGTTTTATTACATTGCACAGTATGCTTAATTATATCTTATGGATCTGCCTCGTATTACTAAAGACAATTTACATCTACAGTGAAAGCCTAAGGTGAATGACAGTATAATTTGCTCTGCTGTTTAATTTTACAAAATGCTCCTCATCATTGTTTTCCAATAACATAATAAAAAAATAAGATCTGAGTTGTCATAAGAAAATATTTAAAATACTTTTCTGATCTTTGTCTTTTATTGAAGGAGGTATAGCATATACATTATTGAATGAGGTACAGCATGAACCCATTTAAATCTAACATTAAATACTGAGAATTCACACCGTTTCAACTCGGCAGAAAGAAACTTTCAACATGACTTCCTCAATAGTCTAGGGTGACCAACTGTCAGGATTTCCCCGGATTTGTCCTGGTTTTTGTTCTTTCCATGGTGTCGGGGGATTTTCTATAATTTTCAATAATGTCCTGGAATGACACACCTTCCTCTTTAAGGCTGCCATTAGCATGGCAGGAGGGAATGACATGCTTTCTTGAGGCACGTCATTCCCCCACCCCAAGCTCCAATTGAGGTTTTAAAGGGGAAAGTGGGTCATTCGTGGACATTATAGAAAAGGCCCCAATTGGAGTGGATGGTGGTGGTGCAGAATGAAATCCTTTCCCCTCCTCCACTCCAATTGGGTTCTTTAAGGTGATGGGGGAATAATGTACTTTCTGCAGGACTCAGAAAGCTGCTTCCCCACACACACACTAGGGCCAGATCTACACTACTGCTTTAAAGCGCTTTATAACAGTTATAAAGCGCTTTTACTGCTTTAAAGCGCTATAAAACTGTTATAAAGCGCTTTAAAGCAGTAGTGTAGATCCAGCCCCAGTGTCTTCTTTTTTGGTTTCCCAAATATGGTCACCCTACAATAGTCTGAATTCACGGAAGGCTTTTATGTTAAAAGAAACAGAAAAAGTGTATCAACAATAAGGCATAGAACATGGGGACTGATTCTTTTTCTTCTTCTCTGTTTAACTAGAGTCATTGCTTCTATCATGGTCATGTGCAAGATAATGCTGAGTCTGCAGTAAGTCTGAGTACGTGTTCTGGACTCAGGTAAGTGAGGCTTGAAATCCTGAAGACACCTAGCAGCACATTGTCTGCTAATCAAGCGCTAAACTATAATCTGGATCCTTTATGTCTAGTATACTGCTCTGGCCTGCTCAGCTGTCAGGATAGCTAGTAGCCCTTAAGTGGACAGCCTCTCTTAAAGATATGAAGGGTCTTTTGTAAAACAGGGGCCTATTTGGAACTGGCCCTTTGCTCAACCCTTTGCATGCCTTGTTTTATCTTGTTCTCATATGTATGTTCTGCCAAGCAGTTGACCTGTGGAGACCATGGTCTCATCTACACCAAGCAGGATATTGCACTATGAAAGTGGTATATAAAAGGCAGGAACCACACTACTGCTTTATAGGGGTACTGACGTGCACTGACAACTATTGGGGCCCATTGACACATCTACACCAAGCAGGATATAACACTATGAAAGTGGTATGAAATCGGTCTGTGGCTAAAGTGTGGCGTAGTGGCTAAAGTGTCAGACTGGGAGTCGAGAGATGCAGGTTCTAGTCCCCACTCAGCCATGGAAGCTCACTGGGTGATTTGGGGCCAGTCACAGCCTCTCAGCCCAATCCACCTCACAGGATGGTCATTGTGAAGATAAAATGGAGAGGAGGAGGAGGATTATATATGCCGCCTTGGGTTCCTTAGAGGAAAAAAGGTGGAATATAAATGCAATAATAAATAAAATAAAAAGATAATGTATAGCTGAGGTCAGTAAGTTATATCACTACAACAATCCACAGAGAATAAGCAGTGCTATCTGGCGGTGTCAAACAAAGCAGTAAAATAATGGCTCTCTCTTGATGATGTACAAGTTTCCCTTGTTTGATGAGAGCTAGACTGGGCCTAAACTGCACTTCCCATTTTCTGAAGAAAGGATGTTTCCCAACTGTTACTATATTCGTCTTGTCCTTTCTTCCACACCATTGTTTCATTCTTTTAAAATTCTTCACTTCCATTGTCTGAGATTAGTGTTTTATTACACACCTGTTACCGGATACTCACAAATTTTCACTGATCCTTCTCACGACAACGTCTGCCTCCCGTCCCTTCTAGCCTTCTTTGCGCAACAGAAATACACCCCAGTAAGTCCAACATTTTTAAAGATGGAAGTTGCCGCTATCTCCTGCTGTGTGCAGGAGAAGTAGCAGGATCAAAATGGCCCACTGAATGGGTCACCTGCAATTTGTTTACTTCCTCTTTCAAAAGAGGAAGTAATGAGGGGCAAACACGTGGGCGGAGAAGCGACAGTAAGCAAATGCGATTTCCTCCTGTGTGATACTTCGAATATTTGGCACAATGATTTTAAACTGCAAAATGCCAGGGAATAAATTAATAAAAGTAAATTTCTATAATTGTTCTGGTTTCAGTATTTGAAATTTATAATCACTATTATTATTAATTATGTGCTGTGGACGTGAAGACTACACATCTAACACTCACTGAAATCAATGGGAATTGAGAATATAAGACGGGGTTCGGTTTGTAGTTTTGGAGTTCTTTTATATAGCAATTTCTCCTCCATGCTACTATTTAACCCTTTGGAGCATTCTAACGAAATGAAAATTTAAAAAAAAAAACACCTTGAGGCCCTCAGATTGATATAGACTTATACACACAGAGACCCAAGCATACCCCTACACACACACACACACACACACACACACACACACACACACCTACATATTGGACTAAGTCTGAGAGAGCATGAGGGTGTTCCGACAGACATTTTCTCTGCCATCGTATTAGAAGAATCCACTGTGTGGTTGCTGCTAAGCCTTTCTCTTTGCTCTGCTTTTTTTCTCCTGTTTCCTTTTCATCATCTGTACAGGGGAAAGCTATACACAAAGCTTTTTCTGATAGCACAATTACAGTACCTTGACTCCCCAGTCTAGGACATTTAATCGCATTAGTATTATCGCTCGCATTGTAAGTCCAACCTTAGCTTTTGGACAGAGGATAACCAGTCTAAGCAGTCAATGCTGGATAAATAGGTCTTGCAATGAGACGGGATTAACTGCCTAACTAGGTGTCTCTGGACATGGGTGATGTGTACATCCTGTACTGTGGAACAGACCTGTACCCTGCCAGTGGTGTTGTCACTATGTATTTACTAGGGGGCAGGGGGGGGGGGAAATAGATTCATTTTAGCAGGAGAGGCATTTAGAATGAGGACACTACTGGCATTTAAAATGAGGACACCAAACTGTGATGTTACTTTGCATGCAAGGCTATTAGCTGTTGCCTTGAATGTTCTATTCATTGCAGACTTTAGAAATAAAACTCAAAGGATATGAAGCAAACATGTGGCAAAGAGCTCAGAAAGAGTGGCATTAAGGGTGATCAAGATTTCGGCTGGGATTTTACATATACATACTCAAGCTCATTCTTTACAGAACCAATACAATAGAATGAATAAATCTTGCCTTCAAAAGCTGAGCAAGATCTTCCACTGAAAAAACAACCCCTGCCATTAGCTCCTGATTATCAAGGACCAGTTGAGAATTAACATAGCATGAACTATGGATCAGGATATCCCCAGTTCTATGCTTACCATGACTGAAAAGTCACTGGATGGTGGTGTTACGCACTATCTCTCAGCCCCAGATTCCATCTGCATTATGTAGACAATAATAATGGCCTACCTTACAGAGTTGTTTAAGAATGAAGATCATATGTGTGAAATCAGGGCACTACAGTAAAGTACTTGGAATCTCCAATTCAGTAACTTTCATCCTGAGATGTGAATACTGCTATTGGACATCCCTTTCCTGCCAACTGTCAAAGCAGTTGAATGAGAAAAAGAAGCTGGAATTATGGTGAAGAGTCTCCTTGTGCTTTTATCGTGCCACTTCTGCAGCAAGTTCCATTTCTAAAAATAAATCGGACTTACTGGGGTCTTTTTTGTCATCAGAAGGGT
Source organism: Elgaria multicarinata webbii (assembly GCF_023053635.1). NCBI lineage: Eukaryota > Metazoa > Chordata > Lepidosauria > Squamata > Anguidae > Elgaria > Elgaria multicarinata. The sequence goes on along the minus strand of NC_086178.1, from coordinate 74,861,176 downwards.
AGAAGGGGCAGGAGGCTCACGAGAGGTGGACAAAGTCATGAATAGGACCCTCAAAAATCCATGAGTGCCCAGTAACAAGTGTGCAATAAAACGTTTACCTGATGACGCTCCAAGAGCCCATCTAGACTAGCATCCTATTTACAACAGTAGCCAGCCAGATGCTTCTGAGAAGCATACAAATAGAGTATTACTGTTTATTCTTGTTGACTTCCAGCAATGTCATCTGGGCTGTAAACAGATGCATTCAGCATTGGTCTCCAGCACTTTTTGTGAATTAGGTGGCTAAGGAAATTGTGGAGAGCTGTTGGTCACTGTTGGTTGTGTCCTTGTAGAACTTGACTGATGTCACAGGGCTTGCAATGTCAGGTGTCTAACTCATGTTACAGGGCACATGTTTCAGGGCTTTGGATCCTTGCATGTGGCTGAAAATCCTTTGTAAACTGTCCATCTGTGACCAGCATTCTAAGCTTTATTGTGGAAGACTGAAAAAGCAACCATATTTTATCCTGTCATTTGGTCCTCCACTGCAGGAATGCATAGGAGCTCTAGCTTATGGGTCCTAACTCTGGTAGAATTATGTGACCAGTATGTAAGGGTGAAATTTATCATTGTTCCAATAGCCATGCTTACATGGTGTGCCACTCTCTGAATACTCAAGGGAACAAAATGAAGATTGTATATTGACCCTTTGATCAAGACCAACTTTTTTCAGAACAGAGACTGGAATTCTTTAGTTTCCAATGATTTATGAAACCACTGTTTGTCCTGAAAAAATATATTTAATATGGACTCAGAACTGATCCTCAATAAAGGCCTGATTTGAATTACTGCACAAGTTTTTTTAAATTGAAAACTAGGTTTTTTGCTTTAAAACTAAGCATCCATTTAGCAAGTAGTTTCAGAGTATCGAGTAGGGCTATTCATTATTATATACCTTCTAATATTTTACTGATGAAAAGGCAGGGAATGCTTTATAACATTTCAGTTTTCATGCCAAGGATGTGAATCCCATCTCTTCCATTATTACACACCACTGCTGTGTGCTGCATTAATTTAATTTGCACCAGCCCTATCCTTCATATATTTAAAAACCAAATGGGTGTTTGTTCTTTTGGTTAAAGATACAGTAAAAAAAAGAAAGTCCTACAATATGTTAGCAACAGTTCAGAACATAACTTGACTATGTGATATGTTAGGATGTGCATTGTGTAGCGACTTATTGCATGGGCATGCATTTACATAAGAAACATATGCCTATGTGCTCAATGATTTAACTTCTAGAGAACCTGACGGAGCTGAATCCTGAAGAATGACAATGCTAGCAAGTCACACTAACAATAATTTGCATCCCCCAAATGGGACAAAATAGGGACAGTGATTTAAGTAAGGAAGGGTGCCAAAATTAGAAGCTCCCCCCCCCCAGCAATTAAATGCAGTTGGAGCCTATCTTATTTCTTTCAATTCTCTTATTTTGTTGCAAACATTTTGAAACATTCTTTTAATGCAGCCCTACATAGAGAGCACTGCAAGTTGGTTTGTGTGATAAGATCGTATCCTTATATGACCCCATAAAACTTCCAGATCAGCTTGCTTTCTGTTTTCCCTTGTGCAGACTTGGCATGTTTTCAAGGCTTTGCCCTCTTGGCTTGGCAGGAGCAGACAGGAAGAAGTCAGCTTTGCCTGGAAAATACGCTACCGTTGTATATTAAGTATCAGTAGCATATAGCTGTTTGGCACAGGAATTAAAGGAGGTCTTACCCAGCTCAAAGCTATAAAGGCAATTTGACTGTAATTACATAAGCTGGAATGCAGCCACTTTATAAAAGCAGTAGGAATTAATACTGCTTATTCCTGAAGATGCTTTCTACAGAGGATCCGGTTAAGCCTTGTAACACCCCATTGAAAGAGCTAAGTGTTATCCCTGTCTTGCAGAAGTAGAAGCAGGTGTGGTGTAGATGATTTACACTACACTACAAAACGCTGGAGTGCTGAGTTCCTAGAAGAAATGCAGGTCTTCCGGTATCCAGTTCAGGTACCATAATAACTGTATTATAACAGTTATAACTGGCCAAGAGCCAGATACATATTACGGGTTTTCATACAATCACAGAAAGAGAACATCTTCCCTCAGCATTGCAGAATACCGACTGGCTACGAATGAAGGTTCTTTTCAAGAGTTCTGGATGCTGACCACAGTCATAGCATAGTGAGGGGAGAAAGGACCAGTTTGCAATGAGCTAGCACCCATTGGGCTAGACCCATTGGGGATCATTCTATTTTAGGATTGAGTTAACTTCCAGGTTATTATTTATTTATTTATTTTTATTTATTTATTTGTTACATTTATATACTGCCCCACAGCCGAAGCTCTCTGGGCGGTTCATGAAAGTTAAAACAGTAAACATTAAAAAGTATACAAAATTTAAAAACCATCAGAAACATAAAAACAACAGTATAAAAACAACAGTATCCATTTAAAAAACAACAGTTTTGGGTCTGTTAGAAAACAAACTTAGCGTTGTTAAATGCTGTTAAATGCCTGAGAGAAGAGAAAAATCTTGACCTGACGCCTGAAAGATAACTGTGTTGGTGCCAGGCGAGCCTCATCAGGGAGATCATTCCACAGTCGGGGGGCCATCACCAAAAAGGCCCTCTCCTTTGTTGCCATCCTCCAAGCTTTCCTCGGAGTAGGCACTCGAAGGAGGACCTTAGATGTTGAACACAGTGTATGGGTAGGTTCATGTCAGGAGAGGCGTTCCATCAGGTATTGCGGTCCCAAGCCATGTAGGGCTTTATAGGTTAAAACCAGCACCATGAATTGGGCTCGGAAACATATAGGAAGCCAATGCAAGTGGGCCAGAATGTTATATGCTCAAACCTCCCTGTTCCAGCTATCAATCTAGCCGCCGCATTCTGCACACACAAAAATCTGCCTTCTTTCAAAGAAGCTCAGGGTGGCACACATGCCTGCCTCCCCACCCACATATACACCTTCCTCCTCAGAGGAGCCATGGTAGATAGATTAGACTTAGATATAATAACTGAGGCACTAAGTGGAGGGTTAAACCTGGGTTTCCATGGTATAAGTGCAGTAGCTACTCGAGGATCTTTTTCAGGGATACATAATGGAAAAATATTGATTGGGTTCGCACAACACGTCAACCCATATTCAAGGTTGAGTGTGGGTCGTTGAACTATGGGTTGTTGTTGAATTGTGGTTTGAGATGTTGTGTGAACCCAGCTACTCTAACAAACCATGATTTGTTAACCACTAACAATCAACAAGAAACTATGGGTTCTCTTTATGGGTTATTCTTGGTTAACAACCCATGGTTTGTTAGCATGGCTAGGTTTACACAACAACCCATGGTTCAATGAGAAGCCACTGTTCAATGACAACCCACTCTCAAGCCATACTGAACCTTGAGTGTGATTTGTTATGTTGTGTGAACCCAGTCATTGTTTGGATCCTCTGTCTCTTGCTCCCCCCACCTCAGTCTTTCTCTGTCTGTGTCTTCTCTCATTTGCTGACATTCATTTGTTAATTTGTATGCTGCTTTCCCACAAACAAGTGCCCAGAGTGCTTACAATATATCAACTGAACAACAACAAATATAACCATTCAAAACATAATATAAAAAATTGCAAATGTCAGTCAATATCAGTAAATCAATGCATAAACAACAATATCAATTAATCCCAATGCAAACACATAAGACAATATTACTTTTATTTATTTGTTTATTTATTACATTTCTATACTGCCCCATACTGAAGCTCTCTGGGTGGTTTACAAAAGATTACTAAACTATTCAATGAACCCTAGTTTAAATGTACACATATTGAGCTCCATCACACCAGCGTTATAGCCTGCTGTCACGGTGTGTTGCATACAAAGGACTCAGATGACGCTGTCCATGTTCTGCCCTGATCTCGCCTCTTCCCCGCCTCTTTGCGAGGTTTCCAAGTGGGGGAAGGAATGGTTTTTCCAGCAATGCGCTCAACCCTCTACATGTATTTTCATCCCATCGTACTCAATCCAATGTTATGAGGGAGGGTGGCATTGCTGATGAAAGGGAGGGGGTGTACCAGGGCAAGGTGTCCCTGTGCACTACGAATAGATTGTAAGGGGAGGTTCAAATAAGATCTGCGGGGTGGGGGGAAACAGTGATTCCAAGGAGAGGTGTGAAGCTGAATGAAATGTAAGGCTTTCAAACACTAAGTAAACGGAGGGGGGTAATACAAGAGCAAACGTTCAGGTATTATGGAGCTTATTGTCTGTAGATTTTTGCCAAGAAAGCAGTAGCCTTCAATCATGTGCCTTATTCCAAGGAGCCCCCCCCCCCCCCATGTTGATTGTAGTGTCTGGATATGTTCAGGTTGGGTGAAGAGTTCTAAAGAGATATTATGCTCTCATAAATGACCAGTACACAAGTTGGCAGATTGCAAAGTTAGTGCCCAAAATAATCTACTGTAACTTCATATTTGTAATATCTATTTAAGAACAGGAAGCACAGCTTTTGAATTAGAAATCCAAATGGAACTCACAGAAGGGAAATTTAGTCAGAGAGAACAGGATGGTGTTTCCCCATTCCCCAATTGCTCCTCCTGAATTCTTCACCCAATGGGCAATTCGATCCACAGAGTAGACCTCTAGAGATATACCAGGCCTTCTCAGATCCCCCTGCATTTTGGTGGCAAAGGGGTGAGTGATCTTATTCTTCCTTCCATTTGGCCTCAATGCCATTATAAGGGTAATCCACATTCATCCCCTGAATCTAAAAGTGTGCTCACCCCTGCAATAGAATTGGGACTAAAGGGAAGCCCTGCCTGAACCCATTGAATATGGATTTTGCTGAACTTCTTCCTTCTCTTCCATTACCTGTACTTTGAGCATGGTCTGCTATCTGGTGCTGAGATTTCCACTTGTTTTTATATGGTTTCGCTGAGATTTTATTAATGTGTTTTTCTTTTACTTATACCTTTGAAGGATTTTTTATCCTTAAATACATTATTATTATTGTTATAAAATAATTTTATTTTAATCATAAATACAAAGCTGCCTAAAATGGGTTTTGCTGCTGGTGTGTTAGGCATTGAACTGGTCACTTAGTGGAGCAATTACACAAGTATATTGCCATGTCCTAAATCCTGCACAGAGTCCATCTCTATACTGTCAAACACAAATTTGGTCCTGATTTAAGTTGCTCTAGTAAATTGGGACTAATTGTTGTGGGTGAGTACACACATGTTTATGTGTATGCTTGTGTGGATGGATGGATAGATAGATAGATAGGTGATAGAATTATTTATTCAGTAATAATACTCTTAGGAATGCTGAATTAAACTTTAACGAATCTAAACACAATATTACTACTATTTGTTAATTTTTGTTAGGTGTCATCTCAACCTAGGATATTACAAATGCTTGAGAAGTGATAGGCTATAAGCATGGCTATAAAATGTAAATGTAGTTTGATACTGGACTGCAAGGTTTACGTATAGAGAAATAATATCTCAAATGTAGTGAACAGTATACCAGGATTACTTATGTACAGAATTTATATCTTGTGCTCCATCAGGCTTTGGTCTGAACATATGGAACTCTTTTGTATTAATTAAAATTTTGTCGCTTGGTTGCAAACAAAGCATAAAATACACCTCAACACCATAACTTGTAACTTCTATACCACAGGGGACTTATTTTATTTGAAGATAAAGTCTATATTTTGGAGCCACTGGAAGGTGCTACAAATGAACATATAATCTACCAGGCAAAGAATCTGAAACTAGCCCCTGGTTCTTGTGGCCATCATCTCAACACTTCAGGTGTCACACTGGAGAATACTGCACAGCCGATTCAAATGTTTACTAGCAGGGTAAGTGAAAAGTGTAGTTTTCCCCTTCATGTTTGCAAAGAATCAGTTTAGACAAATCTGATGTTAAGTTTCCAAAACTGAGGTGAAATCTGATTAAAGCATATTGCAGTAATACATGATTAAAAATAGAGAAGACTAGGAAGAGCTAGGCTACTTTGTACATTATACTATTGTAAAACAGTTTCCTAACCACAGAGTATCCCATGTATCTACCATTTTGTGAACTTCTTTTGTCAGCTGTTGCAGCCAGTTTGTTCCCAGTTTATTAGAACATCTGAGAAATGTGTGGGGTTTTTTTGTTTGTTGTTTTTTTGGTCAAGTAAGGGTTTTAACATAAAGTTATATGTCTACATGCCTTATGAAAAGCAATCATCATCTCTATTGTATTCCTTTTTTCCTCATTTGCTGAACTCTTTCTGATAGTGGGATGATAGAAAAACACATGCTGGTGATATGATACCTTTGCCCTTTTAGAAATGTAGTAACAAACTGCACACTTAGGAAACAAAACTTCCAGTAGAACTGTCATTGGTTCTTCCGAGGAGTGAAGAATATGATCATCTAGGTAACTCTGCAACTAGAATATTATGTAGAAATATAAATAGTCCAGTAAGTTCTACTAGGATGGTATCATATGCAGACGGATCAGGTTCACAACATCCACTTGTAATTGGTTTTATGTAAAGAGAAAATACACTTGAATCAAATGAGACTTGCATATAATTAAATGGAAAGGACTGTGGACACATGGAACAAATACCACCATAGATTTATATATGCATTGAGTTAGCATTCAAGAATGGGTTGTATAAGACATCAGGGAATAACATGGTAACAGAAATCTGTCTGTAGTAGTTATTGGATGAGAAACATTATAATGTATAAGGTATATTGGCTATATAGCCCACTTATCATTTTTATTAAGTTCAAAATTAGATAAACCAAACTAGTCAGCATCAAGGGATGTTATTATGCATTGGAGCAAATGTGTTTTGCATTGGATTAGTATTAAAAAGTGCATTTCCAAATATTGATTCTCCTTACTACCTACTTCGAAAAATCATTCTACCCTTTTTATATGCTAATCCTATATCAGCAGATGTTTCAACTGTCCTTGTTCATTGAAACTACATGAGTACATAATGAAGAAAATGCATTTACAATTTATCTGATAAAATGTACTCTTATTAACAAATTAAAAGGTTTCTAGAAGGTGGCAGTTATTTGTTTCCCCTCCTGGGTCATTCAAATTTCAAAATAGCAGTGGTGGGGAACTTCCAACCCTTGTGGTGGATATGGCCTGCCGGGCCTTCCCATGCAGTCTGCTGAGGCTCCAGACAAGACCTCTCCCTCTCCCTGTAGCTCCGTCCCTCAGCAAAGAGCAAGGGGAGATGGAAGCCAGCTCCATGCCACTGTCTGAAAGCAGTGCCTGAAGCACCTTGACACAACTGTTCCTGAAGGCTTTCCCTCACTCATTGAGAAAAGTGAGACAAGCCTGCTCCCTTGGGAGTCACTGCCTCCACAAGGCACCTGGAGAACTTTGAAGCCAATGTGGTGTAGTGGCTAAGGTGTTGGACTGGGAGTCAGAAGATCCAGGTTCTAGTCCCCACTCAGCCATGGAAACCCACTGGGTGACTTTGGGCCAGTCACAGACTCTCAGCCACAGATTCACAGGGTTGTTGTTGTGAGGATAACATGGAGAGGAGGATTATGTATGCTGCCTTGGGTTCCTTGGAGGGGAAAAATAGGCAGGATATAAATAAATAAATAAAAATAGTTCTTGAAGATTCTCTTTTTTATCACTGCTGCGGCAGTGGCAAAGAGGGAGTTGCTCTGGCAGTTAATCTCTGTGCACTGAAAAGGGGATTCAGAAGTTCCTCCCACTTCAGGTGATGCAATAACTTGGAGTTCACACAACACAACAAGCCATAGCATGGGTTCAGTATGGCTCAGTATGCATTGATATCGAACTATGTGTTGTTGAATTGTGGGTTGTGTTATTCTAATAAACCATAGTTTGTTAATCATGAACAACCATGAAGAGAACCCATGGTTTGTTGTTGGGTTGTAAACCATGGTTTGTTAGTGTGGCTGGGTTCACACAACTCAACCCACAGTTCAACCATACTCAGCCTGTACTTTGGCTTATTAAGGTGTGTGAAACCAGCCAGTCTCTAGCGCTGGTTCTGTGCATCTGTTTCAACACAAAATTCAGTAAAAACAAAACAAAAAAAAACCTTCTTGAACAGACAGCTAAATTATGTGGTGAAACAAGAATGTAACTATGCTGGGGGGAGGGTTTCTTCTTTGCATTCACATAATTTGTAAATATGTTGTGTTGCTTAGTTATTTCATTTTTAAAGAAATTACAGTCTTGGATGAATGAGGAAGTTGATTGCACCATGATAGAGATTAGCCATGCTATGCAAGCAGAGAGAAGTGATAATTAGGTGTATTTCAGAAACAAATAGTCTATCTAGGAAACACACCCTCCAGGCAAGTCATGGAACAGATTAATAATGTTAATCAGGCACTCCAGGTTCATGAGCTAAAGTCATAATAGTCAGTTCTATATCTCTTAAGAGTTCTTTCATTCCATGTGTTTTTATTTCCAGGTGTTTTAAACCCTTTGGAGCACAAAAATGTCTCTCATCTTTGTTTGGACTATTATGAATAATGAATTCTGAGCGTCTATTAAAATTTCACAGCAGTGGGCCTGTGGTTCGAGCAGGGATGTTTCCTACCTCTTACAACTGCACCTTCAGCCAGTTTTCCCATAATGCGGAACCAACTATTCAGAATATTCCAAATCCCTTTCAAAAATGTGTAGTTATTGCTTACAACCCCCAACTGTGTTTGGTCCATTTGGGTATCCCAAATTCTCTGATAAAGACTCCAGGAGCGCAGAATACAAACATAGTGGTTCAGTGTGGATACCCACAGAGAGTTCAAATCTTCAAACACAGAAATGCAAATAAAAATGCACTAGAGCAGAATCACATTTGCACGTCAAATAAAAGAACATTGTACAAAATCTGACTTTTGCAAGTAAAAAAAGTAATAATGTCATTCGAAATCGGACTGAAAAAAACAGGCTTTATTTGTGACTGAGTGGCAAAAGGGCAAGACATAAACAGTCTTTCGTTTACCTAGTTACTAAAGTTTTCTGTCTAAGCCATTTCTGAAATGACAGCAGATACCTGGCTCTCTGCTTGAAAGCCACCACTCCACATATATCAAGTATAAACAAGTGTATAAGAGAGCAATCCTATGTGCCCTAGACAGTGTCTGGGGAGACATAGGATTGCTCAGTTTCCTGCCTCCAGGTTTGTAGACAAAGCTCTGAGCCTGGGAGTCAGAAAAGTGCACTCCCCATCCCCTCCCCCTCATAGCCAGTGTGGAGAGAACCACTCCTGCACTTGCAGGTTCGGGGAGGTGAGGAGATCAAGCTGGCAGCCATATGAGAAATCTTATGGCTGCCCCAACCTCCTTCCCTCCCACTCCCCAAAGCCTCCGCTAGATGGGCAAAAACACCTATCTAGCTTAAATGCAGAGCAGGAGGCAAGAAGCACCTCCCATTTTGCATAGAATAATCGTAAGCTCCTAGGTTTGAAGGCTTATGAGTATCCAGGGTGCATTCCATATAGTTACACTTTAAAAGTATGATGAGCCCAGGACATGGCCTTCTTGCTAAAGCTAAGCAGGTTTGGGGTGTGTGAAGTGCCTAGGATGGAATTCTACCTTGAAACTCCATGAGCTCTCTGGAGGAAAGGTGGGTGCAAATTAAATAAATATTTTTAATTAAATATTATTATTGATATTTAATTGGGTTTGTGATATAGCAGCGTTGTAGGAGACAGATATGTAGAAACTTTAATCCCCATGAAATCCTAACAGCGTTCCTCTGTGATCATTGTTTTGGTAGCACAAGAGGGAAGCCCTGAAATCCACCAAGTATGTGGAGCTCATCATTGTGGCCGATAATCGAGAGGTAAGCAAAATCTAAGGTTAAAAGTGCAAAGTTTATAAAGAAATCTATTGGCAAGCTGGTTACATACTTCTAAGTGATAAGCCTTGGAATAGATTTCCAGTGACGACAAGGAACATTAATGGTAAATACTACGTTTCATTCTCTGCCTCCTTATGTTACAATTACAAATGAATAGCGGAGGTGGGGTATTGCTACTTGCATGATGGATTATACTAGAGCTATCGCCAGACACAGAATGCATGCCTTGCATGCAGAAGGGCCCTGATCTCTCCAGTTAACAAGATCTTGGCTAGCAAGTTTTGGAAATACCTCTGCCTAAGAATTTGGTGACCCAGTGGCAATTACATTAGGTAGCACTAGGATAGATGGACTAATGGTCTTAATTATTACAAGATAGCTTCATATGTTCATCACTGCTGTTTGCCAGAATTAAATTTTTGGTCACTGCTGGTTGTCTAGAGCAATTATGGACAGAAAGTAGATCTCCAGATATTTTGGACTTCAACTCCCAGCATTCCTCACCATTAACCATGCTGACCATTATTTTAGAAGGGACATTCAATAAGTAAATTGCCATCTCCTCGACTAAGGAATCCTCCAAGAATTCTCCTTTCTATAAAGTCCTTATACTACAATACAATATATATCTCTTATTTTTGCAGGAACTCTGCAATCCCATAGTTCCATAAATTGCAAGATGTGCAAAAGGGTTACAAAAACATGCCTGCAGAAATTTGGTTTTTAGATCCCTCAAACAAAGAAGGGGGTAATAGCAAAATTCCTAACCTAAAAACTGCCAATTCATATTAGTGATCTATCTACTCAGTCAATTTATTTGTATACAGCATTTGGCACAATATATTGTGCTCAAAGCAGTTTACAAAACAAATGCTATAGCCATTATTATAATACAACATTAACACAATTACATTTCAGTTAAAGCATATCAAAAATGTAAATGAGCATAAGACATACCAGTAGATCGATTAACAATATCCAGTACCAATAATAGCATGTACTTGCATTAAACCGTGCACTAAACAGTTCATGTCAAGAGACCTAACAATAGGTCTCTTCCACATAAGTCTCATCCACATCAACAATAGGTCTCATCCACAACAAACTCGCTGCAAAAAAGGCAAATGGAAAAACCACAAGACACTTCAAGCATCCCACCCTCAAGCATCACAGAGACCCTCCTCCCACCAGGGTCCCATGTCCTGAGCCAAGAAAGGGCACGCTTATCCCCATAGCATTTCACCTCCTTGGTAGCAGAACAACAGGAGAGGCAAGATGGAAAGAAGCCTCTTCCTGGGGCGAACACCTTCACATACAGCAAATGTAGCCGCAACTCCCTTATGCAGCCTCTGAGGGCTGGGGATGTGGCAAGTCAGAAGGAAACACCCAAGTCCCAGTGGCAAACACAGAGGACAGAGCAGGATATTGCACTATGAAAGCAGAATGAAGGTGGTACATAAAAGGCAGGAGCCACACCAAGCAGGATCTAGCACTATGAAAGCAGTATATGGCATGTGTCAATGGGCCCCAACAGTTGTCAATGCACTTCAATACCGCTATAAAGCAATAGTGTGGCTCCTACCTTTTATGTACCACTTTCATACCACTTTCATAGTGCTATATCCTGCTTGGTGTAGATTAGGCCAGAGTCTCTCTCTCTCTTGTGCATGTCTTCATTCAACTGCCCTTGGCCCTACGTACCCCAATGACCCGTAGAAGTTGTGGTTCAGCAAGGTTTGTCAGCATTCATGTGAAACTATAATTCACAGGGCTCTCTAGAGGGAAGCCATCATAGGACTGAGGCTTTAAATTGAAATATTGACACACTTAGATCCCTATATAAAATGTCTGAAAAATGATAGCTGGTATGGTGCTTCTACTTTGTACCATATTTTTCCACTGGAATACCTAAATTCAATACCAACTGGAGGTTTTAAGAAGCCCAGAACATTATTCTATATTTTGTTAACTATAGTATAATGGCTAAATTGGGACATGGAGGAGGCATAACCAATGTTAGTATAATCCCTAGCCTGTAGGTTGTTTAGAGTGTGTGAGTTAGTTGTTAGGCATATGTTTCCTTCACATTTATCACTCCCTTCGAACCAACAGAATGACAGGTTTGGTGTAATTGCACTATTTACATACCACAATGTCAGCAACAGAAAAATATGGGGCATGTGTACCAGGTCTTCTAAGTATAGTAGTACTCCTCAGAACAGATCTTCCACAACCCTTCAGGTGTACATTAATTTAGTGGACATGAATTTTGTATGCTTCGGCCTACATTGCATTACTTAACTTTGACCCAAGTGTCGACTGCGACTGCCTGGCTTCAGTGGCAATAGCTTGTGATGTAGGTTCTTCAGATGTAGTTTGCCAGTTACTGAATTAGGCAAAGACTGCATAAATTGTTGAGCATTTGCAAAAGAGCTTCAAAACAAACCAATGAGACAGATTGTCGAACCTAGCTCAACTTGCTGAAGTGCAACCAGAAATGAAAAACCTTGTTTTGAAATATTTTCCAATTTGCATTTTTCCCCATTTCAAAATGACAGACTTTGCATCTTGAACACCGCTGATTAAATCGCAGAACTGCTTTCCTCCTATGGCTGAGAGACAGCTAAAAGAGAAAGGTTTTCTCTTGGCACAATGCAACGGGTTCCAATGACATATAGCTGTGTGGGAGTAGGGGATTTTTGACAACTGTGTGTGGGTATGTTTACTTGAAAAACGACATCCTTTTACACAGTAACCCAGTTTGCATGATCAGCGGAGCCCACTGTGGCCTATTTAAGCCAGGGTGGGTTGCAATGTGTGCCAGTGGCCATTTTGAATATACAAGTTGCAGCAGGCAGTCACGATGGCTTATTGTATCATCTAAACCGAGTGAGTGTGGGTTGTTGGCATGATTAACAAACTATTTATTTTATTGATTTATTACATATTTATACTGCCCAACAGTCAAGGCTCTCTAGGCAGTTTACAACTACCCACAACCACTGCTACCAGTGGGCTCCGATGAAGAGATTTGTTGTTGGGTTGTGAAGTGTGAGTTGTTTGCGGTTAACAAACCATGGTTTGTTAGTGCAGCTGGATTCACACAATACAACTACCCACTATTCAACCATGTCCCCCAGTTCAATGACAACCCACACTCAACCCGTACTTGGCCTGTACTCTGACTTATCATATTGTGTGAACTAGGTGGTCATCTGGTGCGTTATTCTGATTCAGTGTGGAGGGAGAGCACATCAGGGTCATTAGCAAAGATGACACTGTCACCAGTCCACAGCCACCTCACAGCATCCCTCTGGAAAAGGCGCACTTTCAGAAAATCATTTCAGTGCATTGTTTCTCTTAATTCCACTGCAGTGCGCCCCATCCCCTGCATTAAATCCTGGGTGTGCCTACTTCTATGACCTGGCTGTGACCTGGCAATGGCCTGGTTAAGGTGTCGGGCCACTTCCTTTCCCTCCGCCATTCCTTCTTTTACCCCATTGTCAGTAGGCTGTTTTCCGATTTACAAAACGGAGCCTGTTTTTCCAGTCATACAAGATCTTCTACAATCCTTTGAACCAATGTGAATGGGGGGAGGGGGGAGAACAGGCTGCATTCTGAGCATCGGTAAAGCCCCTACTGCGGTATTCTGAATGATTAGAGGGGGAAACATTTGGTTTATTTCTATGGCAACTATAACTGTTGTTTGGACCAGCACAGACTTATCTAAGCACTGAATCTGCTTCTCTCACATTTGTAACTTGAATTCCCAGTTTTCAGTTTGTAGCAGTATGATCTCCAAATCAAGGTTGACAAATATAGACCTTACCACCTATTGCTTAAAAATCTCTCTAGATCCAAAGGGAAACCTTTTTTAAATGGAAAAAAGTTACTCTCAGATATTACAGCAAGGATGAATGTAGTGAAGAAGGTTTGAGATGGACAGAAGTGCTGTGTGACCAGTGAAAGTGTTTTTTTAGGTATCCTATTCTCCGATTTTCTTGCTTCGTGTTCCCCTGAGAGACCAAAATGATTTCATGGAAATCTGGATAGAACAGAAAAGCACTTTTCATTTCATTTCCATGTAGATTTGGTGCAGGTCAATCTGGGCTCATTTTAAGGCATATGAGGTTTCTGTTGAAGACAGTGAGAGCTTGCCTTTTGCCCATTTTGTATGTACAACCCAGATGTCAGTATTAATGCCTTCTTGGAGAAGGTCCGTGAGGCCTGCAGAAAAATAAATATAATGTAAATGTTGGTAGTTCAGAGTTACTTCAAGATGTCTTCTAGTTTCAGAGACAGGGAAAAGATGTGGAGAAAGTGAAACTGAGGCTGATAGAAATTGCAAACTACGTTGATAAGGTAAAGTATGTGAATGGAACAATGATGGCTTCTATTTCTGTGAAGTAGTCTGCTTTCTAAACTGTGCAACCTTGCTCTTACTGACATCAGCCCCATGGAGAACACTTTTGTATGGAGAAGATCTATAAGTAAATGTGAAATACTTTAACATAGAACAAACTGCAGCCTAAATTCTACAAATGAACTGTGGTTTTACTGTAGTTTTACAGTGGGGGTGTCCAATTTTTATTGGGACCTCTCCCCCATAAAGATGCTTAATCCTTCCCTCAGCAACCACAATGTCACCAATAATTGACCTGCCCACCAAGTTGCTATGGGATTTGGTAGGGGGAGTGTAGATAGAGGTAGAAAACTACCTCAAATATACTAGAGAGGGAAAAAGGTCCGGAACCAGTTATACTTCATTCTTGGAACAAAACAAATGTCTAAGAATGTTGTCAACCTTGGCCAAACTATGGGATGTTGCTATTATTATTATTATTATTATTATTATTATTATTATTATTATTAATAATAATAATAATAATAATTATATAGCACCATCAATTTTCATGGTGCTGTACACAACGCTAAGTTTGTTTTTTAAAACAAAAAAACAAGAACTGTTGTTTTTAAATGGATACTGTTGTTTTTATGTTTTTGATGGTTTTAAATTTTATATACTTTTTTAATGTTTACTGTTTTTAACTTTTGTAAACCGCCCAGAGAGCTTCGGCTATGGGGCGGTATATAAATGTAATAAATAAATGTAGAGACAAAATTGGGGAGAGTGTTGTCCATTCCAGGCCTGTCTCAATTAGCTGTTTTACACATCTGTATTTTTCTCTCATTTATTAAAGTAAGAAATTCTATGAATAGAATCCAATATATTGATCTGGCTATCTCATCACTCAGTTCTATAGGCCGCTAAATATTCGAATAGCCTTGGTTGGAGTGGAGGTCTGGAATGATATGGATAAATGCACAATAACCCAAGACCCCTTCACCACCCTCCATGAGTTTCTGGACTGGAGAAAGTTGAAACTACTACCTCGTAAACCCCATGACAATGCACAACTAGTGAGGTATGCCTGCTAATGCAAGAACTGGATACTGAGAAAGGGTTTATTGATCCAAGAAATGTTATATACAGAATTCTAGAAGTTCTTGACTTTTAATGCTATTATTCAAATGATCCCCATTATGACAGGCAGGGTGTTTGTGGGTAGGCCTATATATTGCTAGGACTCTAGGGGGGATGCAGTGTGACCATATCAAGAAACACTGCATTGCCACCACGTTCCTGTTGGTGGAAGCCAGGCTTTGGGGTGTATTTTACCCCACTTGTAACATTGTCCCCATACATGGTGCTTTATTTTTACCTGTTCAGCCATTTATAAGATGGAGAAAAGTAAAAAGATGCTCTCTGGGTCAGGGATGTGGGCCAGGGATGTGGGCTAAGCCTGCCTTCAAAGGGTGAATCTCCCTTTTTAACTTACTTTCTTTTCTTCCATCAGTGGAGTCTATTTCCAAGGTACTACCATTGGTATGGCACCTATAATGAGTATGTGTACTGAGGAACAGTCTGGAGGTATTGTTATGGTAAGTACTGGATCAGTACCAAGTCTGAGTTCCCCTCTCCCTATCGCCCCACCTTTCCAGATTTCTGTAGCTCTTATCTGAAAAAATTAATATAATGTGCGGTTTATTTTTTAAAATCTACCATGTACATTAAAATTATATATGTATTAGAATACTGCACCAGGAACCAAACAGACTCATAAGAGTATATATATATATATATATGCGCTATTTACCATTGTATGGCTGTGTTTGGTACTAAAGCCCTCCGCAAAATATTTATGAGAAATGCTACATTTGCTATGAACCAGAGATATATAACTATAAACCCTCTTACCGAATAGCTTATTTTTCAAATTGCCATTAATGGGTTTTTATAATACTCGGTGACAAAGCACAATATGTGCAGTAGTAACTCTGACAAAGCTTTTACATTAGCTATGCATTTTTGCTAAAATATATTAATGTTCTCATTTTTCTTGTCTTTCCAAAAGACAATTAATACTTTTAACTCATGTTTAGCTTGTGTTAGAACTTTCCACTTCTAATAAATACAGTATAGTCATGCAATTCAAAGGAACCATTTTAAAGAGTCAGCTGCTCTTCTAGAGTGGACAAGTGCCCTACTTTACACAGTTCTCTATTTGAAGGTGTCCAGTACATGTCTAGTTAAAATCAAAGAACCATAAAGATGAAAAGCAGCAGGAGCCTTGAAGTTGCACCTGATTGGCAGACGGAACAGGCACACAGGTCACCTAGATCAGTCTTCTCCACTATAGTGACATGTCTTGCTTTTCTATTTAAATGACAAATACTGTTTCTAAATATGCACCTATACATATAAATTTGCAGGTGCAAATGTTATGGAAATTGGTATCCTCTTTTTGTCCTCTTTTTTGAGGATATGTTCCCCCTTTTTTGGAGGTGTGTAAGTGGCTACTCTAATCTTGACCAAGCACTCAGATTTGGAGTGAAATGTAACGACGCTAACGCCAACATGCACCCATACCACCTTAAATCGGTACTGTAGGAGAAATTAAAAAATAATTTGTATAAAGATTCTAAAACTCAACAGGTCTATAAATGATATTGAAAGATCATTAAAGGGATATTCTGAATTTAAAAAAGCTATAAAGACAGATCTCTTCTGGCAGGACTACCCAGTCGAATTTTAAAATGTCTTAAATGGTTTTAGGATTTTAATATTGATTTTATGTTTTTAATCAGTTTTATGTATTTTATATCTTTGTATTCAATGCTGTTCTCCGCCTCGATCCAGAGGGAGAGGCGGCATTGAGCAGGGAGTTGGACTTGATGGCCTTATAGGCCCCTTCCAACTCTACTATTCTATGATTCTAAGACATTATTATTATTATTATTATTATTATTATTATTATTATTTATTATTATTATTATTAAAGTTATTACATGCTCTATCAGAATTTTAAGAGTTTTTCAGAGAATGGAAGGTGTAGTCTTGTAAGGTCCGATTCTGGCCCTTAACATTGCTGGGGACTAATTTTGATTTTTACAGCAGTCTCAGTTTCTCTAAGGTCAGGTGCCCTCCAAGGAAGGAGAGGGAAACTCTTTTGAAAATCTCTTGAATATTCAGGGAAGTATCATATACTGCCACTAAATGAGAGAATGTCCTGCTTTGAATATATGAAGTATTATTATATATTTCCACCTTACAATCAGATGTAAAATAATGCATAGTATTTTAAAAAATCCTAATAACATTAAGAGCATCATCAGATGTGTGATTTTTTTCATTTCCCTACCGTCACTATGGCCTCTTGCTGCTGTCCCACAATAGTGACAGTCTCTTTACACAGGGAGAGAAAGAGGAAGCAGCAACTACCACATGGCCCATTCTTATCGCACCGCTTTTCATGCACACACCAGGAAATGGGGGCACATTCCATTTTTTTAAAAAAAAAATGGATTAAAAGGAGTCTATTTTGTGATGGGAAAACAAGTGGAAGGAGTGGGAGGTGGGTGTTATCGTCTAAAGGACACACAAACATCCGTAAGTGGGCAGTAGCGAGCATGCGATAAAACGCTCATCTGATGACGCTCTAAAATAAACTAATAATGTTTTTTTTAAAAAAAAAACCTAAAGGGTAGTAGCAGCATCAAACAACAAAAATGGGGATAGTATTCTACAAAGGCTTGCTAAAATAAAATGGTCTTTGCTGCCTGTCTAAAAGCAAGCAGCAAAGTGGCCAGCCAGACCTTCCTTGGGTTGGGACATGGTTGCTGCTTAGTTGTTGCTGTAGAAAAGGCCCATTCTTGGTTACCCACCCACAATATCTCAGAAGATGTTGTGTGTGTGTGTGTGTGTGAAGCAGGGCCTTAGAAAATGAAGAAAGTTGTCAGGCAATCTCATAGGAAAGAAGACAGTTCTTTATTCTGGTCCCAAGCAGTCCCAGAACCACCTGCCAGCATGGGCAATGGTCTGGAATGGTGAGAGCTGAAGTCCAAAACATCTCACCCCTGATTCAAGGCTTTGATGTCAAAACCAAGACAAGTTTAACCATCATTGGACCATAAAAGAACACAGAGCTATGCACTTAAGCATTCATTTTAATGGACATAACTCTTCCAAGTAGAGAGAGCTTTAAAAAGGACAATTTATTAAGAGCAGATTTAATTTTCTTAATCTCTTGTAAATATTTCTATAAAGATCCTTACTGCTTTCTGTAAATAAAACAGGTTAATTTTTTTATGGTAAACCTTGTTATTTGTTCAATCACCCTTGTTACTCCTGTGTATTGAATAGTTTTATGTATTTTTACAGATGTTGTGCTAGACTAGGGTTATTAAAAAAGTTTGGAAGGAACAATGATGGAACATTTTGGCTGTGGTTCACAAGCTAATTAAATTGGAGTACTTGGATTCAGACCAGTTTTGTTCTGTAAATTTCTGTGAGATATACAGTCCAATTGTAAGACATACTGGACAAGCTAGCCAACAGAGTTTAGGACAAAGCATGATAACAATTGTGCCAGTACAGTGTTGTAAAACATGCTGTGATGTCAATATTGCCACAGTGGTACACTTCCAATGCAGGAACATACAATAGTGTTGTAATAAGAATACCATTGCATGGTGTTGAGTGAATGGCTTACTTTTCCCTAGTCTTTTGTTTAGCTAATGTCAGCAAGGGTATACTTACCAGCCAGGCTGAAAGCCAAACAAACCATTCTCCTAATTATGCATAGTGGAACTATGTATGATTGTATTCCCATTCTCCTGCAAGCATGCACAGCCCCAATTCAGAATAAGGACCATGGCACTTCAGGAGAGCAGGGGCCCATCCATTTTTGTCTCACAGTTCCACACATATCCTGTGAGGTCAGGGAAATTAAAAACAAAACAAAAGAGGCCAGCACTGATTCTATTGGTTTCATGTAGATATTAAACAGCATAGGAGGTCAAACATGTGGAGCCCACCTACAATAAAGTCAAATGCCATCAGTGTTCCCAATTCACATCAATTTAATTTATTATATTTCTATGCCACCCAATAGCCAAAGCTCTCGGGGCAGTTCACAACATGTTAAAGCCTAATATAAAAACTTTACCATTCAAAAATTTGAAACAGTTTAAAAATAAGTTAAAAACAATCAAGAATAAAACTACCAGAACCTGATAATGACTAAAATGCCCCATCATATGTTGTCAAATGCCTGGGAATAGAGGGAAGTCTTAACCTGGTGCCGAAAAGTTGATAATGATGGACCTTGCTAGGGAGAGCATTCTACAATCAAGGAGCTACCATCGAGAAGTCCTTCTCTCTTGTTGCCATCCCCCAAGCTTCCCTCAGGGGAGGGCCTTGGATGTGGACTGTAATATATGGGTAGGCTCATACCATGAAAGGTGGGTGTATGGATAGCTTCATACTAGGAAAGGCACTCCATTGGGTGTTGCAGTCCTGAGCCATGTAAGGCCTTATAGATCAAGACCAACACCTTGAATTGAGTTTGGAATCCAGGCAGCTAATTCAGAGAACGGGTGATACCGAAAACTGCTGAGAGGTTCAGAAGAATTATCAGTGTCATACTAACCCTCTCCTTCTCTTAGTATTGGTCATCCATCAAGAAATCAAGGCTGTTTTGGTGCCAAAACCAGATTGAAACTGATCCAGATAATCCAAGGGTGCCTAGAATTATGTGGCAACAAGCTGTTTGAGCATGTTGCACATAGACAATATTTGAAGCTGGCTGATAGTTTGAACAATATTTCAAGTCCCAAAAGGAGTTCTTTGAGAGTGGCCTCACAGATGCCTCTCTCAAGGTGGTTGGGACCACCCAGTCTCATCAAGAGGCATTAATCACCTCCTGGATCCAGTTGGTCACCTCAATCCTACTAGGTATTAAAAGACAGAGTGGCCAGGGGACAAGGACATGATGGCATGCACTCCTCCAAACACCATGCCCATTTCCTTGGCCTTCAATAACTAAAATTCATCCAATAAAAGTGGACTAATTGTGCGCCAAATGCCTTCAGTATCTGAAGTGCAGAACTAGTGGCATCCAGGTGTGACAGTCATGATGGATATGAGCAACATTATGTTCAGAGGGCTTGGCAAATAGGTCACAGTGGGTATCTGTACATGACTTTTAACAGCCTGGAAAAGTTCCACATGACAAAGCTGTGCAGATGTAACATTGGTAGAGAAATAAGTCTTTGCTGCTAATACCACACCATAGACATTCAAACCATCTCTTGATGACTGGATTCTTCCTGAGTATTCCACCATCTGTTCAAGGGATCATCCTATTCACTTCATTTTCAGTCGTACCCCTAAGCACTAGGCAATCAACTTAATTCTATTCAGTAGGAGAGGTCATCTTGGAGTAGTCAGGTCAACTGCTTTGGTCAGCTCCCTATTCCAGAGGAAGGATTGCCAAATCTGCTGAAAAATCCCTAAGGTGTGGAAACCTATTGGATGTAGCAGACTCTGGGGCTGAACCAGCTCTGCCCAGCTATAAAATACTATGATTCCAACTCTGTGCACAACAAAGGAGTCATTAATGACTTCCCCCAAAACAATCAACTTACAAAACACCAAATCAAGTCTATGAACTGCTGATTATAGAAAGCTTCATAAATGGGTCTCTATATGTAAGCATTTGGGTTTTTTTTCCACAGAAATCTCCATTTAGGAAAAATGCCATGTGAAAGAGTCAGTCCTGACTGAGTGCAGATAGATTGCAAAACTAGAGTCTGTACTGCTCTTAAACTATCCAATGTCATTATCAAAGCCTGCATTGATTGGCAATTTCTAAAAAAAGTTTCATTGAAGTTATTCTGGTCTTTTGCTCAATGATCTTTGCTTGGAGTCATAGATGATTTCCTGCTTGGCAATTGTGAAACATCTTGTTAACACATTTGACTGATGGAAAGAGCTTAAAAATGGAAGGTTGAATGAATCCAAAACGCAGAAATCTGAGCATTCTTCCAGCATCACATAATTTTCTCATCAATGTGAAAGCTTTCGGTGGTTTGTTTAGGATGTCTTCAGGCAATTTCTTTTGCTGTGACCCTGCATTTCCTGTCTTGAAAAAATGCACTTGAGGTAATTAATAAACCTGTATTCAAAATGAACCCAAAACAGCTCTATTTCTTCACATGATAACAATACTGGCTTGTTAAAGCCAAACCATTCATTGTCCCAATCCAGCTATAAGAATATCCTTACTTTTATTAATTTTTTACATTGTTGCCAATGTTGATGTACATTATAATATCGTTTTCTCATCACACTTAAAAAAAACCTTGTATCTGTGGACAGGGCCGGGCAGGCCCAGGCCAGTTAGGAAATGTAGGCCCCATTTCAAACTGCTCATTAAGTATTTTTTAATCAGTTCTAAATACATATGAACTAGAACTATTTATAAAAAAAGGTAATGGCAAGCACTTTTATTCAAGATTTATATGAGACATCACTTCTTCACATTCAGAAATGCTTTACATGCTTTTCTTTGGGCAAATTCATCATCAACAACAGAAAAATTAAGCAACTTTGCCCAGGAGAACTCGGAGTAGGCCCCCTCAGAATCATAGCCCCATCCCAACTGGCCCCACTGCCCATCCCTTCTGCCCATCGCTGTCTGTGGATTCAGAAATAACTGTATCTACAATTAGTTATTTAATATGCTGGCAGTTCATAGGTGTTAATGATAGAAATTCATTATATTAGACATGCAGAGTGCAATCCTGTGGACCTAGGAGGGGGGCCCTTTCTGGAGGTCTGCTCCCAGAGGCCTCCTCATTATGGCAGTGGAAACCTCACCACAATCCTTCCACCACCATCAATACGACAGCAGTAGGAGGAGAAAGGCTGTGTTGGGGGCAGATCAAGGAAGGATCCAAAGCCTACCTATTTCCCTGTCACACACCCACACATCCAAGAAAGGGAAAATATGCCAGCCCTGGAGATGGTACACTTATTTTTCCTCAAGCCACTCTCATGCACACCTCCTGCTTGGGCTAGCATGAGTCCAGCAGAAGGCTAGTTCGCATGACTGGTGGCTGGCAGCAAGGCTTAAATAAGCCATGGTAGCTTGCAGTGCATGCCAGCTGCCGTTGCAAATATTCATGCTGCAGCAAGCAGGTGGTGCAACTTATTGTGCTGTGTGAACCTGGGAAGGGTGGCTTGTTACCATGGTTAACAAGCAACCTCAGAACCCAAGAATAGCCCATGGGCTCTGGGTGTCTTGTTAACCATGATAAGAAGTGACCTTGCCCATTCTTTCATGGCACAATATTGCCCACCACAGCTTGAATATTCACAATGATTGCTGGCATGCACCACAAACCACCATGGCTTATTTAAACCATGTTGCTGGTTGCCAATTGTGCGAACCCAGTCAGAGTCTTGGAAGTGGTGGTTTTTCAGTCATGAATTCTCCCTACTCCATAAAGTTTGCTCTGCACAATACTGTATAGGAGTACTTTAAAATGATTAAATATCATTTCACAGTTTTTGTTTTCTCTACAGATGTCTGTTACTGCAAAGGAACTGCTTTTCAATTTTATTAAATGTTTTTGTTTTAAGAATCACAGAAATACACAATCTTGGCAATGCAGATTTTATATTCAGTGTTGGAAGTTCTTGTTAAAATGTATTCAAATTACTAAAGAATGATGCAATTTATGAATTGATTAAATTTTCCTTCCCATTTGTCTTTCACTTGACAGTTTAATTATTCATAACATTAGTCGAAGCTCCTTTAACAGAAAATTATGGAATCTAAGCCAATACTATATTAGGGGTTTCATTTCTTCTTTTTAACTTAAGGTTTTAGACCACCCTAAGTATTTACTCTTTCTACCCATCAGAGTGCTTGAGAGGTTATGAAGACTATTTTAGATGAATAAATTCATATCTGCTTTTAGAAAAGGCAGATGTACATCGTAATTCCATTTACTGAGTGATAAACAGGAGATCATTCATTTATATTACATGTTTTATGCATGTTCCTTTTTTGGAAAACTTTTGTAAGGAAGTCACTTTTGCAAAAGTAATGGATGGATGTCATAAAGAGCATTATAGAAAGATTACTTTTAAAATGTTTGAGCCAAGATGTCAGTCAGTAAAATGAGTTTTTTGCAGGAATATATTTGTTCAGCAAAAAAAAAAAAAAAGTAGAACTTACTGCCATCATTATTCTTACTGACTACATAGCTCTCCCAGGGCTTGCCCAGTGAATTGCCCCTGCACTGGTAACAAGGTGAACACATGCATTCTTTTTGTAGAAGCAAACCTATGTATAGTCCTCACATTGTCTGATGCATCACTTTTGATTAATGACTGAAGTCTGGTTCACACATGCATTTACATCTCCTGATTTTTCTGTAGTTGAATGATAGTGGTATATGTGGAGTGACTCCCTGAAGAACATTGCATCGAGGTGATATGAGAGCTTTCTCTTGGAAGGCCCATTCCTGCGTTCAAGTTGTCACTTGTTATTGCAGTGATGTAAATGCACATGTGAACCAGCCCATGGATAAGAGCATATATGGTCTACATTACAAAGATGTGTTATGTAGGATTGCTGGAGGTGGAGGTGGGGTAGTGTGATGTTATATGTACATATATTATGAATTGTAGGTATAAATGTGTATTCATTTTATGACTTTGAGTTTTATGGCGAGCATATCTAGAGAGAGTGGTATGAGTGACAGGAGGAATGGTGTATTAGCATATGGGAGATAATTGGCTGAGTGAGTGAGGGCGATGAGGTGTGTGTGATATATAAGCAGGTAGCTATGCTTGTGTGAGGCAGATAGTGTTTCAAACAGAGGGGATTTGTGTTGGGTCTGTGAAGAGTTAAAATGAAGAGAGTGTGAAGAGAAAGAGGGTGATTAGGACCTGTGTGTATGAAGGATATACATGGATAGAAGCTTTGCTTTACTGTTGAACATCTTAATGTTATAATTAATAAATATTTCTTTGTTTTATGTTGTGCTCTTGGCTTTCTTGTGCTCTTGGCTACGTAAGGGTTTAGGTCATAAAGGGAATAATATAGGCTATAATAAAGCTAGTGTGTCCTCACAGCTTGAGGACAAAGTAAAAAGGGTTGGACCTTGTCCTGGTAGCAGCATACTGTGAGGAGGGGAGGAGGGGTTGCCTGCATTGAAGAGGTATTCTCGCTGGGCATAGGCAGGATTCAGAAACACCCTGGGTAGCAAATAGCTAAACCTGACAAGTCACCATGTGGTACTTTCCAGACCTGTGATTCTGTGGCCCAGTTCATACCCACTAGCAACTGGATGGGTGAACCACTTGAAGCTGAACTGTGTGGAGAAAACTCCATGTGGCAAGCTGTTTCAGTCATGTGACTTTCAGCAGTGCTAATGCAACCCCTCTTTATTCATAGCTTGTGTTAACATACCTGACATTTATGAAACTACATTGGGAACCTCTTACATATAAACAGCTTTCCTTGTGGTTGTGCCTCTAATTGGATTTCAGCCAGCACCCCAAGGCTGTTTACAGGTATGAATCAAGCCTTAAATAAGGTAGGTAGCTGTGTGTGTGTGTGTGTGTGTGTGTGTGTGTGTGTGTGTGTATCAGACAAATAGGCAGAGCTTTTGAATTTATTTATTTTAATATAGTGGTAACAATTTAACTACTCTTGCCATGTGCCAGATCCATAACAATGAAACTCTAATGAGTTTGGGCATGTATCACTATGCTATCTTTTGTCATGCTTAACAATGGTATTTACTCTATCCATCTGTGTCTACCTGTTTGTGTGTGTTTTCTTTTGAGGATCATTCAGACAGCCCTTTGGGAGCAGCAGTAACTCTGGCTCATGAACTGGGCCATAATTTTGGGATGAACCATGATACACTGGAAAGGCGTTGCAATTGCAAAGCAT
The DNA here is from genome assembly GCF_023053635.1 of Elgaria multicarinata webbii. NCBI lineage: Eukaryota > Metazoa > Chordata > Lepidosauria > Squamata > Anguidae > Elgaria > Elgaria multicarinata. Next base: position 74,835,971 of record NC_086178.1, on the reverse strand, counting down.
CTACTGACAAAGGAGGCTGCATCATGAATCCTTCAACTGGGTAAGAGCATTCTTTGTTTGAAAAAAGAGATTTTGGCCAGATCTACACCAAGCAGGATATGACACTTTGAAAACATTTTGAAAACTGTATAAAGAGTCTGTCCTGGACCTCAACAGTTGTCACTACAGTTATAAACCATTTTAAAACAGTGGTGTAGATCCTGCCTTTGTCGCAGCTGGAAGTGGAGGGTTTTTTTTCCTTTTTCCTTTCTTACTTCAGGAAGTATTTAAGCAGAGTTTTACATCCTGCTTATGCCAATCAGACTTTATATTAAAAAAAACACCTCCATAATCTGCAACAATACAACCACTCTAAATATAAAGTGGTGCTGGGGTGGGTGGGAATCTTAACGGCTTTAGGGTAGTTGTAATTCTCTCCCCCCTCCCCGTTACTAAAAGAAAAGGTGCAGAGCTGTTAAGTTGTATTGTTGTCTGTTTATGTTGCTAGTGTGGAAAAGAGAAAAATAAGACCATAAGAAATCCCAGCAGGTAGGGGAGAAGGTGAGGTTTTGTGTTTCCAGTTCCAGGGCTGTTTTATAGTAAGGGCTTTCTATATAACCAGGAGACATTCTTCGTTCCAAGATGTCTGATTGGCTTTCTTTTATTTCAGCCCAATACTCAACTACTTTAATCCAATACCCCAATTGCTGCACTGTGCATGGTTCAGTCGCAGCTATCTTTCACAGTTGCTAGGGTTATGAGAAGTGAGATCAATTTAAGATGTGATTTGCTGGGTGGAGGTGCACCCTATCTCAGAAGTAAACTTTGTGAAGAGCTGCTGTTAGGCATGTTAGGCATGAAAGATTGAGGAAGCCTTTCGTCATGCTTTTTCATTGTGCAGTGTAAGGCTTATTACTCAAGATCTACCAGACCAATTTTCCTCATTTTTGTTTTAAATGAAGCTTGAGAAATGTAGACATGTAGAAAATTTTAAAAGTTTGAAAATGTTCAAAGCTTGAGCTTTAATAGCAATTAATTTCCTCTGTGGCAAACAGTTAGGGCTGCCCCTCCATCAATGGGATGATGGATAGCCCTGCTGAACTAATCAGTGTAGCACAAAGGCATGCCCTGGGTGCAACAACGCACTTAGGCTGTCACCATCAGTAAGGAGGGGCAAGGGGATGGAGGAGGCCAATCAGGACGTGTGAGGGGGAGGGGGCATACCACATGCAAATTTCAGAGGGGGGAGTTCACTATGCATGAGCCATATTTGCATTATTCATGATATGTCCAAACATATCCTCATGTTCAAACATGGCCTGTATCTCATACAAGTCACAGAAGACCTGATAATACAACATCCTATAACACCACAATGTTGCTGAATTTGAGTGTGGGATTCCCACAGTATTTTCAAATGTGGTTATCTCCCAGCTATTCCTAGTTTGGTTTTTCATGTGCAGATTTGAGGGATAATAATACATTAAAATGGGCAGTAGAGCAGGTACACAACCAAATCATGTTCTGCCTGACATAGTGATGAAAAGGAAATGATTGTTTAGGAGAACATAGACCTTCAGAAACTAACTTTCCATTAAGTACAACATTGTGCTTGCTCATGATTTAGAGTTTGTTTGAAATGGACAGTTCAACCAGCCTGTTGTGGACCACTTGACATATTCACTGTTAGCTATCACTGAGCCGACAGCTGCTATTAGATTTGGAGACAATAGATATTTGAGTTTTGAAAGTTCTTTCTGTGTAAGTAAATGAGTATTTCTTGCCAGCTACCATTCACATGTTGGCAACTCAGAGCCTATATAAATATCTATAAGTTTGGACTTTCTTCAGTGTGGTGATAATGAATGTACTTTACACATAATTCATTTATTGCTATAAAGCACATTGAGTCAAAAAGTACTTGATTCATGATTGTTGGAATGATGTCATTATAGGATCTTTTAGTTTTATTGTTCTGCATGGAAGAGTTTTGTAGTTGGTTGCGTATTTAACTTTTACAGTATGTTTTGTTGCTTGCCCTGGTTCAATTTATTTGTATGTATACATTTCCCCCTTTTCACTGTGTATTTCTTTTCCTGGGAATACTTTTCCTCTTTGTTTTCCTCATAGGATATTATATAAAATATAAGGGTTGTATATTGATGGCATGTTCACCCACCCCAATTAATAATTGTATATTTCAAACACATCATCCAAAACAATGAAGCTTCAGAAATAACCATTGGGCATTATGAGATTGTGTATGTTGAGAGAGACTCAGAAATGTATCCGTTTCTCCAGATCAAAAAAGCTACAGTGCACATGCAAAACTCCTTAGATCCGGAAATACTGCTGACACCCCAACCCTGTTCTAATAGGTTTTCTAATTACTTTTCTCCATCATATGCCACAGATTGCTTTTTAACCTGATCAGATGAAATAGTTTCAATACTATTTATTCCCATGTGTGCTACTTTGGGTTGATGGAGTATTCTATAATATGAAGTGTTCCCTCTTCTTTGGGATCCAAGATGAGATGTCTGTTTATCTTGGATCAATACCAGGACATATTTTGCTTCTCTTATCATTGTGGACGTGTTTATTTTGTTATAGGCCACTCCAGTAAAATGTTAAGAATAGTCTTAATTCATATGTGCGTTTATCTTGGTTTTTACACTTTTCCATTGCATTTCTATTCCTATCCATCCACCTCCTAGATCTTTTAAAATATAGATCTTCTGTGGGTGGGACTGACTATTAATATCATGTTTAAAGAAGGGATATGAACATTTTACATGTTTGTCACTCTGTGTCCAATAGATATTTGTTTTTGAAATAAGATGATAGGGATTAAAATTACTCCATTCACCTTAACTTTGAAGTCAGTCTAATGAAGGGAAATGTTCAAGGGGAGATTTTATTCCTTAAAATGTTGTTTCATTAATTATTGCCATTTCCTTTTGATTTCCTCTTTTAATCTTTGAAGATTTCAACATTAAAAACTTGTATTAGAAATGAATACTTGGTAGAGGCAATATCTTGGGATCAGTGCAGAATTAAACTCAGTTGGATCTGTCTATTAATGAGCTTGCTGTAGGTTTACATCTTAAAAGCAACCCGTAAGACGTGTAACACTTCAACCACAAAATGTTTGAGCATGTTTGGCAAAGCACACACTGATGTGATATTTCATATAGCATTGTGGCTTAAAGGAGGAAAGCAGATAGGATGATCCTCTTACTGCTCTTGACATTTAGATTCTGACAAAACATATTGCTATACAAGAGAAGGACTTTTTCAAGAAATGGATTGGAATAACAGAAAATACGTAAGAAGGAGAAATTAATGTTGGTAAGCTGATACTTCGGTAATAGGGTTGTCTGTCTTTAAAATAAAATGTTAACTTTGAGGCAGTGGCAAAGGGCCCAGTACTGTATGTGGGATCTTAAAGCATCTTGTGACCCAAGGAGAATGGTATGAAAGTAGGCTACTAATCCTAGGGAATGGAAAAGGGCGTATAGAGGGCAAGGAAAACCCAGAGAGCCTTTTTTCCCTGGGCTACCAAAATGCTGAAAAAATGACCTTTTGGAAAAACACAAAATTGATCATAGCCTGTTTGAAATACCTTGTTTTAGTTAGATCTCTTTGAAGAATTCATAGTGAAGATCTGACTTCCCCCAGTAGAAAGAAAGAAAGAAAGAACATTGGAGGGAAGTCTGTAGAAGTTGCTCTGTAGCCCAGAGATTCATTAAAGAGGTTACCAGAAACCTGAAAGCTGTTCTCAGTGCCAAAGAAGAAAGTCTGGAAAAGCAAATTGAAGCCAGATTTGAAATCCTAGAAAATGCAGTAGAATACTTAATAGCAACAATGGGAAATATAGATCAGGCAATAGAAAAACCAAAGTGACGGGCATGTGACCTAAAGGGTGACTGAAGCTGTAGTATTTGTTCTGCGGTCCCTGGGGATGACAGTGAATACTTTTCCTCTAGGCACATGTTAGAACAACAGAGTGCTAGTAAAAAAAAAAGTAGTAAAAAAGGAATTGTAAGAAGGTATAAATGACATCAGTAGAACTGAAGCCTAGAATGGAACCAAAGAGCCAAAAAGGTTTGGCTGGTCCTAGTTAATATAAAGCTTGATAACAAACTTACCTGTTTTGAAGAATCAAAGGTTCTAATAACAAATTAACATAGTTATGTATCCTCAAGATGCATTTTGTGAATATAACATAAAAATGCATGGCCACAAATAAGGCTGAAATTAACTTTAAAAGTTGTGAACTTTTATAATATCCCTATTTCTCAAGTTCAGATCCTTTAAAGTACCTGAAAGGTGTAGTGCATAGAATAGAGAAACTTCAGATTTGCTAAATGTAAGTGCTGCCCTTTTTGTAGCTCTCTTCTCTTTTCCAGTGGAGTTTTCCTAGGGATGAATCAGTTCTATTATACCAGTAACTACACAAAAATCACTCTTGAGTCAACATCAATGGATTTAAAAGTACTGTATTGTTTTCATTAGAAATATTGCCAGCCCAAATTGTTTTCTGCTCACCCTTAACACTGTGCTGGCTTCTTAATGGAATCTGCAACCTGTGTTTCTTCTTCTTCTTTTTTTTCTTGGTTGGAGGGCCGAGACTTGAAGTTTGGTAGGATGTTCAGAATCAAATCTTAAATAGCTCAATGTGGGCAAGTCTACACAGGGCGATATCCTGGGGATCGTCCCTGTGTGTTCACATGACGCGCAGAGCATCCCGGGAGTAGGGAGGGACGATCCCTTCCTTGCCCTGGGATATCACCCTAACCTTTAATTCTGATTTTTCCTGTGGTCTCGGGATGATCCCGAGACCACAGGACTTCTGGCCCACCATCGCAGTTTTGTCCCAGCTCCTCACAGGAGCTCTGTGCCCATTGGGGGTGGGGTGGGGGGAGCACGAGGTTTTTTTTTTTAAAAAAACTTACAATTTCGTTTGAGCGCTCGTGCACTCATTTTCCTTTTTAAAAAATCCAAAATGGTGGGTGCGACATCTTCTTCCTCCTGGGACGTCACGTGCCATGTGTAGATTGAGGGGGAGTATCTTGTGATCATCATACTGTGAGATCATCCCCCTCGTCTAGCCATGCCCTTTGTCTCAGTCATGATAATTCTATCTGGGTTTTAGGTTAGCAGCTCTCAAACTCCTTTCCCTGAATCATCATCATCATCATCATCATCATCATTATCATCATCATCATCATCATCATCTGCAACTATCCTTTATCTGAACTGAAGATGCTGCTAGGAAATGCAGTTTTCTTTCTGAATCTTCATGGATTTTTTTCCTCCTTTACTGTCTATTAAAACACACACACACTAGTGTTAATAGTAACACAAGTCCCCGCTAATGATAGCCTGGTTTACAGGTCCAATATAATTTCTATCCTTTCTTCACTGGAGTCCCAGTGTCCTCCTGGTTTTCAGTGAAGAAAGCTCTTTTCACTTCTATCTTATAGAAATGTATTGCTGTCCTTAAGATGCTGAAAAATCCTTCATGCTGAATCAGAAGCCAAGTCACTTGTACTTCCATACTAAAGCCCCAGTGAGAGTTATTGGCTTTTTTTACCTTGTTCACCAAGTACACTTCTTTCTTAGGTAATTTTTATAAAAGAACATTTTAAAAAGCCTTGTAAATAAGTCCAGAAAGGTCACTATCCCCAACATTGTTTAGTAGCCACCTGCCTGCAGAAACCATTACTAGTTATTTGTGGCCTAAAAGGGGGGGGGGGAAACACTTTTGTAAAACTTTCCTAGAGGCGATTCTTATTTGCTGCAAATAATATTTACAAGCCTGATTTTTAGACTGCAAAGGAGAAATCAGCAGTGCTTGCAAAGCGAGACTGCTAAGCAACCCTTCTGATTTGTTTTTATGACTTTGTGAAATAGCAGGTCTACCTGACTTGTATTCAGAGAGCTTCTTTAGACTAGTGTTTTATAGCATGCTCGTGACTGGCCAGTCATGGATGTTCGTCAGTCATTTTGATGACCCAGTGATCCTCCTGCACCTTTTGCTCCTTCTGCAGTTTCTTTTCATTGCATAAGACTCTGAAAATCTGGCTCTTCTAAACTATAACAATATTTGTTGCTATTTCCTGCCATGTGCAGATGAAGTTGCACTATAAAATGCCCACTAAAGGGTGCTGTCCCACTAAACTGAATGGGCCATGTGGTTGCTGCTTTCTTCCCTATGTGATCCCCCCACCTGTCTGAAAATCCTCTTAGTCTTTAAGTTTGCATGATGTTAAAAGACAGGGTTATATGTCTTGCTCCCACTTGCCCTCTGACTACCCCTTGATCTTTGGAGCAATGCACATTCAACCATACCTTCATGTGTAAAGGCTAATACAAGGTACTGGGAAATGGTGCTTTAATAGCCAAACATCTCTGATGGTGATCACATCACTGTATGCTGTGTGTGCTCAGTTCTATGTTAAATGATTTGTGGCTTGGAGGTAAGGTCATGACATTTGTGTCATTTTATTTTAATAATGGATTTGAAACCGGTCCTTCTGTAACCTTTTGACCACTGATAATTAGTTTACAGGCTTGTGAGAGAATATATATGCCTCCCAGTAGAGCATGATTAATTGCCTTTATCTCAAATTTTTTGCTCCAGTTATTGAATACAGACACACACATACGCACGCACGCACAGAGAGAGAAAAAGAGAAAATAAGAAATAAATCTGCATCAAACAAGTTTTGTGTGATATTGAACTATAGTGGTTTAAACACATAAGCCTTGTTCAAGCATGCATTTGCATACAAAATAACATATCGAGTTGACTGATTGAGATCATGTCCACTGACTCCTCCTACACCCGCTAAATGTTCAAAGGTCTCATTTTCATAGAGTCTACATATGTACATCCAAATATATAACACTCTCCCATACATACCTGGTACTATGGAAAATGGAAACTCTCAGATTCTGCATACAGAAGCCGATGGGCATGTGGGCATACACTAAGGATGTCCGTCACTGGGAAATGTGGTTCATTTTTGTTCTGCAGCATGTAGGATCCACTTTGCGTCTGCAAGATACTGTGGGCTGTTCCCCAAACACTGGGAACTTTTTGTGCCAGTGGGGGGGGGGGAGGTTCTGCAATTTGTGCAAATTACAAGTGAATTTGCACAAATTATGCAACTTCAGCCATAATTTGCTCAAATTCGGCCGCAATTTGTGTGAATTCAGATGTAAATTAGCGCAAATTGCAGAACCTTCCTGAAATGTGTAGTGTAGTGGCTAAGGTGTTGGACTGGGAGTTGGGAGATCCAGGTTCTAGTCCCCACTCAGCCATGGAGACCCAGTGGGTGACTTTGGGCCAGTCACAGACTCTCAGCCCAACCTACCTCACATGGTTTTTGTTGTGAAGATAACATGGAGGGGAGGAGGATTATGTACACTGCCTTGGGTTCCTTGCAGGAAAAAAGGCAGGATATAAATGTAATAAATAAATAAATAAATGTGCAAATTTCCCAGACAATCCACAAATTGGCCTGACCCACTGCAGATTGACTTGGCATCACAGTGGGAACTAAAACCAAGTCTAGGGGACCAAGCCTAGGAAAATTCATTGAACTCCTTCCCCCAAACGGATTTCTCCAACGTCCCTAGTATTCACATGTTAGATCTGTACTAAGAGGACATTTAAAAGTGTGGAGGCTGGAATAGACCAACAAACATAACTCTGACCACTCCCTGCCATACATTATTCACATGCGAATAATCAACCTGTCTCTCTTTGATCCCTCTTAATCTTCCCTTGGGTACAAAAATCATATGGAGAAACATACATAGTGCCTCAAAAACCTTGGATACTACCCCACTGTGATTTTTGAGGTTGTGGTAGCACATGCCTAAAGAAATTAGAATACAATTTATTGGAATAAAATTCTTTTTCAAAGTGAAGACATTCTACCCTTTTTTTCTTCCTTTCTTATTAGATATTACTTACTACTTAACTTAAGCCAATTATATTCATTTGCTCAGGAACTATATTTTATCCAGGTATTGGAATTATCTCATCTAGAATTCAGTATTTTCCTCTTACTCAGATTCACCTTCATAGAATAATAGAATTGTATAATTGGAAGGGGCCTAAAAGGCCATTGAGTCCAACCCCCTGCACAGTGCAGGAATCCACCTTAAAGCAGATAGCTGTTCAGCTGCATCTTGAATACCTGTAGTGTGGCAGAGCCCACTATCTCCCTAGTTAACTGATTCCATTGTCGTACTGCTCTAACAGTCAGGAAGTTCTTCCTGATGTTCAGCCAGAATCTGGTTTCCTGTAACTTGAGCCCATTATTCCATGTTCTGCATTCTTCTAAGAGCAGGTGGTTTCATATTTTGCAAAAGCAACTTCACAGCAGCAGTTGTCCAAAGGACTAAAGCAAGGACTACTAAGTCCCAAAGGTTTTAGTGAGGGTGATTTCATCAAGTGCTTAACTCTCCACTTGAAAGCAAAAGGTCCTTAAAATGCATACTGTGGCTTGATTACAGTAATAGGTTAGCAGCAACTCTCAAATGTTATCAGTTTTATGCCTGCCCTGTTCTGGTATTAATTTGGGTCAAATAAATGTATGGCAGGGGGTGATCTGAGTTACACCTGTTGGTCTACTTCCTGCCTCTACGTTTTCAAAGGTCCTCTTTGCACAGCTCCAACATGCGTATACCCTCATGCGAATGTGCCCTGTACTAAAAATGGGAATATTGTTAAAATAGTCTGTCAAGTACCAAACACTCACAGTTATTATCCTTAACGTGAGCTTTTGAAGAGTCTTTCCAAATTCCATTAAATCCATCTTCAGTAGAAATTCAGTGTGGGACAAACTTCTGATACAGCTTAACAGTGCCCCCTAGAGAGTCACCAAGCTGGCACCATGCTGGGATGCCTGAATAGGCTACTCCTCCCTTTTTGTTCTCCAATATGCGTCCAAAACCAAGTTCTTTCACATAGCCATTTGTCCAGTTAGAACCAGCTAGATGTTTTATAATTAAAGTTTAGGGTCATTATGAAGATGGGTCCAGCCACTAAGTAATTTTCTGATTTCCTCACTAGGCTATTTACATTTTTTTTTAAATGTAGGATGTTGCACTATTGGACAATCAGTCTCCACTATGGGGTTGGCTTTTACTGAACTAGGATTCCCTTAAAAATGAAAGTTTGCTCACTCCTTGACTTCTTAATACCATCTATGTAGAGGCCAAGATGCTCTTTCCAACCATCCCCTCTGGAATGGACTCTGCATATGCTTGGAAATCCAAGACTCTACTCAGGTAATGTGTAAGTTGCTAAGTTAGATTGTAGCTTCCCTTGTTTTATTTTTCCTTTTTTCCTTCCCCTCCCATTCAATAAAGTCATGATTTGTGACTTAAATCCAACATTGTGCAAAAAGACTTCAAGAGGAGATGGGGGGCACATGGGGCTGCAGGAAGGGGAGAGACCTGTGTTTTACAAATCTTTGTAAAGCATCATGTACATAGCATTACATAAATAATCTCCAGGTTTTGTCCCTATTCCTCTCTTTGGAAGGAGGGAGGAAGTGGATGAAGCTGAGATTTATTCACATATTCATCCTGCAGGGAGGTAAAACCTGAACAGGCCCTTTGTCACAAGTACTTTTTGGGATTTCATAGTCCCCTGGCAAAGGTTTTTCATTTATTAATTCTGTTTTGCATTTTGGCTAGAATTACATCAGTGCCATAGCTGCTTACAAGTGTAGGAGCCCCCTGTTTCCAAGCTTCCAGTGTCAAAAGGATACCTCCTGAAAAACACTTCTTTGCACATTAGAGCAGAGCTAGATTATGATGATCAGATGGAGGGAAAATGGCATTTCCTTACCGTTGCTTTGGCCTCCTGCTGCTGTCCCCCAGTAAGGACGAGCAGCTTCCTCTTTTTTTGCATGGGGAAGAAAGAAGAAGCAGCAACGACCACAGGGCCCATTCAGTGGGCATTTTTATCACGCTGCTTTTCCTGCACGCAGCAGGAAATGGCGGCAAGTTTTGTTTATAAAAAAAAAACTGGATTTACTGGGTCTTTTTTTGTTGTGGAAAAAAAGACCAGAAGGAGCGGGAGATGCACAGGAGGCAGGAGGCATCATCGAAAGGACCTGCGAAAAACTGAGTGGCCAGTAATGAGCATGCCATAAAACGTTCATCTGATGATGCGCTATGTGTTAAAGTAATTAAACATGACATGGCAGCTGTATACACTTCTATCTCATTCAGAAATCAAGGGCAGTTGGGAAGGGATATACTCATTACACAAAAAAGAGCATGTTGTGGAGAAAGTATAACTTGCCCCCTACCGCCACCCATCCCTGCACTCTACTACTCTGAACAGTTTTCCTCCCAGTCTAGCTCCAATATCTGAACTCAGCCTGGTGGGAGAAAATTGCTTAAAGTGGTGGAGCACTGCCTGTGAGATAAATGAGGGGAGGGGGAAGGTTTCACTCCCCTCCTCCACATGACTTTTGTGTAAAGATTAGACACTTCCCTACCACCACCATCACCACCTTTGCTTACCTCTGCCCGACCACATTTAGTTTGGCCCTACATGTAAAAGAGATGCTAGCTCATGGTGGAAGGGAGCTAAAACTGAGAGGATTTATTATTGTGAATTTTTCCTTCAGTAGGCACAAGAGTAACTAGGCCAGGTCAAGAATTGGTGAACTCCAAATTAATTGTTCTTTCTTAGGTTTCTACAAACAGGTTTTATTTACATTGCTCAGACCTGCTGTTTATAGCTATTAATCTGCAGAATCAGCAGAACCATCTGGATGTATATATTTAATGAGTGGAAGAAAATGAAATTATCTTGAAGAGGCAAACACTTCCTAATTAAACTCTAAAGCATTTATGCCTCCCGCCCAATCTGACTCGAACTCCATGAAGAGATACTTTAAAAATAAATAAAATTAAAAATATAGTTGAAATACTGATTAATAAATTGCTTGTGACAGACTTGCTGTTTTGCCAGCAGAGCAGCCAGTTTAAAAAATAATAATATGAGAAATAGCATGATGATTTAGTTCATTGCTTTCCCATTTTCATTTTGTAAGAAACAACCATGAAATGACAGGATAGTCTTATGTCAGCATTTCATTAAAATTCCTGAAACCAACTCTGTGCAGCTAAGGGACAGTCATTGCTCATTTGCTATTCTTTATTAATAATTCAGAGCCATTACAGATGCCTTTAATTGTTTTGAGGAGGGAAACGGTCATAGGTCTAACATTCATTGATGTCAGCTATTATAGCGTCCAGGTTTTCCAGGTCTCCTCAGCAGTTTCCATTAAAAATAAAAGTACAACCATTTTTATTTACGTTCAATTTTTTAAAAGATCAGATTTAGTCCTAGTTCTTGCAATGAACAGCTACGGATGTTAACCTTTATTTTTCTTTATTTTTCTTTTGGCTGTAATACTTCAGGCCACAGGTTAGGGTTCATATGATTGAATATATGTTTCGTATAAAACCATCCTTACATATAAGAAATCCACATGCCTGAAAGAAGATTTCTAGCATAGCCTTTTCCTTGGCATGCTAGAATTCTATACATAGGGATTAGAGAACGGGTATGGAGAAGCATTTAGTCATGTGAGCCCCCCACCTGCAATGTGAAGTGGTACATCTTAGAAACCAAGTTTACCTTTTCATTTGCCCTTGGTGAGAATCAGGCCTACATTTGCTCTATTTGATACCATTTGTGTTGCTTTCTTGTTTGTAACTATGGTAGCCACTTATGCCTCATCATCAACAACAAAAAGAAGACAAAAGAGAATATCAATTTGTATAACATGTGCAGATATGTGCAAATTTAACTATAATATAAATGAAATTAGGGTGCAATCTTGTGAAAGTTTATACAGAAAAAATGCCAGGCAGAGAGATGCTGGGACTTGTAGTACTTCTTTCTGTCTAAAAATGCATAGGATGCTTGCTCAAACTGCCATCCAGGTGGTAACTGTTGATATCGTGAGAATGCTACAGACGTGAGAATGCCACAGATATTGCAAGAATATCCACAGATATCGTGGCAATGTCTCAGATATTGTGACAGCATCACAGATATCATGACAATGCCACAGATACTGTGAGAATGCCACAGATATCGCGAGAATGTTGCAGATATCTTGACGATGCCACAGATATCGCGACAATGTCTCAGACATCGCAATGGTGCCACATGTATTGCAAGAATGCCACAGATATCGTGAGAATAACCACAGATATCGTGACAATGTCAAGATATCGTGATAGTGGCACAGATATCGTGACAATGCCACAAGTATTGTGAGAATGCCACAGGTATCGCGAGAATGCTGCAGAATATCGCGACAATGATGCAGACATTGCAATGGTGTCACACATATCGCGAGAATGCCACAGATATTGTGATAATATCCACAAATATCACGGCAATGTCCAAGATATCATGACAGTACCACAGATATTGTGAGAATGCCACAGATATTGCGAGAATGCCATGGTAAAATATCAACCATGGCATTCTCGCAATATCTGTGGCGAGATATGAGTACTGTTGTTGATGCTAGTGCCATTGTTGTTCTTGCTGACTCTTATTGTTGGATTTTATTGTTTTTCACTGCTATTTTATTGTGTTTATGTTTTTATTGCTTTTAATATTTTAACTATTTTTGTGTATGTTATTGTTGTAAGTTACCCTGTGAGGGCTTCTGCCCTGAAAGGAACCCAAGATATGTTTAAAATAAATAAAAATAAAATTTGGGGTGACATGAAAAAGCAATATATTTTGGTTAATATATTGCATTTTTACTCCCAGAGAAAGGCACTTGCTTCTGTCTCAGGTGCCAAAATGACTTAGTCAGCCTTGGGTGTTTATTTAAAAATAAATGCAGCTTGGGTGTTTCCAGACGGAGCTTTTAGTGTGGAATCACCCTGCCTCAATCAGGGAATTTCACGGGGGGGGGGGGGGAGATGATGTTCTCTTCCATTTGTAACCCTCCTGTGTTTTCCCACTATATCTTCCATCTTTTTTTGTACCACAATAAAATCCGTTAAGGATATGGAAAGTTGGCATAACTTCACAATGCCTTTGAGTGGCAGTGGTAGCGGCTGTCCATCTGGAAGCAGCCCTTGACTTGGGAAGGAGTCCTCATTTGCTATTTCACCTCAGGCAGCAAAAGGTCTTGGGACTGGTGTCCAGGTATCAGCCATATCAGTTCTGCTGAATCATCCAGTGTTCGTTCTTCATCTGCTACATCAGTAGAAAGGGAGTGTATGAGAGCTTTGTAAATAACACTTTAAATACTAAGTCCTAAAATAATTTTAAGAGCTAACCAAAATTCATCACTAGGCTGTGTAGACTTGGCATTTCCCTGAGACTCTTTTAATTCCTGCCAGGCATCATCCCTGTAACCAAGTGAGTGGAGAGAGAGAAAGCTCAGTAGGGGACTGAATGCAGGCAGTGTGTTTTAAACATTGATGTCAGCCATTTATCATTATTCACTTATCGCTGGTAGTGGATGTTATGTTTAATGCAATCAATTTAAACACAAGCTAATCTAGTTTGGTTTCTTATCTACAATTTCCTCTAACATTGGCAAAATCTACAAAGTATGTTGCAACTTCTGCCCTGAATGCAGCAGTGCTGTGACCTGTGGTTGTCATCCCTCCCTCTCTTGCTCTGGTATATGTTTTCTTTTTTTCCATGAATCAGCACTGGATTAACATCAAGTCGTAAACAGTAAATTGTGAAAACCAGACCCTCTGCTGTCGAACTAATTGTTATTAATGAGGTAGCAATCGAAAAGGAAACGGAACAGAAGATGAGCCAGAGGCAAATGCAAACTGATTATAGCTACTCTCCTTGACTGCTTGGTTTCCAACAGGAAAGGCAGTTGAGTACAATTCCCACCGAGCTTTGCATGGCAGATAACTCCTGAATACAGTTAGAGTACTGTCAAGGTTGATAAATTGGTTTAGTGTTGCTTCACCTCTGGAATAGGGAACCAAGCTCACAACAGACCTCTCGACAAGGAAGAACTTTTTTGCCTGTACATTTGTCAAAATAAAAGTTACTCCTAATAATGTTATACTTGGCAGACTTGTGACTGTGGAAATATTAAGCCATGACAGTGTGTCCTGCACAAAGCTGTTAAGAGTTGTTACTTCCTCCTGGAAGTATTTTTCAAAACCATCCAACCATTGGTCCCATCTATGCTTTCTGATTGGAATCTTGCATTCTGCATTGTAAATCTGCCCTTTTGAATATTTCTCGTAGTTAAATTCACAGCTTGAGCTATGACAGGAAAGGATAAGCCTTACTGGTGCAGACAGAGCAATCCTTTTTGAGGACATGAGCTGAATCTTATTGGTAAGATTTATCTTACCATGGTAGTACTCCCAAACCAATATTGATTCATATCCACCTAATGCAGCTTATGTGAAAAACGTTTCAAACTGTGAATGTGAAAATTTCCCTCCCTCCCTCCCTCCCTCCCTCTCTCTCTCACACACACACAATCCCCTCCAAAAAAAACCACCATAGTAACATGGCAAGTTATTACAGCCACACTTCTATTCAATTAACTGCAAAATTGACATATTCACAATTTTTAGTTGGGCTTGTTAGGAATGGCACTGTAAAGAACATGCCAAAGGCTATAGAAGGATTCCTGGCTTGTTTTCAAACCATTGACCATGAACTATAGAAGGGAAAGCTTTGATGTCACAAATAACTGCATGGCCTAGTTCTGTGTTCTACTTTATTTATGCTCTGTGGATTAAAACAAGCATCAAGAAAATAAAAAAATAAACTGAGAGAATAAGGACAGAGCTGTCATTCATCACTCATTTTTGAAGCAAACTTCATATGTTAATAATTCTGTATTTTATAAACAGATGTTTGACTGACTGTGATTATTCCAATATTATCCAATATGGCACAAACCAAATCCCTAACGTAGCTCAAAAAATGTTCATGGGACTGATTAGGTCAGATATCATAATTTGGGTAATGGTGAAGGACAATCTAAATTCCAAAATATGTTCATGTATTTGAAACCCTGTGGTGCGGGGAACCACTTTGGAGCTTAGAAATACCAGGCAGAGAAGAGGTTAAGGGTGTATTCCTCTGCATGTTTAGAGAGAGAAAAGTCCTACGACTTTCAGCATGTCCCAGCAAACCATCATAAATGTGTTGGTGGCTTGACTCACTGGTGGTGACTGAACCAACACACATTTTGGCCATGGCTAGACCTATGGGTCTAGCGCAACGGAGGAGGGAAGATCTTGCGATATGGTTATTGCGAGATCTCCCCCCCCCCCCGTCTACATGCGGTGAGAAATGTCCTAGGAGGAAGAGGACATTGTGCCCGCCATTTGTTTCTTAAAGGAGACAGAGTGCATGAGTGCTTGAACGCCAAATGTGAGTATTATTATTATTATTATTATTATTATTATTATTATTATTATTTTTAAAATCCCCACTCACCCCACCCCACCCTGGCTCCTGCAAAGAGCCGGGACAACCCATGATGCCTGCCCACACATTCGGCAGTCTCGGGATCATCCCAAGACTGTGGAAAAAACAAGGGAAAAGGCTATGCTGATATGTGAACCGCCCAGAGAGCTTTGGCTATTGGGCGGTATAAAAATGTAATAAATATAAATAAATAAAATAATCCTAGGGCAAGGGAGGGATCATCCCTCCCTGTTCCTGGGATCCCCTGTGCGCGATGTGAATGCCCAGGGATGATCCCCAGGATATTAGCAGGTCAAGTCATGGCCTTTGAGAAAGTTATATTTGGAACAGGCCATGTTTTAAAATTCATCTTCATTTGTTGCCTTAAACACAAAGTAAATCGCCAAGGGCCCCAATGATGGCCAACAAACAGGCTGCCAAAATGTATGGCTGAGCTTCTGTGCACTTGTGCTGGCTGCTGTTTTTCCAGGTGGCTGCCAAGATTCAGGTGGAGCAGCAACATCTCTTTGCATAGGGAGCCTGGCTCTGTCTGGCTTGGTTGAGGATGACTGCCAGGTTCAAATCGGCTAATAATAATAACAATCTCAGTTTCCATATTTGATTGTGTAATTATCCAGAATTTTCCCCCTTCCCTTTTTGTCCCCCCACTCTCCCCAAGTAGCTGGAAACTTTTTAACAGACAAACCCTGGAGATTTGATTTTGTATTCCTGGCCCTGTATTGTGGCCCTCTATTCAAGGACCTTCCCCAGTGTAGGAAATTGTAGGCGAGGGAGAGCAATGTTGGTAGATGTAACAGATGAGTCTTATGCTTGAATTGCTTACCTCTACTGGCCTGCATTGTAAAAGCAAAGTCACTTTATTCCCCCCTCCCCATCCCACTTCTTTGACTTATCTACTGCAGCCAGGCAGATAATAGCCACACAACATCATGAACTCTTCTTTAGGGCGACCATATGACCGGATTTGCCCGGATTTGTCAGGGCTTTTGATGGCAAATCCGGGAGGGGAAGGGGAAATCCGGATTTTTTCAAAGAGCAGCTCTAATGGGAATTAACAAAAATGCTTATAACTCTGTCATTTTTTAAGATAAAGACATGAAACTTGGCACAATGGTAGCTCTTAGGAAGGGCTTTAGTCATACCAAATTTGAAACAGATCCGTTCATCCATTGATTTTTTAGGAATTTTTTAAAAATTGAGGTTTTAAAATTATTATTTTTTAAACCATCATTTTTAAAGATAGAGAGATGAAACTTTGCACCATGAAAGGATTTAGGTAGAGCCTTAGCCACACCAAATTTGAAACAGATCCGTTCATCCATTGATTTTTTTAGAATTTTTTTTAAAATTGAGGTTTTAAAATTATTATTTTTAAAATCGTCATTTTTAAAGTTAAAGAGATGAAACTTTGTACCATGATAGGATTTAGGTAGAGCTTTAGCCACACCAAATTTGAAACAGATCCATTCATCCATTGATTTTTTAGGATTTTTTTTAAAAAATGAGGTTTTAAAATTATTATTTTTAAAACTGTCATTTTTAAAGATAAAGAGCTGAAAGTTGGCACCATGATAGCTTTTAGGTAGAGCTTTAGCCATACCAAATTTGAAACAGATCTGGGGCCAGTAGCAAACCCTGTTAACAACAACAGCAGCTTTCAATGAGTGAAGATACAGTCAGAAAAGATATTTGAGGGAAGGGGAGAATGTAACACAGAGACTATAGCAAAAGCTTCAAAGTACAGCAAAACCTACAAAAGTAGGAGTTAATTTGAGATACATTGAATCTCTCACTTGTTCTTTATTTCAGTAATTTTAACATTGTTATCTAGAACAGATTTGTCTTAAGTGTGTGCTGTAAAATCAGACATGTGACCAAGGCTATGTTCGGGTGGGCACGCCCCCTTGGTACTGGACATGCCCCCTTGGGGGCGACCATGTTGTCCTCCTTTTTGGTTTCCAAAATATGGTCACCCTACTCTTCTTAAGGCTTGGGGAGTTATAAAGTGCATATCATTCATCGATTTGAGCTTTTTAATTTGGGAAGTGTTTGATGTTTTTTTAATGTTGGGAAGAATTTTTTTTGATGCATCTAGTTCCATTCTGAAGCACCCAACCAGAAATGCAGGAAATATACTAGGGAAAACCATACTTTATCTTGTATCCCTCAGATGGTGTTTGGCTCCTCCCTCTGGACTCAGAATCTGAGCCTATTTTTGTCTAAATGCTGCCTTCTGCTTGATGGCTATGTCAACATGATAATTGCCTATTATTTCACTCTTGCCTGGATGTTGAATATAAGGTGTTGGTAAGGATTCATGATAGTTTGGCTTTGCCATGCTCAGTAGTAAATATGTATTCTTTCTTTGATCTTACAAAGGCTGTGCCAGATTTAGGAACAAGGCAAGTAAGCCATGGCTTAGGGCCTCATATTATGAGGGGCCTCTAAATATGTTGGAGATAACTAAGATGTAAGATAACTAAGGACTCATCTACACTTATGAGCCTTCCAGAAGGGAGGCGGAGGATCCCACGCTTTCTGGCTTCCAGGATCCTCCTCCAGCATCCAAATGGCAGTGCAACGTTCTGGAAGTAAGGAGGGATGTTGCGGGTGCCTTTTTTTGTGTGTGGAACAAGACGGGAGCGCAATTGTGCTCCACCGCAAAGTAAGTTAAAAACAACAACAACCTTGGAACTGCTCCCCACCCCAATGGGCACAGACTGTGTCCGTGAAGGTCTGTGCCCATTTTCAGAGCCCCTCTACTCATGGGAAAGAAGGGATGACCCGTGATAATCCACCACACCGGCCGCAGTCCTCGGGGGTGTCCCAGGACCATGGAAAAACCAGGAAATCAGTGGTCCCAGTTATCACAGGGAAAGTCTCTGGTTGTCCCTGCTTGACCCCGAGATCCCATGTGAGTCATTTGGACGTACAGGGATGACCTAGAGATGACCCTGGGATATATGCATAGTGTAGGCATGCCCTAAGATGAAATTGTTTTAGCTTAAATACGTTGGGAAGTCTGGTGTGACTTAAAATAGAGTTGCCATAGGCTGTTTCTACACTTGCCTTTTCCCCAGGATCATCCCGGGATCATCCCTGGGCATCCAAATGACACACAGGGTATCGTGGGAGCAAGCACGGATGATCCCTCCATTTTCCTGAGATAATCCTTAGGTGTAGAAAGAAAGGGCCTTAGGCAGAGAAAGCGTGGCAACACAGCATTTAGCCATCTTCAGAGGAAGTTATCTAACACGGTTTAACTATAAGCACTGGGTGGTACCTGTTTATTCCCCCTTCCTATTATCACATAACATGCTTTTTTCTCTTTATTTTTATGGTATGGGGCCTCTGAATCTTTATATGGTTTAGGGCCTTAGCATGTGATCTGATCCAGTGCAAGGGTAATGTAAACTCTCTATTATCCCCCTTCTATTTATTGTTGGATGTACAGCTTCTTTATGTAAAATATAAAAGGTATCTCAATCTATCTTTACACACAAACAATATATCTGATTTCATCAAAGTGTTCCTTGAGCTGGAATTTTAGTGAATTTTCTGTTGCTGAAACAGGGCTACCGATTTCTCCTCCATAGAATAATTCTTTCATATTCTTTTTGCTTCTCATTTCTCATGCTCATCTCTTGTTTAGCTTGTGGTTATTTGTTTCAAAACGAAATGTTTGCAGTGACTTTGTGCTTTCCTTGGTAAATAGCAAACATGGCTCTGATATCAACTGAGGAAATCAGTGTCAAGAACAGGAAAAGTCAGAAGTTGAATGGCTCTGTGCCTTCAGAATAGGAAACAGCTTGAAGTTCCTTTGGAAGTGGGGAGAATTGCATTAGTTACTAGTGACATTCTGTTGCCACCAGCGTAGCCTAAAAGATCGGTTCTCCCATTGATGGGCACATGCAACTCTTATAAACATGAGTGGATCTGCATGCACTTGTAGTGAAATGGGTAGTCATAAATATTTAACATGCATTGTGAAAACATTTACTGATTATGAATATTGATTACTTTCATTATTTGTTGTTGTTTATTTGGTTTAAAATAACATTTTAAATGGGCATCTGAGGGCTCCTTCATATGGAGCTTATGTAGTGCAATCAAGATCATTTATCACTGAAGTTTGTGGGTCCTTTTCATGATGTTGCAGCATCATTGTCTGGCTATATAAATAGAATATTTGGAACTTCTCCCCAAAGGAAATGCTCAAAAAGTGTGGGGGTGGGAGGAGGCTTGTGTATTGAGCCCATCATAATCCTGGAAAGACTCCACAAGAAAAAAGCCTGATAAGGCTGCAGGATTCTCGCTTTAATATAGGGAAGATCTGGATTTGTTTGTATTAAACATGTTAAAGCCTAGACTGAAAAGCTTACTGCATCATCACTGTCTAACACTAAAATCCATGGCATGTATCCAATGGTTGCTGCACAAGTGAAGCTCCATTCACACATGATTCCTCTGCTCACTTTCAGCAATTCCCCTCTCCCATTACAGCTCCATACAACACAGACTTTACTGTACAGGAGTGCCTTCTCCAACCACACACAACTCTCTGGAGAAGGATTTAGAGGTAATATGCAGTAATATTTTTAAATCTGTCTTTTTCTTTGGTGATTTAAATCTATCATTGAAATTCCCTTGATTTAAATTAATCCACCTGGTTGACTCATAGCCACTTTTGTATCAGAAGACCAGTAGCTATACAGCAGCAGGATGTGGATCACTTGGTTGATTAGTTTGCAAAAATGAGATGTAGATATAACTGTTTCACCCTTTATTATCACCCACATCCTGTCCATACTTATTTATTTATTAATAAATAATATTTGCAAAGGATCTTTTGCCCTAACAGATGGCTTGTAGATGAAAGTCGCGTAGTGCTACCAATCAAAAGAGATTGTGCAGCTGTTCCATCTTTTTCTCCTTAACTTATTTTTTTTGGGGGGGGGGAAAGATGGAAGAAGCAGTGGGAAAATTATTATTATTATTATTATTATTATTAATATTATTTGCATTTATATACCGCCCCATAGCTGAAGCTGTCTGGACGGTTTACAAAAGTTAAAAACAGTAAACATTAAAAACAAATATACAAAGTTTAAAAGCATTAAAAAGCATAAAAACAACAGTATCCTTATAAAAACATGGGAGAGTTACAAGATGAAGACAATGCTGTCTGGATGCTTTGTAAAATTCCATGAATGATGCAGGACAATTACATGATAAAGCCTCACCGGGAAGCTCAAAATGGTGTGCAAAATGCAAGATTAAAACAAAATATAAACAATAGACCACATTAAAAACATATTTAACAAAAGAGAAACGAAGTGAAGGTGTTCAGTCTCATATTAAAACCATTACAAGAAAAAAGGAATAAACATGTTTTTACCACCCAGCTAAAACTAAGTAAAGATGGGACCAGCATAATCTTCCTTGGGAGGGAATTACACAGGTGGGTTTTGCCACAGAAAAGGCCCTGGCCCATGTTTGCACCAACGTATGTTCTTTTGCTGTTGGGAGATACAGCAGTGCCTCAGAAAATTTTTATAATCTATAGGCAAGTTCATATAGGAGGAGGTGTTCTGTCAGATATTCTGTTCCCAAGCCATTTGAGATTTATAGGTAAGCACCAGCACCTTGAATTGGACCCATAGACAAATGAGAAACCAGTGTAATTGGTGTAAGACCAGTGTAATGTGATATATAAATGCACCCCAGAGAGCAAGCCTGGCTTCTGCATTTTGCACCAGCTGCAGTTTCTGAATGCTCTTGCGTAATATGCATATATGATTCTTATATTTTTCACTTGTCACAACAAACCCATGGGGTAGGTTAGGGCTAACCTAGGTCGAGAAGTAGTAGCTTTCCAAGGCTACTCAGAGAAGTTCATTGTGTGAGTAGAGCTCTGAACTTGGGTTTTCCATGCCAAAATTAAATAATAGTATTTAGTACACCAAAATGGCACACATAAGTATAGCCCAAACAATACCTTGTCACAATACTCCACTGTATTGCTTGAAAATGTACAATGCAGTGTGTGTGATTATGCAAGGAAGCCGCTTAAGCATATTTTTATATGGTGACACTAATTTTGCTGTGTTCCCAATCAGTTGTAGGAATATGATAATATTCACCTCAGCATGTGACTGTGTCCTCCAGACAAACCTGTGTGTTCAAAGAGCTTCCATACCATTGTTGGCAGAAGTGGTCGCTTGATATGCCTAGAGGGATACTCATCTCTTACTCTATATGGAAAGCATCAAAGTCTCCTACCATTTTATTTCTCATAGTTCCCAGATGACTTTTCTTTTCCATTGATGCTCATATCACTCACTGCTCAGAAACTAGCTCATTGAGAACCAAACTACATGATATATAAATTGTAGCTATGCATGACAGTTTTCTTTATCCTTGTGTAAGCATGTGTGGCCCTGATTCGGATTAAAACCATAGCGCTCCGAGCAGGGAGGGCTAAACCTTCCCCACACAGTCACCCATTTCAGCCCTGAAATTCCACCCCCACCCCAACACACCCTGCAGGGGATTTTTTATTTTTTTTAAAAAAAAAGAAAACTTCCCCAGTGGAGTCAATGGAGGATTTTTCTATTATTATTATTTTTAGTCGTCGTCGTCGTCCCCTCAGTGGAATTTTGGGAGAAAATGGCAGGGTGAGGAAGGTTTAACCCTCTGCTCCTCGAACATGATCCCAATCCAAATTGGGTGCTTACACAAGAGTAAATAAACCAATCATGCCTCGTTACAAGTTACACAATTAGCATAAAGTTTAGTTTGACCCTTAGATACTGCTGTTGTGATTAAATATGAAGGCTCTCAAATGTTTGCTTGTTAAGCAGGCATGATGTCAGTGGCTACTTTTGTAAATGAACCAGACCCATGAAAACTCTGTTCTTCTAAAACAAAATAGCAATATGGGGAAGTCTCCTCTGTAAGTGTAATCTGTTAACGGTAATTTTGTGAACCGCCCAGAGAGCTCCGGCTATTGGGCGGTATAGAAATGTAATAAATAAATAAATAAATTAGAAATATTTATATTAAATTGTACTGGAAGGCAGTTCATAAGAACCAACTTATATATCTCAGTTGCTTTAAAAATATCTTAACATGTATTGCTACTTAGAACTACAGATTATACTGTCTATCTTTTAGTTTACTAATTTGGAAACTCTGAACACTGACTCAATCCTTCTCATTCTGCAATATTAAAAAATAACTATTGATTCATTAAACCTCATGGGACTTCTGTTTACTATCTTATTTGTCTGCTTAAGATTGCATCCTGTTCTTAATAATATATGATTGATGGAAGGCATTTAGGGAACAGAGCCCAGTCCTCATCGAGCTGGCTGGCTCCCTACACACCCGTAGTGTGGAACTGCTGCATGAATACAGGGAGGAAGTGAATAGTTTCCAGAGTCAAGGGAAATAAGACAGTTTGCCTTTTATTTGCCAGATGGTCATGATCCAGATCTAATGTAATCACAAGGAATGTCCCAGCAGAGTTAGAGTGCACACTTTGGCATCCTGTTTAATGTCTGTGGAGTGATGTCCTTGCTACCTTCCAGATACAGCTGGCATTGAAATGAATGGACCTCAGAATTTTTGATCTCACTCATAATTAACCAAGTGGCAAACTTCCAATAGAAGAGCAGAGAATACTTGCAGAAACAAAAAGAGAAAGCGTCACAAGGCATATTAACATCACAGAAGCCGCGTGTATTAAAATACTTGGGGTGGCTTTTCAAATATCGACATATGAGTGAGAATCAGTAGTAGAACCACTCTAGGCATTAGGATTGGTCTTTCCCTTCCTGTTGGGGTACTGATGCCACCTTCTTCCTAAACCTCCTTTTCATGCCATCTCTCTCCCATTACTTCCAACGTCCTTCTCCCCTTTTGACTCGAAACCTTCCACATTGCAAAATCTACCTGAGATTGTCAGGGCTAAGAGATACAGTACCAAGGATTAGACATCTATGAACCTCTTTGGACTGGAAACATTTGACTATAAGCTCCATCACACCAGCGTTAAAACCCACTCATGCCATGAATTGTTTCCTGAGGGCTCACATGACGTCATCCATAGAATCATAGAATCATAGAATCATAGAATAGCAGAGTTGGAAGGGACCTACAAGGCCATCTAGTCCAACCCCCTGCTCAATGCAGGAATCCACCCTAAAGCATCCCTGACAGATGCTTGTCCAGCTGCCTCTTGAATGCCTCTAGTGTGGGAGAGCCCACAACCTCCCTCGGTAACTGATTCCACCGTCGTACTGCTCTAACAGTCAGGAAATTTTTCCTGATGTCCAGCCGGAATCTGGCTTCCTTTAACTTGAGCCCGTTATTCCGTGTCCTGCACCCTGGGAGGATCGAGAAGAGATCCTGGCCCTCCTCTGTGTGAGAACCTTTTAAGTATTTGAAGAGTGCTATCATGTCTCCCCTCAATCTTCTCTTCTCCAGGCTAAACATGCCCAGTTCTTTCAGTCTCTCTTCATAGGGCTTTGTTTCTAGACCCCTGATCATCCATGTCCTGCCGTGATCTTGCCTCTCCCCACCCCCCTTTACGAGGTTTCTTGGTGCGGGGAAAGAACAGTTTTTCTGGCAATGCACTTGACTCTCAATGTGTATTTTTATCCAATCATACTCAATCCGATGCTCTGAGGGCATGTGTTAAAGGGGCAGTATTGCTGATGAAAGGGAGGGGTCGTGCCTTTTCTCCAGCACACCATGTTGATCACTGGGGAGGGCGAGGTGTCCAACTATGACCAACCAATACACTGTAAGGGGAGGTACAAAGGAGATCTGGTGTGGGGGAAACAGCGATTCGCTGGTGTGCAGGAGAGGTCACTAGTGAAACGTAAGGCATTGAAATGCTACATAAATGGAGGGGGATAATCCGAGGGCAAACCAGGGCAAACATTTAGGTGTGATTGACCCCAAAGCTTTGTGATTAGCTTTGTTTAATCTACTTATCTCAATACAGCTACATATTGAAGGGACACAAGAGCACATCATTAGTTAAGGGGATAGCAACAACAACAAAAACGTTCTGCCATATATGACTCAAATGTATTGCTTATAAAAAAATATATATTCCTGTTGAGCTAATAATGTGAAACATAGTATCCATGATCTACTTCATAAGGACTACAAATGTGTCAAATTTGAAACTGTTCTAGTAAAAAAATGCCACAGATACAGCAAGTTAAAAAGTACAGAAACCTGACACATTTACCCCTTTTAGTCCAATTTTTGGAAAGGCATATTTCTTCCAAACGTTGGTGAAAACTATTAATACGTTTTATTCAGGAAGGCAATCTTTCATTGGTTTGGTGAAGTTCTGAGCAACGATTTAAAGTTATTAAAGATAGTCTGCCCATTAAAGCCTAGGGTGACACAATTTGTGACACTGCACAATGTTAGTACTTTATGCTATATCATTAACATCTTTAAGGCATCGGCCTTAGCTTCCAATTTCCTGGCTTTGTGGAGCTTGAGCCAACAAAGTGCCAGCCTTAACTGATCTTAAACAGGCAGGGTTTTATCATTGAATGTTTATAATACTTACTATTCATTGGCTACGGTAACATTAGCTGCTGTAAGAATGCCTGCACTTACCTCTGGTACAGTAAAACTTTGTCCCTTTGTTTAGTTTCTTAGAGTAATTATGATGTAGAATTTTGTTAGAAGTGGTATGTTATGGAATGTCTTATCTCAACTGAATTAAAATGTACAATTCTGTGATAACAGCTATCTTTCTCCAACCTCTCCAACTCCTACCCCAATCTCCCTCCCTCAGTTATCCATTTCCGATGATGTTCAGCAGTTGCAGCAAGAAAGACCTGGAAAACAGCCTGGAAAAAGGAGTGGGGATGTGTCTATTCAACCTGCCAGAAGTTAAGGAATCATTTGGTGGCCCAAAGTGTGGCAACGGCTACGTAGAAGAAGGAGAGGAATGTGACTGTGGTGAACTTGAGGTAGGGCTTCCATCATTGCTTTAAAATGGTGGTGGGCAAATCATGATCCTTCAAATGTTTTGGCCTACAACTCCCATCAACCCTAGCCCTCATAGCCAATGGTGAGAGTTTATAGGCATTGTAAACCAAAACATTTAGAAAGGTGACAAGTTTCCCACTCCTGCTTTAAAAGGAAACTGAAAGTTCAATTTAGAATATCAAACTGTATCATTACTGAAGTTCTACTATTCCTTGATCTCCCAAACATTTGTCTAAATGAAAACAAGTCATCTTGTATTTTCAGAATATCTGCAAACTGGTATTCTGGTAATGTTAGGAAGAGGATTCCTCAATATAGGTGTCACAGCCAAGAAGACACAGCTATTGTGTCTTCCTAATAATTTAATTTCACAAAGAGAAGTGATTTCCTTGAAATCCTTAAGGATACAGAGGGCTCTTATGGAAGAACACGTTCCCTGAGGTAAGTTGTACCCAGCCTGAACAGTGACAAACTTGGAAAGGGAGGACACTTAGGTCAATATCCCCTTTTAATTTTCTGTAGCTGCCAAGACTAGCCTGCCCACCCAAATTCATTGTCTTGTGGCTTTATTATGTGTAATCTAGGAATTGCTAGCACTATAGAAAAGACCTGACAAGGTACTGTTCCTTCAGTTAGACCATTGGTGATTCCTTCTCACCCACCCCGATAATCAGAATGACCCTGTTCAGACAACACGCTAAACTATGGCAGTTAAACATTTTGAGCTAAACATTATGGCTTAGTGTGTTGTGTGAACCTTTCCTAACCATGGTGGCTACATTACCATGGTTTAAACAAGCTCATTGATCATTTGGTGCAAAAGTGTTAGTGGCTTAACCATGGCTTAGCGAATCATCTGAATAGGGTCATTGAAATATATCAGAGAGTGATGGATTTGTCTTCTCTGATAAACATAGCACTGCATACAAAACCGGCTGAGGGTCCCTGAAATAGCAAAAAAATTGTTCTATATTTTCCATATAGTTTATTGAATTGATCCAAGTCATAAGGATTTCCTGACAGTTCACTCATTCTTCTAGGTAGCAGGATTGGAAAAGTGGGTTTGGCTGCTTGTTTAAAGTCAATAGAGTGCCTATACCTTGCAAATTCAGTCTAGTCCAGTTATTTTTCCTGTTTTCACTCTTGAATGTTACTGATACCTTTTAAAGTAAAAACCACTTAATATTGTCACGAAGCAGTTTGAACTATGGTTTCTTTCTTTGTTTTGTTAAATGCCTTGGAAAATTGTGGCTCAGGTGTGATTGATTTTAGTCCCAATCTTCTACTGTAATCTGTGTGGTACCAGCAAATCCATTGCATTAGTTAATGTTACATTAGTAAGTAATTTAGACCAGAATCGCCACATCAATACCACTCTAATCCTTGAAGGCATCAAGTTGTTCTTGTGTGTAAGTCTACGTGAGGCTTACATGGAAAAGCCATTTTATTAGCTATTGGAATGAAATGGTATCAGTCAAAAATTCTAGCAGGCATTTTGAGCTGTCTGTGCTCATACCCCCTAGATGTTTTAAAAAGTTGTTTGGGGTTATTGATAAGGCATTTTCTTCAAGCTTAGGAAAATATTAACTCTGACTTAAACATGAGATGCCCTGGGAGGAAAGCTTCACTCCAAGGGGGTGTCTTTATGAAGCTGCTTTGCTGCTTGGTTTCCACAAAACTCCACAACATTGCAGCTGCGGGGTGGGAATGATAAATCCTGATGGCAGGAGGGAGTATCCAGCCAGAAAAGCCACAGCACTGGTGGCCATTCAGCTCATCGAGCCTGCCCTCTGCCCTGTCTTTGTGTGCTTACCTGGACCTATACTGGGCGTTGATCTGCCCCTAGGACCACCCATTGGCTCAACTTGAAGCGAGGCCACCACCGACAGACAGAGAAGAGAACATGGTGACCTCGGAGCAAACATCAAAAATC
The DNA here is from genome assembly GCF_023053635.1 of Elgaria multicarinata webbii. Classification (NCBI taxonomy): domain Eukaryota; kingdom Metazoa; phylum Chordata; class Lepidosauria; order Squamata; family Anguidae; genus Elgaria; species Elgaria multicarinata. Next base: position 74,808,528 of record NC_086178.1, on the reverse strand, counting down.
GCTGCAATGTGGCTACGAGTTGGTGGCTGCTTCATATAAACAAAGCAGCACTACTGCACAGCCAGGACAGGCTAAACAGGGTGTATAGAAAAGCCGCCAGAAGATGAAGAAACCTGTTGGTTGTTATTGTCCTTCAGGAGTCAAAATCACTTAAAAGCAAAGTAGGGAAGAGCGGTTGGATTTGTGTCCTCTTTTTAAGCTGCTTAGAGGTATCTGGCCAGCCATGGTTAGAAAAAGAAGGTTGGATTAGGTGACTCAGCCTTTTACCTCTGCACATCAACTGGTTTGTGCAGACATGTTGTTAAATGTGATATCTGAATTTATATGTTGCCTCCCTTCTATAATTAATGAATAGAAATTGCATGAAGCAGATTTTGGCTAAACATTAGGAGAAACATCCTAACAGTGCGTGCTGTTTGGCAGTGGAACAGGCTGCCTCAGAAGATGAACGGTTCTCCTTCACTGGAGGTTTGAAGCAGACAGATGGCCATCAGTCTGAAATGCTGTAGCTGCATTCTGCATTGACCAGGGGGTCAGCCTTACCCAACCTGGTGCCATCCAGATGTTTTTGGATTTCAGCTCCTATCAGCTCCAGCTAGCATGGCTAATGGTTCAGAATCCTGAGACTTGTAGTTCAATACATCTAGAGGGCACCATGTTGGGGAAGATGATTGCCAGAATTAGCTGTCCTCCAAGCCCCCTTCCAATTCTAGAACTTTCCACCTCAGTCCTCCTCACCGAGGATGTCATAGCACAAGCTTGATGTCAGGAGGATGTAGAAAGTCTACCTGGCATGCACTGAGTACAGAGGGTTGTACTGGATGGTGTTATTCCGCCAGTGCAAATCTATCACTTTCAGAAACCCCATTTTCATCCTTGGCAAGTATAAACTCCAGTACTTTGAGATTCCCCTTGGGCAAGCCATCGCACAAGTTGTTGAAAAGCTGTTTTCACAACTTCATTATGCTAGGGTGTTTGCTTGAGCTAGTTGCTCTGGTAGTGCTTGTGCAACTGCAAGTGGAACATGCACCCATAAACAGAACAATGCCACCTCTTGTACTTTTTCTGCTAAAGTTACATTCCATGCAACTCAGGCCTAATCTACGCCTGCAGCCCTTTTGCAACAGAAGAGGGCTGCTTCCAAATGTTTCCCGTTTCCGCAATCGGTGCTCACGGCTCACACGCGACCGATGTTTATTGCAATTACAGGAGTGCCATTGCGGGAGCACATGTGCTCCATTATGGCACTTGGGCATGTATATCAGTAGAAGTGGGCAGAGCTAGGGAGATGGGTGTGGGGCAGAGGTTGGCTTTTTTTAATGACTCCTGAGGGATGCGCACAAGCGCAGACACACAGCAACACATGGGGGATATGAACTCTGACAAATAAGAGTTTCTGCGCAGAAATATGTTTGTATTAAAAAAACCAAAAAACAAGCACACTCGGTGGTAAAACACGCTGATACCCATGCACATGCCCCTCACAGCTGATTGGCTTTTCTCTGAGCTCAGAATTCACGGTGAACAGCAACAACCTCGTAAAGGGGGGGGGGCACACCTTAAGCATTCTTCGCAATGGAAGCGAGAGAGCCAGGAAAACTGAGAGGTGGAGCCGAGATCACTACGGGAGCAGGTGAACATCATGTGCCCCGTTAGTGGTGACTGTGATACAATCCTGCAATAAATGGCTGGTGAAGACTCCCTCTCAGACAAATCAGTAGTTTAACCATCACCTAAAAGGACAATCTCTATGGGTTACTGAGGCCATATATCAAACCGGAACTTATTGCCCATTGACCAAACAGTGCATAGCCTACGGCCATACTACCCTGAACACGCCCGATCTCGTCTGATCTCGGAAGCTAAGCAGGGTCAGGCCTGGTTAGTACCTGGATGGGAGACTGCCTGGGAATACCGGGTGCTGTAGGCTAAAAAAAAAAAAAAGTGCATAAATGTCAATGATGTTTTTGTTTTCCATTTTTCCTTCACAGTGCAGTATAAGATAGTTTATTAAGATATGGGCTTCAGAAGAAAGATTCTGTTGTTGTTTCTGTGGGCGGTAGTGAGTGTGCGATAAATGCCCGTCTGATGACACTCTTTGTGTTTGTGCTTTTTGATTCAATATATTGCCCACTGAGAGTTTTACATTTGTAGGTAAAACAGTTCAGACATTTTCTTTCTCTTGCTATTTCAAGAGACAGTAGTATAATCAGCTAGCCATATCTTCTTGTTTAAAGACCCTTTAGAAATTGATAAGCATCATTATGACCTAGTTACTTTTTCTTATGTTCCCATCTCACTGTTGGAGGTTCCTTATTTGTTAGGTCAGACAGAGTTAACACTGCGGAGTAACAGTTTTATCTGTTGCTATTTTGGTGGGAACTTAACAGAACTGTTACTCATGGTGCCACTGATTTAACTTACCCTTTCTGACTATTATGCTCTCAAGTAAATCCAGTATTTTCTGAGAGCTGTTATTGGCTCAGTCTACAGACAATAAAGTTTTTACAACCTTGTGTACGTGGGGAAGCACCTTGATTAAATTGGACAACATGAGTCACAAATGTATTTGTTAGTAGCAATAAGGGTGATATTTGTGCCAAATCTTTTGTTCATCTCAGCACCACTATATGAGACTATAAATCTGTAATGAAAAGAATGAACAGCTTAAGCCAGGTGCTCAGATGGGGAAAATTACTACCATTCCATTGAAGTAGTTACACATCAATGGTAGGTTCAAGCTACAGTCTTTATTGTCACAATGTGTGGTGTGGTTTGTTTTTACTTTTGGGTCCCCTTCATTGTCGTTGATATTGCAAGAAAACAATAGTCTAAATTAGGGGTGCACACTCTTTTCATCCCTAAGGACTGCATCAAGCATCTGCTGCAGGGGTGAGGCGCATACGTGCATGAACACATATGCACACCCTTGGATGTACATTCATATACAACTCATAAACAACATACAGCTAACATGCAAAACCTACTCACTCAAATCCAACTTGTGCTCAAGAGCATTTCAGAGGCCTGGCACCTGCTTGGGTCAGATAACACCAACACTCCCAGAAACCTGAGTTCTCAAACCACTCTGCTATCCATGTTGTGCAAACCCACTCATCCTGGGACATAGATGTGACAGTCTGAGATGCAGCTGTGGTAGTTGTAGTGCAGGTGAGGTCAGCAGAAACAGAGATACAATCCTCTGAGACACAGGGTTTTTTTTAAAAAAAAAAAAAACAGCCATCACACTGTATCTCAGATTGTCAGATTTGAGAAGGGGAGCAGTAAACACAGCTAAGAGGTTCAGCTAGTCCCCCACTCTATCTGACAGTCTCAGCTGCAGGCAGAGGGGTATTTTGTATACTGAATTATGGATGCCATTCCAGTTTCTCTTATCCACTCTAGAGTTTGGGTGGAGCAGAATTAATTAATTCCACTTTCTGCCAGATCTCAGTGGAGTGGAACAAGTGGTTCTGCCCATCCCTGATCTAAACCAATTACTATTTGCTATGACCTTTAGATATTTGAAAAGTGAGTTTTCTATTTATCTTTTTTCAAGACAAAACAGCAGTAAGTGAACTCAGTGAGACAGATACAAAAAAATGAACTTATACAAGGAGAAATAGGGATATACATTGGAAAGAAGAACATATAAGTTGAATTTAGATTGTAAGTTCCTTGGGAACGTGAACCTTATCTTTTGGCATATGCGAAGCATCTTATAAGTTGGTAGTACTATATAAACATAAATAATGAACAAATAGGCAGTACTTCACTTCTAAGGGACATGTGAAGGTTATAGTAGATAACAAACTCAACACTGTAATACCGTGGCAAGAAAGGCTAATGTCCTTTCAAGTTGCATTAACAGCAGCATCGTTTCTGGGACTCATGAAACAATAGTACTACCTGGCTCAGCTCAGAGATTAGATCTCATTTAAGTACTATGCCACTTCTGATCAGTACAAGATAAATTGGAAACAATAGAGAGGAGAACTAAAATGATGATAAAGTTCTAGAAGAAAATTACACACAGGCCTAGTTCTCACTAAAAAAACCTAGATGTCAGGGAGACGTGTTCTACCCTAGCATCTCCATAAAATCTAGTTTTCTATTTGCAGGCACTTTTTTCTTATACGGAGGAGAATCTTGTCATTGATCCTCAAACAAACTGAGACATAATACAGACAAAATGAAGATGCTGTGTGTAGGGAAACTAACCAATCTGGATAGAGGAACATGTCTGGTTTTAGAAGGGCGTGCACTCCGCCTGAAGGATCAAGTATGCAGATGGTCCTGAATGGCACTAACTGCAGAAGCTCTGGTGGCTGCAGTGGCTAGGAGCATTTCTTTTTTTTTATTATTTTTTTTTTTTTAATAATTTTTATTCATTTTCAACACTATATAAACATAAATGAACATTTCCAAAATATAATTGAAACAAACACAATAAGAAAAAGAAATACATCAAATATCTGCTTCATACATATTGAATAATTGTTGAGTACAAATATCAAAAACTATTACATATGCCTTATCACACTACAACATTTTCATTCTTAACATAAAAGTGCACCCCCCACCTCGGGATCATTCTTGAGTCCAAAATCTAATCGTTTCTTCTGATGGTGGTTTCCCATTTCCCTTAGTAAACACGAACACTAGGAACTGTTTCCAAATTCCTTCGAACTCATTTATTTTAGTTACGCCTTTTCTCCACTTAATATTACATGTCAGTTTATCATTAATGGCTATATCCCATACTACTTTATACCACTCCTCAATAGAATATTCCCCTTGGATCTTCCAGTTCCTAGCTATCATCAATCGTGCTGCAACCAACAAACTCGATATCAGCTCTATAGTTCCTTTTCCACACTTTATATCTTCAAATAGTGACAGCAATGCTATTTTTGGTGTTTGTTCTATTTTCATTCCCACTATTTCTTCAATTTCTGAGAACACCATCTTCCATAATCTTTGTACATATTTGCATTGCCACCACATATGTAAATACGTTCCTTTTTCCCCACATCCTCTCCAACAATTTGCTGAATGTTGATCACTTATCTTATTCAATCTAACCGGGGTTAGGTACCACCTCCATAAAATTTTAAAATAATTCTCCTTTATTCTTACTGATAAACTTCTCAACACTCTTTGTTTCCATAGTCCCTCCCAGCTCTGTCGCCCTATTTGTATCTTCAAATCTGATTCCCAAATCACTTTCTCTGTATTCTCTCTAAACTCCTTCTCTAACAATATTTTATATATTTCACTCATTAATCCTTTTGAAACTATACTACCTCCTTTTCCTTTCTCCTTACTTACTACTAATTCTTCAAACCTCGTCATCTTTCTGCACATTCTATTATCTTTAATCCACTTTTTATTCCATTGTTCTAATTGACCATATTCTAGCCAAGATAGCTTCTTCTCCTTTAACAAATTTTCCATATCTTCTCTTGTTTTAATATCTCTTACCCAATCCTTTAATTTTATTTTATTTTTCTCTTTTAATATTTTACATAATCTACCCTTTAGATCCTCTGGGAAATTCTTTAACATTATTATCGGTGCTAAGGGAGAGTTGCTCGGAAGCAGCTTCCCTTTAAATTTGCTCCAAATTTCCCATTGAGTCCTCAGGAGTGGATTATCTATACTTCCAACCCATTTTCTTCCTCCATCTTTAAAAAAAACATTCTCCAGATTCATCTCTACCTTACTTATGATTTTTTCTTCCATCCAGTATAAATCTCCTACTCCCATAATTGCTTCTACAACATGTCTTAATCTATTTGCTACGTAGTATAATTTTATGTTTGGGAGACCCATTCCCCCCTTTTTTTGGCTTAGGTACCAATTATTTTTATTCACTCTTGCTCTCTTTTCTCCATTACAATATTTATTAATAATATTTTGCCAACTTTTTATCTCGGTTTCTGATATTTTTATAGGTAGCATCCTAAATACGAAATTAATTTTAGCTAGTATCTTCATTTTTATCAAAGCTATTCTCCCAAACCAAGATAAATTTAATCTTTTATATTTCTCCAATTTCTCTAATACCTCCTTCTTTAACCTCGTTAAATTTTCCCTTTCTAAATTCTCTAGATTTTTTGTAATTTTAATTCCCAAGTATTTAATCTCATTCTTAACTTTCAATTCCATCCCCTTAAATTCCCAATCCTTTTCTTCCTTCTTAGTATAGTTAAACAACATCATCTCTGATTTAGACCAATTTATTTTTAACCCTGTAATTTCCTCAAATTCCCTCAACTGATATTTAATTCTTTCTAATTTTCTTAATGGATTCTTAATGGTCAATAAAGTATCATCCGCAAACATGTTTAGCTTTATCTCCCTTACCTCTCCAATTCCTTCTAATTCTTTATCCTCCCTTAGTGCCTTCGCCAAAACTTCCATAACCATTACAAAAAGGACCGGCGAGAGCGGACATCCTTGTCTTGTTCCTCTGGCTAGTCGTATCTTTTCAGTAAGTCCGTCATTTACCACCACTACCGCCGTATTTTGGGAATATAACTGTTCTATTACATTTTTAAATTTATTTCCAAATCCCAATTTATCTATAATACTCTTTAGTGCCTGCCAGCTCACACAATCAAAAGCTTTAAAAATATCTAATGCCATAATACCTGCCTTAATATTTGCTTTTTTTATTACATTTATTACATTTAAAACTCTACCCACTAAATTATGCATATGTCTTCCTACCACAAACCCACATTGATCTGCTCCTATATATTCTGCCAAAAATTTATTTAATCGTTTGGCCATAATAGATGTAAAAATTTTAGCATCCTGATTTATTAAAGAAATAGGTCTATAAGAATCAGGATTAGTCAAATCTTTATCTGGTTTTGGGATCAGAATTATCACTGAATGTTCCCATGATTCAGGTATCTTCTCTCCTGATAATATCCTATTATAAAGTTCCATTAATTTTGGAACTAAACAATCTTTGAAGACCTTATAATATTCTGGACCCAAACCATCTGCTCCTGGTGATTTACCCACTTTTAACTTATCAATAACTTCTTCAACTTCTCTTTGAGTTATTACTGACTCCATTAACTCCTTATATTCTGATTTTATTTCCTTCTTTATAAACCTTCCAATATACTCCTCCACCTTTTCTTGTTGAATTTCTTTACCCTTGTACAATTCCTGATAAAATTCCTGAAAAATTTTTATTTTAGCTTTCATTGCATGACAATAATTCCCTCGACTATCTTTCAACGTTTCTATCCCATTCCTCCCTTTTTCTTTTTGTGTGAGCTTGGCAAGCAACCTCGAGTTCTTATCACTGTTTTCAAAATATTCCCTTTTCATATACATTAAATTCTTTTGAATCTCTTCTATATTTAAGTTTTCTAATTGTTTCTTCTTAGCTTGTATTTCCACTAATTTATATTTATCTTTACTTCGCCAATATCTTTCCTCCAAGTTTTTAATTTCTATCTCTAACTTTTCCTGTTCTGCACGTTGTTGTCTTTTTAAACTACATGTTTCTCTAATACAGATTCCTCTTGCTACAGCCTTCATGGTGTCCCAAATGACTGACCCAGCTGTTCCTCCTTTTTCATTAATTTCCCATGCCTCCGACAGTTCCTTCCGAATTTTATCTACTATTTTATTGTATTTCAATATCTTTGTGTTCAACTTCCATCTATATGCCTCTTTATAATCTTTCTTAACTGTAAATTCTAAACTTAACAAGGCATGATCGGTTACTTTTATTACCCCCATTTCCATTTTACAAATCCTCGTTGCAAAGTCTTTTGAAACAAATATATAATCTATCCTGGAGTATGTATGATGAACTGGGGAAAAGTATGAAAATCCAGGCCTATTCCCGTAAAGTAAGCGCCACGAATCTAAATAATCATTTTCTTTTACTAATTTATTCAATATAGTCATATTATTCCTCTTTTCAGCATTAGTGGGATTTGACCTGTCCCTTTTATTATCCATAACCATATTAAAATCCCCAGCTAATAATGCACACCCCTCCTTAAATTCTTCTATTTCTTTGAACAGCTTTATAAAAAATTCTCTATGCCTCTCATTTGGGGCATAAACATTAATCAAAGTATAAACCTTTCCCTCAATTTTACCTTTTAACATAAGATATCTACCCTTATCATCCTTTTTTACCTCTTCTAATATAAACCCACTTTTTTTTGAAATCAAAGTGGCCACTCCATTTTTTTTTGATGTCCCTAATGATTTTTCATAATAGGCTAACCACTTTAATTTTATCATATTCGAATTCTCGGAGCCTTGGTGTGTCTCTTGGATCATTATAATATCTGATCCCTCTTTATTTAGCATTTGTTCTATTCTCTTCCTTTTCACGACTGCCCCTAAACCTTTAACATTGAGTGTTGATACCTTTATCTTTTTATCCATAATCACCCTTTTGAAATCTCTTCCGATCCCTTGTGCTCAGCAATTCAAACTTGCTTACATAAAAACACAAACTCCATACATAATACCCACACCCTCCTACCCCGATCCCTCCTCCCCTACCTTCCCCCCCTCCCCACCCCCCCACTCTAATCCCCCCCCCATATCCCCGTGAGTCTAATACTCCAGCCATCTACTTTAAAGGGGGAGGGGGGAGGCAGTGCTGTGCCTGGCCGGCAGGTCTCTATATTAGCATTTTTATTTGCAATTATCTCCAACATAATTAACAATTCTCTTACTCTCCAGATGTCCCAGCCTCATTCCCTCCCCCACCCACTCCAGCCCCATCTGCTTCCCCATCCAGACCCAGCCTCTTCAGCAAATCTTTACCTTGATCCAATGAGGTTACTCTGTACTCCCTCCTCCCATATGTAAATCTTAAGAAAACAGGGTAACCCCATGCATAAGGAATTTTATTCTTCATTAATGTTTCCGTTATTGGTTTAAGACTACGTCTCCAATTTAATGTGCGTTGAGAAAGATCATTGTAAATTTGCACTGGTTTGCCTTTACACTGTATCTGAACCTTAGATCTCAATTCTTTCATAATTTGCTCTTTTTTGTAATAGTTGCCAAATTTCACCAATATGTCTCTAGTCCCTTTGTAGTTTTTCCCCCCCACACGGTGGACTCGGTCCAGATCCGATCCATCTATTGGAATGTCAGGCGTCAGCTCCTTGAACCAGTTCACGATAATTTCTCTAAGATCTTCTCCTTGCGTCTCCTTCAGCTGCTTTATTCGAAGCGAAGATCTACGAGATTGATCTTCCAAGGCGATCAAACGCAATTCCCATTCTTTAAATTGTATATTAGTTGATTTTTCGAAAGCCTCTTGTTTCTTCTGGTCCAGATCCACTTTAGCCTCTATCTTTTTGATCTTATCCGAATTTTCCATCGTTTTATCCATAATAGTACGCATTTGTTTTCTGAATTCACTCATTTGCTGATCCATTTTTTTAAAAATAATCATGTTATTTTCTGCTATAATAGCCTTGATTTCCATTAAAGAGGGAGGGTTACTACCACTTTCTTTCCCCCCTTCTGCCATGTTTCCTTCTTTATTTGGTATTGTATCCAAAGAGACTGGGTCTATATCTTCCTCTTCCTGTTCAACTCCAGGGGCTGTACTTCCCAGGAAGGAGAGGTAAGCCAAATTATGATTTGAAGGTTTCTTTTTTTGTTTATTAAGCTTTTCCCAACTTTTGATCTTTTTTTTAACGTTGGGCATGGGTCCCTTCTGGGTAGGGCATAAATCTTAGAGTCCAACTCTCTTCATTAGCAACTTATGCTGGCTTCTCTATTATATAGCACTCACAGCTCCTTCTTCACGAGGAGGGGGGAAAAATCCAGTTCACAACAGCATTCACTAGAGGGGATCAGATTTAATCACTCAAAGTCTCTCACATCCCACATCTCCCTCACCGAATGCCAAATGCAGCTTTTTTCACCCCTTCACCCCCCTTCTCGCCACGCCAATAAATCCAGTCAACCACTTTAACCTTAGAAAGCCAGCATTCCAATCGTTCCCATGTGAGATAAAGATGAGAGGTTATATCACAGATCAATGTCCAGCAAACATAAATTCCTTCTTTTTAAACTGCGTCAGTCAGCGTTTACTTTCACTTTTCATAGAGTTGCCGTTTAGACAGACATTGCATTAATCATAGTTCATCTCACCTCCCTTCTCCAAATCTCTCCACTTTCCCGGCTCCTGTTGGTTTTATAATCATTTTCTGTCAGTTGCTCAAAGATTCATGCCCATTAAAAGAGAGATAATTGCCTTTTCCGGCAAGCGCCGTTCAGAGCCTCAGAAGAAACCCGCCATCGCTCAGGCTGCCAAGCTCCGCCCCCCAGGAGCATTTCTTACCAGCTTAGGCTGGAACGCCAACTGTAACCCTTACTGGAGAGGGAGAATTTTGCCTTGGTCACTCATGCTCTGGGGACATCCAGGTTGGACTACTATAATGTGCTTTACACGGGGCTGTCTTTAAAGACAGTTCAGAAACTTCAGCTGGTACAGAATGCAGCCGGCCAGATATTAGTGGGGATTGGGCAGTCCACTCATATGACACCGATACTGCTGCTTTTAAACTTTAAAGCCTTAAATGATTTGGGCCTGAGTTATTTGAAGGATTGCCTTCAAATGTCTGCACTCAGACATAATCAATAGAGGCCCTTCTCACTTGCCTGCAACTAAGGGAAGTTAGACTGGTGAGCCTTTTCAGTGGCAGCCCCACATCTCTAGAATATAGGGTGACCATATGACCGGATTTGCCTGGATTTGTCCGGGTTTTTTGATGACAAATCCGGGAGGGGAAATCCAGATTTTTCCGAAGAGCAGCTCTAATGGGAATTAACAAAAATGCTTATAACTCCATCGTTTTTTAAGATAAAGACATGAAACTTGGCACAATGGTAGCTCTTAGGAAGGGCTTTAGTCATATCAAATTTGAAACAGATCCGTTCATTCTTTGATTTTTTAGGAATTTTTTAAAAATTAAGGTTTTAAAATTATTATTTTTAAAATAGTCATTTTTAAAGATAAAGAGATGAAAGTTGGCACCATGATAGCTTTTAGGTAGAGCTTTAGCCATACCAAATTTGAAACAGATCTGTTCATCCATTGATTTTTAGGATTTTTTTAAAATTTGAGGATTTAATTTTTAAAAAAATATATATTATTTTTAAAGATAAAGAGATGAAACTTGGCACTATGATTGCTCTTAACAAGGACTTTAGCTATGCCAAGTTTGAAACAGATCTGTCCATCTATTGAGTTTTAGGGTTTTTTAAAAAAAGTTTGAGGTTTTAAAATATTTTTAAAAAAATAATTTTAACATGGCGACCATGTTGTCCTCCTTTTTGGTTTCCAAAATATGGTCACTCTACTAGAATACAGAGATGGGTTTGTCATGCCCCTTCTTTGCAGGTCTTTAGGAAGGCTCTGAAGACTCACTTGATTTTGCTGGCCTTCTCATAATTGGTGGCCTGCATGTTTTACTGGTGTTTTCATGGTATTTTTATAGTATTTTATTTAATATGTATTTATTTATTACCTTTCTATTTGTATTTGCATAGTTTTGCATTGTTTTTCCCTTCTACTACTCCTTGAGAAGGTTCTACCCTTAAAGGCAGACTAAAAATAATTTTAAGTAAATAAATAATGCCCCTCCTGCAGTTGGAAGTGGTACAGCCCAAACATAGTCTTAGAAGTCAGCCACAGAAAATTTGAAGTAACATGGTGTGCTTAGCTCAAACAAAAGAAGATTAAGAGGGATATGATAGTAGTTCTGAAATATTTAAAGGGGCCTCAGAGAAAAATGGGAGAACAGTTCTTGAATCCAGTGAACACAGAACAAGATATGATGCTCTAAAACTCCCTTCCCCAATTGGTGCCCCTCCCAAATGTTTTGGAGTACAACTCTGAGGGTTCCTGGCCATGCTGGCTGGGGATGATGGGAGTTGAAGTCTACAACATCTGGAGGGCACCAGCTCTGGAGGGCACTAAGTTGTTTTAAAATGTTGTCAGGGTAGACTTAGGTTAAGCAGCAAGAAAGTGAAGCACTATCCTTATAAAAGGTGGAATTGCAGGGCTAGAGAAAGACAAAAGAAAAATTGCCCCAGTTCATGGGCCAAATTTGGGGTGCTGCTATAAAGGCCTTTACAATATTGGATGTCTGCTCACCATGAGGAAGTGGGATGCTATCTAACTGTAGAAGATTTCAGAAGGCGTAGAAGAGTCTAGGACAGTTCTGGGGGGGGGGGAAATATGGGGCCCTATACTTCAGCACAGAGCTTGTGTGTTCTTTAACCCAACCCCAGAGAATCAGGTCATCATGAGGATTCAACATTTCCTGCTTGATGTAGCTCTCAGCCGTTATTGTCCATTTCTTTTAGGAATGTACAAACCAATGCTGTAATGCCACAACCTGCACTTTAAGACCAGGAGCAGTGTGCGCCCATGGCCTTTGCTGTGAAAACTGCCAGGTGAATTGTAATGTTTTCTCATGTGTGGGGGGTGGGAAGGACTCCAACGTAATCTTAATGCCAGTTCAAACATCCAGAGACTACAACTCGGAGTGGGGAACTTCTTTGAGCCCAAAGGCCAAATTCCATTTTGGTCAAGCTCTCCGGCAGGGGGAAGGGGGGGAGATTCCAGTGGGGCCAAAGGCAAAAGGAGTGAGGCCCAACTACCAAACACTACCGTCATACCTTAGCTTAAAGCTAGGGATGGATGGACCACCCTGCCCTTGCCTCGCTAGCTGCTCACCAATTCTCCATCCCTGGCATATGGTGCATGGTGGAAAGGCTGGGTGGACTGCCAGCACTCGGCAGCGGGGTGTAAATGGCTTCTCCCTCAATGAGCTAACATGATGGCAGCTCATTCTTGTCTGTAAAAGCTCCATTAGCGTAAATGGCGGGCTTAAAGGGCGATATCTGCAACATTACAGGCATGAACTAGGCCTGAGGTTCTATACCAAAGAAAAAATCTCCAATGCACCTTTAAATACACGCAACGCAGCACAGCAAATCTCCCATAAGACAATGTGTGGTTTTACTTTACGCATATATCGATAACATTAAAAGAAGGAGCCTTAAAAGTTTATGCCCACTTAAATAATTCCACCACTGCAGAGTCCTTAGAGGTTTAAACTGTGTGCTTCTATGCGTGCAGAGTGTCAGAGCCTTGCACTTGCATCTTAGTGAGGAATGAAGGAGGCCTTTTGGAAGCACGTCGTAAACAACTGTGCAGTATATCAAAGAGATGCATATAAATTGCTTTATACTGTGCTTAATGACCACTTGGTGCAGAGCCTTCGGTAGAGGAGGGAAAGCATTAGCCCGTAGCATAAATTTCACTGTGCAGTACCTTTTATTGATTGGAATTACAGTCACTTCTTTCTTCTTGCAGCTGAAACCAGCAGGGATCTTATGCAGGCACTCTAGTAATTCCTGTGACCTTCCTGAATTCTGTACTGGAGGCAGCCCTCACTGCCCAGCCAATGTGTACTTACATGACGGACACTCCTGCTATAGGGTGGATGGGTACTGCTATAATGGCATGTGCCAGACCCATGAACAGCAATGCATCACTCTCTGGGGGCAAGGTGAGCTCAAATTACCGATTGCTGTTTCTTTCTGTAGATATTTGTCCACACAAACAAGCAAATTGCATGTGATATTTGGAGGCAACGGAGACTTTGAAATAGCATGTGGCCAAGGGACATAGTTCAGCATTCCCTACCTCTCACATTTTATTACTGCAGGATTGATCTTTCTTGCTGCACTTCATCCCCACACTCAACCCCTTTTCTCAAATAGGTGGTCAGGTGATCCTACAATGCACAGCTACAGTTTGGGGGGCTGTCGCGAAGGATGCTTTCCAGCATATTTGTCAAGGATAGGCTGGAGGAATGGAGATAAGACATGGAGAGAATCATATCCTCTACCTAGTAACTGCTTTGCTTGTTTGGCTGAAAGATCTGTGGGCACTCATCATTTTATCCCAGTTCAGCTACTAGCTAGCCTCAGGCTCTCAGAAATATCTGTTGCAGCTCAGCGGGGCCCGTGTCTAGAATAGGTATCGTTGGGCACCTGCGTAAGTGCACTCCCCAGCAGGGTCCCACTGCCAAGAGCTCCCTGAAGTTAAGAACATAGGAAGTGCCATGCTGGATCAGACCAACTGTCCATTTGGTCCAGAACTTTGTTCCGGCTGTTGACCAAGAACCTACAAACAGAACACAGGTGCAACAACACCCTCCCACCCATGTTCCCCGGCAACTGGTGTATATGGGCTTACTGCCTCTGATCCTCCTCTTCCTCACCACTGCAACCTGCTTGTTCACCTGCATCTTTGTCTGGCCCAAACGACAGTAGTGGTGAGAAAAAGAAGCAGCAGACAAATATGCCTGCTTGCTCGCTGGCTCTCTGCCGATCAAGCAAGCAAGTAATAGCAGTGATGAGAAACAGGAGGAGGAGGAGCAAGACCAAGGCAGTGAGAAGGAAGACTCACGTAGGGGAGGGAGGCCATGGAAGGCGTCTTGCCCAAGGGCCTACAAAAATGCGCTGGATGAAATTTAGTTTCATAGCTGTAATCCACCATTCAGAATTCTGCATCTGTGTAAATGTTATATGGAGCCTTATAGGCTCCTTCCAAACGAAGGGTGACCACCATTAGCCCTCTTTGAAACCTTGTCTGCTGGGGACATTTAAATGCTTTCCAGAACAGAGATTGACTTGCCTTGCCTCAGTTTACTTAACTGTAAAATGCAAATACTTGCCTACCTCTCAGAAGTAATTACTGTACTGTTTGCTTAAGCACTTAGAGATTTCTGGGACGAAAGCCACCATGTAAGTGCATAGTATTAACTATGCAAACATAACTCATAGCAACTGCTGAATTATGGAGAAATTGTGCCACGGATTGTATTCCCATCAGTACTTTGAATTGACTTGGACAGTTGTCTGTTTTCAGCTGACATTGTAACCTAATCAAGGATGGAGGACATTGGATTGGAAAACTGCACATCCACTTACTCAAAACTTTATTTGATGTTGTACTTCTGCAATGTCGCCCCGCCCACCACACTCTCAATATTTTGTTACTTAGCTGTGTTACTTTTTCCACCCTCAATCCTTGTGCCCAATGACTGAATTTGTTGATTCTTCTTCCCTTCCCCATTGTGGTCTATACTTGAACTTTCTCCAAGGGCAGTCGAGTAGAGAGTGTACTGCCATAATGGAGCCTTCGGTCAGCAACCCCATACCCACTTACCTGGGATTAAACTCCATTAAACACAGTGGGATTTACTTCTGAGCAAACCTATATAGGACTTGAGTTGCAAGGCTACAAAAGAATGGGTGACAGCCAGATCCAAAGAGGCCATTGGCTGACGAATTAAGGTAGCAGATAAAAAGCACTTCTGGCCACAGTTGCCTCCTGGACCCCAAGTATCCTTCCAAAAGAAGTTCAGTGGGAAGGCTTCAGGATCAGTTTATTAATATTTGTAGTTTTAGTTTTAATATTGTTTTTTACTGTATTTTGCTAACTGAAGCTACTTTGGGCTTTATGAAGGAAAAGCAGGCTATACATTTTATAAATGAGTGTTTTAAAATCTACCACAGCTACCAAAATGCTCATAACAAGCTCAGAACACTACTCTTGGACCTGTTGAAACATAGCTGAGGACATTCCCCCTCCAAACCAATGGAGGATCTCCCCCAGCAGCTTCATAGACCTGTTAAATAAAAATGGGAAAAGAGCCCCCTGCAGGAAAGCCTCTATGAAGCAGCTGAAAAGCCACACATTCATTATTTTTGCAAACATTTATGGAGATATGAATGGAATTTTGCAATGTCAGAATTCCTACTAGATCCTGTAATTGTTTTAGCAATTTAGAATGGTCCCAACAACTAAGAGAATGCATACAGTATGTATTACTTCTGCTCTTACCCCTTCATCCTCTCCTCCCATTCAGGGCATTGTTGGGCTCCTGCAAAGGGCCCACACCCCATTAGAGGTCCACTGCCAAGAGTCTCCTGGACCTGCTCATCCTCTTCATTATAAGATGCTTCTTCACCCACCCACCCCTCTTGACCAGGCTACAATGGTGGTGAAGAGGAGGAATATTAGATGCTTTTTGGCTCTCTACCTGTCAGTCAAGCAAGTGGTAGCCATGATGATGGAAATAGCAGCTGGTGACAATAGTGATGAGAAGACAGAGCCACTGAGAGGGTGGCCATTGGAGGTGCCTTGCCCAAGGGCCCTCGAGAACCTGGAGGTGGCATTGCTCCCATTGGTCAACCTCCAAATGAAGATCTTTCAGAAGGGCTACTGAAACAGTCCCAGTCCTAAAGCCTAGGAAGAAACCAGACTGAAAAGGGATATGAAAAATATATATTATATTATCCACCAATGTTTGGAGTTGTGAAGGAATAACATTCACAGGGCCAAACTAGATCTAACACCCCAACTCAGATCAGGTGCATGGCATTTAAAGATGGGAGGGGTTAAATATTCCCCACTGCTTCTGTTTTCTTAAATCATGTGTACATAAAGCTGCTGTTTGCGCTGGAAGACAAGCCTACAGTTATGCTTAGATGTGCAGTGTACCTGTATCTTTTAGCCTACTGGCCAAATAGATGCTTCGAGAAGAGAGTTGTTTTCAATTTGAAAAATGGCACAGATTTTTTTAAAAAATCTCCTTACCTAGTGCCACGATCCTGACTTGAATCAGGGGACCTGTGGCTGCAATGAAAAATGTTTGTAAAATGCTACATTTAACATCTGAAAGGTCTTGTGTCTTGACTAGTTCAGCCATCAGCTATCATGCCCAAGTATAGGAGGTAGGATTCTGTTGCTCTAGCAGGTAGGTTCTGATATTCATGGGGAGGCAGTAAAGTTCTTCATTGTGCAGTGTTGGCTTAGCTACTGGGGGGTTGCAGTTTCAGTTCATGGCCCCAGAGCTTGAAGGCCCATCACCTCCCACACACCAAAGAGCAGCAGCAGCTAAGAGTGGAACACATGCACTTTTATGATATATCAAAGGGATCCCAGTGATGTACGGCCAGTCCTAAATCAAAGTGTGGAGAAAGTGGATAGGGAGACATTTTTCTCCCTCTCTCATAATACCAGAACCCAATGGGGTCATCCCATGAAGCTGACTGGTGGGACATTCAAGACAGATAAAAAGAAGTACTTCTTCACACAATGCATAGTCAAACTATGAAATTTGCTACCACAAGACATGGTGATGGCTACCAATTTGGATGGCTTTAAAGGGGAGTTCGACAAATTCCTGGAGGTGAAGGCTATCAGTGGCTGCTAGCCCTGATGGCTATATGCTACTTCCAGTATCAGAGGTAGAATGCCTATGTACACCAGTTGCTGGGGAACATGGGCAGGAGGGTGCTGTTGCACTCATGTTCTTGTGGGTTTTCCATGGGCAGCTGGTGGGCCACTGTGTGAACAGAATGCTGGACCCTTGGTCTGATCTAGCATGGCTGCTCTTAAGTTCTCATATTCTAAGTTCTTATATTTATTTTATTCTAAAATAAATTGAATTCCAATAGGATATCATTCAGGGCATGGAATAATGATACAGGTGTTATAAAGAATTGCATATTACTGAAATATTATTTAGCAAACTCCTCTTCAGGACAGGGGTAGGCTACATTCTGGGTTACACAGGAAAGTTCTATTCTTTTTAAATTATTTTTGCAGGGTTTTTTAATTCTTATTTTTGCAATGAAATATCTTAATACTTGGTTTTTATAAAGTCACATTGCCATAGATGTGACCTATTGATAGTGATATGATTGAAAGTTATGTAGAAAGTGATGCATTTGAATATTATCTGCTGCTTTTATTGGCATTTCCAGGAGGCACTTAGATATGCAGATAAATCTATTGGCAAGAGAAACATTATTGATTTTCTTGGAAGGAAGCATTGCCCTTTATCAAACTGGAACTTTCTAGGCTGCCAAACAAATGAATCTTTACTTCAAGTTTATGAGTGTGAACAAATGTGCCTGCACATTATTTTAATGAGATCGCTCGTGATGATGAAGAAATACCAGTGACATTAACAGTGGTATAAATGGTAGTCAACTGGGAGATAAAGCTACCTTTATGAAACATTTGCACTGTTTAACCCAAGAATCAACTCCCTGGTGGAGTGCTGAGAGTAGTTGATGTTGAATCCTCTGAATGTGCACAGCAGTGCTTGGACATGTGAATATAGATCTTTAGACTGTAACTTACTCTTCTTTCTGAAAATGACCTTCAAAAGCCTTATAATGCCTCAACACTACAGCAGTGCTTAAGGGAGTCATTATTTGTAGAAACAAACAAGTCTTTAACAGTTCTCCTGATGATATTTTACCTTGCAATCCTACACATTCTACTCAGAAGCAAGGTCCATTTCCCCCCAGTAAACTCCTAAGTAAGTAGGACTGCAACCTTAAACCAGGAAGCATCAGTATGGCCAAAGGAGGATAGAAAGAATGGTCTCATGATTAGGAGTCTGGATGTGGTAGATTGGAGAGCTGTTCTAAGGACTGTTACAAATGTGGATTGAAAATATAGAATGGTAATTTAAGTTGTTCTCTTCAAGCTATGTACCATATACTAGTTGCATTGATTCATGGTGGTGAGAAAAATCCAGTGTAGTTTTTGACCATACATTGCTGGCTTATCAGCCCAAAGTTCTAGCCTTCAACAGATATATTTATAACCAAGGGCTCATCTACACCAAGCAGGATATTCCACTATGAAGACAGTATGAAGTGGTATATAAAAGGCAGGAGCCACACTACTGCTTTATAGTAGTACTGGAATGCACTGACAACTGTTGGGGCCCATGACACATCTACACCAAGCAGGATATAGCACTATTAAAGTAGTATGAAAGCAGTATATGGTATGTGCCAATAGGTCCCAACAGGTGTCAGTGCATTTCAATACCTATGAATAACTTGCTTGGTGTAGCTGAGCCCCAAGACAATCTAAAGTCTGTTCATATTCACTCACACCATCTTGTATGCGGGACATTCTCCATCTGTCCCAGTCCCAGTTTCTTGCTCTGCATTAGTAGCTACCCATGAGCATCCCACAAGGTTCAGAAGACACTTCTTGGAATCTGCAAATGAAGGGGGAATCCCTGGTGCATGTGGAAGTGTCCCACACTATCCTTTACAACCTACCCTGTAACTGAATACGCCTGTCTTTTAGGATGCATTCCAGGCAGCTGCTTCATGTTGCTGGTTCAGCATTGAGCCAGTGTTGGAAGTGTTCTGGCTAGAAAAAAGCAAGACTCCTTCTATTCCTATCCCTTCCAAAAGCATCCCTCTAGTGAGCACGGGAAGCCAGCACTACTGACTGCTCATTCCATGCTGATTCTTGTCACCTCTCTGGACTGGTGGGGATTAATGCTCTACACATTAGAGCTGCCTTTAATGTGAGCAACACAGTTAGGACCAATGGCATGAGGGGAGAATGAAATTGGGAAATCATTACTCTTTACCAGATAACAACACATGGAAATGCTGCCTAATTCTGCAGGCCTCCTGGGTTCCACAACACTGGGCTCATTAAAGTTCTCTATATATAAGTCAACTCCCCACACACATTTCTTTAATTCTCTTTTCCGCCTTCCTGTTCTGGTTGAGATTACTAAACTAATCGCTCAGGTCATGGAAGCATGCAATGCCAGTTGAGAACTGTCTGCTTCTGCAATAACTAAACAAGCTTGCATATCTGTTGGGGGCGGGGGGAACCCAGCTTGACACCATCTCCAGTATGTTTTTAACCTGGCATGATTTGAAACAGGTGATTTCATTATTTTAGGGTGGGAGAAAGCTTTAGGCTGGAAAGGTTGACAGGACCTTAATTACTGGGGTGTCAAACTGATTGTCAATGGCAAAGCAAGATAAACTCCGCTCATCCAGTTCAATGAGTTTAATATCCACTGGAAATCTTTCACAAATCATTTTGTCTTCGCTTCTTCAAGTTACAAAATAGAGAGAGACAAGGCTTTCTGCTTCAGTTTATCTCCTGGAATTATGACAAATGGGCTCCCTGAAGAAACACAACATCATGGTTTGTTTCCTTAAGTGCCTTCTGAAGTTTTTGGTATGTTTCTTTTAACCCACTAGTTCCATCTGCTCTCTTTCCTTTTTTGCACATATACCTACAACCATAATAACATCAGCACAGGATTATAAAAGACTAGTTTGATGGGCTACTACAAGAATTGAAGCAGTTTGAAAGAGGGGTGGCATTATGTACACTCATTCCATTCTCAAGCTGAGTCCCCTTTTTTTCCTTTTTGGTGGCTGGGCACACTGCAATCTCAGCTGCTGGTAAGATATTTTTTTGCAAGTGGAAGGGTAGGTAACCTCAATGAGTGCCAAGAAAATTATTCAGGGGCACAGTGGTGCCCACAGGCGCCATGATGCCTAACCCTAGTTTATACCATAGGAAGCATTTCTTCTCTCGTATCATTTATATTGTATGTCCTCAGCCTGAGTCACTAGCAAGAGCAGTGTTGTGTTTCCAATTAGGCAATAAAAATGCAGTGTCAGACTTTGGCTTCCAGACCACACATTATTCAGAGAAAGTGTTGTTAATACAAGTTTACTGTTAGAGAGGCGGACGTGATTTTCGTTCTTTCAGGGAGTACCACTTAGAATCATACACTCCAGCTATGTGAAATAGGCAGTCTCAGCAATGCTGTCTTGTCTCCAAGTCAAGTTTCACCTTATGTGAGAAGGTGATCATTCTGGATTCTTACTTATTGATTGATTTTTATTTAAATCCCATGCAAATGTGTGAGTGGTTTACAGCAGTTTTTCTAGATGGTAATAGTGCTGTCCCTTAAAGGCTCACAATCCAAGGAAATTAAATGGTTTGGGGGGATAAAAGAGGCCAAATAAAATAAAAATGACCTTTTAAATGTAAGATCCTCTTTAATTCCCCACATCTATCCCCACTGTACCAGACCATGAATAGATCAATGAAAAAGATATATCATGGACAGTGCTTTTTGCAGGACATCACTCACTAAATGCGTATGTTAAAGCAGGGGTGCAGAAGCTCTTGCAGCTAGAGGGCCAAATTTCATTTTGCAAAAGCTCACGGGGGCCACATTGCAGTAGTGGGTTGGGCTGACTGCAAAGGGGGCAGGGCCAAAATACCATACAGACACAGATTCTCTTGCTAGATTGGCAAACCACAGATTATAGCACCCTCTGTTAGTTTTCATAGTCTCTGCTCCTCTTGATTCAAGGTAGGAAGTTAACCTCAACTCATACTTCTCTATGGCAGGTTTCCTTCAGTTTTTTCATATCTTTCTCCCTGACCCTACACCTGGTTTAACCATACAACTCATTCCAAGTTCATAGTGGCTGTGAGACTCTGCTCTGGCCTTCTCCCAGGCCGACATCCTTTTATTTATTTTTTGGTCAGGCAGACCGTTCACCAAGAGTGCCACATTTTTGCTAGCCCTACCACCATACTTTTCATAGCAGCCTGAGGTACAGAACTTCAACCTATTATTATTATTATTATTATTATTATTATTATTATTATTATTATTATTATTATTATTATGCAGGATTGATATGGGTTGATATATAAACAGTAATTAGTTATGGCAAGGGTAGGCAAAAGGTAATTGCTGGGTGATTTTCAATAGATCAGCAAGTGTTTCCCAACTCCAAACTGTTTAATGATAATGTCTTTCTCAGAAAACTCCTGCTTTCAATGAGAGGCAAATGATGAGGCCAGCTAGGTAATCCACAAAGCTTTTATTAAGCAACAAACATCTCTTCCACCTGAAGACAGTCTAATCTCTTGGAAACTTTCCCCTAGGCAAAACTATGCAAACTAAGCGAGACAATTGTCCGATCAAGGAGAACAGGAAGCTTTTTCCCAAACGCCTGTAACTTCAGAGAGCCTGGTGCGGAGGCAGGTTCTGGCACAATGCTAACCAGACCGACTTTCTCATGCCTTCCTTTCACTCCGTGGATTTTAGCTTCCGGAGGACCCTAGCATCTGCTAGCTTGTTGGGGTGCTCTCCTCCGGAAGAAAACTCACTTCCCACTGAGTGTGTAGGATTTGGCCTTGAGGAGGTAAGCTCTGGAGGGGGCTGACTCCCAGCTAGTGAGAGCTTTCTCCCCCACTGGTACAGGCTGGCTGGTGTCTGACGCTGCCTCCTCTAGTTCTGAATCTGATTCTGATTGATTACCTGAAATAGGGTTAGACATGGCAGATAGCAAGAACAAAAAACTTCCTTTCCTCCCTCTCAATTAAGCTGGAATCCTGGTCTGTAATAACTCATAATTAGATTTGTACTTCTAGGTGCTGGTCATCCCAGTGTATGGCTTCTAGGATTTCTTTAACTCCTCCATTTTTTCCTGTCTCAAGCTGGTGAACTACAGAGTTCAGATAAACAACAAGGGATGGCTTTCAGCCCTGTGACATCCAATCTAGTTGGCTGGCCGCTATTGGGAAAAAAAACTGGACTAGAATCATTGAGTTAGACGGGCCATTGAGCCCAATGCCCTACTCATATCAGCCCAGGAATCTACTTTAAAGCATCCCTGTCCAGTCTCTGCTTAAATACGTCCAACAATGGAGAACCCACCACCTCCCTAGGCATTTGGTTCCATTGTCTGACTACTATAACCATTAGGGAGTTATTCCTGATGTTCGACTGAAATCTGCCTTCCTGTAACTTAAGCCCATTTTTTCATGTCCTACAGTCTTTTATTTATTTATTTATTTATTTATTTATTACATTTTTATACCGCCCAATAGCCGAAGCTCTCTGGGCGGTTCACAAAAATTAAAACCATCATAAAACAACCAACAGGTTAAAAACACAAATACAAAATACAGTATAAAAAGCAGGCCTCTT
This sequence comes from Elgaria multicarinata webbii, assembly GCF_023053635.1. Classification (NCBI taxonomy): domain Eukaryota; kingdom Metazoa; phylum Chordata; class Lepidosauria; order Squamata; family Anguidae; genus Elgaria; species Elgaria multicarinata. The sequence goes on along the minus strand of NC_086178.1, from coordinate 74,785,618 downwards.
AGATGATAGAGAACAGGTTGAGGCCCTCTTCTGTGTAACATCCCTTTAGGTACTTGAAAAGTGCTATCATATCCCCCCTCAGCCTTCTCTTCTCAAGGCTAAACATACCTAGTTCCTTCCAACTTTTCTTGTAGGACTTAATTTCTAGTCCCCTGATCATCTTTGTTGCCCTTCTCTGAAGTCATTCCAATTTTTCTGAGTCCTTCTTAAAATGGTGTCCAGACCTGAACTACCACTTTGGTCTGATCTAGCAGAGCAATTCTTGTGTTAGCCAATGCACGCATATATTCTGTTTGACACAGCGAGAACGAGATGCTGGGGTGGGGTGGAGGGCATCTGTAAAATTCATCTTCATTGTCAAATTCCTTTGGTGACATAGGTGAGATAATGCTCCAGTTAGTATGGTTTTCAAGCCTGAGAGTGAAAAATCAGTCAGAAATATACTTACAACCTTTCCTGCTTCTCTGCCTAGCTCATCAGAAAGAGTTCTGCATGTGCGTATTCTACTAAAATGTATTTGCCTTTCATTGAGCAATCAAGAAAGGCACTTCAAATAGGGGGGAAATATTAAAATTCACTTTATACCTTTTCCTGCAATTTTTATACAGCAAATCAATAGAGTTATGATGATTGCTTATGGTTAATCTTTTTTTTTTTTAAAAAAAGAGAGAAATTATTCTTTGCTGGTGTTTTTTAATTGTGTGAGAAACCACCTGATCTTGAGGATATGCATTCTCAAAGAGAGATCCAACAATATTAAAGCCTCCTTGATAACTAGGAGATATCAATCTTTTGTCCCCCTCCATACCATCTGTTTATAGTGCAACACGTATGCAGTTCTGCATAATTTGATGTATGGAAGCTAGAGATTTCCCTCAAAGTATCAGTGCTGTTCCTTCGGTATGTCATTCACTTAGCACTCAAAGAGCTATATATTGTTTTGTGTGTTCTTTTATCGGAGCAGCAGGAAGTGGTTCCTTTCATGGCCAAATTTTCAGGGGATACCATGTGAGATGTCCTGATCATTGACAACATCATGCAAAAGACCCACAAACTTTTGTGTATGGCCAATCACAACTGTGCAAAAAATTGTTCATTTAGAGCAGCCTTCCTCAACCTGGGGCGCTCCAGATGTGTTGGACTGCATCTCCCAGAATGCCCCAGCCTGGCTGGGGCATTCTGGGAGTTGTAGTCTAACACATCTGGAGCGCCCCAGGTTGAGGAAGGCTGGTTTAGAGGAACCCAAAGTGCCAACCATGGTTTAACTGTGTTTATCCAACTGGAAGTTATTTTCATTTTCATGTTAAAAAAGAAAAGAAAAAGGTAACATAAAAAGATAAACATCTATGTTTTCCTTCCTTCTCACTGGACTGTATATCCATCACTTGTCCCTTTCAGTGATGGGGTTGCATGGGCCAAAACATCCAGCATATTTAGGGTGCTTCAACTGTACTTCAGATCTCTGAAATTTGAGCCAGCTTAGGTTTCACAATGGAGCAAGACAACTATTTGAAGGAAATTGTAGTCAACAGCGGGAGATGTGAATGCCCCATAGCCAGTTGGCTCACTTAACCCATTCCCTTTCCCTGGTCTTTCATCCTCCCCAACCAAAGTGACAATTTCCAGGCCTTGAATTCTTTGTAAGACTAAAATGTTTTTGCTTATATTTTAGGTGCTAAGCCTGCTCCTGGGATATGCTTTGAAAGAGTCAATTCTGCGGGTGATCCTTACGGAAACTGTGGCAAGGATTCCAAAAGCTCTTTTGCCAAGTGTGAACCCAGGTACACGCTCTTTTCTTATCCAGTGGGGTGGGGGGAAGGTTGAAGTTGTGCCAATGGTAGCTGCTAATGTCATTAAATTGACTTACATTATTTCTCCTCCCTTTAGAGATGCTAAGTGTGGAAAAATTCAGTGTCAAGGGGGAGCAAATCGACCTGTAATTGGTACCAATGCTGTCTCCATAGAAACAAACATCCCACTACAAGAAGGAGGCAAAATTCTATGTCGTGGAACTCATGTTTACTTGGGGGATGACATGCCTGATCCTGGTCTTGTCCTGGCGGGAACAAAGTGTGAAGATGGAAAAGTAAGGGTTAGCAATCATTTCCCACAATCCAATCTGTATGTGTAAAGGTCAAGTCCTACATTCTTTTTCAGTCTCATTTCCTGTATTTTAAATTATCAGTTTTGTAGACCAAATGAAGATGCTTATGCAAACAATTATCCTACTTTAAGTATACTCAAGAGTTTATTGAGAAAGATTGGGATCAGTTTATTGTTTAGCCAGAAGGCCTAACAATCAATTGGTACATAAAAATGCTGAGACAAGAATTTATTGTGCCAGTAAAATGCATACTGTCTGCAAAAATTTTCATGCTACAGCCAGCTACTGATAAATTACATCTTTCATGGAGAATCATATGAAGAAAGAAGAGAGCGAATAATGGTGGCTAAATGTTGTGCTGAATATATGTTTGCTTCAGAAAGCATCCGTTTCCAAAATATTTGTGTTCAAAGACTGGTAGAAAGCACCATCTGTTGAAGTTTCCTTGTAGTTTTGGCTTGTATCCATATAGTAGTATTATGATTTGCAGCATTTCCTATGTCCAGCAGAATCAGCTGGAGTTGATAGGCTTAATTTGAGCATGGACTCACCAGGACTGAAACCCCTATCCTATGTGAAATAGCTGGTCTTAGGCTTAGAATATCTGAAGTAACAACAACAACAACGCATCTCCACGCACATCACAATAACCTTTCCTTCACTACTGAGTAACCATAGCCAGCCCACACATATCGAGAATTGGGTGAATCCAATACTTCAGAGGACCTATCTTCCAAATAGGCTCTAGTCCTAAGACCTTTCTTTTCAGAGTTTAATTGTGGGCTATTGATTTTATTAAATAGTTGAGGAGGGCTTAGCTTCTTTGTGAAAATGGATTCCAATATCACAGTATTCCTTGGAGCTCGTGGTTCTTCCTGGGAGGATGGCAGAGAACATTTTGACTTGACAACAATAACCACCATATTAAGAACATATGAAGAGCTGTGCTAGATCAGACCAAAGCCCTGTCTAGTCCACATTCTCTTCATACAGTGGCCAACCAGCTGCCTATGGGAAGCTCACAGATGATATCAATGCAATAGCACCTTCCTACTCATGTTTCTCAGCAACTGGTATTAAGAAGCATACCGCCGCTAATCCTGGAGGTAATATATAGCCATCATGACTAGTAGCCATAGCTGGCCTTATCATCCATGAATCTGTCTAATCCCCACATTAAAGCTGTTTAAGTTGGTGGCTGTCACTACACCATGTGGTACCAAATTCTGTAGTTTAACTCGGCACTGTGTGAAGAAATGCTTTTATTTGTCCAGAATCTCCCACTGTTCAGCTTGCTTGAATGACCCCAAGTTCTGGTATTATGAGGGAGATTTATACACAAACACACCACTATATCCTGCCTTACTCGCCTTTTTTCTAAGGTTGACCCCTTTCCTCATAAGCAGTTGCTACAGCCCCTTCTTTATTTCAGTTGGCCTTTACTGCCCCCTTTCCAGCTCTGTTTAGTGGTTTTTTGACAGAAACATCCAACTAGTTGTTCATTAGCTATGTGCTTTGGCATGCTTTAAAACAGAAGAATTTGCTGGGCAAAAAGCAGCTTCTGCAAGACAAAGAAAATGGCCTTCACATCTGGGAGAATATGACGCATATTGCTTGAAATATCAGTGCACACATTTTTATTTCCAGGATTTCCGTGCACAGTGGTAATCCAGGAAACAAAATTTATGAAAAGACATGGGGAAAATGCTCCTGAGAATTTGAAAGAAGCAATGTTAAAAAGAGGGGGGTCTCTTGTTGGCAGATTGCAGATCATGAGTAAATATTTGGGTATATTTTGTCAAAGCCTCTGAATTTATTATTGCTTTTGAGGTTTCTGGAGTTCCCACATCAGTTAGACATGCTGGCTGCAAACTTTAAACATATTGTGATTATGGGTTCAATTGTATGCTCCAGTTTGCAAGCACCCTTAAAATTAATGGGGATTTCATGAGAGCAGGGTTCTACTGTTTTTGACATCAAAAATCCAATATAGAAAAGTTTTATTTTTGAAGGTTTGTGGTTACAAATCTGCATTTAAAACTTTTCTTCAAAGGGACTGCTAGAAGGGAGTAAAGTGGTAGAAAATCCCAGTCTCTGTGTACTGAACTAGATACACCAATGAACTGACTGAATAAACAGCAGCTCCTTCTGTGTACTAAAATATTGTCCAATTTGTATTTTAATGGTTGATGTGTGAACCCAAAAGCATGTTAAGCCAGTCTGCATATACCAGGTTAGTGCCATTGAAATGAATCGAACTACAAGGTTTTAGTGGACTGTGGCCTCACCTTTAATGTTATGTATTATTTTAACAGCAGCCATTTTAATAGGAACAGAATGCTGTGTGTCATAGAAGTCTGAATGTCTTGTTTGTGAACCATGCTCCAATGAGACCACATTCCCGTGTGTGTGTGTGTGTGTGTGTGTGTGTGTGTGTGTGTGTGTGTTGATGCCAATTCCCTCTTATTTCCTTCCCATTTTCCTCTATTCCCTAGGGTGAATATCTACCTTGACTAAGTAGTCATGTTGTCTTCTGCTTCACCTTCCCCACCGCCTTCTCCTTATGATCATGACTGACTTTTAGCCCTGCTGAAATAAGCACCAAATTTAAAGGAGAGCAGATGTTATATGCTAGACGTCTGATTGTTGACCTGGCACCTAATACTCATTCCAGCAGCATATAGTCTTTTCTCAACATGGATGATTTATCAGCCACCCTGTAAATGGGTCATTTCAGTTTGCATTGTGCTCTGTTTTGATTGTGGTGTCTATCTTGCTTTGAGCTAGCCTTTTCAGCTACAGTGGAATGCTGAAGTTAACGCTCTATAATGATTGCATGAACAAATGAATGCCTTTGTTTTAGGGTGACCATATGGAAAGGAGGACAGGGCTCCTGTATCTTCAACAGTTGCACAGAAAAGGGAATTTCAGTAGTGCCATTTGTATGCATGCAGCGCCTGATGAAATTCCCTCTTCATCACAACAGCTAAAGCAGCAGGAGCGATACTAGATTGACTAGATACAAAAGAGGGCAGAGCTCCTGCAGCTTTAACTGTTGTGATGAAGAGGTAAATGAACAATTACGGTGTTCATTTCCCTATAAATAGAAAGTAAATGTATTTTCTTTAGGCAAATGCTGATTTACCCTTTCTAATATGATGGTGATTTTGTCCAAAGTGCAACTGTGACCTGTTTCACAGGACGCAATAGCTCATCATTGGTTAATTGACCCTTGAGAATGCAGCTCCTTGAGGGTAAATTAACCCATGATGTATTGTGCAACTGGGCCCTGTGTGTAGATGGTCCCTAAAGGAAATTAATTGGAGGGTGGGGGATATTGTCACAAATGTCTGAGCATGGCAGAAGAAGAGAAATTAACCTCTGTCAACATCTGAACTTTTCTAGTTATCCCGGGCGGTGGCCAGGATTAAAAGAGCTACTGAGGTGGGGGATGCAAAGCCTTGCATTCAACCATTGGGCTTTTTAATCCCTCCCCCTCTTTAAATACCACCTTCCCACCTCTGATCATATCACAAATTTATTTTGAAAGTTTCAAAACTTGTTTGCCATTTGGTGTGGTTCCTGTTTGAAAAGATGTCGAGAGACATAGCTCCATTTACTTCAGTGGAGATATACTGATTTGTAGCATAGGGTGACCATATGAAAGGGAGGACAGGGCTCCTGTATCTTTAACAGTTGTATTGAAAAGGAAATTTCAGCAGGTGTCATTTGTATATATGGGGAACCTGGGGAAATTCCCTCTTCATCAAAACAGTTAAAGCTGCAGGTGCCCTGCCCTCTTTTAAATCTGGTCACTCTAGTATAGCTCCTGCAGCTTTAACTGTTGTGATGAAGAGGGAATTTCACCAGGTTCTCCAAATATACAAATGACACCTGCTGAAATTCCCTTTTCTATGCAATTGTTAAAGGTACATGAGCCCTGTCCTCCTTTTCATATGGTCACTCTATTTTAGCATCAAGAAGCTGCTGACTTGTTAAGATTTACATTCAGACAATTAATTTTAATGCAGACAGAGGAATACGCTGGTGGCACTCCAAATGGACCTAAAAATGAAATAAAACACACTTGTAGAAACAACATACAGTCTGGATGTCTATTCACTTGCTCAGATGAGCTTTCAAATAGCACCTGCGATTTCCCCAGATAAAGACCCAGTTCACATGTCACCCAGGGTTATCTGGGCACTTCTCTTCCTATAGTGGAGAAGCAGGCACTCTATCTGCCTTCTAACATGCAGGGTGGCAACATATGAGGAAAGCACTTGCATGATCTCCACCCACCCACCCCTTTTTTTCTTCCTCCAAAAGAGAAATGGCATGAAGAGGGCCTCTACAAGACTTGGACATTGGCATGAAGCTCTCAGCTTGTAGAGTACATTGTCTGTGGGTTGGAGGACAAGGGGTGTGCCCACTCCTCCATCCTGTGAAGAGGAGGGTTCCATGTTGTTACACGGTTCACTTTCCAGGTCCTTAAGCAGTGAGAAGCTGCAGGTTTAGTTTGCTTTGGATGAGAGATGGGAGACTTTCAGTGTCTTTCTAATATTTGTTTTATGTACAATTATACAGGCAACGCATATGTGGAAGTAAGCCAGCTCTCCTACAGCAAGCAGTAGGTTGCCAAAGAGCAACTTATGCAGCCCCCACTCCCCAAGCTAATGGCTCGAGGGGGCTCTTTTCTCTGTCAGTTCCCAACTGCAAACTGCTCTTTCCCTCACAGGCACACACCCTATAGAGAACCAGTCTGGGAGGATCATCAGGGGAGGGTGTGGAATCGTGTTTCCCTACCTTCTCTTTTCTGTCCCACAGTAGGGACAAGCAGCTTCCTCTTTCTTTACACGGGGAAAGGAAGGTAGCAAGGACCACGTGGCTCATTCAGTGAGATGGATGAACATATAAATGAATGCGGCACTTAAAAAGGCTGGGGGAACTAAAACAGCCCACCTGAAGCAAGGGGCGATATGTGCCAGGCTATTCATGAAGTTGATCTCACATTTGTAGCCATTTGAGAATGAATATCTTGGGCTGTGATATCCAGATTTGACCCTTTTGTTGAGACCAATAAATGAACAAGAACTTTTAAGATCTAACCAACTGGGATCCTGCATCGTTATTGTAGCAGCACTCTACTGATGTGGCATAATTGTTAAATAGAATATATATATATATATATAATAGTTATCTAAACCAGAAGTGACTCTTTTGTTTGAAATTGTAACCAGAGGGAATTGGATGCTGTAAGCATTCTTGGAAATTTGAATTAGAAATGCAATACTGGGTGTGGGGTGGAGTTCAACACACTTTAGTGCATGCACCAGTGATATGCATTTTTTGGCAATATTAAGCCTGATCTTCTTTTCTCGTTTTATAGATCTGTCTCAACCGCCGCTGCCAAAATACCAGTGTATTTGGTGTTCATGAATGTGCAACAAAATGTCATGGACGTGGAGTAAGTATTACAGGTCCAATTTTTTACAGTCAGTCAATACCCAGCTGAGCAATAAATCATTCATTGGTTACAGCTTTTGAAATCTATGATTTTCGTAATATATCTGTCAAAGTCTTTTCAGCATGTCCTTCCAACAAGATCAATTTTCAGTGCCCTTTTCAATGCCCAGGAAAGGAGATTTGGCTTTTATTTAACAAAGAAATGTCTTTGGTCAGAATAGCGTTATCTTTCCAAAAATTAATGTTCTGTAGTTTAAAAGAATTGAATTTGATTCTCTATTTTATTATTTCGAGCCTAACATTCATTCAAAAAGAACTTTCTGTTAATGTTTCATACAGAAAAGATTGTTTTGGGCCTCAGTCATATAATGTGTAACCTAACTGAGATATTTTAAAAAACATTTTAAGAAAAGTTATTCTTCTAATTAAAAAAATGATTGATTTTTATATTGCAGTTAAACAATTAAAATATCAATGCAACATGCACCATATATGAAAGGAAGTAAGATCTCAAAACAACAAAAGAATAATAAATCAAGCTTAAAATTGTGTATAAAAAGCTGGGGAGGGCTGTTTTATCTCTCTCTTGTAGCCAGCTACCTGACCTCAGATGGTGAGGGCATCTATAGAAGGACCTCTGCAGAAAATCTTAACGTTGACCATAAAGTGTATGAAAGTTAGGTGTGGCATGGTTTCATTCCAGCAAGTCATAATGCCCAGGATCACCTTAATGTCAAGCTCGCCTACCTGCCCTGTGCACTAGTTCAAGCCTTTCGGATTTGTTCCCAGTATTCATCTTCCCTTGTTGTTAGTTCCTGAAACTTGTGATACCTGGCGAAAACTCAACTACAGTTCTTCTCTATGAATTGTGTTGGACTGTGGATTCAAATCTCACTTTATTGTCTACTGGATGGCTTTTTCCAATCCATGCAGCTTTAAATGTATACCTTCTCCATTGGACTGAGGAAGTGCTAGGTTAGCAAGCGTGATGTAAGGACACTAGGCAGCCCTTAAACTTAGAATCAATACATAATACAAGTAGCCTGCTAGGGGGCAAGAGTTCTTCCTGAAAAATTGACTGCCTCTTCTTGCACTTTCCGCCCTAGCAGAACATTATTGACAGCCATAGCAGATCCCTAACTAGAGCTGCAGCTTCTAAACAACACACAATGCAATGCAACACAACACACACTGTCTTCATTTTCCTCTAGGACAGTGCTGATGGATGGAAAATACTGTCTGAACCATTCTGCAGTTCCACCATTGCACCCTCATTCTACAGCTGATTATTTTAGGTCCGTAAGGAGATATTTTGAACAAAATATCTCTAGAAAGGTGCAGCCTGCATCACCCCAAGAAGCAGTAGTGCCCTGCTTTATTACTTCCAGTTATTCTTGCCTTCAGCTGAGTTGGCTGACAGTGGCTAGGGATCATTTTCATGTACTGTTTTCCACACTCATCTGCACATCTTCTTTTCTCTTTAAGGTCTGCAATAATAAAAAAAATTGCCACTGTGAGGCCCACTGGGCTCCTCCCTTTTGTGACAAGGCAGGATTTGGTGGCAGTATAGACAGCGGACCAGTTAGACAATCTGGTGAGTAAACTGATTCCAGAGCCAGCTTTGCTATGAAGCAGAAGCTCAACTGCGGCATTTGCTTCAGGCGTCAGGTTGCAGAGGGATCCAATGTTCATGTCTCCAGTGTCCGTTTCTGGGTGCCATTATAAAAATGAGTTCCTGCTGTGTGAAGGGTGTCATTTTAAAGTGTAGTCTTAGGTGCAAAAAAATAATAATCTATGGCTGCTACTGATTGACATTTTTCCTCATGACTGTAGTAGAGAATAAAGTGACAAAGAGGTTTTTTATTTCCCCACATAGGAAAGGAAAGGAAAGGAACCTCTCGTGCAAGCACTGAGTCATTACTGACTCTTGAAGGGACACCAGCTTTCACTGACGTTTTCTTGGCAGGCCTTATATAGTGGGGTGGTTTGCCGTTGCCTTCCCCGGCCGTTATTACCTTTCCCCCAGCTAACTGGGTACTCATTTTACCGACCTCGGGAGGATGGAAGGCTGAGTCGACCCGAGCCGGCTGCCTGAAACCAGCTTCCGCTGGGATCGAACTCAGGCCGTGGGGAGAGTTTCAGCTGCAGAAACTGCTGCTTTACCGCTCTGCGCCACACGAGAGTTCCCTGAAACACCGCCTTCTTCCCATGTCATTGTTTTCTGCCGCAAATTTTAATTTATTGTTCCTTATCCATTTTCACTACATCTACATCTCTGTTCACATTTGTTCATCTGTTACATTGGCGCTGTCAGGGTGGTCTACAGGATGGGTAGAAAGTAGTTCTCCAGATGTTCTGGACTTCAACTCCCAGCATTGCTGACCATTGGCAATCTTGACCACATCTAGAGATCTGCCTTCTGCCTACTTCTTTGTGGGAAGAAACTCAAGCATGATCATAGATAAACTCTGCAATAGTTGGGGAGCATGCCACTTCTGTATTTTGCTCAGTTTCTCCTAAACTTTAGCAGCAATCTGTAGATGTTATACCAACAGAAAACAAACTATTTCCACCCTTGATGAAGTACTTAATTATTCACCAAGCTAATTGTTTCACCTGGTTAAACACTGGGCTTTTTGCGGCCTCATCAAAGGCATCGTCTTAGAAGATCAGGGTTTTAATTGCTGTCTCTTTCAGTCAAAGCAGCATTGTCTTTAAGGACTCTGATACATTATAAAACTGCTCCTTAATAGAGTTTATAGAGCAAACTTTGGGGCTGCCTCTTGCAAGATTCTGTTTTTATTTTCATTTTACCTTGTACACCGCTCCAAAAAATTTTCAATGTGGAGCGGTATATAAATATTCTAAATAAATAAATAAATAAGATGGCTGACCCCCACTCAAGACAAACCTCATTTCAAGGAGCCTCCACACAGCAACATAGTTGTATTCATAGTTGATATCAATGTATCACTCCTAGGAGGCCCCGAGCACTGTCAATATACAACTATCCTTGCAGAAAGGAAAGAGGGAGACATAAATAAATGAGGTTAAACAGGCCAATTTTCTTAAAGGAACATGGCATACATGCATCAGCCAAGATCAGTGTGGAGAGGATAAACTGATGTTCTGGGAGACTGACATGGAAACCCAGCCATGATGCTTTCCCATTCAGCCCAGCCTTAAGCTAAACCAATTGTCACCCATTTCTATTGTGGAGAAAGGCAAGCATGAGATAGGTTCGCCAGATCAGCCTCCTAAAACTCTGCCTGTTGTACAATACCTTCACCAGCCTAGATAGCAGCTCCAGTCTTGTTGTTACCTACTCACTGTCCTGCTATCACAGAGTCAAGAAAAAAGAGGAAATGCATCACCAAAGAAGAGGACATCCATTTGCATTACATTGTCATATGCAAATTTATATGTATAGGTGCAAATTTAGAAATAATAACTGTTATTTAAATAGAATACAAGCCATCAAACCATAGAGCAAAAGACTGACTAGGTGACCAGTGTGTACTTAGTCCAGGTACTAACTGATGGTCAACTTCAATGCCCCTATTCTCCGTTCTTACTGGTCTTTATTTTTAAGCTGGACTTGGACTGGGCATCCTTTCAAATAGAGGACACAATTAAATAGAGGACTGCCTCTGAGAGCTGTTCAAATAGAGGACTATAAAGTAGAACACATGATCATCCTGTGCTATCCCCAACTCAGCCAAGATGGACTTCCTAAGGACCTCCCATTCCTCAGCACATTAATGACAATTTCCATATCCATAGCCTTTTGTCAACATTGTGAGAAAAGATAAATAGCCAAATAGCAGTAGCCAAAAACAAGAGCAAGATACTATACAATCTCATCCAGAGAAGGAAGGCAAAAAATAAAAAATAAAAATTGTTACTGATTTTAAATTGTTTTCTTTTTTTCTGCAAGCTGCCATTATAGGGTGACCTGTAACTACTTTAAGTAAGTAAATAAATAAATATACCAGCCCAACAGCCAATTATGACTAAGCATAACCATTCTTTCTTAACCCAATAAAGAGCCATCAACCAAATTCCAATGTGCCCCTCTGCCCAAGTGGGTATGTGGGTTGTGGAGTCTGCCCTGATTGACTGTTAGTCTGAACCTATCAAAGTCTCACCAGCCCCTGGGCCAAATCTTAGGTCTTACAAGACGTCACACAATTTTGTTGTCAGGTTTTGCCACAGCTTCGCAGAACTTGTGCTATCTCTTTTTAGTCCTCAGCAACCTTCCAACAGATGTCATTTTAGAGCAGGTGGTGTGGGTGTATGTGGGTGAGTGTGCAAGTGTGCACATGCGCATCCATGTGCACTCACTTTTCAGGATCCTTAACCTTCCATTCTTCTAAGCTTTGTATAACCTATGGACAAATCCTAGTAGATATTCTTTCACTATGTTTGTGGCTGTATGTCTACATTTAACAGATGTGAGAGCAGAATCATGCCTAATTTTGCACACACACCTAGGATTGGCTTGGAAATGATATCACTTTTTGTCTGAATAGAGGTATTCAAAAGTAAATTAGATGGCATTTACTTTATACAAGTTCCTGTAATGAATTGTAATGCTGAGCTTGTGACATCATCATAATTTCCATAACAATGCAGTGGCATTGCCATTTCACAGCAAGATGTAACCGACTAAAAGAGGACTGGAAAAGAGAGAGAGACCTTATTCAGACATGAGTCTCTTATATAACAGCATATGAAATGATACCCAAGATTTGAATGAATGAATGAATGAATGAATACTAAATTCACTTATACCACTGCAGTCCTGCTGACTTATCTTAGAGCCAATCAATATTCACATAATGAGCCAGTTCACATGTAACGACAGCCTATGTGGTAAACAACCCATGGGCTTTTGAGGATGAGTGGGAGAGGGTTTTTTGTCCAAACCTGGACTGCTGTCTTCTTTAGGGGATAAACAACTCAGCAGTTAATACAACAACTAACTATGGGTTAACCACCTCTAAACAATCCAGCAGTCCAGGTTCAGATGACATGCTAAGCAACTTATGAGGGAGATTGAGGGTTGCTGAATAAAAACAGAAGCAGCAGACACACAAGAGGCAATGTGTCCACCCTCTCCCACGCATCCCCAACAGTGCCTGGGTTGTTTAACCCATGGGCTGTCATGTAGTGCAACCAGCTCAATATTTGGATATGCTAGAATTCTTGCATTGCACTTTGTCATAAACTTCCTCTTTCACAGAAACTCTTCTGTGAAATGCGTAATGTTGTCAGGTCACAGAATGACCTGACAGCATTAAACAGTTTTACATCCCAATTATTTTCAGTGGGGTAGTTAGACATATGCTTCTCTCTTTTCCTCTGTTTTAAATGGGAATTGCAATTTCTTAACTTTGACTGGATCATACACATTTTGTGCAGCCTTTGCCATATTGAAAAACAAAGTGAGATTCTGCCTTTAGCAGATGAATGTAGACACGTATTGTTGCTATGCCACCCTAGCTCCATGAGTGGTGAGGAGGTCTAGGAACACAGCGATTACTTGGGTTTTCCTTTGGAAGAGGGATTGCTGGAGACGTAACATGTTCAGTAATATTTGAGATGATTTACAATTATCATAGAGATTGAGCATAGGTGGAGGCAGACTGCTTAAACCAAGGATGCACAACACATAGTCCATATGTTTACACACACACACAGAGTGAGTTACGTGCTGCCCATGCTGCCTCTAAATTTGTGGCAGCGGCAAAACAAAATGCCATTCACTATTGAATTTCAGCAACAAACTGTGATAGTGGCCTAAAAAGCCCCACTCCCAACCCCTCAGAGTACACTAGGGGCTGTTCACACAACACACTAACCCACACTCAGTGCTTGAGTTTGGGTTGTTTTGAACTGTGGGTTGTTTGTTGAACCGTGGGTTAGAATGTTGTCTGAACACAGCACATTTATTGCAGAGTGGGTTATTGTACTGTCCAAACGCAGCAAGGATGGCTTGTTAACCATGCAGTGTGGCTTCTTAACCAGCCTGAGCAATCCAACAGCAACAAAAAGGGTTCTCAAGATGGCCTGTTCGAAAAAATAAGCCACACTGCATGGTTAACAAGCAGTTCAGACAACGTGCTAACCCATAGTTCAACAAACAACCCACGTTTCAAAACAACTGACACTCAACCACTGAGTGTAGGTTAGTATGTTGTGTGAACAGCCTCTATGCAATGATGAAGTATTTCTTTAACTGGGATTTCTGAGGTGGACAGAATGGTGGCTGCCAATGGGGGCCACCATTTTCCCCCAGAAGCCCCCAGAAGAGAAATACTTGACCCCATCATGCACTCTTTTTCTGGGGCCTGGGGGGGGGGGGGCAGCATGGCAATTGCCAGCTGCCCACCAGGAAGAGTTCTAGGCTTCAGCAGTGAGTTTCCCCCACATTCATCGCTCCACATTCCCCTTTCCACCCCACCCCAAATTTGCTAGGAGAGCTCAGTCCCTATTTCAGATTCCTGAAATTAAAGTTGAAAACTCTTCATGGAGAATTTTCAGCTCATGTTTAAATCTAATTAAATATAAAGAAATCAAATAATATACATGCATTGAAGCCACCCTTACTTCCAAATAAATGCATTTAAGATAGGGATGTTAATCTGTCTCGTGAGAAAAATATATATACTGCAACCTTGCCCAACCTGGTGCCCTCCAGGTCATCATGCTGTCTGTGGATGATGAGAGTTGTAGTCCAACAAATCTGGAGGACACTGGGTTGGAGAAGGTGGATGTACTGCAATTTATGTATAGGCAGAAGATAGGGAAAAGAAATGGAATTCATGTAATTTGTGGAAGTCAGGAGGGCTTGCAGTCATTTTGTGGTTTGTTTTATTTTAAAAAGAATGACTTTTAAAATTAACATGTCCTGAATTAGTCAGTGGTTTGCAGTGACAGTACTAAGCTTTGTTTAAAAAAAAAATCTGGAAGAGTTAATTGTTCTCTCTTGACATTTGGATTTAAATATGAACCCTTATAGAATGGCTTAAATTATGATACAAGTAGTTTGCAAATCGCTGTTGAAGAATTTTACAAAGGACATTTGAGTGGGGAAAACAGAGGACATAAATGGAGTATTCTTTAGATACCTGGTTAGTTTTACTCTAGCTTCATACTTCACACTTGTTACATCTTTTTCAAGTATTTGCTTCAAATAATAGACTAGAGTTGTTATGTGACGATAACTTATTCTAATGGCTTATTCTCAGTTCCAGCCAATAGGTTAAGCATTTACCACAGGAATTTTTTTTTCCTCTTCAGCTTTGCCCCCAGGAAAAGTATTTTCAGTTAGGCACCCGTTTTCTTCTCTGACTGTCTCTCTCATATCAACCCCTAGTTCATGCAGAGTGGGTTGTTGTGAACGAGCCAGCTTGCTAGTTCACACTGCTTGATCACTTCCACTTGGCTTCTATCAGGGGGAGTGGCTAAACAACCCAGGAAGGCTCCATCTCTCAGTTGTTTAATATGATGTATGAACTCTGGTAAGGTGACCATATGGAAAGAAGGATAAGCTCCTATATCTTTAACAGTTGTATAGAAAGGGGAATTTCAGCTGGTCTCATTTGTATGCATGCAGAACCTGGTGAAATTCCCTCTTCATCACAACAGTTAAAGCTGCAGGAGCCCTACCCTCTTTTGTATCTGGTCATTCTAGTATAGCTGCTGCAGCTTTAACAGTTGTGATGAAGAGGGAATTTCACCAGGTGCTGCACACATACAAATGACACCTGCTGAAATTCCCTTTTCCAAACAACTGTTAAAGATACAGGAGCCCTGCCCGCCTTTCCATATGGTCACCCTAAACTCTGGTTTGGCAGGGGAGAAACAAGCCAGAGTTCTGAGTTTGGACATCACACTAAACATCCCTCTATTGTTTTGCCACTTGTATTGACAGCAGGAGTGATCAAGCCATGTGAACTAGCATGCTGGCTTGTTCATGACAACCCAGGGTGTTTTTTTTAAAAAAGAAGATGGGTTGTCATGATTTGCAAACCAGGCCATTAGTTAATACCAAATGGAAGGGCAAGTATAAGAATGGAGGGTATGAATGTCTGAAATTCAAGTCCATTTCTTGTTATGGAGTGGTGCGGCTGCCATTTCTGCACACCCTCTGCCGAACTCTGCTCTAGTAATGTAAAAATGTGAAAACCAAGTCAGAGGAGTGACCTTATAGGAGAAGAGCCACATGTTTTCCAAAGGCTGTATTGGGAATCACCATTGCAATTTTGGCATGATTCTTCCATATGATCCTATAGCATCATTCATACATTATTTGAGCAGTATAGGATGAAGACATGGGAGCAGCAACCATACCATGCCCTGTAATATCAGAATAAGTCTTCGTAGATTTAAATTGAAAGTTGTATTTTTGACTGAGGGTTTGCTATACTGCTGGCAAAAGGTAGGCAGGGCTACCTTTCATTTAACCTAATTTGTTAATAAGAACTGTGGATTTGTTTGTTTTCAGATAACAGAAGTTTAATAATAGGGTTACTCATAACCACCCTGTGCCTTCTAGTTGCTGGTTTACTTATGTACATCAAAAGGAAGATCTTGATTAGACTGTTCTTTATTAATAAGAAGAATACAATAGAGAAACTAAGGTATGATATATAACTACCCTCTTTTTTAAAATATTGATAGACAATATGCAAAATCATAACCCATTGGAGTACAAAGGATGAGCATTATTGCCTACGTAATGTTATTCACTAAAAGGAAACTTTAAAATTTATTCTGTAAGTAACAGGATTGTAATAAAAAGTGTACCTGCAGAGTTTATTTAAGTGAAGGTGAACAGGTGGAGTGCAAGATAGGGGAGAAATTGGAAGCAATCACCATTAGCCTGTGGTTCATCTACACCAAGCAGGATATTGCACTATGAAAGTGGTATATAAAAGGCAGGAGCCACACTACTGCTTTATAACGGTACTGAAGCGCACTGACAACTGTTGGGGCCTATGACACATCTACACCAAGCAGGATATAACACTTTGAAAGTGGTATGAAAGCAGTATATGGTATGTCATGGGCCTCAACAGTTGTCAGTGCACTTCAATACTGCTATAAAGCAGTAGTGTGGCTCCTGCCTTTTATATACCGCTTTCATAGTGGAATATCCTGCTTGGTGTGGATGAGCCCCTGGTCTCCAAAACAGAAACACCAGGAAGAGGTTGTAGGAGGCAAAAGCACAGCTGATGGAGTGAGGAATCAGACCAACATAGATCAACATACACATGGATCTGGCTTGCTTACATGTAATGACAGTTCCTGGGTTGTTAACCCAGGAATTGTCTGGGCCAAGTGGCAGCAAGCAAGTATGCTGCATCTTGTGCATTTATTTTTATTACATTTTTATACTGCCCAATAGCCGAAGCTCTCTGGGAGATTCACAAAAATTAAAACCATGAAGAGCATAATAAAACAACCCACAATCTAAAATCAGAAATACAAAATACAGTATAAAAAGCACAACCAGGATAAATTCATCGCTTCTTCTTTTCAATCAACAACAAAAATGTGTAAGTATTGGGTTAACTCTAGGTTCAGAGTTAAGCAAACAAAAAAATGATAGGTGATTGTTGGGTTAAATCTGGGTTTCTAACCCCTAAACAACCCAGAGTTCCAGGTTTGGACATCACAATAACAGTTGAAAGCAAAGGTGACAGACATACTGGAGGCAGCGAGTTCCCTTGCTCCTCCTTGGTATTGGCAATTCCTGGGTTAAAACAACTGTCATTATGTGCAAACTGAGTCACAATGTTTATCTGCCATGACTTTCTTTATTGTGCTTTGATATCTCTGCTTTGTTGTGACAATTTTGATTTTTCTCATTGTATGCCAGCTTGTGTGATGCATATGAATTAGAAAAGTGGGGTAAATATATCTACCTACCTGCCTGCCTTTCCAAGGATGCTTGGAATCGCAGGGATCTGCTGTGCAAACATGCCCTAAACATATTTTTTATTCTGCTTTGGTGTTAAGCAATTAAAAAGTTTGCCTTCATTTTTGCCTGCTTGAAGTATTGAAACATTGGGGTAGCCTTTGGTCTCTAGTTCATTTAATGAACCACAGTATCCATAGCTAAGGTCATTATTGCTTAAACACCAGGTTCGTTAGAAGCATCTCTTGTGTGTTGTAAAGTGGCATTTCCACAGATTGCAAGAGCTAATTTAACAGACTACTGGCTCTAAACAAGAAAATCAATATTTATATTTATTTTTTACAAGAGTATTAGATGGATTTTACTTTCAGCATTTACTAAAGAAAGTAAAGATAAATAAGTCCTGTGTCTAAGTATAACTCTGATCTACGATTTTAAAAGCAAGGGCTACCTTTAAAGTGTATACTTGTATTGCAGGTCTGTGAGTCCAGCAAGGTCTTCCAGTCCATTTGATCCCAATCATGCTCCTTCCACAACCCTCAGTAAAAATCTAGTCAAAAAGCCACAAAATTCAAACATGCAAAAGGTGGGTTCTTACACAGTACCATCAATAAAATCTGGTCTATATTTCCCACACGTCTTAATTATTTTTATATGAGGTGATATCACAAAATAGTGAAATTTTTAGAATATTGCTTTTAATGAGTGAAACAGAAGCAAAACAACCTGGGCCCAAAAATGTACTCTGGCTTCCAAGTTCTAGACAGATGGAAACTTCAAACGGTGAAAAGAAATAAATGCATTTGGTCTCTGGATTGCAGCCAACCATCTCAGACAGGAGCAATGTTTTCCAAACATCTAAGGGTTAGTGTTTGAGTAAGCTCATGGAAGCTGTTAATTGGTTGTTCTTTGGCTTCAGAAAAGGTAAAGTGGACATCTTAAAAAGAAAATAAGAGCCAGTTCAAAACAACCTTGAAAGCAGTACTGTTTACATCCATTAATTATAAGATATATGTGAGAAGAAGTGTACGGGCACAATCCAGCCAAAGTAAAGTATTTTAGGTTCCATCGATTTCAGTGGGAGAGTTAATCTTGCATTACACTCTCTCACTTTCCCTTCTCTCCTTTTCTCCTTTCTCTGAAATCAATGGAACCTGAAAATACTTAACTTCGGCTGGATCATGTCCAGTGTACTTAAACTGCTATTGATTTGAATATGGTTGTTTTATGGGTCTGCAGAGAAATGAGCCACAAAGATTGCTACGATATCAGACAGGTGACATTAGTAACCCTGTGAAGGCCCAGGATATACCACGGCTGAGCCCACCAGAGCGTGTCCTGCCATCCATTTGTGAGTTACCCTGTCAGCGGTCTGTTCCCAGAAAGTTGCTGCCTGCCATCCCTTCCTCCAGACAGGATCAGGTAGGCTATTTTCTTTTTAGTTCTATGGAACCTGCAGAATCCATAGGCTCATATCAAAATGGGTTTGCTAGCTAACCAAATGTAAAATGAAATGATTCCCCTTTCTTCCTTGGGGCTTCACCACATGAGCCTAAAATCCCACATCCTTACTGGAGCTTCTGCTTCTAGATTCTTTGCAGGATTAAGACTGGCTCCTTTACACAGGCAGACAAGTACTTTGAATTGAGGGCTTCCTTTCTTGGCATGTTTTTAATGTTTCATTATACAGCCACTAGATGGTGCTGTACTATAGCACAACTGCACAATGACACATTGCCACTATATCAGATTAATATTCCTTATCAGGCTATCTTCAATCTTTTTAAAAGTGGGATAATGGTCAAAAACTGGGGGAAATACCCTGGAGGTTAACAATGTCATGTAAAGCACCCACAAACTTGAGGACCAATCTCGAGCATGCACCAAAGGCCTTGTGTAGAAATGCTCTTGGTCTCTCTTGGGGCATTTTTTTGCTGGTTGGTTGCATACAGGTAGGTTACAGTGAAATGACACACTAACATTTGTAATTATGGCTCCCAAAGTGTTTATTTTTTTTAACAAAAATAACACTGGCATGTGTTCCTGCAATGCTAGTGTAATGTCATAATTTGTAGCATCTTACTGATATGTGTGCTTGAGATGTGCTTACAACCTTAAGCATATGAATGTCCTCTCCTCTCCTTTTTTACTGTTAAAAAGAAACCCTTACTATATTTTTCACAACCCCCACCATCTCATTAGTTCCTTGTTTCCTCATCTCTTCTCTGCCTTTCTGTTCCTCTCCACTTACTCTTCCCTCAAGACTCTATTAATTATGCCCTCCCCATTTCCTGAAGTGATCAGATGCAGCACTTACCTAGGTCTGCCTTCCTCTGGAGAAAGAGCACTGGGAACTTGGGGAATTTTGTAATATTTGTTTTATTTACAAATATACAATCAATAGAACACAGATGGAGACAAGCAGCATATGGACTTCAGCTAAGCAACAGATCTACTGCCTCTTATCCAATCGTCAAGGAGGGGCTCCCTGTACCCCAAGGTGCTTCTACGCTTCATCTCTCTCTCTTTCTCTCTCTCCTGCCTAATGTGACTAGATACAAAACAGGGCAGGGCTCCTGCAGCTTTAACTGTTGTGATGGAGAGGGAATTTCACCAGGTGCTGCATACATACAAATGACACCTGCTGAAATTCACTTTTCTATGCCCTGTCCTTCTTTCCATATAGCCCTTTTCATATGGTCATCTCCCCAACCCCCAACCACAGATAAGTTGATTGGGCATATTTTTTTAACTCGAAATGAAGAACTGTGTTCTGAATTTGCCACGACATTTTGTTCTGTTGTCTCAGGGTTCAAATTAATACTCAGTTACATGAATGTTTTCCCCTATGGTTATGGGGTGCTTTTTTTTTTAATTAGGGTGACCATATGAAAAGGAGGACAGGGCTCCTGAATCATCAACTGAGGTGATGAAGAGGAAATTCCACCAGGTTCTTCATATATACAAATGGCACCTGCTGAAATTCCCTTTTCAATACAACTGTTAAAGATACAGGAGCCCTGTCCTCCTTTTCATATGGTCACCCTATTTTAATGTCAAAGCAATTGTGAGAATTTGCAGGCTAGATTACAAAATAGCAGAGGCAGATAGCCACTTACTTGGTTCCCTGTTGCTGTTTTTTTAAAAACAAAAATAAAATTCCCCCTCTGAGCTGTTTGCCTTCTAGCCTGTAGTGAAATAGATAAGCTCCTCATCTCTTGTGTGATCTTGAAGTCCAGTCTTGAACTACCCATAACTGCTTTGTGATTAAAATAAATAAATAAGGAAAATATACGCACAACCAAACTTGTCTCTGGAACTCCCTGCCGAAAGCTATATAGGTACAGCAGTGAAGCAGGTTTTTTAGAAATGCATATGAAACTAGATATGGTAAGATCGCTTTCTGTCTCTATTGTCTTTCAGATTCAAATTCAGTCTAGAGAAATTTGATAACTGAAGTCTATGTGTAACAGCCCAGTGTGTGTGTGTGTGTGTGTGTGTGTACACCCATAAGTAACAAGAGTTAATGTCGAGACTGAAAATTCTATTTCCTCTGCTTACATGTACAAAACTGACACATTTAAACAGGCCTCAAAGGTACTGAAGGAATAAATCTATACAATCTATAAATATACCTTGAACTCTCTAGGGAAACTGGGTCAGGAAACAAGCCTGGCTGGCACAGGGAAATATAGCAGTAATGTACTTCAGTACTTGTAAGGAACATGCTGGTGGCTACACATCACCAACCTGATTCTGTAAACACAATTATACTGAGTCCCTCACAAAAGAAACTGGACCTCTCTATGTAACAGGGATAGAGGAATGGGTTTGCTCCTAATTCAACACTTAGCAAGCTTTATCACACCAGCGTTATACTGTGCAATCACTGCGAATTGCATGCAAAAGACTCAGAAGTTTCCCACCTTATCATCTGCTTTGATTGTGAAGTACTCCCATGCATCCTGCCTTAATTGTTCAATGAAGCAAAAAGATTCGCTGTATTTAGCCCCAACTTTTTGAGCGTATTTTCCGAGCCACCGCTGGAGCACAGGAGTGGGATTTTAAAGAAATGCTTACATCTGGGTAAGCTTTAAAGATAAAGACACCAAAATTGGCACAGTAATAGATATTAGGGAGAGCTTTAAGCATACCAAATTTAAATTGAATTGGGTCATCCATTGATTTTTTTTAAATGATTTTTTACATTTCCCCCCTTAAACTCACTTCCTGGAATGCAAAGGATCGCTGTCGACCAGTAACAAAAACAACAACCGCGAAAGCTTAGTGTTACAGGGATAATCCGAGGGAAGCAGGTATGTGGGATGAAGCTAAACATGTTCTTATAGGAGTGAATAGAAGCCATTCACTAGTGTGGGATAAAATAAAGATGTCCCACACTAGTGAGGACATAATTAAACTGGTGGGTTTATTGTAAGGGGATGTAACCAGGTTTTGCCCCTCAAACCTTAGTGATTGTAGCTCACTTACTTTATCCCATTGAATGTAATGGGATTCATGGAGGACTAAATCAGCCTGTTCCTCTTTATAGCCTTGTCCTGAATTCTATTTCTTTCTCATACTGAAGGGTAAGATAACATTGGGAATGGACCTATACATACATATGCATACTAGAGAAAGGCCTGTTAAATCTCATGGTGCGTGCGTGTGCATGTGTGAAGAGATGGGGTGTTTGGGGTGAAGAGATGGCTCCAGTCTTCCCCCACTTCCCCACTCACTCCTTGGCCCTCCCTGTCTGATCCCCAAAACTCTGCTTTACCTCTTCCTCATTTACCCTATTTATCCCACACCAAGTCCTATTCTTCTATGCGTCCTTCCCTCCAGTTTCCCACCGCAGCTCAGTAGACTGGGAAACATGTGATTTGTCACTGGTAGGTGTTGCAGGTATCAGATAACGCCATAATTAGCCATGCAGGGTGAAATCTATGACCAAAGGAAGATGGTTTTCTATCAACTGATGAAGGGTCTTTACAATCTGAGGGTTCCATATTATCCAAACACTAGGTAATATATATTACACTATTTTGCTTCAATTGACTTAGATTTTTTTACCTAGTGCACCACCTAAAATTAATCTCTGGCTTCGCTTTATTAAAAATTGTCATGTTTCTTCTTATTCCTGTTCTCTGCCTATGTGTCTTCAGCAAAGGAAGACATGGATTTAAGTTGCAGCTGGCCTTCGTGTTCTCAGAAATGGAAATCAACCATTACTTCTTTGCCCCAGATTGCTAGGTGATACCTGATACCTGCAACACCTACCACTAACTATTGACCAGGTTCACACCATCATTTTCAGTCATAGTGGCTTAAATAGGCCACTGTGGTTTGCAGCATGTGGGCACCTGTTCTGCAACACAACCCTTGAGGGTGGGTTGTTGGCATTGTTAAGAAGCCACCCACAACCATAAACTATCCCATGTTTTTGGTGGTTTGTTAACAATGCCAACAACTGACCCTTGCTGGGTTCAGATGATACAACAGCCTACAGTCGGGGATTGGATTATGGAACAGGCGCTTGGCACACACTGCAAACCACAGTGTTTTATTTAAGCCACCATAGCTGAAAATGATAATGCAAACCAGCTCATTCAATGAGCAATCACCATTTTGGAAATGAACCAAGACTTCCTGGCCACAACATCTCATCTAACATTTGAATTTTTCTGTTTCTTGTCCTAACCCCTGCCTCTTGTACCACTGTTATTAGACTGGGAGCAGTGATTACTTTTCCTCCTTTTCCTTTACAAGCATTCCCCCACCAATAACAAAAATAAAAAATACTAATGGACTATTATGTGGCAGTATGAACCCTGGACACACTGTAGTTTGTCCAGAAATTCTAAGCCCTTCTGCCAATGAACTCTCCCTTTCAGCCCAGGCCTAGGAAAAATAACAAGAAAGGTGCTTTGGATTTTCTCTCCTAAAGCCCAGAAACTGGATTTAACAAAAACCCTTTTATCATGCAAATTTGCACCCTCTTTTCGGGTGATGCATTTCTTCTTTTTTTAGTGATGTGTAAGTGGATACTCTATTCTCCCCCTCCACTCTTGACCCCCTTTCCCTGGCTTATTTAACACACAGAGTTGTGGTGAGAACATCTGAAGAGTGCTATAAATCTGGGCTTCTAAGAACTTGACAGAGAAAGTTGGGAAATAGTGCTTCTGCGCTCTCTCTCGCTCGCTCTCGCTCTCTCACACACACAGTATCTATCTATCTATTTATCTATCTATCTATCTAAAATGATACTTTTGTTCACTGAAAACTACAGGCAATGATAAAAGACAGTCTGCCATAGCTTGATCCTGTACACAAAAGTAGATAAAAACTTAGTGAAGTTACTCACAATGCACAACATTATTGACAGGCACAGGAGCTTGCAGATGGACAAAGTTCATATTTTCACAGGCTTGCAGGCAGCCAAACCTTTCTGGTGCTAGAAGTGTAATTTTTATCTAATTGCTAAGTGTCTTGGTAATACTGGGTTTCAGGTTATCTTTTTGCCATTTTCAGAAAAGCTGTACTAACTGAAAAACCCCAAGTTACAATGATTTAATACAGTTGAGCACAATTCCCCTTATGATGAAACTCACTGAACGTTTTTTTTTTTTTAAGTATTGGTTACTGCTGGAAGCTACAAAAAATAGAGAACCATAATTTATAACCTAATATATTTCAGTAATATTTTCTCTCCATGTGTTTCAGCTTCAGTTTCACTTGTAGTGTCTGTCTGAAGAAACAATGTAGAAGCTGATCTTTCTTTCCCCTAATGAAATCTAGTAAATTTAAAGCTCTTTTATGGATGCATATTTTAATAGCAGCCTTTCTTTCTTTGCTTTTAGTACATGGCATGTTAGCTTTCCTTTTTGAAAGAGCAAATTCATGTAGTTACAACATATTAGAGATTTTCGTAAAGAGATACCTTCAGAGGAGATCATTTATGCACCTGAGTGGGCTTTGTCAAATCCTTCATCGCTCTCCTATTCTGAATGAACTCTTCGAGTACCTTGCTGGCTGTTAATTTTGTACTTTCATTCATTACAAATAGAAATAGTGGGGACTTCAGAATACAAATTATATCTTTCTGATATGCTGAATCAAAAGATGTAACTTTACTTTTTTTGGTGAGCTACAAAGTGTCCTAAACTATAGCAGTATTAGCCACAAAATGGCCCAGAAGTATTAGTGTCATCCATTCTTTGTATAATACTTTTTGCCGTACGAAGGGCTTTAACATTCTTATCTCACTTACTGCAATTCCATTTATCAGGATAAACACTGTGAGTTGGATCCAGATTTAGATGTGTGCCTCTGGGCTGGCGAAAATAGACCCCTGCCTCCCCAGAGCAGTCCCTCTAGCCTCCTGGAAATGCTACACAGAGGATCAGGAGACCTGCTGAATGGGGAGAACTGTGATGTTGGGTAGGGGAAGGAGGCATGGTCCAGAAAAATCAGGCGGAGGGACCTTTCACACATGGAGTCCTTTCATCAGTGGAAGGCAGATCCTGGATCCAACTCAATAAAATTAATAGTCATATGATTCATTTTATTGTAAAAATGCAATGATCTTGTATCGCATTGCAGGAATCTTGCAAGCCAAGTCCTCCTCGAAAGCCTTTGCCAGCAAATCCTCAGAAGAGCAAAGCTGCTCAATTTAATAGTGCCTCCAGATCAAAACCTGTGCTTCCAAAATCTTTGCCTCAGATTGCTCCTGTCAGGTTAGTTTAGCTGTCCAATCATGTGTTTCCAACAGCAAATGCTTTTCTGAAACATCTCTTTTTGTTACCTTCTCCACCCAGAAAATTATTCCAGTTATCTGAGTTTTCATGAACAGGTGCTTGTATAAGGAAATGTCACAAGGTAAAAAAAAAAAAAAAGGGGGGGGGAGCCTATAATTTCTGCAAATCAGAGCATCCCTGTGCAGTGAATTTCAGACCAAAACACATGGAGCAACATTCTTAATTTTAACTAGAAGAAATCCATAGAACATAGAAAACAGATTGGATCCAGATTTAAGCACGTGTAACTGAGCTGGTGGAAACAAACCTCCCCACCCCCTCCTCTCCACAACAGCTCCTCTAGCGCCTGGAAAATGTCACATAGAAGGTCAAGGGACCCTGAAGAATGGGGTGAGCTATGGAACAGAAGGGGGTCCCCAAAAGTGAAGCAGATGCACTTTGTGTGCATGGAGTCCTTCCCTCAATGAAAGGCAGATCCTGGATCCATTTCTATATATTTCACTAAAATTCCTTGAATATGGGGAGGGATTTTTAAGGAACATACTGTGGTGCCTTGAGTAACTAATGTGTTGTGAGCATCCTTAGAAAAGGGCTTGCCTCATAATCTGAAAGGGAATGCAGTCCTAAAAGTTGGAGTGAAAATCCACTGAGGGATTTTATTATATTCAGTGTTATGTAAGTGTCACAACTAACTTACTAAAACATGAATACAGAACATTCAGCTACACATATAATACAGCTAAACCTTTGCTGGATCGTTAAAGCATTAAATGCTTAACTCTTCCTATACCGGCAATGATACAAATTGCAGTAGTGTGTTGCTTTCTAGCTGTTACCAGAAATTGCGCATTGGTGCAACATTAGTGGCGACTGTCATGCACACCAAAACTAGTGAACTCAAGAACTGGTAATTAAATAGCCGAAGCCATCTCAAGTGGGAGAAAATTATTCTTTCAAGATATAGCCATTCCTAATAGCAGAACCTAATTTCTGTTGCTCCACAATTAATTAATAATATTGTTAAAAATGTTCGTTAATAATAATATTTGTACCCCTGAACCCTCTTTTATTAAACAGGCCTGCACCTGAACTTCCACTTCGTGTGCCTAGATCCTGCAATGCTGCCTATATGAAATGACCAAATGGATCGCCATTTTTATCCTGAAAAGTGAAGACAGAAGTTTGCACTATTTTCAACTGTGGTTGAAGATCAATATTTTTATATCAATAGGTAGAATTTTTAATGTTCAAAACCCCATTATTTTTAAGAACTCTGAGCTACTGCCTTTGGTGCTATACTGTATGAAGGTGGTCTGCATCCTTGCTCAGGTACTTGTAAATTATTAATTTATATTGAATATTTATTACAGTGCAGAGCACTGTAGTAGATATTGTTTCATCACTACCAAGGAAGCCATTTTGTGATGTTTAAACAGTCTTCATTACAGATTTCTCAATAGGCTGTACACTCTCCTCAAAGATTCTTTGCTTTAGATCTTTACAGCATGCTGACCAGGGCTGAAATGAAACTGCTGGAATTGAGGGACTGATGACATTTCGAAATTAGTTTTGTCAGTCAAATCTGGAGGCAAAAGATGTTTTTAGTGAGAAACTTAAAGAGAGGTGAAGTAAACAATTGCTAGTTCTGTTGCCCATCAATATGCACTTCAGCTAGGAAGAATGGAAGAATTGTGTGAAAATCAAATACAAGTAATTGTCTGGATGTATAGATTTATCGAGGGTTAGGTACTGACTGAAGGATCATGTAATGGCTTCTGCATAAAAATTGAGATATTAAATGTGGAAGTCAGGTCTTACAACGTATGAACTTACCCTCTGTAACCAGGCTCTTATTATTGCTTGCTATATATGGGAATATTATGTGGCTCAATCCTGTACACAAAACAAAGTAGTGTGTTGTCTCTTCGCAAAATAATGCAACAGGTGCTTTTGTGCTGTTGTCTGCCACGCTTCGCTCCAGTCCACATGATGGTTCAGGAAAAGATTTTTTCACATATTCTGGTGGTGCCTCACAGGGCTGTCTATACGCACGGAAAGCCCCGGGGTTGGTGTGTAGTGGCGCTGCGTCAATTATACGGGGCTTTCTTGTGGAGCTGCAAAGAAAAATAGTCAGGGACTTACCCTGACTTTTCTTCTCTGGAGCAAGGCAAGTGCGGCGCATCCACCATCTAGCCCTCTTCCGGAGTCGCAGTGGAGGCGTGGCCAGGTAGATGGCTACCCCTGATTGATCGCCGTCTGCTCGGGCAGAGGGCAGGGGGTGGGCCCAGCTGCTGGAAACCCCATGCTTTTGCTGCAGTGTCGGGATTAGCCACCGCCATCCTGAAGCTTCAAAAGTGCAGGGTTTTGCTTGTCGTGGTGGTAATCCGCCACTGTGTAGGCAGTCCCACTGTCACTTGTGGCTTGTGCTATTCTTCTAGACAAGGGGAAGAAGTGGAGCAGACCTTGGTGCAGTATCATATAGGAATTTGGGGCTTATCAAAGCCATAGAAGTCACAATGACTGTGTGTCAGCCTAAAGAGAGAGTAAGACATGGGAACGGATGTGTTGCCTGCGAAGTGCAGAGCCTGGTTTCCCTATTTCCCTTGCAATAGGTAGGGACTGGAAGTGGCAGTTACTGTGACAGTACAAGCCACTGCTTGTACTAACACAACTCCTGCAGATCACCATTCCTTTAAGCCCTTCCTGGTTGTTGTATCAGGAAATGCCAGAAAGCAACTGCCAGAGTAATTTGGAAGCCTACACTTAAGCAATGGCTACAAGAAATTCACTGTATATACCAAGGAAGGGGTACTACCGGCCCCTAATTAAATGTGGGGACAGAAAGCAACAGTTTTGAGAAAATAATGTGATGTATGCAAAAGCCTTCAGGCACTTGCTTATACCATCTACCTCTACCATCATGGTCCGGAATGATCAATTTTTTAAAAGCATTGAACCCATTTTGAGGTTTGAATATCTACCCCAAAATCAGCACTCCCATTTTGAGTATCCTGAGTATCTATTATCTTACATATGACCCTGGAGGTACTTCAACAGATTGCGGAGTTAATTCCCTAGAATGATTCATTTCAGCTCTAGTACTTGTTCCTATCGATCAGCCTTCATTCAAAAGCAAAACCCCACTGGTTTAGATAAAGCCTTCAAATAGACTACACTAGTACAAACCATTTCTCCCCTGTGAAATACCCCAGTATCTGCCCACAGCTGTGTATCATGTCTCATTGTACTGTAATACTGAAATACATTGCCTGTATTTCAAGTGAGTGTATAGGTTTTCCAAACATTTTCTTAATGAAAGAGTACTGTATATCGTACAAGGCAATTTTAACGTCATTGTTTTAGACATGGTACATCATTTCTGCATTAATGCAGATTTCTGGCACTCAATTTTTATTGTTAGGTTTGAAAATGCGCTTTAGTCAGTACAACACAAAGATACTGGCCCTTTTCTGTAATCTATGGTGCAGTAGATCATATAACCACACTTGATTATACACGCTTACACACAGCACCAGTATCATTCCAGCTCAGTCCTTTATCTGCCATCCAAACGGTAACATGTAAAATAAGTAAGCAGAGGACAGGGTGTTCCTTTAGGGTGGGCAACATGCAGCCCGTGGCTCCATCCACCCCACCGCTGAATTTGCAATCTAAATTCCGCAGTACAGCTGTGGCCAACCTCCTACTGATTACTATTTTTATTTTTAAAAAGGCCCATGGGGTCTGTTTTAAAGTAAAATCATGCTCTCGGAAGCCTTCAATGGGCAGGATTTTTCTTTAAAACAAGGTGCGCTTCAGAAGTTGCCCATGCCCTGCTTTAGGATTAGGGAGGTGACATGCCTTTTGGTGAAATGATGGATTTATTCTAGCTCTGGGATGAAGGACCGGGACACATTCCCTTGGGCTTTTTGCATTGCAGGCTCATGGCCAGAGCCAAAATGGACAAAGCCCATTCATCCACACCCAATTCATCCACACCCCATTCATCAACCATCCACTCCTTCTCTCTCACACACACACTTCCCATTTTAACTACTCAAATCATTAACTTTACTGATTTTATAAATCATTAAATCACCCCCTATTGCTGGCCCTGTTTCATGCAAAACAATCCAAAGAATTCAGCACTTTCAAAACATTTATGAAGGTGATCAGTCTTCAAAATGGATCGTTTTTTACTTCTCTGTATACAATAAAAGCTGCATTTTACAAATACTTTATTACTATAATGTCACCCATGGAACAGATAAACTTTGTTCCAGGGTTTTATTTTTGTTATTTTCCCTCTGATGGGTTTACCACCACCACCCTGTTAGCTGTACACGTTTCTGAGCAGTTTGAAGTGGTAAAAAACCTAATGCATATATAGGTATATAATATTTATCTTACAATGTGTCTTACAATGTGTAGACAAGATGATCATACTACACAATACAATGTGTAAAAACAAACCAATCTGAAAATGATCAAAGCCTTTATACTTAATTAAATAGGGTTTCTTTCTTTCCACATTCCTAAGTACAGGTATTGCAGTCAGAGTATATTTGTTCAAAATATTGTGTGTCAATTTGTTGAAGTACAGTTGTTCCAATTATTTAACCAAATGTTTTCTAAAACATTTAAATATCAACATTCTGGTCAAAACAGCCCTTTTATCTGCCCTCCTGTTTTGCTGAAATTATTTTTGTTCACATTTCTAATATTTTGCCAGGTATTTGGACATACATTGATGGTGCTATATAAATAATAATAATAATAATAATAATAATAATAATAATAATAATATACTTTAGTTCTTGATGACTAAATGTGTGGCTGTACAGTAGACTGAAGCAGACTTTCACATACATGGAAGATCCCAAGATCTTTAAGGGTGCAATTCTATGCATGTTTATACCGAAAAACGTCCTAGAATTCCCAGCATGCTGCTAGGATTACGAAGTTTTCTCTCTCTAAATGTCATAGGATTGCACCCTAAGATATTGATTAGCCTGCAAAGAATGTTATATTTCAATCCAATCAGGTTTAGATTGGACTGAATATAAAATTTGACAAGACGATTCTATAGCTGATCAAATCAGCTCTAGAGGGCCCAAAACTCAGGGTCAAATATATCACAATCATAAGGTCCCTGGCATCTCCAATTAAAAAGGATCACAGGTAACAGGATGGGAAAAGATCCTTGCCTGAGACACAGAGTGTCATCACACAGGGAAAATGTGTTTCTTTACCGTTGCTTCTCCGCTCACATGTTTTTGTCCCTCATTACTTCCTCTTCTGCCCGGAGGGGAAAGAGGAAGTAAACAAAGACAATGTGGACCATTCAGGGGCCATTTCAATCATGCCACTTTTCCTGCACACAGCAGGAGATTGTGGCAAATTCCATTTTTTTTAAAAAAAGTCAGATTACAAGGGGTCTATTTTGTGATGGAAAAATGATTGGAAGGAGCAGGAGGCTTGCTGGAGGTGGACATCATCATCTAAAGGATGCGCACATATCTATAAGTGGGCAGTAGTGAGTGTACGATAAAACACACATCTGATGAACCTCCCGGTGATCTTTGCCGTTAGATGGACCACATTCCATTTAAGGCAGCTTCATATATCAACATGCCAAATACTGTCTCAAGCCATTAGTCCATCTATCCCACTACTATGTACTCTGATCTCTCAAAGGTCTTAGGCAGAGGCATTTCCCATTCTGGTTACCTGAGATCCTTTTAACTTGCTCTGCCCCTGAATGAACCTGTGATCTTCTGCATGCCTGGTGTCTTACCCTATAAATATTTAGTCAGCAGTTAGGACATTTCTGAATACTTCCTTATTTTTCTCCAAATTAGCCAAGCAGCCATCCAGGGCTGGATTTAGTAGAAAGGATGAGCAACTGACCCAAAAATGTGAGGGGGGTTAGCTAGCATAGTCCAAATAGA
Organism: Elgaria multicarinata webbii; assembly: GCF_023053635.1. Taxonomy (NCBI): domain Eukaryota; kingdom Metazoa; phylum Chordata; class Lepidosauria; order Squamata; family Anguidae; genus Elgaria; species Elgaria multicarinata. The sequence continues at coordinate 74,754,412 of NC_086178.1, read as the reverse complement.
TTTGGGGAACCTATGATAGGCTCCTTTCCACCTCTCGTTCAACATCTTTATGAAAACAGCCTCGTATACATAATTATCAATTAGAGTTAGATTTTCTTCTCCCTTCTTTGTTCATTTTACCAATATTGAACCAATTCTAAGCCAGCTAAAAATAACAGGTTTACATATTCTCTTTCTTCCTGTTAACATAATGTTGACAAATAATTTGTTCTGTACTATATGAAACTGTTTCTAGCTTCCAGACCTTTGGTCATCACTGTTGTCTATACAGTGTGTTAATATCCAGAGTCACTAGTCTCTGCTTCTTCAGGCAGAAAAAACAGAACTTGGAAGACCTTTGGCCTTTTTCTAGTAAGTAATTTATCTTTCCCAATTACTGTGCCCTGTATCTAGGCAACCACAGCAGCCATGCTTATGAATAAACCAAATAAATATATCCACATCACAAACAAAACCAATAAAGCAAAATAAAATCCTCTTTAGAAAACAGTTTGGGTCCTAAAGCTTGCATATGTTACGGTGTAATTACAGACACTTTAATTTATAAGGTATTTTGGAAAATGTTAATGTAATATTTATGCTAAATGAGGAGAGTTACTGATGATTCTACTACTCCACTTTTTTTTTTTTAGAAGGGATTTGACATTTCAGTTGAAATGAAAAGCAGGTGCTGTTGGATCTCTTTAAATTACCTTTCGTGCATCTTGAGTAGTTTGTTTTTCCAAGGGCATCCAACTTCCTCACTCAATGCAATTTCATTCTCTTTGACTGCCTTTCTTAGAAAATTCCAGTGGTCATGATTAAAGTAGTACCACATTTTATTTCACTTAGCAGGAATCCTTGGAAGTGATTGCCTTAAAAAGATGGCAGATTTTTGTCAGTATCCAACTGTGTCTTTCCACTAGTGCAAATGATGTTGTAGTAGTGGAAACTAGGTATCAAACTATGCACAAGGGGAGAGTCCAACTAAAGTTGTAGTTGCAGAAGTTTTTGTGCAACCTATTGTGCATTATGCTTGCACAACTGGTTGTGCATTGTGCTTAAATAAGTGCAAGATTTCACAGAGTTCTCTAGCACTATTTGCCGAACGACACCATCAGATACTGTCCTTTGTAAATTCCATTCTTTCTTTTGGTAACAAGTATTTAATCTGCACATCATTTTCTCTGTATTTCTAATCACAAAGCAATACTATATAAGCGATACTATATAAGAATTAAAGAACTTATTCAAGAAATAGTCTGTGCCTGCTCTGTGCCCCAATCCAGCAGGCAAAATAGCCCATCTTATTCCTAATTATAACAAATATATAGAATTAATTCCTATTTTACAACTAGGGATTATCAATGCATTGCCAAACTGAAATTCAAACCCAGGTCTTCCAGTGCAAAGCCCTACTCAGTAGCTACTGGAATCAAATTCTCAAATGATGACAAAGTGCCTCCACCCAGCTAAGGATACTCACTGATGTAAACAGGTTGTATATCACTAGCTGGATGCATCAGAATTTGCAGCTTGAGTGAGGATCTCATCAATCTGCACTTCAAAGCTTTCAGTGGGATATGCATTTCAGGCTGCAATACTATTGTCCCTGTAAAGGTGTCCCAGGGGCTATAGAATGCTGAAGACCTCCATCCACCAACCACCACAAGCGGAGAAGGAGATCTGCATACAGAGAGGGGGGTCTTCCGTAGTTGACAACAGAGCTTTCAGTCACCCTGGCTGCCCTGCTGCTGCTGGTGGGGGCAGTTAGGGGTGCAGTATTTGGCCGACTGAGGAGCCTCTGGATCCAAGGCCCCTTCATTCCCACAATACAGCCTCCTAAATAGAGCTGGAAACTACTCCAGATGACAACGACAATGGAAGCAGGAAAAAGGGGGATCTCCAACCTTCTGCTTTGGCCAGCTTGAGACAGCAGGGTTTAGGAAGCGGCGTTTCCTCCACCGTAGCCCTCCCAACCACACATTAGGATTGCTGTTTATACACATCCACATTCAAATTCTGGCACAATTGGTCATACGTAAAGTTCTTTCTTAAGCATTTCCAAAGTATAAATAGTGTGCCAGTAGGAGGACCAAAAATACAATATGTTAGTAATAAGAATTTTTTTTTAATCCTTGAAAGGAAACTCATATTTCTACAGAGAATTGTAACATACCTTTTAAGTAAGCAAGATAACTTTAAAGCTGAATACAAATACTTCTGTTTATTAGCCTTTGGCAAATATTAGGTTTTTTCTGGATTTCATGGGAACTAGCTTTCTTTGGCTAATTTTATAGCTATCATCTCCCATACAGAATTTTGTACAGTGTGGAAAATGCTATTAAACCTCTTCTTGTGGATTCAGCAAGCAGAAGGAACACACAACTGTGTTAATGTTGTATTCTTTAAATATAAAACAACAACTGTGATTGTGCATGCCTTACACATGCACTTTAAAAGTAAGTTTGAAATCAATTAAGTTTCACACATGCCCACTAGAGTAGGTTACAGTAAATAGAAATGACCTACAGAATGTTATGCATGTTTACATCCCAATAAAACCAAATGCACAGAGTGGAGTCCCTAAGGCCCACTGCTTTCAAGTGCTATCTTTGGAAGAAAGGGCTGATTCACACATGCATGCTTTTCACTTGATGTTTCATCACTTGATCCTTTAGCACTTCATGACTCTCAGACAAATGTGTGAACTAGCTTCTGCTGAAAAGTATTAAGTTGATATGGTGAAATACAATTTTCCTATCTGTGATTCATAATCTGTGATGGCTGATCCACATACGCAAATCAATGAATAATTAATGTGCATGTGTAAGCCTAAATTCCATCAAAAACAATGGGATTTATTTCCAAGGCAATGACCTTAGAAACAACACAGCAACTCTGTGGGAGCTGTTGAGTCATGCATGGTGCCTTGCTTGCCATGGTTTATTGTGTTATGCGAACCCAGGCAGCAAAAGGTTGTTTGAGGGTTGGACAGTCCTCAAATAAACCCAAAACAAGTCATGGGTGTAATCTACAAACAATCCCTTCCCCTTGGGTTTGCATTATATGGCAAACTAGGTGCCTACTGGCACCATGCAAAAACAGCACCCAGCCCAATGCAACAGCCCTCACAGGTAAATTAAATCATGGTGGGCTATTGTGTTGTGTGAACCTGGTCAGAGTGTTCAAGACTAGAACATTAAGCAGATTTAACTTCCTCTGGACTGCAAGCCATCACCCTGCACCACAATCCAATGCATCCAAAAGGATCTCTAGTTTCTGCAACAGAGGGAGCTGATCTATGTGCGCGGCGCGCGCGCGCACGCACGCACACACACACACACACACACACACACACACACTTTTTTGCACATATGATTTGGCCCAGTCAATTGAGATGAATAGGGAATCCATTTAGTAAAAGAACATTTTATGTAATTTGGGGAAGATAATGGGATTGGGGGAAACACACTTTAGTGACATACAGGGTAATTGCATTATTCTTGCTTTTAATATGCACCGTGGATTGGAACTATGTGATGCAGTCTTCATAATTTTATACAGAGCTGTTTGGCCAATTTGAATGTATGAAAGCTGCTTATAGTGAGTCAGCCTATTTGTCTGCCTAGCCTAGTATTGCTTTTCTGGCTGGCAGCACTTCTCTGGGAGCCTTCTGATCAGATCCGTTCAACTGGAAAATTCATAGGACAGAACTAGGGCCTTTTGAACACAAAGGAAATGCACTACCACAGAGCTGCTCTCCAGTTTGCCAGTGCTATGAAACTTTAACCCATTTGATCTACATGTATTGGAGCTCATCTGGAGTCCTTATAACAGGTCAAGACAACAATCCAGATAAATAGATAAATAATAATTATTTCTAGAAGTGTTCTGCTAGAGGTTTAGGCCACAGATGCATGTTGCATTGACCTTAGGTTGCCTGCCAAGAAGGTCAGTTTTCTCCGTTTGTGTGTTTCATGCTGAGGGCAGGGGGAGAGCAGGAAGGACTCATGGCCACATGGTGAGAAGAATTCCACAGTCCTTGTTCATAAATAACCACAAATTGCAATTTGTAAACATGGATTAAACGAGAGCGAAACAATTAGTTAAACTGAAGAATGGCTCCATATTGAAACAACTGATGATCTTGTAAAGGGGATTACTTGGTTTATAGTTTAAAATGTTCTAAGTTATTCACAAACTAAAGGAGCAACATGTAAGCTGGAGGCTTACAAAAACATACCTTAATGTTTGATAACTCACAGTAAAACCATAAAAAGCATTGTTCTCAGAGAATCGGTCACAGAATATTGAGTTGGAATAATCTTAATGTTCTGGTTAACCCTCTAGCCCAAAATATGTCCATCCACACTTTCCCACTTAAATCAGCTCATGAACAGACTATAGTATGCTAGAAACATAGTAGGCGAACCAAAGAACAAATAGCACAGAAGTCAAGCAGGTGAGCCACATGCTACAATGAATGGGAAAAGGGAAAGTTCACTAGTCAATCTTAGTAAGAGAAAAAACATTTTCCTGCCCTAAGTATGGTTACCTGCCAGACATTTGTTATGATCGAAAGACATCTGCCAAGTGTTTCCAGCGAACCACTGATCATAATTCAACCAGCTCCACCCTAGCTTGATGACTCCTGTTGTTGCAATTCTTGATGATCCAGAGGAAGGGAAAGTCTCCTCCAAAACATAGGTGGGTAGCCAACCATATGTTGAAGTTAAACTGGCCAATGATTATGTGGGAGTATGTCCAATAATTTTAGCTGTGATTGGTATAAAATTCTGATAGTAGATAACCCCATTGAATCATTAATGAGCACTGCAGGACATGTTTTCCATAACTGTGAGCTAGACTAGGCCTTTTTTTCAGTTGCAAGCATGCTTTTTTCCCTTTTCTTTCAGAGCCGGCTGTGAATACTTTTGTATAAATCTCATCACACTGGTAACAGATCTTCTCTACAGTCCTAATCTTCATCTCAAGGTGCAGGGTTTACTTACAGGACTCTGAACTTGTTTAGCAGAGATGTCTAATCCTTTTTCAGAGGTTGCTGATTCTCTTGAGCTGATGCAGTGTGATGGTTAAGAGTTCTGACTCAAATCTCAATTTTGGCATGAACTCCATGGGTGGCCTTAACCTCATCCTTCCATCTGCAATATAGGGTGAATAATCCTGACCTATCTTGAGAGGGGAGTGAGAGTGCACCAGCTAGCCATCCTTCCTCCATGCAGATGTACCCTCTGGGTCCATATCTGCTGGTTGCACATCTAGCATTAGCGTTAAGAGACTCTACACATGTACAGATGTAAGGGTCTTCTGTGCAGGCAGGAACTCTTGGCCAATTAGGGTTCTACTTGAGTAGAGGAGCCCTACATACATCAGTACCCCTTCACAATAGTGCATGGCCTGCAGGGGACACAGCTGGCCCTTATGTCAGTGTCAAGGGGGTATGGCTATGGGCTATAGTCAGCTGTCTCCTCCATACTTGAGATACACATGTGGAGGTGGGTCAAATGAACATCCCTGTAAATATTACCAAGAAGGGGGGCATTTATGCCCAATGCTTTTAGCAACATATAAATGCAAAGGATTGTAATTGTTATTAATGTATCAACACTCCTTGTTTACATGAGCAGAATCCCAGGCTCTCTCTTTCATGTCTCTCTTTGCTCATTATTATGAGTTACTACTTCCTAGTACAAAATTGAACATCAGAAGAGCCATGCTGGATCACACCAAAGGCCCATCCAGTCCAGGAATCTGTTCTCAAAGTGGCCAGCCAGATGTCCGCGGGAAGCCAAACGACATAAGCACAACAGCACCTTCCTGCTCGTGTTCTCCAGCAACTGGTATTGAGAGGTGCAATACCTCTGATACTGGTGGTAAAGTACAGTCATCATAACTAGTAACAGGCCAGTAGTCAAATTATCCTCCAAGAATTTGTCTAATCCACTTTAAAAGCCATTAAGGTTGGTCACCATCAGGTATCTGTGACATACTCTTGCACTGTTAACTATTGCTGGTTACAGTCATCAAAGGTTTCCTAGAAAGGTATCAGTTGATACATTATTTTATACTAGAAAATAAAAATGTGTTACTGCATCAAAGCAAAAATAAACCTTTCAAACTGTTTTGTAAGCCTTCCTGAAAAACCGTTTTTGGGGGGGGCAGGATATACATTCCTTAATAAATCTGTGGTTAGAATATCCTTTTGAAACTGAAACCACATGCAGACTTCCTTGCAGGATGTACCAATGAACCAAATAGTCTTTGTTTCTCAAGACAATGCAACTAGACAAGGCAGGGAAGGTTTGAGAGTTTATGCAACTAACAATTTCCAAGGACATTTCTACCTGGGACTGAAAGGTTTCTCTCTTTTTATTCCTGTGTTCCATGTTGTCATTCAGACATACTTTTAGCATGAAATATAAAATGCAGTCTGAATTGCTGTTAGGACTGACTCAAAAGGTGCTATCATTCTTTGCAATAAGAGTAGCAACTGATATGTAATTTGAACTGCTCATAACCTGATCCATGATACATTTTCATGGAAGTTTAGTCCCATTAGTTGAAATCAATGGGAATTTCTTCCATGTAATGTGTTTAGGGCTGTGGTAACAGACAGTTAATCACAGACCATTTAACACACTATGAATGGGTATTAGCGCTACATAAACCATTGCATTAATGTTTATGAACCATACCCTTATAATGCTTTCAGTTAAATTTCAGTTTGCTAAATCTTTTTTTTTAACATAATGCACTATGTAACAGTTTGCCTTACTTTCATACACATTTTTGTAAAGATTATTGCAGTAACTTGTTAAAAAGAATACAAACATATGTTTCAATAGCAGGACAATCTATTCAATGTTAAGTATTCTATATTAAATAAACAGTAAATACATCTTTAGTTATATGCTGTTTTGTGTGTTCTGTAATTTTTAAATGAGTTTGAAAATGGAATGGTTTTGTTGTCTAGATATGGGGTAATTAATTTTCTCTCTAAAAATGGAAAATTATTTGAGAACAATTAATAACCTCTGGAGATTTTCCTCCTGAAGGTGCCATTAAGACTTTAATCCTATTTAATTGTATCCATTGAACTTAGAGGGACTCAGTGGGAGTAAAGATGCATAGGATTGAACTGCAAGGTTAGTTTGTTTTTTAAAGCACATTGTTAGTTGTTAGCACTCAAGGAAACAGGAAGCCTCCATGGTGGCTACCTTCATGCATGATTCAAATCGACTCTTCTGGAGTTAAGGAAATATGAATAATTCTGACTGAAGAAATTGTATTACATTATGGAGGTTGGCTATTTTGGGATAGACGTTAAATGAGGCAAGTGGTCTTGGAGCTGTTCACATGCTGAATGGTAGAAGTGAAAAAGCCACTAAGTGGCAACATAAGAAGAGTCCTGTTGGATCATACCAAAGATCCATCTAGTCTAGTATTGTGTTTCCAACTATAGACAATCAGATGGTTCTGGTAAGCTCACAGGCAGGGCATGAAGGCAACAGCTCCCACCTGGTTCTGTTGTTTGTCCCCAACATCTGGTATTAACAGGCATATTCTCTCTGAACTTAGGGGTCCCATTCAGCTAGCAGGGCAAATAGCTAGTAATAGACCTCTCCTCTACAAATTTATCTAATCCTCAGCTATTTAAAGCTAGTGGACATCATTACATTTTGTGATAGCTAATACCATAAGTTAGATAATGCTGTTGGAAGAAGTAGCTTATTTCTTTTTTTTTTCTTTTTCTTTTTTTCTTTTTTGGCCCACCTTGAATCAACTGCCAATCAATTTCATGATGTTAGATGATCCAAAATTCTAGTATTATGAGAGAGGGAGGGAAAAGTTCTAGTAAACCTCTCCACAACACTCCTTCATATAAATTGTATCCTGATGAAGTATTAAAAAATAGTGATGTTTATGGAGAATACCACAGTTTAATAGGTTCAGAGTGGAGAATATTGCTTAGTCCTAGCTGATCTTTAAAGCTAAAAGCAACAGGGATTCTATGACAGCTTCTAAATTTTACAAATAATGGCATAATTCAAGGAATTGCTCCGATAACTGTCATAAATGGTTTTCATGAAACAAAACATTCTTTGGCTACTCTTCAAGCATATCCATGATTGATCATGTTTTTGATAAATAGAATATTTTTGGAAAGATACAGAGTTATACAAATGAAATTGTCCCAGCAAATACAAAGATGAACAGATTAATTCCTGGTGAAATTGGAGTACACATCACATTGGCCAACTGTGGCCACATTATACATTTTATGAATAATACAGATACTGATGAGGCAGTGTACCCAGGTTGTTGAGAAAGGCACATTCGAGTGCACAGGAGGCTCTGGAAGATGGTGTGTGTTTACTTAAGAAGTCTTAACATATGTCTTGGTTTTTTTTAAAAAAACACAGTATCATACTCTACTACTATGGGAGGAGGTAGGAAGATGGTTTCCTGCTAACAGGGCAAGAATTTATTAAGAACTAATATAAGATTTGCTCCATGCACCAAATAGTACTTACGTTCTCACTGCTGATTGCTGTGTTCACAATAAAGCTTGAAAGTCTTATGGATTTCAGAAATGTCTACTTGGCATCAACTACTAGCTTTTTAAAACTGTGAAAAATACATTGAAAGAAACAATGAAAAAACCCATGATTTCAATAGCAGGAAATGAACTGTTCAAATCAGAAGATGAGAAATTTTGGGTGTCTTTGCTGGTGGGAAGACACAGAACTGAGTTTTATACAATATGAAGATGTTGATGTGCACAGTTGGAAGAACAATTAAAATGTAATTATAGAGCTATAAGCCTGGAAAAAGGGGAAAACATATTAATGCTACTGACTGATGATCGCTATTTTTTATGTTATACCTATATTTTATTCATGAGGTTGCTGTTGTATTTTTATTGATACAAAATATCAAAACCATCAAGATATTTCCCCAAACACAAGTTCACAAGGCATCAAATTAATAAATAAAATGCTTTTCTGTATGTCTGTTATGTGAACAAAGGAGACCAATAAATTTGAAAATAATCTCTGATTGGTACACATTGCCTCATTTTAATACAGCTGGTTAACACCACCATCTTTGCTGTCTCCCATACTTCTTTTAAAGCCCTACCTTGATTTGGAAAATTGTAGGCCACCACCAGTAGCAAGATATAAGCATTTTTTGCTCCAATAATTAGGTTAATGGTTAACTTCTTTAAATCATCTGAAAATCTGTCTTCCAAATAACCTACAGGGACAAACTTATAGTCAAACAGAACCAAAGTTAATAGAATTTGCTCTATTATGTTGATTTAAACCAAAACTTATTAATAACTGGCAAGTGCCCCAGGTGTGAAAGAAACTCCCATATTCTGAACACTCTCTTCACCAGTTTCAGCTCACACCCTGATGGGTTAGACAATCTTACAGGTGTTTACTATTTATATGGAACTTAAAGTGGCTCTCTTCTATACAGTGTGGAAATGAGATTTTTTGTATTCTGGATGCTTTCAGCAAAAGACAATTCCACGTTTTATTTTCCATTATTGCATATTTCTATTTGCATAAAACTTGATGTCATATTTGAAATCACTCAAGTAATTATATCTTTCTGCACACATGGAATTAACAAAGTTGCATCTAAGATTTTTGCATACTATACGTTTGATGGTATTAATGGCATAATGCACTTCTACCCCATAGTGACTGATTCTGAAAAGTGATTGGTTGTAACCTTGTTATGTCATGTTGCAATAATATTGTTGCTTTTATAGTGAAAGAATTTGGGATAAATATTACAACACAAATTCACAGACTTTTATATAGGTACGCTCTACTAGTATTTGATTATATGACATGTCTACCATATGGTAGTCACTTGACATAGCCTCCATGTGGTGGTTGCACCATGCAGTAGTTCTAACATTTCCATGGCACCACCAAACATTGGCAAGAATGTCTAAAGGACACATGGAAACTATACATGGGGGTGAGGAACAGATGTTATTGGACCCCAACTCCCACCAGCCCCAGCCAATATGGCCAATAATCAGAGAGGATGGGAGTTGAGTCCAATACCATCTCGAGAGATACAAGGGTCCCCTACCCCTACTATGCAGGATGGTGATAATCCTGGGGGCGTTAGTGCAGCTGCTTCACTCCACACACCTTGGAGTCTGCTCCTAATAGTCTCAACATGGTGGTCATAATGTAAAGCCCAGCCTTTACATGTATATAAATATGTTTTGGATTTGGGCTTTTCTGCAGTTTCTTAAATTACAATCATAAAATGTTCTATTCACTGCTTAATTTTATTAACTCACTACTAAGTTCAACTTGCTCATTACTGTCTATAGTTAAGAATAAGAACAGATCCTGGAAGTTGGGATTTAAATTCTGTGGCCTTGGCCAGTTAGTTAACAGCTGCAACTGGAGTGAAAACATCTTTCAGTTCTAAACATCCCTTATGCACATTACATTTCTCCATCCATTTTCCAACTGAGAAGTACTGATTATGCTCCCTCTTTCCCAAAAACATTGATCAAACTTTCTTCCAATCTGTATACATATTGTAAGCAATTTCACAGTCAATCATAAACATGATAATATTTTTAAAGCAGTGTTGATTGTCTGGTCATGCTGCAGATGTGTTTTAAATTGTGCCGTATTTCTTGTGCTCCTTAGGAAGACCACCCTCATACAGGTTTAGAAGAGGTGGATATTTGGAATGGATTTCCTGTTATTCTGCTTGATGTTACATCGTTTAAAACAGCTTGTTTCACCAATCCTTGACACCGTGACAGTCTGAAGGGATTCCTTCATGTGTACTTAGGTTCAAAACAACAATTGCAGTAATAGCAACTACAATTACAATGAGAGAATCTAAATTTAATGAGCAGCTTTTAGGTGACATAGAAATTTGGGTAGGCTACAACATAAAAAGATGAGAGCTTTCTATAAAATACTGTTGGAACCACACCAGGTTGAAACAGAAGTTTCAGAAGTGGCTTACAGTATCTCCCTTAACAATAGATAACAAGTGATGTTTGGTTGCACATGACTTGACCCTGATGTTAACATTTTACAAAATGCAAACGCAAACTAAACTAGGTGGCATACTCAAGTGGGACATCAGTGCAGCGAAAGAGATCTTGACTCTTCCACTCAGCCCTGCCTAGAGAATCGTGCCACCTCAGGCAATGTGGCAGTGCCGCCGCCACCATCCTCAGCCAGCCTAACACTGTTTTTGCGGCTAACACCCACACACTCCTGCATGCCATCCTTCCTCCCTGCTTGGCTGGCCAGCTGGCCAGCCTCTCTCTTACAAATTTGGCAAGCCAGCTCAGTTGGTTACTCGCTCCTGCAGCATGGCTGCTGCTCTCACCTTCTGCCCCAATGACCATAGCCTCTCATGATAGTTTAGGAGCCCCGTGAATAGCTGGGGGGAAAGGCAGGAGTGATAGGGCAGGGAGGAGCAAGTGGCCAACCAGCTGCCCAAGCAAGTGAGGGGTGGGTACGCTGCGTGGGCAGGCAGCTGAGCAGCCAAAGCCGCAACGGCCATCCTGACGGAAACAGGGCAGGGAGAGCGACCCAATTCACTCCTGCTAGGTGCTTGTTCCTCCCAGTGTGGCCACTGCTCTCACCTTGTACCCCAACTATCACGAGAGCTCAGCCAGGGCCAATAGCTCATAGGAGTCTCATAGGCGGCTGGGGGATGAGATAGGCGTAAGTAGCCAGCCAGCTGCCTGAGCAATTGAGAGTGTGGATGGCCCAGTGGATAGGCTGGACAGGCAGTGGCTGAAGCCCCGGCTGCCCATAGTAGGAAGAAGTGGCAGCCTTCATGGCAGGGGCAGCGGCAAAATTTGCCTCCCTTTCCTGCTTTGCCGCCTGACGCGGGTGCTTGACCCCATGTAATGGTGGGACCAGCCCTGCTTCTATTTGAGCTATTTTCCCACTAATTTCCCTCTGTTACATATAGTTTAGTCCTGAATAAAATGTTGCTGTGGTAACATTTTTCCTAATGTCTGGGGAGCACTGCAAGTAAAAGTTCTATGGCTGGGGCATCTAACATGGTGCCTCTCTTGGGGTGCACCAGGCTCCCTGCCTCTCCTGATTTTAATTTTATTTCTTCAAGATTTTAAGTGGCAGTGGCATATTGCAAAGTGAAGGGCTGCCCTCCAGGGCCATCTTTGTTTCAGTTCAAAAGAGTGGTCTGGTGTTTTTGGAGCTCAAGGCAGCATGCAACGGTGTCATTCAGCTAGCACTAGTGGAAACCAGGTTCTGAAATATGCACAAGAGGAGAATCCAACTTTTGCACAAGTGCGGTTGTGCAAGTAGTTGCACAACATGTTGTCCATGCAGTTGTGCATTATGCTTGTACAACCCGTTGCACGTTACATTTGCACAACTTGTGCAAGCATTTGTGGAACGGATTGCACAAGAGGTTGTGAAAGTGTAGCGGGTAACCACTTGCAGAATGGAAAGATTCGGTGGAGCTCCACTAGCACTATTTGAGCTTCTGGAATGACACCATGGGATACTGCTCTCGGATCCCACCTCTGTCTCATACGTAAATTCTTGAGCAAGTTGTTTTCTTTCAGTCTCACCTTTTTGTCTTCTGGGATGAGCGTTTTGTGACCAGCCATGCCCACCACAGCAGCCATTTTATGAACAGGCAAGGCTCCTCCCATCAGTCATCTTTTGAGAGCACCTGCAACATTCTCTCAAAACTCCAAATGGGTCCACTGACAATTCACAACAGGAACAGAGACTTAGAGCATTTCTACACCAGGGGAAATGCCGCAACTCTACCACAGCTCTCTGCTTCTGTTTTCGTCCCACGATCACGATATGCTCTCTTTACACACATTTCCCTTCCCCCTCCCCTTTATCCAGTTCTATATGCTTCATTTATACAGCCACAAGATGGCGCTGTAGTCTGCCTCTTCTTATAGCATAATTTCCTCTTTTCATGCTGAAACAGAAAGGTGTTTTTTTTTGTTACTAGTTTTTTTCCGTTTCAAATTAAGCCGTGGAAATCCTTCCAAAGTACAAGAGAGGCCTTGGAGGTTTACAGCATCAGTGGCCAGTCACGAGTGTGCTATAAATCACTAATTTAGAGATGCCCTTGGACTCCTGATGGTATTGGATTCCAGTCTTAAACAGGAAATATTAGAAACATATCTGGCCAGCCCCCCATTGGGTGATGGAGTATGTAAGTTGGAGAAAACACTATATACATGTTTGAGCCTAGTTTGTATGAGAATAATTTCACTCCTAAAACGGTTGGCAAACATTTTTTCGTCAGTAGATTGACTTTATTAATGAATAGTTTGCAATGCAATCCAAGGCATGTCTACTCAGAATTAAGATGCACTGAGCTCAATCGGACTTACTCCCAAGTAAGTGTATATAGGATTGCAGCCTAGCAGAGCAATCCTATGGATATTTACTCAGAAATGTGTCCTCCAGTGTTTAATGAAATTTATACACTTAAGTGTGTATAGGACTGCACACTTAGTCTGAAAGTTCTCTAAGGGAGAACCCATGTTCTCCCTTAGCTACAGTTTTGTGCCAGTTGCCCCTTTATATTAGCGCAAACTAGAAAAACTTCATGGCTGATTAAAGCTGCACTAGCCCCCAGAATTCAGGGTCACACTAGCAATCGTTAGGATGGAGCTCAGGGTCCATGTGGTCTATTTCCCCCTCCCCCAATTCTATTTCCACCTTTTCCTGCTCTAGAGAAGCACTTCTGCATTGCAACAGGATGCCCACAGCACTGGCTCATTAGTGCCTAACTAGACATGGGGCCTGTTTAACCCACGATGAGGCTACGGTGAATGCAGGGTATATGTGGCCATTTTTAATATGCAACTCCCACTCGGGGTTATAATGTTGTGTGAACCCAGTGAGCATGAGTTAAGCAAGGGTTGCTTAACCCATGCTGGCCAGGTTCACATAACACAACAACCCCCAAGTGAGGATTGCATATTCAAAGTGGCACCTGTGAGCACCACAGCTCATCATGGGTGATGGTAAATTTTTGGAAAACAAATGGCTGTGGGGAAGGTTTCAGCCTCCCCTGTGTGTATGATGATCCTAATCTGCGCCCCACACTTTTGAGAAGAAAGCGAGGGTCAGATGGACACTAGTTATTTAACTTATAGTGCTGTTTGATGCTTAGTGTCAGTGACTGCTACTATTCAAGTACATGATAAAAAACCCACTTCTGAGCCTGAAATCAAAGAACAGAAGACACCCACCACACCACCCACCACTACCCAAAATAAAAACAATGTAAAAACTGGCCATAGTTAGAAAATTATGCTTTAAAATGCAGATTTAAGCACCAGAGAAATTAGTGAAGAAGCAAAGCTAACGTTTTAATCAAGATGTCCCAAGAATGTGTAACAACGAAACAGGAAAAAGGCAAACAACTAGACCTCAGGAAAGATTAGGATTTCATTTACTTGCTTCACACAGTTGCGATGAAGAAAGATCAACTGTCATACTACTTGATTGCCTTTTTTTATCTTCTATTATCGAAACCACACTCTAAAAAAGAACAAAAGAAAACTTTTAAGTGATAGGGAGGGATAAATGCTAATAAACTAGAAATCCGAAGATGAATTCAAGCATGATAGAACCATACCTGCCTGTTCAAACCTCTAGCCATTTCCAGGGCACCTTTGCCAAACTGAAAAAAGACACAACAACAAAAAATGGCATGTTCAATTTGTACTTTAAATATTTTGCAGCTGTGTTTTGTAAAAACAGTTATCTAAAAATTACCTCATTTTTAACATCAGGATCTGCTCCCCTCTCTAGCAATAACTTAACCAGTTCCTCTTGGTTATTTAATGCTGCCACCTGGAAGTAAAAGTAGGAGGAAATTGCTGTATTTAATTTCATGTTATATACCTCCCAACATCTAGAGAATCTAAGGACTTCTTGGCATAAGACTGAATTTCTCACTAAAAGTCACATGCATTGAGTGAACCTTGTGTGCAGTTCATCTTTTGTCATGAAAATATGTACATCTGTTATGCAGGGCACACATGTAGTAGGAAACTGCTTCAGTGCAAACCAACATACATGTTCATCACATATGACCAACTACAATATGGATTTATTCAAGTTCCTATAGTGACATTTGTTCTATGTAGGAAATGTGTGTTCTGTGAAGTACCCTAAACTTGAGTTTACATAATCAAAATCCTATGTGTATTCATCTGTATTCCAGATGTAACCTTTGATCACTTTGATCATTTCAATCAAAACAATATAGGTGAGAAGAGTTTTGCAGTGAATTGGAGCATCCTTTGAGGGGGGAGCTCTCTCTCTCTCTCTCTCTCTCTCTCTCATATTGATTTCTGTTTTCTCTGACTTATATCCCACAGCTGGTTGATTGCATAAAATAAGTTTGTTCCCTGACAAAAAAGTAGTGAACTAGAACTGCTCCAGAGAAAAAAGCAGACGCCTCTTTTTTTTTCAATGAGAGCCAATGGTTGCATTCTGTCAATAGGTGCTGCCCTATAAGGGTACCTACTGACTCAATGTACTGTAAGCAGTACACAATATTAGAACACCATTCCAAAGGAGGAAATAGACACACATCAACGTGTTCCTATCTTGAAAGTTCCTGCCTGACTAACTTGCAACTGATGAGAAGCAAATCTCCATCTTACTACCATCTCTAGAGAAACTGACTTGTTATAACTTTTAATAGGAGTATAACAAATGAGGGAGACCAAAGGGGAGGCAGTATTTTCTTCTAAATGTGTGCCTATTCGTCCATGTACATGCAATCATGATGTACATCGTGGGCAGGGCAAAGGGAAACTGGAGGTGGGAGACAAATTAAAATAATATAAATAACACAATTAGAGTACATGCAGCACACTTTCAGTAACAGGAAGGACTTGTTTGAATCAGTGAATAAGCAATTAGCAGCTTAAGGTTCTTCCCTAAAGCATGAATAAATACGATACTCTTATTGCATACAGTCTGTTCTTCAAGGTTTTAGTTCTGTTGACTATATTATTTAATTCTTCAGTTGACTATATTACAGTCAAGAGTCAGCCAAACACAACTGCAGCAGAGTAAGCCTGCCAAACTTTCTGGATAGCTGAACAAAAACCGTTTTAATATACCCTAATGGAAGTCACGATTTAATGGCTATTCCATGCAGTTCATGGCAGCAAACCTGTCTACTAACAAGAAGCATCAATTAATTATGGCTTCCTGAAGTGAGTACCTTGTATGATGCGGTTATTTGCAAAATATCGAAATCACACTTTATCATTGCAGTGTATATTTAAAACATCATACATTTCATAGGAACTGGACTGGTTCAGCATGTAGGACATGTACAGTTGGGATAATTTCTACACATCGTTTGTGTACTGCGCAAGTATGTTGACATCCTGTAGTCTTGCAGAGCTGTGTGGATATCCACTTTCTACAGTGGCAGTGGAAGTTGCCACTATATGAGGGATCTGAATATTAATCAGCAATGAGAACTTGTTTCTACAGATCATTAAAAATAGCACCCAAACACCTGTTTGTAAGTACAGAAAAGTACTTGCTCTCTCTCCCTGTGCAGACAGGAATGAAAACATGACAGAAAAGCATCTTGATCTTTATAGAATCTACAAATGCAGTACTTCAGAAAGATGAATTTCCAAGTATGAAAGAATAAGAGGGCTCATCCTATTAAAGAAACATTTGAATCTGCTCAGATTATGTACTCCATTTCATGCACCAAACCAGAAGAGATATTTTGATATAAAGTGCCTTAACAAGAGAAATCAAAGAGGAAATGAAGTGTTGCTTTGCAGATCCACCTGTCGTGACAACGCAAGGAGTTCTCAAGCTGGGTACCAGTAAAAAAAAGGGGGGGGCTCCTTGCATAGGCATTGCATGCTGTTTGATGAGCAACATTAGGAGTAGGGCTGTGCACGGACCCCCCACCCCCGATCTGCTCTGGATCCTGATCCGCAACTTTCGGATCGGGTCCGCTCCACTTTGGGACAATCCGCCTCTGGTCCACTCTGCTCCGCAGCGGATCCGGAGCTCTGCATTTCCCCCCATAGACTTGCATTGAAAATGTCAAACGCCTATAACTTTTTTAGTGTTAAAGTTAGAAATGTGAAAATGGGCACCAGGAGAGCTTATAAATACATCCTTAGGTATGGCCACTTTGAAGGAAATCAGATCATCCCCTGATTTTTGGTGAATTTTTAAAAGATTTCCCCACCACCACCATTTACAGAAATGCATGTACAGTGTCTCCGTCATTTTTCCAGATACACACATGCAACAGGGCACCAGGAGAGCTTATAAATACATCCTTAGGCATGGCCACTTTGAAGGAAATCAGATCATGCCCTGAATTGGGGGGAATTTTTAAAGTTAAACTTAAATCAGAATCTTCCTCTCAGGTAACCACATCAAAAATGAACACAGGGAACTTCAAGATAGAAAATTATTAAACTGGGTGAGCATACAGCACATAGCTGTTCAGGGGATAAACAACTCAGACCGTTCGTTGCCACAGTTGGGTCGCAATACTTCTAAAAACTTAATTTCTTTCATGCCATCCGCTCATTTCAAAGTGCTATAACGTTTTGGTTTTTCAAGATGCACACACACACATACCCCTCCGTCACAGTTCACACACTCCAGGATATGCCCAGCCAATAATTGTAATAATAATAACAACAACAACAACAACAACAACAATAATCACAACAAGAAGAATTAGAACAAAAACGCTGTCTGACTTTATTACCAGTAAGGGGAAAGTGGACGTGCCTAATGGGACAGTGGACTCTGCCAACGGTCATTCAGCCGGTCCTGTCTAGGTACCTGCTTTTGAGAAGCCACATCACACATCAATTCATGCAAATCATTGGCTTCCTTCCACTGGTTCCCCTTTGGAGGGTTCTGATGACCCTCAAGGGCAGTGGGCACTGGGCATGTCCACATGCTGGTGGGTACCTTGCAGTGCTGTGTTGCCTATCTGTTATTTTACTTTGTATATTATTTAAGGTTGTGTGTGAGAGTTTGCTGGGGCTACTGCTTCACCAATCAATTACAAACTGAAAAAAATCCAATCCAAAGACAAAGAAAGAAAAGTTACTAAATATCCCATTTTGCTTATTCCCCCCCCCCTCCAACATTGGGATTGGAGGATGCTTCACATAGGCTGATCACTTATCATGATTAGGAGATGAACCTGTCAATCAATGTTAAAAAAAAATAGGTTCCCCCCTTTACCCATTCAATAAAAATTAATTGCAAGCAAACTATACAATGAAAAATTCTGAAAATCAACACAAATGACCCCCAATCATCAATGTCTAAGCACAGTAATTTTCAGGGATCTAGCTTTAAAAACAAAGAAGTTATAGGCAATTTTTCACCCAATGGAAAAAAAATTCAAAATGGTGGGCGGAGCCCCAAAAACACACAGAGCACTCCACAAATGAAAGAACCGCTATGTGTCGCTCCACTGCCTCCTAATTCGCTTCGCATCCACCTTTGGCGGAGGCGGATCGGGTCGCTCCGCTCCTGCTTTTACGACCCGAAATGGAGCGGAGCACAGCCCTAATTAGGAGTGTATGAATAGCAGCACTGAAACCAGAAAGACTTACTACCCTGTATAAGAGAGACTTTCCAGAACAGTAAAAGTAATTGGGGGGCAACCAGCATGGAGCACTAACATCTGATCCCCTTTTACAAGAAAGCCTTTCTCGAGTAGCAGAATGGTTAAGCCAGGAGTTTTTGTTCATTATTTTGACCAAATGATGCACTTTGGGTTAAAACCATCAAACTTGTCATGGTGATAATGCCTAAACATTTTATGATGGGGATCCCCCACCCCTCCACTCCTGTTTTGAAATAAATGAAATTTCATGTTCATACTTTTTTGCTTATAATCAAACATTCTCTACATCAGAGGTGGGCATAAAGTAGATCTCCAGATGTTTTGGACTTCAGCTCCCAGCACCCCTGCCAGCAGAGGCATTGCATTGGTCAAGAATATTAGGAGTTGAAGTCCAAAACATTTGGAGATCTACTTTATGCCCACCTCTGCTCTACATCAAGAGAATGTTTCCAGAGATGATTGTAAGGTCACAGAAGAATTAGATGACAAATTTGAATAGAATGTATGCAGACAAAAACCACAAAACAAGGGGTGTGCCTGTTCATAATGTAATATGAAATCCTATAACATCTCTTAAAATATGCATGCAAATGGTTCACTAGAAAATTTTGTCAGACAATGCAAGATTTTGTCACTTTTTATATCAACTGTTGACCTAATACTGACACCAAACATTAAAAAAACCAAATGATGTCATTGTAATGTGTGGAGATTGATAATGTACAGCACATAAACTGATTTATGGGAGATCAATAAACTCTTGGTCAGTACCTATTTTGTTAATAAACTTTGCCTGGAAACCTAGATATCTGTTCTTTTTATGGCATATATTCACTCTGTGAAGTCAACATCAAGTTAAATTATTCCTAAAAATTGTTTGCTTCACAGCAGCGAAAAGCAGTGCAATTAAGGGTGCTACCATGGCATTTGCATAGGCTGCTGCCGGCTTTCTAACAGTTATAGTACATTAATTCATAGTCTCCTGCTTCCCAGGAAAGGGGTAGGTGGACATTACTTATTGGGATTCATATCAAAAAATGTTTAGTATGGGGCAATGCGTAAGAGTGCCAAGTTTCATACTTTTAACCAAAAGTACACAATTTTAAGCTTAACTGCTCCACTGACAGAAAAATATCTCACCACCTGAATCCATAGGGCACAAAGGGATGCAAAAGGGTCTCTAAAAGCTTGATTCCACACAATCGTGGGTACTCTTCCATGAAAGCGACCTGATTCCCATGCCACAACCAATTCCTGGGTTGTTTTACCCAGGAACTGGCAGGAGCACACGAAAGGGAGCCTGCCAATCACTCGCCACATTTCTGCTTGCGGGGGGGGGGTAAACTCTGGGTTGTTTAACCTCTAAAGGCCCAGGTTCAGATGTCAAGAAACAAGCCAAAACGCGCTGTTCATGAGTTGTTAATTGAAAGCAGAAGCGAGTGAGAACCAGTGCACTCATTTATGGGTGCACACACATAAACAACACGTGGTATGATTGTCCAAACTGGGTAATTCCTTTCATGAATAGAAGAAGCTTTCCATGAGGGAAAGGGCACTTTTACATCCAAGGCAATCTCTCTCTCCTTATTGGAAAACATACCAGCACATTGCTTATTGACAGAACCTACCATTAAAGGTGTCTTGCCATCTTTATCTTTTACGTTTACATCAGCTCCAGCATCTATTAAAAGTGTGGCCACATCTGCTTTTCCTGTTATTGCACACAGCCTCATCAGTGGAGTCCACTCCAAGCCTGTGTCTTTAGGATCAACCTGTTACAGAAAGAAATGGCAAGGGGGATGTCAATGCTGTTTTCTGCACAGTGCACTGCATGCTGTTGATAAAAGTGTAGCAGTAACTGCAGATGTAGCAGTAATGTTAGTGGTCAAGATAATGTCTATTCGTGCCATATTTTAAACTTACATTTCACGTATTTTCCTTTTACCTTTCCAGATATTGTCCATATATAATATGTGTGATTATGTTTTTTAATTGGCTATATTACATTACATTTGATATTGATTTTGCCACATAACTTATTGTGGCGATACCCACCTTTCTGTCCCTTAGGTATGTCTGGATTTGTATGTCTAGTGAGTCGGGAATGTTTGACTGATGATGCTGTGAGAGAAGGGGAGGGAGGAGTATAAATAGGTTGGCTGAGGGGATTGTGAGTGTTAGTTTGAGGTTTGGTTTTAGTCTGGGAGTTTTAGTCTGGCTTGTGCTTCGTGAGAATGTTTGGTGTGAGGAGTGAGAAGAGACAGAATTTTAAGGGACTTGGGATTGTTTTTTAAATGTAAAAATAAGCAGGTTTGATCCAAATTGAAATACCTAAGATTTGTTAAATTTCAATAAACTTTACTTTGTGTTCTGTTACCAGAACACAAAGTGGTTTGTGGTAACCACGTTTCAGCTCGGATTTATTACCTGCTATATTACACAGTGTAAAAACATCTAACAACACACCTGCAGTTCAGTACCTCAGTAATAGAACCTATTTTCCAAAACCCTTTACCTTGTTCCCTCACATATAGAGGAGAGGTTGTGTTGTTTTCACCCTTGCCTCAGGCTTTTCAAGAGGTGGTGCTTGGCTTGAGAAGGGTGTGCTAGGCAAGGCCTTCTGTGTGAGGTCGGTGCCGTCGCACTTATTAACATATTAGTGCAGTATTTTAATTTATACGTTCAATTGCATTTCCATCCATGTATTTCAATTTAGGGGTCATCTTGCTGCTTTTTTGGGCCATAGCTTTTCAGGAGGCTGCAGTGGGGAGCAGGGGTTGGAAAAGCCCCATTGCACAAGCAGCTTCCATTCATGTACACTATGGAGCCAACCCAACAGTTTACATATTTTCTGCATTAGAATACAATCAATTGTCTTTCTTTTTTATTCAGACTCAAGTATCCTCTATAATTTTATCAATATTGGCAACAATGATGAACAGGACTAAAATAATTGTAGGATTTCCAATAAGAAAACTAACCTTGTGATATTTTGTAGTATGCAAGATTAATCAATAAAAAGTAATACAATATAAACGCTTCCCTAAGCAGGTAATGCATTTTCTCTATAACTTTGCACATTAGTGGTAAACCACTTCATTGTGCTCACAGACATAAATATATATACAGTGTCATGTACACAACTGAACAACTGCTATAATGTGCTTCTTTCCTTAAGTTACAAAGGTGAACCCCATGCCCCATAAATTTTGTGAACCGCCCAGAGCGCTTCAGCTATTGGGAGGTATAAAAATGCAATAAATAAATAAATACCTCACATCCATCCTGGATCATCCATTCAATAACATCACAGTACCCTCCATCAACAGCCCAGTGCATAGCTGTACATCCCCCAAGGTCTCTGGATTGCCAGGAAGCTCCTTGGCTTCTAAGATACTGAACAATGTCCAGGTGACCAGCAAAGCAAGCTATCATTAAACTGTAAAATAAAAATAAAAACACTGTTATTCGGCATGAATGTTAGGAATGAAAATTAACTCATTAAGTAATGCCTACTTTAGTGTAAAACTATTCTAGTTGAATATTAGATGTCTGTTAAGAGCTTCTGATAAGGAAATGTCTTGAGAAGTGGTTTGATGAATAAAAAGAACAATGCTGTTTGGCACAGAAATCACTGCCCCTTTGCTTTACACGTCGCTAATTATGGATCATCTGCTTTTAAATTTGGCACCACACATATAAACAGCATCTTGGAGTCTCACAAAATGTAAACAGTACTATACCCAATGTATCTCTTTGAAAGACGAAGGGGGGTGTAATACAAAATAGTGTAAAATGCCTAACATTTATTTCTATGTATCTTGTTTACCAGTTTCGTTCCGAATTCTGCTCTACTTGGTTCTGATATATACTTGAAATTTCCTTCACAAGTAAACATTAGTGCAAGTAAATATTGATACTTTCAGATCTGCTCATTCTAGTCTGCAATTAAATTTCACTACAAAACTAAAACTTTAAGAATGATAGCATTGATATGGTTTCCTTGAAGAGCAAGCCGAATGCAATTTATCATGTTCATATGTATGTATCAAGTATAAATACCAAGCACTGATGTTTATATTAAAGGTACTTTTGGACTCCATTATATCACCTAATCCTCTATAGTCTCTCCTGAAATTATATACTACCTATATTACCTGTCTTTTCCACTGGAATTCTTCTTGTTTACTTCTGCTCCATTTTCTACCAAAATGTGTGCAAGTCTAAATATAAAACATCCACATCATATTATTGTCCACAAACAAACTGCTTTGCCACAATATAGTGAAGTGTTGATGATGATTTTGTTGTTATAGTAAGAAACTATTAACTTAAAAATAAACCACAATATTCAAATCATTTACAAGCTCATACACCATACTGAAATCTTTTATAAACTAACAATATGCCTTTTAAGTCAATGTGATCCATTGACAAGAATGCTGGATAAAATCCTTGGTTCAAATCACAATTTGGGCCACAGCTAGACCTAAGGTTTATCCTGGGATCATCCAGGGTTCACCCCTGCCTGAGCACTGGATCCCCTGTGTGTCACCTAGATGAACAGGTTTGACCCCTGGACAATCCAGGGATAAACCTTAGGTCTAGCTATGGCCTTGGTCTACAACTAGCTAGAAGATTTGGAACAAGAGGAAATAATTCTTTTTCAGTTTTAGTTTTTAGCCTACAAAGTAGAAAGAATAATTACTTATTCTATTGTAAGATTGTAATGATGATTGTGATTCAAAGCACTCTGAACACAATATATAGCTTCAGGACTTTAGCTGTAATATATTTAATTAAAGAACAGTTAAAAAAAACACCAAGATCAATATATTTGAAAGCAGAGATGGGCACATCTCTGCAAACGACTCTATTGTCCAGTCAGTGGTCTGATAGTTGGAACTGGTCATACTCCATAAAACTGTTTCCATCTAGCTGTAAGCATTCACAGATATGAGCATATCTGTTCAGGCCTAGCAGTACATATAATATGTATAGTTTCATATGTATAGCTACATGTATTTAATATATAATCCCCCCAAAAATGCAACATTTGAATATGCAAGCTGTGGCGGAGGCACATCATGGCTTGCATTGTCTTTCAGACACCCTGAGTTATTTCAGGGTTAAACAACCCTCAAATAACCCTAGAACAACCCATGCTGTTATCTGAGGGCTGTTTAATTCTCAAATAACCCACAACGCCCAGATTCACACAACACAAGCTGTGGGCTGCCTCCACTATGGCTTGCGTATTCAAAATGGCAGTCGGCACACATCTTGAGCTCCATGGGTGAATGAACCCACGGTGGTTTATTGTGATGTGTGAACCTACCCAAAATCCAGAACAATTTTATCTGGCCCCTGATGGCTTTGCCAAAAATGTGACTTTTTTCCATGTTGTAAGCAATGGGGAAATAACCCTCTTTAAAGCTGCACTTTCTTTTTTTTAATTCTGTATAATATACATGTAACTTTACATATGTAACCAGGTCAGTGAACCATCAATTGCCCAAACCTGATTGGCAAGCATAATAGTGTCAACTTCATATGCCTCAAAAAAAACCCACCAGAAAGTTAATGAGAAGCATAATCAGTGAACCTGACCTGAGCAGAAAGCACTGAAGTATAAAACAAGTTTATAAAACAAAACACTAAAAGAAAGGTTGTATTACTACCTACCTCATATATCCTTTTTGTGAAACAACCATCAAAGCTGAAAATCCTAGTTTATTGAGTGTATCTACCACCACTTTCCTTCTCAAAAAAAGCAAAAGAGTACATTCGTTATTGTTTCGTAAACACTTCCACCACAACTATAGTTCTTTCCTCAACATGTCTCTGATCTAGAAAGCCTCCGAAACAGTTGCAAGTTTGTTTGAAACACGGAGAAAGTCAGTGGCAGTATAGAAATAAGGTGGGGATCCTGGACTTACATGCTTTAAGGTGGTGCCCGCAGTGATTATGCAGGATCTTTTAGGGCTTCTTCACCCTCCCCCAATAGGGTGGTGGTACTGCAGTAGCGATATGGGTCCTCTTCAGCATGCCCTACACCCCAGGAAGGGAGTGGCGAACCATGGGCTGTGAGACCTTTCAGGCCCTCCCTCACTGCAGTGTAGGAATGCTCTCTCCCCCACACACACTTCGCCCACACATTCACTTTCAATTTCACCTTGCCTCTTTCTTTCCTGTGGAAGGTCGACCAGAGCCTTCAGGGGTCTTACAGTGCATGGGTGGGGAGTGCTAGCCAGTGCCTATCACACTTCTGCTCTGCTTGGCCTCTTTCCCTGCCCATCGCACAGCTCCCAACCCCAATGTGGCACTCATTAAAACACTCCGGCATACACAGACATGTGGGGAGACTCGGATCACTGCTTAAATCACCTGAAGCACATGTCCTGTCAGCTAGGGCCTCCCAGTATCTCTGTGCTGACCGGCAAGCAGGATGGGCCTCTGACCTCATGTTCCTAGTTCTGCGCCAATCACAGCAGCTGCACACCACTGATGTAAAAGTCCCCATGTTTCTGCCGCCACCTTGTATGCCCACCAGCAAGAGTAATTGTGTCTCCCTTGGTTCCTGCTCCATGGCAGCACCCTCTTACTTCCTAATGCACAGCCTTACTGGCCATTGCTGCTTTCCCCAACCACAGCCATAGTATCTGTTCCCTCATCTGTCATCAACTCCCTGAAAAACCCTCCCGAAAAACCCTCCCAAAGATTGGGATGCTTCTAGAGAAGCTTCTGAGGGATGGAGTGCTGAACGATGAGAGGCATACCACGCCTGCTTCATGCTTGTCGAAGGATAGGCAGGGGGGCTGACTTTAAGGCAAGGTTATGAATATATAACACTTATTTGTGCAACAGCATAGTAACTCACAATTAGAAATCTGCCACTTTGGACTTATCATAAAATATGCAGTTCACTATTTAGGAGACTGGAAAACGTACTCCTTGTGACAGAGCACCACTCATCATGCAATTTTCATATTACCTTTTGTACATTATTACATATATACCGACAATTTAAAACATGAATCGTTTCTCACCTTCCCCGAAGAATATTAACAACTTCATCTATATCATTCCTGCTTACAGCACGGTGGAGGTGGTCGCCACTCAATGGTTCACCTAAAGAAGACAAAGCATGAAAGTATATGCAAAGTAGGTTAGGGCGATTTATTCTGCTGGTATTCTGTCAGCTATTAAAACACTGTAGACTAACTGATTAGCTTTCACATTTTTCAATACAGCTTTTGGGTATCTCCCAAGTTTCTAAATTAAACAATAGGCCCTATATCGCTGGTTCTGCAGATAGCCGAGCTGTTTCAAAGGTGACTTTGAAATCTGGTTGTTATCAGAAAATACAAGATTATTTATTTATTTTTAGAACGTTGAGATCCACTTCCCCCCCCCAAAAAAAAACCACCTCCCAAACTCATGATGAATCAAAATATGGAAAATTTCATGCATGTCACTGAGGCTCTGTATTGTATTCGAAAAAGAGTGGCTAAAGGTGTGAGCTGGTAAATCCCCAGTTCAAATCACAGCTCAACTATAAACTCATGAGGAAGCCCTAGGGTTTAGGCAATCTATTAGTTTTTTGGTCTTCCCCACCATCTGTAATATGGGGATGATAATAATATCAGGGTTGCTGCATGAATAATGCATGTGAAATGTGTTGGACACTGAAAACGTAGATGTATACATTTATGTTTTCAATGTTTCGATGTTTATTATGTCTCTCTGCGGCCTCATTTTAGTGAAGCCATACTGTTCTCACAGTGGCCAGTTTGGCTCTACAAAGCAATGTAATTTGGGGGGAAAATAGTTATGAAAGGTGCAAATAATTAAAGGAAATAATGAACTTAAATTGTACATTTTTTCTTATCTGTAGTTATTTTAAAACCATCCGCATTCAGTAAAACTTTCTGATGAGAAGCTCAAGCAAGCTGACAGAAGTTCCTCATTGAGACTGGGTCTACACAATAAATGTGATCAATAAAAGGAACCCGGACAAGGGAAGGTCAGGCTATTGTCTTCTGAAAGAAACTCTTCGTGTAATGTAAAGGAATCATTTGCCTGCAGATGTGCAGGGCAATGTATTGAAAGTTCTATTGAAGGCTGTGAATAAATGATGAATTCATTGGTGAAGACATTCTCCAATTAACAAGCAGCAGCTGTTTGTCTTTCTATTTTAGGGAGCAATTGATTAAAATTGCACGCCTCATTTGAACAGGACTTTCTTGCATTTTACCTGAGGAAAAAAGAAGCATCACACCCTTTTTCAAAGTACTTGCCTTTCTGATTTATGAAGCCCCTTTCCGGCTGAATGCAAATTCTAAACCAAAAGCGATGTTTTGTTTTAATGTGCATATTCTTAACATGCACATTAAAACAATGAAGCTATGAAATATGAATATGTACCTATACATATAATAAAGCTGTATGTTATGCAAGAAACCCTTGATCAGTTTTTTATACAAAATCCATTATGCTGTTTGGAAAACAAATATGTGAAGTGCAATAGTAAAATAAACTAAGAACACCTCAAGCACATAACGTCCCTTACTTTTAGAATAAACATTTCAGCTCAGATATATTGACCTTGGGATAAAGTGAACAATTTATTTCAAGGTATTGCAGTATGACAATTTGATGACTTCTGATGGTTACATGCTAATCAATGGCAAATGATTCATCATGCTTTCTTTCATTGAAACAGTCAAGGTAGCTCACCATTGGCTAGACTTTTAATAATTGTAATTTTAAATGTTTAAATGTTTTAATATTGGAACTTCTTTAATATAGTTTTGTATATTTGTATTTATAGGTTTAAAATGTATATGTTTTAAATCTTGTAATGCCGCCTTGAGGCCCAGCATTGGGCAAAAGGTGGGATTACAACAACAACAACAGAACATGATGGGATGAAATTGCTGAATCAATTGTCAGCTTTTGGCTGTGAACCTGCTCCTAATTCTATTAACTTCAACAGGACTTAGCCCTGATTCAAGGAATGCGATTTGGATGTGCATACATTGCTGAGGCTTGTGACAGATTCTCGAAGATAGAAATACACAGCACTTCTTTCCCAACAGCAAATCCCCAGCCAGTAATTCTTCTGTTGCCTAGAAGCCTCTTGCTAAGATGCCTCTCCACTGGTGTTGATGCTCTAGATGTGAACTGGTGCTGATGCTCTATCAGAGGTAGGCAACCTTTGTGCTCTAGATGTATGAAGTGCGCCTACAGTTCTAGATTAGTGACTGAAGAAATAAACCATTTATATTGCCATAACCTCACACACCTCTGTGGCATTATTCTGGATTATGTAAAACTGCAAACCTATAGCTACTTAACTAGAAGTAAGCCTAATTGAACTCAGTGGGACTACTTCTGAGTAGAAATGTATTGGAAAACACTTGCTTACTGCCTTTCACCTAAAAATTAATTCCAGAGCAGTTTATAAAGTAGTTAATTTTAATTCTATCCCTTTGGCTTGTTAATGTATTTGAGCTACTGTCTATTCATGCTCATCATGATGAAAAGAGAACTTTATCATGTAATAGGCACCTACCACAATAGAGAGCATATTTAACACACTGCATTTTTCATACTTTAGTAAAATCTATTTAGATAAACTTCAAGAAAATCTTTCACCTTATATAAAGAAATAATTCTTTGATTTTTAGTGTCTACAAACCAAATTAGTACAGTTAGATTTGTGGATCAGCATGCCATTTTAATAATATAATTTTAAAATAACTTTAGAAAAAGCATTTATCATGAGCAGTGAGCAAACAGGTAATATCTGTCAAATTATTTCTTGAGTATAGAGTGTGGATAAAATTGTCAGGAAACAATATTGAAAAAATGGCTAATAATATCAAAATGTACTGAGAAAATTGGTATGGACTGATCAATATGTTCCCTTGTTTGTAACGTCTGTTGGTCACAATTTTTGAAAGAATTATGAAAGTAATTTATCTAATGAGAAGTGGCTCTTCTTTGGGTATATTCTCTCTAAAATCTCAACTCTTTTGGGAAATTCAAAATCCAGGTCAAATTCAAAATCCCTCACCCCACCCCACCCAAAATCGTTGCAGAGGATACCCTAAAATTCAGGAGAGATTTTTCCATGTGGGGAGCATGGGAAAGGGTTGCTGCCAGATGGTAGATGGAAAGGCTCCTTTATGCAAGCAGAAGTAAACTCGACCTACTTTGCATCCAGCCTTTATCTCATTTCCTAAATGCTAAACCTCAACAGCCCATGGTTAGACATTGTGCTAAGTAAGCTACTGCATAAAGCCCCAACCAGGCTCTATTAGAATGTAAGTAACTGAGTTTAGATAATATAATGGTGCCATACTATGCACGTTTATACAGAAAATGTCCTACAACATGCATAGGGTT
This sequence comes from Elgaria multicarinata webbii, assembly GCF_023053635.1. Lineage (NCBI taxonomy): Eukaryota > Metazoa > Chordata > Lepidosauria > Squamata > Anguidae > Elgaria > Elgaria multicarinata. The sequence continues at coordinate 74,725,315 of NC_086178.1, read as the reverse complement.
GCGTTTAACTCAATTCTATACTCTTTTCACACCATATGCCAAGATGCCTTTCAAGGGATTCCTCATGGTGAGTGAGGGATATTCTATATCTGTGTGATAATGCTCCTCTCAATCCCTCAGCTCAGAAGTCCTCAACCTTTTTGGACCAGTGAGCACATTTGAGAATTTGAGAAACTGCTGTGGGTACCACCACGAAATGACTATTCAGTGGATCACTGCTTTGGCATCTACCCGTCGCATCTTAGGCTGAGTCTTAGTCAGCAAAAACTTTTGCTTCCTGTCTATTAGACACTTTAACAGCTCTTCAATAAGGGATTGTATAAGTCAGCTAATTGCCAGTGGTGCAATACAACTAATGCTTATTTTAAAACATATGTTTTGACAATGTCAAGTAGTTGCTTCCTTTGGGGAGGAGGTTATTACAGATAAATTTTGAACTGGAACAGTCTTTAATATTCAGTGATGTACATACTCTTTTAAATTATTTACCTGCTTCATGGAAATTAACAAATGGTCAGTTAAAATGGATTCTCTATGTCCTCGACAGATAAAAGACTGATATTAGAACATTGGAAGAATAAACACTCACCTCCTATAATACAATGGATTGAGGGCCTTACAATGCTTTCAACATCTGAACAGGTGGCATATAGACACCACCTTCAAATGGATACTTATTTGGATATTTTGTCTGCTTTTGTATAATTGCTAGGAAGTTGTATGTGTTTCGTATGAATTCATTGCTATGGATATATACAAATCCATGTAAGTATATTAAAAAATGGGGGATTTTTTTTAAAAAAAATGTTGGGGACCCCTTCATGGGCACCACTGGAGGTGCCTGTGGGTGCTGTGGTCCTCTTGACAGACTACCTTTCACAGCCTTCAATTTCTGTTTCCAGTTGCAATGAACTTTGTAAGTAGTAACTACAAACCTGAGAAGCTCACAGGGATGTCCATCCACATCAGGAATTCTGCTCTCAGGATCTTTGGCATTGAACACTATGACTGAAGCTGTGGGCATTCTGATATGGGCCAGCATAAACTCTTTTGCCCTCTTACTTGATCTTGAACCTCTTGCATGCTTATCCTTCTTTATTAGCATTTTGCTATTTATGTAATTCACTAAAAACATCTTTATACCCCAAACTCTCTACTTTTCACCCTTATAAACATGATTCATGTGCTCTTGTGTTCACATATTTTCTTTTTCATAGACAATCTCGTCTGGCTAACATCTGGCTTGTTATCCAATTCTACCTCTTATTGTCACTGACCAAGTTCACACGATCGCCAAAGAACCCATGGCCTATTTTATGGTTATGTGAGGATTGTTTAACTCTTGCATATCTCACAGTCCCCAGGTTCAGATGACACGACAAGCCACAGTTGCAGCTTGAACATTGAGGATGGCCACTCACATACACTGCAACCCACTACAGCTTAAATAAGACATGGTGCGCTGTTTGATTGTGCAACTCAGCCTGTTGACTACAATCCCCAAACATATTCTGATATGCTATTGTGATATTTCCCCTCTCCCCACCTTCCTCCCTGCACTAGCGCAGACACCTGTTCCCCAGAAAACCACAGACATACCTGCAGCTGAAACCAATCGCTGACTGCAGGCTGTGGGACATCTGGTTCCCAAGTATGCCTGGGGTCTGCTGGAGCTTTGTTTTTTGAGATGATGTATGGGGAGGAATGGGGGTGGGGGTGGCAACAGCACAAACGAACATTTTTGTGGGTTAAATTCTTAGCTAACAGATACTGTTTGGATGCCTAGGATAGTTTATTGAAGAGCAGTGGAACCTGATGTAGCTTCTTGTCCTATTTTCTATTTTGGGCAGCCAGGTTTGAATAATGTGAAGCTGTCATTAAAAAAAAAGAAGAGGGAAAAAGCATACATTTTAAGATAAAGATTTTTTTTCTTTAGAGAATAGTGAGGAATAGCAATTACAAAAGAAGGATAAAATAAAGCCCTAACAAGGTTCTAGATATTTAATGCTTATTTGGAAGCTGTACTGTATATTAAACATATGGAACATACTTTTGTTTTCCATTTAAGAGCTGTTTTCATCTTGTTTATATCTTTTTATGTTGTGAAACTTTAACATTTAATGATGAATTGTGAACTTACTTGTTGTGGTTACACAAACAGGTGAGCTGTAAAAAGACTCCCCTGCAGGATCTGTGACTTTAAGCCGAAATCTGTAGGTTGTTCTTGGTTCAAGACCTTCCACAACATGCTGTCGAGCATATCCCCTAAAAAGAGTAAAAAAAAAAAAATCAAAATCATTTTTCCAATCATTTTCAAATGTTTTTGACAACTATGCACATTTATGCTAAGGGCAGATTCTAACTGAACACTAGTGCTAGTGTAAATTGGTTGTGTTAGCATGAGGGACCTCTAGCACAATGCCAATAATGCTAGCTGGGGGTCATGGGTTTTCGAGGGAATCCTGTCATGCCCACTAATGCTATTGGCATTGCATGAGAGGTCCCTTACATAAGTACAACATAATATACGTTAGCACTAGTGCCTGATTGGATACTGCCCTGATTCTACAAACAGCAATAATAGTATTAACAGGTGACCATATATGGTACCTGTAACTGTATAAAGGTCACTGGGGGGTGGACGGGGGAATCAGCTTAGTGGGAAAATGTGCATCCAATTGTTTTTTAATATTATTGCTCTATTATGTATCATTGTGAATCCATCTGCAAATCCATGTGCCCCAACTGCACAACCAATTCCAATGCTTCCATGTGACCATTTGCAAACCGGATACAGAACAAAACTCACGCTTAAATAAATACCTAAGCTGTGCATATTTGAAAGATTAAAGGATGTCTATGGAATGCACCTCTTCAAAAACAAGAGCCAGAACATCTGCACAAGTGTCATGAAATAAACACTTGCAATACATTTTTCAAGGGCAAAATGGCAGGTCTGATCATTCTCATTTAATATCTTGACCTAATACTTGGATTGCAAACAAAAATGTCTATCAGAATCACAGAGCTTGCCATGCGCCAGTGCTTCATGGGGGAAAAAAGGAGAGGAAAAAAATCTTTCCAGAGCATCTGACATTGTAAGGACGTTGTTTCCTAGAGCCCTCAGAATACTTTAAATCTTAAAATACTGTTGACAGTGTAAAATAGCTAGCATGACAAATGATGAAATGGGTAGTATTCAAACAGTCTAATTCTGCCACCTAGTGACAAATTCTACACAGAATCTTTCTGATGACTAGGAAACACATGACTCAGAGCAAAGAAATTGACAGCTGACTAGTTTTGAAGCAAAGCAGCCAATTTATTTATTTTTAAAACATGTATACTAACTCTCCCAATGTTCAAGGCAACTGATATTCAATAATAAAATGACAATTAAAGTTTGCATCTAGACATTTCAGAAGGAAACCATTTTTACTGTGAAACATCCTATATTTGTTCCACAATTAAGGAATCTTTGAACAAATTAAGTCATACAGCAAGAAAAAAGTAGAAGGAATAGTAAGATAGTGGGGGAATTGGGCTATAGCCGCAACCAAAAGAAGCAGAAGAGGGGAGTTTCATAGCCCATACCAAGGATTCTACAGCAACAAATTTGACCCATCATAGATTAGTTTCTATGACTGTAGAAGCCTCCCCTTTAAAGTCAATAGAGCAGTACTCAATCCACTGAGTTATATAGATAAAGGAGAAATGGTTTGCAACCAGAGACATACTCAAATGACATTGGCAACCACAGCTAAAGACTAGTTTCAGAATCAGCTATTTAGACTATGTCAATTGAATCAGTCTTGAACCCTCAGTGTCCTTTTCATTTGGTAGAAAAGATTACAGAAGAACTGCACTTACGTGTAAATTAGACCATATCTATGCAATTTAGGGTCCTCTTCTTCAACTGAAATTTTTAACCATTGCTCCTGAGGGCCTTTTCGTTGTTCTTCCAAGTTCCAGCTAAGTTGAACATTGTGGTGGCTGACATGGCCTACAACTGGAGGCTGTGGTTGTGAGATGGAATGTCTTCCTACAAATGAATCACTTCAAAATGTTATTTTTAGTATTGTCAATATACACAAACTTATATCAAGAATTGGAGGGATAGTTTTACATCGTTGTAGATCTGGAAATTATTTTGATTCGAATAGGATATGCCTAGGACTGCATAAAAGTTGTGGACTGTCTCTGAATTATTTCTTTTTTCCATTGAGGCCCTTTCTACACCTAAGGATTATCCCAGAAAAATGGAGGGATCGTCCCTGCCTGCTCCTGGGATCCCCTGTGTGTTGTTTGGATGCACAGGGATGATCCCAGGGGAAAAGGCAGGTGTAGAAATGGCCTTAGAACAATACAATAATCAAAACTGTCAAACAACAGTGCATTCTATGCATGGATTTCATTTGTTGCCACATATGTTTACACAGCTTATTCATTTATTTAAAATATTGACATCCTGATTTTGATCACAACACATAAGGCAGCTTATAGCAATTAAACTCACAAACAATCTAAAAGAAATTTAAAAACAAAGTACAACATCAAAACAAGTGAATCAACATAACCAAGCAGCACCAAAGCAAAAGTTAACTCTCAGTCCATTTATCTGTCCCCACAAAACTCAAAAAATTATAGCTATATAAAACTCCGGTAAACTGCAACCATCTAGCTTTACTGGGCACTTAGAACACTTCGTTTAAATCCTCTTAGAAAAAAAATCTATATATTTTCTGGGAGGAATTGTGGCAACATGGGGAGGGGGGAGTGATTGAAAAACCCAATATAGTGAATGCCAAAAATAGAAGAGTGTATGCGTTTATGAAAAACAAGCATTTGTATAGCACTTAAAATGAAAAGTGAAAGAAATACTTAAAAACTAGCAACAACAGTTAGAAAAATCCAAAGTTTTCTTGGGGAAAACGTATTACATTGCCCAGACTTTAGTCTAGGCCGGTCCCAAACACAACTTGGTTTCTAAAAGTCCTTTTTTCAAGCTATTTCAAAATGGAGACAGCACAAAGAAGCAAAAAGTTTACCCCAAGTCCCAACTGGAACTTCTCTGGACAAAGAAACCTTTCTTCCAACTCTCTTACTGTAAGTAGGGTGACCATATGAAAAGGAGGACAGGGTCCTGTATCTTTAACAGTGACCAGATACAAAAGATGGCAGGGCTCCTGCAGCTTTAACTGTTGTAATGAAGAGGAAATTTCACAAGGTGATGCATACATACAAATGACATCTGTTTAAATTCCCTTTTCTATGCAACTGTTAAAGATACAGGAGCCCTGTCCTCCTTTTCATATGGTCACCTTACAATGAGTTTTATATTCCTTTGAACAATAAGAAAATATACTTTAACAACATATACTAACTCCGGTTCAGATCATGTCATTTCATTTGTGTTATCAGGTGCCCTTGTCCTAAGTTTAGGGAGGATTCCTAAGACAAACCTCCAGACTACTCAGGCTAAGAATCATAGAGCACAAAAGCAAAATATGCACACAGAGCGAGGAAGCTCCATTGACTATGCATTTCATGAACATCATCTACCTGATTTTTTTTTTTTTTTTTTGCTTTGGGAGAATACAAGAGATTCACTATATCTAGGATTCACATAGCATGACAACCGACACTCAAGGTTGAGTATGGGTTATTAATCCATGGGTTGTTGTTGAACCATGGATTGTTGTGTTGTGCGAACCCAGCCACACTAAGATGGTTTGTTAATCATGAACAACCACAGTTTACCGGGGGGGGGGGGGGACCAAAATAAAGGGTTGTCTTCATGAGCTGTTTCTTGTTAACAAACCATGGATTGTTAATGCAGCTAGGTTTACACATCATAGCAATCCACAGTTCAACAACAACCCACACTTAACTGTGAGAGTGGGTTGTCATGTTCTATGAACCCAGACATTATGTTAAATTTCACTTAATGAAAAGCTATAGGGCATATGAGTTCCATCTCTAACAAGCTGCATGCTGATTATTCTGCTTGGCACATTTATCCCAGACAGAGGCCCCTATGCCTTTAACTCTAAAAGGCAAAAAATCAGTTTGCATAGCCTTTCTTGCTATGGATGTTGCAGGGATGAGAAAAGTATGTCCAGAAGAATTTGTGCTTGTCATGTTGGACTTCAAGGCACAGAGCTTGATTGAGAAGAGCACAGAACCAGATTCAGATTTTTATTATGAGGTCACAGACCCAATAAAAGTAATACCAACAATCATTAATTTAAAACCATAAATTTTAAAGAACCTATTTTTTATCTCTTGTTAATATTTCTAACTTGGAAAGAATTGCCTTATCACACTGTTAGTGTATTTATTCATTGTCATTAAAAGTCATGCCAAAATGTATTATTGTTATTACATATTTAAAAGACTTTTAATCAGCCTTTCGGGATGCACTGCCCTCTCAAGACATCTTACAATATTACAAAAACATGAACAAATTATAATTAAATATACACATGCAGCAGCAGCAATTATTTTTAAACACCCAATGCAAACTGTCTTTTCAGGCTCTTTTGCATTGATGAAGCCATGTGTATCTGCCTGGGGAGAGAGTCCCAAAGGTGTGGGATCACCACTGACAAAGTCCTAATGGCTCATCCTGGGGAGTAGGACCTCTGGTGGTGATCTTAATGCTTGAGCAGGCTCCTACAGGTGTAGGTGGTCCTTCAGATAACATGGTCCTAAACCATTTTAGGGCTTTCAAGGCCAAAACTAGCACCTTGAATTGGACCCAGAAACTAGCAGAAAGTCAACATAAAGGATACCAAACAAGAGTAATATGATCCAAACACCTAGTTCCATAAGTACCACATTATATACTAGTTGCAGTGTCGTAAACATTTCCTATGGGGCACCATACAGAGCACATTACAGTATTGTATCCTTGGAGTAACCAAGGCATTTGTGCCTGTGGCTAAGTCGGCTTTCAATAGATACGGTCACACCATCTAAACCAGCCTAAGGTTGTAAAAAGCATTTCTGGCAGCCGATGTCACCTGTGCCTCCACAGATGGTGCTGAGTCCAGGAACACTCTCAGATTGAATACCTGGCCTTTCAAGGGGAGTGTGACCTCATCCAGAGTCAGAACTAAAATTCCATCCAGATTAGTCAGTTTCCTAGATCAAAGTACTTCCATTTTATCCAGATTAACTTTCAGCTTGTTAGCCCTCATCCACCCAAAACTGCTCCCAGACACCTGTCCACATTTCATCTCCTTCCTGGGATTAGAAGGTGAAAAAGAGAAGTAGAGCTGCATGTCATCTACATATGCAAACTATTTTCATCCAGTCTATCACTATGATGCCCAAAGGAACAGTTTCACTCTTTAATATAACAAATCACAAACAAAATACTTGAAACCAGAGAAACAGTGCCTGGCTTGATCTTCAGTTCAACCAGACACAACTTATATAACATTCACTTCATTGCTGTGAGCAACCTAGAGTTTTATGACATCATAGTTTAACTAAAAGAGGAAACAGAATGGTTACGAGAGCTTGCCAAGGCTATAGATTGTCTCCCATTTGGAAAGTTAAAGTGCTAACATCTTCAGTGTCAAGAAATCAAAGCTAAGGCTTGAATCAACAAAGAACAAAGAACAACCAGACCTGAAAAATACATTTTTGTCCGAATGCAGATTTAGAAAGCAAGGATGGATATTTTTATATTTTTTGTAATCATGGCAGCTACATGATTGCTGTAGAGTACAAAGATATTTATGTAGCATACCCTTCATATGGGCATACCATTCAAAACAAAATTGACACTGAGGTATTAACTCTTATTCATTACCCTTATCTAGTGAACTGGGAAAGATCAGGTTCATCTTTCACACATAAAAATCCAAATCAGCCAAAGTTCCAAGTCAGTCAACCTCATAATCCCTTGCTACAAAATCAATTTTGGAGTTTACTTTAACTTCTCTAGAGACATTTGAAACTCATGGATAGTGAAAACTTAAATCGAACAACTCCCTTTTTAATAAACCACTTTAATTACTGAAACAAATTACTTAAGCAGAATTACAGAATTACTCAGTTCCAGAGGATCTCGTTCCTCTATATAACACCTTTCTGTGGAAGAAAATAATTTCTAATGTAGAAAAATCAAATACATAACAAGGCCAAAGCAACAAAATAAAATTGACATTGGAATAGTCAGTATACAGCAACTCTACAGATGGCTTAAACATTTGTTCCTTCTACCTCTCAAATTAATCACAAGCAAAGGATGACTCAAGCTCTAGATCAGGGTGAGCAACGAGTGACCTACAACTCCCATCAACCCTAGCTCACACAGGCAGTGGTGAGGGATGGTGAGAGATGTGGGCCAAAACATCTGGACTAGAGGGACACATGTTTCCCACCCGTTCTCTGGATAGACCCAGTGCGTTATTTTAATCCTGCAAACTGCCCTTAATCTTGAGCTGTTGCCTTTTTTGTGGCATGGCCAGAAAGTAGCAATGCTATGCCAACTTTAATGGGCCCTCAATTAGAGATATCGTACTCCAATTATATGACTTCAGAATGATTCGTATTGATATTTGGATCAATTACAGAGCATTTGAGTGAACTATAACCTTATGTAGATGAAGGGCAGCTCATGCCCAATCTCATGCATTAACTATATTTCATTTTAGAAAATATGGATATATTTAGATGTTCATTAAAAAAAACTTTATTAAATAAGAGTGCAGGCCTATAAACACTAACCTTGGAGTAAGCCACTTAACTCAATGGGACTTACTTTGGAGTAAAAGTCCATAGAACTGCACTGTAAGTCAATTAAACCAGGATAATTTCAGTGAACAAGCAATGGAAATGGCACACTGTCTTTTAATGAACTGTTACAATTTTCATTATGCTAATAAATGTTCCACAGAAAAAATGATCAAATAACTTGGGAAGTAATAATTAAATGTCTTGGGCACAATTCATGTTATATCCAAACTAAAATGTTTATATCTTTATACAGCTTTCCTCATTAAGCCAACAAGGCATGTATCACATTTAACCTGGTACCAAAGAAATCTAACAGCAGGGAAGAAGAACATTTTTTCTTGGGAGAGCTGCAATGAAACCTGATAACAAGCTTGTTGGCCTTTTTTCACAGAAATGTCTACACTCAAACAAGAAACACCTTGTTTATTAAACATCCTCTCTCTTACCAGCAACTATAACATATAATTAAAAATATAAATACATAAAATGCCATGAATAACAAAGCACTTAATATAAACCTTTTGAAGTAGATGTGATGGGAGGCTTATGAAGCATCATCTCAAATTTCCGACATGACTTACAGAATAGGTCACAATCAAAAACTGTCACAAAGATGTTATATTGTTGCAAAAGGCAACATTCTAACATGAAAGAAAAGAATACAGGTGAATATTTTATTTTACCTCTTTATGATCCCCAAACACACAGCTTCCTTTATATAGAAAACCTGCCAAAAATGATGGTCGTATATGTATATAAACAACCGAAGGCAAGTTGCCTTTATGCTTTAATATTTAGTTGTTTATTCCCAAGCAGTTTGTAAAATCTGACTTTGTTGTTCCTATCTGTTTACAAGCAATAACATCAGGTTTAACCAGTCAGAGATATTGTACTCCAATTACATGACTTCAGAATGATTCACATTGACATCTGGATCAATTACAGAGCATTTACCAGCTAAATATATAGATCCTACTAATATTTCCTTACTACTTTAGAGGGTCCCCCACTTGAGTTGCTATGCCTTTGATTATAACATCCCTACAACAGAGTTAAATAACTCCACCAGCTGAAAGTTAAAGAAGTAACTACACAATGCTCTTCACTTTAGTACAGTCTGACTAACTTGAATCCACACTTCAATGAAGCAAAGTTATGCATTACTGGGTTTTTAATAGTTCTGGTGACTAAAGTATCTTTGCTAGCTGTAAGATCTTAATCTGAGACTGATTTCAGAGTGTCCCCAACTTCTGAAATGAGGTGGGCAGTAATTAGAGGCAGGGCCTTTTTGGTTGTAGTGCCTCCTCTGTAGGATGCCCTTTCCTGGTGCATTCTTCTGGTCCCTTCTTTGATGGCATTCAGATGACAATGATATTTCCCCAGGAAGTTAATGGGTTGGATCTTAAGAGAGCTTATATGGTCAGCAAGGGGGGTCCTAATTTCCATGGAATTCTTTCCTTCAAATCTTACTTATTTTGAGCAATTCATCATGCAAAATATTCCCCAAATCTATTCAATTAAAATGACTTTATATATTTTGACCAATATGAGAAGTGTAGTCTCTTTCAATCATTTTATCTATTGGCATAATCTTGATATCTTTCTAACACTACAAGGACTTCAGTCATGTGCGTAATGTCAACAAAAATCAAAGTTATTTATTCAAAATATGTGTCCCACTTTTAGAAAAGTGTTTTTTCCATTACATTTTAAAATATTTTAAAACATGCCTACAATACGAGTAGGCAGGTACATAGACCAGGTTTGCTAGGCCAAACTGTATAACATGTTCATTTTATGTTCAAGCAGTTATCTCCATGTATCCATTCAGTTCATACAAAACTTTCTATAAGCAATCACATTCCAGCAAGTTCCAAGGTGCGTGGTAGTGAAGGAAAAAACACTTCAAAGATGATACCAGGAAGGAAGCATGTATAAAGGTTTTCTGAATTGATTCCTCTTGTTTACAGTGCATTAGACAAAATGCCAGGCCCAGGACCAACTGCTCTAGGAAGCCTATGCTTAATGTGTGAATCTGGAACAAGCTGGACATGCTCCTTCTTTATCCAGATAGAGGGCAGCCAACCAAGTGGAGTGGGGTGGGTGCACCCTAGGTGGCACAGAAGAGAAGGCTGTGCTTAAGTCATCATTTGGCTCCACTTGGTTGGCTGCCTTGAGCTGGGTAAAAAGGAAGCACTTCCAACTTGTTCCCAGAGTTGCACATAAAGTCTTAATCTTTTCACACTGGGTGGTAACCTGGCCAAGTTGACACACCTTTTTGAAAATGCAGACTCTTATTCATTGTATTTATTTTAGTGAATGTATATCCCTCCTTTCCATTTGAAGATGCCCAAGACAGCTAATTATATAAAATATAGAAACAAAATTAAAAAGAAAAAAGAATAAAACTATCTAAAAGCAGACAGAACAGCAAATACAAACTATAACAATCAATTACATAAGCGGACAAATTCATGGGTCTTTAAGGCTTAAATCCTACGCCCAGCTTTCTGGCAGTAAGCCCCATTGAACTAAATGAAACTTACTTTTGAGTAGACATGCATAAGATTGCGCTGGAAGAGGTGATAAAAGGTCATTAACAGTTCAATCCTGGGTACATTTACTCAGATGTAAATACCACTGTGTTAAAGGTGACTTACTCCTTCATAAAAGTGGATTGGATTTCAGCCTAAAGAGGTGCCACCAAGAATCCCAGGTCAGAAAGTTACACCACTTGGACAGGCCACACTGGCAGCCTTCCTCAACCTGGGGCGCTCCAGATGTGTTGGACTGCATCTCCCAGAATGCCCCAGCTGGCTGGGGCATTCTGGGAGTTGTAGTCAAACACATCTGGAGCGCCCCAGGTTGAGGAAGGCTGGGCCACAGAGAAGTTTTTCTCATGTGTTCTTACCAAACTGAAATGTACCTCTTAACAACTTTGTTTAATGATGATGCCCGCATTTAACTGTGAAGTGTTTTTTTGTACAGTGAGGATATTTAATTTTAATGAATCGCTTTGTAAAGGCCATGTCTAAATGTAGTAAAAAGCATACAATTTGGGAATATAATAGATCTGACAGACTGGAATAATATTTCTAATTATCTTTAAAAAAAACAACACAGCACAAATGTATATAATTCTTTATAGCAATTCAGATGCCTATAGCTCTAATCAACCTATTTTTACTGTACGGCTAGTAAAAATATGAAAAGAAAAGGAACGCTCATGTAAGGCTATGCTCTGAAGACTTTTAATTAAGGCTTTTTAAAAACCAAAGCTACATCTTCTCTTTAAACTGTAATGCTTAAATGGCTATTTTAGTCTATCAGAATCCATCTTTTCAATCACATTAAAGAAGTTTGCTAAAATGAATTAAGTTAAAAAAAAAACTCGAGTTAATAGTTTTCTAAGGACATTCAGCCCTGTTTCTGACACTTTAAAGATATATAATAAAAAAGGCCAATTACTTGTACAAGGAAACGGATGCAAAAGAGGACCGAACTCTAGCACCGTTATTGGTTGTGTAGCAGAGGGGATTTTCATCAGATTTAATTTGCGTGACAAATACAAAAGGAGAGGGAGCCCTGTGCTCTTTTGCATTTGGCCACCATAACACAGAATATCATCCAGAACACAACAAGATGACAAAATAATCCATGAGTGAGGTCACCAGGAAAAAGGGATAGCAATAGTAAAATGATTGCCTCGTGAGATCAAATCCCGCTCCCATTTTAACCTATTCCCTTGGGATCGACACGAAGACACATTCGCCCCTCTGTATACCATGGGCATATAGCTCTCTCCCTCCTCTCTCTCACTCAGCTGGCAATTCTAAAAGAGGCGACCCGGGACGCAAACCCTCTGACCTTGGAACTCCTCCCCGAAGGCAGGAGATGCGATTGCTGTGGTGTCGCATGTGATTAGTCGGCAGTGTGGGAGAATGCACTCCTCGTATGCTCGGAGGTATCCTCGTTTTTTATTAGTAGTACTTCATACGTTCCTGTGCTCAAACAAACGCGTGGGTCTGCTATTCCCCGCGCGGTGCGTCAGCCTCTCCTACAGCCCCCTCCCTCTGCTCCAAGGGCCTCCCACGCGGGTTTCCTTCCTTCGCGGCCATCCCGCTCCCTCTTTTTACTGCCTCCGTTTCCCTCACCTAGGCTCGACTCCATGAACAGCTGTCGTTAAGATTCCCGTAGCCCGCAGGGCCCTGCCCTGCGTCCCGTTGCCATAGCAACGCAACGGCCCAGCAAACCCCGGCTTCGAGTCCAGCCGTTGAAGGGAGAAGAGAGTGGAGGGAGGCGGGGAGGAAGAAAAGGGGGAGGTGAGGAAGCCCAGAGGCCGACCCATCCTTCCGAAAGTGTGGGTGGCTTGCGGGGAGCGGGGTTGGAGAGAGACCCAGCGGTAGACTGAAAGGGAAATATCAGGACCGAGTTTAGGATGCGTCCTTACTACAGAATTTGCTCCTCATGGAGTCAAGTTCTGCTCCTATTTTAACTTCTGTTCTCTTGGGGGTGACCAGCGCTTGATTTCTAAAGAGAGGCGTATCTCAGGATGTAACCCTCCTAGGAATGATTCATTCACTTTCCCCACTTGTTTTTCCCTACAGAAATCCTACAGGAGAGAGGGAGAGAGAAATCCCAGTAAGAAGAAATCCTAATGTAAGCAACTTTCAAAAGAACAGGAAGAATTTTCACAGCGTTAAATGAATGGCTTGGAATTATGACCATCCTCCGTTCTAGATGTGCACTATTTACTACCTACATGTGTGTAAATTCTACAGTTTTATGTAAATGCATCAAAAGGCACAGAATTGGGAATTCATAGAGTAATTGTAACCTGGCCTGGTGGGAAGATCTGCCACTACTGAATCCAGAGCCCTGCCAAGAACACAAAGGTTGTAGTCCTAAATCGGTCTAGCACAATGTTAGCCCTCCTTAGAGATGGCTGCTTGGGACTTAAGTTAGACTTAACATTGGATACAGTCACAAACAGCCAGGGTGGCAGGTGGCCAGTTTTTCTCCGATTTTTCTTTCAACAGATCTCTCCTTTTCTCTTCCCTCCCCCATTAATTTCAGTGGGAGGGGAGGGAATGGTGTTGGCTAAGGAGCCCAATCCTAGGGCCTCACTGGGATCCAAGGCGTTTTGCTGTTAACACTAGTGGGAACACCACCAGTGAGTGCTTTATGCCTGCTGAACTTTTTACAGGTATAATTGTGGCTTCAGAGTGAACAGCCCCCACTAGTGAAGAGGAACATTTCCAGCATCTTAAACCCCCCCCCCCGCCCTTCAACCAGCAGATCTGGGGTTAAGATTGTATTGTCTGGCAGAATTTGGAGGGTCTCTGTTTGTGGGGGAAGTGGTTCAAAAGTGTTTTAGCCCCTCTGGTCACAAACGGGCTTGAATATGTGTTGGCACATTGAGCCAGCTTCCATAATGTGTACATGCTGCAGAATCCGGCTTTTCTTTGTTGTTGATTTGGAGTTAATTAGCAGTAAGAAATACTACTATGTAACACTTTAATGCCCATAATGCACTAGTTGCTGACTTGGAAGGTGGTGCCTTCCCAGTCTCAATTGAGCATTGATGCACTCAAGAAGAAGTATAGGAAGTGTCCAGGGGAAAGGAAGTCCCCTTTTCCCCAAATGTGCTGCAGTGAACATAGAAAACCAGCCATGCAGCCTCTTCTGATCACACATTTGTCTCTGCCAGCCTTGTGGACCATCCAAAACAAGTATGATCCAAAGAACCCCACATTTTAGATTAAGCACCAGTCCTTATCCCAGAAATTAGAGCCATCTGGAGACTACACTATACCTGTTAAGATTTCTAAACTGAAGACAGGGAAAGGCCGTTAAATTCATGATCTGTCTTTAGATTTTATATAACGAATAATGCTTTTTAAATTAAAAAAAATATGTTTCTTTCAAATCCTAGAAGCTCCAGACTCTATGTGGAAAGTGCTTAGCCTATAGTTGAACATTTTACTAATGATACATTTATCTGGTTATCTCAAAGCTTTTCCCAGTTCTGCACTCTACTTCCTGTGGTAGAATCTATTGTAATGGGATCAAGCAGTCACGTGAACCTCTTCACAATCAACCACAATAATCTCACCCTGTAGCCATCTATTCACAATGAATCAGAATGCAGACACTTGTGACAATGGGGAGGCTCAGCAGAATCCCTAATCACTTTATACACTGGCAAAGGAGAGCTGGAGAGACTACGCTGCAAGAAAACAAACCAACTCGCTATTAATTGATTTGAAGAAACAGTCCATTAAATTAATATGCAGCAAGCAATTGGCTTTGGCTGAACTGTATCTCCAGCAGAGAATCATTTTCAATGTGAGTGTTTGGGTTTGTTTGTTTTTTATTTTTCTCAAACACGTTTTCTGACCATGCACCCTCAAAGACCACAAAGATGACAAAGAGAAAATAATCAAGGGAAAGAGAAAACAGAAGCTCAAAACAGAAACTTTGTGTAACTTTGGAATGGAATGTTCGGGAGTACTATTGTTGAACCAGATTATTTCTAGGGTTTTTCTTATCGCTACTTTCTAAGACTCCGTTGATTTATTAATGTAAAAGCCTTTGTTGAAGTTCTAGTACTGGTGCTTCAGTAGTGGGAATAATATATGAAGATGAATTGTTTCACATTTTACTCTGAGAAGCAGTGCTTTTCAGAATTATTTGACTCTACTGATGGGGAAGAGATGGAAGAGGAAAATGTGGTGAGATATACAGAAGATTTAGAGATGAATCCTTTTGATGGGCTGCCATTCTCTTCACGTTATTACAAACTTCTCAAAGAAAGAGAGGAACTTCCTGTCTGGCAACTGAAATATGCTTTCATGGAAAGGCTGCATCATCATCAGATTGTAATTGTTTCAGGGGATGCCAAAACTGGCAAGAGCTCCCAGGTGGGTGTTTATTACAAAAGACCAATAGTATCATGAATTAGAGCTAAACATTCATAAATAAATATAACAACATTTCCTTACAAATGTAATGCTGATTATCAATAATATTACCACGTGTCTGTAAAACTATTTTTCCACCAGTTTGTATTTGTTATTTTGGTGTTCAGGAACTTCTATCATATTCAGAGCCTCATTGTTTTAGGAACTTCATTTTAAATCTTGTTCACATATTCCATACTTTTTTCTAAGTTTAAGATGAATACTAAAAAAAACTAGTTGCAAAAGTTCATGACACCTGTATAGTATTGACTAATGGAATAAAATATTCTTTATTTCATAGCAATTCTCAACTTGTAATATGTGAGCAAGGTCTTTTAAGGTAAAGTACTTTAAACTAATCTTTTAGGTAAACTCTGGTGTAGCATATCACAAAAAATATGCAAGCTTTTGAGATATCCATATCTCTTCATCAATTTCTAAGAACTTTGAGTTAGCCCAATGAAGGTATTACACTAATACGGATTTGGATTTTTTCTTATTGCCAATAACACTAGCTTTGCTTTTGGTGTTGGATGTTACCACTTGTTTTTTGTTTCTTTTGTTTTTATAATAAATTTTATTGACAGTATACATGACATACAATGAAAATTGCCAACAAATCCATCACATGTCACCACCACTTGTGGAACACCCTAGAATGTAAACTTTTGTTAGGATGGGATGAGATGAGATTAGTGTGCCTCAAAAGAACTGCCCAGTGCCATTTGACAATATTAGAGAATCGCCAAAATCTAATTTCTTTAAAATTAATTACAGTCATTTTGGGAGTGGTGACAGGAATAGATTTACAGGTGCTTGTATGTAATTCACCATTGCATCTACAAGTCTTCAAGATCTAAGTGCTTAAAAACTGGAGGCAGAATCCAGAGAGAGAGAGAGAGAGAGAGAGTTCCATGTGGTATGCTAAAGGGTCTGTATACACCCAGTAAGGATTCTAACCACTTTTTTGTTTTGCTTTTTGAACTGCAGTTCTGACGCTGCATCAAAATCTGTTTTCAAAATGATCGTGAGTTTCAAAAGTGGTTTGTCATGTAGCATGTGAGAGGCTATTTGGAAGCAAAGTTCAAAAGCCCAGCTGTTCAGTACATGGAATTAGTTCAGCAGAATGCTTTGTTATTACCCATCAAGGTGATATATGAGCAAACATTTCATTAAACATGATTGAGGAAAAAAGGAAAAACATTAAACTGATATGCTTATGTTTTTAGAAACTGAGGACAGCTTAACCATATTTATTTAGAATTCTGATTTGTAAATGCTTTATTTGATCATGTTTGAAGTTTGTCTCATCTCGTGTGAGCTATATTGAAATCAATACATTGAGGGAGCAGTTCTACGCCCCCTAGACATTGTCTAAGGGATCATAGGATACTGGGGAACTCTCTCCTAACCTCAGAAGGGGACGACAAAGATCCACCTCGCTTCCTGACCCCCTCACACCTGGCACGGAGAGAACCATGCCACCTGCCCTCCAAGTTCAGAAAATCAACCTCGGAGAGGGGGGAAAGGGGGTATTGTGGTGGGCAGGGAAAGGAAGAGACCGGAGAGGCAAGGATAGGGGTTATTCTGAGCCTCTGCTAGTCTCATTTCCTCCTCCTCTGAAGAACCATCACAAGATGGGCTAAAAAACCTGTCTAGTGAAATATGCAGGGCGGGAGAAAGATTGCTTCCACTGCTCTTCCCACGCTGCACTGGATGATCAGATGCCTTTAAGTTTGGGGGCTTCTGATCATCAAGGGTGAAGTCAATAGGATTGCACCCTAAAGGTGAAACCCTATGCATGTTTAGACAGAAAAAGTCATACAATTCCAAGCATTCACCAGCCAGCATGGCTGGTCGGAAAATGCTGGGAGTTGTAGGACTTTTTTCTATCAAAACATGCAAGAAGTTTGCATCCCAAGAGATTTAAAGGCCATCTATCCAATACATGTCCCAAAGACAGGATCATTTACCAACAACCTCTTCCCCTGCCATAGCATCCTATACACTGCAGGTGAACTTTGGACTTCCAAATATTATGAAACTTCCAGAAAGTTACTAGCATACCATTCTTAATTTCTGTGGAGTTTGTACATAATGCAGGATATAAATGTAATAAACAAACAAATAAATAAATAGTAAATTCCCCGAGCCTGCATCCCCCTGTGTAGTTATATATACATGTGTTCCTGCGATTGCAGTGGGATGATTTTTCTTTCTCTACGTGGGCGTAGAAATACAGTTAAAAGATGACTCAGAGTTTGCTACTTCCAATTTTCGGAACCTGTACACTGAGAATGCTAGATAATGGAGGAGCTCTATTGGCTCCACTCATTCTCTTCTTGAGTAACAAGGCAACTCCAGGTAGCCAGTTGCTACAACAGCCACACCTGCTTTGATCTGGACATTGGAGACAACTGGGGTTTCATCCCCACCTCAATACAAATTGCTTATATCTACTTAGTTCCTTTGCACTTGAGCAGAGTGAGAGAAACCACTTCGGCTTGCCAATGGCCAGCCAATCCAAGTTATTTCTCCTGTAGTGTCACGACACAGCGTAGGCCCTCACTCCCCTCAGACTTCCATGTTCTGTGCACAAATTGTAAATTAAGTTTGGGTTGTTAACCCACAACCCATAGTGGCCAGATATGGATGTGATGAAATAACCTCTGATCTGAAGTTGCATATTCAAAATTGTTGCGGCCTGCAACCCCAGCAATTAATTAACCCATAATTAGCCACCATTATGCATGAACCAGGTCTCAGGATTCTGGGTAATAGTTCAGAGGCCCTGAAAAAAAGATTTAGGGCCAGGGCCTCAAGGGGTCATGTGGGTCATTCCCAACACCTTTCATTAGCCATGGACTACCAGATGTAAAACCAACACAGAATTCCTCTAGAAATACCACTGTTACATTGTTGAATACAAAAATAATCCTTCTGCTTCAAATAAACAATGTTGATTGTTGTCGTCTTCTGCTAAAATGACTGAGCAGGGCCAGGGCTACGGGCAAGCCCAATAGGAAGCATAAGCCACAAATGTGGCCCTGACCCTGGCCATAAATGTCTCTCACACTGTTAAACCAAACAAGCAACCCAAATGCTCAAGAATGATAGGGTTGGTGTCCTTTTCTCCCGCAGAGGCCATTCCTGCCACTCTTCTAATGTACTCAGTCTATTCTAGCTCAGAACAAGAAATTCCCAGAACTGTCTCTCACTTCATGTTTGACCACTTAACTGATTCAGGGTCTTGACATTTACCCAGGCAGATAATTTCCATTTATTGAACTGTTCAGTTGCTAGTAGCCAGGCAAGTTAGCAAGCGACAGATGGTCACTTGAGACAGCTCTTGTAATAATAAAAATAAAACAGTATGTGTTCATTTTATAGATGGATTCATTCCTCTTTATTTTTGTTTTAATATTAAAGGTGCCTCAGTGGTGTGCTGAATACTCTCTTTCTGATCATTTTCAACATGGAACAATTGTATGCACACAAACGCATAAACACACTGCCATGTGGTTGGCTTTGCAAGTAGCTGACGAGATGGATGTCAATATTGGCCATGAAGTGGGATATGTGATCCCATGTGAAAGCTGCTGCAACAGTGCAACGTTCCTGAGGTTTGTGCATTTGCATTCTGTCCCTTTAATATGCATAGGTATTATCTCTCTCTATAAAAGCAAGTTTCCATCATAGTCTAATATCCCACTCTGGTATAGCCAAAATTGAAGATTATGGGGCAGAACTATAAAGATAGGACCTTCCTTGATCTTTAGAAGCTCTGCAACAGATTTTCCCAACTTGGTTCCCCCCAGATGTGGTAGATTGCAACTCCCATCAATCCCAGCCAAGCTGCCCTGGGAACCTTTTTGGCTGAAGGGCAGAATGAAAATGCAATAAATAAATAAATAAATCTCAAAGGGGACAGGCCCTTTGTCATGAGGAGCTATGGAATGGGGTGCTCCAAATGGGGTGCAGGGCATTTAAACATTAGTTCCTTATTATGTTTACTGAGTGAACTCTGCTTCAAACTTTAATGCAAATCAGGAACTGGGATCTTGTAATCAGCTTCAGCATTATTATTACATGATGCACCCCATCAGTCAAACTGCCCCATGCTGCAACCTGACACCAAAGACAGAGATAGCATCGTAGCCATCCACACATAATTCTACTGAGTGTGTATCGCCATGCATTTTAACGAGCAACAGCTCGAATATAGGCCATGGGAAACTGCACTGCATTTATTTGGGAGTTGTAGTATTGATTAAGCAGGATAGAAAGTGAAATAACCTATTCTAAAGGGTCCAGGGACCCTTTAGAGCAGCATGGGGATTACCAAAAATTGCCCCTTCCCCATTCCGTTGACAGATGCATTCCATCAGTGGAAGGACAACAATTCAGATACAAACTTAACAGTTTTTCTGGTTGACAGTCAGTACTCCTACAAGAAAATAATGAAGTAACGCATTGAAGGGAACAGTATATGAATAGTGAAAGAACAGAGTGAGTTGGTTTGAAAATTATTCATGTATTTATAACATTTGTATTCCACTCTACATCTAGACAGATTCCAGAGCAGTGAACAATAAGATTAACAACAAATTAATTGTAACCTAATATATAAAACTTCATCTTCTGGAATGCAGATAATCTAAGTAACCTGCATATAACATCTAAACAATATACATTTTAATGACTTAAAGGTTTATTAAAAATGTACTGTGTAGAATAGCCTTTTCTTGCAACAGATATTTCCAAAGAAATTTAAGAATATATCATCTTTCAAATAACATTCTTTATCCTTGTTTTGAAGTTTTTTAAAAACTGTATTTTAAAATACTGTGTTTTAAAATTATATTTTAACATATAACTTTGAACAGATTTTAGCAAATGAAAATAGTTTTCAAGTTTGTATCTGTAGCACTAAAGTTGCTAGAATAGTGACTTCACTACTTTTCTGAATATGAATCTACTCAGTGCTAACAATTTCGCAATTAAGAGCTGCTGCATCCAACAGAATTTAAGCTGCAATCCTATGTATACTTACCTTCGAGTGATGCCCATTGAACACCATGGGACTTCATTCTGATGAGACACGTAAAAGATTGCAGTGTCATTCAGACTGTGTGCTGAGCTGGGGCCACTTAAAGGCATGACAACATCAGCCTAACTGGGGGGGCTGTCTTCACAGTGCCAAGTTGGCGCTGCTCCACTACCAAACCCTGTGGTATTGCTGTTGCAGGATGGCAGTGAATAATCTCCACTGGGGAAGGCAGTGCGGGCTTTCCAGTGGCCATTAGGCTCTCCGGGCCTGCCCTCCTCACCTTCCCGTGGCTTCTGGCAACCAATGGGAGGTCGCCTTCTGCCTGGGAAAGCTCCTGAAACAATGCTGGAGCAAGGACAGATAGTGGAAGAGCTGCACTGACCTCACTCAGACTCTTTGCCCCAGGGTGGCTCCTAATCAGTGGCTGCGTCATATAACCAATGCAGCATGGATTCGGAGCAACTTCAGGGCTTCCAGAGCGTATAGACAGACCTTGGCTGTCTCCAGTTTGCCATGATTTCCTCAACCTAGCCTGTACAGTACAACTGTACTGTCACATGAAAACTCGCTCGTAGGTCATTCTGGAGGAAAAGCCTTGGCAGATCGCATATAGTCTGAAGATTTACTTTAGCTTATGCCTTTGCCAAAGTTTACTTTTTCATTATTTTCTTCCTTTGTTTTGCATGGTTACAGATACAGTACAGATGAGATGCTACAAAGAGAAATGATGTCCAGTCCTCTTCTGAGCAATTATGGAATCATCATTGTAGATGATGCACATGAAAGAAGTGTCACAACAGATATATTGCTTGGGCTTCTTAAAGATATCTTGATATTAAGACCAGAGCTGAAGCTAATTGTAATTGCATCTCCTCAAATATCCAGCAGACTGCAGGCATATTTCAGCAGCGTGTCTCTTATAAGAGTGAAAAGCAAATACCAGATGGAGGTTGTGTATACCTGTGGCATTCAGAAAGACCATTTCCTGTCTGCTTTAAGGCTGCTCTTTGAGATTCATAATTCCAAAGAGTGTGGTGATATTGTGATCTTTCTGGCCTGTGAACAAGTAAGTAGTTCATTTAATATAGCATAGAAAATGTCTGCACATTTGTTCTTCCATATTGGGCTGGGCAATTTCTGTAGCCATTCAAAACCTGTATCTGAGACTGGACCCATAAAAAAGTACTCATGATATGTCTGGCTGCAATCCTATACCCACTTACTTGGGTGTAAGTCCTATTGAACTTAGTATGATTTGCATCTGAGAAGGCACACATACAATTGCATTGTAAGTGAACCATAATAGGCTACTTTCTGGAGACTCTATCAACAACTCCAATAAGGGTTGCCATCTGCCTTGGAGAAAATGGATCCAAAGATCACACTCATGAGCAAAAGGACCTCTGTGTATGGGATTCACTGATACCTTCTAGTTCTCAAAACAAGCTCACAGGGGTAGGCAACATTTCCGGGCTTGTGGGAACATTTGTATTATTTTTTTCAGACTCATGAGTGCATTTGTCATTTTGACCTGTGGGCATTTACTTTCAGGATTCTCACTTTTTTTGATGCCCCCTTACCCTGATTCTCAGTTTTCTTGCCTTCCCCTTGCCTGGACTCCCACTTTCCTTGGCCCTCCCTTGCCTGGATTCCCACTTTTCTTGTCCCTTTCTTCTTTCTCCCCACCCCCACTGTTTCTTCCAGACTCCTCATCCTACCTCTCTCTTTTGCCCCCCCGCCCCATGCATCCTCCTCAGCCCCAAAATGTGATCTGCTCCCCACCCACAACTGCCTACCTCACCTAGGTATCACTGAAGTCCTAGAAAGGAAGCAGGAAGTCAGTAGAGTGAGTCCTGAACTGCTGACTTTCTGCTTCCTCAGGGCTTTGGTGCTGCAGAGGTGAGGTAGGCAATGTGGAAGGATTGTGGTTTGGGGCCAGGGAAAATGTGCGAGGGTAGTGCAAGAGGGTCTTGTGGGTGTTGTTGGGGCCTTGGCGGGCACCAATGTGCCCATGGCTGCCACCACATTGCCAACCCCATCTCTGGAATGCCACAAGTTTTCCAGAACAGCTTTTTGAGGGATGGAAATCAGTGACCTGCCCAGAAGTAGAAGCATCTCCTGCTCATTCTGTGGAATCTTTGGAACCAAGTCATAGTATCAGAATTGAGGGGGGGGGGAATGAATATTTAGAATGTCATTTATTCAGTGGCACATTTGTAAATGAGAGCTGGTGGGGCTCAAACAGTCAGGAACTTTTCTTAATCCTATATGTGTGGGGTAGGTTTTGCTTATTCAGAGATGAGAGAAGTACATTGTGCATATGCCTAGAGTCATTCTCTTATCTATTAATAGTTCTCACAAGTATGGACCTGCAAAAAAATGTTGCTCCTGCTCAGGGATCCAACCAGTCTAGAACAGAAGCCTTATAGAGTTGTTTGGATGTCCCCTTTCTTCCCCTCTCCAGTTTAAACGCATAGTTTAAATGCATGTGCAGAACATCAATAAATTTTAAAGAGGTTTCTAATCCAAAGTTAATGTGAATAGAGATCTCTCCCCAGAAGGGTGCCACCACAGTGTATGTCACTTCCTATATGGTACAGGGTCATGCTTGCAGTACCAAATTTGTACTTATGCTTATCTAAGGAGTCCCCTGAATATGCAGAGACCACTACCTTATTTTTGTGTGGCCCCTTTCACTTCAAAACTGATAATCTCTCAACCATTGCAGTCAATATTAGAGGGAATTATGTTCTAATCAGAGGACTGGTAGTGAAAAGGGCGTCCATAACTGACCTCAGCTACTGCAATCCCATGATAATAAGTTTACCATCACAGTTTTCCTTTTCACTGATAGTTATTGCCTGCATGAGCTGGAAAAGCTAACATGGGGAAAACCAACTTGTAATGGAAATGTCAGAGTTTTGTGTGTAGTGTTTAATCGCCATATGAAACTCATGGTCAGGTAAATCTACCTGGTTCAGAGACGCTGTTTACAATGCTAGTGTAAAAACTGTCACGTGACTTTATGACATCCAGGTCACACATCTGGATGTCCTGCAGATGTGTTGGATTGCAACCCCATCATCCCAACCAGTACAGTCAATGGCTATGCTTGCAGGGAATGATGGGAGTTATAGTTCAACATATCTGGATGGTGTCAGGTTGGGAAAAGTTGCAGTGTACTGTGTGGTGGTGGTTTTCAGGGATCTTTCTATCTAGAGTTAAAAAGTGCTGCTTAGAAACATACATGGAACAATCATCTAGCACAGTGGTTCCCAAAGTGGGTGGGATTGCCCCCTTGGGGGCAGTGGGATTGCATGGGGGGGCGTTAAGAGGCAAGGGGGCGGCAGGGGGGCGCTCGAGGTGGTCTTTTCTGTACCAGGAGTTTTGGTTACAGAAGGAAATTTCTGATCGCTATCCTGCACTATGGAGAGTGGTTCAGAAGCTCCTGGTTGCATTTCCAACATCGTATTTGGTGGAATGCGGTTTTAGTGTGGTCTGCCTACTTCTCTCCAAGCAAAGAAATCGACTCCAGATTACTATATATGGTGATTTAAGACTCATGTTAAGTGACTTTAAACCAGACATTGGGAAACTGGTATCACTTCATCAAGCCCATCCATCACATTAAGAATTTACAGAATAGTGAGGTACTTTACCCTAGTTACTAAATGTGATATTTAATATTCTTGCTAAATGACTATCAGACTTTGAAAAGATGATATCACTGGATCAAGTTCATTAATTGAATAAACTAAAAAAATGTAATTGGATTTTGAATAAATATTCAATTAATTGTTACTGTTTTGAATTTTATTGTTATTATATTCCTTAGTGGGTCATTGAAAACCGCTATTCTGAATAATGATTTTTATAGTGTAGGGTAGAGGACACTGGGCATGAGTTTGTGGAACCAAGGGGGCGGTTACCTGAAAAAGTTTGGGAACCACTGATCTAGCACAATGTTTTGTTTCTCTTTTTAGCACAAGGTGGCATTTGGAGGAATTGAGCAGTATACAGGCGAGATTCTTTAGACCTGAGGAGAAAGAGAGAAAAGTACATTTTAAATCACTTTGTACTTTCGATATATCATGCGAGCAGTAATTTTTATAGAAGGGAAGAAGAGTAATGACATAATTTTACAAAAGCTTCAGAGCTTATTTTCATCTGTCGAATTTTTGTACTTCTATGCCTTTAAATTCTCAAACTTAATTTTCAATTAATGGTTCCTTTAGCATTTTATTGATTTTTATTACCCCCAGAGAGTTCATCTGACATTGGGAAGAATACTATAAAGTAAATTTACAATTCCTCTATAAGTTCAATTATTCTAATAGCAATGAAGAAAAATTAGTTATTTCCATACATGGTTTATGGCACCTTTGATACTTTAAATTCTAACTACACTAAGAACATAATAGCAATTTTCAAAGTTAACTAGATAGAGATTCTTCCAAATTAATTATTGCTATTTCTGGATAGAAATAGCAAGTGTGAAGCACAGTGATATGGAAAATCAAGTGGCTGTGTTATAATTTTTCAGTATTACTGTTCCAGTAGCATGTTAACGTATTGTTATGGATATTAGAGTGTCTGTCCGAGAGATTGGTCTAGCTATGATAGACTGTCAAATAGCAGAAATCTGTTCAGACAATGGCATTTCAGAAAATGGGACTGGGAGAGAAAGAAGCCTCTTCCTGGATGAAAATAAATTCCTCAAGAAACATAATTACCACACTACAGCATATCAGGTTTCTATGCATATTTCCTCTGTTACAGTTTTCCCAATTTAATCAGCATTATGACTGTTAGATTTTTGCCGTTGGAGCTTAACATAAGAATAAAATCCATTTTAAAAGAGAGGGAATAGATTCAGAATTGGCACATTGAGCCTGTTTCAATGCTCACAAAAAATGTATTGCTTGTTTATAGGAAATTGAAAAAGCCTACCAGATTATTCAAGGAGAGGGACCTAACTTGAATCCTGATCTTGGTGCATTGGTCCCTATTCCCCTTTATCCCAGCGAAAGAGAGAGAATCTTTAAGCCAAATGAAGAAAAGCCTTACAAAAATTATAAGAGGAAAGTGTTGCTAACTACAAGCTTTGGGGAATCTTTGGTTTGGATTCAAACTGTAGCCTTTGTCATAGATACTGGGATAGAGAAAAAAAAGGTAAGTAAAATAATAGGAGGTAACAAATTACCAGTGGTACAAATCATGTCTAGAAGAGGAGATTTCATGTGCCTATTTGTGTATATAATGGTAGGGGTCTTAATATGTACATGTTTAAAAGGCTGTGGGTGAGTTCACAGGGTGCGTTCGGACAACACTTTAGTAAACGCAGTGTGAATAGTCCATTCATAGATGACTATTTGCGTGCCGCACTTGGGCAACATGGAAGAAGTGCTTCATGGAGTAGAAGATTCACACTCCATGGAGTTGTCGTCTCTCCCCACCCCATCACTCTGCCCTCCCCACCAAATGGTGGCCCTGGTTGCTGCTTACCTTATCAGGGCACTGCGATTCTGTGGGGAGGAGCAGAGGGGGGATGATAGATGCAGTGCACAGAGATGCGCCACGGCCGTTGCCAGAGCGATGGCCGGCGCATCACCTCCCTGTCATTAGAGGAAATGTGGCTGCCGATTCTCGCTGCAACGGCCATGCAGGGACAGGTGACGGGGATGTTGCTTGGCACTAACATGCCGTTACCCGTCAGAACCATGGTAGCAGGGAAGTGGGTTGCTATAGCAATGCTGCCCCCTTCCCTGTTGCAATGGCCCCAACGGGAAAGGAGGTGTGCAAGGATTTGTCCTGCAGCTGTCAAGAGCAGG
This sequence comes from Elgaria multicarinata webbii, assembly GCF_023053635.1. Taxonomy (NCBI): domain Eukaryota; kingdom Metazoa; phylum Chordata; class Lepidosauria; order Squamata; family Anguidae; genus Elgaria; species Elgaria multicarinata. The sequence goes on along the minus strand of NC_086178.1, from coordinate 74,698,721 downwards.
AGAGATTCTTGCTCATCCCCCCTCCCCCACATTCGACAGAACAGAAGGGAAATCCTTTGCTGCAGCAGGAGGGATGCAGGGGAATCGGACGTGCAAGCATCCCTCCTGTTTCAGCAAAAGATTCCCCTTCTGTTCTGGTGAATGGGGAAGGGATGTGCAAGAATCTTTCCTGCTCATGACAGCTGCAGGATGGATCCTTGTGCCCCCTGCCCCGATATCGGCAGATGGACTTCTCCTGCGGTTTGACGTTACATGTCCAGATGCAGGAGACATCCTTCACCCCCCTGCCCTGTGAACCATTTGAAGATCAGCTCAAAGGGATGGAAGGGGCTCCTTCTATCCCCTCAAGCTGATCTTCAGCTGGATCGTGGGGTGGGGGGGCAAGGGACATGCACATCTCTGGGAACACATGGGGCACTGTGATTGGCAGCACCCCACCCAGGGTGGCTTGTTCCTGTGATGGGAAGCATGTGGGGAGCCCCCAATTGTTCCACCCCACCATGTGGCCCTTGGGAGTGAAAACTTGTACCACCCTGCTATATACTGTACAAAGTGCTTGGTATCACCCAAATCTTACATCAGTGGCCCAATTTAATCTGAAATGGAAGGAACAAAATTTAGCAACATGCATGTGTTGGGGGAATGCTTTAGTGACAATTTCCTGTGCTTTCTGCAGAAGTTGTTACTGTTAGTTTATTTAGAGTATCATCAGTCGAGCGTTTTATAGCACGCTTGTTATTGGCCACTTACGGATGTTTTCGGGTTCTTTTGACGCTGACGTCCGCCTCCCATGTGTCTCTTTCTCCCTTTCCCATGAAAAAATAAGACCCAGAAAATCCTTCTTTTTTGGTTTGAAGCGAAATGTGCTGCCATTTCCTGCTGTATGCAGGAAAGCAGCGCAGAAAAAAATACCTGCTGAATGGGCCACGTGGTCTTTGTTTATTTCCTCTTTCTTCAGCGCCTGAAGAAAGAGGAAGCTGTTCATTCCTGTTGTGGGACAGAAGCATGATTGAAAGCAATGGGAGGGAAACGCGATTCCTACCCACCCCGTCTGAAGAAGCTCTTAGCATCATCAGTGTACACAGCACCTTACAGAGTAACATAATCAAAACATAGGGCCTTCCCTATGGAGCTTACATTTTGAAATTAAATAGTGGAAGTGAGGATACAACAGAGGGAGGGAGGGTGAAGAGGTAAGGATCACTTAATCAAGGGATGCTATATCACATGTCTCATGATTAAGCAGTCACTTTTCCCCACACACAGAAACCCCAAAGCTGTGTGTGCAGACTCCATGAAAAGTACTAATCCTTCAGCTGCCCAAGTGGGACTGTGAGGGACTAGCCCAGTACAAGCATCTTGGTGCAGGTGTGTCAACATGCAATCAGTGCATGTCTGAATCCTTTCAACATCTCCATATGGATGTGTACTAGTATACCAATTATTCTGGAGTCTCAACGTTTAGATGGAGTAGAACATTATTTGATAATGCTGTCATTCTATCCATTCAATAAAAAAGAAACACAATTCTTTTACCATTGTTTCCTGTAAAAGCCAGTTCACATGATCACCGCAACCCATCGGCTGCTTAAGGGTCGTGGTCGGTTTGACAGCCACACCAACAAGCCATCTTCACTGGGTTCAGATGACACAATAAGCCACGGCCACTGGTAGCCACGGCTTGAATATTAAAAATGACTGGCGGCCCTCACTGCAACGTACCGTGGCTTCAATAAGCCCCAGTGGGCTGCAGCGATCGTGCAAACCAGGTCTAAATGTCACACACTGTGAGCTCACTGTGGGCGCGGTGCCTGCATGTAGAGACTCAATAGAGCCTTTTCCTATCACATTCTGCCTATGCAAGTGCATGGGCATGCACAGGCAGCACTAGTGGCAGTTAGAATGAATGGGAAGTCTGTGCTTGCCTACCTTATCCCCATCCAGCTCATTTGCTCTCCATTTGGTAAGTATTGTATATCAAGTGAGGAGGAGCTAGATGGAGATATGGGAAGAACACATAGACCTCCTATTCACCCCAAGCATCCCTAGTGCTGCCTGGGTGTGCCCCATGTATTCACCCAGGCAGAGGGAGGGAACAAACACAATCTATGTTGAGCTTACGGAAACACTCTGTATACAGTCAATGGAGCCTCAATGTACTGGATGAAGTTTTGTATGTGTATTGAGCAGAATTTCTCAAAGAGATGACAATGTTCATCTCAGCAAAACTACAGTGATCCTGACAGGAACAAGTGGCGTTTCATACAATTTATCAAAGTACTTTCACTTCTCTGTTTCAAGACAAGGGAAACAATAATAAATATTGTGGAAACGAAATGAATTTGCAGCCAAGCGTTTGTGTGTTGTTGTTTTTTTAATATAGAAAGAAAAAAATGCTTCCAAGCAAAACCTCGATGCAAATCTGTTTTCTGTTTGCTCAATCTCTCTTTTTTCACCACAGTCATGTTTCTTTTTTATTGCAAGGTATACAATCCTCGAATCAGAGCAGACGCTGTTGTGATACAGCCCATTAGCAAAAGCCAAGCTGAGATGCGTAAGCAACTTCTGGGCATACCTTCAGGTAAAAAAAAAAAAGGCACTGTCAGCTTTAAACAAACAACCATGTCTAACACAAGAGAATATGTAAAGCAAGATTGTTCTTGAATTTCCTGGCAGGCAAATATTTCTGCCTCTACCCTGAAGAATTTACAGAAAAGGAAATGAAGCTTCTACCAAGTGCCAGAATACAGGAATCCAACTTGACAAACATGGTTCTTTTTCTGAAAAGAATGGATATAGCAGGCCTTGGCCACTGTGACTTCATAGATAGGCCAGGTAATACTAACTGTTATCCATATTCTTCTCAGAGTTGCTATATATTTTTATTTATGTATGTATTTCAATTATTTATATCTCTCTTTTAAGAATAATGTTTTTCCTAAAGTGAATAACACAATCAAAAGAATAGCAACAAAAAGTCCTGCAATGAAAAACCAGCCAGTATAAACAGCAAGTAAAAATACATCAGCATAAAAATCCAAGGTGACACAACAAACAATGAATTCTTCCTCCTAATATGAATGTGCTTTTCTTATGGATGCTGCCACTTTACTACTTCACTTTACTATCACAATTGTTTTTAAAGTATGAGTTGGGCCTCCAATCGCCACTTTACATGCTACAGTTTTGGTACAGTAGATCTTCAGGCTTTTCAGATCTATTTAACTGCAACAGTTTCCCAGAGGACCTTTTCTTCTGTCGCCCCCAGATTGTGGAATGGCCTGCCGGAGGAGATTCGTAAAATTAACTCTCTGTGTGATTTTAAGGCAGCTTTAAAGACTAGCCTTTTCCGGAAGGCCTATCCAGATCAATGTTAAATCAAGAATTTTTAAGATGTATTGATTCCTGTTCTAATGTTGTTCCCCGCCTCGATCCAAAGGGAGAGGCGGGTAAGAAATAAATAAAATTATTAATTAGGAGGCATTGCTCAGATCTCTCCCTGCCTCTACCTCTGCTCCGGCAATGCTGCATCCAACATTAATTAATAAGAAACCCACTTTATAGGGTTGTGAGTTGGTTTTGAACATACACATCAGGTTTTCTCCTTTTCTGTCTGTCACTCCTCTCTTCTATTCCTCTACCCCCTAGTATCTTTTTCATATAAATAAAATCCTTTAAAAATCCCACCTTAAGAAAAGAAAGAAAAAATTGTGGTTGTATGAACTGGGGATCTGCAGCTTATGTTGTGGACAACCTACCAGTTGAAGATCAATATTTTAGTAGGTACACATTAAAGACTCATAGTGTATCCTGTAACGTGCAAGGAAGTTACATATATTTTATTTCATGGTAAAAAAATCCCACAAAAGCACACTCACAGGAGCTAATTGGGGTTTGTTTTTGTTGTGAACACATTGCAAAGTAAATGTGCCTACTCCCTGACATGTTATAGACCACAAGCCGTGAATGCTAATTATTTAACGTATAGCTGTTAAAAACTGTAAGATGTGAAGCAGCTCTCTGTAGCCACCTCAGTTACTCAGTTAGGACTGGAACTCTATGTTTCTCACCATCCATAGCCTAAGATGAACAGAAATTTTAAAAAATTAGATCTCCCCCATGATCCAATGGCCTTCAATGCTTCTAAGTGCAAAATATGTACATTTATACACATACCTGTTCCCTGCCCCATTACATTTATATTCCTCTCTGATAATGTATGACTAAAGACCTGGGTAGATGATGTAAACTAATATGAGCTTCATAGAGCGCAGCTTCTAAAGCTGTTAGACTCAAGAGGTACACTTCCAGGTAAGTGACTTGATGATCTAGGGGGACCACATGAAAAGAGGGACAGGGCTTCTGTATCTTTAACTGTTGTATTGAAAAGGAATTTCAGCAGGTGTCATTTCTATGCATGCAGCATCGGGTGAAATTCCCTCTTTACCACAACACTTAAAGCTGCAGGAGCGCTGCCTAGCGTGACCAGATACAAAAGAGGGAAGGGCTCCTGCAGCTTTAACTGTTGTGATGAAGAGGGAATTTCACCCGGTGCTGCATGCATACAAATAACACCTACTGAAAATTCCTTTTCAATACAACTGTTATAGATACAGCAGCCCTGTCCTCCTTTTCATACGGTCACCCTACTTGATTGTAATACAAACGCTTGTGATACTCTGCTTAAGGGTGACAGCTTCAAGACTACTGTGATTTAACCCTTAAGGCCACATACAAATGTAACAATAAGCACATGGCTGCCATCAAAACTAGCAGCCGTGTATAGTTACATTGCTAAGCTAGACTTTTTTGTCATGATATTCTCAGGCTACCAGCTTCATCCTTTAACAAATATTCTCTAGTAGTGTTTAACCATCGCTAAAGATAACTTATAATCTTTAGTCAAACCTTGGACTATCCATCTATCCAATGAATGGACCAGACTGGTTTGGAGAAGGATGGAGGCTTTTAAAGCCTCCCTTTCCCCTGATTTCATTATTTTCACTTAGACAGGCCTCTGAGCTGACTTTTCTCTTGGTGGGCAGGGCAAAAATAGAAAGGTTTGTGGATCCAGTAGATCCACCCCTCTCCTTCCCCCTCCCCGCCTATTGTCCTGCCCCCTTTTCTTCCTCCCTGACGTGTTTCCATGGTTGCTATTGCAACCTCGGAAGAGGAGCTTTTGGCAGCGGCTGTGAATGGTGTGAAGTTGGGGGTAGGGAAAATCTCTGCTCGGATTTTCCGCTCCCAAAGTCATAGATGTGTCTGTAGCCTTGGGGTCAGGTGGCAGGGGTGTGTGTGTGTGTGTGTGTGTGTGTGTGTGTGTGTGTGTGTGTACCTGCCATATCCTATGGGTCCTGGAATGCCCCCACCCCACCCCACCCCAGGATTGAGCAGTGCCATGCAAAATAATAATCTGCACCTCTATGAATGATAAAGCAAGATGGAGTAATTCCAATCAATCACTTTTTACCAACTTAAATAAGTACTCTTACTGAATTTCCATATTTATTGCATCTATCTCTTTTGTTTTGACCTTATTAAAAGAAAATGCCTTTTTAAAAGCCATAAAAAATCACAGAAAATAACATTTCGTATATGAACACAGAGAGATTTTGCTTTGAAACAGGAGTGAGAAGCACTTGGATTCCCCCCACCCCACCCTCTGTAGCGCATTGTCTCTCAACATTGTCATTCAAGTCCTTTCCTCTGGTTTGGCTTGCAGCAAGCATTGTGTGTCTGCTTTCACTGCTGGTTAGGATAATTTAAAGGTGGATTTTGCATACAGCAGAAGAACATGGTCTAACTGGATGGATAATATTAACTGCATAGATTATCACTTGATCTCACACCAGTGATTTTTTACTTAAAAAATGCAGGACTTTATTTGTCATCTTAATATGTTAAGGACATCATTTTACTGTCCATGTCCAATTAATATAAGTTTTCCCCCTCTGATAATTCTTTCTACTTGTTTCTTTGCTTAAGCAGTCTCAGCTAAACAAGTGGGCAAAATCAGGTTCAAGGCATCTTTATTACCTTCCCAAGAAATATTACTGATATCAATAGGATCATTAAGTCACAGTTAATTAAATAATGTAAGAGAAATTTGGGACAAGAAATGTCTGCAACTTTGAGTGCTGTTTAGCATGCCCATTAAGTTCAGTAGGACTAAGTGTAGTTAGCTGGACTGTGTCCTTGAAACTGTAACATAATATTTGGGGGAAGAAAACTTTTAGTGTGTTAAGGAATGGCTGTCTTCTTGGCCTTCAGTTGTGGAAGTACATCCACATTTTGAATGCTCCATATAGTTGCAATTGCCCTATTTCTAAAACGGTATTGTAGAACTGAAAAAGTCATCCCAAATTATCCAGGGTTGGGGGCACCTTTCCTATGAGGAAAGATTAAAGCATTTGGCACTTTTTACTTTAGAAAAGGATGACTAATGGAATCCGTGATAAAGGTTTATAAAATTATGCATGAGAAAAATGCAGAGAGAGAAGTTTTCCTCTTTCTCTCATAATACTAGTTCTTGCAGTCATCAAATTAAAATTATTGGCAGTAGATAAGTAGAAAAGATAAGGTACTTCATCATACAATATTTATTACCACAAAATGGGATGGCCACTAGTGTAGATGCCTTTAAGAGGGGATTAGACAAATTAACAGAGGATAGGTCAATCAATAGCTGTTAGTCATGAGCCTCCATGTTCAAAGACAGTATGCCTCTAAATTCAGGAGCAACAGCATGGTAGGCAGCCTCCTCCTCCTAGAAGTTTGGGCTACAGTGCCATCAGCCTTGGCCAATGGTCAGTGATGTCCAAAATGCACCCAGGTTGGGAAAGGTTGGCATGGTGTTTAGAATGCCAGAGTAACCCAGGTTCCCATTCCCACTTAGCCATAAAGCTCATGACATGTCACTAGCTTTCAGCATAACATATCTGACAATACTGCTGTGAAGCTAAAATGGAGGGGGGATTAACCATGTACACCATTTTAAGCTCCTTGGAGGAAAGGTGGGGTATTAATGTGGCAAGTAAGTTTTTTTAAAAAAAACTTTTCCTCTTTTTCTTTTGTTTGAAACGGCTGTTGCTTTCAAGCCCTGCTTGTGGGATTTCTGAAGGTATCCAGTTAGCTACTGTGCAAATTAGGATTCTGCACAAGATGGGTCATTGGTCAAATCCAGTGGGGGATGTTCTTAAGTATATTGCCTCAATTGCAGTTCATCAGGAGCCTCATTTTTAAAGGAGATAATTACTTCAGCTGCTGCTTCTCTGGCCAGACTCCTCTACAATGTCATTTTAGAGATCCATTATAGTTACCATTATAGTTATACTTCATCTTTACTTTGCAGAAATTTGACTCACTCTCAGCATTACATTAATATACTGCTAACATTTAATTGCTTAGTAGTACTGCATTACCTGATATTCCTTGTAAGTGGAGACTTATTCCTATCTACAAAAATGCATAATTTAGTAATGGTGCTACACATATCTTGGCTTTTTGATATTCACAATAGAAAGGGGGGAATCATTTAAAAATAAATACAACACTTTAAATATCTAACTAGTTTCTACAGGCAGAAATATGTTAGCTGAGCAACATTTTGTTTTTACACCTAAGGTTCAATGAGGGAAAATAATGTTGTTTAATTTTTTCTATGGCTGATTTCTTTTCAGTACACAGTGGCTGTGGTAGAACTTGATTCACACAGCCCTAAATGAAGTTTGCCTCTTGACTCCCAGCAACACTGACCTTGGCAGGCAGACGTAATAAAAATGACACTGCATATTGTTAAAAACCTCTTTTTATCAAGCGCTACATGTCCCTGTCCCTTTAAAGAAAAGCCTTTTATGGAAGTTGCTTTTGTTTCTCTTATTTATGATGAGTTTTATTTAAATCTGAACAATGCCGTAAAGAATTCTCCAATGAACCTTTGCCACTTTTACAATGACTTTTTTATTGGCTGTATTTGTGCCTGCAAATGCAGAATAATAACTGAAAATCTTATTCAAGGTTTTCTTTTATTTTATTACTGTTCCTTCACCTGTATAATCTGCATTTATTAACTTGTCCTTTCTAATATAATAAAAAAAAAACAAGCACTTTTTTATTATAATACTGAAGCAAAAGCCTAGAGTCATTCCTGTTTCTCAGTCTTAGAGCAACCAACTCGAAGATATAAAAATGCAAAGCAGTTAAACTCCCCTGGGACTAGAATTGGCTTCAGAGCCAGATGCTTCTAAGGACAATAGCCATATATTCAGCTCACAATACAAACTGCTTTATTGATTTATAGAAATTAGTTTGCCATGATTCCCAGGTAATTACTTTGAAAACTCAGTAGACATTCATGTTCCCCACCTTTTAAATCTTGTGTCCCTATTTTCTGTCACCAGCTCTTGGTTTCTCCCATTCATCAGCTGTTACTTTTCATTTCATGGCTCAGTGATAAAACTCTCAAACTTCCTCCCCCCCACCCTTAAACGTCCAACCTGTTTTCTTCTTCAATGCTTTGACTTTCTCAAGGACTCATCTTTTATCGCATTAAACCTTGCAGGCTGGTTAATAAATGTTCTCTCTTCTTCATCATGTGCAGGCAGGGATCTGAATTCTAATAATATTCAACTAGATCTCTAGATAAACATGTGGAATCTTTGCTGCATAGATGACAAGCTAATTTGCCAGACAATGCAAGCTGATTGGCCATAGTTCTCAAATCCAACATGCAGCTCAATGCTGTGCATGTTTACTTAGAAGTTAGCCTCACTGAATTCAATGAAATTTACTATCAAGTAAATGTGCAGAGGATTGCAGCTTTTCTCAGAAATTCTACGGTCCAGCTGACAACATGCTAGAATTTACACTAATGTAGTTAGCGGCGACCAAACATTCTCCAAGAAGAACTCACACCACTAGGAGGAGCAACACTAGGTTGTGCCTTGAGGTTTGAATCCTCTGACAAACCAATCCATCAGTCAAGAGTCTAGAAGTAAGCCTGCACTTAGAACCTGTATGTGATAGTTTCTCTCCCCACACCCTGGCACCCCATTCTGGTCCTGCTGTGAAGCCAAGGGTTCAACCAAAACATTACTAATAATACAGCACATAACATGAGAGGGGTGGTGCAGCTGCTTCCAAGGAGGGATTGCTGTTTGACACACTGGACAGGATGGCCCAGAACTGCCACTGATGTTACTCAAGAAACCCTGACTTCAATTATAACACCTGATCAACTTTATTTTATTGCTAACCACTTTTACTGTTAGAATTGTTCCAATATCAAAACTGAAATCAGTTCTGCTCACATTTCTGTGCCATCTTTTCACTACAGATATCCTGATTTTATTCTTCACAGGTTCTTTTTATGAAGTTTAAGGCTTTGTTCTTATCTTGGTGTTCCTCTGCTTGGTTTCATTTTCATTCTTAAAATGAGTTTTTCCAAAATGGAGAAAGCACTTCAATTAATTTATTATTTCTAAAGATTTATATATTTTTTAAAAAAACACCATTGGAAGTCAGGGCTAAGTCACCAGTTGCTCAGTTTTGTAAGAATTATTTTAGTTTCAATTTTGTTTTATTTTAATGAAATATGTTAAGAGGATTGTTATATACTCTGTTTAGTTGACTGATACTCACTTCAAGCCATTTTATTTTGGGGGACGAGTCTAATTATTGAAACAGATGAGGCAAGACATCCTTCTCAAGAAGCCATTCTGATTCTTCACCAGCATCTAGCCCTGTGTACTTAATCATTCTAGCCTTAATAATTATTTCCACTAATTTATCTAAGACAAAACTTAGTCAAACAAGTCTGCAATTTGCTGAGTCTCCCAGTGTCAGTTGATGTTACCTTGTGAGTAGCTGACTTTAGGTAGCTGCCATTCAATTTTCCTTGAGTGTTTTGCAGGACCCTGACAGAATGTAAAAATGTATGTCACTTATTTTAAGCTTTTCTACCTGTCCCAGCGCCTGAAAATCTCATGCAGGCTTTGGAAGATCTGGATTATTTGGCTGCCTTGGACAATGATGGAAACCTTTCAGAATTTGGAATAATAATGTCAGAGTTTCCTGTGGATCCACAGCTGTCAAGGGCTATTTTAGCTTCCTGTGAATTTGACTGTGTAGAGGAAATGCTCACCATTGCTGCCATGGTAACAGGTATTTTCTGAGACACTTGTGACTTCCACTCAGGCCCACATTTATGCTGGTCCAGTATAATAACAAATAACTGGTATGGTCAACCAATTAATGAATGATCAGTTGATTCATAGATTGCCTTTTAACCAACTAATACATGAAATTTAATTAAAATAGTATATTGATAGACCACCTATATTGTTTTTATTCCCCATTTCAGGAACTTATCTGAACCAAAAATAACACTAAAAACAGGGAGGTGTGCCCTTCATCACTTACAGTGGTCCCTTATAAATTAACCAATGAAACATTTCCTTGTTTAATCTGATTAAACTGGTTAAATATTGGAACCCTAAAATTTACACAACTCAAAATTAATGTAATGTAGACTTAAACGTTATTTTCTGCTTTGCTCAAAAATTGCAGAGGTTATTCACTTCTCTGATGTAATTTTTAATGATAAGATTATGAAGGCCAATAGAACTTTGCTCTTTAATGTGATAAACTCATGCACAGGATTTAATGGTAACGAGGGACCTCTTTAGCTTGAGGGCTGAATTCAATTTCAGAGAAACTCTCAGAGGGTGCATTCCTGTGGTGGGTGGGGCCAAGGGTAAAAGGGGTGGAGCCAAAACGCTAAAAAATGCCATTCTATTTTTCGCTTAAAACTCTTACTTCCAGTTGCTAAGCCTTAGGAGAGGCATTTCAACCTTTTATAATGGGGGTGATGACCATGCAAAAGCTGGAAAACCATCAAATGGTGATCAGGGGAAAGGGGGCATGGTCATCTGAGGAAACTTGGAGGGCCAGATTTGGCCTTCAGGTCTTCAGTTCTCCACCCCAGATGTATTGTCACATTCTCCAAAGCACAAATAAATCCTGCTGATTTTAATGAACCTTTTCTTCTAGAATTGTAGCAACACATCAATTAGGTCAAGTTCAGCCTGTGGGAAAATGTCTGGGCACCAACAGTTCACATTTCTCCTCAACAATGTGTAGCTGGAAAGAAGTTGTGATATCTTTGCTTTATTGTGGAGATGGGGAACCTTTTAGAGCCCCAGGGCTGTATTGCACACCAATAATCCCCATACATCAATTCAGTTCTTTTCCTTTTTCTCTCTCCTTATGTATTTCCCCTTATGTCCATTTGTGTGTGTCCTTCTGTCTCATTTCCTCTCTCTGCCCAATACTCCCAATTTTCTCTCTTTCCCCCGCCTCTCTCCCCTCCCTGGCCCTCACCCCCATTGGGAGGAGCATGATATAACTACAGAAGTCCAGACAAAGGGTTCAGTAGTCAAAGCAGAAGATGACTAGAGCATAAACCAGAGTTTTTGTGGAGGACCCAGTTTCTGTTCCAAAATTATTACATTGACTACATTGTGTATTCAGCACATTTTCTTATATGTTGTCACCTTGTTTACGTTTTCTCTCTCTCTTCTCTTTTCAACTCAAGCTCCTAGTTGCTTTATAAACCCACCACAGGGAACAGAGGAGATTGCAATCATTTGTCGGGAAAAATTCTTGCATCCTGCAGGAGATCATTTTACTCTTATCAATGTGTACAATGCTTACAAGGAAGCTAGTACAAATGCCATGAGCCAGTGTAAGTGTGCGCCAAATAGTTTAATTATACTTTATACTTATGAACAATTCATATAGCTATTACTTTTATAGCATATACAGCTAAACTGTGTACTTTGTTAAAGATAAAGCACACAGGTCTTTCCCTAAAGTATATTACAATCTAAAAACTAAGAAGCAAAAGGAATGGGAAAAAATGGCAATATGTGCAAGAACAGTCATCGATAATAGTGATGCACTTACATTTAAGATGGTAAATTAGGCTGCAATCATATACCTTAGAGTGAGTCTCATTAAACTCAATGGGCATTACTTCTGAGTAAACGCGTACAGGATTGCATTGTTAATATAGTATAATATAGATGTATATTGTTTAAAAAATGTCAATCAAAAGTGCAAGGTAAGGGAATTAAGATATTTACGAAAGTAGATGAACAGGGATCTGTGTTAAGTCATTTTCTGAGAGAGAGATGAATATGCTTTCTTAAATATCCTGGCACAGAGGGAAGCAAGAAAACAAGGACAAATACATTCAATGAAGAAATAAGAACGTAAGAGCCATGCTGGATCAGACCAAGGGTCTATCTAGTCCAAATTCTGCTTACATAGTGGCTAGCCAGCTGCCCACAGGAAACCTCCAAGCAGGGCATGAGTGCAACACACCCTCCTTCCCATGTTACCCAGCAAATGGTGAATATAGGCATGCTGCCTATAATACTGGAGGTAGCATAGAACCATCAGGGCTAGCAGCCATTGATAGCCTTCTCCTTCAGGAATTTGTCTAATCCCCTTTTAGAGCCATGCAAATCGATGGCTATCGCTACGTCTTATGGAACAAATTCCATAGTTTGACCGTGCGCTGTGTGAAATACCATTTTATCTGTCTGGAATCTCCCACCAATCAGCTTCATGGGATGACCCTGGGTCCTAGTATTATAAGGGAGAAAAATGTCTCCCTATCCACATTCTCCACATCATACATAATTTTGTACACCTCCATCATGTCTCCCCTTACTTGCCTTTTCCCCAAGCTAAACAATCCCAGCTATTGTAACCTTCCCTCGTAGGGCAAATTGCTCCAGACCCTTGATCATTTTAGTTGCCCTTTTCTGCAAATATTCGGCCTTACAACAACAGGCCATAAAAGAGTGGGATAAAAAAAAGGGGATATGGAAAGCCAAACTATTGAGAACCTTAAAAAATGAGTATCAAATATTAAAGATATATGATGAAGGAAAAATCACCCAATGAAGAAAACAAGAAATGTTATTATAATGTTATGCAAGGTAACTAGCACAACAGCATAATTTCGGACAAAGGATTAAAATTAGAAGTAGGTAAAGCAAAATAGTAAATAAAATTGAAATCAAGGCAAGAAGGAAAAGAAGCTCCCTGCATTTCATTGTTGAAACTATGTGTGCATTGCTTATGGTACTTTCCAGACTGTTTAAAAACAAGAATTACAGTGCAATCTTATACTTATGAAAGTAAGTCCAATGGGACTTGGTCACAGATAAGTGTTTGTAGGATCGTAGCCTTAAACCCACAAAAGGTGCTTCTGCCAGATGATACTGTAAATCTCCATAATTACAAATGGGATTCCCTAATAAAATAACGAATTTAACCATTTTTTCCTCCCAGACTATATTGAAAAGTGGTGTCAAGATTATTTTCTGAACTGCTTTGCACTAAAGATAGCAGAAAGTATCAGAGCTGAGTTAGATGACATTATGAGACGAATCGAACTCCCAATTTCAGCACCTGCTTTTGGACAGAATGAAAATGTAATGAAGATAAAGAAAGCACTTTTGTCTGGTTACTTTATGCAAGTAAGCAAAACAAATGGATAGCTTCGTCCAAGTATACGATAGAAAAAACTGAATTTAATCCAAGTACATACCTTTGATTTGCATTGAAAATGCAGTTCCTTTAATTCCTGTTTTTCCATTTGTTTTAATCCTATAGTTTTGAATACAATCTTCTTCTAGTTCATTTAGGCTGCAATCCTATACCCACTTACCTCGGAATAAGGCCATGAAACTTATTTATTACATTTCTAAGTGAACTAGGGTTTTACTGTTAAAGCTATAAACTTATTAATAGTGAAGCATGACCTTTTAACCATGTCAAAACTATAAATTTATGGTATTTTGTTATTTAGTGGATAACTACATGCAGGCTTTAATGCACTGATGTAAGTTTAAGTAAATTGCATGTAATTTAAACACACATTTTCATATTCTAGATTGCTCGTGATGTGGATGGCTGTGGAAACTATTTAATGTTGTCACACAGGCAAGTAGCTCAGCTTCAACCTTTGTCAATATACTACAACACCACAAGGATCCCAGAGTGGGTTGTATTCCACGAATTTAGTATAGCTGAAAACAACTCTATAAAAATCCTCTCAGCAATATCACCTGACCTGTAAGTAAAAGAAAGCAGGGACTTTTTGTTTTTTCTGTCATACAATTTCAATTTATGAGCACAATCTAACACAAAACATCTATATAAGCTTTGTTGAAAGAAATGGGAGTTGTAAGAGAATGCAGGTGCTATTGTGTAAATGCCTTTTATTTCACTGGATGGCATGATAGAATTCTATTTTGGAAGAGATTTAAATAGTCTACTCAGGCATCCAGGCTTATGCAAGAAACGTTGCTTGTGAATTTTGACCAGTGTCTCTTACAATTCTGAATTCTGCTCCTGGCATTACTTATGACAGTATGAAACACCCAAATCTTCTGAACTGAGCATTAATAAATCTTGACTTAGCCAAAGAAATTGAAATGCTATATAAAGCACAAGGCTGCTTGATTCATTTTGTTTTGGGATTCCACGGACATTTTCAATTGTTTTCAATTTCAGTGAATGGTGATAGGCATGGATACTGAAAACATTCCTGGCTTTTTAGAAAATTAGTACATTATGTGGATGTTATTCAAATGATATGCTAGAGATTCCTGTTGGTGGTGAGGGACACCAAAGGCTTGAGTCTAGCTCCCTGAGTGATCTCCACTTTTAGGTCCCAGCATTTCAGCATCCCATCATCTCCCATTGATATGTTCAAAATGTTGATAGGTCTGCTGAACACTTGCCTTCAGTGGAATAGGAGTACAGGACACTGCCCTCTACAGAGTCAGACCGTTGGCCCATCTAGCTCAGTATGGTCTACATTGATTGGCAACAGCTCTCTGGGGTTTCAATCAGGAGTTTCCAAGCCCTAACTGTAGATATCCGGGATTGAATCAGGGACTTTCTGCATACAAAACTCAACCAGTGAGATAACCCTACTCAGGTAGATACCTATCTATTAATTTCTAGGAATCATAGAAGTCCTGTTAGCAACACATGAGAACTTTTGTAAACTGCCCAGAGAGCTTCAGCTATAGGACGGTATATAAATGTAAATAATAATAATAATAATAATAATAATAATAATAATAATAATAATAATAATAATAATGAGAAAGATCCCTCCAGCCAAGCCACGCTTTAAGTCTCTCCCCAAGATCTTTATTAAATTAACTTCATTTTTGTTGTTGCCAGTGCTAAATTTTAAACTAGGTTTAAAAAACGGTCCTTGTAGAGCAGACAATGTAGAGACTACAGTCATATATATTCTCATTATGAAGTCAAGGAGACTATTCTTGTACAGATGGTTTGAGGTTTGCAGCTCAGCATGGCTGAACTGCAGAAATGCTTTCCATAAAAATCTAAAATAATTTTTAGTTAAAAGCATTTCACTTACTGAACCATGGGATAAGGGATTACATTTTTAATTAGGAATTTAAAAGTGGGACATTCAGCCTTCAGCTGCTTCAGTCCTGTGTTACTAATTTCATGTTATGTTTCCCTAAATATGGAGTTCAAAACACAATAATGTCTCTTTTTAATAATATAGAATTGACTGTACTATTTCTAAATTGAAGGGTATGTTTTGGAATTAATATACATCTATAAAACCCAAGTGAAACAATATTTTTAAAAAGTGTAAAACCACACATCTGTCCACGGATCAAAAAGCCTGCTTTATATTTTGTCAACACATCAGGCTTTAAATTTTCCTGACTCCTCTCTGTGGTAAGTAAGAATTGCCTGGAGGCAACTAGGCAGGGAAGTTTTTGTAGGCTGGAAATCAACTGGCTCCCCCACCCCTTTTTTTTATGCGGTTGATGTGTCACAAATGACTTGCATTGATGTGTGTGGGCAGTGGGCTAGTAACAATCCGCATAGCAGCAGGAAACTCTTCCTAGTTCAGATCAATTGAAACAGATAAAAAAGGCTGTTATTCCACAGCTTACCTGAATTTCAATAGGGTATGCACTAAAGCTGTAGGTAGAATTTGCGCAGAATATGCTCAAATATAGAATATAGAACTACTCTGTATTTAATATGCAATTTGCAACACCTGAAAGCCTAATAGCACCACTACTTGAAGAACAGAGGGGGCATCTTAAATCACAGAGATGTTTAAAGGGTATACGCTTACATGGAATATTTTCTTTGGAACCAATCCTGGATTCCAACTGTGAATCTCTATACTTAATACATCAAATGTGTCTGCATATTACTCATTTGTTACATGAGTAATAAAAACAGTCATACAAAATACGAAGAAATTGTTGCCTTATAATATACCCTCCTTTCTTTGTTCTGTTTCTTATCAGGTTTGTGGAGCTGGTACCTCAATACTATTTTAGCAATCTGCCTGCTAGTGAGAGCAAGGCTATTCTGCAGGAAGTAATCAATCATTTATCACCCATTTCAGTAACAGACAAGGAACAAAAAGCAAACAGCGAAGATAAAAATTATGAAAAATATCTTGAAATACCGACTGAACAAAGATGTATTATTCAATAAGTTTCCTATCCCAAACTATGTTGTATACATAACCTGTATGTATAGGATATGCCCCAACACCAGTTTTTACAATATAAGTCTTATAAGATGTGGTAAGTGATCAGATATTCTACAACAAAACACAATGAGAATAAGTGATTTTTCTATGACCTTTGGCAATATGGAAATGATGTATAGCTGTTTAGAAAAGTATCCAGCATTATTTAATGATTAGGTTTGATTTTTTTTTATTCCACTTGTAATCATACTAATGTTCTTAAATGCCATCTCATAACAGCAGATGTTGCATGTGGCTACTTGTATAACTGACATATTTTGAAGAAACAAAAGGAGATCATGAAAGAGTGCAGAATTGATATAGAAAAGTTCCAGACACCGCTTAAAAGTCAAGCAAGTCTTACAGGGTGACTTCATAAAACTGTTAGCACAAAAAGTTGTTTAGATAGAAAGATATTCTTTGAGCTTATCCATGATGGCATCCATCCTGTCAGCAGGGATTACCATCACAGTTCGCAAAGGTTTCATGGGTACATCTTCAAAAGACCATCTGCCTCCCAAACACGAGTCACTTTCTTCTTCTACCGAGTAACTGAACTTCAGAAGTGATTTCTAAAACAAAATAAGCAGGCTCTGTTTAGAAGAATTCCACTTGTATGCTACTGCTTTTTAAAAAAGTATGTATATAGCTTATATTGTCTATAAAATAAAACCAAGTAAGGCCATTTTGATTAAAATCAGATGTAACTTGAGATGCAAGTAGCTTGTTACAAAACTTAGCATGCAGTGCTTCATATACTGTATATCTGGACTAATAGGAACGCTTGTATGCAGTTATGCGATGATAGGTGATGCAGAAGGTCCTTTTGCACATCCAGGAACAGAATCTGGATACATGCCATGAACCAGTAGACTAAGTGAATACCAGCAACTTCTTACATGTGGCTTTGGACAACTTAGTTTAACCTCTGCAATTTTTAGATAATTCCACATACTGTTCTAAGAACAGTGTGCCTGAAAATTATATTATTTTTTCACAGTTTCTCAATTTGAAACTTTGTTCCAAACCAGATATTATAGTTTGTTAAAAGTATTCTGGCAAGGACCGGTGTGATGTCATGAGATGGTAAAGGCCATGAAAAATTAACACGTAACCCAGTGCCAACTCCTGAATACTGCAGCTTGCTGAAGAAATTTGTTTCTGTATCTTAAAATCTCTCCACAACAAGTGGAAGTAAACATTTTATCTTGTTTTTTGTCCTTGTCCTCATTTCATTTACATTTACATCAGATCCAAAAATGGCAAAATACCACCAAACTAGTATGTGGTAAACTCATGCGTTTACTAGTATATGGTAAACGCATGAGTTTGCTTTGTCTGGCCTGCTTGAACTAACTGCAGTTCTGGGCTGCCCTAATCTGGGTGGATGTGTCTAGAAAACAAGTATTGTAAAACAAGAACACATTGAAGTATCTGACACATCTACAAGTGCTTTTAATTTTAAGTAATTCTTCCTAAGAAATTATAAGGTAATATCTGAAGAATACAAATTCTTTGTATCAGAACAATGGGTCCACTGTTTATGGCTACTGAAGAAGGTTAAGGGTGTGTGGGAGAGAATAGGACAGGAGGGAGTCTGTGCCAATAGTACGCACACACAAAGGGGAGAAAAAGCTCACTGTATGCCACTACCCAAATCAGCACAGGCAACATTTGTGCATATAAATATCCCTGACAGTAGAAAGCAGTGTATAGGTGCTATTCCCCATCTACCAGCCGGGCACAAGCCCCCACAACTGCTTCAGAGTTGAAAGGTGGGAGAATCCAGTTCACTCCCTATTCAGCTACAGGAAGACATGAGTCAGGGCTGGGGAGCATGGGGGATGCTTCTTCTTTTTCTTTGCCTTGTCCCTCCCTTCTCTCCATACAATTTTTTGACAGCCAGTAAGGCTAATATCGAGAGACTGCTGTTCTACCAAGCTTTGAGAACCTGGGTCTCCACATAATATGGCCCCCCACAGGCCATAAATTGACAATCCCTGATTTAAATAGAGACATCCAAGTTTCGCCAACATCTGCCTAAGCTACCCAAGAATTCTTTGAACTGCTGTAATTAGAGGTGTTGTGGTTTACCACTGGTTTGTAAAAAAATACATTTGTAGAATACTTTGGAGAAGCATATGGTCACACAGGTGACTGAATTAATTTGGCCAAAACTTTTTATGATAACTTAAGTCCAGATCTCAGAGGGAATACACAAGGCTTAAGTTCATCAATTCACATTAACTCCTCCTAAGACTGTAGATTTCTTCTCTTCAATACGCCTGAAGAAAAATAATACTTCAAATCTGTAAACTAACACTCAAAACATTCCCCTCATTGCACACAGAAAGAAAGCCAGACTTGACCATTTAGGAAAGATCAAGTAAGAGGCTAGTAAGCAAAGGAGAGATAGGTGGAGTTCTTATCATATATTGTTCTAAACCAGCCTTCCCCAACCTGGTGCTCTGCAGATGTTTTGGTCTACAACTCTCCTCATTAATGACCATTAGCCATGTTGGCTAGGGCTGATGGAAGTTGTAGTCCAAAACATTGGGAAGGCACTAGCTTGTTCAAAACATTTATATGCCACCTCAAAAACAAGACTGAAAGAACGATTTCCACAATTTGAATTGCTACATTCTAATTCCTCAAGTGCAAAGTTACCAGGTGCTGTCTGGGTCAAGGTACAGGTAAGGTCACCACTGGGGCAATGGTCCTAAGCCAAACAATTTATTTTAACCACATTTAACTTTGCATAAGAAAGAAAGTTCAGATCTTCAATGATCTCTGGTGCAAATCGAAGTGCATATAGGAAATAGAACAACCAATAAGTCATCTCACCTCATAAAAGAATTCATCCTCAGCATTTGAAAACATCAGCTCCTCTTTCTGGCGGACATTGCTTCCTTTTTTTCTAGCACTACTCTTCTTATCAGTAAAAGTCTTGCTAATTAGAAGATAGAAGTAACATTTTCCACAAGGCTTGTTTGTTTTTTGAGCTTCCGTCAGTTCTTTCCTAGAAATAAGCACATGTTTACATCAAAGATTTCTTCATGTGCCACTCAAACTTATGTATAACTACAGTAAAGATCAAGTGTGAAGTATTTGCCTTGTGCTCAGTCCTCAGACTAGAGATTCACACATGTTTAGCAAAAGACAACTGGTTCGGTACAACAGTGCTCTCTCATGTGCCAATATAATCCTCAGAGGGTCACAAAAGCACACTGCTCCTCCAGACCTTAAAACAGATTAGGCCAATTTTTTTTTTGCCCCAAGGGTCACACACAGTGCCAGAGGCAGGGTGGGGACCACACATACACTCTTCCACCCCATCTCAGCAGGCAGGAATAAGGTGGTTTAGATCTCCCCTCCTTGCCTGCTAAGATGAATTCACTGGGGGTTAGGGAGACTAAAGTCTTTCCCATCCCCTAGCAATCCCGTTTCCGCACCTCTCAGGGGCTGCGTGGAGAGCAGTAGAAGATTGACCTGGCCCATGGATTGCTCACCCCTGCCTTAAGAGGAGGGATTAAACATTTTGAGCAACAAATGCTTCCGATATTGTTGGAACATTAAAGGGAACAACAGAGCTTTAGAACTATTAAGTGTCTGTTTCTTCTACCTTCTATTCACACCACACATTCTATGGAAACAGCTGCTTTGCTGAAATCATATAAAAAACAAACAAATGAAAATTCTGTCTCACTTACTTACCCAACTCCAGTAAAGAGACACATGAATACATACACTACTACTTCCTTTATATGTTAATATTGAGGCGTCACTGATATTATCTGTGACCTGTTGGCCATCACAGAAGCAACACAGAAAATGTTTTGTAACTGTTTAAAGATGCCTGTGGTGGGCTGTAAAGGAGATTAGCTGTTACAGACCTTTTGTAAATGTGTGTCCCCAATTGGTTTGCTTTTATTGCTATGTTGTATTCTGCAGTGCTGTATTTTATATAGTACTGTGTCCTTTGAGCCATGGACAAATAAATTCAAACACGAATAAGATGTGTAGAATAGAATACTTTCCTAGTAGGAAAATTACCTCACTGTACACAGAGTAGTTTCCTAGGCCTAACAATATTTGATAAATTACCATTAAATACACACAATTGGAATAATTACCATTCTATCAGAAACTGGTGATTGCTATGGTGGCAAAGGATTCAAGTGATATGAAGGAGACCAGTAGGGTTTCTTAGTTTTACATTGGTCACTGGTCATTTTCTCTCTTTCCCCAATGCATAAACAAACTTGTATCTGATACGTGAGAACAGATGTCACTCTGTATAAAGCAATTTATCATTTTCTTGTTCCTGGAAGCAAAAGAATGACTGAACACACTCATGCTGAAGGTACTCATTCACTTCTCAAGTTTGCTAAGAATATCAATGGCTCATATTTCACTTAACAAAATACAGTACCAAAATCCATAAAGCCATTTTCTGGTTTATGTTATATTTCAAAAGTAGCAGCAGCTTATCTCTCAGAGAACTACAGTTCTCCTAAAAAAAAAAGCAGATGAATGCTCCTTAGTGGTAGATTAGGGCCCTAGCTAGACCTATGGTTTATCCTGGGGTCGTCCCTGCCTGCTCCCGGGATATCCTGTGTGTCATTTACATGAACAGGGATGATCCCGGGATAAACCTTAGGTCTAGCTAAGGCCTAAGAGAAACCCCAATTAAACACAAAGAAATCTCTAGCGGAAGCTCCAAAATACATTGCATCGTCTCTATTGACAGTCTCCTTCTGTCTCCCCCTACCACTACAGTATCTTCTAGCGCAGTCTCTACTTTGCCATAAATATCACTGCTTTGTGGATTCATCAGCTTCTTGCACCGCTCTTGTTGCTCTGATTCATGAAACCTGGATGTATTCCACTTGGTACCAACACTCACTTATGAACAAGAGATGAAGTTAGCTACTTGTCTGTTCACCTATGATGAGGAAAATCCACCTCTAGGCAAGTTCTCCGCATTGTGGGGATAAAACTGTGCATACAGTTGCCATACTGCTGCCTTCTGTTAAGTCAAGGTTTTGCTAAGAAGACTGCACCCGCCTCTTTCATTTTCCTTCCCAGCCTATAACTCTAAGCAGGTGGATTGATTTACATCAAGGTAATTTAAATCAAATTTCCAACTTCCTAAGTCCTGTGTTTACTGAACAAGCACGCACACTAATTGGTTACTTTAACAATTCAAAATTCTGTTTCCAACAAAAGACTTTATACTCCACAGGAACATAATCTCAAACCTTCAGTCTTGTACCCCAAATGCCTCATGAACTTCAGCATTCATATTTATGTTATTTATTTCATTAGTTAGACTTTTATTTAAATACCCATTAAAAAATCTCCAGGACAGGTATCCACAATATTTAAACAACGAACAATAAAATAAAAGATATAAGCCTCTAATAAAACCAAAAGACAATCAGCGAAGAAAACAAATAATCAACAGTAGATCTAGCTAACCATGAATAAATGCCTGGGTAAACAAACAGGCACTTGCCTGGATCCAATACATTGCTGAATAATCTTAAGAAACCCTTTTCATCCCTTATAGTTTTCACATATAATAATATTCACAATGACATGACAGGCAACTGTGGGTTAATTAACCCTTGGGACATCAGAGCATGTGCTGTCTACCATTATGAATATGCAAGCCCTGGTTGGGGGTTGCCGTGTTGGCTGAACCCAGGCAGTGGGGGGTTATTTGAGGGTTATACAACCTTCACATAACCCAGAGTTTGTTTTAGCGTTATGCGAGGGCTGTTTAACCCTCAAATAACTCCCGCTGCTTGGGTTGAGACGACACAACAAACCATGGCAATCCCTGGCCGGAGCTTGCATATTCATAATGGTGGCTGGCATGCACAGGTGGCCCATTACACGGAACACTGAATGCTTGTACTAAAAGCCACATAAGACAACAATACTAAAATGTCTGTTTCTGCTTCTCAGGTAATGTTCTTTAAATGTATGGTATTTTCTATTTTTCCTCCCATTCTACACATTTCCATTTAAACAAGGTTTCAGAGGTCATCCAAGGATAAAAATTACTGTTCAAAAATGATTTTGGAAAAGCGCTTACTGCAATTGCTGGTGCATGGGCAGAGCGATCTGGGGAGGCACATTAATGAATCTTTCACTTAGCAGGAAGCCCACAGGCTTGGTGGTGTCACTTAAGAGTTTATCCAGCTGTTCAACCATACTCTGTTCACAGTTCTTCTCACACTGACTTAAAACCAGCTCTTTAATTTGTTCAGCACATTCAGTACCCTAAGAATCAAAGAATAGATGTTCTTTGCAATACAGAATAATTATTTACATAAGACAACCTGTGAAGAGAGCTTCTGGGCACTGTTTTACAGGACTGTGGGAAATTTCTTGCTGTGACTTTTAATGATTTGTAGGGATTTCGTTTAAAATTATTTAATCAATCCTTAGATGGGCATGGGGGCATTAATTCTGACAGGATGGCTAAAGTGGTAACAAAGCAGTTGCATTCCACTTGGAGCTACAAAAGCAGCCATATGACTAGAAACTACTAACAAAAATATGAAATTCTTTCAGCATAAATTGCCTAATATAACAAATAAGTTTTAAAATATGCTAACATTCACATTAGTGCCAACCTGAACAAAAATATGACACAAACAACAGATTTTTCACATCGATAAATGATACTAGTGGCAAAGGAATAGCATTAGTAGTGTTATTAACCATGCCTTACAGTTGTTGTAGTTGTTGTTATACATCTATAAATGAGGGTAACTACTTTGAAAGTTCAACACTTCTGGATCATATTGAATTTATTAATGTTTACTGATAACACCATTCCATTACCACAATGATCTTTTCCCACAGAAATAATCTTTCATTCATCACGGTCCTTTCCACAGCTCTTAATACCATTTACTTAGCCACAGAAAGACTTAACAGATATTAACACCATTGATGGCATTCTAATACAGTGATCTTGTTCACACATAATGCTAAACTCACGGTTTATTTAACTCATGGGTTGTTGAATTCGGGGTTCTTGTGATGTGCAAACCCAGCCATGCTAACAAAACATGGTTTGCTAACCATGAACAACCCAGAAAGAGAACCCATAGTTCGTTGTTTGGTTGTGAACTTTTGAATTGTTCAAACCATGGCTTGTTGTGTTCAAACCCAGAACTGTGGGTTTGTCACAGGTTATTTCTTCGGGCTACACAGGAGGCGGGCAAGAGTGCTAGCCCCCTCTCCCAGCTGCTCTACATGCCAGTACTACATTGCCACGAAGGTATTTGGGCTACAAGGAAGGAGTGGGTGATGGAGGAGGGAAACAATCAACCCAGTGATTTAGAAAACAAGCCATGGTTTGTTCAATAATCAAATCATAGGTTAAATAAACTATGGGTTACCATTTCAGGCGAACCAGGCCAGTGTCACAGCTCTTGCCAAATTCTTAAAACTCAAAGCCAAACTACAGACAACCAAGGCTTACTTGTTAAAAATAAAGGCGGCAAGACAGACTACCTGAAATGTTGCTGAAGTAGTATTCTTTTTATCAAATTCGCACAAGAGAAGACTGAGGAGGGAAATGTAGCTAAAAAGGGTTGTTACACAGAAGATGGCCACAATTTATTCTCTATCATCCAAGTCTGTAACATCAGGAAAAAGTTGCTAATGGTCAGAACAGTCAGACAATGAAACCAACTGCCCAGGGAAGTGGTGGGCTCTTCATCACTGGAGGCATTCAGAGATTGGACAGCTATCTGTCAGGGATGCTTTAAGCTGGACTCCTCCACTGAGCAGAGTTGGACTCTGTCGCCTGAGTGGCGCCTTCCAACTCTTATGATTTTATGATTCTACAACTAAAGCTCTCCACTTTAGCCAAGGTTGATACTTTAAAGATAGTAGATTCTTTCAAGACAATCATGATTTTAATTATTGTTTAAATAACTATAATAATGCAGTCTAATTGCATGTGTAAAGTCACAAAGTAAACATGAGTGTTTTTAATGGTCTACCTCCAGCAAACACAATTTCGATATATCACTGCCAAATTAAGTTAATACTGGTTCATCATAAATAATTATTACTGACCTTCCTTTCTGTTAGGTTTAAGAGGCTTATGAAACCAAAAACCTCATCAGCATCATCTTCATCAGCATCACTATCTTCTAAAAATTCTGCTTGCTGTTAAACAGAAAATAAGGAAAAAACACAACCAGCTGCATGTTCTCTTAAGCACTGCTATTAAGGATTTTGGCCCATCTAAAACATTCTGCCAGTATCATCATCTATTAGTACCCATTGTTTATTTATTCAAAGTATTTATAAGCCACTCTTCAGGGCTTGGGGAAGGCAATGGCAAACCACCCCGCTACAAAGTCTGCCAAGGAAATGTCAGCGAAAGCAGGCGTCCCTCTAGGAGTCAGTAATGACTCAAGTGCTTGCACAAAAGGTTCTTTTCCTTTCTTCAAGGCTTAGCCCTCACAAAACAACGTACACAAAATGAACAATGCAAAGATATATTTGGCACACCAGAAAAATATACAACTATTATGAGAAAGCTGTTCAGAATCACACTTAGGAAAAGGCAGTATTGAAGAGATATGTTTTCAAGGTCTGCTTCTGAAGCAATGTTATTGTTCAGACTGGATCATAAAGGTGAGCACAGTCCTTAAGGTAATCTGATCCCAAACTGTTTAA
The DNA here is from genome assembly GCF_023053635.1 of Elgaria multicarinata webbii. NCBI lineage: Eukaryota > Metazoa > Chordata > Lepidosauria > Squamata > Anguidae > Elgaria > Elgaria multicarinata. The sequence goes on along the minus strand of NC_086178.1, from coordinate 74,673,385 downwards.
ACATTAACACCAACACTTTGACTTGGGCCTAGAAATGTACTGATAACCAATGCAACTGGTGCAAAAATGTTAAGAGACTATAAGAGACAATCAGCACAATCATTTGCATGTTTACTCAGAAACAAGCCCTATTAAACACATTGGTGGCTTACTTCCAAGTAAATATACAAGATGAGCTGTGAAGTGGTTGAGTGTGGGCTGCCATTGAACCATGGGTTGTTTGTTGACCTGGGTTAGTCTGTTGCCTGAATGTCCTCAGGGTGGCTTGTTAGCCAAGCAGTGTGGCTTGTTAATTGTTCTGAACAATCCAACATTCAGACAACGCACTACAACAACCCACACTCAACCACTGAGTGCAGGTTAGCGTGTTGTCTGAAAAGCCCCAGAATCTTGTTGCGTAACCTTCTTGCAGCTTATCTGTGAAAGAACAGATCTCCATATGAACACCATCTGCATGTGCAATCTTCCCACCTATTCCATAATTTAAAAGTCAGCCAGTCTGGGAAAGAGTATTCTTAAATTCTGAGATGTCCCAATTCCTTGGAATATTATATGTGAAAATAAAGACAGTGTAAACTGCCCAGATAGCTTCGGCTATGGGGCGGTATATAAATTTAATAAATAAATAAATAAATGTACCAAAACTTCATTTGTAATTCTAATGGTACTTCATCAGTTTTCCACTAAACTATAGCTACATGAAATTGGTACACTTCAACAGTTCAATTTACTCTGTGAAATATCACTATAATTTATCAGCTATAGTAAACTTCTCCTTTTCCATTAGTATCATGTTCATTAGATATAATTCAAAATTGTGACCCATTTGCTCCATGGTTCCATCAGGTAGATGAATTCCCATCTGAAATGATAAAATTGCCCCTAGAATCTTTAACTATCACCAGTCATAGTATAATTTTGCTGGAGCTTCCTTGCTGGTCACTGACTTTCCATATATTACGTAAGAGTCCCATCCCGCAAAAGGAGCATATTTTGGTACTAGCATACAAGCAGAGCAAAGGGCCATCATATCAGGACAAGTGGGATTGTGGAGAGTATATACAGCTGGCAACTCAGTTATTTCTGGCTTCAAGTGTGGAAATGTCCAAATACAAGTCCATAATATGTATAAAGCTCACAGGCAGGATTGTCATTTTTGGTGCCATTGTTTCTGATCAAAATGGTTTTGTAGATTTTTGCAGCAGTTTACTATGAAAAAACTGAAACTAGCCTTCAGAAGCATGGCCAACACTGATGTAAGGAACATATGTAGTTTTTTTCTGTTACTTGGAATGCTTCTTACTTTTTAAAAAGTTATGCTTTCAGTATGGGAAAGTAAATCTCCATAAACACACATGGAGGATACCTGAGGGACTGCTTCCTCCCATATGATCTTGCACATTCTTTTAAAGATCTGCAGGGTACCCTCTGTATTTGATCAGGGATGGAGGTGTGACTGACTGAGAAATGAGAAGCAGCCTTCCCCAGGCCAGGGCCAGTCTATGGAAATCTGTAGCTCTATCTTCCCTTTGATCTTTTGCCACCTAGCTAAAAGATTTTTTCAGCAAGCATTTGACTTGCTGAGTTTTTATGAAGCAAGCCTTGTATTTTTAGGGCCTTTCAAAAACTATGCTAGAACCTATTACTGTTTTGATATACTTTATATTGCTATGGTGTGTTTTATTGTGTTAGTATATTGTAAACCACCACAAGTATACATATTTACAATAATAATAACATTTACTGTTTATAATAACATATTAACAATAACATATTTACTTTTGTTCCCCGCCTCGATCAAAATGGAGAGGTGGGTAAGAAATAATGTTTATTAATATTATTATTAATAATAATAAAATTAATGCACTCATGTAGCACTTCTTCACAGCAATGCCCTGCACTCAAGTCCTTTTTGTTTTCCTCAGAAATTAAATTGAATAGCCTAGAAGTTGTTTGTGATCTACTGTATGGGCTTGTTTAGGATGACCACACTTAGCGACCTGGAGAAATGTGCTTCCATTCCATTACTCTTGTTTATCAAGAATGATCACGCTTCCAATGCTAGATCAGACTATTGCTATAATAGCAGTAAGAGGGAAGTCCATTTTGCTTTTCTTTAGAAATAATTGTGTTCATATAGTCTTTATTTATTGTGTGCTGCGGACAAATGGCCTTTGTACAGCACACATGCTTTAGTCTCAAAGGCTATACTAAGAAAAGAGACCAGTATTTCTTGTTAACTCACTATGGATATATGCTACAAACTGTCCTATTCTGCACTGAAAATACAGTGTACTAACTTAAAAGTTAGACAATATCTTACCTTGACAACACTCCCAATGTGATTTTGTTGTATCAATATATCAGTCAGATCACCTGTATTAATAGGAGCCTTTAGAAACAACTGGGAGGGGAGGGAGAAGAATGCTGTAGACTTTATAAAGAACACAATTTCTACAATGAACAATGTATTAAAATAGATATTATGTGAAATCTGATTTTCTAGCTATAGCATTGTAGCACTGGACAGCTAGAGACAGCCATAGCATTAATTTTCATGAAAACACAACATGAGGCCAGTATTTAAAGGCCAATGTAGGTACTAACATATCTTGCCTACTTCACCATACTTAACCCATTTCCCCACAGCTTGTTTTCATCTTCTTTGCCTGTTCGTACAATTTTAATGTTCTTAAATTGTTTTCATACAGCCCTGCTTTCCTATGGAGTTATTATTAGAATAGTGGTGTGACCTGCAGTTATGAAAAAAAATTGTGGCTATGCCAATTTAGGATTCAAAATCCTGAATGTTTAAATGTCAAAGTATCCAGGAAGGGTCAAAATACATCTTACGTTTAGAGAGTAATCTTATGGTCCCTAGACAGAGTCTGGGTGGCCATAGGATATTTCAGATTCCTACCTCGGAGACAGCACTCTGTTCTCAGACCCAGGAGGCTGAGCTCCCCTCTCTTTCTTCCTTGCAGCTAGCGCAGAGAGAACTGCGCTAGCTGCCTCTCAGAGGTCACAAATGCAACCTCGGAGAGGATGGAAAGGGGACGGTTCTGTGGGAAGGGAGAGGACTGAGGAAGCAGGGAGCTATTCCCACCCTTCTCCATCCTCTGTACCTACCCCTCCACAGAGCCTTAGCTAGACAGGCAAAAACGCCCATCTAGCGAAAATGCACAGCAGAGGTAGCATGGAGGCAAAGATCACCCCCATGCTGCTCCTGCTCTGCATAGGATTCCTGTCAGCCTCTGAGTTTGAAGGCTGACAGGAATCCTGATAGGATTCCAACCCAATGGTGTGTTTGAAGCCCACGTTTAAAATTCCCCATGTCTTTTTCTTTATATAAACTGCCAGGGATCCTTGATCTGCACCCTCCCTTTCTACTGAAATTGCCCCCCCCCCTTGAAAAAGAGTGCTTCAGGGCCAATGCCAGTGGCATGGGGGAGAAGGTTAAACACACACACACGGTCCCACAGAGGCTTTAAAAATAACAGCTGGAATACAGTCACCTCAAACTATCAAGAGTATGAAAGTGCTCCACAATGCAACAGAACAAGCCCATGAGTCAACCAGACAGCTCCAACAGTTTGGGAAAACAAGAAGTCACTCAAAGGTGATAGTAATTTCACTCCAGTTATTCACAATATTAATGGTCTTTCCTTTCATGATATTTAATGTTCAAAAGCAACAAGCAAATGTCACAAGCGCAGACATACGTACCTGTTGTAGTAATTTTTTTATTCCGTTCTTATCATTATCAGATATTGAATGTGCTTCAAATTCAACATTTACTTCCTGTGAATAAAACATAAGAGGAATCACACACCCAAACTTGCCAAGAAATGTTTACCTCACAAGAAGTTCATGGGGGGCAAATCCCAAAGATAGAATGAAGAAATATTTATCTGAGATACTTAACATGTATAGCTGCCAATTTGTGGTGTCTGTAATATTAATCTAAACTGTTTTGCCTGAACTAAAAAGAAGAGAGAGAAAATCTATGATGAGTATTTATGTCCCCTCTTTTTGTGCAGCTTCGTGCACTTAGGATGACCCCCTCCTCCCCAAAGGGGGTAAAACTGTCAAACCACAGGGAAGTTGCTTCAGAGAGATGAAGCCTCTGTGATTTGCGTTCTTGGCAGCAAAGCTGGCCGTAAGGAGCCGCTGCTAGCAAGGACCCGCACTCTGCACATGTTCAGAGGTCCCCCATCTTTATTACTGCTTCATAAGGCCGGGAAGGATAACGTCTAGAAGAGAAGGGCCATATAAACTAGAAGACCTATACCTGTGAGAGAAAAGAATCAGGACTCTGTCGGAAGGGAGACGCGGGATGGTTCCGGGGCTGCGAGGGCCAAAGAAGGGCTGGGCGGCGGCTATGGGGCCCTTATGCAGCGGAAGGAGCTGCAGGCGCATTCGGGAAATACTCCCCTGGGGAAGGAGACAGAATTGGGCCCGGGGACGGCTGTGGGCAGCACAAGTTGCTCCGAAAGCAATGGCTCCCTGAGAAGGAAGTCGAAGAGAAAGAAATGGCGGCCACTCACTTCATTGAGCTCCTCTTCCTCCTCCTCCTCCTCCTCTTCGTTCTCCTCGCTGTCCAGCTCCGAGTCGGAGTCCTCTCCATCGCCGCTTTCCTCCTCCCGGCAATCGGGCGGCCCTGCCGCTCTCCTCCGCTTAGCTCGAGTGGCCATGCTGCCGCGTCCCCAGCTGTGCGCATGCGCGCGCGATGCCGGAAAGCAAGGCCGAGGCCGTCCCAGCAGCGGGGAGGGCGAGAGCTTGGAGCGGTCCTGCTTTCGCCTCTCTACGCAGGTGAAGGGAACGCCGCGCTGTCGGGAGTCGCTGCCGCTTTGAGGATAGCGGGAGGGCGCTGTGTGGGGAGGTGGCTGTCATGACGTAAACGAGTTTATCCCCCTCCTCTTCACAGTGGTCTGACCCGATCCCGCAGGGTAGAGTCGTCACTCTGTTATGGGCTCTGCGGGTGTAGGGGAGTCAGTGTGTGCGGCTCCAGTGCTGGAACTTCAACACCAGCAGAGCAGTCTGGGCAGGCCTTCGCTTCTGCCCTTGTTTCGAATGCCAAGGCTGAGCGCTGGGATATCCAGCTGTCTACCAAAGAATAACTGAAACGAGAGCTTCTGGACATGTGCAGTGTGTCTTTTCTTCCCCATTGGTTAATGTGACCACAAAGCCCACCCAACCATGTGGAATTAAGATCCAGAGCTACCAGGTGAGCGGTGTGTTGGATCACGCGGTAGTATCTATAAAGTGTGCCTTCTATACTAGCCTTCCCCAACCTGTTGCCCTCCAGGTGTTTGGCACTTTAGTTCCCATGAGCCCTAGTTAGCATGGTCAGGAATGCTGGGCGTTGTAGTCCAAAAGATCTGGAGGGCATCAGGTTGGGGAAAGTTGTTCTATACAGAAGTGATTTCTAAGATAAAAATGGTCAAGCACAATGCTCCACATTACAGACTTCTAGCTCCCATCCTATGCAGGTGCTGTGGACCAGCTAGGTGTACATTTTTCATCTGTAGTGGTCTTGGGTACAGGAGAAATGGAGTACATCCATATACATTGCCATGTGAAGATTGTGCACATGGAGTTTCACTGAGTGTATATGATTTTTAAATGTTATCTTAAAGGGTTTGGTTGCTTAGTGCAGAATTAAACTAACATACAAGAGGTTTTTTAAATAAATTTTATTGTAAGTTTTAACACAACAGAACAAAGCAAAAACAAAAAACATGCAAGTGTAACTACATACTTTAAAGATCTCAGCTTCAAATATTACATTGTTTTAAATGAAAGGGGGGAAGGAAAGCTAACATACAAGAGTTAACAATTTCATTATTTCCAAACTGGACTTTCAGAATCTATCTACTATTTATTGGTTTTCTTGACAGCTCCACACAAGAGGCCATGCAGAAATACATGTTTTTTCAGTGTAGTGATATGACCACATCATGCCCCCTTCTTTAATAAATACATTTAAAAGTGGCAGGGGAGAGAGAAACAAAGCTAGAGTTTATGTAGTTTTTGACCTATTTCAGGGGAGATTTTTTGGAATTGCCTTGCAATTTTTCCTGTGCTGGGAGAGGAGGAATAAAGTCAATTTTGTCTTAAGTGTGCAATCTCCTTTCTCAGCATATTTCTTTCTTTCCTAAAGTTAAAACAAAGCTAGATGTTAATGCAGTACATAGTTTTATTCCATTAAAACTCAGTCATTTACAATAGCCCTGCAATGTAGTCTAGAATTATCCCAATTCATAAATGGGAGGAGGGACTGAAGCTGAAAGATTATGGCTTAAAACACCCCCTGAAATGTAGTCCACTAGCACTTTCTCACTATTAGGGATGGGATGGGGCAAGCCTGAGAGATAACAGCTTATGACAATTTTTGTTTTTCTTGATGTTACATTGTGGAGCCAGGGCTGATGGCCTGATCCTGCACAGTTAGGTGTGCCCATTGACACCAAATACAGAGTTGGACTAAGAGTTTGTGGCTTGCAACTCAACATGCCTCATCTCAGAAGCTAGGCAGTGTTGGGCCTGGTTAGTACTTGCATGGGAGACTGTCTGGGAATACCAGTTGCTGTAGGCATTTGGGAGGGGTCAGTGGTAGGGCATCCTTTGCATGCAGAAGGTTTAGTCCCTGGAATATCTGGGTAGGGCTGGAAAAAATGTGCCTGAAACCCTGGAGAGTCACTGCCAGCACCTCTCACTGTAACCCTCCTCCTTTCCATTTTATCCTCACAACAACAGTCCTGTGGGGGTTGGGCTGAGAGTCTGTGACTGGCCCCAAAGTCACCCAGTGGATTTCCATGGCCAAGTAGGGACTGGAACCCAGATCTCCCGACTCCCAGTCCAACACTTTAGCCACAACACCACACTAACTCTCTTAATTTGTTTTCTGTTGTTGAAATTTGCTATAAAATCAATTTTTAAAAAAGCTGCTATCATTTGAATTTCCAGAAGTAAAGTGAAAAACTAAAAAAAAAAATTACTAGGAAGTGAGCTGAACAAAAACCAAAGTAAGCATGCCTTGGATTGGGCTGTGAATATATGTTTCTGTGAAGGGCAGTTGACAATGTAGTATACATGGATTTCCTTTTTTTCAATAGGTCTTTTCAGTAATCTACCTTTGTGAATGTTATCTTTGGAGACATAAAGAGAATCTCTGGTTTTGAAGTGTGGATATCAGAAAAGTGATTCTGAATTGTGAATGTATTTTTACCATTTCCATGGCAATTGAGATTTTGTGTATGAGAGAGGTTTATCACAAGATTAAAAAAAATCATTGATGCAACAGTGCAAAATATTTTTTTCATTAACAAAGACTCAGGAGTTTCAAATGTGTTGAAATACCAGGCAGAATCTAATTTTCAATTTATAGGAGCACGCGATATGACTGTAATTAAAAAAAAAGTTTAAAATGATGTGATGTGTTCCTTTAGCCCTTAGGTACATAAACACAGCAAGTGACAGATGTTTTTAGCCATTCTGGCTCATTGGCAATGCATGCTTTGGCATATTCTCTTTCCTGGGTGCCTATATTCATGCACATCTGTTGGAGTGGCACCATTCCTAGCGTTACAGTAATATGTCAGTTGCTATCCTGCACCGTTGCTAAGAAAAATGGCTTTAGATTATGTAGAGTCCAAAGTGGAAGAATGCACAGACTGTTTCACCTCAGGATAGCATTTCCATGTGAGGGCATCACTGTATTTTATGCATTCTGTCATCTTGAAATTGTTCACAAATGTTTAGATTGTCTTTCAATTAAACCTGTTGGTATTTGGAAGGGAAAGATGATCCGCTGTTTACAGAGACCTCTTATGAATGGCTGGAAGGCAAAACTGATGTTATACTAGCTTGAGGGTATAGCTGCTCTGTAGGCCAAATTGGCGGGCACTTAAAGTAGACTCATATATCTTCTAAACCCATCCAGTTGTATGCATTAAAGCACAAGACTGAACTGATAAGCAAGCACACCTTCAAAGGATTGGAAGTCATAATAGTTCAAAACAAAACTTGTACAGTAACTTCTGGGAAATGGTTATCTTGTTAATTTGACATACTGCTTTTTTTGTAAATTGTGTACCAGATAAAAACAAAAGTTATAGCTATAACTAAGCTATAATGTGTGTTTGTGTGGGGGCATGAGGAAATAGTTCAAATTCCTAAACATCACCATTACATATTTAGGCATGAGACCAGCACAGTTAGTTAAGAGAGCAATCCTGTAGTTCTTGTGCAAGTGTCCCAGGGACCATAGGATAGGTCAGATTCCCCCTCCTCTGAGATCAGAGACAGTGCTTTGACCTTGGGAGGGGGAGTCTGAGATCTGTCCCCTCCTCACAGCAGACTTGGAGAGAACTGCGCCAGGAGCTTCTCTGAGGTTGGAAAATCAACCTTGTAGAAGGGCAAAAGTGGGCCAGGACGGGAGGAGACTGCCCCCTCCAAAGTGCCCTCTCTAGATGGTCTAAAAAGCCCATCTAGCAAATTCTGCAATGTGTGTGTGGGGGGGGGTACCTCCAGTATCAGAGGTCAGTCACTAGATGGACCCTTGGTCTGATCCAGCATGGCTCTTTTTATGTTCTTATGATCTGAAATAAGTGATAAATACTTGAAAAGTTGATTGCTGGATCTTTGGAAAACTCACACAGTTTTTTTTTTTTTTTGCTTGTTTCTAGGATTTGGTATACTAAGATACATGATGGAGAGAGGTTTAGGTTTAATTAAATGGACCACCTTACGCACAGGTTGGCAACATTGGGGCCACTGGGGGCCACTTTAGCTGTTTTAGACACTTCTGGAGGTTACGTTCCTGCTGCCACACCACTAAATTTAGCAGCATCAAAAAATGGATGGTTTGCTGTTGAATTTCTGCGGCAAATCACTATGGAGGTGTAAAAAGGTCAGCTATAGCTTGTTCTCAAGCTGTTTGACTTTTTTACTGCTCCATAGTGGTTTGTTGCTGAAATTTGGTGGCAAACCATCAGGTTTTTTTTACTGCCATGAGTTTGTATGGTGCAGCAGACGATAATGAAGGGGGCTGCATGAGGGTGTCGGCCCACATGCTGTCTACTCTCTGACTGTAAATCACAACAGATTTGCATTACATCAGTTGCCAATTCTTAACAATTATCCTTTCACATATATGCCAAAGTTAGCCCAGCACACTTGTGGTAGTGTCCTGCCTCAGAATGCAAATGTGGGCTGCTTATTTGAAAATATTCATTTGTTTTTTTAAAAAAATTACCCGTATGTGGAAGGGTTACATGCCAAGGATACATCTTTTAGCCTAGACCTTTCCCTGCTGTGTGTACATTTGCTGTGTGAAATGAGTTTTTGATGTGGGGGCAGTTTCAAGCAGGGGATCTCTTGTGTACAGACTGCACACATTTTGAACTGGGTCTGTGTGTAGGTAAATGTGGGGAATTGTTCTGTGAAAACCGAAATCTGGAACACCTGGATTTTGTTTGTGATGTATGAATCTGCATTACAGCTTCTGGTGGTTTGCTGGCAGTGGTGGCACTGTTCTGTTCTGTGAGGAAAACATAAGCATTTTGAACAGTAGTGAGGCGTTTCTTGGTGAGCCTGAGCAGATTTGCCAGCACTATAGTGGATTTTGGAAAAGAGTTAAAATGTTTAAAAATTGGAGTGAAGTGGAGCAGCAGCCTCCTGGCAGGTGCTCCTGTGCAAACATTTTAAATAGCTGTATTGGAAACGTCTCTCTGAACAATTTTATGGGGGTTTTTTGGCGATGCTTCTGCAGGTTTAGCAAAGTTCTAAGGGGTTGTCATTTTTGTACATATTAGTATGTCATAGCGAATACTTCTTAAAAAAAGAAAAATTGATGCATTCTCTGTCTTATCTTTTCTTCCTTGAGCGAGGGGTGGGTGGGAACCATATCATTTAAAACCAATGTGCATTTTGTTAGCCTTATCGGTGTAGAAGTTTGTTTCCCGAAAATGCACATTAACTGCTTACTCATTGTGCAACCAACGATACTTCAGTGCAGCTGTTATCTCGTTTCTTGTGCTGATCAACTGGTAGGGCCATTGTACAGAGAAGAATTCTCCAGATCTAATTTAGATATATTTCCATGTTGGGTTTCTGTATTCTCTAGCATTTCTCCAGTAAACAATGAAAGTTCTGTTGCTGAAAGATCCTAAAGAAAGTGAAAACGGACAAGATCCATATATAAAAGTAAGTAATTTAAGAAGAAGATTTGAAAAACTTAGAAATTTATACTTGAATTATTCTCTTGATTGAGTCTAAAATCTGCTTCTGCATTTTAGCATAATGGTTTTGGACTGTCTCCAGCGTCAGGCTAACAGAAAACATACAAGTGGTTGCATTGCTCCACTAGCAGTTGTGCAGGCACTAGCAGAACAACTAGCGCAAGCAACTCTAAGCGTAACATAGTCATAATGAGTTGGCCACTGGCTTGCTCAAGCGGAGTCAAAATATTGGGTGTGATACTTGTACATGGATGAATACAGGCTTTCTGCAATCATTGGATTTAGGTCACAGTCAACCAGTGTCCCACACAGTAAGCTATGGCCATGTTAGGCAATTGTATGTACCCCCTTTTTACCTTTGTCTTTTGGAAAGAATACTTTGCAGTCCAACGAAGTTGTAATGCTCAAGGACAGCAACCTTCAAGTTTATATTCTCAGGTTTCACGTATTCAAGCCCCTCTGCTAATGGAAGAAAATGTGCCATAATTCTCAGCCTGGTAGGAATTGTTCCCTGAAAATAAAAGATTGTGCACTGCATTGTTTCAAAAAGTTAAAACTTGGGTGGATGACATACAGTTTGCATTTTAAGGGATATTTCTTGGTTTGGAAGGAGGGTTTCTAAAAGAGTGCTTTCTCCCACATGAGCTTCCACAATATCTTAAGACCTTCTAATGTGGCCTTGCTAAGAATGCCCACACTTTCTGAAGTATGTCAAGTGTTTGCAAGGAATAGGACATACTTGGTACTTGTCTCTTCATTATAAAACCTGGTCTCTAAGGATGTTCTTGAAGCTCAATCTAAGGAGCTTTAAGAAGAAGACTAAGGAAGCAGTCATATGCATTTTAGATAGGGGGAAAAGTCCTACAACTCCCAGCATTCCCCAGCATGCCATGTTGGCTGGAGAATGCTGAGAGTTGTAGGGATTTTTTCAGTCTAAACATATGCAGGATTGAACCTTGGGATGTGGCTTTTAAGGCAGGCTTTTGCTATTGCACATAATGTTGAATGTATTGTAGATGTCAATTTTAATTACTGTGAATTTAGTTTCATTGTAAATTAATATTTCATCTTGTATGTCCCTGGTTTCGGATATTGTGGTGATAAGAAAACAACTGCTATGTATTGTTCTTTTTACTGTGTTACCTGAGTATATTAAAATATAATTTCTAGTTCTATGCTAGTAGTCATGTAACTAAAGAGGGTATTCATGCCCACACAGATCAGTGCATGATGTGCATAAGAAATAAGGCAAAATTGCAAGAAATTGAGCTAACTGTCTAAATTATTCTGCAAGTGGGTGGGGTCATGATTTCCCAGATAATAATCTATTTGCACTACATAATCGAAACCTGGACTTTTTTTGTGGATGCCTTTTTACATTGTAGCCATTATGGGGGGACTGCGTATCCATTTACATAACCCCTTTTCTTTCCGCTTCTTTGAAAAAATTATGCACATTATTTTTAAATAAAATGTGACATTGGCTGTGCATGTCCCAATTTTGAATTTGTTTCAAAGCATAACAGTGCAATCCTATGCATGTCTACTCAGAAGTAAGTCTCATTGTTTTCATAGAGCTTACTCCCAGGTAAATGTGTGTAAGATTGCGGCCTAACTTGTCTTGGTAATTTAAGAAGTACCAGCAATACCTTTGAAATGTCAATGCTTATCACAAAACTGTGTGTCCTTTCATTCACAGGAACTGGGTTTACATGGGCTTGAAGCAACTTTGATCCCAGTTTTAGCATTTGAATTTATTTCTCTTCAAACTTTCTTTGACAAAGTAAGTTTTACATTCACTTTCTGGTAATAGCGTGTCCTGCAAAAATGATGCATCTGATTTTTGCTTGCTCTTTGTTCCATTTATTTGGGCTCCTAGATTGCCGTGCTATAAAGTAGGGCCAGGCAGCCTTTTGACATCTTCAAGGAAGTATCCTGGGCACCAATGCAAATTGCTGTGGGAGGTAAAATGTTGGGAGCACCCCCTCTCTTGATCTTCATCTTTCTTGCCACCCACTTCCAGATTTTCACCTTTCTTACCACCACCCCAAGCCATTTTTCAACAGAACACCCATTTCCCCAACTTTAGTAAAGTTAATAGACTGAGAACTTGCTCCATAGACCTTAACAGAGGTTGGAGGTAGGGTCCCCTGCCAAAAACAGCTAGACAAGGAGAGGAAGCCCACCTGCTGCCAAGAACCCCTTTTGGCCCACCTGTTAAATTCTATGGGGTAAGATCTGGCTCCATTGACTTTAGTAAAGGTAAGGAAAAGCATGGCAATTCTGGGCACAGTTAGTGGCTTCATGGGCGCCACATCACTGACTTCAGCTATAAAGCTTAGAGGTGTTTGAAAGTGGTTTATACCCTATTTGAACCTCAGGTGGTGCTGGCCACAGGCAGTGCTAAGTGCTGTAGGAATATCTGGTGTCAGTGGAGTGTCCAGCCTGGTAATTGCAATCTACCTGTGCATTATGCTCATCATCTAAAGCCCTCCTCCAGGTGTCTCCTTCAAGGTGGCTCAGAGGTGGCAACAAGGGAGAGGGCCTTCTAGGTGGCAGCCCCCCAGTTATGGAACAAACTCCCCAGTGAGGTCTGCCTGATGCCAACATATGGCAGGTTTTCAAATTGGATCATGGGAAATTGTTTGGGTGTGTGTATGAGTGTCTGCTGTCAGTGTATATGTTTTTAAAATGCACACAATATTGTATTTTTTTAAGGTTCATAAACTTTGTAAACTACCCAAAGAGCTTTGGCTATGTGGCAATATAGAAATGTAATATAGGAAATGAAATTAAAATGGACACTGAGAGAAAATTGACGAAGAAGTATATAAATATATAGTTTAATAAAATAAAATCTCTAACACTCTTTGAACATTATTTTGATTAACCATTTGGAAACTTTAAGTGTAGAATTAATGATTTTTTTTTGGAACAGTCTATAGCTAGGGTGGGCAGCCTGTGGCTTTCAGCCTAATTTCATATGACCTTCAGACTAATTTCAGTAGCCGTCTGGATGTGATCAGTTCTGACCTCTGGTAAGGGCCATCTGTCCCTTCCCTGATAGCCTGATGGATGAGAAGGGAGAGGGAGAAACCCACTCAATTTTGGCTTTGTCCCTGCCCACTGCTGGCTTTGCTCCTGCCCATTGCCCATGTGCAGTGCCCCAACAGATTACCCATGAGGCAAAATGGCCCTTGACAGAAAAGAGTTTGACCACCCCTGATCTATAAAGAACCCTGTTTCTTTTACTGCTGTTATAGTCCAGTCCTCAGCATACTTTCTTGGATGTACAGCCCATTAGCGAGACTGTATATGTTTAGAGTTGCATCCTAAATCTCTGAGGTAAGTTTTCTGTTCTGGTCATTGAGGACAAATGTTTTTTTAAAATATTATTTTTTAAAACAGCTTAATTTGTCTTTCCTTTTTTGGTATTAAATTGCCTCCCCTTGTGACTTGACTTTGTAAATGAACGGCCTGTCAGCATGTTTGTGGGCCTGTCAGTTACACACAGAGAGCAATGGAAATACCAACAGGCCAGTCCTATGTTTGTCTACTCAGAAGTAAATCCCATTGCGTTCAGTGGGACTTACTCCCAGGTAAATGTGTATAGGATTTCAGCCTAACAAGCTTAATGACAAATCGCAAGAAATTAAAATGGATGATGCTATCAGTCTGACAAGGACACTTGTTTCTCCCTTACAAGCAAAGGCCTAGGTTTTTAAATTAGTTACTTATAAACTTGAGTAATTGAGTAGCTAAAGCTCATTACTAGCTGAGTAAAAGCCTCTTAAATCAAGGCAATAGCAGTTAACTGTCATTTAAATGAGGGGATAAAAACTGGTGCATCTTTCCCAACACTCTGTAAATGCATGGAAAGCATTTAGTTTACTAAATGCTCCCGTATGTTCCTCTGGAGTAGCATAGTAGCGCAACCTTTCCTCTTGCACATCTGTTGCCATATTCCACAGTTGCAAAACTAAATCTACTGAGATGTAGAAAAATATCAACGAGAAAGCCATGCGTCTGATTATGCCCACAGCTAGGAGTATGAGCCATGGTTGATCTCAGGTATAGCTCCCTTGAGATAGACTGTAAGAATGGTACTGTTGGTGTAATTGTACTAGCATTATATAAAATTTTATAATACATATTATAAATAGTACTCCAAGGGGATTCTTTTGAAAAATATAAAGCATCTTGTGTATGAGATAAATATACTTGTTACTAGGGTTTGGGGACATAAATGCTTACTGGTGGCATAGATTAAACAGCAATTTTAATTTTTCACATAAATATCTTAAGCTATGTAATTGAATTAGACATAAATAGGACTTTAAAGCTTATAATAATTCTATTTCAGACTAAGCCTTTTCGCATTTCTTAAAAGCCACAGACCAGAGTTCTGGATGCTCATGGGCTTTCCTTTGCTGGCTAGGTGGTTATGGCAGGCGAAGGTTTGTGAATATACAGCAAGGGTGTTGAAACTCAGGCCCGTGGGCCAAATCCAGCCTAACTGAGGTCCCAGTCCAGGCCTCCTTGGGGTTCCCCACATGGCCACGGTCTTTCCCCCAACCGCTGATTGTTTGGTGGTCTCCCAGCTATGGTGCTGTTTTTTCCCCATTCTTTTTTTTTTCTTTTTTTTTTTATTATTATTAAAACAACAAACACAAATCAAAATCACTTAATACAAGATATTATCATACCTTACTATCATATATTCAATATTAACCTATTAAACATAATATAATAAACATAACAGTGCTCCCCCCACCTCGGGATCTCATTCTTGTTTCCAAAAACTCATAGTTTCATCTGTTGGTGGAACCCCCCTTCCTTTAGAAAATACAAACTCCAGGAACTTTTTCCATATACTCTCAAAATCATTCGTTTTTACTATGCCTCTTTGCATTTTTATATTACATGTCAATTTATCGTTTATAGCAATGTCCCACACTTCTTTATACCATTCTTCAATACAATAATCTCCTGTAATTTTCCAATTCCTAGTTACTATCAACCTCGCAGCTGTCAGTAGGTTCGTTATCAATTCTTTCATTTCTTTATTACATTTAGGATCATCATGCAGTGAGAGTAATGCAATCCTTGGTGTAACTTCTACTTTAAATCCCACAATCTGTTCAATCTCATAAAACACCATCTTCCATAACTTTTGCACATGTATACAATCCCACCACAGTTTTTTCCCCATTCTAAGAGCGTCATCAGATGACTGTTTTATAGCACGATCATTACTGGCCACTCTCAGTTGTTTGTGAGTCCTTTTGACAACTACATCCGCCTTCCACGTGTCTCCCGCTCCTTTTGCTCCTTTATTCCGTCAAAAAATAAGACCCAGAAAATCCGTTTTGTGTGTGTGTGTGTGTGTGTGTGTGTGTTGTCTATAATAAAACGTGCCACCAATCCCTGCTGTGTGCCGGAGTAGCTGTGCGATAAAAAAACACCCACTGAATGGGCCACGTGGTCGTTTCTTGCTTCCTGTCCTTATTGTGGGACAGAAGCAGGAGGCAAGTGGTGATGGGGGAGGGAGGGAGGGAGGGAGGTTGGCGACAGAAGTGATGGTAGGGGAGCTGAGGGAAAGAAGAAATCTATCTAAACAGGAGGCGGAGGGGGGAAGAAAATGGGGAGGAGGAGGAGGAGGAGGAGGTTGGGGGCAAGAAAAACCCTTGCAGGCCCAAGTGACTATGGGACAAGTGCACCCCGGGCCTGGGAAAAAATATGCCTGTGGTCCCAAAAAGGTAGCCTTCCTCTAGCCTAGGGCAACTTTGCAACACTTTGTGCACACTCGGTGGCTCAACTCAATTCCTAGATTCTGGATTTCCATCAAACAGCTGTTTTTATACTGTTGTTTTTTTGTCTCTGATGGTTTTTAAATTTTGTATACTTTTTAATGTTTACTGAGTTTTAGCTTTTGTGAACCGCCCAGAGAGCTTCGGCTCTGGGGCGGTATATAAATGTAATAAAATAAATAAATTTTCATTACTGACCTAGTCAGCTGTCAGTCATATTAGCAAGAGGCCAATATTACGCTGAATCGACAGGCTGTTATTGAACTCTGATCCATAGTGTAACTAATTATTGTTTTTGCATGCATTACAGTGTTGATGAGAATATGATTGAGGACATCTGGAACCCTTGCGTTAAAAGGAGTAGATCAAAGACTTCTTTGTTGTATTTGTTTTTCATAGTTAATCTACATTTATTTTTCTCCAATTTTTGTTTATGAATAGCTTTTTCATCCTGAACAATATCATGGGCTAATTTTTACCAGTCCAAGAGCAGTAGAAGCTGTCAGGCTATGCCTGGAGGACAATTGTAAAAAAGAAGGTAAGTGGGAATTTAGGAAATGCAGTAAATAAAATTAACAAAGTTGAATTATTTTACTGCTTCTCTGTTTTGGTGTATAGAAGTCTTAAAATGCATGTTCCAAATTGAGCCATTGATTATATAAGTAGGTGAGGAACTATTTGGATTCTAGGTAAACATTTTGGAACAACATGTTTTAATCATCTTGGTGAAGTTTACATAGGCCCCGTTCAGACAACATACTAAACCATGCTGCTTAATCACAAAATGGTTAATGGAATGCATTTTTGTTTGAATGGGGCCACAGTCATTACCCTGGTTTGCATGTCACGGGGAGGCAGGGTTTCATTCTGGCTTACTGTGAACAAGCAAACATGCTTTTCAGAAGACACCTTAAACCCTGCTGGTTAAGTCTTTTGGTTAAACAGCAGGGTTTAAGGTGTCTTGTGCGATGCGTTTTGCTAAACCCTTCTCACTCACTAAGCACAGTCAGACCGTCTGCAGCAGGGTTAGCGGCTCTAACCATGGTTTAAAATGTTGTGTGCAACAGCATGGCTTGTGGTTAGTGCTAACCCCAGAAAACCACAGTTTCGCTAACCACAGAGCCTGAAATGTCATCTGAACAGGCCCAAGGACTCCCACATGGTTACTACTGTCAACAGGAGCAGCTAAACAAGGCAGTACTCCTGTCTGTGGTTTGTTTAGCATGATGTCCAAACCAAGAACTTTGGATTTATGCCTGGCTTAGAACTCTGGCTTGTTAGAGCAGCAAGCCAGAATTCCTGAGCACTAAACAAGCCACATACCTCTGGCTTGTTTAACCATTTCCACTGGCAGGAGGAGCCAAATAGAAGCCATCGAGCAGTGGATTTTTTGTTTAAAAAAATCTGGATCACTGTGATGTCTGAAATCCATTTGGTCAGCTATTTTCAGAAGCACTTTTTTTTTTTTTTTTAGTTTTGCAGGTTAAAGGTGGATTGGTGTAATCTACAAGTATTTGTAAAGAAAGCTGCTTCAGATACACAATTGAGGGTTCAATCCTGTGCACATTTACCTGGGAGTAAATCCTGTTGAACTCAGCATGCTTTTGAAGCATGTTAGACTGCTGTTTTTATAGTGAACAAAAGTGCAATTTTGTTTGCTTTGCATAGTCACTGACATTTATTCTGTAGTAGTACTAAATATTTTGCTGAGCTCACACATTTTCAGATAAATAGCTTGTTAGGCACATGACCAAATAAACATTTTAGTATTTGTACTTTATAACCCAATGCTTAAACATAACGTAATGTTTTACAGTTTGGGAAAATTCTCTGAGAGAAAAATGGAATACCAAACCAGTTTACGTGGTAGGAAAAGCTACAGCTGGACTTGGTAAGTCACATTTTAAAAAGCGCTCTTATAAAATATTGATTAAAATGTTTCGGCCTACAACTCTTATCAGCCGTAGCTAGCATAACCAATGGTGGGGGATGATGGAAGTTGTAGGTTAAAACATCCATAAGGTCACAAGCTGGTGGGGATGATGGAAGTTGTAGATCAAAACATCTGGAAGGCCACAAGCTGCTCACCACTGGTCTACATTATCTTTTGCAACAGTTGCACAATTACTTTTATGGCATGAAGAAAATCTTTTTGTTAAAGCAACTTTGGATGCTCTAATACAGCTCAGGGTTTCTGTCAGCCAATGTAAACCTCAGAAAGCATTTTATTATACTGGGGTTGGCCAAATCACTCATCACGTCCATGT
Source organism: Elgaria multicarinata webbii (assembly GCF_023053635.1). Classification (NCBI taxonomy): domain Eukaryota; kingdom Metazoa; phylum Chordata; class Lepidosauria; order Squamata; family Anguidae; genus Elgaria; species Elgaria multicarinata. The sequence continues at coordinate 74,655,064 of NC_086178.1, read as the reverse complement.
AAGGAATTAAGCAGGTGCTAGAAGGCAAAGTTATATTAATGCATTTGAAATATGTAGCAAGGCCCCTAGTATTTTATTTAGTTATTTAATTAACAGCATTTTTATCCCTGTTTTCAGTCAAAAAAGGCTCATAGAGCAGCTTACAAAAATTAATATTAAGACTGTCCCTGCCCTCAGACTTACGGTCTAAGAGACATGACATAAAAGGAAAATGAATTGGGAGGGAGGAGGTGGGGGGGGAGGAAAACCCAAGAACTAGTTCTTCCTTCCAAAGTTCTTATAGGTGTTCTTTTTGTCTGGGGAAGAGTGAAAAATGCTCGCTGTAGCTGTTCCTTCTCTCGTTGATGTGTGGGGCTAGGTTGGTCTCCCCCTTGCCATGGCGTTCTTCCTGGAAGGCAGTCTGGCTGATAGATGAGGCCCTATGCATATTGAACGTTCTATGGCTGCAGTACCATTTTCAGAAAGTAGTAAATCCTGAAGAGGTGTTTCACTCAAGGCAGCTAGCATAAAATACAAATGAGTCAAAGCCTTGCTGCCCTTTTTCTAGTGCCCACTAATGAATATATGAGGGCACATATAAATCATTACATAATGTGAATAAATATTTTTAAGGTTTATAATTGTGTTTCTTTTTATAAGATGGCTTGAGTCACCATTTCAAAAGATGGGTAATATAAATAGGGGAAATTTAAATAAGGTGATTTGAAAGCATTTTGGCTAGCTCTCTCTTTCTCTCTCTCTCTCTATATATATATCTCGGAATTTGACACGATAGTTAGAAATGTGAGAGTTTGAAGGTTTGTTTTTTATTTTGTGTTTTTTCTCTAAATTAGAATCTCAGGACCATCAGAAACTGACAGGTTTCACAAATGGCTTCACAGCTTGCGGGTTTCATGCTGCCCGCTGGCTAATTACTCCCAGCTGCGCTGTACTCCTTACTAAGAAGCACTGACTAGGGACATTTTTGACAGGCAACGTTAAAGTTAAATATTTCCCTGAGTTACATGATTTGTGACAAGTTTGTATATTTCGCTGGCTGCAGTAGGTAACAGTAAATTGTTGACTAGGCCATTTGCAATTGGTAGGTTAATGGCAATTTTGTGCTTTTCACTCAGTTTAAAACATTTTGGTCTTAGCATTCTTATGGGGGAATATATTTGGGGGATGTTTTGTTTAGGGTTTTTTTAAAATGATACATGGTTAATCAGATTCACACTAGACAGTATAGATTACCAGGTTTGGTCTACAATAGAGGGCAGCCATCTTCTCCTCTACAAATGTTCCATGGGGCATTGTGTCCCTGATTAGAAGGGGAACACTGCCAGGTTATTGGGGACAGTCAAGCCACTGATTGAAACAGCAGCATTTTTTTGTCTTTTTAAAAGAAAGAAAGAAAACGGTCTACCACATATTTAAAAGTAAGCACTTCCCCCCAAAAAAAGTTCTTAAAGTTCATTCAACTCTGAAAGTCACAGAATATCCCCCCCCCCATTTTTCATGGGGTACAAATGGTCCACAAAAATGTGGGGGGGTATATATTGCCTAGCCTTAGTTTAAACAATATCTGAAAGTATATCTCTTCTCTTGTGATTTAATTTCTGATATTTGCTTCTGCCTCCCTTTTGTATCTGTTCCTCTTTCCAAATGGCCTTTTTTTAGATTGTAAGCCTATCACCATGGCTTATTCCCTTTAAGAATTATTGTACTGTGTCTAGTATTTGAGCTGCTTTGTAAATAAGGAGGAGGATCAGAAATGTACAATCCCTATACTTGATTGGATAGAGTTTTCCATGATTGTGGTTAACATACATACACACACACACTTAAAGAGAGAGAGAGAGAGATATGGTACTGCGTTTTTTGTCTTGAAATTTGTTGCTGGCATAGTGCGTTACTTAGCTGCTATTGATCAAAAAAAAGTATTCTGTTTCCTTAGTGCCGTCTTCCAGCTACCAAAATCTGAGGTTCAAAGATGAATACTATTTTTCCATGTCACTTTGCAATGTGACTTCCTCATGCCTGATGAAGTCATTGGATGGCGCATTCTGATTCTGACTTTTATATCTCTGTAATAAAAAAAGATACCAACAGTGCTTTAAGATAATGTCACTAAGTATTTTTAGCAGATGTATCTCCTTTCTCACTCAATAGAACTTCCACCACATTCTGAGTAATTCTTTTTTTCTCGTTTCGTTTTAGTAGCTGAAATAGGGCTCAGACCACAAGGAGAAAACTGTGGAAATGCTGAAAAACTTGCTGAATACATGTGCTCCCGTAAGTGGATACAAATTTTTCAATTATTGAATTTTTATCTTATCTTCTGTAATATGCTTTAACACACCCACACCATACACATTCCTTTTATGATCTATATAGCCCCTATACAGAATACTTTTTTCCGGCCTGGATGAAGACAAGGCCACAACCTTGGCATTGAACAGCACACTGCTTTATATAAATCCAAAGTGACTGGCTATGGAATACATATAAATAGTAATAAGCAATAGAGCTGTACTGGCGTTTCATGGGGTTTATTTTTTACAATGCAAGGTGACATTTTGGGAGAGGGTAGGTTCCCCCCCCCCCAAGAGCCTTGCTCCCATAAGAAAAGAAAAGAAAAATTCCTTTCCCTGCAGAATTGCTCTTGCCAAAGTACTTGCAAAAAGGGGTAAGGGGTCATGCTGGGCACTGTGCTGCAGATTTGGCTACCTTAAAATGGCTGTTGAAGCACGATCCTGCCTACGTTTTGCCAAAAGAGGTGTGTGATTGCCCTCCACCTAGGGCTATTTTAAAGGAGGCAATTCTTAACAATATGCCAAATAACATGAAAGTATTACCTTCTGCCTCTCTTGCCAAGTGTTGGTGTGAAGGAGAAGAAATAACTTGCCACATATAGTATTTCCAATGCTAAGAAATGTATGGAGAGATCTGCATGCTCAAGGGTTTTTAAGACTTTCACTCTCAAACTTTTCCTTCTACAACTTGCACAAAAAAGTTAGGTAGGAAGGACCCATGCATGCCAAGAGGGTTTATAAACAGTCCTAATGTCCGTGCAGAAGTCCATGCAAGTATGCAAACTTTTCGGTGCTTATAGGTGCTTACCAACTGTCTCTGGAGAGGCCACCAGTGAGGGAGGAAGCAGCAGCCAGGCACCTCTCCACCGTGCCTGGGTCCAGCTCCAGCTGAGAGCCCCCTCCCTCCCGCTACCAACTGTAACTGCTGAACTTTGCAACTAAGATTATAGTGCCTGAATTTGCTTTCCTTTTCCCCCTCCTCCTCCTCCCTCCCAATCCCCTTTCCTTTTGTGTCATGTCTTTTAGATTGTAAGCCTGTGGGCAGGGACTGTCAAGAAATACTTTTGTAAGCCACCGTGAGAGCCTTTTTTGGCTGAATGGCGGCATAAAAATCCTTAAATAAATAAATAAATAAATAAGATCTTTTTACAAGATTTCAAAAATAATCAGTCACAAAACTCTGCACATGCACTTATGCTTGATTAAGCAAACACTTCCAGTGCAAACTAATTTGGTATTGCTTTCATTTTGTGCCGTATTTGTTTCTAACAAATATCTGCTTAAATGGACATCCCCAGTATCTGTTTGCCATAGATGGCGTGACAAGAAAGGACCATGTTTACACAAAATTCCTTCCAAAACTACTTGGTGCTCAATGCATCTGATATAAAATGTCTGCTACAAATTTATGATTTTCTTGTACTGAAACCATAAGAGCAAGGTAATTAAATCTCCATTAAAAAAAAGAAAAAAGGCTATTGGAGTGGAGCTTTTACAGTGGGTTGGAACCAGACTAGATTAGTCAGGCTTTAGTCCCATTGAAATCAATGGAATTAAAGCATGACTAACTTTGTTTGGATCCAACCCCATTGCATTTAAGTTTCCTTGTCTTTGGTGCAGACTGAGGTGGCTGAGGAACCTGGAGAAATATATCAATTGAGTCACTAATTAAATGGTTAGTGTCAGTATTCCTCTCAAGACAAATGTTACAGTCTTTTAGACTTTAATGCCTCTGCATAGTCAGTTATAGAGAAAGAAAATACTATCAGGGCTAGCACTTGTTATACTGTCTAGAGCTACCAAGCTGTTATTCTTTTTTTCTTTGTAAACACAAGTCTAAAAGGATTAGCATTACTTTTCAGATATCACATTGGCATTTCAATTAACCGACACAAACCTTGGTAGGACTGATATTAACATATTTTGCTTTTATCTCACAAAATACTGCTCTGCATTCTGTCTGAAGTCCTTTGTTGCTTCCTATAATTTATTATCTATCTGTGGTGCCTAATAAAACTTCAGTTTGCAATTAGAGTATTCAGATAAATCTGTGCAGACTCCTAATAAGATTTTTTGGTTTGATTTTACTAGATTTTCTTCCCCTAGAGGAAATGCAGGGGGCTTAAGGTTAAAATGCAAGAATGTGCTTGTAGTTTTTAAAAATAAACAACCCAACCTACCCTCCACAAAAAATAAAATTAATATAAGGAGAGAATTTTATCTTTTGTTTTCTCATTCCCCTCAAATACAAGTCTACTAATTCCATGAGCAAACATTCAAAGCATTCTTATTTTGGCTCAGAATGCATCATTTCATTAATTTATTCATTTATTATATTTATATACCACCCCATAGTCAAAGCTCTCTGGGCGGTTCACAAAAATCAATCCCAAGAATGCAGATCCAGTATGTGACACTTGATCTGAACCTGGATGCACAAGTTATTAATGTAGTAGCCATCAATGGGATGATCTTGTATGGATTTGTCTAATGCATTTTCAAAGTCATCTAAGCTAGCGCTTATCACCAAGTCTTGTAGCAGTGGATTTCATAAATTAATTCTAAGAATATTTGAGAAGAATTTTGTTGTACAAACACATGCCTGGGGAATGGTTCTCCTTGAGGAAGCCTCTCCCAAGTATGTCTGTGCAATGTTCCTCCTAACAGAACTCGTAAGTGTGGAGAGGGGAGGGATAGCCATTTTAAAGATGGGAATATGGATGGGCTAATTCTTGATTAAGAAGGCTCTCCCTACTGGTAGAAATAGATACCTCCGGTAGACAAGGAAGTTAAAGTGGCAGGTAATATTGAGAATTCCTTTTCAAAGCATCCTGTCCCTTTCTTGTGACTGCTTTGACCTTTCCCTCCATGCAGAATGTCAGACAGCAAATTTATTCAGCTGAAATGAGTCTTTAAATAGCTAAACAAGTATGAGTCTGAAGTCTGAGGAATACCAAGTAACTGAAGGGAAGGGAGAAAACTTATTAAGATGATTGGAAGCATTGTGCTTGGTTGCTCTCTGTTGGATAGCAAAAGAAATAGAGCTTAGCAAGGCAATTTATCTTTTTGCCAGATCTTTTTAGCCAAAATATCCATGCCTTGGCAATGGGATCTTTTTTTAAAAAAAATTTACATGCTAAAGAGCTGCTGCTGTCTTAAACTCCTAGGTGTCTTGAACTTTAAATATTTTCAGTAATCTTAAGGGTATAAATAATACATGTCACACTTTTTACTATGTGTTTAGAGTGTGACCATTTTAAAGTATTACTTTGTAGTCCTTGTGCTTAAAATGTCATGGTGAATTAAATCCGTTTTTTATTTTTCAAACAGGGGAGTCACCCAATTCATTGCCGTTGCTTTTTCCTTGTGGAGCTCTCAGAAGGGAAACACTTCCAACAATCCTCAGGGGAAAAGGTTTGACTTAAAGCATTTAAAAGTCTTTTTTGAGCTTCAGTCTTTCAATCCGACAAGAACAGAGCAAATGAGACGGTGCACATAATCAGATTGCTAATACTTGCATACTTAATGTATTTGCTGGCTCTATCAAAAATGATCATCTTCCTTTCTGCCTCTGCATTTCTCATTCTGTGGGACAAATACATCGACTGGCATCTTCCAGCCCTAGGCCCAGTTCACACATTTTGCTGCAGATTAAGGATCAGTGATTCGGTTTTTAACAGGTAACACAAGAACTTGGAGGAAGTAAATGATGTTTCGAAGGCCTCATTGCCATCAGCTGCTCTTGCTCCTCACCTTCCTTCTCATTACTGCTACCGCTTGCTTGCTTGACAGGCAGAGAGAGACCCAGTGAGCAAGTAGGCCATGGCATCTGCTGCTGCTTCTCATCAGCACCATTGTCTGGGCCAGAGTGAGGGGCAGGTGAACACACAGGTTGCAACAGGGAGGAGTAGGAGCAACTCCAGGGGGCTTTTGTCAACAGGCGCCTGCTGGGATCTGGGCCTTTAGCAGGTGCCCCACCATGCCTAGCCTTGACGCCATCCCTGAGTATGATGTTTTCAGCAGCTGTATGTATTATATGCTGGGAAGGAACAGGTCACTCCTATAAATTGTATTTATCTCTTGTTTAATGCCAGAGCAGAGTCTATGTTCTATATACTTCCACTCATTCTAGTTGCCCTCAAAAACCCACCAGACTCATAGCTCTGTCTTCTTTCTCCCTACCTTGCAAGGAAAAAAAAGGGATGGGGGGTGGTTTCAGGGGAAAAAATCTATTACTGAGCTCACAAAGTTTTACAATAAAAATCTTTGGTCTATAATTAGGACAGTCCCAACCGGTCAGTAGTTTCATTTGCAGGGCATCCCCTACAAAAGATGATGTTGCACCTTCCTATACATTAGAAGCTGTGGTGCAATGCATCATGCCTTATCAGCACTCTAAATAAGGCCAGTTCATTTAATTTTTCAAGCTGCCTGAAAGCCTCCCAGTTGCCCCACTGTTCCAAAATTCCTGCCACTCATCTGTAATCTTCTAATAACGTCCTTCCCCCTGCCCCCCGATATCCCCAAAGACACAGCTGGGGTTGAATTCAAAACTGTACGAAGAGTAGACCTATTGAAATCAATGACAATTAAATTTGTCTTGACTAAGTTAAGTCCCATTGATTTCAAAGGATCTTCTTGAAGTATGGCTGACTCTATAACCACACAAGCATTTGCTGCCCTAATTGCTATTTCATTACTCACAAACCCTACATGAGCTAGAACTGAAGAATATCTCTCTCCTGCCCCTGCGTACCCTTCTCATGAATTTCCCCGTCCTTTACAGGTGGAAATATTTCCCACTTATACTATACTTTATTAGTAACTCCAAAATACTGTAGTCATCTGCTTTATATTCAGAGATCTTGTCCACTCAGTTAAAGTATGTTACAAGGTTTGAAATCCTCCCATTATGGGGTTTCCAAGTGGTTAATGAATTAATTTGTCTTATACAGCACCATGTACATTGATGGTGCTATATAAATAATAATAATAATAATAATAATAATTCTAAGCACACTTTACCTGTAAGTCTTCTTGAAGTCAGCGGGCCTTACTTCTGAGTAGACATGTACAGGATTGTGCTGTTAACCTCTAAATTAATAGATTTGATTTAGAGCTGGTGCACTTTCTTTGCTCAGGTACTTCAATCCCTTTAAAACTCTTCAGGCCCATATTATGTCTTATGGGATTTTTGTTCAGTTTGCATCAACTGCCTTGACATGTCTTTCTGTGATATATGAAATGGCCACAACACAGCATCAAGCATTCAGAAATTCTATACCATATGAAATGCATCAAGCGTTTTAAAAATAAATTTTCATAACAATTTTGCTCTCCGATCAAAGATCCTGGCTATCTGAATTTGGGGTAGAATCTGCTAAGCCGGATGCTTACAAAGTTTAGGGTGAATGTTCAGTTTTATTTCAGCTCAAAAGTACCCTTGTTCACATTTTGCTGTAATCAGCTGATAAAACTCACTATTATTAATCACTATTACGTGTCACTGTTTTTATTGCAGGTATTGCACTGGAAGGCCTTACCGTTTATCAAACTACTCAACACCCTAAGCTTCAAGAATCCTTGAGGAATTATTTCTCGCAAGAGGTATTTCCTTTTGATTATGCTACAGTTTGTGAAAGTTAATTGTGCTCCCTTGTTTATTTGGTAAGTCAGTATTGTGCAGGAGTTTAGCCTATAACAAACAAGTTCCTTAAGCCATTTTCCCCAGCTATTGAGGGAGAATTCCCATGGCTGTACTTTTAGTCGTCTTGGATGTAATGCATTTGTTTGATAAAAATGGAATGGGTCTCCAGCTGGGTTGGGTAGCCTGACTAGGTAGAAGGGAGCCCTTGAATGTTTTTTAAAAAGTAATAAATTGTATTGAAAGGGCAGTTGCTTGTGTATTTTCAATAATGGTGGTAACTTGCTCGTAGAATCCATTTATTTATTGCATTTCTATACCGCCCAATAGCCGAAGCTCTTTGGGGGGCTTACAAAATCCATGCTATGGAATAGCCAGTCTCTCCTTTTAATACTTTTCCATAGGGTGTTCCTGTTAGTGTCACTTTCTTCAGTCCATCTGGTGTCAAGTATTGTCTGAAGCAGATTCTGAAACTGTCTGGTGATCTCATTTCCCAAATTAAGGTAAAAGTCTTTCAGCATAATAATCTGATTCAAGTGTTTTCAGTTTCTGACTATGTCATCTGCTTTTCTGGCTCTTAACTGAGGGGGCTGAATGATGACTTTTTATTGTCTGTTGCCTTAAGATCCTCTGTAGAAAAGTATTGACGTCATGGGGGCAATTGTGTCCTTTACTCATTATTTTACTTGTTTACAGGAACAGAGGTCCTATTCAGAAGACACGTTAAACCACGGCTTTAACCATGGTGGTTAAGTGAGAAAGTTGGGCTGTGTTCAGAAGACACCTTTAACCACGGTGACTAAGGCAAAAAGCTTTATTCACCGTGGTTAAAGCCATGGTTTAAGTTGTCTTCTGAATGGGGTCTATATCACATTAAATCTATGGATATTTCAGTATTTTTGCAACGAGATAATTGTAAGATTTTTTTTCATACAATCATTGTTATAACTGCAGGGAGAATAAGATGCAAAAGGATCCATGATGTTGATTTTGTTTTGTTTCCTAGTGTTAGTATCCACATGCTGCCAATACCTTTTCACTTGTTCCTTTTCATTTTGTTAGTACAAAATGAATTCTTACCAGTAGATGACAGCCAACGTACAAGTGACATTAAATATGTATCCACAATTGCATGTTGTTTTTTTGCCACAGGTGGGAAGAGAATTTGTATTGGGACCACAGCACTGCCAGATGGGGGAGAGGGGGGCTGTCCACGCTGCAGTTCTGCTTCACCCTCCTGAAGCTGCTATTGGCATCAATAGCCGATTTCCTCCCAGGGATAGCAGCATTGAATGGGAGACAGCAGAGGGTAAAAAGGGTTAAACCAGGGGAGGGTATGTTCTAGAGATCTGGGGGCCATTTCCACCCAACCCCCATGTAGGTTGCATTCCTGCTGCTGCTACATTCGGCAGTGGTGGCGGCAAAAATTTAGGTGCAGCCAAATTTTAGCATTAAATTGCTGTGGAGTGACAAAGGATCAAATTGACAACAAGGTACATTTGATGCTTTTAACACTCTGCTGCCCTGAATTTTGGCAGAACAGCAAACGCCACATGTTGGCCATGCCTGAACTGAATGCTCTCCAGCTTGCCATTGTTCCAGTCTGCCCAGGGTGGAGTGGGGGGGGGGGGGGCTGTTGAAGCTTTTTTTAAAAAAAAATTAAATGAAAAAAGCAGCACAAGGATGCAAAGGCAAATACCACTTTTAACATAATATGTGGTTGAATTTGGCAGCAGTAATGTTAGCTATTTAGCATGTAATTTCAAAACTTGACACTGGCACCAGAGGAAAGATAAAATAAAAACCAACCTATCTTTTTAATTAGTCCAACCTACATTGGTGAGAGAAGGCAAATTTGATCTGTATTTATGACTTCACAACAATCTACAGGTATACCACTAATGCGTAATCCAAAAACAAAGACATATCTGACATTGGAACACATTTCTGAGCAGACTATAAAGTTGAGACCCTACAGAACGCAGGAGCTGATTCAATTTGGTACATAAACATGGCTATTTTTTTTTCCAGTTTGCTGCTATAGGTCCAACAACAGCTGAAGCGATAGCAGCTGAAGGAATCTCAGTGAGCTGCACTGCCAGCAGTCCTACGCCACAGGATCTCACCACTGGTCTTAGAAGAAGTCTCCAGCTATAGAACTGCTGACACATTTTAAGGCTGTTGCTGTTTGAAATTATGCAGCCACCAATAAAAATGCCTTCCTTGAATTTGTAATATATGGATATTACTAGCATTTATGGAGATTAGAAGTCATGTAGGCTCTGCCTTGTAAGATTCTGTGCACCTTAATATTGTAGTTGTAATTGTAATGCAAATTACAGTCAGTTGTTAAAATTGGCTGTAACTGCAGCTGCCTAGTAGTTAGCACCTTGCATCATACCCTGATAAATGTGAAATCTAACACTGCTGAGTACATTTTAAAAATAGTAATAAAGCATTAGATGCTTCAGTCTCTTCTAATTACACCTAATCATATTTAGTGTAACATTTTTATCACCCAGATGAAGTTTTGTTACATCTAAACTCATAAGATGTGCCATGCAGGATCAGACCAAGGGTCCATCTAGTCCAGCATTTTGTTCAAATGGCCAACCAGCTGTCGACCAGGGACCAACAAAACAGGAACGCCTTCCAGAAATGTAGATTTCTAAAGAGCTACTTATTCAGTACCAATAGTCTGTACTACGTTTGCAGTCTCTTCTGTATACTAAAAACTTGTATGGATTTTAATTATTATGCATTCAGTTACTGTGAATAAGTAGGCATAGCATTGGAAATCATTTTGTCATAAGCGAAGTAGGTTGGTTTGGATATACTTCTACAAGTATTCTGTCTATTAACCAGCTTGATTCACACAACAAAATTGTGTGCTGTAACTTCAGAATCATATTTTTGCTTCTTCCTTAGCAGGAGAGACATTGTTTATGAAATCATAACTCCAATAGCTACTGTTATACTTAGAAAGATTCGGAACACAGGATATATTCATTAAACAAAAAACCTATGGTTTACAAAACAACATTAAGGCTCTACAGTTTTCAACTAAGCACCAAAAAGGAAAATTGAATGTTAAGGCTCACAAGCCTTAATGCCGCATCCTCCCTAAGGAAAGTGCCAGTGAAATTCTCATTCTCCCAGAGCAGATAAACCATGAAGACAAGATGGAGAATATGATATGCAGAGGTGACTATGGGGTTGTGGAAAACTGATGACGAACAACTTAGGGCCACCTACTTCTCTTTTTTTATTTAGAGCAGCCTTTCCCCGACCTGGTGCCCTCCAGAGGTGTTGGACTATGACTCCCAACATTGCAAGTCAGTATGTCCCATGATCGGGAATGCTGGGATTTGTAATCTCAAACATCTGGAGGGCAGCAGGTTATGATATGCAGAGGTGACTGGGGTTGTGAAGAAGTAATCATGAACAACTTCAGGCCACCTACTTCTCTTTTTTTAGAGCATCTCATATTGAGAGTTGCAACCCAACACATCTAATGGGCACCAGGTTGGGGAATGCTGTTCTAGAGCAAGGGCAGGCAGAATGTAGATCTCCAGATGTTTTGGAATTCAACTCGTAAAAGCCCCTATCACCATGGGCAGTGATCAGGAATGCTGGGAGTTGATGTCCAAAACTTCTGGGTAGATCTATTTTCTACCCACCTCTGTTCTAAAATGATGTTTTCCAGCATTAAGATATGCAATCCATCAAGGAACTCCAAAACAGCTGCATCACTTTAAATAAACTTTCTTAAACCAAATGAAGCGACAATGAATTAATCTTGAATACCTAATCCAGACATCAAAATTAATTTTCAACACATGGCATAGGTTGTCTGTTTATTGAATATCAGATATATGTGTTCAGCAGTGTGAGATCAAAGGCAGAGCTGCTAGCTGCTGTTTTGAAAGAATGATTTTGACTGTGTGAGAAAGGCCTTAGAGAAGGGAAACTCTAGGAAGCAGCTAAACATTACTGTTGTTGTTGTTATATTTATTTGTATCCTGCCTTTTGCCCAATGCTGGGCCTCAAGGTGGCCTTACAAAATGAAAACATACAGCTAAAGCCTTTAAATAGAAATATACATAAGTTAAAAACATAATTAAATACATTTCAATATTAAAACATTTAACACTTTTAAAATATATAACAATTTAAAAGTCCAAGGTATAGACAGAGGTCCAGATTATTTGCCAAAGGCCTGCCGGAACAAAAATGGTTTTGCCTGCCTTCAAAAACACATAAAGAGCCAGTCTAAACTGCAATGATTAGAAAGAAAATACACTATGGAAAATACACTACAGTTTAACAGTTTCTAAAACGAATTAGAAAGTGTGACTAGGCCAAAACCAATGTTGTAAGCCCAGAAGCACTTTGAAAGGTTTCAAAATTGTACTTAAAAACTTATATCGGCCCAGACTAATTAAATGAAGTGTTTGAAGCTTTCCACTTTATAGCAGTATGGACCAAACTCTTAGAAAAAAGGAAAGGAGCACTGTGTGTGTATGGGGGGCAGGGGGATTAAAAGGAAAGACAGGCTGCTTACCTGTAACTGTAGTTCTTTGAGTGGTCATCTGTGCATTCACACATATGGGCTCTGCGCCTGAGTGGAGACCCGCTCGGGAAACTTCGATAGCTGAAGTGTTTGGGGTGGGAGCCCCTCCCCCATGGCGTACTGCGCATTTCTCAGGACTCCCACCCATTTCCCTGTTCCCTGAGACCGACACCATGGCCTCAGTACTGAGGGCATCCCCTTCGGTATCAACAAAAAACGTAAACATCAACACCAATGAGGGGATGGACAATGGGTTGTGTGAATGCACAGATGACCACTCGAAGAACTACAGTTACAGGTAAGCAACCTGTCTTTCTTCCTAAATATATTTCTAGTTATATATTTCTTCATAAATATATTTCTTCCCCTCTCTCACACTAGGGGCATTCAAGAGGCAGCTGGAGAGCCATCTGTCAGGGATGCTTTAAGGTAGATTCCTGCAATGAGCAGTGGGTTGGACTCGATGGCCTTGTAGGCCCCTTCCAACTCTACTATTCTATGATCATTAGAACAGGATTTCTTCAACAAAAGGATAAGTGAAGATACAAAAAATTGTGCTGATTTTGTTAAAGCAGCTCATACAGCTCTTAATAAAGAATGCTTAGAATATCATAGAGGAATGCTATCTTACTACAGAGCAGACAGCCGTGGAAGAGCATCAAACTTACATCATCAGTATCACCTCCTAATTTGCTCAGACGGGAGGCAAGATGCCTGACTACCTCAGTACCGAGCAAAGGAAAAGGTACATTACACCAGTTATTTAGTGCTCTGGCTTAGGTACTGACAGTTCCTGCTGTGTAATTTCTCTTGGATGCCAAAGTGCATTAGCTATAAGGCTGGAGGGGAGAGAATTGCTGCTTATAAAACATAAGGGACAGAGCTTATAGGCAATAAAGCAATCCAACTGCTTTGCAGTCAATGGTCAGTAGAACTGCATGGTCCAAACTGCTGGAGTCAGACCATGTAAGACTATTTCAGCTGCAGGGTTGTTTGATTTTCTTACAATCCAATGTCAACAAAGTCTTAGAGTGTCCTCAAATAGGGCTTCACAGTAAAAAGCTGAAGTCTTGATCCTACAATAGGGAGCAGTAAAGAATATATTGCAGAAAGGAGTCATTCTAGGGTTTTCAAACCAATTAACTAATGAAACACAGTCTTCAATTACATAACCTTACTGTTACTGGATTTTTTCTTTGCTGACTCTTTTCATTTAATAAGGAGGTAGTATCTGTTATCTGTTCCCTTTAACCTTCTCCACCTGCATATAAACCAACCACTGCTGTCCTGCTTGACCTATGGTAGGTTAAGAGAACCTGAGTAAATTTACACTCATATCAAAAAGATGCCATTTGAAATCATTGGGATTGAGGGAGGGCTTAATGAGTGAGTGATACTATTAGACCCTATACAAAGAAGTTATCTTCTTGCAAGAAGAGATGATAATCTTATAGTTCAATATTTGGAGGTCTTATTTTAACTAGCTTACTAGAGAGGCTTTGAATAAAGCTTTGCCCTCAAAATATAGTTGTTCGAAAGTTAACATTAATAGCCAGTTTTGAAGGCACTACAAAGTTTGGAACAGAGATCAGCTGTGAACATTTCTGATAGTTTCTTAAGAGAATGCATTTTGCATGTAACAAGAAACCACCATTGGTAAATTTCCCTGTAGGGCTTTTTGTTGCAGCACTGGCCGCCATTTTGAAAATTTGAGCCATGGTGGGGGTGCACCACAGCTTGTTACATGCGGACCATGTGAGGGTGGGTTGTTGGGGTGGTTAACAAGCCACTTGCAACCCTAAAAGAGGCCATGGGTTCTAAGTAGCTTGTTAACCACACCAACAATCCACCCTCAGCAGGTTTGCACATATCAAGCTGCAGCACATCCCTGCCCTGAACTTTTAAAACACGTAACAGTAAACCCAGTGGGAAAATTCATTCATGGTGGCTTGCCTTTACGTGTCAACCAGGTCTATGTCTCTTTCCTCTTTTAAGCATCAATCAAATTGAGGAGAAACTTGTCCAGGTTAGCTTAGATATTTCATTCTCACACACAAACATTATTAAAAATATCAGCCTCATGAGAAGGCAAAGTGATACAAGCCAGTGTGGTGTAGTGGCTAAAATGTCAGACTGGGAGTTGGGAGATCCAGGTTCTAGTCCCCACTCGGCCATGGAAACCCATTGGGTGACTTTGGGCCAGTCACAGACTCTCAGGCCAACCCACCTCACAGGGTTGTGGTGAGGATAAAGTGGAGAGGAGGAGGATTATGTATGCCGCCTTGCGTTCCTTGGAGGAAAAAAAAGCGGAATATAAATGCAATAATAAAAAAAAGTATAGACTAAAACATTTATTTACATTGATAGTATTGCCATCTGTTAGTGCTGCTTATAAAAAGGCCTTTTGTTTTAACGTCTTTTTAAAAAAGGGATTCCAATTAAGGTGCGGTGGGAAACACAGGAGGCCAAACTTACATGCTGCATATTTCTTGTGACTGTATTGACCTGCCAAAATGGAAGTGATAATAAAAAGTACTTATGGAGGGCTGTATTGTTTAGACATTGCTTCACTCAGCCAGGTTGCTAATCATCCAACACCTTTACTCATTATATAATACAATGCAATAAAAAAAAAAAGGTTTCAGCCATCCTAATATAATTTCAGCGTAATTTCAGCCATACTAATATACCTTTAATGCTGAAATTATATTAAATAGCTAGATCTTGAGTGTTTGTACTGTGTGTTGGGTACTCGAGACAGATTAGGGATTCTGCTGGTGTACTGTCCACCCTGCTGCCCAACAGTCTCCCTGCCTGAGCTGACACAGGTTGTCTCGGACCTGGTGTTGAGGACCCCCAGGGTGGTGGTTCTGGGGCATCTCAACTTCCATGCTGAGGCTCCTGTATCCGGGGCGGCTCAGGACTTCATGGCTGTCATGACAACCATGGGGCTGTCTCAACATGTTACTGGCCCAACGCATGTAAAAGGACACATGCTTGATCTGGTTTTCTCGACTGGACAGGAGGATGGTGATCTGGAAGTGGGGGAACTAACATCTACCCCCTTGTCATGGTCGGATCACTTCCTATTGAGGTTTAGACTCTTGGCAGCCTTTCCCCTCTGCAAGGGTGGGGGGCCTATTAAAATGGTCCGCCCGCAGAGGCTAATGGACTACGATGGATTCCAGATGGCTCTGGGGGATTTTCCTGCTGATATGGCCGGTGCTCCTGTTGAAGCCCAGGTCACTCTGTGGAATGCAGAAATGACTCGGGCGGTTGACACGATCGTGCCCAAGCGTCCTCTACCTCTGAGCAGAGTCCGGTCAGCTCCTTGGTATACACCTGAGCTGAGGGCAGAGGGGAGACGGCTAGAACGCAGGTGGAGGAAAACTCGTTCTGGGTCTGATCCAACACAGGTTAGAGCTCACTATCGAGCCTACTCTGTGGCGGTGAGGGTGGCAAAGAGGCAGTTCTTTTCCACCAGCAATGCATCTTCTCAGTGTCGTCTGGTGGAGCTTTTCCGAGTGGTTCGTGGCCTGTTACACTCTGGGTCAGGGCGTGAGATAGTTGAACCCTCGGTAGCACGCTGTGACGAGTTTGCACGGCACTTTGAAGATAAAGTCGCTCAGATTCGTCATGAATTGGACACCACACTTAATGCAGCACCACTAGTAGAGGCGTTCAGAGCGCCGTCCGGCTCAGTTTTATTGGATGAGTTTCAGTTATTGAGGCCCAAGGATGTGGACAAGGTGCTTGGCCAAGTCCGGTCGACCACCTGTGTGCTTGACCCTTGCCCCTCGTGGCTCATTACATCAAATAAGGAGGGGATCGTCGGCTGGGTCCAGGAGGTTGTAAATGCCTCCTTGAGAGAGGGAGTGGTGCCGGCCTCTTTAAAAGAGGCGGTAATTAGACCACTCCTGAAGAAGCCTAATCTGGACCCGGAGGATGTTAACAACTACAGGCCGGTGGCTAATATCCCTTTCCTGGGCAAGGTGCTTGAGCGGGTGGTTGCAGGACAACTCCAGGCACTCTTGAATGAAATGGATTATCTAGATCCATTTCAATCAGGTTTCAGGCCTGGTTTTGGAACGGAAACTGCCTTGGTCGCCCTGTGGGATGACCTCTGTCGGGAGAGAGACAGGGGGAGTGCGACCCTGTTGGTTCTCCTGGACCTCTCAGCGGCCTTCGATACCATCGACCATGGTATCCTTCTGGATAGGTTTTCTGAGCTGGGAGTTGGAGGTACTGTGTTGCAGTGGTTCCACTCCTACTTGGATGGCCGATTCCAAGTGGTGCTGGGGGATTATTGCCCTGTGCCGTGGCTCCTAAGCCATGGGGTTCCACAGGGCTCTATCTTATCCCCTATGCTGTTTAACATATACATGAAGCCGCTGGGGGAGGTTATCCGGAGATGTGGTGTCATCAATATGCGAATGATACCCAGCTCTGCCTTTTCTTTTCATCAAATCCAGGTGAGGCAGTGACTGTTCTGAACCAGTGCCTGGGCACGGTACTGGACTGGATGAGGGCTAACAAACTGAGACTCAATCCAGACAAGACGGAGGTACTGTTAGCGGGTGGTTCATCTGTCCGGCGAGGTGATGTTTGCCCTGTCCTGGACAGGGTTGCACTCTCCCTAAAGGATTGGGTCCGTAGTTTGGGGGTGCTCTTGGATCCAGAACTGTCACTTGCGGCACAGGTGAACTCAGTGGCAAAGAGCACCTTTTATCAGCTTTGGTTGATATACCAACTATGCCCTTATCTGGACAGAGATAGCCTAGCTACAATTATCTATGCTCTGATAACCTCTCGTTTGGATTACTGCAATGCGTTATATGTGGGGCTGCCTTTGAAAACGTTCCGGAAGCTTCAGCTGGTACAAAACAGGGCAGCCCGTTTACTAACAGGGACTGGCCGGCGAGATCACATTACGCCAGTCCTTTTACAGCTTCATTGGCTGCCAGTCCAGGTCCGGGCCCGATTCAAAGTGCTGGTATTGACCTTTAAAGCCCTAAACGGTTTGGGGCCAGGTTATTTGAAGGAACGCCTCCTCCCATATGTAAATAAATAAATAAAATAGATCCGAAGTTGCTCCTTCTTTCACATAAGAGGAATTTCTGCAAACACCTCACCCATCTGCAGCCCTCTAGCCTTCCCTCAGAAGCAGCAGAAATGTTCACTTAAGGAAAATTAGGATTCAAGCCAATAAGTCAATATGATTTAAACGATTTGAGAAGTGCTGGTTTGTAATTTTGTCAAATCATGCAGTGATTAATTGGGCCAAATTGGAACATGTACAAGCACCAGAGTGTCATGAGTTTTAATGTTCTGTAAGATGCCTAAGAAAATACGGGATTGCATACTCTGTTGGTCACAGACAAAAAATTAATAGCCATTGGTCCAGTGCAAAGGTAAAAAAGTAAGTGAACTTTCAAGTTACACAACATTGGGTTAGGCAAAATAAGTCACCCAATCCCAGCTATTTAACATGGATGTTGCCTAATGCACACTGTGAACCATGGTTGTTGTTTTTAAAGAAACCCATGTTTCATCAACTGTTACAAGCTTCTAGAGTAGCAGTTGGCAATACAGTGCCCTGGGGCATCAGAACATCTCCAAACATCTCCCTTGGTACCCACCGCAGCCACCTGCCCCTTCCTGCTTTTTCAAATTCTTTTAACCTTTGCTGTCTGTAAAGCAGCAGGCCACTAGCGTTTAGCTGCCCCTCTGGGTTCCATATGGACTCAGCAACTTTCTTCTGAAAGGAAATGGAGCAGGAGGCCAGTTGCTCTGCTGCTTTCTGGCCACTAAACAGGTGAGCTGCTGCCTGGTAAACCTAGGCAGTTGGGGAGAGCAGCAGGATGGGCTGTAGAAAGATTCAATGTGGGGGGCAGGAAAAATGGGGTGGCAGAGGGGGGATGCATATGGAGGAACCCTGAGAAAGAAGCGAGAAATATGAGTGATAGGGATACTGAGGTTTCGAGAGACTGAATTTATGTCTTGGGGCTCAGATCCAGCTCTGCCATGTCTTTCAACATCACCATTTTGTCCTTTTGAGAAATTTGTGTTTTTGTGACAGCAACCATTTTGTAATGGCACCAATGACGTTCAAATTTCCTGATATGCCCTTATCACCTCAAAATATTGGAGACCCCTTTGTATGTCTGTTCAGGCCACAGCCTATAAGTATGTTAGTCTTTAAGATGCTATAAGACTTTCTGATGGCACAGACTAAAATGGCTAACTCTCTTAGGTTTGTATAGGCTGGTTTACCCAAGATGTTTAAGTAGGGACCCAAAAGCAATGAAATGCTGATATACAGCAGGTTGTTTTTTTCAATAAAAATTCTTTAATACGCAACACTTTATTCACATGTCTGGAAAAAAGTAGTGGTTGAGGTACAAAGGAGCCCATTTCATTTCCTAGGATAATGTCTATTTTAAGTGTTGCACTAAACCAGAAAAGGCACATTTTTGAAGAAATATGGTAGGAGTTGCAATAATGTCTGCATATGCATATGGAATCCAATGATTATAATACTACTGGCAGATGCTTTCCAATGGAGGTTTTGCTTTCCAAATTGTGTTTAAAAACAGTTTAAGGGAAATTTTTAATGTAATACATAAGTCTCAGCAAACCCACTCTGCTTTGCAACTCTACAAACCCCATCATGGTTCAGGGTAAAATGAACTGTACATTTCTGTTTTAACACTTTAAAATGTAAAAACAAAAAATAGGCTAATTTGTAACAGCATTCAAAGGATTGTGATAAAGTTTTGTTTTTCCAGCTGTACACCTTATAAATATGCAACAATATACATTAGAACAAGCAGCCCCTATAGAAGAGAATCACAGTTCCCTTTTTGAGCAAGGCACTGATTCAACAGCTGTGACGTGTACCAGCATTACGTTGGGTCACTGAATTCCCAGATTACTGCCTTCACCATCCTGAGTCAGCTGTTCCAGTAGGTTTAAAACAACTTCTGTTCTTTCTAGCAAAGTCAGGTTTTTGTTTGCTGCAGATCGCAACAGAAGTGAGTACACATACTTATTAGTCTTAAGATTTTTTTCTTCTTCACTGTTACTTCTGTGGAGAGAAAGCAGGGAACGTTAATCGGTAACTAAAATACATAATGAACTCCGCAAATAATGGCTTAGATACAACAGCAATTGCATGAACGAATACATTTTTGCCTGTGCAAGGGATAGGATTCACCAACTTATACCAGCTCCATTTTCCCATTAATACCTCTGGTGTCACATTCCACGCAGCTCCCAAGAGACCCCAAACCTTTAGGAGCAGCTTTTCCAGAGGTGCAAAAGCCTCATTCTGCAGATAGTGTTTTGATGCTGGATTGAAGCCTATATAATTTCTGACTTTTTAAACACCACCTACGCCACCCTTTATCATGCAGCTACAATAAGCCAATCTGCACATTCCTTTTATAAACCAGGGAAGATGCTGTCCTGTGTGGAAATAGGGTGGAAATTAGGTGAGATCTTATTCTGGGAAGAGAACAGGGCCACAACTCAGCCCCTTTCCCTTCTTGTCACCTGGAACAAAGTCCATATTACCCCATTCTTCATGGTTTCATCAGTGCAACTCAAAATTTGCAATATCTACAACTTCCTTAACACTATACCTCCCTATTAGAATTAAGTTCTTCAGTTTATTTCATTATTCTATTTTTATTGCAATTTCTTTTGCAATTACGTGGTTCACCATAAATCCCAGAGCAAGCATTATCAGATTTATAGTGTATACACATACAAATACAAGAAGTGTTGCCAGTTGGTTTCATTACAAATACTTTGATCCAAGAAAGCAAGAAGCAATTAAATTCCTAATATTTGGCAAATAGAATTGACAGCTTCATTTATTATACATACCAGTTAGTCAATTAAAGTTCCAATGAATTCTAACAGAATATCTAAAATTAAGCATTTCTTTTAATCAGTGCTGTAGAACAGTTTCCATTGACAAATATCACACAGCCATTTTGTATCCACAGAAACACTATGTTACAAATCAAAGCCCTATTACAGGTTTTGTGGTGTACTCTGCAATTTCACCGATGTGGTGTGTAATGCTTACTAGCATTTCCCAAAATCTAAGCCTCTTGCTTAAGTATCCCATTTTAATCCAAGTGGAGATATACAAATCTAACTACACCCCCAATAAGCTTCCCCATTTTAAAGAATCCTCAAATCCAGTCTTTATAGTTAAAACCTTGAAGTCTTCCAAGTATGAGCTTTAACCACAAGGATTAAAAAATGATCCAATGTCTGACAAGCCTTGCTAGCAACCTCTTTGAAACCCTGATCGTTCTGTACAGAATGACCCACTCAAAGGGACCAGAAGATGCCTCACAAGGGTGATCCATATCTCTACAAGTAATGCAATTTAATATTGCACAATGAGTAACTTCACTATTATACTGTCTTCCTTTTAAAACTCTTCTGTTCCCTCTTTGCTTCCCTTTAAGGCCCATTTCCTACCAGGCCCTTCCCACTTTAATAGCTGCCTGCAACTCATGCTGATTCATACAGTCAAGTCATGTGACTTGACTGTATGAAATTAGCCGCCCCGACCCCGGATAGCATTTTAGAATCAAAGCACATACGATCTTCTATTCACACATTTAACTGCAAGTCATCAAGGGGGGCCCTATATGCCCCTAGCCCCTAGAAGTCACTCAATGCAGACTTTTCCTAGAACTCCCCAAAACACCATCTGTTACCACCTATTGATTTAGAGAGAGCAATAGGACTCTCCTCTTTATATTCGTAGCATGTGGGGTAAGATATGACAATCTTCAAATCAACCCAGAACAGAGGTACTTAAAAGTATAAACATATTTAACAGGTTCGTAATAAATGACACATGCATGGGCAAGCTGGCCCATTATATCACATCTTAACTTGACCTCCCCCAACCCAAAAAACCTTTCACAATTTTTTAAAAACAAAACTCAAACACCTGACAACTTAAGCCTATGAGGTAACAGTATTAGCTGGTAGTATTTTAACACTGTTACAAAACCACAACTGGTGATTGTATACCAAGATCCTCCTATCTTAGCCCCAGGCAGCAGCAGCCTTTGAAAAATTTGGTGTTACTACAAAAGTGCTTGCTCTTGATGGGGCATAAAAGTACTATACAATAGCATGCAGGCAACACTCATCTCCTTTGTGCAGTATCCTATGAGGGAGGGAGGGGATCTAAGCAAGGAGACATCAAAAATTTAATCCTATTGTAGCTCCTGCAACAATGGTGTACCTATAACAACCTTCTACTTCCATTTTTGGAGAGTCTAAAGAATTAAACTATAATGCAATCTTTTGGAGGAAACTAAAAACAATTATCAGTCATTCAAAAAATTGAATAAATGAAAATCTAAATACTTAGCTATGACATTATCAGCCTCCCCAAGCCTGTACAATATACTACTACAGAACAAGAACAATTACTGGCACTAAAGGATTATGGAATGAATGAGTTACCTTTGAAACAGGAATTACGTTTTGGTCTTCTGTATTTATATTGCCATCTTGTGGAGACTTAAGAATTCTTATGCAATAACTATGAAATTGCTGCTACTCCTCTATTCTGCTATGTATTGATTTTCTTTTTCCCAAGAAGTGTTTTTCCTGTTGGGAAGCTGCAGTTCCTAGACTACATTTTCCCTATTCAATCCTATAACTTTGATCCAAAGCTCCATCTGTGGAAAAAGAAATCTATTCATGCTTTACAAAGATGTTGGAACTTACCCAACTTTCTTTTTGGTCGAAGTAAGCAGCTTGATGGACTGAAGGAGGAGAAAGGACAATCGAGACTCAAATATGCCAAGGAGCTTTAATACTTCCTCTTTATTGAGGCTAGTAGAGGAATTTTCATTGGGCACTCTCTCAGCATTGCTGGTGTCATCCCCAAGTCTCTAAACAAAAAGGACATTTGCAAAGAAAGTTCTCAAGTCTAAATTATACAAGTCAGGAGCTTCATGTACAACCACAACTCCATATAGGTTTCAGAATACATATGTAATTATACGGAAATTTTTTAAAGTAGTTTGAAGAGAATAAAAATAGAGTTATTAGTTTATAATGCCTACCCAAACACCATTTTAACTACTTCTGAACCTGTGTAACTATTTATGTAACATGCCAGAACTTCAGATCATTCAAAAATAATAGTTACCGGCTCATATTCAGCAACAAGTTCCTTTCGGATAAGCTGAAAAACTGACTGAGTCTGTATCATTATGTCCAAGGCCCCAGACAACGTCTTCAGTTTTCCAGGGCTGCTATTCTGACCTAGAGTTAGTATCAGAAAGACATTGAGAAGTGTTTAATTTATTAATGACCCAGTTCTCTGTACAAGAATATTCTGAGAATTAAAAAAAATCCAGGTATTCTCTTTTTTAAAGACACAAGCTTTCTCCAAAGCAATAGCAAAGTTTATTGCATCCCATCTCATCCAACTTACTTGCCATCTGAAATTCTGCAAATGCTACTCTTTCCAACTGTACACGAAGGAGCTCACACGGTGCGTCCTTCAGAAGTTGAAAAAACTTCACAGCTTTACCATAATTAAGATCAACTAGTACTCTGTGCTGTTTACGTTGATGCTCATCACCAACCTTCAACAACAAAAAATATTTGTTACAAGTTAATTCAGCAGAATAAATAGAACAGCTTTGTGTGTTATGATAGGGCACAAACTCACTTTGACCTATGGTTATTACAGAAGTCCTTATGTATTTACAAAAATACTTGTTCAGAAGGAAGCATATCGAATAGATTTTTCCTTATGGCTTGTTATATGACTAATGGTTTAACAGATTATACATATATAATAGCAGTCACCTGCCCGAGTCCTGAGATCTGTCAGAGGAGCCCTTCTCCGTGCCCCACCAACGCGAGATATATGCTATGGTGGGACATGGGAGAGGGCTTTCTCTGTTGTGGCACCCCAGCTGTGGAATACCCTCCCCCTGGAGGCCCGACTGGCACCGGCACTGGCTTCATTTCGGCACCAGGTTAAGACATGGCTTTTTAAAAAAGCCTTTGATGGCTAAATCCACCAGCCTGCACACTGTCTTGTTTTAATTGGATTTTACTCTTTTAAAATTTCATATTGGCTTTAGTATATTAATGGTTTAATTTGTTTTAGAATTGCATATTGATTGTTCTATTTTATATGTATGATTTTATCTGTACGCCACCCTGAGATCCTTGTGATATAGGGCAGGATATAAATGTTTAATAAATAAATAAATGTGGATCTTCCTGCCAGAATGCCATGTAATTATACTACTTGTGTTGAATCAGGGCTAGTACAATTATAGCAGCAAGAATAAAATAAGATTACCACCACCTGGAAAGGTGATTATTACAATGCAGATAGTAATTCAGCCATAAAACTACAACTTAGAAATTAAACTTCTATATTCTTTTCAGCTTATAAAATGACATTATGCCCTTCCTTTTACAAATGCAATGTACATTAATAAACCTATAAATAGTAAGTGTGCACGAAAGACACTCATTCATGTAGGCTCTCATTGGGAAAATACCTGGTTTCTCAAACAACTGTGATACATGGAAGCCAGCCTATGATGAATTGTAGCTGCCCGGTACTGGCAAAGGGGTTGTCGTGCGGACACTGTCTCAACATCACAATATTTCAAGGATTTCATCATTGATTCGCTAACTTCTTTTTCTATCTGAAACACAAAGAAAAAGCTTTCAAAATTTATAACATCAAACCCAGCTTACTTTATAAGCTTTCTCTTTCTGTGCTATAAATAATAAATCACCGAGAAGAACTAAAATGATGAAGTGGCTATAACTCTGGCCTGGCAGGAAATCACATCACCATGCCTGTCTCACATGGCTACCATTCTCAGATATTACCAGACTAGACCACACACAAAAAAGACTTCCACTCACACAAGGAGCTCCAATCTGGCCTTCTGTGGCTTTAAAAAAAAATCTGAAACACTGATGAAGAACAGCTACTGATAGGACTATATTCCATGGCAGTTAAAAAAAAATCTCTCCATGATCAGAGACAGTGTATGGTTAATTACCAGATGTTGGAAGCAAGCAACAAGGAGTGACTGTCACCATCACATCCTCCTTGTTAGGGTGTCTGGTTGGCTGTTACTGGAGCAGGGGGTTGGCTCCAAATGGTGTGCCTTGGCTGATGGAAGGCTGTTCATTCCATCAGAGACTTCTGTCAGTGGAATGGGGAAGGAGGCAATTTTCAGTGATTCCCCCCCTCTCCCTGCAGCTCCTATGCCCCCCTCTCACAAAATCTGCTAAGGTGGTGGGTAATGATTCAGAACAACATGAAATATGGTTTGGAGCCTGCAGTTTCCATCCTGATTCTGTTGACAAAAGCTTCCACTGGATCAAAGTGCCTTCTGTCAGCAAACGGACACCAATGAAATACAACGAGAACACTGCACAAGATAAACCCTTGTTCTGTTCCGATACGGCAATTTATATGTTTATTAACATTTTGGTAGCAGTCATGATTGCGAAACATTTTCCCCCCACTGATGAATCAAATGCTATGTATAGCATTTTTCTGAAACCCTCTCCCTCTGGTTGACCCTCAACATATGTTATATTACCTGTTCCTGAGCCTTCCTGGATAATGGTGCATAATCTTGCAGCAGAGTTGCCATAGTAAAATATGTAGTGGACAGTTCCCAGTTGACAGAATCCCAGACTGCTGAGTGGACGTCCCTTCTGCCTAGTGATCGTAAGGCCTTCAGATAGTAGTCAATAGCCTACAGAGTTGAATCATTATACAACAAAAGATATTTACATGTTTATGACAATCAATAATATTCACGATGTGACTCATAATAGGTATTGAATACTGTTTGCTGGTTTTGAATATTTGGGTCTTTGCAATGACCAAAACAATACTAGTTACTCTCAATAGTAAGAATATATAGTTCTTTAGACCCTCTTTGGCACCAGGTATGGTAGTGGTTAGTGGGACTCAAGACATCCAAGCTCTAGTCCCTGCTTGCCCATGCAGCTCCTTGGATGACTTTGGGCCAGTCACTGACTCTCAGCTTAACCACAGAGTTGTTGCAAGGATAACAAGCAGAGGATGAGAACAGTGGATCCGCTCCTACTTGGATGGCCTATTCAAGAATGTGGTTGGGGACTATCGCTCTGTGCCATGGCATCTATGCCATGGGGTTCTTTGCTAGGAGAGGGACAGGGGGAGTGTGGCATCTACACCATGGGGTTCCACAGGGCTCTATTTTATCCCCTATGCCGTTCAACATTTACATGAAACCGCTGAGAGAGGTTAGCTGGAGATGTGGGTTGAGGTGTCATCATTATGTGGATGACACCCAGCTCTACCTCTCCTTTTCATCAAACCCAGGTGAAGCAGTGGCTGTTCTGAATCAGTGCCTGAGCATGGTAATGGACTGGATGAGGGCCAACAAACAGACTCAATCCAGACAAGATGGAAGTGCTGTTAGCAGGGGGTTTGCCTGTCCGGCTAGGTGATGTTCATCCTGTTCTGGAGGGCGCTGCACTCCCCCTAAAGGATGGGGATCATAGTTTGGGGGTGTTCTTGGATCCAGAACTGTCACTTGAGGCACAGGTGGACTCAGTGGCAAGGAGTGGCGAGGAACACCTTTTATCAGCTTAGGCTGATATACCAGCTGCGCCCTTAACTGGACAGAGATAGCCTAGCTACAGTTATCCATGCTCTGATAACCTCTCATCTGGATTACTGCAATGCGTTATACGTGGGGCTGCATTTGAAAACAGTCCAGAAACTTCAGCTGGTACAAAACAGGGCAGCCCGTTTACTAACAGGGACTGGCCGGCGAGATCACATTACGCCAATCCTTTTCCAGCTTCACAGGCTGCCAGCCCAGGTCCAGGTTCACAATGAGCATGAGCACGTTCAAATGGCTTGGGGCCAGGCTATTTTAAGGAATGCCTCCTTCCATATGTACTGCCTGGACCCTAAGGTCATCCTCAGGGGGTCCTTCTCCATGAGCCCCTGCTAAAGGAAGGAGGAGGGCCTTCTCTCCTGTGGCACCCAGGCTGTGGAATGACCTCCCTCAAGAGGTTCACAAGGCATCTACACTATACTCTTTTAGCCAAGTGAAGACCTTTTTATTTTCTCAGCATTTTAACAGTCTATTAACTTAATTTTAACTTTGCTGTTTTAAATTTGTATTTTAAATCTGTATTAAATTCTGCATTGTTGCTCAATTTTATCCTGGCTGTGTTTTTATATTGTATTTTAAATTATGCTTTGATACTGTTCATTTTATATTTTGAAAGGTTTCCATGGTTTTAATTTTTGTAAACCGCCCAGAGGGCTTTGGCTATTGGGCGGAATAAAATTGCAATAAATAAACTATGTAAGCTACCATGGGTTCCTTGCAAGAGGTAAAAAGGCAGGATGTAAATATTATAAATAATATATATCTGACATTACTCTGTTCTTGTGACTAGACCTATGATATGAGCAGTTACTTGTACAAATGATCAGTGGAAAAGCTATCTGAACTGACTCTTAATTCAAAGAAGGATCAGGCTACAAATTGCCCATCCCAATTCTAGTAATTCATTATTTTGGGGGGAGTTGCTATTTTTTGCACATTACTTGCCAATATTTAAATTATATATAGATACAGATATACGTAGACATATAATATAAATCAAAAAACGAATTATATATAAAGATATATGTAGACATATATTATAAATCAAAGAGCCAACCTCACAATAAATACCTCCTCACAATAAATTGCATTTTAAAACACAACATATAATTCATTCAAATCATGGAATGTCATCTTATGTTTAGGCATACACTTTGGTAAAAAAAAAAATTACTGCACAGGCCTATTCTTCTATCAGCTTAAGCGTTTGGGTGGGGGGCTTACCTTATTATAATAAAGGGCCTCTTCAGGGGAAAACTCTCTTTTAAAGTCTCCCGTAGCAGCACAATGAGCATGAGCGCAAATCCGCATCAGTCTTCCCATGTTACACAAGAGAAGAGCAGCATTGGTTGCATCATCAATGGATTCAAAGTTTTGAATCCCTTTTTCGAAAAAAGAGAAGCTTTTCTTCCAAAGTTGCTGTTCTGCTGGAGACACCATTTTGTTCTCTAGAACAGAGCAAAAGGAAGACAGCCTGTTTCATTTAAACAACTTAATAAATCAGAAGCACTGACACATCTATTGAGCAACTTTTTGAATGCAATTCTTGAATTTAACCAACAATCTTGGATTGGATCCAGACTGTCACTCTTTAGAGTAGACCCACTGGAATCAATAGGACTTAAGTTAATTGTGTCTTAGCTTAACTCCCATTCACGTCAATGTGTCTAATTGAAGTATGGCTAAACCTGGATCCAACATCTTTCCTGCATGAAGTTTACAAGTAAAATTTAAAAACATGTTTTCTTTTCGCAAAAGCCTTGTTTTTTTACTGCATACACAAAATGCATTCCTGCTGAATACATGTTTCATGATGGGTGCCAGTAAAAATAATATTGTATTATCTATGCTGTCCCAAAACTGTTTTAAGGACCTAAATGTAATTTTATAGAACACAGAAGTAAGGACGTACAGTCCTCATCTGGATCGACATTCTTACCAATAAGGACAATCACCTCCAGGAAACCAGAAACACTTCAAACAGCATATTTTACCAACTATTCTAGAATTCTCATGAAAACAAAAAGTGATCATGTTTTTTTTCCCCAAAGCACAAAATATTATATTCAAGTTTATTTTATTTTATTTATTTATTTATTACATTTATATACCGCCTCACAGCCGAAGCTCTCTGGGTGGTTTACAACAATTGAAAATAGTAAACATTAAAAGTATACAAAAAAATATATATTTTTTTTAATTTTTAAAAATTTAATTTTTAAATTAAAAATATAATTTGTCAAAACACAAATGATAAACATGGAAATCTGTTTAAATCTAAGTGTAATCATTTTCTAGGACAATCAATAAATCAAGTCATGGGTACAAGTTCTGTTCAACTTTTTCTGCAGAATCTAGACTTAACTGCTATCATTACTATGACATAAGCAATGAAATAACAAATAAAGATCCTGGTTTCCAATTGGCTTTCAAACCTTAGCTATCAAAATTTGATAAAAATCGCTTCTAATTCTTATTTTCAATTCAAATAATATTCACAAATTCTAGTGTCAAGTAACAGTACAGGCCAAGGCAGACACAATGCAGCTTGTCCCTTAACTATGGTTAAGTGATTGCACGGGGCCACGTGCAACTACTTCATCTGCATGCTCCCTCCCCTGCACTCCCGAGTGCCTTAATAAATGGCTGTGGATTATGTCAGCACTAATATCAGCCATAGTTACCACTAAGAAAGGTTCCATCCTAAGCAGGATTTGGAGCCAACTTGACATTTAAGAGACATGCCAGGGAAAGAAGCATGAAGTCTCAAAGCCTGTTCACAATCCCTTTGCTATGCTTGGTAACAGTTGTATAAAGTTTACAGCACCATGTGATATTTTTGATTGATTGATTGCATTTATATCCCGCCTTTTTTTCTCCAAGAAACCCAAAGTGGTGTACATAATCCTTCTCCTCGCCACTTTATCTTCACAACAATAACCCTGTGAGGTAGGATGGGCTAAGTGTCTGTGACTGGTGTCACAGTCACCCACTGGGCTTCCATGGCCGAGTGGGGACTAGAACCCAGATCTCTGAATTCCAATCCAACACTTTAGCCACTACACCACACTGGCTCACAGTACTAGAAGTGCTTCCATATGCTTGCTAGTGAATTTATTTCAATTCAGTTAAGATTAGGTATGGCCATTTCCCAAGACTGAATTTGCTTCATAATCCGTTATAAATTAGATGAACACAGCAGTATTATTCTTTTCGATCGTTGACATCTGAGCACGCTCCTGATTCCTTTCTGCCGCACCAATTCCCTTCAGCAAACAGTAGGACCCACCAATTCCATTGTACAAACAGGAGCCATGGAAACACTTGTTTCTGAAAGGAGTCAAGTTGATGGAGCCTCCTTATGCAAGCTCTGCCAACCTGCCTCCTCCCAGAAATGAGTGTTTCTGCTCATTTCAGGTTGCCTTGGAACTGCTAAATTGCCATTGTGCAAGTGGCGGGGGGGACTTGTGAAACGGAATTGGCAGGATGTAAGAAAATGGGTGGTGGCGTAAATGCCCCGTTGGATTTAATATGAATATACTTGCCCACTCTTTCACTCTGTAAGGCAGCTGCTTGGTTCATGTAAAATACTCCAATTTCATTTTGGATGTTACCCATTCTCTTCATTACTTGCGCATGTTGCTCTGGATTCTGCTCTTTTAAATTGCTAAAAAGCAAAATTTCATTAGCTGCCTCATAGCATTTGCAGCTAATGGAAAGTTGGCATTCCAAATCTGTAGACAGGTCAGTCGCCCAAGAAAATACTAGAAGAAAAAATATACCACATTAGCAATATGGTAAGGATTTTCAATTATTTATTTAAAAATGAAAAACAAAAGAACACCAGAAAGAGTTTGACAATAGCTGTTTAAGACATTTTTGCAATCCATCATCAGTTGTAAGAATCATAATTCCTACAGCATTTTTCAGTGTAAAATTAACTTCATTACTGGTTGTAAAAGCATTGGAAATGTTACAAAATGTGTCCAACTCATGTCTCAAAAGGAATTTTATATTTTTATTTTTCTATGAAATCAAATAATTTTCTTAAGCATAATTTTGTGTCCTATATTTCAAACACACTCAGTTTTAGGGAAGCACAAAATCAATCCTTTAAGAAAGCAACAAAAACACCCAGACTGCCAAAACAGAAACGCTTTTATAAAAAAGAAAACTGTAAATAATAGTAATGGCTAGATGAATGGCCCTGCCAGGTGATTTGCTCACACTATAAAAATGCACAGCTTATTTGTTTGTTGGATTCAGATGTCTTTCCTCCAAGAACAATTTCTAGGCAGTCAGATTTCCCCCCAGCACTCAAAGAGCAATATATAGTTGCTGGGGTTATTCTTTCCATGACCATTTTAAGTTTGGAGTGCTGTTTGGAAAACCGTTGCATAAATGTCACAGCCACTCATTGCCAAGTGATATTATTTTGTAAGAAAATAAAATTAAATAGTAAGGTAAATTGCTATCTTCCTGGCATATTTGGGGTGGGTGGGGTCTGACAACCGACCTCATGCTTTCAAGGAAAGGATGAGAGATTGGCCACACAGACCAACATTGACCCCCAACACAACTGGTGGACATCCCCCTCCCCCTGATGTTTGGGCTTCTGTGTGAGAGAAGTGGCTATATACACATTCTAATATACGAAAGTAGAGATCGTGTGAATATCTGTAATTACGTTTCCCCTTTGCATGGACAGCTAGAGTGCACACAGAGCACACTAACCTGCAACTATGGATGGCAGTGGTAGGGATAAAACTAGTATGCATGGACTAGTGGACCACACACACACACTGAATGCACGAACCTCCAATTGTTACCCCAACCCCAGTACTCAGTAATGTAAGATGGGACTTGCCAAGAATCTGAAACTCGCTATTTGTCAGGCACTTCATTTCCCCCGCCCCTGGCGTAACAATTTAACACAAATTGCTGCTATCATGACTCCAACAAGAGGTATCTCCATTCATTGACCTGAGCGTGCTAAATTTTAACCCCTGCAAAAGCTCACATGCTCAAGGCCATCAAAAGTTTTAAGACAGCAGGGGGAGAAAGAAGCACACCAACCTCTCCTGCAAATGCCTAGCCTCCATTTGTTATAGGCGGACTGGCTCCTGCAGAACTATACTATACTACAAAGGCAAAACAAATTACTGAACCAATTCTGAATAAGCCCCAGTTAAGACATTAAATCATCACTACCTTGGCAGCTGGACTCTCTATGAAGGCTATGCAGTATTTCCTGATCTTCTTTTGTTTGATAGTTATATTCTTCAAGATATGCAGCTCTGTTGTTTGCATTCTGGGCCAGCATTAGTTGGATATCACCACAAAGAGTTAAACTCTGACAAAGAAACAGGAGTACTTCAGAAAGCATGTTCGTGCAGAGGCAGCAATATGTATCTAGTTGGGGAAAAATTAAGACAGGAAACTGGTGAACACTGGAAGCCAGGATGCCTTTTTGGCATGAAGCCACGCAAAGAACTGTGCTCATGTAAGTGTCTGGATCTTCTGGAAGCATCAATGAATTAATGTTTATTTATTGGATTCCTAGCATGGCTTCAAACTTGCTGATTTAGTTTACAAGTGCTATGTACAGTAGTGTTCCCCAATCCTTTGCTAATGAGAACTGTAATTGGCTACAGCAACATTTTACACCTAAGTTCCAAGGCTACATAACTTCTCCTCTGCTTTTTATACACATCAAAGTTTATTCTTTGTATTCTGCCTTATGGCATCTGGACTCTGAAAATACTCATGGATGGTGAAGGAATGTGCTGGTAATGTTTTGATGACATGTTTAAGAGCCCCAAACATCTACAATATGTGCTCTATGTGCACAGAGTTTCAACACTTGAGTGAATGCCATTATGCTTATTAATTAATGGGCTTTTACAACTAGTACAGAACATGTAGTTACAAAAAGGACAATGATCAGGCTCTGGTATTCTTGAATATCATCAACTTTCTATATTCCACCAGAATAAAAGTCAAGCTTGTTTTTTTTTAATGGTTTATGCACTCTCGGTCATTAAAAAGCTTTCTGAATACTAACCAATTTGAATCAGTATTTGAGCTTATTGTAATGCAATTTAGCAGCACAAAATTATACAGATGTAATAACATAATCCACACTCTGCTCAGAGGGAGAAAGTGTAATGCTTAAAACCTGATAGAGGCAACTTCTTTAAAACTTTGAAACATACAGCTATAGATATTATTAAAAATGGATATTGCAAGACAACCTACAATAAAAATACTCCAACTTACCATGGCACTGTAAAGCTAGCTTTATGTACCGTAAAGCTCTTCCATATTTTTGAAGACTCACAGCAGCATCAGAAAGAACATAGTAAGCCTTCGAGGACTTCAAAATCAGCTGAAGCTTCATTTTGTACTGCCAGGACCCAGGGATCATTCCTGACTGACTAGAATGTTTAACTTCCTGAAATGAGCCCACTATAATGCAAAAATAAAGCAACTGATTTTTAGTAACCTAAGAGTTAAATTTAACTTGTTCATATTCTGAAGTTTAATACAGAAACATATTCGTGCTCACTCAAATGAAACTATTCTGCCCTTCTATTAAGTTTCCATTTATCTAAAATACCCTGAAAATACCCACTTTTTTACATGAAAGCTATATATGGAAGTATGGATCTCCCCACTGCATTAAAAAAGATTTAACAAAAGTTCACATTTTTTCCTACTGATTTACCAGTAAATTTAGAGAATAAAAAAAAGGAGTATCTGCAGCCTTAATTGAAGAGGTTCATTTGTAGAAACTCATTTGTACAATAAGATATTTAAAACATTTCCTTCACAAGCCAACGCCAACTAACATTGTAAGTTAAAACAATAACTTAAGTTTCAAGAACAATATCACAATACAATAAAACCATAAAAACATTAAAACAGCAGAAACAGAAAAGATAACAATAAAAAATAATTTAACCACAGCAATTAAAACCACTTCAAAAAAGGAGCAACCATTTATGGCCCAAAAGCCTTCCTAAAAAGGAAGGTTTCGACACGAGGCAGGAGAGAGAAACAAACGTACTTTTGTCTAAAAACAAGGCCATCTGTTTTTCAAGACACTCAGGACCAACACTTGTTGATTCATCTTCGTATTTTAATGGAATAGGAGTACTGGGGTCTGCCGCAGGAAGATCACCTTCCTTCTTGATGCTACTGTCAACCGATTTTAAGCCCTATTTAAAAAGCAACAACCTTTCAGTTATTATTTGCATGATGAAAGAGATATTACGATATATAATGTCAAGGGAATTAGTACAAACCCACCACCACCTACCTCAAGAACATAGCTGAGTACTAGTCTGCATCGTTCTTCAGTGTCATGACAAACAGGAAATGCACAACTAGGCTTCATAGAAAAGATAAAAAAGACCATCCCGTTGAATCAGTGGAACTCAGCATGAACTATTCTCATCAGACACTAATAAACCAACTATTCTTATTTTTTAAATAAAACTGGCCTTAAAAGCTACTATGGACTCAGGCTTTCAATATTCTTATTGGGATATCATGAAACTAAGTTAATGATAACAGATGCAAAGCATGTCAATGAGTACCATACTACAGCCACAAATATTTTCCTGAGTCTTACTTGCAATTTATAAGGTTTGAAATTAGCTATTTCCCTCAAGATCTAAATCTGTTCTTGTCCATAAATCGAAGCCTGAAAATCAGTGAGCATGGAAAGTCAACAGCAATGGGCTGGGGAAAAGCTATGAAGTGACTGCAGTGCCATTCACATGACAAAAGCTACAGACTGATTATCTCAGTTTTGAGTGAGGGAAAAGGCCATTCTTAATACCCTTCCTAAAGTTAAGCAATATATATTGCCCAGGATATATAATTTGAGAATTATGTGCAACACCAAATCAGCCATTCACAAATAATTGGGCAGAACACCTCTAATAATAAATCTAGAATAGAATTAAAAAGGTTTCTGTCACAAGATGCTCATGAACAACTGGATGTGAGAGAACAGTAAGATCATTTAATTCAGGAATAGGGAAGTTGCCGTCCATGAGCCTAATCCGGCCCATGGAGACTCCGTGGATTCTTTCATGGAGAAGGATTTAGCCTCCAAAACCCATCTCCTGGAAGAATCCCTGCTGTTAAAACTCTCATCTGTGAGTGGAATTAAAAGGGGAGGATCCCCTGCGAGCTACTACTCCTCCCAATGGGACGGAATTCCCCCATTATCCCTGATCACAGATCAGAGGCAACAGGAGAGATGCGGGAGTGCACAAAATTGCACCTCCCAGTGTCAGCCAAGACCCTTTCTCCATGACAAGAGGGGCATGGAGTTCTGCGCCTCTCTGTGTAGAGGAAGGGGAAATGGGCAAGGGGTCATAACCATGCCCACTAAAGTAATCTGATCTGTGGAGATCCCAATGGGGGCAATTTTAATAGTCCCCCCAATTTAATGTATCAATTACCAAGAACACTATTAACATTGATTACATAAATAAGCATGTTCTCAAGATTGTAAGCAAGATGGGAGTGAAGGTAGAGAGTCGACTGAACTCATCCCTAAGATGTTTAGAAGGAAAACATATTTTGAATTGCTTCATGCCTGCTACTCAAATCATGTAAGAAAATTATTCAATTTAAATAATTTAGTATATTTCATTTCTATAGAAGGCAAATACATTTACATGGCAAATGGTTTCTGGTCTCCACTGCCACCCCCAGCCTTGTGGTGTCCAACCCCAATTTAGGGAACAGTTTTCCTCGTACTATCCTGGAGAAAAGGAGTTCACCATATTTAGACAACAGTGTTTCTACTATAAAATATAACCACACAAGCAACTGAACCAATATCCACAATACTGGGTCAACTTACACGTATTTGATGGGTAGACTTATATTTTTCAGGTACTGACAGTTCTCCAACAGATTTGATCACAGCAACTGCTTTGTTGTCATCAGGAGGATCTGAGCTGGTGCTATAGGAACCATTTTCATCACTATCAGGCATTTCTTCCTCCTCCTCACTGTAGCTTTCATCAGAGTTACCATTTAAGGGAAACTCACCACTCTCTTCCTTCTTTGGCTCATCCAGCTGGAACAGTTCTGAGAGCATGTAGTTCGCTGAAGCAATAATCTTATTAGAAAGGAAAGGTGGATTTAAGTTACCCAACATTATATTTTTTATTTTTACAAAGGCTTAACAATATTTTTAACAGCTGAAGTTCTAACTTGAAGGGGGGGTCTGGTCAAAATGCTAAATCATAGTTCATCACTACAAGAATGAGCCTTGGACTCACATCTCCCCAAGACCAGCCAGGGGCAGGAGATGGGCAGCATCTGCTTGTAATTTTTAACTACAGTTTATTGTTATAACTGAAAAGGACAAAATGTGGTTAGTTTAAATTACTGTTTACTGGACCAAGGTAGGGTCAAACAGGGGGTATATGAGTCTGTCTTTTCTCAACAACTATAGTTTAAACTAATCAGAGCTCTCAGTTCACAAGAAACTCCAATTACTTTAAACCAGGAAGTAGAACTTCCACTCTCCCCTTCACCATGCTCCAGAGTAGATAAGAAGACATAGGAAGACAAGAGTGCACAAGGAAAAGGCTTATCCTGCTTCTCATTCATGTAGCAACTAAACCATGATTTAGTGTTACACCCAAACTGGTCTCAACTACAATGAATGTGCGTATTCTGGATTTTTCCAACACTTTGCTTAGGTATGGAGAGCCTACATTGATAAATTGGTGCCAAATGATTAATACATAATTCAATTAATTTAAGTATTTTCATTAGGTGTCACTATGTGTCAGAATAAAATTCTTACCTGCGGATGTCTACCCTTATCCAATAATTTCACGCAATTAAGGAGTAATGTTCTGATAGTACCATAATGTTTCCTATTTTGATTTTTCTTCAACATCATATTGCAAGCAACTCTAAAAGTACAGAGAACAGAAGAGAAACTAAAGGCTCCTTCATATAACATCTACTGAAACAACTATTTTTATTTTGAATTTGTCTAAATAAACTAAAAGGCTGAGACGGCAAACATTTTAATGGCAGGAAAACGCTGATGAGATTATAAAGAGAATTTTTTCTCAGATGCAGTTATCAGAAAGCCTTGAATTAGTTTAATGCCTCACACATCCCATTTTTGAGATAAGCTATCTTCAATACAATGCACAGTATAACAAGTTGTATTTGCAACCACACACTCCCAAGGGAAAGTAATCCCAACCCCCTGATGTTTCCTGCTGGAGGGGGTTAGGATTTGGCACAGGTGTTCCTTTCTGCCAGGTGTTCCTGCCAGCGGTAACAAGTGCAGGGCTCTCAAACAGAGTGTTCCAGGGACAGAACAGAGTTGGCTTTAGATCTGCTGGAACAAAAAATGCTCTGTTCCCCCAAGCAGGCATAGCCAATTCCCCACCCCAGGATGAAATTAAAGCTGAAAAGATCTGTCAGGCTGAGATGTCTGAAAAAGCCCCTATACACACACACACACACACACGTACACACACTCACACCTACCACCCGATTGGCATGAGCCAAAAGGGCTTTAGCTATGGTGGCACATCCTCCATACCACACCTTCTCCTCCCCCACTTAGGATTGCTCTGCTAACTGGCTACATCACACAATTAAAGCAACATCATGAGAGAGGGAAAGGGTTCAGAGCTATCCAGTTGTGCCTTTGCTACCCAACATGCTTTACTTAAGTGGTACTGGGGTCAAATATACTGCAACTGAAGCAGCTTTTACCATTGCAAAATAATCGCAGCAGCGTTGCAGCGATGGGAGGATGCGGCCTGTGGGTATGTGTGCAAAATTGGTCCCTGAACCCTCAGAAGTTGCCCACGTTTGCTTTAACTAGACTTATAGTTAAGTGTGAGAACTTTACAATAGGAAGCAAAACGTAAGAATTTAACTGCTTAATCAGGAAGATTCAGGAAGCAGAAGAGGTTGGTGTTAAAAGTAGCTTTGTAGCCCTTTGAAAGTCAGCTATTACATCCACAATTGCAGGAGGGTTAGAAATATTTCCCCTCACCTATCCATGTAGCTGTTTTCTGGCATACATTTCCATCACAAAGAGGTACAGACTGCTCTGACTGGTCATACAATATGTATTTTGTATTTGTGTTTTTAGACTGTTTGTTTTATTGTGCTTTTCATGGTTTTGATTTTTGTGAACGACCCAGAGAGCTTCGGCTTTCGGGCAGTATAAAAATGTAATAAATAATAAATACAGTGAAGTGAAGGAGGCCAGTGTCTGTCCCGCCCATTCCACCTTTTCCCTCCTAAGAATATATCCCCTTGTACAATACTCCACAACCACTATCGGGCTTCTCCTCAGTATCACCACAGTAATACTGGTGGCTCCTGCCACACTGGTAAAGGCAGCTGCCAGTATGGAAGTACAGGTCTAGTACCCTATTCTGTGCTCCACTGCTGCTAACAGCATTGCATAGGCTTGGGCTGGAATTCTCATGCTAAACAGAATCACCAAATGTCTATATACTAAATTCCATAAGGCACACACTTACTTATAGAGAAGGATTGCCACTGGCATCGTGAAAGGGTTTTGGTATTTATCTTCTGTTTCTTCACAGAGAGTGGTCAGATCATACAGCTTTACTATGTCACTTCCACTTGCTAAAAAAAAGCAAAACATTTTCCCATCAAATTGCCTGACAAAACTATAGGCCCCATGAATAGAAAACCTAGAATGTCTGGGTACGGTTCCAGTCTGATCCGACAGGAGTAAAGCAATGCAAGGCTGAAGGGCAAGAGTTGGTTCACTTTAAACTCCCATAATCTTCGCTTGATTTCCAATCCCCATCATGACAAAAAGTAGAATGAAAGGAAGCATGGGCCTGTGGCAGGAGCACCGTGATCTGTGTACAGGTCAGGCTGCCCCCACATACTGAGTGGGGAGGGGTGGGGCAGCCTGTACACTGCCAGGTATCCAGCTATTAGGGGCCTCTGGGGGAGGGGAGAGAGTACTGCCTTCCTACTTTGTGCATTTTCTATGATCCATGGGCTCACCAACACCCCAAATCATGGTCATTTTGCAAGCGACATAAAAAAAATCATCATGGGAATGCTTACCTTTAAATAGCCAGTATGTATGTCCTTCTTTGGTACAGTTAGCTTTCAGAAAAGACAAAATATTTTGAGCAATATCTTTTATTACTTTGGTAGAGAAATTTGAGTTTTCCAAATTAGGTATATCCTCTGTCTTAATCATTTCATATTTCTGCAAAAGAGAACAAATTCCACAAATGAAAAAAATATATGCTGCAAGACAGTTGATGCCATGTATTCTTAAAGTATATTTGTTGTGTTAAGAATGTAATTATTAACATGAAAAGCATACTTTGTCATATTGCCCTAATATGGATTTTGGAATCATCATCATGTACTCCAATAACACATTTAGCATCTTGAAATCGTATTTTACTGACCAAAAATAAGCAAACCAATCCGAGTATCAGAACTGCTCACTTACCTGAACAATTCCATTGACATGGAAACACATCACAAGTTCTGGCACATTGCAGATCAAATTGTCCAACCAATAGTCAATGCCTGTTAGCACATTAATTGGCTTATTGTTATCCCTACAAACAGAAGTTAATAGTGTTATTTCTGCAAAGTAAATAGAAGTCATTAAAACTACAAGAACTCTTGCTCCCCCTCAGTTAGGTTCCAGGTTTATACACTAACTGACAATCTCTATGGATCTCAACCAGCAGGGTACCTAGGAAAACCAAGACAGATCTGCAACAGGCACAAACCAAATGATTTTTTTGAATAAGAATGGCTTCCCACATTTTAATTTTTACTGTAGAATGGAATAATTTAAAAGCTAAATCTGTGAATAAAATATTTTAAATATAGGGAACAACTCTAAGGTTACACTTATTTCTCTAACTTGGGAAAAAAGCCTAGTGATGTATTTGGGGCTTGAGGATATAAGAGAATTCTATCTACTTAAACCCCTTCATTTTCAAAACACCATTGAAAGGTGAAAGATACAGAATAACTGCTATTTCCTTCACCAAGTAAGCAAATAAAGTATAGAGATTAAAGCTCTTTAAAAGACTTTGACCCTTGTCAGTGCGAAATGTTTAAACTTCATATTTGAAGGAACGCAGTAGCTTTCTTGGAG
Source organism: Elgaria multicarinata webbii (assembly GCF_023053635.1). Taxonomy (NCBI): domain Eukaryota; kingdom Metazoa; phylum Chordata; class Lepidosauria; order Squamata; family Anguidae; genus Elgaria; species Elgaria multicarinata. Next base: position 74,615,649 of record NC_086178.1, on the reverse strand, counting down.
CACAGAAATAATGTGTCTGCCAGAAACTCAATTATCAGTCACGTGTGGGGCTGTATGTAGCTGAGTGGTAGAGCGCAGGCTCTGGTGTCAATCAGGTTCGACACCAGGTTCAATCCCTGGTGTCTTCAGATAAGGCTGGGAAAACTCCTGCCTGAAACCCTGGAGAGCCTCTGCCAGTGTTGACAACACTGGGCTAGATGGATCAGTGGTCTAACTTGGTATAAAGGCAACTTCTTACGCCCTGTGAACAACTTCCTGACTCATAAAATCATGATTCATCATGCTAGACATGAAATCTGAACTGAAGATGCAAAAAATTCACCTGAGACGCAAGCTCACAGCAGGGTATCGTCCTCCTCCAAATATAGGCATATTTGATCCAACCAACATGTGAATATCTTCAAATGTCCACAAGATGTTCCGAACAAAGTCATTTTTAAGACCCTTTAAATTTGAAGAACGGGCAGGTTTATAAACAATTCTTCCCTTTACAAGAAGAAAAACGCAATAAAGCCTGCAGACTTACAAGAAAGTGAGATGCAAGGAAAGCAAAGAGAGTACTGCAATTGACAACTATGCTAGACATTCACAATAAAGAGAAAGATCACAGATGCCATGAAGCATTTATAGAATTTGATTTTTTTTCTCTCTCTCAGCTACACTGTAGATCAAACCAGAAAAGGGGATTATATTTCTCAGCTTAGATGCCACATAAAACCATACCTGACTGTTTTCCCCGTCATTGAACAAAGTAGCTAGGTTTTGTTCTTTGGGGGCTGAGGCCACATGCCCCACTACATATGAGGATTCAAGAGGCACACTTCCCTGTGAAAAGCACAAGTATGTAAGAAGTGATTCTACTGCTGAGATTAAATAAAATTGGATTAAATAAAGTATGTACTCTGCATACTGGAATTTGTTTACCATACCTATCTATCTTTGCAAACTTTTTCAACACAAGTTAAAAAAATTCATTCTAAAAACTTTACAAGTAGAAAACAACTCCTTGACAGCCTTCTGCAACCTGCAGAATTGGATAAAGCACTTAACTTGAAAATAATTTTCTAAAGAAGTCTGCAAAGATATTTTTGATAGCCCAAAATGTTTTATTTTGTTATCTCTACAAAAAACCCAACATAGCTGGGTTCGCATGATCATGGGGGTGGAAGACCCTATTGTTGCTTTCCTTGCCCCTGTGGAATTGTGTTTTACATAATTACCCACAATGCAGCATAGGTTGCTGTGTCATCCGAACCCAGCATGCAGTGGGGGTGGCTTTGTATCCACCCTATAACTCCTCCTGCAAGTCATGACTTGTAGGGTGGGTATGAAGTTATTCCTGCCATGGGGCACACCAAGTTCAGACAGCATGCCAAACCATGCTGTAAATTGCAGGTGTGCAACCTGCACGTGCAGGGAAAGAATCAATGATTGGTTCTTTCACCCCTGCATTCATGTGTACCCAGCCTCTATGTTTCACCCTTTGGATTCCTTTATGGTGTCTGCCAATTAGCTGAAATTAATACCTATTTAGTTTCTTGACAAATTAACATTTTTAAAAACTGTTTGACTCATCTAAGCAAAATTCTTTCCTTAATGGTGCTGATGCTATTTTGCAGATGCCTGGCTAACAAAAACTGCTCGTCTGTTAGCAAACATTTGATGAAAATGGACATTTAAAAAGTATTGCTAAGCATTCCTCAAGTCATAATGCATGGAGGTGCAGCAACAGCTTTGTTGGATTTGATAAAAGACTTAATAGGAAGATCCCATTTGTTCAGGATATGGAGCACTATAACAGAAGGAACAACAACATGGGGCAAGTTAGAGACACAAGTTTAAACACAACATGTAAACACAAGGTTAGAGACCTAAGGTTGATGTAAAACATGAGAGGGGGGAATTAATTAAGAGGGTTAAGGAAAGAGGTTATGTAAGTTACATTTATAAGAAGGTGGAGTCCATGGCATTGATCAGTAATCATCTTTAAAAGCAAGAAGGTATCATCTTTATTGAGACACAGAACTCCAAAGCAGGTATTTATAAATGCTTCTTGCATAGTTTCCCCTTAAACGACACCATCTATCTATCTATATGGAAGCTGTTTATCTATGGCCCTGTTCAGAAGACACTTCAAACCACCGTGGTTAAGGCTTTAACCACGGTGTTTTAAGGAGTTTTCTGAACAGGGTCTTTATGTCTTCAATGGACTCAAACACCGTACATCCAATTGTTATGAAACTTTCAGGATATGTTCTACCTCTATCTGGGATGATTTTAGTCATAGTGAGACTTTTGTCCCCCATCTTAAATCTAAAAGGCAGCCAATTAAATTTAAAAAAACATGTACCGCTTCAGTATAACTGTATGTTTGTATGTCTTCCAAGACCATGAAACCTAGAAACCAGAAGCTTGCCATGCAGACTAAGGGAAAGTTGTATAGATAGCACCAAATGGAACGACTCGATCAAGAAAGAGACTAAGGAAACAGGACGAAATATTCCATTGCCGGCGGCAGTGTATGGAATGGAATAATCAGTTAGTGTCAGTTGGGAAAGTCAGTGAGCAGGAGCTGAGATGGCTGTTTAGTTAGAAAAGAGAGAATTATTTGAGTTAGATGTGTGAGCTGACAGGAATAGTAGTTAGTGAGGTATTAGTTAACTAGTATTGGAAAAAGAACAGGAAAGCTTGAAGCCAGGGAAGATTAGTAGACCCCCCTCCCCTACACTGGGGCAGCCCCATCTCCATTTAAGGGGGATGGAATGGCCAGACCCCCCCAGGGGGCTATGGGGTGAATCATGGCAGGAGCCATGCCTAGGGGTGCCTTCACTCAGGCGGGGCAGGCACAATGTGTTCAACTCTGACAGCTACGTAGGTTTGCTTGAAGGCTTCTCTGTATCAACCTAAATGCAACATCAACCTGTGCGGAGCCCGGTCCTTCTGCTAGTTTTACATATTTACACCCAGCCCTTCCTCCAGGTAAATCAGAGCAGTGTACATGGGGCTAGCCTATATATTCCTCACAACCACCCTTTTAGCCTAATCTACCTCAGACTATGACTGAGCAGAGATTAGACCCCAAGTCCCCCTGGCCAAAGCCCAGTCTCTCTAATCATTATACTACACTTTTCAACTTCCTCAGAACTAGGACCTACTTTTAAACTAGAGCTGCACTCTGTAAGTGTTTTGGCAGTTGTAAACTGCCATGCAAGTACCTTCTTTTATGCAATAAATAACAGAGCTCTGTTCTTTCTATGTGACCTCCTGTCTTAAGGTACATTGCACCTGTAACAGAGATACAAGTCTCTTCTGAGTCCCAGCCCACAATTTGAAGAACAATGAACTATATCACACTGGCTTTTCTGGCCAGTATGCAGGTACTCCTGATGAAAACATAATAAATATACTATGCAGTTGTTCCCAAGCTACATGTGTCTAACCTCTGGAGCTAAAAAATGCACAAACCTTTAGTTTGCTAGACCTATACAAGTTCCTGAATCCACTTTTCTATTATGCAAATCTAAACTACTGTTTTTTCCTGTAGTTTTTCTCTTAGTGCTCAGGAATGTTGCACCAGGAACTTTGCAAAAGTGGACCATAGAGGTGATGAAGCAGGACTGTTCAATATTCATATCCATCACAACCTCACGTAGTTGTGAAAGGCAGATTTACTATTATTTATTGCTCCCTCCACCCGGCCACATTAGCAGGACAGTCAGCGATTCTAGATCAGAAGTTCTATGTAACAACCCATGCAAGTCGTGCTATATAGGCTCCTTATAAACCAAGGAGCCTATATTGCTGCAAAGTAGCAGCAATAAAATCTGGCCTAAGATTGAGAAACACAGAACTAGGACATTTAGGCTCCAAAGTAACCATTCTTCCAGCTTTCTGATTCATCTAGTTTAAAGGTTCAAACAGGGAGGATAACAGCACAACCTCAAAGTATCACAAAAATGAACTACAGAGATTTCCTGGAAGCAACAACACAGAAAAAATGTGCTCAAAATGTATCATTTGGGACGGAGGAAATTAATACCTAAGTACAGCTGGCTTAAACCTGTTATGACATAAATAACAAAAAAAACACCCAATAAAAAGAAAGCGGAGTCCATCTTTATCAAATCTTCTCTCATAACTATGTTTCCTAAGTGAACAGAAAATTAATCAACATTCAGATGAGCTACATAGCTTTGCATTCTGTTCCAAAATACACTGAAAGCAAATAAAACAGTGCAATCCTAATCATGTCTACTGAGATGAATGCCTCTTTGACTTTAACAGGACTTTCTAGTCTGTGTACACAGAGGACTCACTGAAGATTTTGGGGGGACTTTCAGCAATATGCTATCTAGTAAATTCCTGCACACTCTTAAGATTCCTTCTCCCTTCTTCCCATGAACAGAGGCAAGGCAGCTTTAACCTATTTAGCTCGCTGCTAAATAGTCATCAGAATGAGCAGCTACCACTGCCAAAAAGGAGAAGGCAGGCAATTGTATGTCACTGCTCGCAGACACCACTGCTGTTGTTTGGGCAAACAAATACCTGGTCATAATGACCAGCAGCAGCTGTGACCACTCCCCCTCAGTAGTGGCCGCTGTTACGAATACACACTGCTACTCATTCATTAGCAAACAAATGGCAGAAGGAACTAGCAGCAGCCTCCCCTCTGCTTCTCTGGGAGATATGTACCATCAAAGGCAGAAGGAGGTTGTTTGGGGCTAACTCCACCACTACCACCACACAGGGACAAGAGTAGGCAAAGGTGGCTGCTGCTATGGGCATGTCAAAGGCTTGCAGTGGGCCCCCAGCAAAACTGGCCCCTGAAGCCCACCCTGTGGACATTGGATTGTAGCCTAAATATTAATACTCACTTTTATATCAACCAATCCCTACCAATTAGCAACAGTTTATGAAAACATTCACAAAAAAACTATTTTAGAACATTTTAACTGGGCACTGCAAAAGAATCAGATGCTTTCCCCTTTTAGCATAGCTGTCACCATCTTTGCAAATGTCTACAAAGCATAAACATTAGTTGCACACGTCTGTCATATTAACCTGATTAGAAGCACTTGCATCTTCGGAAAGTGAGGAAGGCATTTCAAAAGGGGCTGGCCAAGAAACCCTTCCTGCTTCATCAGTTTCATCTTGAGCTGTTTCTTCTTGATGTTGCTCTTCGGTGGTAGGAACAGGCTGAGCAGCTCCATCACCATTAATGCTGACAAGACAGACATTGAAATTTTAGTTAGAATCCTTCCCGAACCCTACAATTTAACTTTTTAGATTACGTTTTTAATATCACATTAACAATTAAAGTTAACACCTAGATCTTATTATTTCCTATCATATATTATTTCCAAGAGAAGAGAAGAGAAGAGAAGAGCAACACTTGAGAATAGCAACATTATGACTTTTTGGGCACAATCCTATCGATATTTAGACAGAAATAAGTCCTATAACTTAGGACTTACCTTTGTCTAAATATGCATAGGATCTCTCTCAAGGTATCTGCTCACTATTCTTATATTTATGTAAAGGCACACAGTTGTTTGAAAGCAAGGTTCTACCACCATTTAATTGTAAATATATCTGTTCCTTCCCCATTTAAAACTACACATATAGTATCTAGAACCAAAAGACACACCCTGAAATGACATTACTTGTGTTTATTTAGAAATAATTTAATTACTCTATCTGATGATTCTAACATACAAAGGCAAGTTGCATGCACACTGCTGCATGCAAACATCTCCCTCCTGAAAAACATATATACATAATGAACACCTGCCTCAGGGGAAGAGTGGGAAGGGGTTAGAGAGAGGAAAAACAAAAGAGTATTGAAGTGCCTGGATTAAATCCCCATCAACAGGTTAAATCGCTATGAATCAGCACTGCCAAAGATAGAAGCAACAAATGTACGTTCAGCACAAACTTCCTACAGGCTTGACTTCTGCACACACAGAACGGTACTACATAGGGGAAAAGCTCACTGCACAGATGCAGTCTTCCTGTTTGTGTGGTTTTCTGTTCCCTAAGATTATTTTTTTTTAAAAAAAAAAAAGATTTGTTTTATACTTCTGCAACTTTGTGATTCACCTAAGCATGCAAATACATCCTGCAAGGTCAAACCTGTTTTCGCTGCAATCCTGTGGGCACTCAACCACTTGAGTTCACTATTAGCAGTGATTATCACAAACAACATTGAGCCTAGTTTTGCTATAAAATGCAGGCATTTTCAGTCTGGAACACCAGTATTAGTGCAGTGTTAATCCAATTTCTTTATCTCTTGTAGTCTTAGAAAAAGATGATAAACAAAAATTGTGTTCAAACGCCGATATTTTTAAAGTTCTCCTTTTCAATACTATGACCAGATTCAAAATACTGCACGGTCATGGACTTTTTAAGTTTTCCCCATCTGGAAGCAGGACTCAGCACTTCCCCAAACACCTCCGTGAAGACTGGGAGACCCTCCAGAATGACACTCCATGAGGAAAGAGGTTCTGCAACCAGAACGAAAGATGACTTCGCATATGCTCTTTCCTGAATTTCAGCAATGTTCCAGAAAATTCCACTGGATGTCAAACTCCAGAGCACATGCCAATGTCTTGTAACAAGGAATGAGTCCTCTGGCACTTTAAAGACGAACAAATGTAACGTGGAATAAGTTTTACTTAGGAGGTAGATATATTCCAAATAAGAAAGCAGCAACTAATTTTGACTTCAGTGATACAGAAAAGAATTTAAATTTAAAATAATTCAAAAAAGATACCTGTAATATAAAAATTTGGAAAGTATAGCTTTCTGGTACCAGTGTTCTTTGCTCTTCTTCTTTCGTTGCCACTTCTGATCTATTAATCTCTGGTAGAATTCTTTTAGCCACGTCCAATCTCCAGTCTAAGTGACACATACAATAATGCAATTATTATAAAGCGTAGTGCCTTGGTTAACTTATTCATTAACTGTATTTTCATCCTACTTTTCAGACAATTGTCTCCCAAAGCAGCTTACAGCAATTAAAAAAAGAGAGAGGCAGGCCCTTCCATCATGCTTATAAACTAAAAGGACAAAATACACAAGAGAAGACAATGGATTGGAGGGGGGAAAGGAAGAGGAGGCAAGAGCAATTCTGCAAGGCCAATACAAAGTGCAGACATTTATATCTAGATCAGGTCAGGCTGATTTTCCCTTGCTGGTGTTCTTGCTCAAAAAACAATTGGTGGTTCTTGGTCTGATAGATGGGCAGAGTACTCTTTCCCTCAGCTTCTGCAGTCCCAGGACAACAGGCAGTTAGATTAGAATGGGGAAGCAAGCTTCCATTAGCCTGAGGACCCCTGGCCAATGGCAGAAGCAAGGGTGCGCTTCCCTTCTGCTCTCCAGTTCCAGGACAACATTTCTTAAAAGATATTTATTTATTTATTGCACTTATATACCGCTCCCATAGCCAGTGCTCTCTGGGCGGTTTACAGAAATTCTAAAATTGAGATAAAAACGAGTATACAAAATTTAAAATTCTAAAACACAGAACATACACACATAAAGCATTAAAAACCATTAAAAAAAACTAAACATGAGGGTGATTAAGATGTGCCGCCATATGCCTGGGCAAAGATACTCAATGACCAGGATATTGCATGAAATAAAGCATTTTGCATGTATTTAAACAGTTAGACCTGGGTTGATTATGGATGGATGTTGTATTGCATGTTGTTGAATCATGGGTTGTCATTATGTGTGAACCCTGCGCTATGGTTTAACTGTGGGTTGTTAAAAACCAGGAGTTCACAGCTCAACAACAAACCATGGGTTCTCTTCCTCAGTTATTCATGGTTTTACAACTACAACATCAATACCCAAGCATTAAAGTATTTTTAACATATTTCAATTAAGCCTACGCAGCAGTACAGTTGCATTCCATTTTAAGAAAACAGCAGTACATAGAAAACATTCTAGAAGTATCAAAATTAGGCACTGAAGGACATTTTCTGTGTCATTAGCCAAGATGTATCCAATGCTCTAGCATAGCTAATATACTACTATGTAGATAGCAACACATCCATGCTTCTCACAGTGTGACTGAGGAGACAGCAGTATTACAGACTAAAAATGAAGAAATCATATGGCCGAATAAATTACTACAACTAAGTTTATCACCTGCGATGATCTCATAAAGAGCTCTTGAATATCTAGATCATCCAATAAAAGAGTTCTCCCAATCCGGTGTACTGCCATGCTGACGTGTGACTTGCTGTAAGGTATCTTAAGAAGCTTTTTAATATTCTGCAGAGTAAAAGAGAGAGACAAAACTTTTCAGTCTTCTTAGAGGATTACAGGAGGTTTAAACCAGAGGCTTTCCACATAGATTTAACAAAAGTAGGAGCATCAAAAAAGCACCTGTAAGTCAGTTGTTTTTAGCAAGACTTGACAATGACTCAATTCAGAGATCTCACCAAATCAGGGTTAAGAAAGCTGAACTATGATTTGGTGCAATTCTGAATTAACAAGCTATCATTTTAAGTCAGCTGTCGAATCAGAATCAGAAACTATGGGTTTGCAAACCATACTTCGTGCCAACTATGGTTTGGCAGGATGTCTTGAGTTGACAAATTAGAGTTGCAGGGCTTGATCTACCTATTGACCCACTATATCTCAAGCCTGGAATGCTGAGCGGATGAAAAATAAACAAGTAGCTGTAAGTCTAAATATAAGCTGTGTTTATATCTAAATTGAGCAAGGGATAAAGCAACCTTTGTTTGCAGGGTGGAAGAGATTTTTAGTCCTGTTGTTTTGCAGTCTTCTAATCTTAACTTGGATTTAGGACATTTCTTATATGAAGTAGCAATTGTGTGTACTCACTCAAAGTAGTGTTTCATCCTCTCTTACTTAGAATCACAGAATTATAGAATAGCAGAGTTGGAAGGGGCCTACAAGGCCATCGAGTCCAACCCCCTGCTCAATGCAGGAATCCACCCTAAAGCATCCCTGACAGATGGTTGTCCAGCTGCCTCTTGAATGTCTCTAGTGTGGGAGAGCCCACAACCTCCCTAGGTAACTGATTCCATTGTCGTACTGCTCAGGAAGTTTTTCTTGATGTCCAGCTGGAATCTGGCTTCCTTTAACTTCAGCCCGTTATTCTGTGTCTTGCACTCGGGGAGGATCGAGAAGAGATCCTGGCCCTCCTCTGTGTGACAACCTTTTAAGTATTTGAAGAGTGTTATCATGTCTCCCTCGATCTTCTCTTCTCCAGGCTAAACATGCCCAGTTCTTTCAGTCTCTCTTCATAGGGCTTTGTTTCCAGACCCCTGATCATCCTTGTTGCCCTCCTCTGAACACGCTCCAGCTTGTCTGCGTCCTTCTTGAATTGTGGAGCCCAGAACTGGACGCAATACTCTAGATGAGGCCTAACCAGGGCCGAATAGAGAGGAACCAGTACCTCACGTGATTTGGAAGCTATACTTTTATTAATGCAGCCCAAAATAGCATTTGCCTTTCTTGCAGCCATATTGCACTGTTGGCTCATATTCAGCTTGTGATCTACAACAATTCCAAGATCCTTCTCGTTTGTAGTATTGCTGAGCCAAGTATCCCCCATCTTGTAACTGTGCATTTGGTTTCTATTTCCTAAATGTAGAACTTGGCATTTATCCCTATTAAATTTCATTCTGTTGTTTTCAGCCCAGCACTCCAGCCTATCAAGATCACTTTGAAGTTTGTTTCTGTCTTACAGGGTATTAGCTATCCCACCCAATTTTGTGTCATCTGCAAATTTGATCAGCGTTCCCTGCACCTCCTCGTCCAAATCATTAATAAAAATGTTGAAGAGCACTGGGCCCAGGACTGAACCCTGCGGTACCCCTTGCTCATTTAATAAAAGTATCTCCACTGATTCAGCAGTTATTGCACGATTTAAACTGTTATCTTTTCTTTCAGTTGCATCTTTACTAGAAACTTGTAGGCTTTAACAAAGATATTAGTAGCTAACTGCACCATTAAAACTTTATTATTTAATTCTATTAGTTATGTGAAGTAGTTAAATCAGCTTTCAAAATTACAAGGGTGTGTTCTAATGGCACAAACAGCTTAAAAATACTTCCTCTATGATGCCTACTCCTACTCTGTTTGTAAAAGCTTTTGTTATTTAAAGATTTTATTCTTATAAGTATACACCACATTAGATATGGACTAGATCCCCCTTTCCTCTGCAGCTACCTGTGCCTCCACCCCACCCCACCCGCTCCAGGGGCCCCTCTGGAATACATTGAGGGATGGCACAATGGGATGCATAAGGAAGGAGGAATTTACAAAACTTCTATTCATGAAAATTCCACTGGATCCAAGCCCCTTCTGCGAATGGAAGGGCATTACCAGATCTAACCCACTGCATTTTGCTTTACATTTTACACATTCCTAGTTAGATAGAATTCAGAACTCGACTCTTCCTATTAGTTATTGTATAACACCTCAACACAGCAGCTTTATGAATGCAATGTTATCAGATACTATCTCATGGAAATACATGGTGAGCTTCCCTCTCTTTGAGGACATTGTAGGGGAAGTAGCAGCAGGTAGGCACCTAGATGCAGTTCTAGATGAGAGCCCCGCCCCTCCAGCTACCAACTGACATATTTTCCCTGAAAGGTGGCATATAAGAATTTTAAATGAATTTAAAAAAAAATACTGTACACATCTTCAAGTGAATAAAAACAAAATATATTGTTCACAAAATCAGAATATCATTATGGAAATTTTTAGCAAGAGTCTCCCTCTCCCCATCCTGCAACAGTAAGAATAATAAAAAGATCTTATTAGCAAATTTGGGTTCTACCCTGTATTATTTCACTACAAATATACGTACCTCAGAATCAGATACCACATCCACATCATTTCCAATTGAGTCGATAAAATCATACGCCATACCAAAGCTATTTTAAATAAATAAACATAATAATGTACCATGTACCATTTCAAGTAATTATCAAGTATTGTATTTTATTAAGTTATTATTTAAATATTAATTTATAGTGCTACAATTACATATCTAATCAACATTACAAATCAGTTATTTATTCAATTTACACTCCACCTTTCCACCATGAAGATAGTGCTCAAGGCAGCCATTTAAATGACAGAAAAATAATTTTAGAGATAAAATGCTAGACTCAGAGAGAAGGTGGAGGTTATTTGTGCAGATTCCCTCTCCCATGAAGCACCTTGCGTTCCTACCCTCACAAAAGCCGCTACAAAGTTGGGAGACCCCCCCTGGGACAGTGTGGGAGGTGGCATGGGAGGCTGCAGGGAGGAATATTTGAAAAGCAATTGCTATCCTTCCATAAGCAGAAGTCTTCACTGGATCACAACCCGTTATGCAAATCAGAAAGACAAACTCCTCTTGGCCAGCAGTGGATGGAAGGCCTAAATAAATACATTGTGTATGGGAGATTTCCCCTGATGAACCAAGTTGCCAAAACACCTTAAGAACTATCCAATAATATTAGGAACTACTTAACTGTATTAAAACACTTTTTTGTTCACCCACTGACTTGGCTTTTCATTCTACTTCTTCATATTAGGTGGGTCTGTTCCCCCTCCCCCGCCAAGCAAATGCATTTCATTTTTTAATTTACTATGTTCTAGTAAATTTAATTTACTATGCTCACATATTTTCCTCATAATTACCATCTCAGGACATGAAATTCACATTAAAACTTTATATTCATATATTAACAAAGCAATTCCGCAAATTTAAACAACCTTAATTTTTTAACCAAGCCTAACATGTTTGATGCTTTCACAAAACCAAAAGTTATACAAGAATATATCTTCATTTTTGTAATAGTTAAGATCTCTGAAAATCCAACTATGTTTCTATCAAACATATTTCATGAACTGCCTTTGATCAAACTTGGGTTCCTTTAGTACAGATTTAGTGGGGATAAATAGGATTCACAATATTTACCTTGAAAAAGGCTTGCTTTTCTTGCTGTTCCCAAGAATAGTTGCCCCTGCTTGTCCTAGTTTAGCACTTTCACGTAACCAATTAGCAGGTGGAAGTTTCAGATCAGTCTTCTCTTGAAGACGAGCAAATGCTGTTTGCGGTGGAGCGGATGAATACTTTACCACGGCACTGCTCTTTACTTCATTGCCTCCAAGAAATAACACAGATTCCTAGTTTGCATAAAGCAATGAAGAGTTTAATTAGTAAAGAGGATCTAATGCAATTTCTCCTCATTACAGTTATCATTACATGCTGCTTATATTAGCGTGTTTTCTTTTAAAATGACACCCCAAGCACCATGTGCAGTAGCAATACCACCACATTTTAACATCTAAGTACGATCAATTTCTTCCAAATGAAATAGAAACACACATCAAAATATACTAGTTAAAACTCTGGGACAGAACAGAAATCCGCTGATACTAACATGTGATTCGTGAATCTGGGACCTTTACTTGATAAGGTAAGGCCAAAGACAATGGGTACAATCCAGAGAAATGAGGACAATGAAATCAATGGGGCAGTTCAGATAGTGCTTAAGGGCACCTCAGAAATTCCATAAATAAATAGGCCATTCTTATTTGGGGGGAGAGGAGGCAAAAATGCCATAACTACTGCAGCTTCACCAACATAACAGAGGGGGTGTAACTCTGTAACTAGGCAATGCTTCCACTAACTACAATGCAGGAGGATCACAGTGCAGTTTTATAACCATAGAAGAAACAAAAAACTTGACAGTGAACTATGCCCATTTCGGTAAGGATTCCCAATGTATTCTTGTGGGGATTTAGGTAAGGATTCTGCTGTATTTTCATGACCATTTTTGATAATCCAAATATATTTCCACAGTTATAGGAGGGAATGGAACAACCCCCAAAGCATATCTAAAGCTATTTTATGGATGCTCTTGGTGCACCCATATGTCCACAGCAGGCCAGTTGTGTCTTAAAAACAAAACTGTATCACAGGATTTTTATGCATTGCACGGACTATTTGGCGTTACACCTTTCACAATGCCCTCTTCCTTGCTTCTCTAATTCAGCAGCTGACAACAATAAAATCAAACAAAATAGCACAGAATGGGTGGAAAAATAATCACTTCACAGATTTAAGGTGAAATCCCATAAATGTTTCGACCGGGGAGGGGGAGGGGGGAGTCCTACAACTTCCAGCATTCTCCAGCTGGGGAATGCTGGGAGTTGTAGGACTTTTTTTTCCTGACTTAATACTCATAAGGTTGTTTCCTTAGTATCGCAGTTGAAGTGAACTCGGGCTTCACCCCTCTCACCCTATCCCAGCCTTGTCCCTTTTCCAGAGGGTGTTAGTTCTTTACATTACCATCAACGAGGAGGCTCGCGGCACCTTAAAGACTAACACATTTGCTCTGGCGAAAAGACAGGCTGCAACTAAACGTCTTTGCATGTGCGCTCATCCATACACTCACAAATCCCCCTTCCTTGGAGATGGCAGCACGGGGAGGCGCTACACGCGCGCTTCCACGCTAAATTTGGCAACGTGTGAAGTGAGCCTTTGAGGCGAGACACCGAAAGCGCAGAGTTCAGCGGTCCACGGCAGGTTGTTTACAGCGGTACCTGCTTGGGCTCTTCGCGTTCTCCCTTTAGCGATGCCGGGCCAGGCGCGGGCGCCCCCGGGTCGCTTCTTCCAGCGGGGCCCACCTCGGCCCTCGCTCCCCGGGGGTCTCCCATTCGCTTCGCTCTGGGCGCAGCAACGACCCGAGCAGCAGCAACCGGAAGTCCATCCAGCGTCCTCCCTGAGATGAGGACCTCGAAACAACCGGAAAGAGCTAGAAGCAACCACGCACGTCCAACCCCCTCCCGTCGTCGCTGGGTTTCTTTGGTTCCTTGCCGCGTTCGTCAGAAAACCACAGCTGAACTCTCGCGTGATCTCTGAGAAATCACTTCTATTCTTGGAGGAATGGGTGGACCTAAGTGTGGAGGCGGAGCGCAAACGGGGTGAATCGCTCACTCACGCTTAAATACCTCAAAGATAACTAATTGACAATAATTACTTCTTCTCAGACTGACCCACGTTAATAGATGTAGCCAATAGCCTAGTTTCATCTATTAGGTGATTTACGGCTGATCCAAACTCATTGCAAGCTTACTCAGAAATATGCATTCTATGGGACTTCTTCCCAAGAGAGATAATTTACAAGAAACACGCATGGGATTTGCCTGAAAGTGGTCCCAATTCTTTTCTTCTGGTAGACGGCTAAATATTATGGAAAAGGCAATGTATATGTAACTTTGATCATATATTATTATTTTTATTATTATTATTATTATTATTATTATTATTATTATTTATTTATTTATTTATATAGCACCATCAATGTACATGGTGCTGTACAAAGTAAAATAGTAAATAGCAGGACCCTGCCGTATAGGCTTACATTCTAATACATCATAGTAAAGCAATAAGGAGGGGAAGAGAATGCAAACAGGCACTGGGTAGGGTAAACAGGCACAGGGTAGGGTAGGGTAAAACTAACAGTATAACTAACAGTCTAAAGTCCGAGCAACATCAAGTTTTAAAAGCTTTAGGAAAAAGAAAAGTTGATCACCTTATATTTCCTTGTCTTCTAAAAATGAATTTTAAATCATTTTATTTTTCCTCTTCTATTGCAATTATATTGTAGCCCTTTATAAAACTCTTTAGTGTGCATAGAGTATGGTCACATTAATGGAATCCTTAAAGAAGGATTCACCCTTAAAGAATCTTCCATAACTTTCATTTTTCAGAACTACTGCATAGTGTTAAATATTGAATTATTATAAGTAACTAATTAACTTGTGATTAATAAATTAAACTTTGTGTATATCTCACTCCAAAAACATTTTATCCCCTGTTTATAATTGCTGGGTTAAATGTTATTTGTTTCATTGTATTAGTGAAGTCTAGTATTGTATAATTAAGAACAGGAGTGTTTCATCATGATTTAATGTAAATACCCTATTGATGTTGTTGTTTCTCCCCCTCAGGATACAAGATGTGGAGGTTCCCTGTTAGAATCTCAGTGCCGAAAGGGGGAATTAAGAAAAATTCTGTATTGCAGCCCACAAGAAACCCACCTTTGCCCCATCTAGAGAAGCAATGCATACGATATCTTCCTATTTTTCTCACGATACATTGAATTATGTCACTTACATAAGCACTGATGTGTGATTATGGACTGAGTTAATGTTGCAGAGATGCAACAGACATGCAGCCTAATCCTATTAATCTTTACTTTGAAGTAAATTTCACTTAAATTGTTACAGGATTTTGCTTAGTTATGCAGCATATGGATGTCTTTCCTCAAGGAGGCATTTGATGATATCACATTTTATCATGCAAGACATCCCCCATAAAATATCTTCTTTATTTTTCACAGGCCATTTAATTTGTTTTAGCTTCAAATCCATTAGTGTTTTTTATCTCTGCCATTTGGATTAGGCAACTTTTATATATTTTGTTAACATTTTTTTTTTCATTTTATGTGTTTTAACTGATTTTATATTCCTTAACCATGCAAGACATCCAATAATTCATTGAAAGATGGGATATAAATATCCAGGTAAACTGATGCATTTTTTCATGGTGGCCCTTCAAAAAGTGAAAGAGTAGCAAAACAATATGATTATCTCCTTAGCCATAACAATGCCTCACTAGTTTGTGAATCTTTAATTTAAAAATGTTTTATGAGAGATGTGCATTCCTTACCACATACACCATTTTGTACGCATAGCTAGAGCTTCTTGCACTACTTCTGAAAGGTAACAGCTGTAAGTGCAGATTTAAGGAAACAGTCCTGTTTTTTAGTATTATTTAGACACATCTTATACATAATTGTGGAGATGGCATGTAATTTTGTAACCTAAATAATTTTCAAGTAACTTTAAAAAGTTGCTAACCCTGAATACCATCTGCTCCCATATGAATCTGTCCACTCATTAAGATCTGCTTTAGAGGCCCTGCTCCCAATATCTTCAAAGGTGAAGTGTGTGATGACCAGAGATAGGGCCTTCTTGTTGGTACCCGCCACAATTGATAAATGGTTTCTCCAGGGGCACTCACCTGTGGTTATCTTTTGCCAACAGATGGAAGACAATTTTATTATCTTATGCTTTTAATGGACAATTTATGTCCTGCCATCACTAGCTTACTGCTGCTTTTATTGTTGTCCCTATTTTTTTTTTTACTTTTAATATCTTGTTTTTAATTTGGGTATCCTGATGTGTATGTTTTTGTTAGCCATCATGAAAACCTTTGTTGAAAGATGTGTTGTAAATCTTTTAAATAAATAAAATAAATACTTTAGGAAACTGTGTGTAAGTCATTTATTAAATAATCAATTTGAAATATAATCCTTGTAACACAATTCTAAATTACTCAGAAGTAAGGCACACTTTACTTCTGAGTTTAGTTAGATTAAGGAAGGATCTACATTATTGCTTTAAAATGGTTCATAATAATAGTGACAATTGTTGGAGCCCAGGACACACTCCACATACAGTTTTCAAACCGTTTTCAAAGTGTCATATCCTGCTTGGTGTAGATCTGGCCTAATTCTCAAGTCAGGGTGTTCAGCCCTGATGAGCATGAAGAACTTTAAGCACTACACAGTCGCAGAGTTAGGATCCAACTGAAAACCATCTTGTTGAAGGAAGTATCAAGTTTCACTGGCTTTGAGACAATGTACAATTTTAGCTCTAAGTAAGGGTTTCCTTGCTCATAGAATAGTTGTAACTATCTTAAACCTTATGACACATAAAATGGCTAATAGAGCTAAGAATAACATGCATAATCATATAGTCATTGTTTCCAAGAGCTCTTCCAGGTAGAGTTATAGGGGTGATTCACACACATTTTTTTACCTATGACAAGAACCAGGCTAAGTGAGTTTATTATATGAACTGAGGTTTGAGAATTATTATTATTATTATTATTATTATTATTATTTATTTATTTATATAGCACCATCAGTGTACATGGTGCTGTTCAGAGTAAAACAATAAAATAGCGGTAATATTTATTTTAGAGTTCTTTAAAACTCTTCACCAGGTTAGATGGTAGGTTTCTATAGGGCCACAGAGTAATCTACTTCCCTAGAGCCATTATGAGGATAAAATCCTGCTTTCAGCTTTTTAAAAGGATAAGAAAGAACAGCAGCAGAAAATAGCACTTTACTCTCATGAACACTACAGTGCTCAAATCAGAGCCACAAACTCACACTGAATTGCAGCTCCTCCTTCATGAAATATACATACACAGTGCTCATGTGCCAGCAGTAGGGCCGGCACTACCATTAGACCAACTAGGCAGCTGCCTAGGGTGCAGACCTCAGAGGGGTGCAGTACTGACCTTTAAGGGTCGCAGTTTTATACAAATTAGCTGTTTTAAGAAAAAAATAAAAGGACTTTTTTTTTCTACAAAACATGTTCTTAAAAATTGAAGTTGGCAAAAAAATTGGTGTGTATGTGCAAGTAGCTTGCCTTGCCTAGGGCACAAAATAGTCTAGCACTGGCCCTGGCCAGCAGGTAGACACAAGCTCAATTTTTTTTCAGTTCGTGCAGGAAAGCAGTGATCTTGTCACTCTTTATATGAGTAGAGTTGTATGTTTTAGTGAAAACTTGCAACAGGAAAATTTCATCGCAACTGGGTCAGCAGTTATCTAGCAACATACATGTAGGGTGACCATATGAAAAAGAGGTCAGGGCTCCTGTATCTTTAATAGAAAACGGAATTACAGCAGGTATTATTTGTATATATGGAGAACGTGGTGAAATGCCCTCTTCATCACCACAGTTAAAGCTGCAGGAGCTATACTAGAGTGACCAGATTTGAAAGAGGGCAGGGCACCTGCAGCCTTAACTCTTGTGATGAAGAGGAAATTTCATCAGGTTCCCCATATATACAAATAACATCTGCTGAAATTTCCATTTTCAATAAACTGTTAAAGATACAGGAGCCCTGTCCTCCTTTTCATATGGTCACCCTACTTACATACAGTTCCACACATGCCTCTCTCTGCTTGATGTTTGCACGTGTAAACTGTTGTTGAGATGTGGCTGTTTCATTCAGGCATATAGGTGCATTTCCCCCCCTCTCTACTTAGGACTACTGGAGAATCTTCCTCACGGCCCTTACCAGTAACAAAAAAGCGTCTCCCCCGCTTCTAAAACTAGGAAAAACATTTATTTCTTGTCCGCGTCGTTGCTGAACGATGTCGGAATTTCGCGCCATTTCCTTAATGATCAGGAGAACCATGGAGGGCGGCGGAGTTCCTGGGTTGGATACAGAAGAAATGAGCGAGGCAGCGGTGACCATGGCAACCAGAGCCGCCTCAGCCTCAGTGGGAGGCCGGCTGGCGGCGGAGGCCACCATCCCCACCGGCTCCCTGGCGGGGCTGAGCTTCACGCGACCAACATAGTAGCCGGATCCAGAGCGCTAGGTTTTGGGGCACAACATGCCCAAGGGGAGGCGGGCCAACCCCAGCACGGCACGGGATGGTGCCTGGGTAAGGCAGGGCCCGCAGGAAGAATGTAGCCTAAAAGAAGGGTGGGTGGACGAGAAAGCAAAAGCACAGCCTTCCCCCAGAATGGTGCCCTCCAGATGTGTTGGAAGTACAACTCCCAGCTAACCTCCGGGATGCTAAAAGTTGCAATCCAGCACACCTGAGGGGTGCCAGGTTGGGGAAGGCTGGAAGGGCCCGATGTCTAGGGTCTTATTTCGAAAATGCAAAAGGAACAGGTAGCAACTATAATCCAATAACATTATTTTCATTTTACATGGGTGTTACAATTTCAAGAAAGGGATGGCCAGCTAGCAACCTTACACCACATGCAGCATATCAAACCTGTTACCCCAAAAATAATCAAACCCGAAAACCTCCCCACCCACCCTGCCCGGTTTCCTGCCTCACAAAAGGAGAGCCACCACCTCGCACAAATATCTGCCAGCTCCTGATTACAATAACAATGCAAGTTAAAATTTCTGCTGCACCCATAAACGTGAAAGGGGGAAGGGAAGCCCTCTGAGTATGACAGACTGTGTGTTGTAGTAATTAACTGGAGTGTCAGACTAGAAGTAGGGTGACGGGTTCAAATCTCCACTCAGCCACAAAGTTTACTGGGAGTCACTCCCTCACCTAACTTATATCACAGGGTTGTTGTGAGGATAAAAGTTAGGGAGAAACAGGACTACTGCCTGGAACTCCTTAGAAGGACAGAATGAAAAATATAAGAAATAATCTGGATTACGTTATCTTGAATATTTCTCTGGAAGCAAAAGGATTGCTTAGATTATTTGCTATGCTAGTGTTATCAAGTTAATGTTAAAGTGTGTCCAAAGGCAGCTATCTTTGAAAAAAAATGTTTTATTGTGTAAACAGTTCATATTATTAGCCGAAGAGTTTTATAATATGCATCAGAAGTACTAGTTACATGGGTATTCATGAACCAATATAGTCAGAATAATTTGCAAGTCGCATCTATTGATTTTATATTATTAAAGCCTTCATTTGCTTTATTAACAGCATTCTTAAATTTCACACAGAAAGTAATAACTTCCTCTGGGAACATTGCCAGCATTACCCTCCTCTACCCCAGCCCACCCAGTTTACTGCTTATCTTCCTTCTTTATACTGCACATTTGATTTACTATTCATTTTTTTCATTTTCAAAGAAATGTCTCATTACCTTTGTTTCTACTGACAGTAATACAATGACTAGAAACAGTAACTGTTAGTGTTATCAAGTTCTAAACTGCTGTGCGAGTATAAAAAAAGCATAGATTCTGTGGTTTATCTTGAAACTGGTCAGGATCTGTTCCTATAATATGCAGAACATATCCTGCACATTTTATGTCCTCACTTTCAGGATCTTTCCAGAAATATGTATATTGCAATAAATAACTTGTTCTTCATTGAATAACCTGTTCTTTACTCAGACTGCTCCTCCACTAACTTCAGATGAACTGTTGCCAGAATTGCCACCCTGCAAAGTGAACATTTGCCATTTATTATAAAAAAATTCTGAGGTTTACCATTTTCATCAATGTAATTATTTTATCTACACATAAAGTTTGAAAGTAGGAATTATTTTCTACTTTTGTTGTTGTTGTTGTTTGTTAAATGAAAATAGAATGGGATCCTGCTTCTTAATGGAGCCTCTAGGTGTTGCTGTAATACAAATAATAAAAATATATAGTTCACATCTTTTCATATTTTGAATTATGTTTCCTTTTTGTTTATCTTTATCTTAATATTTTATGTTTCATAGTTCGCACAGTCTGAAAAGCTGCAAATATATCCTGAATCTCTTACAGCCACTATGCAAAAACAGATACTAAATGCAGAAGCTACTCATCAAATTGACAACAGATTGCCATTGATGTACAAAGTTCGAGAGAAGGTAAGTAAATATTCTTGCATGTTGAAACATGCATAGGATTGCATCTGAATGTTTTAGGGATGATTTGTATGATATTTTCTTTGGCATGCAAATTGGTCTTTCCTCAGACAAATATAACATCTGAACTAGGAGAACCCTGAGCAGCAGCAATTTCTACAATGATAGTGTTATGCTTGCCTCAACTTTCTCAGCAGGTGAAATGTTTCAGGTGCACAGCATTTAATCAGGTTTAGTTTCTTTTGGAAGGAGGTCAATGGAAGCTTAAGGCTGAAAGCTTAAGAAGGTACCTGTGGAATCACCCGATGTTTCTGTGGGCCAGATGGGGAAATTCTGCAGGCCAGATTAGGCCCATGGGCTGGAGGTTTCCTATCCCTGCTTTAAAGAATGGATATGGGTTATTATTTTTCGGCACCCTGGACGTACATGAAGGGCTTTAAAGGTTAAAACCAACACCTTGGATTGCACTTGGAAAGCAATTGGTAACCAGTGTAGGTCTTTCAACATAATGTGGTCCCAATACTTTTCACCAATTAGCAGCCAATTGAAGCTACTGGACATTCTTCAAGGCTAACCCCATATAGAGCACATTGCAATAGTCTAAATGTGATGTAACTAAGGTATGATAACTTTTGCCAAGTCCGACTGATTTAGGAAGGGTCGCAGCTGGCACACGTACCATAATTGTGCACACACACACTTTGCCACCACTGTCACCCAAAGTACAGTAGTATCAAGGAACACTCCCAAACTATGGACATGATCCTTTACGGGGAACACAACCCCTTCCAAAACGGGTTGAATCCCAGTCCTCAAATCAGGCTTTCTATTGATCAACGCTTCCATCCTGTTTGGGTTTAACCTCAGCTTTTTAACCATCACCTAGCACATTTTCAAACCAATGCAACATTCAAGGGTTTTAGGTGATGTTAAGTGACAAAGACCAATAGAGTTGGGTATCATCAACATATTGGTGGTACCTTATTCCAAAGCTCTGAATGACCTCTCCCAGCAGTTTCATATAAATATCAAATAGTATGGGGAACAAAGGATCAGAACCACTGTAAAACAGTACCCCCAAGGCCCAGCCGTGCCAGGCAGTTCAGAAGGATATCATGATCAATGGTATCGAAAACTGCTGAGAGTTCCAGGAGAACTAATCAGGTTGCACTCCCCACATCCAGTTCCCGGCGTAGGTCATCCATCAAGGCAACTAAAGCAGTTTCAGTCCCATATCCTCAATCACTGAGGTCATCAGATGTCATGCTCCTGGTGGTTCCATGTGGAACTATGGCCTGATTGGAATCCACTTGGAAAAGAGCCTTCAGTGTGGTGGCTCCCTTTCTGTGGAAGTCCCTCCCTCTGGAGGTCAGGCAGACATCAACATTATGTTTTTGGTGCCTCCTGAAAACATCTTTATTTCAAGAAACCTTCCTTGTTTGACCAGCCACAGTTTTTATTGGTATTCTGTTTCTAAAATAAAAATTGTTTAATTATTTTCTCTTATTGTTCGCCACTGCAGAATCTGTTTAGATGTGGAAAGGTATATAAATGTTGTAAATTAATAAATACCCCAGCTGAAAGCCCAATTGAAATAGGTCCAGATAATCAGTATCATACATAATCAATAACATCTATATTTTAAGAACAGAGGTAAATATCATCCCCACCCCACAGTAGAGTGATTTAGCAAAGCCATGAGGTT
The DNA here is from genome assembly GCF_023053635.1 of Elgaria multicarinata webbii. Lineage (NCBI taxonomy): Eukaryota > Metazoa > Chordata > Lepidosauria > Squamata > Anguidae > Elgaria > Elgaria multicarinata. The sequence continues at coordinate 74,593,538 of NC_086178.1, read as the reverse complement.
ATATCCCAGAAGTCTTTAATCCAGTGATTGAGATTGGTTACTCAAGAAAGTTTATGGGTCCTTTACATGACATCATCAACCTCCAGGGCCTCTCATGTGTTTTGTGACCATTTCTGCAGCTTTCTTTGTAATGGAGATAATGAGCTATTTAAAGATCATGATTTGAATCTTAACATGTTACAGCAGAGTTGCGCTATAACCACAGAACCCTGTAGTGGCTGTATGTCGAACTTGCAGATAAAGGGAACCCCCGTGGGGAGGGGGGATAGAGAAGTGTGTTTAAAGGGCCAATCTTAATCCTGCAAAGAATAGGGAAGCAGAAGCCCCATTAAAGTTGTGGGATAAAAAGCCTGGTATAGAGAAGTCCTTTATCTCCTACTGTTCAAGCAAGCATACACATTGTGAGGACAGTGGCATCCTACGGAAAGGAAGAATGGGCAAATTAAGAACTTGAAATTAAACTGAATTAACAGTTCAAGTGAATATTGCCTTGAGCAGCATCATGTCCTACGGTAGAGAATTGTACTGGAAAATGTTCTTTAGTGGAAAAGTTTTGTTTTCAACCTATTACATGTTAAATTTAATTGGGTAATTTCTTACTTTAGTATGTGCTGAGGTCACAGCAATTGCAAGCAGATTTGAGATATAGTTTTGAGTAGAGCAAGAGGGGGATGGTGGATTTCTACTTTCTTGTAAACCGGCTGGACTGCTAACTGGGCCTGGCTGGTTTGATCATATTATGACAGTACTTCTTCATCTGCACTGCTTTATAGTCCATTTCCAGGCCCAATTCAAACTGCGGATTTTAACCTGTAAAGCCCTAAATTAGGGTGACGATATGAAAAGGAGGACTGGGCTCCTGTATCTTTAACAGTTGTATTGAAAAGGAAATTTCAGCAGGTGTCATTTGTATATATGGGGAACCTGGTGAAATTTCCTCTTCATCACACCAGGTAAAGCTGCAGGTGCCCTGCCCTCTTTTAAATCAGGTCACTCTAGTATAGCTCTTGCACCTTTAACTATTGTGATGAGGATGGAATTTCATCAGGTTCTCCATATATACAAATAACACCTGCTGAAATTCCCTTTTCTATGCAATTTTTAAAGATGCAGGAGCCCTGTCCTCCTTTTCATATGGTCACCCTACCTAAATGGTTTGGGGCCAGGTTACGTGAAGGAAGTCTTCTCCTATATCAACCTACCCAGTCATTAAGATCATCATCTGAGGCCGTCCTTCAGGTGCTCCTGCCAAATGGGGTGAGGTGGGTGGCTACAAAAGAGAGGGCCTCTTCGGTGGTGGCACCCTGTTTGTGGAATGTTCTCCGCAATGAGGTTCATCTGGCATTTATATTATGGTCGTTTTGGTGCCAGGTAAAGGCCTTTTTATTCTTCCAGGCATTTAAAAAATGGCTTTTAGTAAATTTAGTACTGCTGGTTTTAATCTGGTTTTATGATGTTATGGTTTTATTCTTTTCTGCTGGTTTATCTTGGTTTTATTCTGTGCTATTTTTATTTTTTGTTTTAATACTGGTACTGTATATTTTATTGTATTATTCGCCATCTAGAAAACATCAATTATTGGGCAGATTAAAAGTACAGTAAATAAATAAAATAAATCTGTTACATTGGCTACTAATTAAAAGAGGCTATTAAGCCATTGGTCTCCTATGGTCTTATCTGTCTTTAATTGGTACAGTGTCTTTATTGTGTTGTTTCCACTGTTGAGAAATATTCCAAAAGTATGCATGTTTCTTTTTATGATGGAGTAAAACAGGCATGTCAGAATAAGTAAGATGCCATTAGGTGGTATATGATGTCACAAAAACATAGCATGAGAGAATTTGCTTAATTTCAACAATTTTTGAATAACTGCTGGAGAAGGCTTTTCTTCAATTTAAAAGAAACTGGAAATTGACTGTGGGCAACAGCTGACTGTCTCTAATCTCTCCCTGTGAGGGACCACCCTAGCTGTGAGATTAATTAACTTGCTTAGAGGGAGCACTACAGTATTTCCTTAGTTGTATCTCATTGTTCTTACTTTCATTGCAGTCTCAAAAGTGTTTTTAAGTATAGTTAACTTATTGAATTGTTAGTGAATTTACTACATATATAAGCTGGGATCCAAAGAACTATGGCGTTACTTCCATATGGCCAGGGGGGATTTGCACTTGTATTTCTTGAAAAGCAACCCCCTTCTCTATATGGAAAACAGCTTTCAAAACTGAGAGGATTTTCAAGCAAGTCCCAACACAACCCAGCAAACATTCATTATCAAAACTAGGGTTATAACTTGTGTGTACGCGTGGAGGGTTCAGGAGATATCCAAGGAATGAAACAGGCCGCATGATGGCTAGAGCAGAAGTGGTGTAAGACTCACTGTAAAGCCAATGGAACGAAAGTAAGAGTGTATAATAAGAGCGCCTATATTGTGACAGTGAGGGAAGCAAAGAAGGTGTCCTCAAGTAGCCACACAATAGAGCTATTCTGGGGGTTATTAACATCTACCCCACTGAATAGTATGTTGGAATCCTTGGAGGCCTGTTGTAACAATTTTGCAAGACACTTCAAGGATAAAATTGCCCATCTTCATAGCAATCTTAACACTGCTATTATAACAGGTTCTGGTGAGATATCCAATGTTTCATCTTGTCCAGTTTCCTGGGAGCTGTTCCAGAGGATGTGGACACGACGCTTGCATCCATTTGACCAACTGTATGTCCTCTCGACCTTTGCCCATCATGGCTGATTCAAACTAGGCAAGGTGGGTTGACCAAATGGGTCCAGGAACTGGTAAACACAGTACTGTTTGAGGGAGTGGTGCCTGCTGCCCTTAAAAAGGCAGTGGTGTGACACCACTTCTGAAAAAGCTTTTACTGGATCCAGAGGTTTATAACAACCATCACCTGGCCACTAATACCCCCTTTTGGGGCAAGGTATTTGATAGGGTGGTGGGGACATTCTTGGAGCACACTGATTATCTAGATCCATTCCGGTCTGGATTTCAGCCTAGATAGGGACAGAATTGGCCTTGGTCACCCTGATGGATGACCTATTTTGGGAGAGGGATAAAGGGAGTGCGACTCATGTTATTCTTACTCAATCTTTCAGTGGCTTTTGATACCATTGGCCATGGTATCCTCCTGGACTATCTTTGTGGCTTGGGAATTGGGAGACCTGTTTTACAGTGGTTCCACCCATAGCTACAGGGTAGTGTCCAGAGAGTAGCATTGTGTGACTTTATCTCAGTCCCCTGGCGATTATGCTAAGGGGTACCACATGGTACCATTTTGTTTGCATTGCTATTTAACATATATATGAAGGTGTGGGTACAGTCATTAGGAGTTTGGGGGCAGGGTGTCACCAGCATGCTGATGACACTGAGCTCCATTTCTTTGTTACATCTGAATCAGGCTGTACATGATCTGGACCAGTGTTTAAATGCAGTGGTGGGCTGGATGAGGGCCAATAAGCTGAAGTTAGATCCTGATTACACAGAGGCACTGTGGGTAAGTGGTTCCTGGGTCCAGGAATTAGGGAGTTTACCTGTTCTGGATGGGGTTGCACTCCCCATAAAAGAATGGGTATACAGTTTGGGAATGTTCCTAGAGTGAACATTGTCATTAGAAGTCCAAGTTAATTTTGTGGCATGGAGCACCTTTTACCAACTTTGGTTGATACAATACTACACCTATTCCTGGACAAGGGTATGTTAACAACTGTAATTAATATATTGGTAACCTCAAGACAGGACTACTGTAATCCTCTCTATATGGGGCTGCCCTTGAGGCTGGTTTGGAAGATGCAGTTTGTGCAGAATGCTGCAGCAAGGCTGTTCAGTGGAATGCCTTGCCATACACATGTAACACTGCACTACATGCTGCCAGTTTGCTACGGAGCCAGATTCAAAGTATTTTTATTGACATAAAGCCCTAAACAATTTAGGACAAGGCTACCTGAAATATTTTCCCCTTTACAGACCTGTTAGACCACTCTGATCTTCAGGGGAGGTCTTGCTGGTAGTCCCATGTGGCAGCAACAGGCCTTCACCATTGTGGCACTCTTTGGAATGACCTCTCTGTTACACATCAGGCATCAATGATCACATGCTTTCAATGATTACAAAAAGCTAACTTGTTTACCCTGACTTTTCACAACCATTAACTTATCTAAATGCTTTGAATAATATATTGTTTTATATTATGTTGTGAACCACTTTAGTATTTTTAAAATGGGAAGTGGTATGTAAATGTTCAAAAATATGTAAATAAATAAAAACTAGGAGACAGTCTTTCCATCTCTCTGAAAGAAATCCACTCCAGTTTTTTCTTCTTCCCCTACAGCTGTTCCACTTTACAACTGAGTCTTTGTTCTTAATTAGCTTCTAGATTTAATGCAAAACTTTTGCAGGTTTTTTCTTCTGTGGAAAGTGGGAGTGAAATAGTCAACTGCAAGCAGGGCTGGGGAATGGAGAAAGTCTGCAAAGGTAGACACTCAGAGGCAAGAAAGACACTAAACAACAGAGAGGAAATTGCCCTCTGCCTTCTCACATCAGTCGATCAATTTACAAAGCAAACTTCCAACTGTTCTTTAAAAATACCTGCAATTGGAATGAAGTGGCAGTAGCTTGTTGATTGGAAGACATTTGGAAGGAATATGTTCTCTGGGTGAAGGATAGAGGTTGGGGCTCCTCGTCTTTAGGAAGAGGATAGTACTGCAGGAGGGAAGCAAAAGAGACTTGGGGAAGAAGCTTTGCTCATAGAGGGGAGAGAAACTAAAACACAATACTGAGCAGCACTAGAGAGAGTTTGAAAATGGTGCAGCCCACCCTTACCCCTAGCCTTCCAATCAGTTCTTGCAGTATTCCCAGAAAGGAAAGGAAGTAAACCCATTCAGAACTAGAGATCAGGCTTTCAGCCAAAAATCTACTCCAGATTTTTCTGACAGCCTAATTTAGCTCCTTGAGCATTGTTGCAGGCCACGATCAAATACATTCTTGCCCCTGGCCTGCTGGCCATTTTTGAAGGCTGGATACATGGAAACTCCTCGTATTCCCACAATCTCCCGTTTTATCAATCACAGTATCTATTTCCTTGTCCAGAAGCTCAAATTCCTGCTTTAAATTAACAGGAGCTGAAGCTCAGACAAGATGATGCAGTACTAACTTGGCAGCACAAGGCATCCCATTTAAGAGACCTACTTGGGAAGAGGAATTCATACATTAAGTATGATAAGGAGCAGGTTCCCACCTAAGGTTGCCATTTATGTATCATTAAAAAAGAGGAAACATATCACTCAAAAGAGCACAATAGAGGACACAGATTTGCATATTTTTTTCTTAAGCTAATTTATATGAATAGGTCAAATTTAGAAATAATTATTATAATTTAAATAGAAATACAGTACATCCCTCCATGTACAGCTGACCTGTGTGCTGACTGCTCAGTCCACTGTCTAGATGCCCAGGGTTGATGGGCCAATTCAAGGCCCAGCTCTGATGTTCTTTATGTTTAAACCAGATTTGAACTAGCAGTACTTCAAATAGGGGATGCCTTCAAAATAGAGGGCGGTACGCTGAAGCGCTTCAAATAGAGGACTGTGTCAATGTGAGGACACACGATCACCCTATGTTCCAAAAATGGTGGGGCAGACAGATAGACTACAAAAACCTTCAGTTCTTTCCTGGAAACTGCTAGTGGAACAACAGTATGGACCAGATTCTAGTTCTATCAACCAGCACTTGACTCTCAGATCTGAGATAATCTTACTGGCAGAACTGGACAACTCTTCTGTTGGTCAGTTTTCTAGTTGCCAGGTCTCTGATTCTCACAAGTCCTTGCTGGCTTGGCTGCATTGCTCCCCTGCCTATCTTGAAAATCTGGGAATGGGACACCATGGATAGAATAGTAACTGATTTCACAAATCACAAGGATTCCTGCAGATCTCAGCTTGAATCATGTGGCAATTCAAACACAGACAGAAACACCTTAATTCCACAGCTTTTTTGCCAAGTAAAAAGTCAGGGCTACAGAGGGAAAGAAAGAGTGCTAGTCTAATCACTGAGAGTCTGATCTCTAGTTCTGCCAGTTAGTTCCATAGTATAGAAGTTAGGAAGAGGCAACAACCCTTCAAGGAGAATACATATCTCATGAAGGAAGAACACTACAACAGTATGTTCACAAGTGACAGCAGCTGCCTTAAAGCTCAGTGGGAAAGATATATGCAATGGGAAGTACTTAGTGCACTTCTTTTCTTTTAAATGTACTTTTAACATGTTTTTAATCTGTTTTATTTGGTTATCCGATTTGTCTACTGCTCCAAAATTCTTGAACGGGGAGCGGTATATAAATATTGTAAATAAATAAATATAGTAGATGATGTGGGTTCTGCTGAAATGTTTAAATGACTTTTACATGTCAAAGCTTACTTTTGGAGATTCCTGCTAACAAAGAATTTAAAAAATGCTTAGAAATGAATTGTATTGTTTACTTTAGAAATTAAAAATGGAAACTAGCTGTGACCCTCCAGCCAGCTCATTATACTTTTCTGAGAGGGGTTTTGGGCAAGACAAATGATTCCCTCTGATTTATTCCGCATTTAGATTTTTAGAACCGCAAATTAAAGAATTTCAAGCAAGGATCTACCCTACTTAGCTATTTGGTCCCCTCTAACTGTCATTATAAATTAACAGTGCAATCCTATGCACATTCATTGGGAAGTAAGTCCCAGTGGGACTTCCTCCCAGTTGAGTGTTACAGGATTGCAGTCTAAGACATTATAAATACCTTGTTCTATATTTGCATTTTGTTGGGGGTTTAGTAAAGGGTTGGCTTTCACTTCACAGGATCATAGAAAACCTTTAGAGACTTTCCCCCTTGTTTTTGTAGAGTATAAGAAACCAGAACTTGGCAACTAAAACTAATAAAATTTCACATGTGTCCACATGCGTTCTAGATTTGGGATTTAGCCATTTAAAATATATAGTCTGTAATTTGATATAATATATAGCATCTTCTCAGTGGGTGGCACTGAGCTCATAAATCTCAGGTTGACTCAATTATGACTTTCCTTTTGAAGTCCAGCTTTTATTAGCTGTAGGCTCAGTAGTGAGTCACTAAAACAAATCTTGATATTTGTCTAATAATTTGTGCCCATATAAATAGAGTTTATCTGATTCAAAAGTTGGGATGCTTATATAGATGTGTAGATGATTGGTAAAGATTGCATGAATTTGAAGTAAAATGTAGAGAATTTGTATTCCAGCAGGCTGAGCTGAGGAAGACGAGTGGGAGAGCAGGGCCATTTCACAAGCCCACTGAAAGGCCTCCTTCATGAAAGCTCCTCCAGCAAGCTGAGATGAGGGAGGGTAGTGTCTAGCCACCAGCCCTGCTAAATAGCCTCCATCAGGAAGGTTCCTTCTCCCTCAGTTCTTACCACCCATTGCGGTAGGCCGAGAGGAGAGGGAGAGCAGGGCCGTTCCATTAGCCCTGCTAAAATCCCCCCCCCCTCGTGTCTTTTTAGATTGTAAGGCAGGGATTGTCTTATTTAATTGAATATATGTAAGATGCTCTGAGGGCCTTTTGGGCTGACGAGTGGCATAAAAATAATAAATACATGTATTCTAAACTAAAATAATGTTTACAAATAGACATCTTTTTCTTAATTTCCTTTTCTTTTTTAGAAACCAGTAAACACATTTCCATTTTCAATCCATGACAACAGACATTGCTTATTGAATGTAGGAGAGTACTTAGATTCTGTAAGTGTTCAATTTTATAATATATATATATTTAAAGAATAAACTAGTTCTAGTTGGTTCTTTTTGTTAAGGTTTTATATCATAGCAAGTTTAATACCATGACAAATCCCTTTTTCTTGATGCATGGCTAATGTGAGACTCATAACTGGCTTTTGTATATGTAGATTAATGTTTATTTAATAGATCCAACTGTAGGCAAAATTTCACTCTTTCTGTGTATCTTGCCAATCCACAAAATTTGAGGCAGATTACAGCCCCCTTAATATAGATCTTAAAAGTGTAAAGAAATCTGTATAACATCAGAACAATAGCAATAAATGCTGGCTTTTATGGAGTACATAGTAATCTAGTTTTACATTCATCCAAATTCCAAATGTTCTCTAATATATGTCCTACAGGTAATGAAGTACCTGTCAGGTCTGCTTCACACATTTCAGTATATACACATTTTTAAAAGTGTGTGTCCTTGCATCTATCCCATAATGAATGGAACAACTACACAACTTTTTCCAGCTTGTAATTGGCCTTGGCTCCCTGATGCATGTTTCTCTGGATGTACATGCTTCTACTGCAGGTAGGTTGAAGTGTACTTGGTTCTGCTGTATATCAGATGAGAATAAAATCTTCTGATACTGTTAGCAGACTATTATCAAAATGCTCTCCCAGATGTGTTAATAAAAGCTTTTCTGATGGTTCTGTAACATAGGAGATAAGTTAGCTAACTTAAACAATAGAATTGTCCTAAAGTATTTTTCTTCCACTTTGTTTAGGGGCTAGGACTAAAGAAATTTCAACAAGACAAGTGTCAACACAAATCGCAAAACTACTTTTTTTTGGCCCATGAACCTATTCCAAGCAGTACTAGCGACCGTACCATTTATCAAACCTCATTTATCCAGTATCCTAATATTGAGAAGCCCTTTCTGGGTCGATTTCCCAAAAGTCATGTGAATAGGTCCTTTGCTTTAAATTCTGCACCTAAGAATGAGTGCCTATGGTTTTCAAAATGTCATTTAGCTCCGGTCAAGCCTGATAGAAGCTTTTTCTCAGAGCCTGAGCAACTTTTAACGGCTGCTGAACAAGTGATAGAATGTAAAGAGGACACTAAAGCACATTCATGTGAAGATGACACTAAAGCTCACTCCAGGTTGGATTTACAATAACCATTTTAAGATTAGCAAATGCTACTTCATCATTATACTTTTCCCCCCTTTTTCTGGATCTGAAATGATTTTAAAAACCTAACTGGCATTAAAGCAACAGGAATTGGATGAACGGTTGCATTTATACAGAGATATTCTTTTAAAGGACCAGTGTACATGGAAAAGGAAATTACATTTCATATTTCCCTTGAATATAATATTATTTTAGTTTTAACCTTCTCAGAGTAAACACCAAGTTTTTTCACTGTGTATGCAGAGGTCTAGGCTAGCTACCTCTATCTGGCAATCAACGTAACCTGTGCGTGCTTTGGATGAAGCCCATTCCTCTGTCAATCTTTGCCAGGAAGATATATTGGGAAAGACGGTATCTGATCAATTACATACAAAGCTGTAGTGCAAAGCATTATTTGGGTAGGTTGCGTTCCCAAATGTTTTTAACTGAGGAGACCAAGCAGTTAAATGTCGCACCTTCTTCTCTAATTAGGAAGATATCTCCATCCTTAGAATTGCCAGATGTCACTTATTTTATGGTAATATTGTTTGTTCTGAAATACAAAAGCTGTATAAATGGATGTCATATTGCAGAATATCCCTAGCTCTATAGAAGTTTTTAAGATACATACAACATCTCCAGAATGTCCTTTGCTTTTCACAAGTTTGTTTTGGAAGCTCTACATTCATTCTGCTGAATTATTACCAACACCTACTGGTTGTAGGTGGGTGTCACCCCCACGGCTCCTTAAATGATTGGTTGGGTCTTAGTTTATTTTCTAGAAATCATTGCATTCTCATAGCTAGTAGTGAGTGTTGCCTAGGTTGTACACAGAAGCTTTCTGGTAATAGCACAGACGTTTTCTAGCTCAGGCATACATCCCTTATCCTGGAAATGCATCAATAAGGATTTCACACCTTTAGCCAAAAATCCTAGTGTGGTGTTTATCAACTGTGATAAAAGCTCAAACCCGCAAACCAATACTGAAGTACCACAATGATATGTTGGCATTACATCTATACCTGTTTAGATTCAGAATCCTGGTTAATATATTTTGTTTTCACTGTTTTGTAAAGATGGATCAAGAGGTACTGTAAATTGTATGACAGTAGCTTCCCAATTTATAGAAAATGTTCTTCATACTCAGTGGAAATGCCATATCAAAATAAGTTATTATGGAAGTCTTCCAAAATAATATTGTACATTTCCTCAGCAAATACTGAAATAATAATGATGATGGTGATTTTATTGGTAAAAGGCCCCCTATTGAGATGCTTGGGGTGCTGCTACACAACATTGTGAAACACAAAACAATTAACGACATCATTAAACAGTAGAAAAGCCAAGAGCATGGCATCATTAAAAGAAAGTGATTTCTTGTTTCAAGGCAGATAGAAGCAGCCTGTCTGTTGTAGAATCAAAATTTCCACAGCATTAGCCAACAATTTCATCCCCAAGCAGATTCCAAACTAGAGTGCACGCCAATCACATAATATGTGAAGTACCCCATGCTGTTTGGCACACTCAAGAGGGCAATCTTGGTCCTCCTACAGAAGGAAGAAATGCATTCTTGCTAGATTTGTAATGTTTATCTAGGGTTTAATGTTACAAGTGAATATAGCAAAATGTACTTCTCTGTGTTTTATAACTGCAAGAAAATATTCAAGATTTGTTAACTCTATCTAGTTCTTTATAATCTAGATTTGTTAAACATTTCCCCACTCTGATACATTTAAAAAGTCATTGTGGATTTGTGTTTATCAGATAAATGTATCCACAATAATAATTATTGAGATCAGAATTGTAAAGTTCTTTGTACACTGAAAGAAAATTTGTGTTAGGTGAGGACGAGGGGGCTTGCATCCTCTGGCAGCCCATTTGGTTTCTCTGCCGAGCATAGAAGAGGGACAGTGCTCCACCTCTCCTCCACCAGCCTACTCACTAACCTGCAGAAATTCCATGCCTGCCTGCAGTTTGTTGCCACTTACAACAACTAGGCGAGTGTTGAAATACAAGATTAGTTTTTGTGCCTTTTCTTCATACTGAGGAAAATAACAACAGAATAAACTCTCACCTATCAGGGATTATGGAGGAAGGCTTCCAAGCCAAATGAAGTAACTTCCAGGCTGGTTTGCAAGGCTGGCCTTATTGGTGGGTGAGCTGGGCAGTCACCTGGGGCACCAAACTGAGGGGGTGCCAAGGTGAGCCCAGTGGCTGTGTTTTTGAATGTACTGTCTGCAGTGAGCTAGGGTGTAACCTTTATTTCGAGGTTCTACGGGTTGTTCAGGTACTAACTACAAATATGATATTCCTTCAATTAGCTTTAAAGTATGTTTCTTTTGTAATTTACACTTTGATATCATTTATGCTAGGTAAAAATTAGTTGGACACAGCCTTACTTTGAGGCAATGTTACTGAGCACTTGGCACTTCAAATACTGTAAACACTATAAGCACTATATAAATAACTAGCTGATGTGCCCAGCGTTGCTTAGGTCCGTGAATAACGTTTATAACATTTATTTGATATATAATAAATTTCTATGCAACTTAGTCATCTTTAGGTTGGTTGGTTTTTTTAGTTTGGTTGAGTTAGTAAATTGTTTGTTAGAATAAATGGGAAATTGTGTTAATAAGAAATGTATTTTAAATTAGAGCTTCGTGATAAACCTCATTTTTTGTTTTACCTGAAAAGCCTACACCTCCCATCATGCCTTGGCTGGAGCAGCTGTCTAAACTTCAAAAACAATCAGGACACACAACACCCTTTCTACCAGCTAAAAAACATGCAAACCTAAAAATATGTTTTCAAAATATACCCGGCATTGCCCAGATAGTTGAATAAGATATAGTAGGGAAGCGGATCCACCATCTTAAAGTAGCAGGCCACTGCTAGGCCAGTGAGTTAACCTTTAAACAAATTAAATTCATTCTCCCCCTCTCTTACCCTTGCAACAGCCATGCAAGGTAGGCCTGTGAGGTAACTTTAAAACAAATTAAATTAGTTTCTTTTCTCTCCCTCTCTCACCCTCAATGCCTGGCCAGGGCCGTCTTGAAGTTGTCGTCATGAATTTCCTTGTCCCCACAGAAAACAAAAACTACAACTCCCAGCATGTCTTTAGCCAGAGCTGCGACCTCCTTCCCTTCTGCTCCCGATGGGACCTAGTAACTGAGGCAGCCAACCCAGGCACTCTCTCTTCAGGCCCAGGATGGCAAACCACTTCCAGATGATGGCTGCCACAGCCTGATAAATCTTCCTTCCCACCGAAGGCTATTGAAACAAAACAGTGAATGGAGGAATGACTGACAGCTAAGGCTAGAATGGAAATGTGGGCGGAGTTAACGGCAGTTGGGGAAAGTCAGTAAGTGGGGGCTGAGTTAGGACTGAGAGAGTGATGCCAGTACTACACCTCCCAGCATGCCTTTGGCAGCCCTCAGGTGCCCATGTCCTCTGAGAGGCGCTTTCCTCCTCTCATGGCTGCTGCTGCTCCTTGACACAGCATCAAGGAGGGGAGGTAAGCAGCTGTCACAAGTCTGGCCAAGTCCTGCTGGAACTGCCTCAGCCCACACGTCTTACTCATGAAGTGCTCTGTCAGGAGCCTGTACTGAAGGGCCAGGACTGGGCTGGGCACTTGCCCCCCTTTGTCAAGCCTGTTTCTGGGCATGCACAGAGTGCTTCCCTTTCCTCCTTCCCTCCCTCCCTTTTAAGGGTGAAGGCTGTGTGTGTGCTTCCTTCAGTTTCTGAGAAAACCAATATCAGGACAGGTGCTTTTGAACATGTCCAGAGTTCAGCCTCCCAAAGACATGCTGTTGTATCGAGTTATGATTTTAAAACCACACATGGCAGGTGGAAAGAGGCACCACATATGGATGCAGCATATTTATGTGGGTTGTTTCCTTTTATGTGGAATTGGGTTGACTGCTTGAGACTGAGCTTAGGAATCCCAATGGCCACCAAACGCCAGTAAGGCATGCTGGGAATTCTGCCCAAGGCAGGCTGGGAATTGTAGGTGTAAACCTAGTTTTTTTTTATTAAATTCTTTAAAAATACGTAAAACCCCAAAATTCATGTTTTTAGATTTTTTTCTGATCCATGTACACGAAGACCTGTCTGGGTGAACATTAAGGCAGTACCATATATGGAAGTGGGTAAACATTTCAGGACATATATGACACACACATACTTTCCACTTTATAGGTAGAGATAATAAAATTAAGCTGTAAGAGGTCAGCTGAATGCCTTTTATTTATTATTTTAACTTTTCTTTATTATTTTTAAAGATAAAAATAATGGATATTCTAAAATAAAGAATGCTTACCAAAAGATAAGAACTGCTAAAAAAAAGAAGAAGCAAAATTGTAAGTAAAACGTGTGATTGTTCTGTTGTGTTGCCTAGTGCACTGCCACTGCTCAGAACGTGGCTTTTCGAACTTTGGCTTGAGCAAACTGTAGCACAGTGGCTGAGAGATCAAGGTTTTGAGCAATGTCGTTCTCAGTGGACATCACACCTGCACCAGACATCATAAATCCTCTGCAAAATGAATAAACTTCAAAACTGACAACAGGGTGGGGGCACCAAAGGAACTCCACACCCAGGGCACTATTTATCCTAGGGCCAGCTCTGATGGTTTGACTACTTTGGGGGGGAAATCCTACCCACCTCCAACTCTCTTGAGCAGATTTTGAGGACATATGGAGGATTGCACTGGGAAAGCCAGTGTGGAGTAGTGGCTAGAGTGTTGGACTGAGAGTCGAGAGATCCAGGTTCTAGTCGCCACGTGGCCCTGGAAGCTCACTAGGTGACTTTGGGCCAGTCACAGACTCTCAGCCCAACCTACCTTACAGGGTTGTTGTTGTGAGAATAAAATGGAGAGGAGGAGGATTATGTACGCCGCCTTGGGTTCCTTGGAAGAAAAGAGATAGGATATAAATGTAATAAATAAAATAAAATAAAGGGGAGTTGCCTCCCTTCCCATTCCACTGACTTAATGCATTCCATTTGCATTAATTGGAGGAGTTAATTGGATACCACCCTTTTAAAATCTTACACCACCAAAGTTTATTCACTAGAAATGTGTGTGTGTGTATAAATATCTGTACCATGCCATCAGCACAAAGCCTATACAAAACGTGCTTGTAAAAAAGCTTTTTCTGATGAAAAGGTCCAGCCCATTTTCTTAAAGTGCTTTACTATGGGAATAATGTGCTGATCTATTATAAAAATGCAATAACTTCCAAAGCAGTTTTATTTTGCCATTTCCTCCCCTGCAGATTTTTTGCAATATGTTTCTAGAAATACTTTATGCACTCTAACACAAAACAATATCTACAGCAGTAATAATAAATTAGATGCAGTGGGAATTCAAGCTTGTTCTCGTGTCCAAGGTGATATAGTGGAAATCATTCATAATGAAGAAGAAAGTAATTGTTATGCTGCATTTTGTATTAACCATGGCCCCAAATTATCCTGAGTATACAGCACAATGTTCTTGGGGTTTGATACAACTAATGTCTAATAAAATGCATATGAATATCCCCCTATTTGCATAACTGAAATGGGTATAACTACAAACCTTTCCTATTTTTAACTGATGCCAAATCTCAATCCACTCTGTGAATATGTCCTAGCTTTGACATTAATCAAAAACACCCAAATCAATAAGCATGCAAAATCAATCTCCTGATTCCCGTATGCAAATATACTACATGGATGGATTTTTCCCCCAGAATCTAAAATTGTTGTGTTCCTTTCCTCCCAGCAGTGTGTTATGCACCACTGCACAAACAGTCTAAATACGAGATAAAAACAACTAGTTTAAAAGTATTTAGTGTTTGTTATTCTAGGTCTTCTTTCCTCTTCTTTGTTTATCTTATGCAAGGTTAGTTATTATGTGCACTCTATAAGTAACGAAACAATAAAGCCCAAACACTATGATTAAAAATAAATATTCAAGCCATTTCTAATCCGTATTTATGGCCAAAACATTTGGCGGCCAGCCCTGTGTGCGTTTTCTAACAGAATGAATCAAGAACCCATACTGTTACATGAACAAAATCCCCAATCATTCCCTAGTTCTCAATATTAGATACAAACACTTAAAATTGTAACCCAACAGAAACTGGATAGGAACTCTGGATAGGTAAGTGAAATCCCTGTAATAACCCCAACCTCCTGACCTCAAGCTGTGTTAATGCTGCACTGAGTAAACAGGCAGACACAGCCTGAAAGCCCCACAATTATTGAGGTCAGATTCCAATGGGGTGCTTACACCACCATCAATTCCTTTCCACCCCACCAGTTCTACTCCACAAGTGGTTGGTCCCACCAATGCTGTTGTACAAGCAGGACCCACTCTTTATACAAGGGAGATTTAGGACTTCTGATTTCTGGAAAGAGGCAGGTCTGTGGCGATCCCTTATGGAAGTTCCACCGATCTACCCACTTTGAGAAACGAGTGTTTCTGCTTGTTTTGAGTTACCCCTGAAATACTAAATCGCCACTGCGCAAGCACTGCTTGCACAACAGAATTGGTGAGGCAGGAGATAATTGGCTTCTGATCTGAATACTCAAATTCACAGCATTCCTCAACAAAATTACTTAAAAGTAAACAACATTGAAATGGATGAGATATACTTCCAAATAAAGTGGTTTGGGATTATGTTGCTTCCCCTCTGAGCAAGACATGCATATCTTCAGTGGGCTGTTCAAACAGCTTACAAAGAGCTTTTCTACAACAGGCTCTTAGAGCTCCATAACAGCAGCATTTTAACACACTCTCGACAAGCCTGGTGTCTGGTTTTGCAGCGCAGCACTCACGTGATGTTGTACCCATCCTGCTGTGATCACATGCCATTTCCCCCTCCTCTTCTATTTTATTTTTGTATAGGGAAAGTCCCGTTCTTTTCACCATGTGCAATAACATCACTGTTCTGTTCCCGTGTAATTTCCTTTTTGATGCTATTTCTGATTGATCCGATTTTTCTGCTGGGGATGTGTGTGTGGAAGGGCGTGTGTGTAGGGCTGGTGTCACTAATGAAAGCAGAGGGCAGGATGGTTTTCCTCCAGTGCACCATTTCAATTTCCTTTCCTCATCATTCTCCTTGGGAATGCCTGCTGGATCGTTGTTAAGGAGCTCACTGAGTCTGTCCATCATACTTTCGGTCCTCCAACTGGGTTTTTAAGGATCCTAGGGAAAACATTGTGTGAAGGGAGGAAACAGGTGAAAGGATGCATATGCTGAAATCGCGTAACAACGCACATGTGAAAGTGATCTGCGCTTGACGCACTGTCAAAACGGAGGCGGATAGTGCGGGGGCAACCGGGAGGGGGACATAGTGTGATGGAGCTCTTAATCACTGTATCTACTTTTGGTTTCATTGCAGAATTAAGATCCAAGCTCTACACAATGAGCTTTTCCTTTCCTGATTTTCTGCTACATAGTCTCTAGGTGGTGTTGTGCTATAGTGGAATAGCACAAATACACTAGTAAGAAAATAACTTTTCTTTCACTTTCAGAAATAATATCTTATTTTTTCTGCTCTACAAAAAAGTGGTCTTAAAGAACAGAAGTGAAACTGGGAGCTTCTTCAGTCGAGTGTTTTATAGCATGCTCGTGACTGGCCACTCACAGTTGGTGATATTTGTCGCTATTCTCTGCCATGTGCAGGAGAAGTTGCACTATAAAATGCCCACTAGAGGGCACTGTCCTACTAAACTGAATGGGCCATTTGGTCGCTGCTTTCTTTCGCTTTCTTCCCTGTATGATTCTGCTCGTTCCTATTGTGGAAGAGAAACAGGAAGTGGACCGATGGTAAGGAAACACAATTTCCCGCCCATCTGAAAATCCCCTAGAAGATCACAAAGTCATCTAAAGAACCGATAAAAAACATAAATAAGGAACCACGAGTATTGTGTAGAAAAACACAAAATGTGGTTTTATAGGCATGCTTTTGCAGTAAAGGTAGTACCATAGGAATTCAGGTATTTAGGATTTGGACCTAGTCCCATACACTGCAGCTCAATATTTCAGCTTAACTGGCCCAATAATCACGACGCCTCTGTGTCCCACAATTCCTCTGTGTCCCATTGTTCTCCTTCCATAGCGTTGTCAAACTACAATGATGTTCAGAAACGCAGAACTAGGAATAACCTTGATAATAAAATAAAACATAATGGCCAGGAACCAAAGGACTGCATAAGGAATACCATGCAGGAACCAGCTCTTTTCTGATCCCCATCCCCTCCTACTGCAGACTTGCACACACACCCAAAGTTGTGGGGGCTCTCCAGAGTGGAATTTGATGCAGCACAAGACAATGCAGCTAGAATGGGAAAGTAGCCACAGACAAAAAATAAGCCATACATACTTTTCATTCACACACAGAGCTCTATGGATCTCAGCCAGTCAGTTTAACCTTATCCAAGTTACTCCTAAAACCTCTTTTGAAAGCATTATGGAAAGAAAACTTTTTTCGTGTTCTCTTCTTCATATCACACAGTGTGGTTTGTTTTTAAATAAGTGCAACAGTGAAGTCATTTAAAAAAAGTTCTTTTCCCCCAATACTGTTTCCAGCATTTGCATCTGAATACGAGCTACCCTGCTGTTTGATTAAACCAGAAGCTTTTTAAGAAGCCTATAAGAATCCAGATTCATGTGCAGTAGAGTCCTTTCCACTTGTATCTCAAAGGTTGTTGGAGGAAAAATGATAATATCCTTGGAAGTACATGACTAATGAGAATATATATAGCACTTCTGAGAGAGCTCCAATGTATAATTATTGTGAGGATTTCACAGACACATAAATATAATGATCTTCGGGTAAGTAAATTGCTAGCTACCAATGAAATAAATATGGTCCCTTCAGAATTTGAAATCATTTGGTACTGTAGGTGGTGGGAAATGATTCACCTTAGCAGTTATCTCTGGAACAGTAATATAGAAATATATCTGCCAGGGCTGGAGCATTTACATTGTTCTTCATATCCTGTGGAGTTTGTCAGAAGATCTCTGGTCCCTGCTGATTTCTAACCTCTTATTTTGATAAGCCACAGCGCAGCATGAGTCAACAATGGGTTAGAGCAGTTAATATTGTTTACTGTGCTAGGCATCCTGCCCATAATATTTTTCCAAGAAACACCGATATGCTCAAAGGTCAGGTTGATGTTGAATTCACTGCTAAACATCTTTCTAAGAGTAACAGCAGTATAGAATACTTGGGATAAAGGTTAAATTGTTTTTGTCGGCGCTGGACAGGTGAAAAGCACAAGTTTTTAATACATAAATCATAATCATCTGTGCTGCCTGGGTCAAGGAAATCAGACACTTTACATGCTGAATGTGAACTTTGGGGACCCCTCAGCATCCTTTTTGGACATAATTAAGTATTGGAAATAGAGCCTCGTGTGGCGCACATTGGTAAGCGGCAGTTACTGCAGCCGAAACTCTCCCCACGGCCTGAGTTTGATCCCAGCGGAAACTGGTTCTCAGGCAGCTGGCTTAGCCTTCCATCCTTCCAAGGTCAGTAAAATGAGTACCCAGCTAGCTGGGGGAAAGGTAACTGTGACTGGGGAAGGCAATGGCAAACCACCCCGCTACAAAGTCTGCCAAGAAGATGTCAGCGAAAGCAGGCGTCCCTCTAGGAGTCAGCAATGACTCAAGTGCTTGCACGAGGTTCCTTTCCTTTCCTAAGTATGGGGAAACTTTTATTTTGCTCATATGCAGCATCTCGGGGTGGGGGTGAAGGCATTTCTTAAACAGATTGCCTATGCCAAACTTGTAGGCACTGGTTTTCAGAATCACAACTACCCTGGTAGAAAGTCTTGACCTAACTGAAAAAAGAAACTTATACTACAATGGTCGTAACAATTACTACCAGGATGGCATTTTAATACCTTAAAAATAATTTAATTTATTGAACAACCAATGAATAATAATCATAAAAAACTCAACAAAAATAAAACAGCTTCAAACACAGCATAAACAACAGGGGAAAGCTAAAGCAATACAAATGATACTTTTTAAAACCCTGGAATAATAAAATAATAATAAAGGTCTTCTCGTGGTGCTATAAAGACATGTGAGTCAGTGCACTAAGCAAGCTTCCTGGGAGAGCAGTCTACAATGGAGCATCACAACGCAAAAGGCCCTAACCTCAGAAGGCAGGGATTCCTAGAGAAAAGCCTCCCTTGAACGGCTTCTTAATTCACAGGCAGGTGCATGTGGGAAAAGATAGTTCTTGCATTCAATCTCTCATCAATGAAGCCAGGAAAGGGGTAGATGATTCTTAAGCAACCAGCAGGGATTGCTGCCCTCTCTGCTGTAGCAAAGTGTTCCTCTGAAGTCAGCCACCTCTTGCTCCACGGAAAATCCCTCTGAACGACTTATGAAAAAGATGTAAACCCTCTTGCCTTTAAACAGCATATCTTGACTTGCACCCACCCACCATTCTTTTATATTTACCATAGCTATGGTCCTCCATTCCATCGCTATGTTATGGGCGTGAGCCTCGGGCCAAAACTGGCCTACTTGGAATCGCAATCCAGCCCTCTGAGTACCCCAGAAGGTGTGCCCCCTCTATTGGTCCCACCCCCTTTCTTTATTATTATTTATTTATTTAAAATATTTCTTGGATGCCTTTCAGGGAAGTAGCCTTTTCCCCACCCACAAATTATTTGGAGATTTCTCAGCTTTTGCCATTTTTCCCCATTCTGAAGGGTTGGAATTTTTCTCCTAAGTCTTAGCTACTGGCAGTAAGAGCTTTAAGATATAATAGGCTGGTAATTTTAGCCCCACCCCTTTTGCCTTTGGCCCTGCCCCTTTGCTTTTGGCTCCTCCCACCACTGGAATGAGTCCCCTGAGAGCTTCTTTAAATTGAATTCAGCCATTGGGCTGAAAGTAGTTCAACATCCCTGCTCTAGGTCCTAGCATGTGTACTTGAGCAGGATCAGTTCTAGAGGACACTACAGACCCAACAGTCAAAGGTTGCCTGGTTTAGGTGTACAGATTGTCATGTAAATGGAGGAGCAAATGTGACTTTTTCCTGACTTTTTATGGTGGCACTAGCACCAGTTCTGCTTCAGTATCTGATAGGCCTATAAATGTAATGAAGGAGTATAAAAGCCTTGTTTTAAGGCATAGAGTTTGTTTCTTTCCCATAGCAAAATTCTATGCCTTAAAACAAATATATATGTGTGTATATATATGCTAAGAAGAAGAAATAGGGTGCTGGTTCCTTTTTGTTAAATATATACATATATGCTGCGGTGTTTGAGTGAGAAAAGTCCAAAAGAAAACGTTACTGGAATTGCAGGATGTTGTTATTTGGGAGACTTGCACAGTTTTTAAACTGTAGAAAACCAAGTGTTACAGATTTTTACATGTATGTTTTAATATTTTTAATATGTCTGTCAGCTACCCTGGAGACTTATAGTTAAATGGCAGGATACAGATATTTTAATAAATACTTCAATCAATAAACAGATAAAATTAATAAGCACTCATCTTTTCACAAATGAATTGGAGGGGGGGCAAATATTCTCCAAAATTACTTTGGGAAAAGTGTATGACTACTGTTCATTGACATTGCACATTCAGGTCAAAACGTAACATATATGTCTGCTGCAGTAGCATTGGTCACACTTCTTTGAGACCAGTTTCATATTTTCCATGACATAACCTGAAAAGTGCTACAAAAATCTGTTTGACCAGAGAAAAACATGGGATGGGCATGGGGAATGAATGTATTCCATGTAGGACATAAACCCATAGTCTATAATTTCATCTGCATATCACTGAAAAGCTAATGTATATACAATGACTTGAACAAGGAGTGACGTCCTTCTGGAAAGGATGGCAAAATAGCTTGTTCATAACTGTCTTTGAGCTTTTCTGGATGATCAGAGAACAATGGTCCAAGCAGGAGAGAAGAACAGGGGGATAGGAAGAAAGTCTGAAAATGTCCAGGAGCAGACGGACAAGGGAGAGAAGTTGGGAGGTGAAGATCCTTGGTGGTCCCTCAACTGGAAGGGTGTCAACTATTCTAAAAGGTTGTTTTGGGAGAAAGGAAGGGTGTTGCCTCTGGTTCCAAGAATTAAGAAGCAATAGTGAGGTCAGCAGGAAGGAGGAGCACAAGGGAACAAAGGAAGATGGGGTAAAGCACAGAAGGAAGAAAAGTTGGAGAAGGAGCAAGACAGTCCTAGACCTAAGGGCTGGGATTGTTGGAGAAGGTGTGTGGAAGCCACTGCCAGCCAGGCCTATGCCCATACAGAAAGAGGGCAAGAAGGTACTAGGTGGGCCCTTACCCTAGTAGGAAGCAGGCTCAGCTCCAAGATAACTCCCCTCCACTCCTCAAAGATATACAGCACCACATAATTCATTGCCTTCAAGGATGCCAACATGCTAAGCTTGGTAATGGGAGTGGAAGGAAGTGCTGGAGCCTGGAGTGAAGTTAATCACTTACTTGGCAACTGTAGCTGTTGGCCATAAAAACTGTTTGCTATGACTTACTTCTGGTACCATTGTGTTGGATGGAGTCCTATAATGTAGAGTTACTTCTGGCTAGCCTTTGGGCAGCCAGAAGTTTAGCAAAGCTGATGAGTGCTGATGGAAGGGTAGAACATTAACAAGTATCAGCAGAATGTCCTTCCAGCTCCTGTACCTGGTACCTAGTTTTGCCTCAAGCATTTCTGCACGTAATTCTCCTGGTGGCTTTCCTACTTTCTATTGGTTGCTCAAATGTAAGATGGCCCATGGGTGGGTTTTTAAACAAATTTTTATTTTTAGTTGGGTGGGGTAACATTTCAACTTTTGCTAGATAAGGGGAAGTTCAACATTTGCATGCACTTCTTCATATTTAAATGATGATTATATTACAGTAATCCCTAAAGTTGGCAAGGACCACACTAACTGTGCTAATTATCAACCAATTTCACTAATAAACATTGATATTAAAATATTAATGGCAATTTTAACTGATAGATTGCAACAAGTCATTACAACATTTCTTTCTAGACAACTCTTCCAAGTTTCCATATATACTGTATGCCTTTTCCACTGCTTTCTTCCCACCCGTTGTTTAAGCTGGGATATTGCCAGCTATGTCATTGTATGGTCACTCAGAAGGATTAGATCTTCATTAGTAAATGTTGGTGAATAATGATTACTCTTTACAGCACACAAACTAATGATAAATATCATTTCCATTGACAATAATGCAAACTTGCAAATAGGCACAGCAGTGAATGCTCCATAAAGCATATGTTCATGGGACTGATAAGAGAATAAACAATTTAAAAACTGTCATGGTTGATTCAAGGATATTTACACCACTTTGGGGGCTTGTTAAAACAGTATTTATATCAGAGATGGGAGTGCTGCTTCAAAATTACTGATCTGTGCAATTGCGATGTGTGGGGTGATGGGCCTATGTAAGCCCTAACCTACAAGGATGAGAAGAAACAAGTTGCTATCCTCACCACAAAGAAGTGACCAGAGGAAAAGATACCCACCTTCTTCATCGTGGTCTCTATGCATCACACATATGGGCTCTGCGCCTGCGCTGAGACCTAGATCGGAACCTCCAATAGCTAAGCAAAAACTTTTGGGCAGGAACCCCTCCCCCACGCCACTGCGCATGTACCGTGGGTTCCCGCCCTTACCTCAGTTCTTCTTCATCCGCCATTGTGCTAGACGCTAGAATCCAACCTCCGTTACTTACCGTTTTTTCGTCTTCAACGCCTTCACCATCAGTAACGATCACAACCGATGCCTCCATGGATGGTTGGGGAATGCGGTAAAGACCTTCGCCCAGATCATCAAGGGCCGAAATGTCCTGATTGCCACAGACAACACCACCATAGTCTGCTATATCAACAGACAGGGCGGAACCAGATCGTACCCATTGACCCGATCAGTGATCAGAATATGGAATTGGTGTATAAAGAAAAATACCTACCTTACTGCGATCCATGTCGCAGGGAAGGACAACGCCATTGCGGACTCACACAGCAGGTCCTTTCATGCCGACCACGAGTGGGAGCTCGATATCGAAATGAGAGAGCACCTCTTTCGGTGCTGGGGGTATCCAGCCGTCGATGTCTTCGCCACCGAAGAAAACGCAGTCTGTTCCAGATTCTGCAGCAGATCAGGGAAAGGAGAGAATTCACTAGGAGATGCCTTCACAAGAACGTGGAAAGGGGATCTTCTGTACATCTTTCCCCCATTCCCTCTGTTAACGAGAGTCCTAGCAAAGATCCAAACAGACAACTCAGACTGCATCCTGATAACGCCGTGGTGGCCGTGACAGGCCTGGTTCCCGCACGCTCTTCGACTTTCCAGACGGGACTATGTCAGGCTCCCATCGGTACCGAAACTCTTGTCTCGACACCAGGGCAGGGTCCGGCACACAAACCTATCGATACTCAAGATGACGGCGTGGAGGATAACTCCAACTCTTCACTCGGTACTATGAACATGACAGTTGACCAGATACTGACGGCATCAAGGAAGCTGTCAACAAGGAGATCTTACGCAAGGAAATGGCGGAGATTTCTGACATTCGTTTCACATAACAATCAGACAGCAAATTCTTGCCCTATTTCGACAATACTCGAATACTTGTTGTCACTGTATCGACAGGGTCTGAAACTCTCTTCAATCAGAGTTCATTTAGCTGCTATAGCAGCTTTTCATGATGGTATCGATGGATACTCACCTTTCACGCACCCCTTTTCAAAAACATTCCTGAAGGGTTTGAAGAACATGATACCGACCATCAGAGAGGTCGTCCCATCATGGAGCCTATCGGTGGTCTTGCAATCTCTAACTACTAAACCTTTCGAACCTATGGCCACAACGGATCTAAGACTCCTATCTTTTAAGACAGTTTTCTTAGTAGCTGTAACTTCAGCGAGACGTGCAAGCGAGCTTAGAGCTCTCAAAATTGACCCACCTTCTACGATTTTTCATAGGGACAAGGTCGTTTTACGTACTGACACTTCATTTCTACCTAAGGTAGTATCTAATTTTCATGTCTCCCAAGACATCATCCTCCCGGCGTTCTTTCCGAACCTGACAACAGCGATCGATGCATCACTCCATACACTCGATGTAAGAAGAGCTCTCGCCTTTTACAAGGCTAGAACTGAAAGTTTTAGAAAAACTAAACAATTGTTTGTTTGTTATGGAGAACCATCTAAAGGTCTCCCTGTCTCGTGCCAAAGGTTGTCAAAGTGGATTGTAGAGACAATTAATCTTGCCTATTCACTATCAAAAATAGAGTTACAGCAACCGGTGACAGCTCACTCAACTAGAGCTGTGGCAACTTCTGTTGCATTCAACAGAGGAGTTTCTCTGACAGATGTCTGTAAAGCCGCGACGTGGTCTACTCCGTCTACGTTTGTCAGGCACTACAGTTTGGACACTCGTTCCCGCCAGGACTGCTCCTTCAGGAGAGCAGTGCTTTCTGAGGTTTTGAGATGACACACTGACCCAAGGAATCCTGAGGTGTTAAGATGACGCACCAACCCACCTCCAAGGTATATCAGCTTGCTATTCGCCCATATGTGTGATGCATAGAGACCACGTTGAAGAAATGCAGGTTGCTTACCTGTAACTGTAGTTCTTCGAGTGGTCATCTATGCATTCACACAACCCACCCACCAACCCCGCTTGGTGGTACATGTTATTCGTTATTCTACGGATGCTTTATATATGCAGTAAAGTACAAATGAAAATTTTATTACATTCATGTTTACGGGAGCACAATGTCGGACTCCTGTGAACTGAGGTAAGGGCGGGAACCCACGGTACATGCGCAGTGGCGTGGGGGAGGGGTTCCCGCCCAAAAGCGTTTCACTTAGCTATTGGAGGTTCCGATCTAGGTCTCAGCGCAGGCGCAGAGCCCATATGTGTGCATGCATAGATGACCACTCGAAGAACTACAGTTACAGGTAAGCAACCTGCATTTTCCCGCAAGAGACGGAAAAAAGGTGCCTTTTGTATCTGGTTACTCTTATATAGCACAGGTAAAGCTGTAGGAGCCCTGCCCTCTTTTGTGTGTGGTCACTCTAGTATAGGACAGGGCTCCAGCAGCTTTAACTGTGGTGATGAGGGAATTTCACCAGGTACTGCATGCATACAAATGACACCTGCTGAAATTGCCTTTTCTATACAACTGTTAAAGATGCAGGAGCCCTGTCCTCCTTTCCATATGTCACTCTAGGTAAGCATGTGGGGCCCTGATCCACATTGGAATCACCACACATGGATAGTGGGTTTAAAGAAAGGGGAAGAACGTCCATTGGTGCAAATGGAGATTTATTTATTTATTTATCCCAAACATATGTGTGTGCGTGTGTGTGTGTGTGTGTGTGTGTGTGTGTGTGTATGTATGTATGTATGTAGAAAGCAGCTGGGTGGGAAGGTTAAAACCCCAGTCCTGAGCTGGATCAGGGCCCTGCACACTTACACTAAAGTAAAATTTTAAAAAGTAGAATCAGCTGCATGTGAACTTCTGAACATATGATGTTGACAGTTTGTGTTAACTACATTGGATTCCATTAGTACAACTTTATGTTCTTATCAATGAATTATTGAGCAGCCACTTTTGTTTTCCACAACTCTTAATATGTAAAGAGTTTTTAAAAGCGGAGGAAATTAATCTTTAAAATACATGGCTGCCAGCAGGAAAAATTAAAAGCAGCATCCTTACCCTATATATAGCCAGGCAGGATTGCAGCCTTAAAAATATGTTTAGTATAAATAGCATCATTATCTGTCACAATTATTTTTAAAACATTTGGTTCTGTCAGGTTTCCTTTCATTCTTGCACAACACTTGGCAATTTGAGTCCCAGCCCAGATTACAACTTTGCCTTAATATAAATCAAAATTAAAACTGAAACACTATTTTTCAAATTTGCTCTTTTATTGATAATTTTGCTTAGTTTACAAAACAATTCACACGATGAGTAATGATCTCTAGTTAAATATGCATAGCATATTTATACCCACAAAATTACACACAGAGTATCTTATCTTCATTTCCCACCACATTCTGAAAAAAAGAAAAGTTTTTATTTAAAGAGGAAGAGTAAAAAGGGGGAGAAGGGACAAATAGAGCTAAGCAGAACATAAGTGTTATCCCTAAAATATGAAGCACTACAGAAAAGGCATCAGCTCAAACACCTGTTTTCTTTCATTGGCTCCTAAAGCAGATAGCTCCAATAACCCTATTTTGTGGCTCAGCAGGAATCTAGCTTGCCAAGCCCTTAATGCAACCCACTTAGCAATTAAGGCAGTTGTAGCAATCCAAGCTTTCTGATATTTACTGTGGGCCCTGATATTTGGAAAATAGCCTGGTGGTAGATATACTGCTGTCAGGTCCAGACAATGGCCAAAACCAAGTTGATACATCTTGCTACTTCAGTCCATTATGCATTAATTACATTGCTTCCCCCATGCATGTGCATCAGATCTGCCTCTGGAGCATCACCATGCCAACAACAAAACACAGTAATCTCAGCTTTGGCAAAATGCATCAGGCTCTGAAAACAATGTTCTGTTAAATCTGGGGGAGCCTCAATCAAGTGTTGATAAAGCCATCTAGCTCAATAGGATTTCTGTGGAGTAGGATGGATAGTGGAACCCAGATCCTGATTAAGTACCAGTGCAGTACCTTGACTGAATGATCATTGGACATTCCACTAAAGGGATTGTCACCATGCCAGAAAGAATCACAACAGTGGGTTGGGAATAGAATAGAGGTGGAGGCTGATTTAGAAATTTACATATGGGAAAGTTTTTGCCATTCAATATCAGAGAAAATGTTTCTTTTAATTCTGTAAAGAGAGGTAGCAAATCCTGATTACTTCTTAAACTATTAAAGCTTCAGCTGTATGCACATTTACTTAAAAGAAAGCCCACTGCAAACTATGATGAAAACTGTGAAACTTACAACCATGTAAACATGGTTTGAACTGGACTATAAGGCATTTAATAGGTGCTTCTGTCATGATTTATTTGTAAAAGCCCATCACTGATATATATAATCAGATTGTTCCATATGGACACACAAATGCATATATGTTCATGCTTTACAACTGTAGCCATCCACAAACAGCCTCTCAAACTGCAGTTACGTTGCGTGATATCTTGTAATAAGAATTAGAATGGGCTAAGTTCAATACAGGTAGATGGGTTATAGGCCTAAACAAAGCCTATTAAAATATATCCTGTATATGTTCCAAAGCAGTATCCTCCAAAGATCCCAGAGAAAGAGAATACACTAGGAAATATGGGGCAATAAATGTTGAAGGAAGTCACATCCACACTTCTGGACTGGAAGCTGCAGTTTAGGGGGGGAAATAAACTCCTAGGCCTGACATTTTTACCCAGGAGAAATATTCTGAATAATCTATCAAGTTTATGAAAGAATATCACTGGTATCAAAAGTGGCAGGCCATGAAGAATACAGAGTAAGCAGGGTAATACATTCAACTTAGCAATGTTAAGCCCCCCTCTTCCACCCCTGCACAGTACATGCAAGTAATACATTCAAGTACTGCCATTTATCTACGTCTAAAACATATTTGGAGAATCATATTGCCTACGTTAGTTCACACAACAGATTTAATGGTTCTCAAGACACATATATCTAGATATTTCAGTTGTTACAGTTGCCTGGAAAGTTTGCCAAAGTGGGGTTTATTTATTTATTTATTTATTTATTTATTTATTTATTACATTTCTATACCGCCCAATAGCCGGAGCTCTCTGGGCGGTTCTACTTTTTCCATGTTTTTATATTGAATCTGCTCTCTTTTCACCATTAATGTAGGTTTTATTTTTATGCTTTACTAAGCACTTTGTAACACAACCTTCCCTTTTCTTTTCTCATCTTAGCGTAATCCACAAACTATTTAAATGAGGTTGCTTCTACTTGATCTCAGTGGAACTAAAAGTGCAAATTTGATGGCTGGGAGCTGTATAAACCATGGTTAATGTGTTGAACCCACATAGGGCCTGTTCAGAAGACACCTTAAACCATGTTTTTAACCATGGTGGTTAAGCCAGAAAGCCAGGCCATGTTCAGAAGACACCTTAAACCATGGCTTTAACCATGGTTAATAAGACTTTTTGCTTTATTCACTGTGGTTAAAGCCATGGTTTACGATGTCGTCTGAATGGGGCCAGAGTTTGGTCCTCTATTTTTACTTTAAATAGTAGCCATGGGAGAGGAGCAATAAGAATTGGCACTGCAGTGCAACTGGATTTTTTAATCCTTAACCTCCACAGTGTAGTCCAAATGCAATCTGGACTACGCAGAAAGATTGTGTTGCTGGGAGGCTGCTATTGCAGATAAAAGGATGCTGACAGTGGAGGCTTTGGCTTTGAAGGAGCTGTGAATCCATTCAGGGTTTCAGTCAGAATCAACCAGAAGAACTCTATAGGAGCAATTCAAGGTGCTGAACTCCACCACAAAACTGGATGCAGCACCTTAGACAGCCCCCTTAGAGTTCTAGATGGTTCTGACGGAAACCCAGAATGGATTTACAATTCCAGCGAAATTGAAGTCACCAGCCTCTGCTGATGCTAGGGCATTTTCAATTCATCCGGGTGCACATTCAATTTGGGGCCTCACTGTCCTTATTAATTAAATAGGAAGCCTATTCCCAGAATTCTCTGCAAGTGAGCTGGAGTGCTGCTGTGCTTCCTTAGCTGAGGATGTGTAAGTCAGGACAAGCAACAACCCTGAGCAGGAGGGAACAGGACTAAGCCCCAACACACACTACAATACTACATACAGTATGAACTCTATAATACATTTATTATGTTGGTATCCCATGTATTAAAATATGTTATGTTATCAATTGACAGCATTGGGGATGGGGTTCATGAGAAAGTCCTTAGGACCATGTTTTGCCCCAAGGTTTCCTCTCTTTTGGGCCCCGAATGTGCCCAAAAACTTGCACAGAAAGCTTGGGTGTGGTGGCAAGTTGGATTTCAGAGAAGCTGGCCCTCCATTACTGATCTTCTCACTGCAGAACATTTGCTAAGCTTCCAAAAATGCCATGGTTAATGGAATATAATTTGAAAACCATGGATTTAGACAACTTGATCATCTGATGTAGCAAACCACAAGAGGAGGAAGGATCAAGCCACAAGCAGTATTGACTGAGAAAACCAGCTTAATGTGCAAGGCTGATTCACAAAACTGCTCTGCACATGGGCTCGAACCAGATTAAGTTCATCATACTTAAGCCAACTTGAAATCAATGGAATTTATGTTAGTCATGACTAATTTGTGACTTTTATTTCAATGTGACCAAAACATGTCTAATTTACAGTGTAATCCTATATACATCGACTTGGATGTAAGCCCCATTGTGTTTAACGGGATTTACTCCCAGGTAAGTGTGTATAGAATTGCCATCTTAACCTGGGCCAAAACCTAGGACAGTTTTCTTCCTTCTTTCTCCCCCCCCCCCCCCAGGAAACATTGTGCATATGACATATGGGCCATCAGAATCAGTTTGCCATAAGCATAAACTTCCCTGTCCCGCTATCACTGTACAATCCACATTTGCACCATTTGCAGTGGAGTGCAATAAATAAATAAATAAATAACTTGTGCCCACAGCAAATTATTCAGATGTCCCATTCATCTTGTGCACAGGGCAGTACGGCTGGAAAAAGCACCCAGCTGTGCATAGAGTAATTGTGTTAATCAGCTTTGACTTTCTGCCGGCACCATGATGTAATGTTGGGTTTGACAACAATCACAGTGGTGGAGGGAAAGGTAATGGAATCCAAATAGAGCAAAGATTGCAATGCAAAATATTTTTAATAGGCAGGAAATGTGTTATTATTTTTTAGTAATCCAGAGTCTGTTCCTTCAAAGAGCTGGCACCTAGGCTCAGATAAGACTTTTGATCTTGACTTCAAGTAGCAAGTTGTCATACCTCAGCTGTCCTGGCATTTGGTGTAGGAACAGATGGAGAATACTCTCCATAATAATCTGGTTGGCTCAGAAGCAGAAACAATATCTACTGGAATCCTAAATGGCTTTCTGGCCGAGTTCTGTAAAATAGGATTATTATTAGCATTGCCTTCAGAACCACCACTGCCTGGTTTTGAAGTATTTATTCTGCAGTGGTAGTATCCTCTAAATCTATAAATAGTGCATTCTATTCAATATAGATTGCTTAAGTACAAAAGAATTTGAAAGATCTTTTTTCTTTTAATATGCTACTAACATCCCCCAGCCCCACTCAGATTAACATAACTTTTGATAGGTAGAACCTGTAGGAAGATTTCTTATGTATCAAAAAGAACAGGTTGTGTTTAATTTGGTATTTTGGAGATCATCAAACAAGCGTTTTATAGCATGCTCATTACTGGCCACTCACAAATTTTCAAGGGTCCTATTCACAATTCTGTCCAACTCCCATGTGTCTCCTGCTCTTTCTGGCTTTCTTCCCATGACCAAAAAAGACCCTGGTAAGTCCAATTTATTTTTAGAAATGGAACTTTCCACAATCTCCTGCTGTGTGCAGGAGAAGCAGTGCGTTAAAACACCCACTGAATGGGCCACATGGTTGTTGTTTACTTCCTCTTTCTTCTCCTGAGAAAAGCGGAAGTATTGTGTGACAGAAGCAGGGGCGGAGAAGTGACGGTAGGGAACTGTGATTGCCCCCCATCCCATCTGATGAAGCCCTTTATCTCAGGCTTCCTATTGTAACTAATCTCATGTTTAGAATATTTGTTCAGGATGCCCAACTATTTTAATTGTTTCTTTATGAAGTCCAGCCTAGAAGTCTCTTGGGCTTCTCTTCTAAGTCCTTTCTATTTCTTACGGGGGTTTGCTTATTTATTTATCCCTATTAAAGAGAGTGTGTATGCCATAGGCAAACAGGAGTTTTATTTTAGCCATTGTTAAACTACAGTTGTTAACTACAGAGAAATATTCCCCCAAACCCTATTGATTATACAAGCCAAATGTGATGGTTATCACTCAAAAAGTTTCCATCTGTGATCCACACTGCCTTGTTAAATTAGCATACAGGCCACCAGGCACAGCTGCTGCAGCTTTACTGAAATTAATTGTGGATGCACAGCAGTGGTGCTTGGTGGAGGGCACTCATATAAATGTTGACTTGTATTAATGGGCTTAGGAAAGCAGAGGTTTAAAAGTGTAAGAGCTTTTAAACCTCTGCTTTCCTGAACCCATTAAATACAAGTCAACATTTATGTGAGTACCCTCCCCCCAAGCACTGTGGAGGTCTGTGGACTTGGGGACAATGTTTTTTTGGAGATCATTTTGGACAATTGCAAGATAGGCAGGGTTCCAAGTTCCATTTCTAAACTGAATGACCTCAGCCCACACAAGAGCAACATGGCATATGCTGCGTGGCCAAATTGCAAGAAATGTTACCTTATCAACATGAAGCCAGTCATGCTCACATTTAGGACTAGGAATGAGTTTCTTGCCCTTGATTGTCCTGAGGTTCTTTATGTATGGTCTCATTACTAGTGGGTAAATGTGTTACCTTTTTGAGTGCTTACTGTGAGCTGTTGGAGCTAGAACTGGGAATGGTATGTGCAACCGCCCCTTTTGTGGTGCACTATTAGAACTGTACCATGAAGTATCTTCCTGCCACTCTCAGGCTCTGGACTGGCTCCGCCCACCCTCTGAGACAGGAAGAGCTCTAAAATGCTTCCTGTTCGGTTGCCTGAGCAATGAAGTATTCCTGGCCCTCGTGTTTTGCTGTGTGTTCCTTAGTTCTGACTTCCTAGCTTAACTCCCAAGTCCTGGCTCAGCCCTAAATTGCTTTACCATAATTAGCATGAGGCAAATTTAGACCCCATTCACTTTCGCACAGGGGAGGGTGGTTACAGGAATGGCGGAGTAAGGAGGGTAAAGAAACCACTGTACAAGGTCCCATCACATGAGCAGCAAACACACTGCACCCCACGGTTTACTTATCCTGCCCTGCTCTGTGAATATCTCGTCATTCTCCTGCCAGTGGTAATCCTAGTTGCTGGCATGGCAGGGAAAGGTGCAAACCGGATCCTCCAGCAGTCGCTATGTGACAGCTACCATTAAGAAAGTCTGCACCAGCTACTGCATCACAAGAAGTGGCAGATGCTCTAGGCTGTCTTCTCTGTGGTTGGCCGGTCCTTATATGGAGCGACAGCAGCAAAGTATGAAGTTCCTGTCTCACAACACAGGAACCATTCCTGTGGCCCGTTATGCCCACTGCAGAAAGTAGGTAATGGGCATGGGTACTTGGCCTATCCTGAGGGGAGGGACCCACACACAGAGATGACATGCAAAGCCACGGTGGGCCGCATTTTTAAGCGATCCACGTTGGCTTAGCACAATGTCTGAACTGGCTCATCATTTTTTATTCATGTTACCAAATGAAAACATGAGGCTGAGAAACATGCACAAAGTCACCAATGTCTCACTGAGGAGATGTTTGAATCCAGGTCTCTCATAGGCAAACAACAGAGTTTTATTGAAGAGATGATCTAGATCAGTCAGAAAAAGTATATACTGTATTTAAACCATTCCAAATTAGCAGACACTTCCCCTGGCTAAATATAGATTTACTCAGGACATTTTTTTTTACTGTGTGTATGTGTAGTTATTTTCCCTGTCTCAAGGTAAGAAATAATTTCTTAAAAACAATAACAGTAGAATAAAATACTCCTGGACTTCACTATATCATCAGAGTGTCCAAAACAATCACCCAGACCTACATGAATTACTAGAAGCTGATACATTCTTTATGAATTAGCTCTGATATGCATTCAAGGCAGGAACCGCACCTCCTTCAGCATTTACACTGAAGTTGGGGTGAGCAGCTCACCAAAATGCTAGCGTAGTGCTAGGAAGTTCTGAAACAACATATATGTGCGCTCAACTGCAAGTGCAAGTACTGATTTAATTAGTTTTGCTATCAGTTTTATCTGAAAAGGGGTTTGGCTACACTCTTGGACTTGATGAAGGAATGTGAATAGCCTGATATATTCAGGTGATGTGTTTCCATGGAAGTTAATTGTAGGACAGTTGCTTTTTGATACAGGTAAATGGCCCAAGAATGCTAGGAGTTGGTTGGAGAAGATGACTCATTGCCCCTTTAGCTAACTAGCTACAAGTGAAGAAAAATAGACTACAGTTTTTGAGTTTGACGCAGGGACTGGGTTTACATGACCACTGAGGGAAATAAGCCACCATGCAAGCTACCGAATTAGCATAATTTCTCTCACTGGGCACAGGTTGTCATGACGTCTGAACCTAGCAGGGGTGGATGGCTGGGGTGGTTTATGCATTGCCCTGAAACCCATGGTTTGTTCTAGAGTTTCATGGTGTTTTGTAAACCACTCCAGCCACCCCTCCTTGCCAGCTTCAGACATCAAGACAAACCATGCCTGGCAAGGGTAATTATGCTAATTAGGTGGCTTGCAACCAGCACGTACGGGGAGGGAAAATAAGCCATCCTGGCTTATTTTACCTCTGTGGTTGTGCAAGTGCACAGGAGTGAATGACCGCTGCGAAGAATTGTGTGCAAATTTCCCTTTGGCTCTACTGCTCTGCTATGAATTTTGTGCCATTAGCCCCTCCGTTGTACTAGGCTGCCATGAAATTTGCACAAACTCCCCCTCTGTTTCACTGCCCTGCCCTGCATTTTTGCAATCTTGCTCACTGCCCTGTAACCCTCATGTACATCTGACTGCTCGCAATTGAGACCAGTGGAGGGGAAACAACAAAAGTGGCCGGCAGCTGCAGGAGAGGAGAGAAGATGCTTTGGCGGCATGTCTGCCCACCTCAGTGCAACGTGAAGCAGCCTTTAAAAATAAGGAAGAGAAGTGCCAAAATGGAGGATGTAATTTATAAGGACGTTGATATAATTATATTCCGTTTCAACCATAAATGGGCAAGAGTGAAAGACCACCTGTCTGCTATTTAGCAAAGCATACCGCTCTCTCCCTTCTTGTCAATGTCCCTTGCTAATGAACACATTTTGTTTTTAAAGGCTGTTGCACGTTACATTGAAGTAAGCACATGTGCCCGCCCCAAAACACAAATTCCATGGCAGAATTTTTTAAAAAACAAAAAAAATCCCACGTTCATAAGGGCTTGGGAAATTTCCTTTTTGCAGTCTAATGCAGAAGCGGCGGGGAGTTTCCCTCATCTAGCTTCATCCCATGTACTTGTTTCCCTCGAATTATCCCCTACAGCACTAAGCTGTCACCATTGTTGCTAAATCACACCCTGGGCGGCAGTGCTCCTAAGAGCCTTTGCATACCAGGAAATGGGTTTAAGGAGGGAAATGTAAAAAATCATTAAAAAATCAACGGATGACCCAATCCGATTCAAATTTGGTATGCTTAAAGCTCTCCTTAATATCTATTACTGTGCCAGTTTTGATGTCTTTATCTTTAAAACTTACGCAGATGTAAGCATTTGTTTAATTTTTCTTTAAACATGATCCTGCACCCCCAGTGGCCACTCTGAAAACAAATGATTCGCTTGAAATCTAGTACCGTAGCGAAATGCCTCAATTCTTTTCCCTTTATAGCACAATTAAAGCAGGATGCATGAGAGTACTCCACAGTCAAAGCAGATTATAAACTGGAAAACTTCAGAGTACTTCACAATAAAAACAGATTATAAACTGGAAAACTTCGGAGTCCTTTTCACGCAATTCACAGTGATTGCACAGTATAACACTGGTGTGATAAAGCTCATCAGCTGGCAACTGCAGTGGACCAACTGCAGAAAGGGTGATGACGTAGGGACCAAGGAAATAGGATTTCTGCTGCAAAGACCCTTGTAATACATGCTGGCAGCCGTCTGGAGGACTGAGAGTGACTGAGGAAGAAACAAGCCATGGGAAACCACTGAGCGGATGATCCTTTGCTGGGAGTAAGGGACAACCATCCACCCACCATAGCTTCTTCTCAGGGTAGCTTAGTGGATATGCAAGCATGCCCAGAGCAATGGACACAACTAAATTCTTGGGAGTGCTAGAAGATAATAGCTTGAGAGAATGCATTATTATTATTATTATTATTATTATTATTATTATTATTATTATTATTATCCGCCTCTCCTACCTAATCGAAGTGGGGAACAACAGTAAATATAAAATACATAAAATACTGATTAAACATAGTATATATAGTTAAAACTTCCTAAAAAACATCCTAAAAGCATACTAAAACCAACCTAACAGTTATTCTAATAGTTATCCTTTCTGAATAACTGATGTGGCTTTCACTGGCAGTGGATTTGGCTGTTTATTTAAATATTTAAGTTGTGTCTCCACCAATGCTCAACAGGTATATTTGTAAATTATCTCAAATATACGGTAACAAAACTTCATACATCTCCAGAGGCTTCTTTTCAAAGAAAGTTACATCTGGGTAAACTTTATACTCCTGGAACTTCTCACCATTTGGAGACGTGGGGCGAGAGCATAACAATATAATTCAGTTCACTGACTGCAAAAGATTGCTCATCTGAATATTAGAGTTTGCTATTCTCTTGAGAATGGAAGTGACTTGATTTAGTTCCTTTGTTTTAACAATTGTGTTGCCATTTCTGGTTTAAATGGAAAACTAAAACTGTCTCCAGGAAGTTTAATTTTATTAGGTTTGAAGTAAGATTTCTAACATGGTTTGCCATTGTGCTTAAGAGATAATTAGGCTATCTAGTGGAATAAGCCTCTGTAGAATAAGGAAAATATATCTGTTTTATAACCTTTAAGTCTTAAAACCTACGTCCTAATTATATAGCAAGAGTAATCACTTCTGCATTGTGAACCTTCCATTTTGCTGCATATTGATATTACAAAATTGTCTCCACTTCTCAATTCAAAGCAGCAATTTCTTCCCAGTTTACCCATTAGCAATGAATACATAGCATAACCAATTCGCAGGAGCTGGGCCATTAACAGTGGAGAGAATATTCAAATTAATTAACATGTGATTTCTTCAGATGGTGGGGAGAATAATTTAACACAGATTTTGCAAGTACATGGCTACAAGTAATGCAGATTGTTCAGTAGGAGATGCTTATGTGCAAAAAGGCTATTTTGCAGCTGTGCAAGAAAAAAGAAATGGTAGAACATCTTGAAGATATGGTGTGATGCATATGGGTTTAGAGGGCATATATCCTCTAAAGATAATGAGGTTCATCGGACAAGCATTTCATCACACACTCGCTATTGCCTACTTATGGATGTGTGTGCATCCTTTAGATAATGATGTCCTCCTCCTGCTCCTTCCACTCATTTTTCTGTCACAAAATAGACCCCTTTTAATCTGACTTTTTTTTTTAAAAAAAAAAGGAATGTGACATGATCTCTTGCTGTGTACAGGAAAAGTGACACAATAAAAATGCCCCCTGAATGGGCCAAATGGTCTTTGTTTACTTCCTCTTTCCCCTCTGAGAAGAAAGAGTAAGTAAGGAGGGATAAAAGCTGGGTTGGAGAAGCAACAGTAAAGAAACAGGATTCCCCCCCCCCATGTGATGACATTTTATGGCACAATGCTAGCTGACTCCAAGGAGCAGTGTGACCAT
Source organism: Elgaria multicarinata webbii (assembly GCF_023053635.1). Taxonomy (NCBI): domain Eukaryota; kingdom Metazoa; phylum Chordata; class Lepidosauria; order Squamata; family Anguidae; genus Elgaria; species Elgaria multicarinata. The sequence continues at coordinate 74,557,034 of NC_086178.1, read as the reverse complement.
GAAATAACCCATGATCTAGAAAAAGAAAGGAAAAAAATAAGATCCAAAACTCATCCGGAGTTTTGGGGCTGGATCTCACCATTACACTGATTAAACCTAGTTCTATCTCTCTTTCTCAACTGATTCCAAGGAAGCTGTCAAAATCCTGAACCATTGCCTGGATGTAGTCATGGATTCAATGTGGGTTAATCAGTTGGGACTTAATCCAAACAAGTCGGAGGTGCTGTTTGTTACTAGAAAAGCTAATCTGGGATTGGGGGTATAGCCATTTCTGGATGGGGTGGCAGAAGGTTTGTGCTTCTGGATCTGGCTTTGCTCCTGGAGGATCAGGTAGCTGCTGTGGCCAGGAGTGCATTTGCCAACTTCAACTGGTGCCCCTTCCTGGAAAAGGCCAGTCTGGCCACGGTGATCCCATCCTTTTCATCACCTCCTATTGCAATGTGCTGTATGTGGGGCTGCCCTTGAAGAGTGTTCAAAATGCAAACATGTCCAGAGCAATGGACACATCTATGTTCTTGGGAGCTCTGGAAGATAATAGCATCAGAGGATGCCTGTCTCTGAAAAGATGTGGATCTCTCTGGCAGTCGATTTGGCTGTCTGTTGAAATATGTAAGTTGCGTCTCCACCAATGCTCAACAGACATTTTTGTAAATAAACTCAGAAATAAACTTTCTGAAGAGTGTTCAGAAAATGCAGCTAGTGCAAAATGCAGTGGCCAGTTTGCTTTTTGACATGTGCTCTGTTGACTATATTATATCATATCATACTAGTCTAAGTTGTTCACTAGCAAGGCAAACATCAAAGTGGAGGATGTAATTGACAAGGACATTGAAAAGAGGAGGATATCAGTATGCTGGGCTAGATAGTGGACAGGTGGTCTTGCGCTCCTGCACACTTGCACAAGCCCCACCCCACCCCATGAAAAAAAATTGTGAATGAATTACCACATTCATAAGGGCCCAGAAAAGTGTTTTCTTTTTGCATCATCATCATCATCATCATCATCATCATCATAATCATATATTATCTATGCCAATTTTATTTCTTACCCGCCTCTCCGTTTGGATCGAGGCGGGAAATAACAATAAGTATAAAATACATAAAACTGAATTAAAAACATAGTATACATTATTAAAACAGCCTAAAAACATCCTAAAATTCCACTGGATAGGCCCACTGGAATAGATCAGTCTTTATATAATGTGGGAGGGGGGAGTTTTCCTTGTGAGCTGGCAACCCCAGCAGATCAATTGCAGAAAGGGTGCTCACGCAGGGAATGAGGAACAAGTTGTTCTGCCACAAAGGCACCTGGGACACATGCAAGGCGTGGATGGTAGGATCAAGGAGGAAACAACCCACAGCAAGCTAGATAACCCACATCTGTTGGGAGTAATGTGAGTTGTCCAGTGAAAAACAATCCACTGTGGCTTATCTTCAGGGTGGTTTAGTGTGATGTGCGAACTCACCCAATGTCTTCTTCACAAATGAACATCTCTTCCAAATCAGCATGTAAAAGATGTTTTTGCCTCCTATGACTATAGTTGTACCTAATGTTATATAGTTAGGATCATAGAATCATAGAATAGCAGAGTTGGAAGGGGCCTACAAGGCCATCGAGTCCAACCTCCTGCTCAATGCAGGAATCTACCCTAAAGCATCCCTGAAAGATGGTTGTCCAGCTGCCTCTTCAATGACTCTAGTGTGGGAGAGCCCACAACCTCCCTAGGTAACTGATTCCATTGTTGTACTACTCTAACAGTCAGGAAGTTTTTCCTGATGTCCAGTTGAGTGTGTAACTTTATTTTGATGTATTTTTAAATGAAAAGCAGCCCCAGAACACTGTGACCAGGAATAATGAGGTTAGGTTGCTTAACCCTTTCCCCACCAGCTGTTTCTCTATTAACTTTCACCCTTCCAGCTGCTTCCCCCCCCCCCCCAATACACAAATGGCTCCTTTGCTTTCAACTACACCCTTTTGAGGATGTATTTCATGGGGGGAAAGTCAGAAGAATATTTCACACAACTGCAACGGAAATCTAGTCATCCCTTTGTCCTGTTCTGTGGGCCCTTGAGGCTCACAGGGGAAGCTGATAGCATCAGATGGCAATCAGAACAAGCAAGAAGAAAACAGGACCTTGGATAGCTCCAGGTGGATCCAGCTCGCTGGAACTGTGTCCTACTACAATAAGAGGATATTGTCCTAGCAAAGAGCTAAAACCAACTGAAGCACTATGTAGGCTGACAAGTCTCGAAGCGCTAACAGCTCCAACTCTCCTGAAGGTGCTGATTTTGCAGCCTGAGAATTCTGTAAGGCCGGGGAGATGGAGGTTCTGCTAGAGACCCATTCTCTGCACCAGCAAATGATGGCAGGGCTGTGTCTTCTGGCTAGGAGGGATTTGAATAAGGCATTGTTCTATCCCTGAGGAAGTAGCCTGTGCCTCATCTTTATCAGAATCCTCTGGTGCACACTGAAAGGGGCATGGGCATGAAGGTTGGTGGGCATGACACTCTTGCCCCCTTTAAATAACTTGTCCCTGAGGCACGAAATGTAAATGAATTGCTTCCATGCAACTATTAAAGCCACAGAAAAGTGTCAAAGAGAACTCAGATAACTGCCAATGGATTATCTAGCCCTGTCCACTGAGCCTCCTCTTTTGAGAATTTCAAATGGCTGAAACTCCTGATGCTAAAATCATTTCAGCTTTGAATTGCCTAGGTTCTTGTCAATTTCACCCATGTTGACTTTTCCTAAGTAAAATAATTGGCAATTTAAACTGTCCCAGAGCTGAGCTTGATATATCAAACGAACATGTAGTTGTTGGAGAGCTTGGGTACTTTGCACTTTGCTAATTAGGTTGCAAAGGACTTGAACTTTGCATTGCAGTATTGCAATGTCCACGTTATTTTTGATTTAGATTCTTACATATTCTGTGGTTTTATCAAACACCCTGTTCTGAGTATTGTCAAAAGCCGGTCCACCCTCCACCCTGCTGCAAAGGCAGCAGATCCCAAAACAGATGGGACATCACTTAGTCAGTACAGAGTGATAGCCTCCTAGGAGCAAGTGGCTCACAGTGAGAGAGTGTAACAGATTTTGCAGCTCTATAGCAAGCAGTGACAGAGAATTGGCCTTCCAGAATCACCTAATTAACAGGCCCAGGAGGATTCTTCTCTATGCCAACTTGACCTCCCTGCATTTCCCTCTTCCAACTATCAACCATAATGGTTTACAAAGTAGAGAATTAGTGCCTGACAGACATGACTCCTGGTTCAAACCTTGTGGTAGGGTGTGCATTTGTTTTAAAAATGAATTTAAATGAATGCACCCCTATTAAGTTTACATTAGCGTTAATGTAAAATAAATGTTAAAACCACAATGAATCTGGATACTTTCATTTTTCACATTTGTTTTCATTTTCCAACTTTATTTTGTACACTCTGCCTGAAATTTGGCAGACGTGATGCCCTAAGAAGAAACCTGTAAATGTCATGCTGTTTGGATGAAAAACACAAGTGTTATAGTCAGTAGAAGACAGGGTGGGTCTCCATTGAAATTAATGTAAAAACAGAAATGATGGTAAGACAAAATGGAAGGTAATTAAAATGAAGGAAAAATCAAACAAATGCATTTAAAATAAAAGCAAAACAGAACAAATGTGAGTTTAAAAATGGAAAATGGAATCGATTTGACACATCTCTTACTTGCAGGGCCTGATATTAAGGTCCAATATAAGGCTTGTAGAAGCCACATTGCTAGATTAAACCAGAGATACTTTAGAAATTAAGTAAGATAAATGTTGCTATATAGAGATGAAAAATCTTTCAAGGAGGTGTTGGAATATAAGAGCCAACCCTGAAGCATACCATTATAGAGGGTTTTTAATATTTTTAGTACAGTTTTGGAGTAGCTGAATGAATGGAAATACTCTCTGGTTTTCTTCACTATAATTTGAATAGTAAGGATATCATAGGCAGGGGGCAGAATTCCAGAAATTAGGCTCAAAAATATTCATTGGTCAGTTTTTCAGTGGGAGTGAGATTGCCAGATAAAAAGTTTTAGAAATATGGTATTTGATTCCTTTTCCACAGATTTCACCATTCCTGTATATTTAAATTATATCTTCATCTTCCCAGTTTTTTATTCTTTTGTCTGGTTGTTTTGTTTTGCTGAGAGGACAATTCTTTTGTTATTTCTGTGGGCTACGAGTTCTTGTAGCCATGTTTTCTCTCAGAAGACCAATAAGGCCACATCGCTCATGGGGGTGGAGCAAGTTTTCTTACATGCATATGGATTCCATAAGATAAGGTAGAGCAGAACAAACATGACATCACAGGTCAAAACCAATTCAACACAGTTTCAAGGTTTACAAAGGGGCATCAATGTAATCAAATTTCATGGATTTCCCCAGTAGAGGGAGCTGCTGTAAACTTGCGGTTGGTACTGAAGAGAAAAGTTAGTGCTGTTACAGTATTCATCTGTGTTCATGCTTTGAAAATACAAATTCTTGTTTAGAACACAAATATTTTTTTAAAGTAATGTCTTTAGAAATTTAGCTAAAGAGATTCATAGCAAGTTCTTTCTGTTCATATCTTTTCTTTAAAACTATATCAAAAGCAAGACATCTTGGTGAGAAAAGGAAAGACTTAGGCCTTAGTTAGACCTAAGGTTTATCCCGGGATTGTCCCGGGGTCATCCCTGTTCATGTAAATGACCCACAGGATATCCCAGGAGCAGGCAGGGAAGACTCTGGGATAAACCTTAGGTCTAGCTAAGGCCTATGACACAGTTTCCAGAAATTGTCTCTGGATCAAGGTGTCAGGGTAGAAATTCTCAAATAAAATAAGTGACGCGCAAAGGTAGTGATGATTTTTCCGAAGCTACACAATGAGTTGATGGCAGGGGTGGGACCTGTACCAGTTCCAATTCCAGATCTCCAAACACCGAGCCACACCTGATCTAGCAGTTATGTCATGGGCACAATCCATAAAAAGATAGGTATGCCTAGATCCCATTGAAATTTACATGTATGCGACACCATTAAGCATTCTAAGTAGCATTTATTCCATTGGATTTGAATGAGTGAAACTGGATTGCAGCGACTATTTGTAGGGTTTGGATATAAGACTGCATCTTGACTCACATCTGTTCCATAGTGTCGTCTGGAGTTCCACCTCAACATGTTTATATTAAGCCCAGACTACATAAACAGCAAGTGAGATGCTAAAAATGTATCCCTTTACAGTGCAACTGGTGGTGGTGATTGTGGTGGCAGCAGGCACATGTTTGTCACTCCCCCATGATGGGGGAACAAAAAGTTCACTACATATAGAAATTAACAAATTGGGGAGAAAGCTAGATCTTCAGGAGCTGTGAGAGTTAATTGAGCTCTATTTTCATATAATGGCCAATGTTAGGGTATAGGAGTATGGCTCTTTTTTTGTACCTTGGAATTTCTCATAAATTAGGATTTGGAAGCGAATAAAACTGAGAAAGAAACCATGTCAAAATAGCAGTAGTACTACTGACTTCCAACTACTTTCCCACCTATTTCTCAAATCAGACCAAACCATAAGCAGCAGTTTTTAAATCTGGCTCTAAATAAGTTAGATGCACAGCACAATGCTATTGAATTCAATAAGGACTTACTTCCAGGTAAGTATGTATAGGACTGTGACCACAGTGTTGTAATGGTAAACAATGCCCCAAGTCACCATAAAGATACAAACAACTCAAATACAAGTAGATGTTTTGGCACCAGGTGTAGACTTATTTTCACAGACATTTTAGTCTTTCAGTTTCTGTTTTAAATCTGTTGCTGTATTTTAAATCTTTGCACTGCTGCTGGGTTTTATTTTGGTTATTTTTCATCTTGGTTATATGCTGTAGTTTAAAACTTTTATATTATGTTGTATTTTATGGTTTCAGTTGTTGTGAACTGACCAGAGAGCTTTGACTAATGGGCAATTTAGAAATGTGATAAATAACTAAATAAAATAATCTGTGCACTCTTAAAAGTGTTGTGTGCTGAATCTGGTATATGTTTGAATTAGGGGTGTGCATGGACCCCCCGCTCCGCCCCGCGGGACAATCCGAAAATTTCGGATCGGCCCGCTCCGCTCCGCCCATACTCCGCTCCGCTCCGCCCATACTCCACTCCTCTTCGCTGCGGAGCTCCAGCTCCGAATCGGAGCTCCACAGTGGAGGGGAGTGACGCCAGGTAAGGCTGGGAGAGGAGGGCGGGGGGGTTACCAGGACCTGTCGCCGTCGCCGCCCGGTAAGGGACCAAGGGGGAGGGGGGCCTTACCTGCCTCCGTCCGCGGTCCGTCAGCTTCTTCAATTGAGCCCGCGGTTCAACTAGGAAGTCTGGGCCGCAAGTGCGGCCTAGATTTCCTGGTTGAACCGCGGGCTCAATTGAAGAAACCGACGGACCACGGATGGACGCAGGTAAGGGGGAGGAGGGGGGGTTACCGGGCCCTGCCGATGTCGCCACATGGGCGACAGTGGCAGGGCCCGGTAAACCCCACTTACATTTCCGGCGGAGCTCTGGATCGAGGCGAAAGATCCGCCTTCACCTCGATCCTCTTCGCCACGCTCCGCCGGCCCCCCAATCCTCTTCGCCTCCGCCTTAAGGGCAGGCGAAGCCCCCCGCTCCGCTTCTAATTCGCCGGTCCGATTAGAAGCGGAGCACATCCCTAGTTTGAATACCATTGTAATGGGCCCAGTATAAAAACATAAAGATGCAGGAAGAGATAGAAATTAGCTTATTTGTAAGTATAAATATATTTAGTTGATGACATCTGTTCTTTACCTTACTGTACTTTCCAGTTCTTTACTGTACTAATAAACTATACAAGTGATCATAAAATGAATGTGGAAGATAAGAGAAGCACTGCAATATTCAGCTTCAATATTCACTTACTATAAATGGGCCAATTCAAGATGCTTGCTTTTCATTGTCAAGTGTCCTTTAGTCAATGGAGATGTTATTAACACCATTTTGTACTTACATGTGACATTCTCCTAAGATTCTCTATTATATATAGGATTGATGATAACAGTTATAGAGGGCACCCAAGATGATGTGAAAACTCATGAAGACCAGAGCACTTTAAATAGAGTAAATTCTCATTGCAGTTTTTACAAATGAGTACTTTCAGTACTTATTGTATATTTCTGCACTGTATTGCTGAGAGGTCCCTGAAGGTCTTGAAGAAACTTTACTGATTATAAACAAGAAAGAAAACAGCCCAAACAAACTAAAACTTTAGACATTAAGCTGAATCTTCAGAAAACACAGTCTAACCCTTGGAACAGAACACAATCCATAATACTTTGTAGCACAGGTAATGGCGTAGAAATGGATCTCATTTCAAATTCATCAATCTGAATCAAGAAAATGACAGGACATATCAAATACAAATAGTGGTATTTTCTAAAGTGTAAGTTGTGCGGCTAAACTTTCCTTCCATTGAAAGTCAATGAGAGCAATATAAGCAACAAAGAATTACTAGCAGAAATACAAACCCATAAGAGTCCATTGTTATTCGGGTGAACTGGAATCAAGACAGGATATTTTCACAAAAGTAAAATCTATTCTGGGGAATGTTTGTTCAGGAACCCCCTGCAAATACAAACCAAGATGACAGTCCGCTGGTGGTTGAGTATCTGTTAACTGCCTAACAAACATCTTCAGCAATGATTCAAATTCATTTGCAATCATCATTGTGCCATTTGCTTTTTTAAAAAATGAATATGGCACTGTTCCTTGTGGCTAAAATATCTTTATGATGATTATGATTTACTTATGTCAAAATATAGAGAATTGTACTTGTTGTAGCCATTATATATCTCAAGAGAGCTAATGGCTGACTCCAAGTTCCTTGCAGCTGTTGCTTGTACACTGAACATTGGATGATGGCTGCCACAAGGTATTTGGTTGTGTCAGTAACCATCAGCAACAAGGTGAGGAAAAAATAATCCATGCCCCATTACCCTACATGTTAAGCTGCATAGCTCAGAAGACAAGTGCATGCTTTGCACGGAACAGCTCTCAAGTTGAATCCCTGGCACTGCTAGTTAGGTCTGAGAAAGAGTCCTGGAGAACAACTGCCAGTCAGTCTAAATACTGAGCTAGATAGATGAATGGGATGACTCGGTATAAGTCAGCTTCCTATTTCAGATTTGTTGCTTCACCCTGTGGCCAGATGCTTTTAGACACCTGGCTCTCCACCTGGTTGCATTGTCCAATACTGAATTTTCATGCAGCACTCACAGAAGAAATCATAGAATCATAGAATAGCAGAGTTGGAAGGGGCCTACAAGGCCATCGAGTCCAACCCCCTGCTCAATGCAGGAATCCACCCTAAAGCATCCCTGACAGATGGTTGTCCAGCTGCCGCTTGAATGCCTCTAGTGTGGGAGAGCCCACAACCTCCCTAGGTAACTGATTCCATTGTCGTACTGCTCTAACAGTCAGGAAGTTTTTCCTGATGTCAGAGCAGTACGACAATGGAATCAGTTCCTTCAGCCAATGCCTACTAGTAATTGGAACACACTGGGCAACACCACTGTAATCCAAAACAGAGATCACTCCTATGTCCCTTCGTATAATTTTGCTTCTGCTTCCCAACAATAGTATTGTCTGTTACGAAGAAAGAAAAGCCACCATGCAGAGTCATTATTTATCAGCTAGAGAAACCTGTTCAGGATTTAGTTACAATTTTTACCTTCTCTGGATATTATTATTATTATTTATTTATATAGCACCATCGACGTACATGGTGCTGCACAGACCACACAGTAAATAGCAAGACATACCTCATCTAATTAGGCTGCAATCCTAAACGTATTTACTAAGGAGTAAGCCCTATTGGACACACTGGGACTTTCTTCCAAGTAAAAGTGCATAGAATTATTAGAACTCCTGCTACCACTACTTTATGAGTTTACTTTGTTTCAGAAGATGCACAGCAACAGACCACGAGTTTCTGCGATCTTATCTTTCGTCTTTGAAGGTGTAGAAGGGAGCTTCAGAGTCGTGTGTGTGTGTGTGTGTGTGTGTGTGTGTGTTTGTGCTGCTGGAGAACACAATAGCAATCCACAGTGCATGTGGGCTATTGAGCAATGCTATGCGTAGTGTGTGGGAAAATTCCTAACTGAGACCTATAGCTGATCATGTTACAGCCAGGCCATGAGATTTGATGCCTCTTATTATTTGGCTTTGAATAACACCAAACATTAGAAAAGGCCAAAAAGCAGCAACGCTTTCCCCATTCCCTCCAGCCACATGATTTCTTTTTAAGATTCAGCTGGAGGATGCCATAGGGAGGCAGACCGTTTAGATGAATGGAAACCAAGATACTGTGGTGTAGCTGAACACTGCACAGCACAGCCAGATTCAGCATTTCCTGTCCATCTTGCATATAACTCCTAATTTAAACTGAATACAGGTAAATTATCCAGTACAAATTCCTAATCTATATGAACATGTGCCAAAAAGAACATTATGATTAGTTTTTCTAAAAGTATGCCTATTGGCTTTATTCTAATTTCTGGGTGCTGGAGCATTCTTATTTTTAACTGGATGGGGAAGAGTGCCTGAGGCTTCCTTGTTGATTAAATATTTTATTACCTCACTACCATCCATCGAACTAGATCCAGAGGTTCAGAGTTAGAGCTCTGAATTACTCAGGGCCACGCTAGACATCACATTAATTGCGTCAATTTATTTCTTTTATTACATTTATATCCCACCTTTTCCTCCAATGAACCCAAGGTAGTATACAATATCCTCCTCCTTTCTATTTTATCCTCATAACAATCCTATGAAGTACATTAAGCTGAGAATCAGTGAGTGGGTTTGCACAATTGGGGAGGTAAAATAAGCTACCCATAGCTTGTTCTATGTTTGTGGGGTGGTTTGTAAACCATCCCTGCCATTCACATTTGCCAGGTTTGCATGCCACAAGAAGCCGCACCTGGCATATGCAGGGTGGGAAAATAAGCCATGGTGCTTTATTTTACCTCCCAAATTGTACAAACCCACCCAGTGACTGGCATCTGTTCTTTTCCTTGGGAACTCCATGGTCAAGTGAGGACTTGAACCCAGGTCTCCCCAGTCCCAGTTCAACATGCTAACCTCTACACTACACTGGCTCTCTCATTTTTATTTTATTTTATTTATTTTATTTATTTATTAAATGTACATACCGCCCACCTGGCAGATGCATTTGGAACAGTTTACATTCATAAAAACAACAACCCAAAACAATAAAATAACAATGAAAAAGATAAATGCAATGAAATGTATTAAACATTAAAAATATTGAACATATTAAAGAGTCAACAGTAAAGTTCATAATCAGAGCAACCTATACAGTGAAGATGCCTGGCAGATCTCCCTGGGGTGGGCATTTCACTGCTGCAATATATAGATGGCACCTCAGTTCCATCCAAACATCAGGTTAATTAACAGGCTAATTCATCATTTTATTGGACATAAATAAATGATAAGACAGGCAACAACTTCTCAGGGCACAGGATCAAAGTCCGCCCAGTTTGTTTGCTGAGTTACCTGTTCCTGGTAAAAAATAAATGTTGTCTTTATGCTCCTGACAACTGATGTTATTCTAACTTCAGGCCCAAGATTTTCCATCAGGCTCAATGGTGTAAATCATTATTTCACCTGCAACAAGCAACACTTAATAATCCCTTGCCTTGCTAGCTATAATCTTAATTACTACCATTAATCAAGAACTTCCCTCCACTCACGTTCTCTTCTCTAGCACAATATGCATATGAAAACTTTTGTGGAGAGCCGAAATAGAAAATACATTATGTGGAGAACCAAAAAGGTATTTTGAATAATCTTGCAACAATGTTAGAATCTGGTGCACCCCTCTTTCTCCTTTCTTAGAACAAATTAGCACTTCTGCCCGTGAAAGAACTGGATTCTTCTAAAATTATGGAGGAAAAAGAAGGAAGAGGTACACTTGGCATTTAATCCACTGATAAAAACATAAAAAGTGATTGCGGACTTACAGAAAATTATATGTAACTCTACAGAGAAAAATGCAATTAGTAATATCAGCTTGTAGGAATTGGGGTGATGGACTTTTTTTTCTGTGTATAATATTTCACTTATTCTGTTAGATGCTGGTATGGTCACATACCAATATTATTATTATTATTATTATTATTATTTATTTATATAGCACCATCAATGTACATGGTGCTGTACAGAGTAAAACAGTAAATAGCAAGACTCTGCCGCATAGGCTTACAATCTAATAAAATCATAGTAAAACAATAAGGAGGGGAAGAGAATGCCAACAGGTACAGGGAAGGGTAAGCAGGCACAGGGTAGGGAAAAACTAACAGTAGAAAGTAACAGTAGAAGTCTGCACAACATCAAGTTTTAAAAGCTTTAGGAAAAAGAAAAGTTTTTAGTTGAGCTTTAAAAGCTGTGGTTGAACTTGTAGTTCTCAAGTGTTCTGGAAGAGCGTTCCAGGCGTAAGGGGCAGCAGACGAAAATGGACGAAGCCGAGCAAGGGAAGTAGAGGCCCTTGGGCAGGCGAGAAACATGGCATCAGAGGAGCGAAGAGCACGAGCGGGGCAATAGTGTGAGATGAGAGAGGAGAGATAGGAAGGAGCTAGACCGTGAAAAGCTTTGAAGGTTAACAGGAGAAGTTTATATTGGATTCTGAAGTGAATTGGAAGCCAATGAAGAGATTTCAGAAGCGGAGTAACATGGTCGGAGCGGCGTGCTAAGAAGATGATCTTTGCGGCAGAGTGGTGAACAGAAACCAACGGGCTGATGTGAGAAGAAGGAAGGCCAGAGAGAAGAAGGTTGCAGTAGTCCAACCGTGAAATAACCAGTGCATGAACAAGCGTCTTGGCAGAAGAGACAGACAAAAATGATCGAATCCTGGCAATATTATACAGGGAAAATCGACAAGATTTAGCTACTGCCTCAATATGAGGAATAAAGGAGAGCGAGGAGTCGAAGATAAAGCCAAGGCTACGAGCTTCCTTGACCGGAGTAAGCGTAACATTATTGACAGTAAGAGAGAATGAGAGATGAGGAGAAGGTTTAGGAGGAAAAACAAGCAATTCAGTCTTTGCCATGTTAAGCTTCAAGCGACGATGAAGCAGCCAAGCTGAGATATCTGAAAGACATGCCGAGATACGATCGTGAACATCAGGAGAAAGTTCCGGAGATGACAGATATAGTTGTGTATCATCGGCGTACAGATGATATTGGAGACCATGAGATTGAATAAGCTTGCCCAAGGGCAACATGTATAAGGAAAACAACAACGGGCCAAGCACCGAGCCTTGCGGAACCCCTACTGAAAGGGGAAAGGAGGAAGACGAGCTACCATTAGTCAACACGCTGAAAGAGCGACCCGCTAGATAGGAGGCAAACCAGTTATAGACAGAGCCACAAAATCCAAGGTCATGAAGGGAATCTAAGAGAAGATCATGATCAACCGTGTCAAAGGCTGCAGTTAGATCAAGGAGAATAAGAACGGAATAATGGCCTTTAGACTTGGCAGTAAGGAGATCATTGGTGATCTTAGTAAGGGCTGTTTCGGTGGAATGCAGAGGACGGAATCCAGATTGAAATGGATCCAAAGCAGAGTTACTAGAGAGAAAGTCAAGACAGCGAGAGTAGACCGCACGCTCCAGGATCTTTGAAACAAACGGCAACAAAGAGACAGGTCGGTAGTTAGACAGAGATAGCCTATCAAGAGTAGGTTTCTTGAGAATGGGAGAGACTGTAGCATGTTTAAAAGCAGAAGGAAATGAACCAGAGGACAGAGAAAGATTAATAATATGTAGCAAGGAAGGGAGGATAGCAGGAATAAGATTAATAAAGACGCGAGAAGGAATCGGATCACGAGAACAAGTGGAAGGCTTCGAAGAGCGCAGTATTGTAGACAGTTCATCCGCAGAGACCGAAGGAAACGCAGAGAAATTTGCAGGAGGAGCTGACAGATGAGGAACAGGAACTGGAAGAGGAGCAGAGCTGGCCAGATCAGAGCGGATAGTTTGGATTTTAGCATTGAAAAAAGAGGCAAAGTTGTTAGCAGACAGAGAGGCGGGGAGAGATGGCGGATTAGGCTTCAGAAGAGAATTGAAGGACGCAAAGAGCCGCTGAGGATGCCTAGCATTTGACTGGATCAGCGTTGAGTAGTACTGCTGTTTGGCCAGTGAGATGGCAGAAGAGAAAGAGGAAAGTACAAATTTGTAATGGACAAAGTCTGCCCGGTCCCTGGTCTTACGCCAAAGGCGTTCAGCTGCCCGGGAACAAGAGCGAAGGTAGCGGAGGGAAGAGGTGAGCCACGGTTGGGGTTGAGAAGGGCGAACTATCCGAGTTGTAGATGGAGCAAGATTATCAAGAGTTGAAGATAAGGAGGAATTAAAGAAGGAGACAGCTGAGTCCAAGGAGACAGCCGAACAGACAGAAGGAAGGGAGGAGGCTAGGGACTGGGAAAAAGCCTCGTAATTGATAGATTGCAAGTCACGACAAGAGCGAGAAGCGGGTCGTGAAGGAGGAGGATTATGAGTAATATTGAAAGAAACTAGGTGATGATCTGACAGCGGAAAGTGAGCAGTAGAAAAGTCCAACACAGAGCAATTCCGAGTGAGAACAAGATCCAGACAGTGTCCAAGGGAATGTGTGGGTGCATCAGACCAAAGCTTAAGATCATAAGAGGAAGATAATGAGCGAAATCGTAGAGCTGCAGCATCTTGAGGGTCATCCACATGAATGTTGAAATCACCCAGGATAAGAGTAGGACAGTTGTCAGAGAGTTGTCATATGACCATATACTTTTCAATAAATGAGACTGAAGTCTTTCTAAAAGAAAAGATTATAATATAGTCTTGAACATATGGATTCTCAAATACAGCCAAAGCATAATGAGTGAACAAAAATTCTGTATAGATTATGGCTGTTTAAGAAGTAACATTTCATAAATGGAAGCTTCTTGTAGAATGTTTCTTGTCAAAGTTGGCACCTTGTGCTTCATGTTTCTCACCAAGTAAAGAAAAAGTTCTCTGCGTTTCTTGAAGGTTCGCCAATATAAAGAAGAACATCTTAGTCAGCATGGCATAATGTCCTTGCTGATTTGGGGACAGGCATACTAAAAGAGTAAGGAAGGAGCACAATTACATAGGGGACCATAATTTCCTCTCCTACCCAGGAGGGAAGAATACAATGAAACAAAAAGTTAATTTATAAAGCAAGACTGCTGTAGTTCCTAGCAATACTAAACACCAGTGCAATTACTGAAGGAGTACAAATAGTCTCCACCTCTTAGCCCAATCTACACATGCTCAGAAAGGAGGGTGTAGAATACTTCAAGGAGAACCTTAGGGTGGCTCACCTCAAATCATTCCTCCGTTAATTAACATGAGCTCTGAGCTGTTCTTCCCAACACGGTTTATCGTCTCTGCTTTCATAGTGCATATATTTCCTAAGCTGCAGCAATTAAAACCTATGGTTGCGCACAGCCTGTTTAATGTGCACGGATAAATTTTTATCTTGAATCCAGCTGCATATAATGTTTCCTACTTGTAAATGAAGCATACTAGAATGTAGATTAATGACACTGTTGGAGCAATTTTGTACTTGTAACTACTCTATTCTAAAAAAGAAAATCGCTTTTCTTTTTGAAGTACAAATACTTAGGCACAGAATTCCCTGCTTTTGAATGTCCTAGAGAATCTGTTATTGGTGCAGAGTATTACTTGACCAAATCTCAAGAAAGAACTGCTGGCTAAGTACTTTATAGAGTTTTAACTTTTTCTGGAGAAAACCTGAAGTTTCCAAGTTAAGGGGCAGCTTCACACTTTACGTGGTAGTGCACATACACTATGAAGGGCTGATGTGCATTCCCAAACACTTACTATTCTCAAACACTTACTATTTATTTATTGGCACCTTTAAGGATGCAAATCCTTACAAGGCAACTTAAAAACAACATAAAGACATATGAATGAAATCACAGTAAGCAATATTAAAATATAGCAATTCATAAGGATTGTTTCCACAGGAAAGGTAATGGCCCTGTGGGGTAAGAGAGGGTTGGTCTAGTGGGAGCAGGCTCTGAAATGGTCTTTGTCTGTCTCCCTCTCTCTCCTAGGCCCTTTCTACACCATTGTTTTTCCCCAGGGTCACCCTGGTGTCATCCTTGTGCTTCCAAATCCCGTGGTCAACTGGGGACAACCCCAGGGAAACCCTGGGAAAATGGGAATTTCCTGGTTTTTCTGCAGTCCAGGGGATTGCAGGAGGTGTGTGGGCACCTGCCCCTGCTTTGTCCCACCTCCTCACAAGTAAACACGAGGAGGTGGGAAACAAGCATGGGGCACAGAGCTCCTCGGGCACTCCATGCCCATCGGGGTGTGAGGGAGTGGTGTCGGGGTTGTTTTTTTAAACTTACATTTTTGTTGGGAGAGCGCAATTGCATTCATCTCCCCTATTTTAAAAAAATGACAGGTGGGACATCCCTCCTTCCTCCCGGGATGTGGCATCCGCGTATGGATCCAGGGAGAGATCTTATGAGAAGAATATCATGAGATCCTCCCCCCTCCCTCCTGGAAGGCCGGGAGGTATAGAAAGGGTCCTAGACTCCTTCCCACAGGGCAATTGATAGTTATGGCCACCTGGAAGGGGAGAGGGGCTTTCCAGCTAGAGTGGAATCTGAGATGATCTACATGTACCTCCCTCTCTAGACGCCTTCCCACATGGCAATAGAACTGTCCCAGGAACTGTGGCAGGCATGTGGTTGGAAGACATGAACATTTCTCAAACATTGGAGTGTAAACCCAACATGATAAGGTGCCATGAACCTGATTGTGGGAACAGTGCCTTATGTTCATAATTATGACACCGTACCTATCATAGGGTGTCTCTATGTTAAGAGAAAAAGAAAAAACATGACCTTACAGGGTTTCTTCTTCTGGAGTCTTTCCATGTTTGTTACTGGCTCCTTTAGATGGTGACCACGTGATTTTGAATTAAAAACTTCCCATCTCAGCAATGCTATTTTGTTAAATGAAACAACACTATCTAGTGGTAAAAAGGCATAAGCCAAACAAGTGCATATAATTATATTGGCTTTATACACATGTGAACCAGACCAAGGTATGCTGAGCCACTTCTGGATCCTCAGTTCATCTGTATGTGACCCACAGTTTAGACAACTTAACAATTTCATTATGAGAACATTTGCGTAAATGCTTTTATGAACAAAAATTGTACCATAGAAAAAATGTTCAGGTATCATAAAAGAGATATCTTTAAAGAGTCAGATTATTACTAAACTATTTTTAAAAACTAAATTATGTTTGAATCAGGATACATTCAGGGTAACTAATATTCTTGCTTATTTAAGTTTTATGTTGAATTCATCCATACCTTAAAATGATTCCTCTACATAAAAAAACATCACGACAGCTTTTTTCAACAGTATCAGAAGCCATTTAATGATTTTTAATCAGTTATCTTCTGAGTGGAGGCTGGAATCCTGTACACACTTATCCAGGAGTAAATCTCAATGAATACAACAAGGCTTACTTCTGAGTAGACATGCATAGGTTTACACTATAAAGATTACATATTCTAATATGAAGCTTATTTTGTGAAATGGTAGTGGTGGGAGCCTTTTTCTTTTTTTCTCCTTTGCATGCACTTGATTATTACAAACGAGCTTTTGCTAAATTCAAAATGGGTTCTGAACACTAGTACCAAACAAGAAGGCCTTGAGGAACAATAACATTCAGTTGATAGGCAGTGAAATAATGGGCAATTACATAAAGAGATAGAGCAAACACAGGACATTGTTCTGCCAGAAGAGAATATCCACAAAGTCTAACAGTTGACAGATGAGCTTAGCTAACAGAGCTACCAAATTAATCCGCACATAATGAAGCCTATGTTCAACAGGCATATGGAAGCAAACCCCTATTGATGATAGTGGAAACGCAGTTGGGAAAATACAGGATGGAGGGTGGAAATTATATTGATTTGGAGTGCTCAGTCGAATCACACAAGTAGGGAACCATGGGTACAGTAGAGAACATTTGCCTTCAGCTTGAGGCTAGGTACACATTTAGCTCTTTCATTTCACCATTTCCTTAATCAAAAACAATGAAAGTCTAACAAAAAGAGTTCTTCATTCCTGAATGGACAAAAATGACCTCTCCACATACTCACATAAATTTTCAGTCACTGTGTCTTAAGCTTGAAATGAATTACAAAAAAAAAAAAAAAAAAGTGTGCCATTTCTTTTGGTATTTTGTTTCTGACTCTAGCCTTTGATCTCCGCAGCACTGGAGTTCAGACAATCTGTAGGAATATCACTAAATCAAGTTACTTTGCTAGATTTTACTTCAGCCATTTGTCAGCATATGCCATAAAAATTTTAGCTTTCTCTCTTGATCTTTATCAGAGAGTGCTGTTTCTCTTTGATGTCTTCCTCCTTATTTGACATTTGGGGTCTGGTTTCCTATTTAATTATCTTACTCTCTCCTGCAATCTTAGTCAAAATGTTCACTCCAATATTTTACTCCTATGGTGCTGAATTTGCAACTCCATGTTCTAGTAGATGGTTTTGCCTACCTGATAAGTATATATTTCCCAGCCGTTATACCAAGTGTGTGTGTGTGTGTGTGTGTGTGTTAATGGCCTGAATTTGGAGGATAACTCTGCCTTCTCTACTTCTCTTGTGTTCTGGGAATTCCATTCACAGCACTAACATTCTATAACTGTCACCCTGGGTTTGTATTTCAGCTCTTGTACTGTCACTGATGAAGGCAGAAGCTGAAACATTTGATATAACTTGAAGAACAGTTCTGTTTTGTCAATTGCTCTGTTGCCAATTGCCGTGCGGTGTGTGTGTGTGTGTTATATACAATACAGCAATTAGGAAAACAGGGCCACGAAGGTATTCTTTAATATATGAGAAATGTGCTTGATAAAGTAACTTGAGGACATTTAGAACCCAGAGGTACGGCTGCTCTACCACATCACATGCAAGGTTGAAAACTGTGTCACAGAAATGTAACCCATCCCATAAAATATACAGTCTGACACAATTTTAGTGGATATACCCAAAGAACTTCGAAATCTCTAACACACACACCTCACCATGCCTTGTGTTTATGCCATAAGGTGCAAGCTGAAACCAATGTTTTTAGTGGAGGATAAGGCTATCAATGGCTACTAGTCATGATGGCTTTATATTACCTCCAGTATTGAAGCCAGTATGTTTCTCAGTACCAGTTGCTAGTGAATGAGAGTGGGAGGATGCTATTGCACTCATTTTCTATTTGTGGGCTTTCTATTGGCATCCGATTGGCCACTTTGAGAACAGATTATTGGACTAGATAGGCCTTTGGTCTGATCTGGCATGGCTGTTCTTATATTCTTCTGATGTTCTTTATTAATTTGTGTGGAAATGTGTATTAACTTTTTTTTTAAAAAAAAAATCCCTGTAGTAAGAGCTCTTTGCATATTTCTCCAGGTACATGGTTTAAATGGGTCTCATTTTGTGTCCAAATCAATTTCAGACCCTTTTAGAACAGAGATCAAACTTACCTTTTATCCCTCTCTGGACAGACAGGTGTGTATTACGTTCGAATCTGGCTTTAGGCAAAAGAACCCAGGTGACTTTTTAAGAAGGTGACTCTAAGAAAACTTTTCGTCATAGATTATTTTTTTAAAAGAAGTTATGAACTATGGCCCCATCCAAAAATAGATTTCAGGGCAATATACATAAGAGTTTAAAAACGATGCCATATTGAACATAAAACAATAAAGTATGCAATAAAATAGCGGGGAGTAAAAATATACAACCAGCTGAAGATACAGTAATTTGGTCTGCCTGGGTGAATAAACATGTTTTAACTGGCACAAAAAGGAATACGATGTCAGTGCCAGGCACTGGAGAACACCCCAAACTCCACACAACCACCTAGAAGACCCTATCTTTAGTACCACTCTTCTCCCAATTAGCTCAGCTCAGTGTAAGAACCCAAGACAGTAGGATACAGGTTGTTGGGCTAACTTCTCCAAGTACATGGTCCACATCCTCACTCTGCAATTACCCCTGATCTCATAAAACCAGATAAGATAATGCTCTGGGTATCTCCTCTGGAACTGTATCAGTGATGGTGCCTAGGTCAGAGTGAATACTAGTGACTTTATCCTTATAGTACTTAGCACACTTGCCACTAGGGGTGTACACGACCCCCCGCTCCGCTTCTCTTCCAGATCCACGATTTGTGGATCGGGCCGCTCCGCCCCTGCTCCGCCTATGTCCGCTCTGCTCCGCTGCGGAGCTCTGGATCCAGATCGGAGCTCCGTTTCCCCCCCCCCATAGGCTTGCATTAAGCTAAAAAAGTATACAACTTTTTTTCTGTTAAAGTTAGAAACCTCAAGTTTGGCGCAATGACACCTCATGGATGTATACACACGCACGCCAAGACTCAAGGCAGTCCCATCATCCCCTGATTTTTGGGGAATTTATGAAAATCCAACACCCCATTCACACCCCTTTCAATAGCTCCGTCAATTTGCACGTTAGAAACCTCAAACTCACCACCATGACAGCTTATTCAGGGATACACATGCATGCCAAGACTCAAGGCAGTCGCATCATCCCCTGATTTTTGGGGAATTTATGAAAATCCAACACCCCATTCACACCCCTTTCGATAGCTCCGTCAATTTGCACGTTAGAAACCTCAAACTCACCACCATGACAGCTTATCCAGGGATACACATGCACACCAAGACTCAAGGCAGTCGCATCATCCCCTGATTTTTGGGGAATTTATGAAAATCGGGCACCCCATTCACCCCCCTTTCGATAGTTCCATCAATTTGCACGTTAGAAACCTCAAACCCAGCACCATGACAGCTTATCCAGGGATACACACGCACGCCAAGACTCAAGGCAGTCCCATCATCCCCTGATTTTGGGGGAATTTATGAAAATCCAACATCCCATTCACACCCCTTTCGATAGCTCCGTCAATTTGCACATTAGAAACCTCAAACTCGCCACCATGACAGCTTATCCAGGGATAAATATGCACGCCAAGACTCAAGGCAGTCGCATCATCCCCTGATTTTGGGGGAATTTATGAAAATCCAACACCCCATTCACACCCCTTTCGATAGCTCCGTCAATTTGCACGTTAGAAACCTCAAACTCACCACCATGACAGCTTATTCAGGGATACACATGCATGCCAAGATTCAAGGCAGTCGCATCATCCCCTGATTTTTGGGGAATTTATGAAAATCCAACACCCCATTCACACCCCTTTCGATAGTTCCGTCAATTTGCACGTTAGAAAACTCAGACTCACCACCATGACAGCTTATCCAGGGATACACACGCACGCCAAGACTCAAGGCAGTCCTATCATCCCCTGATTTTTGGGGAATTTATGAAAATCGAGCACCCCATTTGCAGACGTGGACTGTTCTCTGACATTTGGACAGATAAAAAAAAGGGAAGTGGGCACACTCATAGCTGCCATCTAGACCCACAATCATGCCAAGGTACAAGGCAATCCCATCATCCCCTGATTTTTGGCAGGGCTTAAACCTGCAGACAGCTCAATGGGGCCATTTCAAAGGAAATCCCAAGATGCCATGAATTGAGGAGTAGAGACCATCAACCTAATATGAATCTTCTTCCACACTTGAAAAATAGATTTGAAACTTCCAAAACTCCAAGTGAGCGCAGGAAGGACTTCTCCCCTGAGTCAAAGCCAGACACAAACTATCCCTGCGAGGCGGGCAGGGGTGGAGGGAGGGAAGGCAGGCAGGCAGCAGACATTTCTGGGGGCATAAGGAAGTGAGCCAAGGATAAGCCAGTAATGCATATAAAATGGAAATAAATAAATAAATAAACAAAGGAGGAGTGGAATTAAAAGCAGCAGTGTTGCTGAATAAACAACAAGAATAACTTTTTTTAAAAGGCTATATCTGTCTTTTACCAGTAAGAGGGGGACGTGCGCAGGGGAGGGGAAGCATCTGCCAATTTGACTGGTCCTAGTAGTGACCAGTCTTTTAAGAAGCAACGCTCTCAGTTCAACTCATGAAAGGCATTGCTTCACCACGCTACGCTCTTGGGCTGAGACCCAGTCTTAAGAAGTAACGCTCTCACTTCAACTCATGAAAGGCATTGCTCCACCGGGTTACTCTCTTTGGAGGGCTCTGATGGCCCTCCAAGTACAGGAGAGAGTGAGGGCACGTCCACATGGCATGCCCTAGGGGAGCTCATCCCCTTGCACCACATCTTTTCAGTTGTTCCCCAAAGTTAGGGTGGGTAGCAGTGCTCTCTTATTATTGGCTTAGTATATGATTTCGGGTTGTGTTTGTGCATTTGGTGGGGCTACTGTTTTAAAAAAACACTGGGAAAAGTCCGTTCAGACTAAGAAAGAGAAGTTCCTAGAATCCCAAGTTACCTGTTTTGCCTATCCCCTCCTCCAACTTTGGGATCATGTGATCATGACCGGGAGTTGACTCTGCCCCTCAGCCCTTCGGAAAAGGTATTTTTCCCGCTGGTTTTTTTAAAAATTCTAGCACGCGACCCACACCACGCAGAGAGCTGAGAGTGGCCTCAAAATGACCCCCATCCACGACTCTCTGAGCACAAGAAGTTTCAGAAAGATAGCTTCAAAAACAACACAGTTATCCCCTTTTCTTTTCCGCAATTCAATCCTATGGGTGAAATGTTTCAAAATGGCGATCGGATCGGTCCGCGGAAAGAGAAGCGCTCCGAAAATGGGCGCTTCTCTTCACCTTGCTTCTAGGGGTCCGCGGTCCACTTCTACTCCGCCTCTGGGCAAGGCGGAGCAGGCCAATTTGCTCCTGCTTCTACGCTTCTAATCGGAGCGGAGCACATGCCTACTTGCCACAGCAGGCTTCCCAGGATTCCAAGATATCCTTCCCAGTGTCTAAATGTAATAGCCACCTTCACCACTTGAAAAAGCTCTGCCAAATGGCTACTTAAGGATGCAATGAAGGAGGAGAAATAGCATCACTGAAAAGGAAATTCAATGCCATGGGCTTTGTTGAACTGAGTACCAGAGTACCAGATTCAGTCTACAACCACAACCGAAATGAAAAGTAAGATACCCTTTCATGAGACAGGCGTTTGAGGGCATTTGTGCTTTTATAAATGAGAAAGCTTCCGAGAAGAAATACTCTATTTGCTAAAGGAGATTCATAGCCAGTATATGTCATTAGTAATAGAAACTGGAGAGCTGAATACACGGATTCAGCAGACACATTTGCTCTTCAGCACCTGCAGGCGAAGCTCTTTGCATGGCATGGAAGTGGTGTCTAGAAGGATGTGCAGTTTCAGTGTCAAGTTCAAAAATTCCATGAACTTAAGAAGAGGCCTGCCAGAACAGACCATTGGCCCATCCACTCCAGAGTCGTGTTTCCCACTGTAGCCAGCCAGATGCTTTTGAGAAGCCCACAAACAAGATATGAAGGCAACACCCATTTCCTGTTGTTTTTCCCAAGGTGCATATAGCTAACATGATTAGTAGCCATTGGTAGATGTATCCTCCACAAATTTTTCTAATCTCCTTTTAAAGCCATCTAAGCTAGCAGACATCTTCTGGCAGTGGATTTCACACAGAGTGGAATCCACAACTCTCTCTCTCTCTCTCTCTCTCTCTCTCTCTCTCTCTCTCTCTCTCTCTCTCTCTCTTTTTGTCTAAACTTCTAGCATGTCTTCCCCCTGTAGTCATTTTGTTCCCTAAACTGCAAAGTCCCAAATAATGTATCTTCTCATAAGGAAGTTGCTTCAGTTCCCTGATCATTTTGGTTGCCCTTTTCTGCACCTTCCCCGTTCTACAATATCCTTTGTCAAGATGCAGAAATGTATTCTATGAACTTCCAGGTGTTGTTGCCCCATAGAGTTGTATAAAGCAGGGGTGTACTACTTGTGGCACAGGGGGCACAGGGCTTCCCATGGATAGCCTGGCCCCTTGCCACCACTTCCAAACTCCCTCCCCACTTGTGCTCACCACTCCTTCCCCCAGAGATCCTGATACAGATTGATCTTCTCCCCACAACTTCTACTAAGGAAGAAACAGTGGTCTATATCAGGATCACAGTGATGTGCATGTTTGTATATGTCTCTCTGCCTGTGTGTGCATGCCCACATATGTGTACACATTTGTATACCCAGTCCCCGACCCCTGAGCTAGCCTCATATCTGGTCCTCAGGACCCAAAAGGTTGTGCATCCCTACTAGAAAGGCTGTATGATGTCAGCAGTTTTATTAGCAGTTTTTAATTTCCTAATGATCCCTGGCATGGAATTCACAATTTTCATAGCTATCACACAGAGCTCCATCAGACGAGAATTTTATTGCATGCTCGTTACTGGGCATTCATGGATTTTCGCGGGGCCCTCGCACAGCATCGTCTGCCTCACACATGCCTCCTGCCCCTTCTAGCCTTCTTCATGTGATTAAAAAATAACACCCCAGTAAGTCCAACTTATTTTTAAAGATGGAATTTGCCGCTAACTCCTGTTGTGTGAAGGAGAAGCAGCAGAATCAAAATGGCCCACTGAATAGGCCACATGCACATTGTTTACTTCCTCTTTCAAAAGAGGAAGTAATGAGGGACAAATGCAGTGACAGAGAAGCAACGGTAAGCAAACGCGATTTTCCCCTCTGTGATGACGTTCACAGACATCTCCATGCCTGAAAAGATCCTGCTGCTTTTTTTCAGAAATCCTTGCAAATCATGCTGAAGCTTGCAGAAAGACGAACAGATTACTAGGTGAGCTGGTAAGATAATTCCAGCATCAGTAGAAATAGAGGGCTTTTCTTTCTTGATCTTTGAGGAGCATGCCTGCATCTATGACTGCTTGATGTTGGGTGTTTTTAAAACTCTGCATGTAACACCATTTAAAATTTCTTTTCAATGTTACTAAGTTGGGGGGGGAAACGGGACCCCAAAACAATGAACTTTACTATTTTACAAAATCTTGCAAGGAAAGCAGCATCTGTCAGTGCAGAGAGACAAAGGAACTCAATTTGTGCTAGCCTAGAAGCAGGGGAGGGAGAAGCATGATGTAGCTATAATGAGAAACTGAAAGATTGACGTGAAAAAGATGGGACAGGCAGGAGAATATAAATAGTAGCGGCAGCTTGTTTGTAACTTTCATTTTTAGGTGGGGATGATTGACACATGGATGGGTTGGATGAAGGTAACCTCCCTGATCTTTAACTTGTGGGTCATATGGAAAAAACTTTGAGAAAATACTCTCAACATGTAGATGTCAGCATGAGTGACAGCTGCATGTGAGGTGAATTGCATTTACTTGCTTTTTTACATGCATCACTTCACAGAAATGATGGCTGCCATTTGAACAAAAAGACATCCTCCTAGACCAGGGTCAAGAAGCTGACAGTGCCCACCCATTAATAGAAAACACTGTCATTTAAAATAAAATGCTGTGAGGATAACTTTAAAAAAAACCACCATATTAGCCAACAGAGGATACTCTCAGTTTATGAATGTGAATTACACGATACCGTTCCAGTATTAATGTACAGCACAGCGTGTGGTACAATTTTCATCTGTAACCGTATCTATAGAATGCCATATGGCTGACAGCATGTTCTACACATGTCATGGCTCCTCTATTTCCTAGCTATCTACATCTTATTTACTTCTCTCTAATTATCTTGTTTGGAGGGAGAGGAGGGAAAGGAAGCCAATGAGAATATTAAGATCAAGCACAAGTGACATCTTCTATTCAAGGACTTAATTTTAGCATTTTCTGGGATATTAAAAGAAAACTCCCTGAAATTCTGATCTGATTAGTTAATAACTGCTACTTCCTGACAGGCGATCACAATCTGAAAATATCACACATGTTCCCCATTTTCTGCAGTTTTACTCTGGGTCATCATTTCCCAGTTGTTGAGAAACATCCACCTGGTATCATATCTGCCAGAGATCCCAGGAGGGAGATCTGGGGTTTTGCGTACCCAGCAGAAAGAGGAATTGTGGCAACAAAAAATGGTGAAGAATGTTTAGTGAAATTTAGCACATATTTTCCAGTCTACTACTGAATAATAATAAGCTGCTGGCTACATGTCCAAGCTGGAAGTGTTTATTTCAATGTACAGTTTAAGCTATCACATAAGCTCAGGGCATCCTACACATAAAATAATGTGTTATCAATAAAGAGTGGGTCATTGTATTAAAAAAACCCATATTAGGGTGCAATCCTATGCATTTTAGACAGAAAAAAGCATGCTGTCTGGGGCATGCTGGGAGCTGTAGGCCTTTTTTCTGTATAAACATGCATAGGATTGAGCCCTAATATTATTGTTTTTAATACAATGACCCACTATTTATGTTTTAAACAAGAGCAGTGCAATTTCCCATTTTGTTCATTGTTCCCTCACCAATGATTAGGCCCCATCAAGCCAATTCTCCATGTTTCATATCAGAACGACATGGATGAGAACAATATATTTCCGTACCCATGTATTCAATAGAAAATATTACTAGGAAGATGTACACACACACACACACACACACACACACACACACACAGAAGTTGTTCACATATGAAGTTGTGAAGAGAAAGGGGCGCAAAGAAAATCTCCATCCCAAATTTTAAAAGATCATGTTCTCTCTCTCTCTCTCAAAACATAGGAATGAAGTGTGTCAAAACTGAAGAAAAGTCTTAATGTTATACAAGACTGATATGTCTAACTGTCACCAAGCAAAAATATCTCATATTTTCAAAATATTTCAAGAAGAAGACTGTTCAATTTGTATTTTTATATGTTGAAAAGAAAAGAAAAAGTAGTATGGGATTATCCTTTCTTTAAAAAATCATAAAACATTGAAAATAAACTGCACTCAACACTATGGTGTATAATTAGTTGCTCAATTTTCTTCCTAGCCTAGTTAACCCATGTGCTCCACAGATGAATGCATTGTATTTGAGCCTCCGTTTGTTGGTTATTCAGTCCTTGATAAATCTCAACCAACTGTGTGCACTATCTCTGATGAAAAGTATTGCCTTTGAATTGACACTAGATGATGCATAATCTGTGAGAGCTCATTCACATATGCAAATCAGCATTTGGGTTGGTGAAAAATGAAATACATACATGTGTGAATGAGCCCTAACATTTCCATTTGGGGGAGGCTTGCTGGTAACATCTTCCATGAGATTTTCTCATTCACTGAATGGTTACTTCATATGATGACATGTTCCTCGATTAAGTGAAAACAGTGCTTATTTTAAATACAACTGCCCCTATATTTTGAATGATACTCACAGCCATTTTCATTGTTGGTCATCCTGAGCTTTGTGCTAGAGACAAATTCCATTAATGCTTAGTTTTCCAGAAGCCAGAGTCCTTTTACCTAAATGCCATGTTAATTATGCAAAGCAAGTCTGTTTCACATACTGGAGTGTGAAACTTATTTCTCCAGACAAAGGCACTATCTTGACAAGGACACATTGTTGCCTCAAGCCCCCAAAACCAGGTGCATTTGTGCTCCTGTGGGTTGTCTCCACACTAAGGAGTGAGCCTGGGAGGAGGAGCACCTACACCTCCGTGCCTCCCTCCATTTATTTATTTTTTACCTCTTTCCCCCTGCTGAGCTCTGCCGACATGTTTGTCCATTGTTGGAGGTGCAGAGATGTTCCAGCAGCCGTTTGGCATCGCCATTGGCTGGGACACGCCTATGCTGTAACACCAGAGGAAGGTGACACATGGCAAATGCACGTCGGCGCCTTGCTCTCAGGAAAAAGTCGGGGTATGTCCCCAACTTTTTTAAACCGGAGCTTCAGGGGAATGCCCTTGGACAGCTCTGCAATGGCTGCTGCATCATATAAATGACTTAGCGCCATTGCAGAGCCACCCCGGGGCTTTCTCCTCATCAAGACAAGCCCAAAGAATTATTCTTCCATAGGTTTCCCTAAACAAACCTAATTTTCACATCAGAGGTGCCGGCGGCTCCAAAGGGGGGCTTTGTGCAGCCACACAGAAATAGAGAAGTGACTATTACACCAAATACGATATGATTACAAACCAAAGGAATGACTTCTTATTTTTTTTTTATTTATTTATTTACTAGCTGTACCCTGCCACGCGTTGCTGTGGCTCAGTCTGGTTAAATTGAAAAGAAAGAAAAGACAAAGCGGATGTTTCTAATATGTTTAATTTCACAATGCTTGTGGATATACAATATTTTTAGTTGTTCTATTGTCTGTGTAGATATAGAGATTGTCTGGTTTGCCGACTCTAGAACACACAACATATAATTGTCCATGTGAGAAGCAATCTGTGTCTAGATGTAAACCGCACAATTCTAAAGATTGGCCCTGAGCTTTGTTGATGGTGATTGCAAACGCCAATCGAATTGGGAATTGCAATCTCTTAAATTGAAATGGCATATCTGTTGGAATCATAGGAACGCGAGGAATGAGGACATCTTCACCTCTGAAAGGTCCTGTCAAGATTGATCTCCGACTATAACAATTGCCACTTCGTCTATAGTTGGAGCATTGAATCTTCGCACATGTTCTCCAGCGGGCGTTTTGTCAGCATGAATAACAATCTTGTGTGCATCAGATGGCATCATGTCAATTGCTGTTTTGAACAAATGTACTAAATTGTTTTTTTCGTGAAGTAGCTGTTGCAGTTTTGAAACGATGGACCTTTTTATGCCAGTATAAATTCCGCAGCGTGCATTCAATTCATCATTGCCATCACAAATGAAATACATTTGTAGGAATTTATGTTGACTATTTTCGTGAAGTAGCTGTTGCAGTTTTGAAACGACGGACCTATTTATGCCGGTATAAATTCCGCAGCGTGCATTCAATTCATCATTGCCATCACCAATGAAATACATTTGTAGGAATTTATGTTGACTATCTTGAAACAGAAGGAAGGAGCCGGCTTTATGATAAATTTGTCCTTTGACTTTGAAAGTTGGCATAAATGGAGCTGTGATGATTTCTGCGCCGAACGACGTCATTTGGAAGCATGAGTTGTATTTCCTGATGTTAGATAGGAAATGCTTTGATTCCGCGGTATATCCAGCAAGCAAAGTTTGTAATGGCTCTGGTGGTTCTCCAAGTTGAGGCAGTTTAATTTTTCCAGCAGCGCAACACATTCCTTTTGTTTCTCCATTAAATTTAAGAGCCTTGCAATAAGGACACACTTCAGTCACAGTGCCGATGAGAACATGCTGCCTCAAACTATAATCATCAGCTGGGTAGTACCGGAATGCAAGGCGATTGTAATCATGTGATTGTTTACCACGGAGTCGTGTTTGACGCTGATGTGCTGTTTCTCGTTGACGTCTTTCAGCCGCTCTCAGCCTGTCGCGTTCATTCTGTTGAGAACAAAGCAGATCTGAAGCTGTAGAACGCGATTGCCGTGCTCGCAATCATGCATCCTCAAGTCTGGCTGAACGTTGCTTGCCTGGTTCCTTGGCACGTATTTGAGGCATTCTTTTTCTTTTTTTCTCGTTTGCTGATGCCCGTTCTTCCTCAGTCTGATTTGCAATTTCTCGTCGCAGTGCTTCCTCTCTGCGAGTACGGCGACCTAAGTGTGATCTTCTGTGAGGCATTATTTGGATGAAGTAAAGCAGATTGTTTGGTTTTTAAAAAAGGATGTTTTTACGTTGAGGAGGTTAGTGGAAACTCATGGCAGTTACCTTTCTTCTGAACGTGTAACTGTCACAGGTGTGACATCTATATTCACTCAGCCAATTGCGAGAGTACATGCAAATAGGAGAGGAGGCAGAGGGAGCAGATTGGCCTACTGGTTGGTGATGTCACAATGATCAGCAGGACTGGTTTTGAGGAGGCCTATTTCTTCAATTTTAAGACAAACCTTTGACCCCATAGAGAACCTAGTTACATAACAACGCTCGCGTATTCGAACGCAACGCTGTGTCAAAATTTCAAAGCAATTGGTGAAGAACTTTCGGAGATATAAAAGCATGTTTTTACGGTGAGGAGGTTACTGGAAACTCCTGGCAGTTACCTTTCTTCAGAACGTGTAACTGTCACAGGTGTGTTGTGGTTAGGTTTTTACCCACAGAAGGAAAAGGACTCTAAAGAGTTAAAAAGATGTCCTTGGCCAGATTGTCTCTGCCAGGAGAAGTCCAGTATGAAGCAGATTCTTCCCTGGCCTACGTGCGGTACGAGATGTACAAGATGAAGAGACTATTGGTTAATTGGGCCAAGGAGAAAAGTGTATTTAAGAAGTCCATGTTGTATGGCTTCTTACTGCTGGAACTTACTGCTGGAACTTACTGCTGGTACTTACTGCTGGAACTTACTGCTGGAACTTACTGCTGGAACTTACTGCTGCAACTTACTGCTGGAACTTACTGCTGGAACTTACTGCTGATGTTATACTGCTACGTTGTTGCTGTACTGTGAAAGGACTGTATATATGACCATTTATTCTGTAAGTAATTTATTTAGTGTCAGTAAAGCTTCTTACTGACCAAAGACCGTGAGTGCTTCTTTTTGTTCCTAAATTCAAGCTGAAACCATTTCCAGACTCTACGCTGCTGCTATTTCGCACTCTGCTATATTTTTGGGTAAGAAATTACCCCGATAGGTTATGCGCCCAGAGAAAGTCTGGAAGGCATAATTTTTGGTTGCTGGAAAGCTTGAGAGCAAAGGAACGCTGGAGGGAAAGACGGAGTCGAGCTCAGGCAGTTCATCGAGCTCAGACGGGTCTGTATCCAGTGTGAGTCGCGCTCCAGCCCAGCCGGTGAGGATGGCCCAGGTTCAGATGGCATCCAGTATTCCGGTGGAACGGCTGAATGAGAGAAATTACTTAACGTGGTCATTCAAGATGGAAATGTTTTTGAAGCGGGACAGATGTTGGAACGTCGTGAGTGTCCCGAGGCCGGTTGGTCAGACTGCTCAAGAAGCACAAGTGTGGGAAGAGCAGAATGAAAGGGCCAAAGCAAACATTGTCTTGAGTATGGAGGACTCGCAAATTGTCCATATCAACAGAGATGAGACGGCAAGAGACAGCTGGAATGCGCTGAGACAGATTTATGTGCGTGCGTCGGCAAGCACACGGCTGAGCCTCACCAGAGAGCTGTATCGGTTAAAGTTGGAGGAGGCTGGAAGTTTGGCAAATCATCTCCAACAGGTGAGATCTCTATTTGTCCAGTTGCAGGAGGTCGGAATCGTTTTTACGGAAGAGCATAAGTGCTACCTGATTTTGGGGTCGTTGCCTCAAAGCTGGGACGTTCTGACAACCAGTCTGGAAAGTATGAAGACTGATGAACTCACTCTTCATTATTTGACGGGTCGTTTGCTCCAAGAAGAGAAACGGCGTCTTTCCAGGAAGGAGGAAAACTGCCAGGAAAGGGTTAAGCAGTCAGCCCTTGGCAGCGGAGAAAGAATGCAGAAAGATAAGTGTTTCCAAGGCAACAGTGTGGAGAGAACCGCAGTTGCAGTAAGAAAGTGTTATTTTTGTAAACAGCCGGGTCATATCAAACGCTTCTGTAAAAAGAGGAAGAAGGGAGTTACACAGGCTGGAGAGGAGAAGGAATGCTCGAATGCATTTGTTTCAGCCACAGTGAGGTGTAACGAGGCCCAAGAGGTTTGGCTGATTGATTCTGCGTCGTCCAGAACAATTTCTAATAATCCAGAGGCGTTTCGGAAGTTGGAACCAAGCAAGGTGAAGTCAATCACGCTTGCAGATGGACGAACGTCGAGGGTGGAAGGAATTGGCTGTTGCTACGTTCCATGTCTGCAAAAGGAGTGTGAACAGGTTCTGTATGTTCCAGATTTAGATTTTTGTCTCCTTTCTGTTAGTGCTCTAACGTCTGAAGGATACGTTGTTACGTTTCAGAAGGATGAGTGCCAAGTGATTAAGGATGGACAAAATGTGGCACTGGGACATGTTAAAAATGGACTGTTTTACATGGGTGCAGGTAAAGAAAGGGTGGCACAAACTGGTAACGTGCCAGACCATAAAAATTGTGTTCATGAGTTGCACAGGCGTTTAGGTCATGCAAGTTTTAAAGTGTTAAGTCACATGCCTCAAGTGTGTACAGGGTTAAGCTTGCGAAACTGTAAAAATTTCTTGGATTGTTCAATCTGTCATCAGACCAAATCCCGGGTGCAGAACATCTGCAGGAAAAGTGACAGGGTGTCACAAAAGCCTTTTGAACTGGTGTTTATTGACTTGGTAGGGCCATTCACGCCTACACAAGGGGAATCCAGTTACGTGCTTGTAATTCTGGATGATTATACACGCTTTAGTTGGTGTTATTTACTGAAGCGAAAATCAGAAGCTTTTGAAACTTTTAGGGATTGGAAAACTTGGGCGGAAAAGTTCTTTAACAAGCCCATTATTTCTGTGCAGTCGGACCGTGGGGGTGAGTTTGTTTCTGGAAGGTTCTGTGAGTGGTTTAGGAAAACAGGAATCACACACAGGTTAATAGATCCCCAAACTCCTTTTCAAAATGGGTCAATTGAGAGAAGAATTGGAGTACTTCAAATGAAGAAAGATTCTCTCATGGCTGATGCAAACGCTGAGCAAGATTTGTGGGGAGAAGCATTTTTAACCGCAAACTATCTGTGTAATAGAACCTGGAGCAGGGTTACAGGCAGTTCGCCTTACTGTTTACTTTTTGGTTCAAAGCCAGATTTGTCTCACTTGAGAACATGGGGGTCTTGGGCATACGTGCATATCCCAAAGTCCAAAAGATCTAAAGGTGAAACCAAGTCTGTGAAATTACGTTTTGTGGGTTATTCTGGCATGCAATCCAAATCTTGGCGTTTTTCCCTAAGTCATGGGAAGGTGGTTGTTTCTAGGTCTGCTACTTTTCAGGAGGCAGGTTGGGACAGGATTCAAGGTTCCCAAGTTCTGTTAGAAACTGTGAACAACCAGGAGAAAACAGTAACTCAGGGGTTAACTTCTCAGAGCCCTCACATCTCTGAGAAGAGTGTTTCCACTCCCAAAAGTGGAAGGGAGGAGGGAAATGAAAGGGAGGAAGAAATTTCCAGTGTACCTCGTCGTTCACAAAGAAAAAAACAAAGGAATTCCACCTTTAAAGTATTCAGATGAATTCAGTGTATGTTGTGTGAAGTCTGAACCTGAGAGTTACAGTGATGTGTTGAAATTGTCTGAACAAGAGCAAGAAAAGTGTTTTCAGGCAGCGAAAACTGAAAGGGGGTGTTTTCAAACACACGTGTCTGTATGCAAAGGGGCAAGCAAAAGAGTACATGATTGTGGAGCTAGTGGTTCGTCTACTGGTGGCAGGGAGTTCCCAAGACCACATTCAAGAAAACTCAGCCCAAAGCTGCAGGAAGGGTTGAAACTGAAGTCTCTGGGGAAAGTTAGGTGTTACCTTGGTGTAGAGGTAGAAAAGTTTCCAAAGGAAATTACCTAAAAAGCCAGAAGCAGAAAGTTTTAAAATTGCTGAAAGTTTGCAAGTTGGAAGATTGCAAAGTAGTTCAACGCCCCAAAGCACAAAGTTTTTCAACAGTGCTTGGAAGAAGAAGAAAAGAAAAGCTTACATATAAATAAGTCTCTGGGAAATGTAACACACAGAGAAATGTACACAATGTTGGGATTGTTGTAAACATGTAAAGTTGATTTCTTACAGGTGAAATGTAATGAAATGTAAATTGTATTTTTTCTGTAGTTAAAAATGAAAGGGTGTTGTGGTTAGGTTTTTACCCACAGAAGGAAAAGGACTCTAAAGAGTTAAAAAGATGTCCTTGGCCAGATTGTCTCTGCCAGGAGAAGTCCAGTATGAAGCAGATTCTTCCCTGGCCTACGTGCGGTACGAGATGTACAAGATGAAGAGACTATTGGTTAATTGGGCCAAGGAGAAAAGTGTATTTAAGAAGTCCATGTTGTATGGCTTCTTACTGCTGGAACTTACTGCTGGAACTTACTGCTGGTACTTACTGCTGGAACTTACTGCTGGAACTTACTGCTGGAACTTACTGCTGGAACTTACTGCTGCAACTTACTGCTGGAACTTACTGCTGGAACTTACTGCTGATGTTATACTGCTACGTTGTTGCTGTACTGTGAAAGGACTGTATATATGACCATTTATTCTGTAAGTAATTTATTTAGTGTCAGTAAAGCTTCTTACTGACCAAAGACCGTGAGTGCTTCTTTTTGTTCCTAAATTCAAGCTGAAACCATTTCCAGACTCTACGCTGCTGCTATTTCGCACTCTGCTATATTTTTGGGTAAGAAATTACCCCGATAAGGTGTGACATCTATATTCACTCAGCCAATTGCGAGAGTACATGCAAATAGGAGAGGAGGCAGAGGCAGCGGATTGGCCTACTGGTTGGTGATGTCACAATGATCAGCAGGACTAGTTTTGAGGAGGCCTATTTCTTCGATTTTAAGACAAACCTTTGACCCCATAGAGAACCTAGTTACATAACAACGCTCGCGTATTCGAACGCAACGCTGTGTCAAAATTTCAAAGCAATCGGTGAAGAACTTTCGGAGATATAACGACAGTAACGAACGGTCTTTTTCATTTTTATTTATATAGATTTAT
Source organism: Elgaria multicarinata webbii (assembly GCF_023053635.1). Taxonomy (NCBI): domain Eukaryota; kingdom Metazoa; phylum Chordata; class Lepidosauria; order Squamata; family Anguidae; genus Elgaria; species Elgaria multicarinata. The sequence continues at coordinate 74,523,421 of NC_086178.1, read as the reverse complement.
TGCATTTTTATACCACCCAATAGACGAAGCTCTCTGGGCAGTTTACAAAAATTAAAACCATAAATACCATTCAAAATATAAAACAAAGAATATAAAAGCATAATATAAAATGCAATATAAAAACACAAAAATATAGGGCTGTATACAGAGGATACTCTTATGGCAGGAGAAGACTTTTCAGAGCCCTGCTGTTTGACATTCTGTTATTTGCGGTTTTATTCATTTATTTCACAACTGTACAGCCTACTTTAAATAATCCTCGTAATTATTTCTAAATGTGATATACATTAACACAGGGAGATTTGTGGCCCGGAATCTTTTAAGTGCTTAGCAACACCAGTGTGTACTGAAAGCTCACAACACTGATCCTTCATTTGAGATTTCAGAGCTGAGAGCATTTTTGTATGCCTCTCACTACTACTCCCTAGTCTGTAATATTCCAAATTCTCTGAAAACCTAAATATTTTAAATAAACGCATTACGCAAATCAAGTCAAGTACATGTTTATATTTTATATAATCTATTCCATACATAAATTTGGAGGGGCCCTTTTTTGATACTAAGCATCACCAGTTCTGTTTAAAAAAACCACAACATACCATTATTATTATTATTATTATTATTATTTATTTATTTATTTATATAGCACCATCAATGTACATGGTGCTGTACAGAGTAAAACAGTAAATAGCAAGACCCTGCCGCATAGGCTTACATTCTAATAAAGTCATAGTAAAGCAATAAGTAGGGGAAGAGAATGCAAACAGGCACAGGGTAGGGAAAAAGTAACAGTATAACTAACAGTCTAAAGTCCGAGCAACATCAAGTAGCTTAAAGTAATGTCTTCACCTGGATCAGACCCTCTCGAGAAGGTTCAGCCGTTTTCACTGCATCTTCGACAAGCCACCAGGAGTTGTGCAAATAAATTGCTAAAACTGTATTTTCATCTTGTGAATCAATTAAAACCAGAAGCCTACGTTTCAAAACAATACAAACAAATCTTGTTCTCCTGTATCTGTTTGCTTTTCCTTTCCAGTCTACTGGAAACTAGAAAGGACAAGCAAATTTATAGTATTTGATACTATAAATTATAGGACATCTAGGAGAAAAAAGATACAAAGTAAATTAGAAGCTACTTTCTTATTGTACTTTCTGATTTAGTCATATTTAAAGTACTCCCACTAAAATCAATGGGACTTAAATTAATCATGACTACCTTAAGTTCAAAACCAAATCTGGATCCAAACCAGGGCTGGTGGAAGCTCTCTTGCCGTGTTAGGCAGAAGAGCACATATGCACCTCTCCTGTGTCTGCCCCCCACCCCATGACAGTGTAACAGCCTACAAAGCTGTTTATGGAAACATATTCTTTTCAAGTACCAGCAATTGAAGCATGCATTTGTAAAAATGTTCTCTCAATGATCTGACCTGCTTGAGAGTATATTTTTTTGAATACCATACCTTCCTTTCTCCCTCCTTCAAAACACAGGCTATGAATCTCAAGTGACCCTAATTTTTCACAGGCTAGGGGAGGAAGACCATTTCAATGAATCTAGCATCAGGCCTTTGTAAAGATGTTCTTCTGCTGGGGAGGGGGGCAGGGGGAGCGGTGTGTTTCAAGTGATTGCAATGGCTAAGGGAATTTGAGGATCCCTGGCCCTCCCCAAGAATCCTTTCGGTAGGGTCGATGGTATATTTGTTCTCATGTGCTGATGGATGACTCTTGAAAAGCAGTCACTTAAGGTTAAAAGCATCATGAATGTACAGAAGGATGTAAGTGTTAGAAGAACAGTGTATGAGAAAAATGCATTATATAGCAAAACCTGAAGAGGTGGAGCACAAATTGGATTGATGGATACTTTTCATAATGCATTCTAAAATCTTTTGTAAGAGCTGCTGTTTTCTCCCTATCCACTGCGTAGATGTATTTTTATAATTAGCATTTTTGGGGATTTGGCTCTTTTAGTTAATCATTAACCTTCAAGCGTGAAGTGGTGCATTGGAAAGTAAGAGGCCACTGTGTTGAGCAGCAATGGGAGTAGATGGTGGTTAGGCAGATGCCTTTCCCAGAAAGTATTGCAAGGCGGTAGAGGTATGGAGGTTGTCACTATATCGGTACCCAGCAGTTGTTGGACAGCAGTACTCAGAATGGTTGCTGTCATCATGACCTGCATTTCCACTGACCTCCGTGGTGCTGAAGGAACAATCTTCATTGCTCTATTACCAGCTCAAAATGCTTTGTACATTAAGGGAGATTCCAACCTGGCTGTGCATTCAAATATACATTTGAATGCATCCCCCATGGGAAATCTGAGGAGGCACATTTCCATGCAGGGCTGTACTATCAACCCTGTTAAAGAATTCTGACATCAGCATTCAGAATTCTGACAACAAGTCGGACTAATGGCATGGAATACAAATTAATGCAGCACATGTAGGCAGGCACAAGAATACTTTCTCAGTCAGCAAAAATAATTTCTGAATCAGCTCTGATCCGTAACATAAGAGTATTGGAAGCTGGAAGTGTGTGGAGAGGTGCTGGTGTTCTCTGCTAAGCTTGTGCTGATATATACTCCAAACCCAGTGCTTATTAGACTGGATAAACTATCTGTTTGGTCAAATAACGTTGGTTCTGTATTCTTGTGGCATCCAAAGCATCTGGCTAGCTTTATTCTTTTCTTCCTTACATTTTGCATTTGCTGTTTTTCATCTACAAAAGTCCACAGGTGTCTTGAAGCATGGAGACGCATGCGGTGCTTGGCTTTTCTGCTGGCTCTCCATGCAAAAACATGCCACATGTGGTGTTATGGAGAATGCCAATATTAAGCCATAATTACTGACTCATTTTGCCCTTGTAAGATACTGACCAGCTTGTCAGTGGGCACCATGCCATCCTAATAGATATGGCAGGCATCCGTTAGCCAAGAGACCATGTATGGGCATTAGTGTGTTTGCTAAACAAATGGTTCCCAGCCTGGGAGATTGGAACAGCTGTCAATCATCAAGTCATAATTTTATCGTTATATGGATGTGCTACCTTTAATCCATCTTTTAACATTAAACCATCATGTAAGGTTAAAATATATATATATTTATTTTTTAAAAAATGTTTATCTGCCTTTCATTCCAAGAACCAAAGTATGCAACAAATATACTACAATGAAAACTTAAAAGAGCATTACAAGAAAAACAGATCAAAGGCATTAAAACGATAGCCAGCTAAAACCTCACATTAACATCACACTATGCCTGGGCAAATAAATACATTTTAATGATAGCAGAGTCAACACCAGTCAAATTGAATGAGAATGGCATTTCAGAGACAGGACACCACAAAGAAGGCCCTCTGCCTAGTTTAGAAGTGCAGAACCTCAAGTCCAGGGGCCACATTTGTGTAACCGTAGTATAACCCATGCCCACTGGGTTTGCATGTCATGACTGTGATGTTACACATCGGTGTATAATAAATCTATGGTTATGATACTGTATTATAGCTCTTTGTTTTGGTGAGTATCTCTAGTGTGAGAGAATGGAGGTGAGTGTCCAGAAGAATGGAAGATTTGTATACGTGAGCTGATCGGCTGAGTGTATGACGGGGGAGCGAAGTGTGTGTGCTATATAAACCATATACTGTGCTGTGTGAGTTAGAGAGGGATATAGATAGGATTTTAGGATTGAGAACTGAGAGAGGGGGGATATTGTGGTGATTGTGCTGAGATCGTTTGGGAGTGTGATCTAGAGTACTGTGTATGAGAGAACATATATTGATAGAGCCATGAAGAGTTACTTGTTTATTTTTCACATTACTGTAATTAATAAAGGATTCTTTGTTTATAAAAAAAAATCTTATGCCTTCTGCTCTTGACTATGTAAGAGGGAGGTAATAAAGGGAACAGTGCCAGCTTATAGAGTGAAGTCTCTGTGTTCTTGCAGATAAGAGGACTAAGTGAGGATTGGGCCTAAGCCTTAAAGGTCCTGATGGCAGAGAAACCCACTGTGTGTGAGAGAAGGTGGTTCTTGCTGGGATGAGAAAGGCTTTAGAGAAGTGGAATTCTCACTAAGGGAAGGCAGGAACACCACAACAACCACCCCCCAAGTCGGCATGGGTTATGCAATGTGGAGCTCATGGGCAACAGAACTCATTTTGGGTGAAATAACCCACAACGAGCTACAACATGTCTTCCAAACCCAATCACGGTTTTGGGGAGTGCATGGGAGCGAGTGAACCTGCTGGCTCCCAATCACTCACCCACTCCCGACTGCTTGCCCTGTGCCAGAGCTATTCTCTATTACATGTGAACTTGGAATTCTGACTTGCTGAGGGAGAAACAGCGCAGAGTTATAACCCAAGATCGTTTAGTGCACTTGAAGCGGGTGAGCAGTCAGGAGCCAACAACCTCACTCACTCCTGCATGCTTCTGAACAACCCATGGTTTTGTACCTGTGGGTTGTTTCAGCATTAGAACCAGGTCAATCTGGATTCCATGACACATCCCCAGGTTAGGTCATATAATAGCATTTTAACTGAGCAGCCTACTATGATTGGGAGTTTTATCTTCTCTCCTCATTGGCCAATATTGCCAATGGGAAGGAAGTTCCTTTTGGAGGACTGGGTACGTCTGCTGTCTAGTGATTGAAAATGGTACTGCAGGATCCAAACACAATGACACATTTAGCTTAATTAAAAATAATTAATGCACTTTAAAAATCAAATAACCCCAAGGTGTGCACCCCTAAGATCCCCCAAGTATGTATGCCATATTATAGTTGTCTAGGTTCCACAGTCCTGATACTATGGGGCTGACAGACAGACAGACAGACACACATACACACACACTTATTATTATTATTATTATTATTATTATTATTATTATTGATAAAGTGACATTCTAGTATCTCAAGAGTTATTGGCCAAATTCAGATAACATGAACTTAAAAATTTTACATGCAGTTGCATGCAGTTACATGCAGTTGAAGTGTAGCCAATTGGGGATGGAAGACTGGATATGTTGTACAGTGTGAGCTCATGCAATATTAAGGGCATAAAATGTAGACGGATGACAAATACCACTGAAATACAAGGGCATCAGTAGAACAAATGGAATTATCCATACTGGAATCTGTCCAGCATCCTTCCTTTTATAGTGGTTTGTATGCATGCACATATTTTCATATACACTATATACAGGTTGTTAACTAAGAGAAGCCTGTTATGAAATCTGTTGTGTTCTGCCATGTCTCTCCAATTCTCTGATGAATATTTATGCCATAATGATGGATTACCCAACCTGATGAACTAGCAACTGGATGCAAAGACGTTTTCGTCTGGACCACTTTATTAAGAAGGGAGGCAATTTTTACTACCTGTTGCAAGCAGACAGTTATAGCAGATCTTCTTGAAGATCAAAGTATGTCTCTAGGGCAGACGGCAAATTAGTGGGAGTTATAAATGAGTGTGCAGTCATTGAAGTCTTGAGAGAACAGTACAAGAGATCAGAGAGTATTCTTTCTTTTTGTTTCTGTCTCACAGTAGACCAGATTACTTTTTTTGATACTTAAAAGCAATAATCATAAGAACTTATAAGAGCAAGCATTTCAGTAGGACACGCTCTGATCACATCACTCCCTCTTGTATAACTTCCATTATGGGCTGTTTTCCTTAATGCAAAATTGGAGATGCTGATCTCAAAGATGTTTCTTTGGGGAATCGTTATCACTTATCTGAATTTGTTCTACTTAATCCTCTGCAGGAATGTTTTTGACAACGTGGGAGTTCCTCATTGTGTGTAAGGAAATATATGAGGCAAAAGGGAAAACAAATAAAAGTACCTTTTTGAAACCTGAAAGAGAATATTATAACAATGGGGAGAATTTAAAATTAATGAAACCAACTGAAAATGTGCAAATGGAGGGCTAGAACTTGAGTTTTAGGTGGAGAAAAATAAATAACGCTAACAGCTAAGACAAATGGAAGGAAATATGATCCCCATAATTCTCAAATTGGAGGTGGGGATATTGAAATGCATCTTTGGAGGAGAGGGCTGTGTGTGTTCTTGATACACTTAAGAAAATATCACGTTTCATTTTCTTAAACCATGCATCTAATGTGGCTGTTTTGAGCAGAGAGGTTGAAAAAGCAAAATAAAATAATAATAATTTAAACTAATTATTATAAAGCAAATTTCATGATCTCAGGAGGCTGACTCGTGGATTTGAATATCTGACATTCTAAGCTAGCCAGTTACAATAATTCTACTAAGTATTTCCACATATGTCTGGTTATAAACAACCCAAGAAAGTGACCCAATAATGTGACTCTATTCCATAATGCCGACAGTAGTTACTGATATTTATCTGCTGGAAATTACACACACACGTACACACACACACCGATGTTACTGTTTGATGAGTGAACAGATTTAAGGTTCTTTCCCCGACCCTCAATGTACTTCAATTTATTTTACATTTCAGCATGCAAATACCATTTTTAGTCTTTGGAATTGTTTATTTGGGATTCTTCTTCTTCTTCTTAAAAATAAATAAATGAGACTCTGTACTACTGAAAGACATAATCTATTAAGGTTGCAATCCTATGCACACTTATCTGGGAGCAAGCCCCACTGAATTCGAAGAGTAGGATTGTTCTTTAATAATTGTTTTGTTAAGATCTTATTTATTTATTTATTTATTTATTTATTTATTGCATTTCTATACCACCCAATAGCCAGAGCTCTCTGGGCAGTTCACAAAAATTAAAACCATTCAAAGTATAAAACAACAGTATAAAACCATAATATAAAATACAATATAAAAGCTCAACCAGATAAAAACAGATAGACTCGTTGCCTTCTAGACCAGCCTTTCCCAGCCCAGCGCCCTTCAATGTGTTAGACTGCAAACCAACATATGGATATCACCCTGACTGTGGATAATGGGAGTTATAGTCCAACACATCTGGAGGGTGCTGGATTGGTGAAGGCTGGTTTAGACCATCTGCCCAAAGGATAGATTTGCATAGGTTTGAAGTATTTTGTTTTGTGTGATGGGGCTTCAATAATTAAGCAGTAGTGCCAGTTCATCAGAAGTGGTCCTGCACACTGGATGGCTGACAGTTACTGGAATCTACAAACATGCCTTATTTCTACTTTGTTCCAAAAAAAATTAAGTTATTATAATTTAGGAAAGGGACTTAAGGTAACACAACAAATTTTGTTGTTAATTCATTCAGTCGCTTCCGACTCTTCGTGACTTCATGGACCAGCCCACGCCAGAGCTTTCTGTCGGCTGTTGCCACCCCTAGCTCCCCCAAGGTCAAGTCTGTCAACTCCAGAATATCATCCATCCATCTTGCCCTTGGTCGGCCCCTCTTCCTTTTGCCTTCCACTTTCCCTAGCATCAGCCTCTTCTCCAGGGTATCCTGTCTTCTCATTATGTGGCCATAGTACTTCAGTTTTGCCTTTAATACCATTCCCTCAAGTGAGCAGTCTGGCTTTATTTCCTGGAGTATGGACTGGTTTGATCTTCTTGCAGTCCAAGGCACTCTCAGAATTTTCCTCCAACACCACAGTTCAAAAGCATCTATCTTCCTTCGCTCAGCTTTCCTTATGGTCCAGCTCTCGCAGCCATAGGTTACTACGGGGAATACCATTGCTTTAACTATGTGGACCTTTGTTGTCAGTGTGGTGTCTCTGCTCTTAACTATTTTATCAAGATTTGTCATTGCTCTCCTCCCAAGAAGTAAACGTCTTCTGATTTCCTGGCTGCAGTCAGCGTCTGCAGTAATCTTTGCGCCCAGAAATACAAACTCTGCCACTGCCTCCACGTTTTCTCCCTCTATTTGCCAGTTATCAATCAAGCTGGTTGCCATAATCTTGGGTTTTTTGAGGTTTACTGCAACCCAGCTTTTGCACTTTCTTCTTTCACCTTTGTCATAAGGCTCCTCAGCTCCTCCTCGCTTTCAGCCATCAAAGTGGTGTCATCTGCATATCTGAGATTGTTAATGTTTCTTCCTGCGATTTTAACTCCAGCCTTTGGATTCGTCAAGCCCAGCATGTCACATGATGTGTTCTGCATACAAGTTGAATAGGTAAGGTGAGAGTATACAACCCTGCCGTACTCCTTTCCCAATCTTAAACCAGTCCGTTGTTTTGTGGTCTGTTCTTACCGTTGCTACTTGTTCGTTATACAGATTCCTCAGGAGGCAGACAAGATGACTTGGTATCCCCATACCACCAAGAACTTGCCACAGTTTGTTATGATCCACACAGTCAAAAGCTTTAGAATAGTCAATAAAACAGAAATAGATGTTTTTCTGGAACTCCCTGGCTTTCTCCATTATCCAGTGGATATTGGCAATTTGGTCTCTAGTTCCTCTGCCTTTTCTAAACCCAGCTTGTACATCTGGCAATTCTCACTCCATGAATTGCTGGAGTCTACCTTGCAGGATCTTGAGCATTACCTTACTGGCATGTGAAATAAGTGCCACTGTCCGATAGTTTGAACATTCTTTAGTGTTTCCCTTTTTTGGTATGGGGATATAAGTTGATTATTTCCAGTCTGATGGCCATTCTTGTGTTTTCCAAATTTGCTGGCATATGGCATGCATCACCTTGACAGCATTATCTTGCAATATTTTAAACAGTTCAGCTGGGATACCGTCGTCTCCTGCTGCCTTGTTATCAGCAATGCTTCTTAAGGCCCATTCAACCTCACTCTTCAGGATGTCTGGCTCTAACTCACTGAATGCACTGTCTGACCTATTCCCAATATTATTATCCTTACTATACAGATTTTTCGTATATTCTTGCCACCTTTTCTTGATCTCTTCTGTTTCTGTTAGGTCCTTGCCATCTTTGTTTTTGATCATACCCATTTTTGCCTGGAATTTACCTCCGATGTTTCTAATTTTCTGGAAGAGGTCTCTTGTCCTTCCTATTCTATTGTCTTCTTCCACTTCCGCGCATTGCTTGTTTTAAAATAATTCCTTATCTCTTCTGGCTAACCTCTGGAATTTTGCATTTAATTGGGCATATCTCCCCCTATCACTGTTGCCTTTTGCTTTCCTTCTTTCTTGGGCTAGTTTCAGTGTCTCAGCAGACAGCCATCTTGCCTTCTTGGTTTTCTTTTTCTTTGGGACGTTTTTTGTTGCCACCTCTTGGACAATGTTGCGAACTTCTGTCCATAGTTCTTCCGGGACCCTATCTACTAAATCTAGTCCCTTAAATCTATTCTTCACTTCCACTGAATATTCATTAGGAATATTAGTGAGCTCATATCTAACTGATCTGTGGGTCTTCCCTATTCTCTTTAGTTTGATTCTAAATTATGCAATAAGAAGTTCATGTTCTGAACTACAGTCAGCTCCAGGTCTTGTTTTTACTGTCTGTATAGATGTCCGCCACCTTTGGCTGCAAAGGATGTAGTCAATCTGATTTTGGTGACGGCTATCTGGTGAAGTCCATGTATAAAGCCATCTTTTAGGTTGTTGGAAGAGAGTGTTTGTTATGCACACAACAACTAGCTTCTAAAATAGATGTTTGTTTTTCTTTAGCAGTCACAAGTGCTTGAACATGAGTACTTGAACAAGAATAGGGTAGAGAAATAAACATATGAGGACATGATAAAGTAGCCTACTAGCTTTGATTATTCAAGTACCTATGCAGCATTATTTCATGCTTTTAATGGGAATATTGAGCAGAAAATCATTATGTTCTCAGGTGTAGTTACTCATTGGCTTTCATTATGAACTACCACCTTTGACTAAAGATACACACAGAAAGAGTTTGCATGTAACAATAAGGATATCATCAGATGCTTCTACTTTCATTTCAGGTAAATCACAGTTGAGCATTACACCCACATCCTAAAATGTGTTAATCATAAAAATGGTTTATAAAACAAGCCAGCTTCTTAAGCTATAGTTTGAAGTTGGGTTGTTTCAACAAACCATAGTTAAGTTTAAACCCAGTTTGTTAGGTTCAGATGACATGGCAAGTTATGTTTAAAAGAGAAGTGGAAGCCAGCCTTTCCAAACTCTTCCTTGTGGCTGTGGAAAAAGAGTAGGGGGAAGGGGAGCATGTGAGCCCATGGCTTTCCTAGGCTCACTCACATAACCTTAAATCATGTCTGAACCAATCAACATACCAAAAATTGCATCATGGGCCACTTTGGACTAGTGGAAAAGACTGCACACTGAAATGCTGCAGTGGAGAATGAAGCCTCCTGGGCCTTAATCTTTTTATTTTTAGCTGCAAAAAAGTATATATTACAATAATAATGGAGAAAAACAACCTGATGGCAAGACGAAATGCACATTTTAGTGTTTTGTTGTCTTTTTTGAATTTGAGCATGAATGGTGTAAAATTAACATGGTGATATAATGTTGGTGAGACAAAAATATTTTGTTCTTAATTAATATATTAGGTTAATGTTAATCATGAACATCTGTTTATTTTGCTTTTGTTTCTGTTAATTACATTGAAGAAAATATTACAACTTGGAAGGAAATGTACCTCAAGGTGACTTAGAAATTGCTTAACTAACCAAAAGCCAGAAAATTATCCTGAAGTCTTTGCTTCAGTAAGCTCCACTTCACTTTAGTGAGATAATTCTTGCAGCTTTATAAATAATGTAGCAATTGGGCCAGTGGCTTCCTTTAAAATCCAATATACAACACTTTTAATTTGCAACATGTTTAATCATCTTTAGGTAATACAACAAACCTATGAGGTAAGTCACTGTTCCCATTTTAAAAAATAAATAAATAAATAAATAAATAAGGTCATGCAACTTGAAGGAGAGTCACTTCTGGTTCAAATGACACAAGGGTGGTGAAGAAGCCACAGTAGCTTGTTAAGCACTCTGCAGGTGCCAGTTGCATGCTGGCCAGATTTACGTAATTATGCCTTGCCAGTACGGCTTGTTGTGACATCCAAACCCAGTGAAAGTGGCTGGTTGGGGTACTTAACAGCAGGCTTGTTCTGGGTGGTTTATTTACCACCTCAACCACCCGTTTTCAGTGGGTTCAGATGTCACAAAAAGCTGTGCCAGCAAAGGATAATTATGTAAACCCAGTCAGCATGCAACCGGCATGTGCAGAGTGGTTAATATGGTGGCTTATTATCCACCCTTATGCCGTGCAAATGAAGTTGCTGGTCCCATCTTGATGATGGAGTATTGGTGCTGCGAGCCCTCAACTCCCGCTTTTGCGCTCCTTCGGGTTATCCCCATACAAAGGAGTGAGCACGGGGTTTGCAGGTGGGGAGGAGCGGCTGTCCTGTACACCGGGGCACCTGCACCTCCTTGATCCCTCCAGGGTTGTTGGTTTTTTACCCTTTTTTCTCAAGGAGGCATAGAGGCAGCCATTCGGCTTGCACCCGAGCACTGGGGTGTGTGTGTGTGTGTGTGCACCTCCTCATGTCCCAGATTTTTAAAAACATTTTTTGAAGCTCCTCCCCACACCGGAGAAGCACAGAGGCTGGCCAGCAGCCATTCGGCTCACTGGCCTGCCCCCTACCCCCATCCGATCAGTTGGCAACCAATCAGGGTTCACCATCTGCCCAGATTGCTACTAGTCAAACAACCATTGCAACCTTTGAAGCAATGCAAAACGTGACTACCAAAGGCAAAAATAGGATAAGTGTACACACTAGATGCAGCAATTGCTCCTTGAAAACTGCCTCAACTCTCTGAAAACATCTGTTTCCAGGCTTTACTAAGTTTGTTTGTCACAACAGACTAACACATCTACCTCTCTGGAATAAGACATTTCTATAAGAGATGCGTCAAGTTCTTTAATCTTATTTTCTTTTTATGATCCATTTATTCTAATTGTTTCCCAGTGGCAAACCTTCAGCTTCTAATGTTTACGCCTGTAAAAGCGGAGTGTTGTCTAGCCTTTATATTGTACCTACCACTTGCCATGGTGACGGGAAGTGAAGAGACACCTGGGAGTCTTTATCCTTGCTTTATTCACTTTCTTGTAAAATATTAAGAATTAAATCATTTTTCTTTTAAAAGCATTGCAGTCTTCCCTAAATACTCTTGTTCATGTTCATTGTTAGGCTTCTTTTAATCCCAACTAATATATATGCTGAGCTATGTATTGGGTGACAGGCCGGGATCTGAGAATTGGGGTGCTCTCCAGGATGTGTGATTCAGGGTCTCTCTACCAAAGAGCAACAATGAGTAGGTGAGGAGGGGATACAGTTTGCCAAAGGCAGAGGAGTGGTGCTTTACTGGTTCCTGCCCACTGCCTTTTCATTGCAGCCCCTTACCCCAGCCCTCTATTCCAGTGATGCTGTAAATACACATCAGGAACTCTGGGGTAGTGTGGGGTGATGGCTGGCAGAAGGGGACTGCAAAGATAAAGCAGCCAGTGAGGGAAAGTTTGAACACCACCTTCCACCAGCTGTATTTCCACTGGGACTCACCCCTTCCCTTACCACTTTGCACTTGCTTTGGAGAGCCAACAGACTTAAGGCCCCTGTACCCTGTCCATGTTGGGAAGGGCTGTGGCTCAATGGTAGATCACTTGGCCAGCATGCAAATAGTCCCAGGTTCAATTCCTGGCATCTCCAGGAAGAATTAGGAAAAACTTCTGCCTGATGGCCTAACTACACATGGCATTGTGTGGATGTTTTCAAAATTAAACATCGGGTGTGTATGGGGATAGATTCTTATCAAGATTACAGCACATAGGGGATGAAGGTCTAAGCTTCTTTCTATAGTAGGAGTGGGCAACTTGTGGCTCTCCAGATGTTTCAGTCTACAACTCCCATCAACCTTAGCCAGCAGAGCCGATTGTGAGGGATCATGGGAGTTGCAGGCCAAAGCATCTAGAGGGCCACAGGTTGTAACCCTGGCTCTCCAGCCACAATTGTTATGAAATCCCTGCCCTGCTCCATGTGGCATTTGGCATTAGGAAAGAAAATGTCCCATTTCACAAAGATTGTAGTTGGGAAGGGAAGGCTTAAACCTCCCCTCCTTCAACAATGCAACCTTTCTAACAGTCTCCCACCTGTATCTGGTTGTTGTTGTTGTTGTTGTTGAAGCATGTGATTGCTAATCACATTCTTAATGCCATGTGTACCTAGGCCCTGAATGGCCCCTGACAGGTCAGTATAGAAAACACTGCGATAGATGAAGCAATAGCATGAGACAACCTCCTATGTTCTGATATCATATTTTATTTTAAATATATTGGCTCCAATGCCATTTTTAGCTTTTGGAAATGTCTGCTTGGGAATATATATATATATATATATATATATATATATATATATATATGACTTGGTGCTTCAGAAACATTTCCTTTAGACATCAAAATATCCTGATGACATTCCAAAGGCAGAAGGGTGAGGGAGTGGATGTTAAGCAGAAGTCTATTTCAATGACAAATGTAATTATGGTAAAGGGTGTAAAGCAAATTGCTGTTAGCACTGAATAAAGCATTTAGAATCTCAGATTGTCTTTCATGTTTACAGTGTAGCACAACATTACTGAGTGACATGACACAAAGTGACACTTACTTTGCTGAGCATGGAACATCACTCTGTGCAAAATGGCTCCTTAGGGCTGGGATGAAAGCTTTGTCTTTCTGAGCATCTTAAGCTGTAACATCTGTTAAAAAGTGCAGGGGAAATGTGACCTCATCTGTTTGCCACCTCAGTGGTTTTCTTTGGTGGCAGCATTGTCTTTCCCGATGTAAGTGAATATACAGAGTGCTTTAAAAAGTGACACCAGGAAAGGATTTGAGGTAGCTTTTTTTTTCAAATCTAGGAAGGAGGCTTTCTGGGATGTATTTCAAACTCTGTTTCAGTGGATGTTGCAGCTCTGTAGCTCTAATATTGAGAATCACCTTTTAATAACCAAAAGCTTTACCAGTGGCATGAACAATAAAACAGCTTTTAACCTATCACAAATGTGTTGATTGTGGAAGGTTTGAGTTAAGATGTTTTCCCCCTACTGGGCTTTTGAATGGTTGGAGAAAAACTCCTTTTGTTTGATAAACAATCTAGATAGCATTGTTTAGTCATATCTCACAAACTGAACAAATCAACCATCCAATAGTCCAGTTCACTTCAACTGAGAGAAAAGAAGTATAGAAGAACAGAGCACTGACATGGTTTCCTTGCCTAGTGGCATTTGTGCACTAGAAACTAGAAGCATAGCAGAAATGATTCCTGCATCTTGAAAAAGGAGTTCCTTTTCTCATAGTTCTTCATGCCGTCTTCATGACCTGCACTTATCCGTCATCATGGGCTTATAGTTCTGTACATGTAGACAATTTGGATGTGCATTCTCTTTAGAGGAAGAGCTAGAATACCCAGAAACTGAAGTCACCTCAGATCACTCACTGTCACCAGACCAGGAGGATCCTGGGCTCTTGGGGGAGATGGCTGCAGGTCCATCCCTGTCAGAGGACCCTGAGACAGAGACTAAGCAACCCTGTGCCCCCATGAGCATTGTTGCCTCAAGCAACATGTTATTAGGGCTCCCATGAGATGGAGTGCTCGCTTGCAAGGACTCCTTGGGAGAAAGTGACTCCTCATAAATAGGGCTCTTACCAATGAGCTCCAATGTACTGCAGCTGAGCCCTGGGTGAGACTCAGCAGGCTCTTTGTTAAAAGTCTTCAACTGTCTGCCTAGCCAGTGCTGGAAATTGCAGTGTTCTTTTAGCTTTAGTATCTTTTACTTTGCCTTCTAGACCTTGCCCTGTAACTGACCTTGTTCTTTGCTACTGCTACTTAGACTCCTTTTTGACTCTGCTTCTTGACAGTGTAATGTATCTGACTACCGAACTGACCTCTGCCTGCTATCTTGACCTTACCCTGACTCCATGTACAGTATCTGACTAATCAACCATCTAAATAAGTCTTGGCAAGCCCTCCATCACATTCTGGAGGTGCTTACTGGGGAGATTGTTCTCTAGCAAGGGCCAGAAAGGGTTCTGAAGGCTTATGATCCAGGTTTACTTTTAAAGCAAAGCATGTTGTACCCTGTAAGCTGCTAGAATGGAAGATTTCCTGGGCAGAAATCAATGGGCTTATGTGAATCTAATTTTGTGTTGGATTGTGATTTTGCACTAGATGGACCTTTGGTCTGATCCAGTATGGCTATTCTAATGTACTAATGAAAAACAGATCTATTGTCAAAATTGTCCCCACCATGCATAACCTGCGAAAACCTTTCCAGCGAAGAAGCAAGAAAATGGATTTATCTGTCAAAAATATTAATATAAATAGAGTTGTGTTGTAACTTTTCTTCAGTGTTTCTCCATAAAATGACTGCCAAGACTACTACTATTTAATTTGTACCTACAGCCTGTTAGGAATACCTACCAGAACACAAAGTGAGTCTAGCATGTCATTTTTTCTTCCTGTGTCTCCATATCATCTGAGCAAAAGGTCATAGGATAGCATTTACTGTAATTTTAGAAAGAGAATCCATGAATCAAACCATGAATAACATGCAATACATATCCTTCATGAACGCAAGTGGGGTATTGAGTGGACATGTAAAAATATCAGTGGATATAGAAAACTAGCTCGTCAAGGATAAGGTAAGGCCAAAAAACACTTCCATGTTATATGCAAAGGAAACTGAACACTTAAGGTAATGCAAATATTTAACTATTTACATAAGTTCAAAACAATGTGACCTTTGCCCACAAATGTATGCTTTTGAGGACCATTTTGTTACTTCATTAAATATTCCTTTAGATATCTGCTTGTGACAAATTCTCGTTTTAGTAGAATAGAGAGCAAAACAGAAGCAAAACATTAAAAATTTCTTCTGTATTTTCTGCTCAATAAACTTGATTAGTCAATTCTGGCTGGTACACAATGTCTTTATTTGATTGCTGAAATCAATCTGTGGACAAGCTAGATTCTTGCTAACATAATATAAACAAGTGTGACTCATTTGTTCCTGTTACATTCTTTCTTTATTCTATATTCTGAGCTTAAAGATAAGGCCTGGTTTGCACATAATGTTAACTCATGGCATGAATTGTTGAATTTGGATTGTCGTGATGTGTGGATATGGACATGTTGACAAACCATCGTTTGTTAACCGTGAACTACCCAGAAAGATAAGCCATGGTTTGTGGTTGGGTTGTAAACTCTGGGTTGTTTAAACCATGGGCCGTCATTATGTGAAAACCCAGAAATGTGGGTTGGTCATGGATTGTTTTGCTAGACTATAGCAGCGCAGGAAAATCAAATATATCAGCCACTCTACATGTCAGTATTACATTGCCACAAAGGGATTTGGGATACAAGGACTGAATAGGTGAAGGAAGAGACAACCAAACAAGAGAGAGAGGGCTAGTGTGGACAAAGTCAGTGTGATATAGTGGTTAGAGTATTGGACTGGGACTCAGACAATCCAGGTTCTAGTTCCCGCTTGGCCATGAAGCTCACTGAGTGACATTATGTCACTCATTTACTCTCAGCCTAATCTACTTCACAGGGATGTTGTGTTGCTTTTTATTATTATTATTTAATTTTTTTGGTTGTGATTTTAAACAAAACAGAACAAAAAATAAATTGTGAAAAAGAAAAAGAAAAAAACATTACATACATAGGAATGACATCGGGCTTTTTCATCAGATATACCTTTCATAGGGGGGCGGGAAGGGAGAGAGTTATGCATAGGTTGTTGTGAAGATAAAATGGAGAGATGGATCAGGTAAGATACCTTGGGTTTCTTGCAAAACGAAAAATGGTTGGATATAAATGTAGTAAATAAATAAATAAAATGAATAAATCTGGGAATTGACAAAACAAACCACCATTGGTTAGATTACCAGACAAACCCTGGGTAGGGCAACAAAGCATGGATTAAATAAACCATGGGTTAATACTATCTGTGAATCAGACCATGGTCTGAACATGCAGTTCAGTGTTGGTATGGGAGATGATCAGTTTATCATAGGGAAGAAAGGTAATTGGGAATACAGCATATCCATAGAAGGCATCTTTGTTCTTGTAAAGCTGAATGGCTGAATCTTTAGTATTGTCCTTATTATGATTAGTCCATTAAAACTACCATTCCAGTTTTCTTATCTGAAGAATGTGGTGACCTGCTTCATACAGTTGATTTGGGGGTATCATTAAAGGGCAGCAAACTGTCAATGATTTAAGCAGAATCTACACTACTGCTTTAAAATGGTTTATAACAGTAGTGAGAACTGTTGAGGCCCAGGACACTCCATAAACCGTTTTCAAACCATCATATCCTGCTTGGTGTAGATCTGGCCTTAGAATAGCATATTTGTACCACCTTGAGTGTCTCCTTTGGAATTTCTGCTTCAAGCCCCTAATTGTCTTCGACTGTAGGCATGGTTCCCAGCCAGTAGACTGACGGCTCATCATTGTGGCACAGGACACAATGATGAGCTTGCCAAGACTACTGGCAAAGGCCAAACCTGTTGCTAATAGTTCTTGTTGGAGAAAAAAGAGCACTGAACTAAAGAAAGTGTGCCTGACCCATATTCAAATCAATGGGACTTGCACCCTTGGATATCATTGATTTCAGTGGAACCTATGTACATATGAATGGGAACAGTGAGATCTGTGTGGTTCATTTTCTCTAGATACCAGCAAGTGGCTAGCTACATACCTGAGATTCAAAGGTATACAGAGTTTTGTTTTTTAATGGGTAAAGAGAAAAATGCTTGTTGCATCTCAGCCACATTGGAACCTAATGTAGAACAGAGATCCTAAATGTCTTTCTTCCTCAATATAGAAAGTTATGACCTGTATGGACCATATGAGAGTCCTCCTGAACAAAGATAAATTATTCTTTGTAGAACCTCTAAAGAAAACATTTGTAAAATGCTTGCATGCAATAGCATGTCATTGCCCCAAAAGTGAATTTCCTACTTATCTCTATACTGTATAGTATCAGTATAATGTGCAAACCACTCTCTTTGACCCTATGATCATCCTAGTTGTTTCCAGTGGGATTAAAGGAGATGACGGGGTTATTAGTGGATCAGTGCCTTAGCATACATAATAGAAACAATGTGGATTCTGACATTTTCCTTGTAGTACAATGTTGTCTATATTAGAAACATAAATCACACGCCAGGGAAGGAAAGGCCTATCAGAGTTGTCGAAGAATCCATTTATTGGAAGAATGAATGTAGGAGTTTCTGTTGTAAAATGAGTTGCACAATAATTTTCACTTGAAATTCCTTATAAAGAGTAATAATTTTTGAAACTTCCTTTGGGTAAAAAAAGTTTAAAGAGAGGATATATATATATATATAAGAAGCTTTCACTTTTAAATTAACCATTGTTCTTTGTTATGCCCCAGTTTGTGGGAACTTCGGTTAGATTAAACTCTGTTTTAGTTAAAACAAGCCAGGATCACAGCATTGTTTATTATCCTGGTTTGTTCACTAACCATAGTTTAAACCAAACTTTCGCAAGTTGGGACATAACTCTGGTTAGTTTAAAAGCCGAAATGGATGCTTCTAATCTCTTATGGCCATGCCAGAAGAGAAGAAAGCGGTGAGCATGCAAGCCCAAGGTTCACTCATGCAACACTAAACCATAGTTTAGCATTATGTCCAAAACAGCTCAATCTTGATGAGTCAAAACCCAAAAAGAATGTACCTGTACATGTTACATATGTGTCAGAGTATATATGTTATGACCAGAAGTGATCTATGTAACATTTTTGTTTGCGAGGTAGCATTTGTTTTAGTGCTTCTTTTATATATTTTAATTCCAGTGAGTTCTGTGTGAAGTAAAGTTTGGATTACATTATATGTACATTTATTGCATGCCGGAACCTGCAGGAAACTACGAGGACTGGATTAAGTATGTCTTCACAGTAGCTTGGACAACACTTCCCCACAGATGATGGGCTATGAGCTGATTCATATTGATTGCAATGCTTCTGACACCTGCTCAAAGCTCCCTCTTCTGTTTCCATAGTAACCAAGAGAAGGAATACTTGTCCACATACTTTAGGAACCTCATTAAATCAGGCAGCAGGACAGCAGCTGTGTTCTCAATGTGTTACATTGACAGTCATGGACTAATTTTATGATGCTCAGGTGATTTTTGGCCCTCTCTCTCTAGTCTAAACTGTTGGAAAATGTGGAGTTAGTGAGACAGATGGCAGCATAAATAAATATTGCCAATATGTTTTAACACATACAAGTCTTCTGGAAGGTGCAAAAGCAAACCAAAGTAGTGTCAATTAGCTCAGGTAAGTTTTAAAACACAGTGTACATAAATATATGGGTGATAAGCTGTATTTAAGTATTTTGTCTGGTTTTCAAGTGGTCAGTTTTGAGAGCAAATGTGTTTAACGTGAAGCATAAAATGCCGCCCTAGCATATGGCATTCTTTTCACATGCTGTGTATTCAAATGTCAAAACTAAAGATTCAAAGCTCAGTCTCTTCCTCCTTTTCTAATAAATAAATAAATAAATAAAATATGTTATCAGGAAAAACAATTCTAGCTTCAGCCACATCTCTGCAATTAGCTGCTCACTAGAAAACTTTGCCCTTAGGCCCAGTTCTGAGGTGCAAGCTACACATTACACAGAATCCTGTTTCTTTCCTCAACAGGGGTTTTAGAATTTGTTTGTTTTTAAAGCAAAATCATCCTGGGCAGGAGGCAAGTCAGTACAGAGGAAGGGCAGATGAAAGCAGGCTGCTTAACCCTTTCACCTACAGATGCATTTTAGCTCAATTTTTTTTAATCTGCTGGGGTGAAGAGATATTGAATTCTCCTATCTTCAGTACAGGTGTAAACCAGAGGTTAAACAACACCTCTTCACTTGTCCCATCTCCACTTTGACTAGCATACTGCCCAGGATGATTTTGCATTTCAAAAAATGTAGAGGAAAACATGGAACTCCATGCAACACGTTGTTTGGACCTGTTTGAAACAGTTTTTGGAGTTTGTTCTGCTCTCTCTCATACAAAATAACTTCCTTACATTATACATTTGATTCATATATTCAATTATATATAGTCTCTGTCTTAAGTACTTTGTAAATATGTTTACTCATGTGCAGAAAATTGTTCTCTGCCATAATATGGTTGGCTTTTTGTAGTAGTTCATTCTACTCAGGGTGACCATATGAAAAGGACGACTGGGCTCCTTTATCTTTAACAGTTGTATAGAAAAGGGAATTTCAGTAGGTGTCATTTGTATGCATGTAGCACCTGATGAAAATCCCTCTTCATCACAACAGTTAAAGCTGCAGGAATATAGCTAGAGTGAACAGATACAAAAGAGGGCAGGGCTCCCGCAGCTTTAACTGTTGTGATGAAGAGGGAATTTCACAAGGTGCTGCATGCCTACAAATGACGCCTGCCTGAAATTCCCTTTTCTATACAACTGTTATACTTTCCCCTCTCTGTTTGTTTGTTACTGTGATTTTAGAATGTAAGCCATATGGCAGGGTGTTTTGTATTTTGTTTTATTTTGTTCTGTACAGCACCATGAAAATTGATGGTGCTATATAAATAAATAAATAATAATAATACAGAACCCCTGTCCTCTTTTCCATATGGTCTCCGTCATCTACCTATAGAAATTGCAGGATTTGAAGCTCTTTTGTATAGCGTATGTGGCTATATTCCAATTGTTTGTCAAGGATTGGATTGGGAAGATTGTACTCTCGAATCTGTTCCCAAGTACAAAATGGTAACGCATTAACAGTGGAATCCTATACATGACTGCATCATTGAGTTTAATAGGACTTACTCCCAACCCTGTGTGTGTAGGACAGCACCCTAAGTGGCCTTCAGTAAATTATCTATTATTAGGTGGCCACATGCGAAAAAACTGCAGGCTGGCAATGAGGATGAGAGAACAAGGAAAACTACAGGGAGAATCCAAAAATGTACACATTTCTCAGCACTGTTGCTAACCATTCTTGAGCCAATCTCTGCTCTATCAAGCTTCATATAAAGGGATCTGACTCATGTCCATCATCATTGCTCAGCTTCATACTGTGACTAATATGGAAATATCTAAGCACTGACAAAGGACAAACATGCTCAAAATCTCATTTCAGAAGGGGCAGTTCAAATGTTGAATCACCGATGAAATGTTCAATTGATTGCAATTATGATGAATCCCAATAAAGCAACTGGAGTAGCTCTAGCTATAAATTTTTAAAAATCTAACTTACAGTTGCCTGGCATTAGTTCTACCAACAGAGCAAAAATATGCGATCTGCCCCCCCCCCCCGCAACTACTTGTTGTAATGTTTAAGAACTTACAGCATTATTAATTATTAATTTCTTGAATAATTGAAACTTTAGAGGTGTTCACTGTATATCTAAATATTTATATTGCGCTATTAAGTGAAATAATTGATTTCCCAAAACCTGTTTAAAATGAACACAATTCTTTAGTGAAACCAATTAAATAAGAGGTAATTGTTTTACTTCATAGCAGCAATTTTAAGCCGGTGTCTTAAATTGAAATGGAATTCTGTTTCGTTAACATAATTGTGCCATTGAAAAAGTTCATAGTGATGGTTTAACCCTGGTATATCTTCTTTAGTAAGTATTACGGTTGCAGTATTGTTGTTTTATTGGTTAGCACGATTGATTTTGATCAACTAAAAGGATGTTTCCAATTAATTGGGCAGCAGATTTTTCAAATAATTTTATGACTTTATATATAAATACTTATACAACCTGGAGATTATAGGTGCTATCTGAACATAAGTAAGTGTATCTACACCAGTTACTGGGGAACATGGGTGGGAGAGTACTGTTGCACTGTGACCTACTTGTGGATCCCTGGTTGACAGCTGGTTGGCCACTGTGTGAACAGAGTGCTGGACTAGATGGACCCTTGGTCTAATTCAACATGGCTTTTCTTATATTTTTAATGTTCCTCTTTCTCTCAACACGCAGGAGAGAATGCAACTACGAAGATGTTACCCACTGTTACATGTATCTAAAAAGTTCCTTCTTCAAAACTACCATTTATTCATGCAGATTTAATGAAATGATCACCTGAAATTTATATGATTAATTGACTTTCAATGCAATCCTGTACATGTCTACTCAAAAGTAAGTCCCATTCTTTTCAACGAGGCTGACTCCCAGGTAACTGTGTACAGGATTGCAGTCAAAGATTTTTTAATTGGGTGGCTGTTCTATGGAAAACCTCTCAGGTCCAAGGGTTCTTGGATGAAATAGATTATCTAGACCCATTTCAATCTGCCATCAGGCCTGGATTTGGGACTGAGACATCTGCAATGAATTTATAAATTAATAGCATGCCTGTTTAATGGAGGACTGAAGGCAAGTGCTGAATGCACTTCACCATTAGTAAGCTCTGGACTAACCTGGTGAGTTCCAGCAATCAGTCTGACACCTAGGTAGAAACAACAGGTGATTTTATGAGGCAGGTAAAACAGGGAAGGTTTTCGCTCACTTTAAGGATGGCACACACAAAAGAAATTGATCCACAGTATAACATTTTGTCAATTAAGCAGAGGGCCTACTCAGCTTTAACAGTACTGTCCAGACTTCAGTTTTGTTCCAAACTGTGAAAAAGAGTGTTGTTGTTATTGTTTTAAAAAAAGCCTAAAAAATCAAGGCATGAATGGATCTGGTTCAAACTTGGCAGGGCTAAAGCTGTCTTTAAGAGCTATCACTGTGCCAAATTTTATCTCTATCTTTAAAAATGAGGGAGCTGTAAGCATTTCAGTTAAGACTGGTTTCCTGGATACTAAATGGTTCTTCGACGGGTAATTCAACAAGGCAGAGAGAGGGACCTGCCCCAGAAACCAAGGCAGAGAAACACCTCTTCATAGCTCCAGACTGAATTTTGAGGCAGAGAAGTCCCACTTTGCACACCCACTTTGCACACAATTTTGTTTAGGCAAAATTGCTAAGTAGGTTGCTTTCTCCTGCAAGGACCTTATACAGCAAAGGTTCAGTGAGTTTCTGTAGGCAATGGTCAACAACTTGACCATTGTCAATTTGCTTAAATTGTCATCAATAAGCAACACTCACCCCTTATTAGTGACAGTGCTTGACAAAAACAAAATTTAAGGAAAAGGCTGAAGATAAGAATGGGCTGGTAAGTCTACAAGAGGAACAAGGGAAGTGATCTGGGTAGGACCAAAAAGAGGAAAAGTCTCTTGAATGCAGGTCTAGACCAAGGGCTTCTTTAAACAAGCGATTTATAGTACACTTGAGATTGGCCACTCATGGAAGTTAGTGGATCATTTTGACGACGACATGTGCCCCCTGCATGTCTCCCACTCCTTCCATCCATTATTCAGTTTTTTAAAAAAGAATATTAAGTAATAATGAAAATAATTTTTAAAAATCTTCTGAAATATGTCGGGATTTCCTGCCATGTGCTGTCAAAGTTGCGCTATAAAACACCCACTAGAGTACTGTCCCATTGAACTATATGAACTGGGAGGTTTTAAATTACAGGCCATGTGGTCACTCCTCTCTTCCCATGTAATTCAGCTCATATCAAATGCAGAAGAGAAGCAGGAAACAGAGTGATGGTAAGGAAACACGATTTCCCTTTAATCTAAAAGGCTTCCAAGTTCAAGCAATGGGTTGCACTTATTGAAGACATCCAGGAAATTAGAGATAAAATGCATGCCATTGGAGCCTATGGACCATCTTCCTGACTCAGAACATCTTCCAATTCCTTCAGTGCAGCTCTGATTGGACTGAAGTACATTCTCTGCTTATCATGGTGGTCCAGAGAGCAGAGAACCATTGCTTTTCTCCCTCAGACCATTGTTTGAGACCAACAGTGCCTGACAGACACAACTACTTCTTTAGATGCCGGCTGGAAAGCTCCTTTGAAAAGACCCACAATTGCGGAATTGTGCTGAAATGAGCTGAAGATTTGCAAAGAGATAGATAATGAATAATGGAAGACTAACAGCATTTTCACAAGTGACACATAAAAAAATGTATTTCCTCCATTTGTAAATCAAATGGAAAAGTCACATTCAATTTTTTAAATGGCTTTCTTCTTTTATATTTATATATAAAAAGAATGCATTAATAACATGCAGAAGAAATGTATTTCAGGCATTCTTAGCATTCTTAGAGTCACTTAAATCACTTTGAAATTCTTGAAATAGTTGACCTCAGTGGACATTCAGGTCATGTAACAGACAATGTATTACTTGTTTCTAATGTTACTTACTTGTTTCTAATATTTCTTAGTTGTCTTTCCACTTTTTCAAGATTATGGACAAACCAAATAATAAATGCAATCTATATTGAGTTGCACTTGTGGCAAGGAAGACTCTGGCACTAACTGGCTGAGATGATGTGGTAATTTGGAACCTTAGCAGTTCAGGGAACAAAGAAATTTATGGTCCAGCCCCCCAGCAACAAAGCATTATCCAGGTGACACTTGAAAACTGGAAAAAGGTAACAGGATTAGTGTGGCTAAGAGCCCAGAAGCAAGAAACCTGACAGAAGCCTTCAGTATTGTGGTGGTGCCAAAGTCAGAAATGGGGGTTGGGACACTTGGACTGGTAAATATATGAGTCCTCTCCAAACTGATCAGGAACTGAGCTCAAACTCCAATCAAATTCAAGTCTGGCTTATATTATAACATATTATAGCTGGTACCATCACGTATCCTCACCCACCCACCCCACACCTATCCCTTCTCTTCCTACTTCCACCCCTACCCCTCCCATTATTATTATTTGTTGTTGACATTTCTATACCCTCATTAGCCAAAGCTTTCTGGACAGTTTACAAAAGCTTAATGCCTTAAAATGCAATATAAAACATAATATAAAAAATAGTTACATACAAAAATAGAGTTCCCAGGACTGGCTAAAACCTTATTATATAGTGTCAAATGCCTAGAAGTAGAAGAAAGTCTTAATCAGGCATTGAAAGATTAAGTTACAGTGTAGGGTACAGTGTTCCATATTTGGGGGGCCACTACTGAAAAGCCCTTCTTCTTTGTTGGCTTCCTCTGAACCTCCCTTGGAGGAGGCACATGGAGGAGGGCCTTGGATGATTATTGTAGTGTGTGGGTAGGTTCACATCAGGAGAGGCACTCCATCAGGTATTGAATGTTGCAACAGCAGTGTCCCAGACTCCAAAATCCCTGGGACATCATTTCCAGGGCACTTGATGTCTGTACTCATGTGCCCTAGAGAGAACTATGTTTCTAGTGTTCTTGCTGTTGTAGCATTCAAGATGCCAAGAGGAATGGATGCCTTGTAGATGGTTCAGCATTGCTTCCATTGCTACCTCTAGGTAGGTTTGGGAGAAGGAAAAGAGCAGCAGGGTAGGATTCAGAGGCTCAAAGGGGAGTTACGGGAATGCTGAATCCTGCCTCACTCCTAATTATGTCATTGTGAATGTAACAGGCCCATATTTCACAACTGGGCTTTGGAGTGGCAGTGGAATGAGTTGTTTCCTATTTTTAAAAATAAATAAATAAAAATAAATGTATTTTAGCAGAGCCAAGTCAAGCTGTGCAGTTTTCACCCATCACTTGAGAAGAGCAGACAATGGACTGAGAAAGAGGAGGCAGAATGTAGAGTAGGTGGAGAATATTCCTAGAGGAAAAGTCAGAGGAGGTAGATCATTGGGAAAAGAAGAAGTAAATAATAAGAAAAAAGTTCATACTAATTAAGACCAGGTGGAGCTGTACACTATGTGGGAGCAGAGGGAGAAGTGTTAGAGCAGTTGGCCAAGCGATAGGAGCCTATTTGGTTGTTTCCCCCCCCACTCAGGTTAACTAACACTCATGGGAGGGGGAGAGCCCAGGGCTGGACCCAGGATAAATAGCACCCTGGAAGAGGATGCTTCAGCAGCACCCCATCATTTATAGCTTTCTTTAAAATAATAATAATAATAATAATAATAATAATAATAATAATAATAATAATGCTTATAGTTCTTGGTAATGTCACCTCAAAGTAAAGCCATGTTCTGCTGATTTTTAATCTAGAATGAATGGCTTCAAAGTGGAAATTGCAAAAGAGACCTACTTTTGGGGGTGGGGGGAGATTAAAGACAGTTATTACTTTTTCTTCAATCTAACTCACTGTAGGCAGCACATTCAACAAACACTGAGTCACTGAGCTCAGCTCGGTGCCCTCTTCAACCTGGCACCCAGGATGAGTGCCCAGCCTGCCCACCACTAAGGCCAGCTCTGGGGAGAGCCCCCCATCAAAGTCCCAGTTCAGAGTTCCAGATTATAGGGAGAGCCTATGGGCATTTGGCAAGCTGCCCCTCTGCAGACATGCCCTCAACACAGGGTCAGAGGAGGATCAGGGTTGCCTAGGATGCGATAGTAGGGCTAGTGGGTGTGGTCCCATGCCCCTCCCCATGTGATTGCTAAACACACAAGAAGGAATTAACTGAAGAGGGTTAAGGTGGCTAAAGGAACTTGGGGAGGGGGCAGGGAATGCCCTGAATAACCAGTACACAGTAGAGAAGTGGACTTCAAAAAGGAGGAGCCAAAGATAGGCCTGGGGCTGTGCACTTCAGGCATGAAGGAAGTGGGCAGGCAAAAATGTTTCGGAGGGCTGGGGAATGTTGGCCAGAGAAGAAAGAAACTAGTAATTCTGCCAGTTGTGGCTTCTGCTGTCATTGCAGCATTGTGACCTGTGAGGAGGCAATGAGTTCCTACAACATAGGTTTTAAGTTAGAATACCAATAATACATAACACAGAGAAACAGTAGCAATCATCAGTGAAATAAATCTGTTTAAATGTATTCTCCTGAACCTCAATAACAAGGTAGTTTCATGTGCCTCCTTGGGGAGAACATTTCTAGCATCATCACACGGGAAAATAGTGTTTGCTTACCGTTGCTTCTCCATCCGTGCATTTGTCCCTCATTACTTCCTCCTTTGGAAGAGGAAGTAAACAATGCACACGTAGCCCATTCAGTGGGCTGTTTTGATCCCGCTGCTTCTCCTGCACACAGCGTGGTAACTTCCATCTTTAAAAATATGTCAGACGTACTGGAGTATATATATATATATATATATATATATATATATATATTTGGTGGCACTAAGAAGGCTAGAAGGGTGGGAGGCACACAAGAGGCATACAACCTTGTGAGAGGACCCTGCGAAAATCTGTGAGTGCCCAATAACAAGCATTCAATAAAACGCTCGTCTGATGGAGCTCTTCATGATGGTGGCGATGGTACTGAAAAAGTTCCACTCCAAGTTCCAACCAAGCAGACCATCAAGGATAATAATCTCTCCTGAAGCTCTCAGTTACCTGGAAAGGCAGAGCTCACACTGGAGAAAAGTGTTTCCTCAAGTGCATCAGGTCATTTAGTTTGGTTTCTAAACCAAAATTAATTTTTGAGCATTGGTAATTGTTCAAAAGCCACTCAGCTGACACATTCATTATTAATTGATGTATTCCAACATCACAAGTTGCCTTTTCAAAATCAGAATGGGGTGGGGGGGACAGGAAATGTGGTTAGAAAAGACAGATGCACTTTCATTTTTATTAATAAAGATTACAAGAAAAAAATGCTTGGTGCAAACAACTGCTGTTCCCAGACAGCTTTCCCTTTTATTGGTGCCTCTGTTAAAAATCCTTTATTGTTTGGGGTTCTAGCTGACACCATGTGTAATAGCTTTCTTGGAAACAGAGTTTAACCATTAAACACGAGCAAGTATGTCATAATTTTCTGCAGTTAAATGCCTGAAGGTGAAGCAGAGTGAATTTAATGCATCAAGAAGGGTAATTATCAGATAATCTTGATTGCCACGATTCCTCTTGCTCCAGCAGAAGACTATTAGCAGTGTATGCAGATGAACATTTAAATCTTCACAACTCATTTCTAGTTTTTGTCACTAATAACTGGATGCTTCTCCTAGTGTTTTATGCTTTCTTTTTGGAATTTTTCTGCTGCATTTCCCCCTTTGTTTTGCAGCTCAATTCTTTCAGCATAAATTGTACTTATTTTCCTTATCCTTTTGCTTTCAGTAATGTTTATATGATTTTTTTTCCTACATCAGAAAATTGGCAAAATAATAATAATAATTTAGCAACATCTCTGAATGTCTTTTATGAACATTCTAAAGCGTGAGTTTGCAGCTTTTGCTACTCTTTGTCTCCTTCTCTCAGACTTTCTCCCCCAGTATAGACTTAAAACAAGTATGTTGTTTTCATTATCAGTTATTTTGATTGTGGGTTTGCATAGGAAATCTCCATGAAATAAAGATGGTGAGCTTTACCACTGCCACATCCTCTTGGCCAGTGATTCGCTGATCTTCTTTCAGTCTTTGGCATACACACCCAGTATCTAACCATTTCGTTGTTTATTACAAAAGTCTCTCGTTGTGGAGAGCCAGTGAGTTGGACAGAAATATAGGTGTTTCGGAGGAATAAAAGTCATATATGTGCTGAAATTCCCCCACTTTCACTAAAAGTGTTTGCAGGACAGAGTTGCCCTAGCATTAACCGTTAGAAAGCTTTATACAGCTTTATACGGACAGAAGAAGTGGTGGGAAAACACAAGAGGATTACAGGTGGACAACGACATCTGGATCCCCTGTGAAATTTTATGAATGAGGCAGGAAAATTCTCAAATGGAATCACCTTCTATCATGCAGATAAGCGCTATCTCTGAACTACGGGGCAAGATGAGAAAAGAAAAGAAGCAGTGATTAGGGCTGGAATAAGGGCTGTGGAAACCAGTTTTTGAGGCATGAAATAAAACAGTAACATCAATGGGGGCATCAGGAAGGGGGGTTACTATTGGGAAAGGAGGAGTTGTGAGGAGGGGGACAGACAACAGTGTGGTCTCTGGTAAGGAGAGAGAAGCAGTAGGGAGTTCTTGCATAGTAGAGTGACCATATGAAAAGGAGGACAGGGGTTCTGTATCTTTAACAATTGTACTGAAAGGGGAATTTCAGGAGGTGTCATTTGTATGCATGCAGCACATGGTGAAATTCCTTCTTCATCACAACAGTTAAAGCTGCAGGAGCCCTGCCTCCTTTTGTATCTGGTCAAGAGGGCAGGGCTCCTGCAGCTTTAACTGTTGTGACGAAGAAGGAATTTCACCAGGTGCTGCATGCATACAAAGGACACCTCCTGAAATTCTCTTTTCTATACAACTGTTAAAGATACAGAACCCCTGTTCTCCTTTTCATATGGTCACCTTATGCAGAGGTTGTTGGTCAGTGAAGGTCAAGCAGATAGGCAAGCACAGGCAATCATTGTCAGCGTCCTGCATTGGCTGTAGCAGTCTCAGTGACAGGGCTGACCTCAAGGCCAAGTGATAACCCAGGCCAATGTTTCAGCAGACAGGTTTCTGTTCAAGGGAGTTCAGGCAAAGCAGGAGTGGTCAAACAGACAAAGGGTCAAAGCACAGTTAGGCAGTCCGATACATACAGAATCCAGAGGAAGGGTCAGAGTCAATCAGGTGTCAAAGGTGTGTAGCACAGAGGTTCAAACACAAGGCAGAGCCAGGAAACAAGGCAGGAGAAGCTGGTGAGACATTGTTCCCAACAACTAGCAAGTTCTGTTGGAACACTTTTAATCACAAAGGGTACTGAGCCCCACCAAGGCTTCGGTGCTGGCCAGAGCCCAACTCAAGTGGAGTCACTTTCTCCTGAGGAGACTGTCTTCGTAAGCGAGCACTCCTTCTTACAGGAGGCCTACTGGCTTGTCGCTTGAGGCAATGATGCTCCTGTGCTCAGGGAGTTGCTCAGCATCTGTCCAGAGTCAGAGTCCCCTCACCCTGACAGAGAAGGAGCTGCAGTGGTCTTCCCTGAAGGCCTAGGCTCCTTTTGGTCTGGTGCCAGTGACTGATGTAGTGTGCCCCTCATTTCTGGAGGCTCACTGGGATTCCTCTAGTGAGAGCATGACAGTCTGTGGACGTAGTTCACGTAGGGTCAAGAGTAGTGTGAAAAGTTCCATTTGCACCTCATCATTCCTGCTTCTACAGGAACAATCTCTTGTCAACAGCTTCCAGTTTAGGATCTTGTAGATGCCAAGTAATACACACTTCATAGTTTGAAGTGTACTGGTTATATATTTTCTTGTGTTTTCAATCAGTCACTGTCTTTGTTGTTGTCATTTAGAAAAGTACACAATAAGAACTGCATTTCTTGGACCGCACTGCCTAGCTCTGATAAATTATACATTTATTTTATGATTGGATGGAGGCCCTGAGAAGACTTAAATTATCCACTTGTAAAGCAATTCACCTGGCAACCTTGTATCCCAGTGATCAGTGTGGAATCTGCATCTCTCGTTCCTGCATCAACTCACAAAGAAATATCCATCCACAAAGAGTCAACTGTATTAATAGAAATACTCTTGCAGTCTGTAAATTGGGGAAGGTATTGTGTAGTTATGTACTTCCCACTTCCCCAAGCAGGAAGGAGTTACAGGCGCAGCACTACCAGGTCCAGTTTGCTTTGGATAATAGAGCACAGGAGACTTAATGGTGTTTTTGTAATATTTGCTTTTTTTACAGATATACCAGCAGAGCAGAGCAAAGGCAAATAGATCCCTACACAGACTGCACAGACTGCAGTCAGTTCCAAAGTTGAACCTCCAATTTTGCTAAATCCTGTTATACTCTTAGGTTGGCCTCTCACTTTCTCTCTCTTTCTTTCTGACTGGTTTTCCCATCACACTAAGCCAAGGTGGGTTGTTATCATGGGTGAACCCAAAGCAGTTTTCCCATCATGGGTAGTTCTGGACAATCAAGCCACCGTGAGAAACCATGGCTTGTAGTAGGGTTGTTTAGGGTGACTTGTTCTCAGTGTGACATCTGAACCCAGCAGGGTGCTTTTTCCATTTGTTGTCACTAGTGCCACTGTCATTTTAACTCATCCTTTCTCAGCCTCAGGATGGAATTTAAATTATTTTTTTTTTGGTAGGAATCTTGAACAAAGGACTTCAGAGAGTTTCCTGAATGCATTCACAATTTTTTATTTATTTATTTAACGTCCTGCACAAGTGCACAGTAGCAAATGTCTACTGCTAAGGATTTTGCATAATTTCCTCCTCTGTTTCACTGCTCTGCCGTGAGTTTTGTGCAATTTCCCCCTTTGTTGTACTGCTCTGCCCTGAAATTTGAGTATTTTTATGATCCCGCTCACTGCTCTGTAAACTCATGTACATCTGACAGGCAGCAATGTGGCTTGTTTGTGCAAAACTACACACAATGGGAAACTGTGCCAGATTCAGATGTCACGCTAACCCACCATAGTTTAGCATGACATGCAAACCCAGTCATGGGCCATAGCTAGACCTAAGGTTTATCCCTGGATCGTCCAGGGGTCAAACCTGTTCATCTAGGTGACACACAGGGGATCCAGTGCTCAGGCAGGGGCGAACCCTGGATGATCCCAGGATAAACCTTAGGTCTAGCTGTGGCCATAGTGTTGGGGTTGAAATGGGACAGTGGAAGCAAAAGGAGCGATTGGAGGTGAAAGAATTTGATAGTCTGATATTTGGTACTCATTATTCAATATCAGAATAAGTTTTATTTCTTAATAATATACCTTATTATGAAACACTTCATTCTCTCCTTTTTCCTTCATGAT
Organism: Elgaria multicarinata webbii; assembly: GCF_023053635.1. Classification (NCBI taxonomy): domain Eukaryota; kingdom Metazoa; phylum Chordata; class Lepidosauria; order Squamata; family Anguidae; genus Elgaria; species Elgaria multicarinata. Next base: position 74,491,874 of record NC_086178.1, on the reverse strand, counting down.
AATTGAAGAAGCTCAAAACACTTCTGATGAGCCTATTCAAAACAGAGCACATTAATTTCAAGAGTGATAGATAGTGAAGTATAAAAGACATGTGTGAAAACTGGTTGAAGACATTTTAAATTAGTTGTCATGCCAATGCACCAAGAAGCCATGGGTATAAGAGCAGCTAAGGGGTGGGGGAGAGGTAGAAAGATCTGTTTTAAACCATAAAAACAGAATGCCTGAGCTCTAGATATTTGATTTGTCTTATATGGTAGAACTGGCATACATTCTGTGCTGTGTGAAAAGGAAATACAAACCACCACTGCCCCACACACTTTTCCAACTAAGGAAGCCTAGCAGGGAGAAAGGAAGCATGACTCCTGGCCAGCATTAGCAGATGTTTAGATACCACTAGATAACAACAACAACAACAACAACAACAACAACACAAGTTGTATATTTTCTTCAGCCACCTACATTTTATGATTTGTGAATGAACCCTAAGACTTTTCCACATAATGGAAAGGTTAAATAGCCCACCCCCAATGGCCCTGGATTCCCCCCATACCGGCTCCTTCCCTCTGATGACCCTCGCTACTCATGGGGAAGAGGGAAGAAGCCAGGGCTCAGTTATCCCGGGGAAATGGAGGGATCATCCCTCCCTGCTCCCGGGATCCCCTGTATGTCATTTGGATGCACAGGGATGATCCCTTGAAAAACAGATGGTGTAGAAAGGGCCTCTGTCAGAATGCACTGGAAGTTTCAAACTTCCATGCAGAATATGGCATGGACCATTTGTCAGAAAAGTGTGTGCAACTTTGGCAAACTGAATTGAGTGGATGTTGTTTTATAAAATTCAGAAAGTTGACTTTACTTAGAGATGTTCCAGTAGTACCTAGTACCTAGAAGCAAGTCTTTATCCCTGCAGTCCTATACATGACTACGCAGATGTAACAACCCAGAGTTAAACCAACTATTGCCCATAGTTTGTTGTTAAATGGGTTGTTCCTGGGTTGTTTAATGAAAACTGAAACAATAGGTGGCACACTTGCTTACCCCCATGTGGCCCTATTGGGCCATGACGTACAAACTGGACCAAGAGTTCTAGGGGCTGAACTCAAGCTTGGGAAAAAGGAGGTTAAGGAGAGACATGCTGGAGGTGTACAAAATTATGCATTTTGCATTTTGAGAGAGGGAGACATTTCTTCCTCTCTCATAATACTAGAACCTGGGGTCATCTCATGAAGCTGATTCTTGGGAGGTTCAGGACAGATAAAAGGAAGCACTTCTTCACACAGTGAATAGTTAAACTATCACAAGATGTAGTGATGGCCACCAATTTGGATAGCTCTAAAAGGGGGATGGATAAATTCCTGGAGGCAAAGGCTATTGATGGCTACTAGTCCTGATGGTTATGTGCTACCTCCAGTATCAGAGGCAGTTGCTGGGGAACATGGGGGGAAGGCTGCTGTCACACGCATGTACTACTTGTGGGTTCCTGTTCAGCAGCTGGTTAGCCACTGTGTGAAGAGAGTGGTGGACTAGATGGACCCTTGGTCTGATGATGATGATGATGATGATGATGATATTTATTTGTATCCCACCTTTTCCCCAATACTGGGACTCACAGCGGCTTTACAAAATTAAAACAATTACAATTAAAACATATAAGTAGAAATATACAAAAGTTAAAAATATAATTAAACCAGCTGTAATATTAAAACATGTACAATACAAATGAAAGTAAAAAAATATATACATCCAGCAGGGCTCTTCTTATGTTCCTATGTTCCTAAGATGTCTCATGGCTTTTCTTTCCCATATACTCCACCCTTCCCCTCTATAACCTAATAGGCTTTATGTTCTTCATAGAAGGCATGGATCTGGTCCCTAGTAAGGAACCACCATCTGAATCAAATTACATTAATATCAGTGTTACCAGCTGTAGAGGAATGAAGCCCATCAGTCTTTACAAAAAAAGTAATATGGAATAATTTTACAGAAAGCCTCTGGTGTGTATCATCTCACCATTACGAGGCTCTAAAATCCGAGACAAACTGCACCATGTTCCCAGTGCTGTACTCGTTTCAACTGAGGGGCAGGGGTGGTAATTTCATAGTCTGAGGGCAATTGTACGTTTAAAAAACAGCTATATTTTACATACTTATCCGTATTATTGTTCTCTGTGTCCAGCCGTCTGAGTTCCATTCCCAGTCTGCTCACAAGCATCATGTGTGCAATTAATAAATCATCTTCATCTCCTATACACACACACACACACACACACACACACACACACACATACACACATGCTACTTCTCAAATATGTAATTTTAGCTGAATGATGTTCAGGGAATTTCACAAAAGGCAAGGATATCATTAAACTAACGTAAATTATTTCTACATTATAATTTGCATGCAAAGCCTTTATTTCATACCTCTTCTTTATTTAGTTTTGTGCAACATGTAATTCAGTCAAGGTTATAATCCTTGTTGAATGCCTGACAGTGAACTGTCAGAGCAAATTCACTTCTGTTGCAGTCTACAGGAATCAGTGATCATTTAAATAATAAAATAAATAAAAGACAGTAGAAAATGGTTGATGGAGAGGAAGAGAGAGAGAGAATACCACAAATGTCAAATCAACTATGCACTGGTTCGGGTTTAGAACGAGTAATAGTAATAATAATAATAATAATAATAATAATAATAATAATAATCCACACTGCTCCTCTGGAACAGTTTTTCTAAAGTGGGCAAAAAATATCATCTGAAAGTGGAAAGCAAAAAGAAGTTAAAAGGTCTGTGTTTGGAGAACTTGTGATTTTTCAGCTTAGAAGTACTCATACACATACACACACACAAACGACCTACCCCCCCCAAAAAAACACACACCCTGGAATTGTATTGTGTAATCACACTGCTTCCCCTGTTTCCCCTTTGTAACCTTAGAAACCATTATTCCAATCCTTGCTCTAATCTTAGACCTATTTGCATGCACAGCAACCAAAGCACCTGACACTAAGGAAAGGGTCAAAGGACTGCCATGCTTAACAGGCCTGGGAGCAAAGAATAAAGAACTAATCTGGGTCTATACAGGTAAATAATAACTAAAACAGCTATTCTATGTAAACGCAACTGAGGGACAATGTCTAACTCTGGTGTATCTAATTGTGTCAGACTTAGACTGACCATATGGAAAGAAGGACAGGGCTCCTGTATCTTTAACAGTTGTATAGAAAAGGGAATTTCAGCAGGTGTCCTTTGTATGCATGCAGCACCTGGTGAAATTCCCTCTTCATCACAACAATTAAAGCTGCAGAAGCCCTGCCCACTAAACCAGATATAAAAGGGGCAGGGCTCCTGCAGCTTTAACTGTTGCGATGAAGAGGGAATTTCACCAGGTGCTGCATGCATACAAAGGACACCTGCTGAAATTCCCTTTTCTGATCAACTAAACTGTTAAATATACAGGAGCCCTGTCCTCCTTTCCATATGATCACCCTATCGGAGTCTGACTGCAATTTCAATCATGACAGTTGCAGTCCAGCCTATCAATCAGGAGAGTTGCAGTCCAACACAGTCCAGCACCAAGTTCGGGGAGACTGCTCTAGAGGAAACACACTCATTATTATTGATGTCTCTTTCTTTAAAAGCCTAGACTGATCATTCTGCTGTAGGTGATGATAGTATCGTGGTAAGCAAGGGTGCTGAGCTCTTGGCTGAAAGGGCAGAAAATAGACCAAGCTGCAGTGGTGGCTCAACTGTCCCAGCCCTTGGCTTGGCAGTGAGTTCACTGCATCCTTTTCTGTAAACCAGCCTAGCTAGCATAGTCAATGATGAGGAATCCTGGTAACTTATAGGCTAAAACATCTGGAGGGCAACAAGTTGCCCACCTTTCTCTAAGGGTTGGCTTGCACACGCCCTTTCCTCTGGAGTAATTACATCAGGCTCTTCCGTGATAGCTGCTTTACTCCTATTTAGTATGTGCATTGTAATTACTCTCAGTGTAATCACTTTCTGTATGTACTAGTTTCTGCCCACCAATTCTTAATACTGAAAATTGGTTCACTCATGCAGTTAATAATGGCATCTACAAGTCACTGCATTTAATAAGGGTGTTTTAGCCAAATTATTATATAAGAGTTCAACTTGGCTCTGGCAGTTCTTTGGAGGAACTGGTTTGCGCTGGAGCTGTCTCAGGTCCTGCAGAGTATGAGCCAAACTAGACAGGAAGTTAAATTCATCTTTGAATTTAATATGCAGACAGTTTAAAATGCAAATTGCATCACCTGGGGAGGGGCAGATAATTAATGGAACCAGAGCAACCATGGAGGGGGAACTTAACCATTTCCTCTGCTGTTGTAGTCCTGAAGAAAATCCCTTCTCTGGAACTGGTATTTGGCTTTGGAGGAAATCCCCCATTGGTAACAATGGCCTTTAAAGTAACTCTTTGTCTCTTTGTTAAGCCAACTCTTTGTCAATATAACAAGACTCCTTGATCAAACACTTGCATTAAAAGCAAGACCGGATGTCTTTAATGCCCTCCTAAAATCCATGCACAGAAAACATCATAGAAGCAACCAGTCTTTCTGAACTCTTTTCTTCCCCAATAAGTCTGGGAGGATGGAGTACAACCCCACAAATATGCATCAGTGTAGAAGGCCCCTTATTAGAGGGTATACAACCTACCCAGATCCTGGCCAATTTGGGGAGAAAGATTCCATCCTATCTCTCCCTGGAGCTTTTTGATTGGTCCTTAGGGTGTTCTGCCTCTCCGTAGGTGTGGCTACCCCATGGTTTGCGAACCATTAATTCATAGTATTCACCCAAAGGCTAAAATAATGCACCCTTTCATTAATTAATCTCTTAACACAAATTGGATCTTGCAAACTGCCATGCAACATTTTGGTCTAGGATATCTGTTCTTCAGATGCTGAAGATAATCCCTATTCCCTTCTTTGGCAAGATCTAAGATTTTGGCTCTGTTCTGTTGTGATTAGTTTGGTTAAATCTCTCTCTGGATACATGTTTTTATCTGTGCATTTAAGATATTCTCATCATGTTATGCTGCATTGCTAAGCAAGTTTTTCCTGCTGGGCAGAAGATCAGTGTGTTAAACAAGATTAGCATGTGTAAGCACAAAAAGAAAAAAAAAGTCAGAATACAGTAAGGCACTTAATTGGCCAACTGCCATCAACCATTTCAACACTTGCACACCTTCCTGGCCACTTGTACTGCATTGTTAGAGGAGAATAAATCATTTGACACACAACTAGGTTTTAGAAAAATATGTGAGAAACCATTCAGGCAAAAAATCTGTTTGAAATGTATGAAATTTTCCGTCTGAGTGCTTTCTGCTGGGAGAAAATATTGCGGTGAGCTGCAATATTTTTAATCTTGTTTTATTTTAAATAGTTTAATATATAAATCACTCAGGCCACAATTGTTAAATTCAACACAATTTTTATTTCATTTTCAGGTGACAATGTTTCTCTGTGCTATTCCAAGAAACCAAAAAATGCAGGCATTTAAATAACTCTGCTACCACAGCAGAGACGGCAAATTTTGTGAATACAAATATAAATACATGGAACACTTAAGCTACCTGAAATTGGAAAATGTTGCTAATAAAATGGAAAGCTAAAGCTTTCATTTGCGAATGGTGTGTTGCATATCAGTCTAACTCCAGTGCACAGGCACCTTAGGGCAGATTCATCTGTTACTTTGATGCGGGACAGGGCGGAGGGGGGGATGTCGATTCGGAAACCTGCATGGGGCAGTGTGGCTCAGAGAAGTGATTTGGATTGGTGAAGCAACAGGTGGGAAAGGGGTTCAGCACACAACTCCACTTCTTCCAGTTTCTCTTTCCCAATAGTACTTTAAGGGGGGGGGAAAGGGGGGATATCTAGATTTTTACACATGTTACACTTTAATATTGAGTTTGTCTCTTACAGTTACTTTGGAAGAGAAATGTCTAAAATAATGAGAACAGAATTTCATATTACTGAGGGCTGATTCGTGTGTGTGTGTTTGTGTGCATCCTGTGGATTTGTTCCAGTTATTGCTGTGCAGTTAACATATTTTAAAATAATATGTTACTGTGTTATTGGATCTAATGCTGACTTTTACTCTTACTTTGGTCTTATTCTGTTTTAAACTTATAAAGGTTTTTATATTATGTTTGATCATGTTGCATAGGATGGTTTTCATTTTGTGAACCGCCGAGAGAGCTTTGGATATTGGATGATATAGAAATGTAACAAATAAATAAATAATTTGAAGTGATAGATAGGTAGCATTTTTGCCCCACTCTTCAGCTGAAAAGGCTTACACACAATCAATATAAACAAGATGGCCCTTGCCTGCAGGCTTACAATTTATTTAATGCCATGACTCAAAAGGAAAAGGGGGTGGGGTGGGTAAAAGATGAAAAAGCAAATTCAGGCACAAATGCTTAACATTAAATAGTAGCTCTTTCAATTAACTAGTGGAGTGGGAACCATTTGGGGAGGGAGGTGCCAGTTGTTGTCTCAGCAGAGGCTGTGGAGTGGCTCCTTTTCCCATCTCTTCCTCAGCTGCAGCTTGATGGAATTGCTGCTGCCGGATGACAGCTGAGGGAAGGAAGGCCCAATAGAGCCCAGTTCCTTCCTTAAAAAAAAGGGGAGGGAGCCTAAGTATATTTCCTTACAAAATGAAAGCAGATTATGAGGTTCTGAATAGGGAAGGGCCATAGCTCAATAAGAGTGCACATGTGTTGTGCACAGAAGGCCTCATGTCCAATCCTTGACACCTCCATTTAAAATCTAGACAGATTCATCCGTTCCTGAGACCCTGGAAAGCAACTACCTAGCTAGGTGGAGAAATAGTCTGACTTGATGTAAAGTAGTTTCTGAATGGGTCAATGTGTTTTGCCGCCCTTTGAGAGTGGCACCCATGTACAAACTGAAAATGTGCCCCAGCTGCTTTTGCATCCTTGCGGAGTATTGAAAGTGCACTCAGATTATACAGACAACTAACCATCACAGCAAGCAATCACACACACACACACACACACACACACACACACACACCCTTTGAAGTGACCTGCCCAAGCTGTCTTTCTAATCTCCCAGTATAGTTGAATCATGTCTGATCTGAAACTTCCACCGTGGCTATAGAACATGCAGAGGGTTAATGCTCCATCACTCAGAGCACTTCACCACCACTGATAAAATTCAAGAAAAGTGTGGAAAGTAAGGCATGCCAGTGTAGACACCATGTTTTGTGCGAATCAGCCCCATCATCATCATCATCATCATCATTCATTGTGAGTTGGAATGCATCATCTTTATACTGAAGTCCTCATGAAGCAGCATTAGACATATATGTCATCTACACATGCAGTAGAACAAGGGAGTAAAATGGACTGAACAAACATCAGGTAAACTAGACTGGAGAAATTAGAAAAGATTTAGACAGATATGCATGTTGAATCGAGCTGGAAGTTTCCAGGTAACATTTTTCCTTGAAGAAACTTGTTCTAGGCTGGGGAACTAATTGCAACTTTTCATTTCCTTTTCTTACTCAAACTCAGATGACATGTCAACCCAGTTCTGGGCTCCACAATTCAAGAAGGATGCAGACAAGCTGGAGCGTGTTCAGAGGAGGGCAACCAGGATGATCAGGGGTCTGGAAATAAATCCCTATGAAGAGAGACTGAAACAACTGGGCATGTTTAGCCTGGAGAAGAGAAGATTGAGGGGAGACATGATAGCACTCTTCAAATACTTAAAAGATTGTCACACAGAGGAGGGCCAGGATCTCTTCTTGATCATCCCAGAGTGCAGGACATGGAATAATGGGCTCAAGTTACAGGAAGCCAGATTCTGGCTGGACATCAGGAAAAACCTCCTGACTGTTAGAGCAGTATGACAATGGAACCAGTTACCTAGGGAGGTTGTGGGCTCTCCTACACTAGAGGCATTCAAAAGGCAGCTGGGCAACCATCTGCCAGGGATGCTTTAGAGTGGATTCCTGCATTGAGCTGGGGGTTGGACCTGATGATCTTATAGGCCCCTTCCAACTCTACTATTCTATGATTCTATGAACTACCACCATCACGTTGAATCACCTGCAACATTGTTTGCTCAAAGAAATGGCAAATTCATGTCTCTTACATTCACAACACAACTGTAAAATCTCTCAGTAGCATTACATTATTTAAAATGTTAATTTTGAAATGTTGCTAGCCCAATTGTTCAAATAATTATGTTGCCTTCCTGGCTATCCTGCTGAAGAGGTTAATGAAAATTCAGTCTTCCATGATTTCTGAGCACTTTTAAAATCCTTTCTCCTAAAAGAAAAACAAGTATCAGGATTCTGCCCTAAATTGCACGCTGTAAAACATTGTATTTTTGGCTGTGACATGTATGTATATATATGACTAACCCAACCAAACATTAAGCAGCACCACATGAGTACTCTTAATTATTAGCTGTCATATTGAGATTAAATTGGGCATTAAATTAAGGTTAAAGAGAGATTAAATTGTGACCTGAGGTGCAGAAAAGACTCAGTAGACACTGAAAATATAAAGTCATTATTTGCAGAGAATAAAATCAAAGACTTGTGCTGGCTGCTTTCTAGCATAGTGCTGTATTTGGAGATGCATAAGGAAAATGAGTACCAACCATATATTCAGTGATTCCTAGAACCTCAGTTGGGAGACGGGACAATTTTAAGGGAGAACAGGCTGCCTACACTCCTTGCTGGGAGCAATGCTTCACAGTAGGTTCTTTTTCTGGGTTGTGTGAAAATGCAGGACCCTCGACGAAATTCCATTGGTGATGGGCCCACATTGTAAAAAGTTTTGGCAATCCGATGAAGACAGTATTGAGTTCACTTTCCTTCTGGGGTGACAGTGGTCTTTTATGTCCCGGTACATTTTTTTCAACAACACTGATGCATCACAGCATTCCAGTGAGGTAATGAGCTTTTCTATATGAGTAGGGTGACCAACTGTCAGGATTTCCCCGGATTTGTCCTGGTTTTTGTTCTTTCCATGGTGTCAGGGGGGATTTTCTATAATTTTCAATAATGTCCTGGAATGACACACCTTCCTCTTTAAGGCTGCCTTTAGCATGGCAGGAGGGAATGACATGCTTTCTTGAGGCACATCATTCCCCCACCCTGAGCTCCAATTGAGGTCTTAAAGGGGAAAGTGGGTCATTCGTGGACATTATAGAAAAGGCCCCAATTGGAGTGAATGGTGGTGGTGCAGAATGAAATCCTTTCCCCTCCTCCACTCCAATCGGGTTCTTTAAGGTGGCGGGGGAATAACGTACTTTCTGCAGGACTCAGAAAGCTGCTTCCCCACACACACACACACACTAGGTGTCCTCTTTTTTGGTTTCCCAAATATGGTCACCCTATATATGAGGCATTTATTGTGTGCTCGTGATTCCTTACTCAGATGGGTTTATGGGTTCTTTTCTTTAGGCGATGTTGTGATCCTCCAGTTTTGCTTCTGTGTGTGTGTTTTTCAGAGCATTTTCCTGTGGGTTTTGTTTGTTTGTTTGTTTGTTTTAGAACAGGGGAAATGCAGTGTTATTTCTGAAAGTGCTATTTGTGCTTGTGTGTTTTGCACTAGCATAGCACAGCTCACCCTAAGAGGTTATGTAGCAGAAAAGACGGAAAGCAAAGCTCTTTGTGTAGAGCTTGAATCTCAGTTCTGCAATGAAACTGAAAGTAGTTACAGTGAATAACAGCCTCGTGTAGAAAAGTTAAATGCGTAACACGATTTAGTAGCAGTGGCACTGCCAGTTTTGGGTGGGGGGCTGGCCAAGATATCTTCTGCTCTGGGCCTACACATACACCATGCACCACCCTGCTTTCTCCACTCTTATTCTGGTTGTTTGCTACCCCGCCCTTCCACTCCCTCACACTCAGAAGAAGGGTACGAACAAGTTCCTTTTCCTTCCGTTTAAAAAACCGCTTGTAGAAGTTGTCTGGCACATTGGGCAGTGAAGCTCTAGTATAACTGGGGCAGATCTACACTAAGCAGGATATGACACTTTGAAAACAGTATATGGAATGTGTTCTGGGCCAAAACAGTTGACACTACTGTTATAAACCGTTTTAAAGCAGTAGTATAGATCCTGCCCCGGCAACCTCTGTAAAAGGTTTTGGAAAAAAGAATGGAAATGAAACTTATTTATTCCCTCCCACCTCTCTCTGTTCCCCCACCCCTTACAAGGCAGCATTCCCACAGGAGCAGGTGGTGGCAGTGATGGTGGCTGTGGCAGGAGCCCAAAGAGGACCCAAATGCCAGTGCCAGCAGCATTAGTTGCTGCAACATCTGCTGTGTGTATTTTTTTTAAAAAAAATAAGGAAACTGAGCACTCTGTGGAGTGAAGCTCCAGGTGTAGCCACTGTCTTAATCCTTGGAGGACCTCTGGACCACGAAGACAGTGAGCACACATTGAGTTTGGCTGCACAGCGCACCTGGACTCACTCTCTCTCTCTCTCTCTCTCTCTCTCTCTCTCTATATATATATATATATATATATATATATATTAAAAAGACATACAAAAGACATTGCAGCATCCGTTGCTACTGATGCTGTCATTTGGAGGCATACCAGGCTGTGGGGCCCTGAACCAGTAACATGGACCAGTACCAGTACAATATACCAAATCCTGAAATAAAATGGTCTAGCTCTAGTGGGACCATTGTTTAGTAGTGATGTGCACACACAAAAAGATCTAGATCAGAACCTGCTTGAGGGCGGGCGCCAGATAGGAGGATGCTTCAGCTTAGAGTTCAGATAGACATCCTGCTTTGCTTTAGAAGTGGAGCATTGCTTCAGTTCATTTTCTGACATGTTTAATGTCTCCCCATTGAGTATAATGAGAAAATCAACCAATGGCTATAACTGTATTGTGTTGTGTCAGAATTTGATAAAATTTGCCATCATGGAAGCCCTTTCCGGGGGCAATGAAGCCTCCCAGCCTTCATACAAATAAGTGCAAAGGGGAGTCATACTAGCTACCTTTAACAAAAGAGTGTGTATTTTTAAGGGATGTCCTGCTTTCTCTCTGCAGCATTGTGGTCGATTTGCGTGAACGTGACACCTACAAGGCAGAGGTGCCCCTAGGCAAGTTCCTTGAAGAAAATTAGAAGGCTAGATTCAGGGAGTTTTGTGCAAGAGAATCAGAGCAACACCTGCCCCCATTCTTTTAGGCATAGAGCTTCTCTACATATTGGAAAAATCCCGCCGCCATACCGGTGGCTTTCGTCTTCTACAGTCTTTCCATGCTCATGATGTGCTTCTTTACACACAACCCTGTGATTTTCAATTGAAAACTTCTCTTCTCAGGCATCCTTGCAGTTGAGCAAGGGGTGCTTTCAGTGGTTGACTTTTAAAAATGAAAATATTTTGATTATGGCTTTTTAATGTGACCCATCCTGAACCTTTGAGGACATGGTGGGTGTAAAATACAATTAAATAATAAGCCTATTTATTTCTGCTAGGCTTTTTTCCCCCTTCTGCCCTATCCATACATTCTGAGTTCTGCCTTCCATCTTCCAGTATGTCTTTAATTATTTCTTGATTTTTCTTCTCTACTTTCAGCTTCTTTCCAAATTAATTAAAATATCATATTTCAGACAGACCATGATTTTCTAACCAATTAATCCAGAACAACCTACTGTGAAGCCTATAGGCTGTTTGAAGGCAAAAAAGAAAACCCGAGGAGAAGGAGCTAGCTGCCTAGGTCCAATCTCATGCATTCTTCAAAGAGCTTCTCCACATGAGCGATTAATTGCACGCTCGTGATTGGTCACTCATGGAAGTTTGTGGGTCCTTTTCATGATGTCATCAGCCTCCAATGCATCTCCTGCTGTTTTCAAGTGGGAACTTTATAAAACCCTGAAAATGCTGCAATAAATGAAAAACACGCTATAAAACAGACTGACGGCGGTAGAATTGAAACTTATGGGAAGGAACTGATGAAAACAAGGAGAGGGGAGCATATGTACTTTGCCAATCGTTAAACCCATGAAAACTCCAGAAGACGTTGCCGCAGTAAGGCTTTTGGATTTTTGCTGAATGTGGAGTTGCCCGAAGTCTGGTGCCTATGTCATTTGAGAATCTTTTAAAATCCCAGAGCATACTCTCAGGGAGACTCCACTCTGGGGCCTCAAAGGACTTTGAAGCTGCATTTCTGGTTTAGTCTGGCTTTAAACACCTCTTCTAGGTAAAAGTCTCAGGGCTAGTGCATACATTATACCCACCACAGGCATGTCTCTTTATAGCAAGTGATCCACAGCCTTGTCAGAATATTTAAAACTGGTTCACAGAGAGAACAGTCAACACTGGCATTGTTCAGATGTGACAACAAACCATGGTTTGCAGTAATGAGAGTTTGCCATAGGAAACCTCAGGCTCACACATGCTCCCTTTCCTCCTCCTCCTACATACATACATACATACGGACTTTTAACATTGAAGTTTTGATCAAGTGGCACTTTCCCCAATATGGGAAACTGTGGTTTGTCCTAACCAGGATGTCAAAGTTAGGCATGATTGGGCAATTGCCAAGTGCCCACAGCCCACCAGGACCCCACTGTCAAGAGTCCTCTGGACCTGCTCCTCCTCTTCACCTTTGCAACCTGCTTGTTTACCTGCCTCTCAAACAATGGTGGTGGTGAGAAGAAGTAGTAGAAGCCACTGCTTGCTGTCTCACTGGCTCTCTGGCTGATAATCAAGCAAGTGGTACATAGCAATGTTAAGAAAGAGGATGATGAGCAATAGCAGCTGGTAGCAATGGTGGTAAGAACGAAGACTCACAGAGTGATGGGACCCACTATGGATGTCTTCTCCAAGGGCCCTCAAATACCTGGAGCTAGCCCTGCTCCTAACCACAGTTAACAAACCAAGATCTGAAACTAGAACTCATTGTGTATATGGGGACGACGACCCACAGTTTCAGTACTCAGACATAATGGAGAATGGTGGTTTGTTCAAACCCGCAAGTGGAAGGTTTAAACTTCCTCCTCCCACACATGTAGGAGGAGAGAAGGGGAAGAGAAACATGAAAATCTGGGTATCACTCCTGGTTATCTTTATGCTAAACTGTGGTTTAACATTATGTCTAAGCCAGCCATTGTGTCCCAAACCTGTACTAGACTCCACCAGGAGCAGCCAGTGGGGTGAAGAGACTGTCAGTAAGAAGACAAGGTTCCCCAAGGCAAATGGTTCTGCTGTTTATAAGTGGGGCAAAGACCATTTGCCATAAAGAAGATGCTTTTAAGTAGCATCCTTATAGTGGATGGACTGTATAGAGCAGGGGTGGGCACCACACAGGATACGTATAGCCTCCTGTGGCCTTGAGAATGGGCCCCACTGTCCCCTCCCCTTGTACCAATGAAATTTGGCAGCAGCAGCAAAAAGAAGGGGGGAGTTGCTGCTAAAATTCAATGACAAGCCACCCATTTTTTGCTATCACCTCACCACATTTCAGTGCAAGTGTGTTGCTGGCAGGAATGCAGGACCTGAGGACTTCTGGTATACACCAACTGGGTACCGTCCAGATAGTTTAGACTACATCAGCCTGAACCAACATGGCCAATCACCTGAAGAGCTCCAGGTTGGGCAAGGCTGATGGTGAACCTTTCTACATGAGGCTTTTACTGTGTGCTTATGATTGTTTACTCATGGTAGTTTTCGGATTCTGTACACAACATCCTCTCCCCCAGGACCATTTTCACATCCCCCACCACCACCAACAAGAAAAGTCTGGTATTATTTAGAAATGGTGGAATGAGAGTCTATTGTCATTGTGCAATTCTCCTAAACCACAGCTCCATAACAGGCAGAGAAAGAAAAACTCCAGAAAAAAGCACGTTTAAAGGAATCAATCTTAATCTGGAAGCAGGAGCCTTGGGAAAGGTGCAGGATCAAAACCTCATGTAGAAAAGCCTATAGAATGTCCTTAAAATAATCTGAGAGAGTATTTCTATTATGTACCTTACCAATAAGATTCTGGACCAATCCACAATTACAGCCAATATACAGAAATCTCTTTAATTGCTGTACATGACAGTTGTTATCATGGGCTAAGTCATTTGTGTGGCAGCACAACTCACATGCCACATATCAGGTTCTTTTCGGTATGCTAGTGCAAGCATTGCTTGTCAAATGTTTGCAGCAGCATGAAGAAAATCCACCCAACCACATAGTGGGCTCGTTCAGAAGACACCTTAAACCATGGCTTTAACCATGGTAGTTAAGTCAGAAAACCAAGCCGTGTTCAGAAGACACCTTAAAGTACAGCTTTAACTATGGTGAATAAGGCTTTTTGCTTTATTCACCGTGGTTAAAGCTGTGGTTTAAGGTGTCTTCTGAACACGGCCTGGCTTTCTGGCTTAACCACCGTGGTTAAAGTCATTGTTTAAGGTTTCTTCTGAATGGGGATGGTGAGTTGCTGCAGCTGCTACATAGAACAGTTGAAAGCACCTTCCATGTGGTGGCTGTAATGTGCAGCTCAGCCCCTAGGTCTCCCTGTATCACTTTATTTATTATATTGTACTATTCTAATAATTTTAGTTGATTCTGCATTACACTCTATTAAGCCATTTTTCCCCTCCATATATTATTCATAAGGCTGATCTTTTATTTAGTGTTATTAAAATTAATTCTTCATTAATTCTAAGGAAAGATGAACATACAATGAAAGACTCTGAGATAAATTCAGCAAATATTATTAAAGGAACCTGAGTGAATTACAACACTGAAACAGAACATTATAACGGTATGAATTGCTTCTGAAATATAACCTTTTAGATATAGCAGCTTCCCGCCATGAACAGTAGGCTAATTTAACAACACACCAAAACACAGGCCCATATCAGACCATAATTACTGAACAGATTCTGTGGAAGAGCTTTGCTTTATCACGGTGTCTTAGAAAGTGAGACTAATCTAGAAGTGTCACATACATAAATTAGCCCTACGCCAGAGGCAAGGCTTACTGTAATTAACAGTTGTTTAAGAACTCTACACAACAACTGTAGGCATTCAAATTGTTTCAGAGCTTGATATGAAATATGAGGTGGGTTGTTGCTTTTTCTATTTCAGCAACATAGCCAGCAGTCTGCACAACACTTCGATTGGCCTATGAGCTCTTAGGCCAAGAGGCTGGTTTTGAGCATGTATCTTCAACACTTGCAGACTGCAACATCAAGTATGTGCAAAGCAGCACTAAAGACGAAGCATCAAATACAGAACGTTCATATTACCTGACATCACCTCAAGGAGAATCCTTTTCATTCAGGACTCACCTGCAAGATTGGAGTATGTCACATCCTTGCTATCAGAGATGTAATGCATCCCTGTGACCACTGATATTAATTTGCTCTCCTATCAGAAATACCACCGGCAGTTCCTTTCCTTTCTATTGTCAACCCAGGATGGCAAGAAACCAATGTGTGGCATACGTAGCCCTAGAAATGTGTGCCTATAATAAATAGGTTCTTTCTTTCCCATGGCATTATTTATTATCATTGTAATGGTTACACAGTTGATTTGGTAAATCAAACCAGGCAGTAGAGATTTTGCCAAAACACATAACTAATTGTCTTGGAATAGGAATTTATCCAAGTTATAATGTTTAGATATATTATGAATCAAGTGTAATTTCCCTGGAGTTCTTTACTTGGGATGTAAGCTAAGATTCTGCGCATCATGTATAGCAGGGATGGGCAGAAGGTAGATCTCCAGATGTTTTGTACTTCAACTCCCAGAAGGCCCTGCCAGCATGGCCAATGGTCAGGCATGCTAGAAATGTATATGTTCAAGCTGACCAGCTTGACCAGCTGTGTGGTGTAGTGGTTAGAATGTTGGACTGGGAGTCAGGAGATCCAGGTTCCAGTCCCCACTCGGCTATAAATCTCATTGGATGACATTGGGACACTCATTGAGTCTCAGCCTAACCTACCTCACAGGGTTGTTGTGAGGTTAAAACTGAGGAGAGGAGGACTATGTAAACCACCCCTTGGGTTCCTTGCAAGAGGAAAAAAGTGGGGCATAAATGTTATAATAAATAAATGTGCAAACATTTTTTAATGTGTCAGTTTCTTATTTTCAGGGAAGTCTTTTTTATGAAAAGGCATATGCACACAGTGTTATTAAATGGGAGAGAAGAACTCTGGAAAATACTTTTTCCCCATCCCAAAGCTCACCATAAAAAATCATGCTGATTTCCAATTGAACATTGTACATTTAGCCCCAATGCCACCACCAGCTAAGTATGAGACTATAGAACAGAATAGATCCCGTCCTTATTTCTTCCTGGACTGAATACACTTCCACTGTTCCTTCACTTTACTCCCGCTTCTAAATTTGCTTTCTCTCCCATCAGGCTATCCTGAAATAAAACAGGTAATATGCTTTGGTCGTGTTGATGGTGCATGGAGTTTGTGCCAGGTGTTACATTTTTATGCTTCCTTTTCCGATTGGATTGCAGTCTGTTTTCAAAGAGAATGTTGAGGTTAAATTATCCTGTTTTCCTTTTTTCCTATTTCTTGATATAAAGCAAAATAATTTCCCTGCTATTTCTTTATTGGGATTTTCTTTTCTTTTTTTTTTTTTTAAGAGGAGAAATCATTCTGGGCTCCCTGTAGGCTGCTGGGAGAAGATGTGGCATGTCACTTTCCAAAAAACATAATGCAATGTGTAATTTCTCTGTTGCTTGCATATATTTGTCCACCCCACTTCTCCCGCCTTCCCCCTCTGGCATGGGCTGTTGTTCCTTTTTCTTTCCCTTCTGCATTTGTTGCTGCTGTTTTTCAACAGGCCAAAGCTGGAAGGTGGTGCTGTTTAGCATGTAAATAAAGCAACACTTTTCTTCCCCCAGTAAATAGCTCTGTCTGGCATTATATGCATGGAACTTTCATCTACACAATGATGAATTCAAGTCCTGCATTGTGTGTCTCTTTTCTTTCACAGTAGGAAAGGTGATCACTCTGTAATTAGCTCTTTTCTTCCCCGCTTCTTCCTTTTCTTCTTTTTAAAACTTTATCTTTGCCGGCTGTACTTCTAATTCTGACCTCCGCAGAACTTGGCATTTTGCATGGCTGAGGTCAAAATTCTAATGCGGCCTCTCTGAATTTATTTAGCATTACAGTTTCCTATCATCTAGCCTGCTAGAAATTGAGGGTGCTCAGAAGCTGATTGTAAATAAAGAATGTGACATTGCAGATATACTTGGAATGATGTGTGCTTCGAGTTCACTATTCTGCCCAGATGAGTGGAGGGCATGCTTTTGCATTTTAATTTGAAATTCAGTGAATATTTTGAATGCCGCAGCATGTCTATAACGTTATTTCAAGGCTCTTGTGCATTCAGGCATGTAATGATTGGCATTGGCAGTAACTTGATGCAATGTTGCACAGTTTTAATGTTATCTTTGATCACTTCCTATTCATTGGAAAAATCCCACAATTGCAAACCCACATTATGTTTCATTGAGGATGCCAAGTTCTCTATATTCCAAAGCTTATTCAAGGCACTTTGTCCACCCTCAGGCTGCTCATTAAAGGGATGGCAGTTTCCAATTTAATGAATAAGATAGAGTGCAAATTCCCCATTCATTCATGGAGTGTGAATGGTAGAGCAATGAGCTTTTCTCCTTTCTACTCCCTAGTCCTTTGTTTTCTTGGAAATTGTGTATGCTTCTTCATAAATGATGTGGATAAGACTCCATACCCGAACAGCAATGTCCTACTTAGTTTTAACTTGATCATTTAAACCTTGACAACGAGGCTGCACTATTTAAAGGTCTCTTCCACCTCTGTAGCCTGACTTGTCTGAATCGCATGAGATTTTACACCATGGGGCATGGAGAAAGTCCAGTTCCTCAGAGAACACTACACATCAGAAGTCTATACTAAGATAAAATTATTTTTCTACACAAGAATAATGGCAGGAGAGCAGGGTCGTGTAAAGTGTTTGCCACCAAAAAGGCAACATTTGCTGCAGGTCAGCCGATAGAGCTGTCAGATGGACTACATGGAGAAAAGATGCACTACACATGTGACTGTTGCAATGGAGACCACAAAAAGTCCCACGTGGGGTCAGACAACAGTTGCAGCAAGTCCAGCAGTCTGTCTCCAGCAGTGTCCAACCAGATGCCTTAAAACAGGGGTGAACAGACCTCAGGCTTGCAGGATCTACTTTGCCCATTACTAGACTCCTGTGAACCACCAACTGGAGCATGGTGGAAAAGTCATACACATTGGCTTGAATCCAGCAGTGTCCTTTTGCCAGAGGAATGGAAAGTTCTGATGGAAAGAATTTGCCCTCCCTCCTGCAGACACCCCACCCCCATGCCCTACATCTCATCTGGAGAGTTGGTGGACCCCAACCCCTGAGCAGATTTGGGATGTACAGGG
The DNA here is from genome assembly GCF_023053635.1 of Elgaria multicarinata webbii. Lineage (NCBI taxonomy): Eukaryota > Metazoa > Chordata > Lepidosauria > Squamata > Anguidae > Elgaria > Elgaria multicarinata. Next base: position 74,473,456 of record NC_086178.1, on the reverse strand, counting down.
CCAAGAGTGAACAGCAAAGTGGATGGGTGAAGTTGGATTTAAGCCTTCAAATTAAAGAATCTTGAGCCTAAGAATTTGTTCTACTATTAGTACAAGAACTGAACAATGTTCACAATTCTTCCATACAAAAACCCAGTCCTGGTCACAAGCATTCCTAATTTCAGTAGTGGGATTGCAGAAGGGTGTATGTGTTATTTTATTTCTGTTAAAGCTAAACAATTGTGAGTCAGAAATTTTTGCTGATCTTCTGCAAATCACTGAAATATCTATCAGTAGAGCATCCAGATCTACATTCCGCCTACTCCTGCTCTCAGGAAGACCATAAAGGGACAACAGAGTAATAGCTTTCATTTATGATTTGTTGCCAACATCTAATAAGAAGGCACATACACATGTCAACATAGTCTTCATACTTATTATGCAGATAGGAACTGAACTCCATAAATAACTTGTCTTTGATATAATTCTTTTAAAAGACTACATATGCTGTTATCCGTCACAGCATCCTTCAGCAATGAATTATTATAATATACACTATATAAATATGTGCTTTCTTTTGATACTTTAAAACATTTGCTTTGCTTGAATACTGCTTTATAAAAAGAAGTATCTTTGCCTCTTTGACTCTTCTGTTTAACCTTGCTGGCATCCTTCTAGATATGGCCCTGCTGGCCATTCCAAAACAAACGGAATATCACCATGAAGAACCTTGGCAGTGGGACTTCTCTATAGCAGCACCCACCCTCTGGGAAACCCTCCCTCATGTGGTTTGGGGGGTGGGAAATGTAACATCTTTTAAACACCTCCTGAAAACATACCTTTTCACACAGGCTTTCCCTGGACTGTAACTATTTATATTGCATTTTTTAACTTTTAACTTTTTAAATTTATCTATAAATTTATCTATTCTTGTTGTAGTTCATGGTTTTAATTGTGCACTGCCCAGAGAGCTTCGGTTGATGGGCAGTATAAAAATGTAATAAATAAATAAATGCTTGCGCTTTTTAAAATCCATGTCACATATATTTAGCTGAGCCTCTCTTAGAGTGTTTTTTAACCATCTTCAGGCTACAGTCATATAAACCCACTTACCTGGAAATAAGCCGCATTGAAGTCAGTGGGATAAACTCATGAATAGAGAGATATAAGATTGCTCTATCAGGCTCTTTAACATGCATTCCCCTCCCCCTCTCTTGCCCCTTACTTTTAGCTAATCTTTGTTTGTTTATTTATCTGTATATTTATTTATTTTTAAGGAATTGAATCTTTGGTTTTACATATGGCTGTTCTGGGTTTTCTAAGCTACTTCCCACTGAGCTGCTTCCCAGGGCAACATCCTACATAGATGTTGCCCTGGGACTGCAGAGCTGAAGGGAAGCACATGTTGGCCTCTGCCATTGGCAAGGAGACCGAGGGCCACTGGGAGGTTGCACCCCCTGCTTTTTAGGTAGAACAACATGACAAGGGGAACACATCTATCAGCCAAAGAAGCAGCAGCTGTAGGGGGCTTGCTTACCTCCCCCCATCCCACCAGAAAGAACCATCATCTCCAACTGTTGGTTGCTGTGGAACTGAAGAGATGAAGTACACCCATCTATCAGTCAGAGGACTAAGGCCTGCTGGGTTGTTTAAGTTTGAGGTGTGTGTGTGTGTGTGTGTGTGTGTGTGTGTGTGTGTGTGTGTGTGAATTATCATCATATTCTATTATAAGCTGCCTTGAGGATCAGTCAGTTGAAAGACAGGATACAAATATTCTATATACTGAAGTGATCTCCTGATCCCTTATTAGCCTGCTCAGTTGCTGGGTTCATTGGGAGATAACCTCCAGGTGGTACCCAAGTCTTCAGAGCTCTGGTCCATCATGGTTTGAAACAATTCCTTTAATATTGAAACACCCACCCTGTGAAACATCCTACCACTACCAATGAAGCAAGCACCAACCCTTCTGGTTTTTCAGTGGATGTTGAAAGCATATCCTTTCCAACATGCATTGTGTATGCTTCTTCATAAATGATGTGGAGTGGGTCTCCTCAAAGCCTCTCATGAAGGGCAAATAGCCCCTCCTGGGTTTGCTCAATCCACTTGACACTCAGTCTGGTTTCGTACGATATTTTAAGCCCATGGAGGCACAGGTAAACGTCAGCACAGGCTTACAAAAAGACAAAGCTGCCTGGACTTGGACAGCTGTGTGAAGAATCCCTGTGACAGTTTTCCGTTAATGCACAGGCTTTTCTCCCTGACAAGAGCAATGGGGGAGCCCTTCTTCGTGTACATGTCAATTATTTTCAAAAAATCTTTAATAAATCTGTTCCATTTTAAAGAGCGAAGAAGAATAAGTAGTAGTAGTAGTAGAAGAAGAAGAAGAAGAAGAAGAAGAAGAAGAAGAACAACAACAACAACAACAACATTTGTTTTGCCTTGTAGTTACTTTAAAGCATTTGTAGTCAGACGTATGAAAGAACGGAACAGCACATAAGCTTTCCTTGCTGAATAAACGCTGAGAACTATACCCCCGTATTATTTAATAATTACATGTTTGTTCCTGAAACTAGAACATTTCTTAAGCATTAATCCCATTTGTGTAAAATGTATGTTCTTTCCCAAAGCATAGAATCTTTTGGGATTTGAAACACTAAATCATTATAGTAAACATCTCCCCATGGAATTCCTATGTATCTATTGCCTTCAGTGATGTTTTTGTACTGAATTATCCTTTTGTTACACATTAAAGTACTTTAATGAGGTGGAGTCAATCAGCTGTAAACAGAACTGGAGTGGTAGTTCCATAGGACACTTCTACAGGGCTATTTTGAGCAATAATATGCTGTAGTGGCTAGAATGACGGACTCGGCTGATCCTCATTTTGCATCTACCACAATGCATGTGGTGAGGGGACAATGTTTTGACCAATTTCAGGAAAGAGGTGGAACCAAAGCTGTCCTCCAGTTTCCTGCAAGTTTTCTTCCCCCATGAAAGAGGTGTCCATTGTTCTGCCTCATTCTCAAGGTGTTCTTTGATTTTTGTGGTGTTTTTCAGCTTACCTAACCACTGTGAGGCAGCCAACAATGCTGTGTGTGTTTTTTCTTTCTATTTCATATCTCTCCATGGCTCTGCAACCTCCTAGGCTGCCTGCACTTTCTGTCCTGAAAAAAGCCCTATGGAAGGAATAAACTCATAATGTCTTCCCGTAAGGTTTAATTGAAGTGTGGGAAGCTGAGAAGGCAACAGGCTGCCAGAGAGATGATTGTACAATGAAAAACAAGGACACTTGTGCACATTCCTTGGCCCTTTCCTAAGTAAGGTAAGAGCAAGAAACCCAACTCTAAGCCATGAGAATTTCTCAGAAATTTTCTTCCCCATTGAATGTTCTTTTCTAAAGGAATTTCTTTTCTGTCAAATCAAATGAGAATGGTTGAGGGGGGTGGGAGACCTTTTTCGGCACAGCACTACTCAAGACAATGTATAGATTTGCAGTTTCCCACTTTATAGTTTTAGTAGCATCATCAACAGAGTTCCATGATCTTATGAAAGTGTGTTTCTTTTCCACAGGCCTTCCACAGGAACCGCTCCTGGGGATTGGATCCATTATGTTTTACTGTGCTTCTGCTTAGAAGTATTCATAATACGAGCTAAATACGATCAACATTTCTGCTAAGGTTAGTCAAATTGCCCCTCCTTGTGTTTGACTGCTTTTCTCATCAGCAATGGGTTGCTTCACATGCTTATTATGGCTCAATTAATGCATTCAGGGACTGTGGCTTAAAGAGGTATAACTGTCTGGCAATGTATTGTCTTTCAATCTTCTTTAGTGCTGGGTTCTATATACCTTTTTTAAACTATTTGCTTTTGATTGATTGATTGGCCTAGATTCACAGCAAGCATTTGGTATGATTGAATAATTTTTAGTTGTGCCTTTTTGCCATGCTATATGCTAATCTGCTGATATGCTGCTCTTGTGTTGCCAGTCAATGCTCTAGTCTACCGTCTTTATCCTTTACTGGATTTCTAAAAGGGTATTTTATTGCCTGTCATTACCATTCATTGTGGCTTTATCGACTGTGCTCGCTCCTTGTTCGCTCTCCTGATGTCCCCATCTAGCCTCTCCATCGTACATTGTGCCCTCTGTTATACTGAGATGAACTGTGCTTCTATCAAAACTTTTATATCTTTATGTCCAGCAGCTTCCCCTTTGCTTTGCATTTCCAGCATGCTTTTAGCATTCCCTCCTCCAACCCTTTCCTATTTCATGAGAACTACTAGAGTAGTTTGATTATGATGTAAAATGTTGTTGCAGAAGAGAACAAATGTCGAAGGACACAAACTATCTAACACTTATCCATTGCAAGCACCATTTCAATAAATGGTGTTCTGCAGGCTCATCATAAATGACTAAAACACGAACGGTTAAGGTGCTATCCTATGGATGTTTAGACAGGAAAAAGTCTTACAATTCCCAAAATGCCCCAGCCCACATGGCTGGCTAGAGGGATGCTTGGAGTTGTAGGAGTGTTTTTTTTCTGTGTAAACATGCATAGGATTGTTCCTTTAATACTTTCAAATACTAAATGTTACTGGCTGCATAGCATATACATTAAATTACTAAATTCTGATCCAGACAGGTAAAGAAGTTCTTCCTTGCTTTACAATCTTTTCTCTCTTTCTCATCTTTCTCTCTCCCTCTCCCTCTCCTACACATACACAAATTCTTACATGCTGTTTAATTCCCTTCTTTAAGAACTCTCTCTCTCTCTCTTTAACTCTGTTCTGCAAATTGCTGCTTAGTCTTCCCTCTTCTTCTTCTTCTTCTTCTTCTTCTTCTTCTTCTTCTTCTTCTTCTTCTTCTTCTTCTTCTTCTCTCTCTCTCTCTCTCTCTCTCTGTGTGTGTGTGTGTGTGTCTGCCTTTTTGCAATGGCAGGCGCTCAGCACTTCTCAGTACTGGGCCCTAGATACAAGCCCTCATTATCTATTCTACAAATAGAATTGGTTGTAATGTAAATTGTAGAATAAATCTTTCTGCGGCTTAAGATCCTACAACTTAAACTCCTGTGCTGCTTATCTGTCTTCTGCCACCTACCTAAGGTTTTATCCAGTACTCTTGGCACTTGATCATTTCTTGCATATAAATTTCAATCATACCCAGAGGGCACCTCGTTTTGTATAATAAGTTAGACTGTGAACAATTTAGCACAAGAACTATCTAGCTCAAACAGTGAGGAAGACATTCTCTAATAAGAAAAGCACTACCCCTGGAGGGTACCACACATTTCTAATGTAATACTATAATAAGGTACTTGTATTGACATTCAAATGTAGGCTAGATATCCCTGTTACCTTTTGCTCATGTAGAACCCCTTCTGTGCTCAAAGCTTAACCTCAAAGGCACAATCCTGGTCCCCAAAGAGTCACCCACCACACTTTTGAATTTGGGCAGCCATTTAACATCAGCCGTAGCAATGATCTCTTATTTTAGCAAAGTAAATACTTCACTGACAAATCTTACTAAGGACATACTGTTTCTGAATAATGTAAGAGAAAAAGAAATTATGTATCGGAAAGCTTCATCCCACATACCTGCTTCCCTTGGATTATCCCCGTAGCGCTAAGCTTTCGCGGTTGTTGTTGTTTTTGCTACCAGGCGACAGCGATCCTTTGCATACCAGGAAGTGAGTTTAAGGGGGGAAATGTAAAAAAATCATAAAAAATCAACGGATGACCCAATTCAATTCAAATTTGGTATGCTTAAAGCTCTCCCCAATATCTAATACTGTGCCAATTTTGGTGTCTTTATCTCTAAAGCTTATGCAGATGTAAGCATTTCTTTAAAATCCTGCTCCTGTGCCCCAGCAGAGGCTCGGAAGATATGCTCAAAAAGTAGGGGCTAAATAAGGCAAATCTTTTGCCTTTGAAGCACAATTAAAGCAGGATGCATGGGAGTACTTCACAATCAAAGCAGATTATAAGGTGGAAAACGTCTGAGTCCTTTGCATGCAATTCACAGTGATTGCACAGTATAACGCTGATGTGATAAAGCTCCTAGAAAAGCCAGGATATTAAAATTCTACAATCAAGTCTACTTAGTTTGCACAAGCTTACACTATTTGCATGATTTATTCTTTCAATATAAAATATGAGATCTTCTTTGGCATGGAATAAAACAACTAACTAACCTTAGTTAACCAACCTTAGTTAAGGGGAAGAAACCATAACCTGAATAAAGTTTGCCCGTATCTGCATATTTGGTAGAGAGAGGAGGGACTGTCTCTTAGCACATCCAACTACTTCTTAAATTTTGTGATTTTAGAAGGCAGGCACTGCCCACACCATTCTCTCCTCAAGCCTAAGGACAGTCACATTTTTTTTAAAGGAAGTGCTGTTATTCTCAGGATGTTAAATTCTTAATCAGATACCAAGTTCTACATTTACACAGCAAAGATGGATGTATACAAAAACATAATTCTGGTCAGAAGAGAGAGCTAAAAACCATACATGGACACTTAATTCCTTCCACAGAGAGGCCTTTTGCAGAAACTTATTATAAGTATTAATACCTATTTTCACAACCATGATGACTAGACCCTTGCTTTAAAAAAATAAATATAAAAGAAAGAAAACAAGCTGAGATTCTCAAGAATCCAAATCCGGTGTGAGATATGCATATAATTCTGCCAGCACAGAATCAGAAAAACTGCACAATGTCTACTCAGATGTATGCCCCATTGAGTTCAATAGTAGCTCATGCCAGGGAGGGGAACATAGCAGTGGTGGGGAATTTTTTCCAGCTTAGAGGCCATGTTCCTTTCAGGAAACTTTGTGGGGGCTACATGCCAGAGGTGAACATGCCCTTAACAAAAAGTGGGTGAGGCTATCCCTAGGAAAGTGTGAATGGGTGACATTTGAGTTTGCCAGGTTTCTCCGAACGTTGGCTCACTGCTCATCTCATGGCTGATTCCTGTTCACATAGACAATCGCTGCTTGTTCTGTGCAGATGGGGACATTGTGCAAATTGATCAGCAACTGAATGCAAAATTTGCACAACTCCCCCCCATTTGATTTGTGCAAATTTCCTAAGTTTACACAAATTTCCTAAATTTATGCAAATTTTGTAAAATCTCCCCCCATTGAGTAAAGCTACAGGGAAAATTTGTGCAAATTACTAAATTTGCAAAGTACCTTTGGTTAGATTTCTGGCTTGTCCTAACAGAAATCTGGAGGGGATTCACTGCCCCACTGACACAAGAGCCAACAACCTCTATTGGTCTTAGGAGGTTTTATCTGGAAGCAATCTTGTTCCAATTCCAAAGATGTGACATTGATTAACCATTTTTCTACAACACTGCTCTTAACAGTTTACGTCCCAATGCCACCACAAAAGGAGAACAACACTAGCACTGTCATCCCAAAGGAGACATAAACCTAAAGTCAATGAAAAAGCAGCTTCTGATACTAAATAAATGATAATGACATCTATATATTGTGCCACATGGGCCTTGGCAGGCTTACCGTTGTCTTTGTTCCAAGCACTATACTCTATGTTAAAAAAAATCAATGAAATCAATACCTCTAAAAAAGATCTGTTGAGATTTCAAATATAGTTAAATTAGATCTACTGATTAATGTCACTAAAGGTGATAGCATCATTACATTACAGCAGTTGCCATTCCTCCATTGTCCAAATTACAAATAAATGTATCTCACAATAACAAAATTGCTGGAAGAAATATAGTAATTGGCTTCATAAAATAAACTGTAAACTGATTTTACTTATATATGCTTTCTCCTACCTTCCCATATGCATTGTACTGTCATTTATTCCATAACTTGCTTTAGATGGCAGATCACTAGAAAAACATAGTTTATACGGGTGTGCAAAATGGGTCTTCTCTGCCTCGAAATTTGAACTGGAGCTCTGTAGAGGTGTTTCTCTGCCTTGATTTTTGGGGCGGGTCCCTCTATCTGCCTTGTCAAATTACCCGTCGAAGAACCGTTCAGTATTCAGGTATCCAATATTAACAGAAAAGCTTACAGCTGCCTCATTTTTAAAGATAAAGAGATAAAACTTGGCAAAGTGATAGTTCTTAAGGAGGGCTTTAGTCCTGCCATGTTTGAATCAGATTGGTTCATCCCTTGATTTTTAGAAAAATTTAAAATGGAAATTAACAAAAATGCTTACAACTGTGTAGTTTTTATAGATGAAGAGATGAAACATGACATGGTGATAGCTCTTAAGGAGGGCTTTAGCCACACCAAGTTTGAATCAGATCCATTCATGCCTTGATTTTTTAGGATTTTTTTTAAAAAAAGTTCTCCACTCTAACTTTCTCCAACTTGGTGCCCTCCAGAGCTATTGGACTGAGCCCCCCTGCCCCCACACTGGAAGTCCAGGCACTGAAATAAAGAGCCTTTTTTTAAAAAAAAATATTTTTTTTATTTATTTTACAACAACACATAATAAATCATATACATACATAACGCAACATTCTTCTTATTTCTGCTTCTTAACTAACTCACATTAATAAGTGCCCCCCCCCCACCTTCGGGATCTTATTCTAGTTTCCAAAATTGCATTGAATCTTCTGGAGGTGTTCTTCCTCTCCCTTTTAAAAATACATTATTATTATTATTATTATTATTATTATTATTATTATTATTTACATATTCTAGGAACAATTTCCATATCTCTTCAAAATCATTGTTTTTTGTTATCCCCCTTCTAAATCTAATATTACATGTTAATTTATCATTTATAGCAATAGCCCATATTTCTTTATACCAATCTTCTATATCATAAACTCCTTGAACCTTCCAATTTCTAGATATCATTAACCTTGCAGCTGTTAACAAGTTCGTTATTAATTCTTTTTCCATCTGATTACATTTAAGATTTCCATACATTGATAATAATGCTACACTTGGTGTTTCTTCTAAATTCATTCCAGTTATTTCATTTATTTCTCTATATACCATTTTCCATAATTTTTGTACATGTTCACAATTCCACCACATATGTATATACGTTCCCTTCTCCTGACATCCTCTCCAACAAAGTGGCAAGTTCTCTTTATTTATTAAGTTTAATTTTATTGGTGTTAGATACCACCTCCAAATTATCTTATAATATTTTTCTTTTATCCTTACAGACATATTTTTCAACACTTTGTTTCCATAACCTTCTCCAGTCCTATTGCTCTATTTTCTCATTCATATCAGTTTCCCATACCATCCTAACAGAATCTTCTTGAGTTTCCATTTCCAATAATATCTTATATATTTCACTCATTAATCCTTTTATCAATTTATTTTCTTCTTTTTCTTTCTCTTTTTGTAAAATCATTTACATAGAAACATCAGAAAAGCCATGTTGGATCATCAGATCAAAAGCCTATCTAGATGCCTGTGGGAAGCCCACAGGTAGGACATGAGTGCAATAGCACTCCCCTGCTCATGTTCCCCAGCAACTGGTATTAAGAGGCATAGTGCCTCTTAATCTGGAGTTAGCAGATACTAGCTATCATGACTAGTAGCCATTGATAGCTTTATCTTCCATGAATTTTTCAGGGGTAGGTTACCAAATCGATTACAATCTTCAATGTACTTGTGCCAGATAAGTTCCATAGATTTCTCTATATATACTTGGTTATATACCTTCACTCTTCAAAGATGTGATAGTACATTGTTTGGAATCAATTACTTAGGTTGGGTTTCTCTTTTAAAAGAAAATAAAAGTATGTGATGAAAATATTCCATTTAATTGTTAATAATGTTTCTGAAGTGGGTACTTCTGGAAAATGCTTGTTTACAGGTCCTTGACAATGCTTGTGTGTAATCCAAAATATAAACCTAAATCAATTCCTTTGTTGTGGATGAACAATGTGTTTCTCTTCAAATTCTTTCATATATAATTTTGTTTCATTACAGCAACACCCCCACTGACAAAAATAAAAAAGTCAATTTCATTTGCTTCAGCTTTGTATGAAAATGAAACCCAATTGAGGTTTTGTAATTAAGTTCTCACACATAAAGCCACATCAGGAGAATGGACTGTGTCTGTGAAATGTTCATTGAACTTGAATTTAAAAGTTAATTCAGAATGAAGTTGTACATGTTCATTATTTTGGGGAGAGGGAGCATTTAGCAAATATCCCATTTTTCCAGTCACCTGTGTTATGGAACTTCCTCTGGCCTTATGAGTCTTTATCAAGATGGTTAGATTCCTTTATCAAGGAATCTAAGTTCAATAAAGTCAGCCACTTAGCAGAGACTGACTCTTGTTTTGTCCAATAATATGATATCTTTCCTTTCTGATGTTAGTGATCCAGGCAGCAAATCAGAAAATTACTTAGTAGTATCTTCAAAATGAGCCTACACTTGAATAATAAAAGAGCCGGCCAGTTCTAAGTGGGCAAACCATTGCGCAAAATAGCTTATGTTTTGAGTGTGCATTGGAGAACAAAAAGTGAGCTAGAGTCTATTCAGATGTCCTGGCATGATGCCAACCTATCAGGTACTCTAAGGGGACACTGTTGAGCGATCTCAGAATATATGGGTTTGTCATAAAATCAGAATGGGGTTGAAAGAATGGCACACAATACATTCCTTGAGCATTCTAGATTTTATCAACTCTTATATTCACTGTTTCAGTGCTGTTGTGTGCACAAACTATCATTACTGTTTGGAACCCTTTGGCTTCATTGCCACATGACTAGCCTGCACTTAAGGTGACCCTGTATACTAAGCACAACATTCTCCACATTCAGTGTGTGTGTGTGCAGGGGAATTACTTTTTGTTCAAGGTCTCACTGTTCTTGGACAGATGTGTTTGGTAGGCACTGTAACAAATATTGTAATGTACTATTGTAAAGTGCTCTGTGTTGTTCTGCTCTGGAAATGGGCTAAAAGCTTCAACTGGTACAAAATGCCACCACCCATCTCTTGACACATGTGGGTCATCTTGCATACATTACACCTGTCCTACAACATCTGCACTGGTTATTAGTTTGCTTCAAGGCCCAATCTAAGATGCTGGTTTTCACTTTAAAGCTCTACATTGCCTGTAGAAAGATGTAACTATCAGCTGCAATTTATGTTTGAGTCTAAAGTAAATACAGGGACCCCAATCCAGATCAGGACACCAGGGTGCAGCATAAGGGGAGCTTTCACTCTTTACCCTCCGCTGTGGTTCTGATCTTTATCAGGGGCTCACATTTGCAATTACATTACCAAAAAGTGATCCACTTTTAAAACATACTTACTTTAGAGTAAAAAAAAGAAAGATGTAGCAGTTAGCCAGGTTGCAGCCAAGAAGATACAGCATGAATATAGTTGTGCTAAAAATATGTATATTATAGAAAATGCTGACAATCAATAGAGACTTACTCTGTGCTAAGTGTGCACAGGATTTCCACCTTGCTGTAACACCACAATAATGTGTACACTTCAAAGAAATTAAAGCACATAATAGCAGAATGAATGACTGAAGCAATGTTTCAAAAGGATGACCTTAACGTTCATTCCTCTTTGTAAAGATTCAGGGTGGCCTTGGAACAGAAGATGAAACAATTCCTGAAGTTGGAAGTGGGAAGAATCAGGTTAAAAGATGTCACTCAACGATTCAGCTAGCTTGCTCTGTCACTCTTGTACATGTCTGGTGATATGCAAATGCGCCATGAGGTTCAGCAGTGGCTATCCAGATGGCACTGATCACTTCAGATTTATGCAAAGCTATAGTTGAAGCAAAATCTTCATTATTTGTCAGAAACTAGCTATTTGGCATTGAGAGTTCAATTAAGTATCCAGGCTTTGATTACTGTATTTTTTATACATTTAAATCCCATTATCCCATATTATATATACTTTGAATTTATATTAGGTGCATTTGGGTTTGCATACACAACAGAGTTTTGTAATATGACAGACATGTTTTACGACATATTAAATATATTTTACTGGAATAGTAACAACATGATGTTTGAGTACTATGTCTGTGGAGGGCAATGCAGTGCTTGTTTTATAGCATAACTATATCTAGCTTGTTTTATAGCACAGCTTCGGCTGTGGGGCGGTATATAAATGTAATAAAATAAATAAATAAATAAATAAATAAATAAATAAATAAATAAATTCCCATCAGCCTTAGCCAGCATAGCCAGTGGTGGGCATTGTAGGTGAAACATCTGGGGGCCATAAGTTGCCCACCCATGACAGGTGAGTTTCCTCTCTTTACGGTAAGCCTGAGACACTTGGAGATTACTTTCAAGTCCTCCTTAGTGTTTTGTCTGAGGAAAAAGTCCTCCTTAGAATTTTACCTCAAGACAAAGGCCGCTGGCATAGAATTTTGTCTTAGAACTAGGTGGCATGAGATTTTTGACTGGATTTTCCACAGCTTTTTTTTAAGGGCCAGATATCAGTGTTGCCCACCACTGGGCTAAGTGCAGCTGCTGCCCCACCCCCCAATTTGATTATTGTCTGCAGTGCCACCATTTCCCTGGCCTGATCCTTTCCCCCCTACCACACCTATTTTTCCTCCCCAGGCCAGATCTACACCAAGCAGGATATAATACTATGAAAGTGATTTAAATTCAATATATGGAATGTGTCACGGGCCCCTACGGTTGTCAATACTGCTATAAAGAACTAGTGTAGATCCTGCCCCAGTTAAAACATGCATATAGGTTTCTATCACAGGGCTTGACTCTCAAAGCTTCCTCACATCCAGTCAAATGCGCCGCTCCCACTGCTTCTTCTGTTGCTGTTCCCACGTTGCTTCCTGAAAACAGGAAGGAATTAGCCCCATTCAGTCCGGTAGGAGAGAGCAGGTATTTTGTAGTGCAATAATGGACAGAAGGGGCGGAAGATGGGTGAGAGGCAGATGACGTCATGTGAGTAATTCACAAGTGCCCAGTAACAAGCGTGCAGTAAAATGCTCGTCGGATGGAGCTTTCAGTGCTTGACCTGCAGCTTTTTCAAGTCAATTCTAACCAGTTTGTGGGTTTAAGCACTTGAATATAGCTGCATTCAGTAGGGGAGAGGCATGCACTGTTTAGTTATCTTTGCAGATTGTGCCAGCCTATGTTATAGTCTTCTTCTTCTTCTTCTTCTTCTTCTTCTTCTTCTTCTTCTTCTTCTTCTTCTTCTTCTTCTTCTTCTTCTTCTTCTTCTTCTTCTTCTTCTTCTTCTTCTTCTTCTTCTTCTTCTTCTTCTTCTTCTTCTTCTTCTTCTTCTTCTTCTTTTTTGCCTATTGTGTAGGGTGACCATATTTTGGAAACCAAAAAGGAGGACAACATGGTCGCCCCCAAGAGGGCGTGTCCAGTACCAAGGGGGCGTGCCCACCCAAACATAGCCTTGGTCACATGTCTGATTTTACAGCACACATTTAAGACAAATCTGTTCTACATAACATCTTAGTGTTAAAATCACTGAAATAAAGAACAAGTGAGAGATTCAATGTATCTGAAATTAACGACACTCACTCCTACTTTTGTAGGTTTTGCAGTACTTTGAAGCTTTTGCTATACTCTGTGCGTTACATTCTCCCCTTCCCTCAAATATCTTTTCTGACTGTATCTTCACTCATTGCAAGCTGCTGTTGTTGTTAACAGGGTTTGCTACTGGCCCCAGATCTGTTTCAAATTTGATATGGCTAAAGCTCTACCTAAAAGCTATCATGGTGCCAACTTTCAGCTCTTTATCTTTAAAAATGACAATTTTAAAAATAATAATTTTAAAACATCAATTTTTAAAAAAATCCTAAAAAATCAATGGATGAACGGATCTTTTTCCAATTTGGTGTGGCTAAAGCCCTACCTAAATCCTATCATGGTACAAAGTTTCATTTCTTTAACTTTAAAAATGACGATTTTAAAAATAATAATTTTAAAACCTCAATTTTTAAAAAATTCCTAAAAAATCAATGGATGAGCGGATCTGTTTCAAATTTGGTGTGACTAAAGCTCTACCTAAATCCTTTCATTGTGCAAAGTTTCATCTCTTTATCTTTAAAAATGACGATTTTAAAAATAATAATTTTAAAACCTTAATTATTAAAAAAATCCTAAAAAAATCAATGGATGAACGGATCTGTTTCAAATTTGGTATGACTAAAGCCCTTCCTAAGAGCTACCATTGTGCCAAGTTTCATGTCTTTATCTTAAAAAATGACGGAGTTATAAGCATTTTTGTTAATTCCCATTAGAGCTGCTCTTTGAAAAAAATCCGGATTTCCCCTCCCCCCTCCTGGATTTGCCATCAAAAACCCGGACAGATCTGGGCAAATCCCATCATATGGTCACCCTACTACTGTGACTAACAGCTTGCATGCATTTCCAGCACAATTCATTCCCCCCCCCCACCCGACAAACATCTGAATTATATGCATTAGCTGAAAGACAGCCAAAACATCTGAAAGGGTTCATTGTCTCCAAACTAATATTGTGTCAATACAAACTGAGCTCAGCACCCAAACAACTGTACATTAAACCTTTTCTCTTTTCCCCATTGACTATTCAGGCCTGCATGTAGCACATCTTGATGAGAGCATAAAGAAAATTTCTATTTCTGTTAATGTCAGTGGCCTTGTATAGTTGTTGGAAAGCTGTTCAATCTCCTGTTCAGGATATATATAAAATTAATATACCTAAGGAAAGGATATTATTAGGAGCTGGTTCAGCAATACTCTAGGAAATGCTGATGATGGGATTGTCAAATTATCTTGGCGGCTCTGTTCAAAATAGCTACCCATTCCAATCTAAGGGCTCCACTGGAAAATCCTTCATTACTCAGTCCTTAAGACTAATCAAAATAGCTACATAGAAAGAATATATCCCCATACCCCATTCATTACATCTTAATAAAAGAAAAGGTTTCAAACCATATTAAAACAACAACTAGGGAAGCAATGCAGTTGGATGTAACATAATAGATCATAACCACAATGGTTATAATGAACTAAAGGTGCAGCCCTATGCCTGTTTAGAAAGAAAAAAGCCCTACAACTCCCAGCACTCCCCAGCAACCATGGATGGTTGGAAGGATGCTGGGAGCTGTTGGACTTTTTTCTGTCTAAACAGGCACCCTAAGTCTGCAATCCTATAACATTTTCTTGAGGGCAAGACCATTGAACTCAATGGGATTTATTCCTGAGTAGACATCTATAGGACCATACTGTTATTCTGCAATCCCGTATACACTTCCTTGGGCATAGGATTGCACTGAAAATTATTCACAAGTTACAATAGCAAAATTAGGGAGACCATCTCTACTCTTGTTAAGTTTTCCTAATGTCACAGCAAAAGAATTATCATTCTTTTAAATCAATTTTCTGCTGTATGCCTTTACCTCGAATGCTATGCATTATTCTCCCTATCAATGATATAAGGCAAGTTCATTATCTATACATAGATGCTTTAGCACAAATGGCATCTAAGAGTCTAAATTCAAGTTTCTCCCCCCCCCCCCCAACATCCCACCCAACCCCATTTATAAAACAAAAGGAGCAAGACATAGATTGGGCTAAAAACCAAAGTGTTTAAAACCCAAACTAATGAAATGCTAATGTGCACAAATGAATATTGAAAGAACCAGGGCCATTGCTTTGAAATGAATTCTCTCCCTCCCATTGTCCTTTCAAAATGGAAGATTAAAACCTGTACAGCAATGTTTACTGTGTTTAATTTTCAATTGTTTCTTTGATGTAACAGATAGAAAGGTTTGCACCTGTGAAGTAAAAAGGCTTTGAACAGATTGCAAACATTCTGCAAACACTTCATCAGAAATTTTCGTTGTCAGCCTCCCCTAGCACAAGGCAGCCTTGATGATATCTTTGTGCGCCTTTGACTCCTTTTGATTAATAAATGCAAACAAATTTCTCTCCATAACCTCTGTTGCAATCTATGCATGACAATTAGAGGCAACCTCTGGCGAGGGAGGCACTGAAGTCTGTTCCCTCTTCTTCTGCCACAGAATAAATACTTGATGTTTAATGCTTTTTGACAATTAGAGAATGAAGTCTTTTGTAGCTGGGCAGTCTCAGCTTCTGCTCATTATTCCGTTTTCAGCAACACAGAATCCGTGTTTTCTGTAATATTCATATTTGTCTAAGAGAAGAATACTTCCTTTTGGAGCTCTTGTGTCCCACTATTGAAACCTGTAGCTATAGTCCACAAAAACTCATGCCAGAATAAATTTGTTACTCTTTAAGGCGGCACAAGTCTCTGTTGTTTTGGTAGCAGAAATATGATTGCAGAAAAATATGTATTTCTGTCCTCTCATTTAAGGATGCATAAAATAACAATAAGGTCTGGATCCAGGTTTACTCATACTTAGGGGCTGATCACATCTACCTTTTCCATATGAGGTAGTGTTTGGCAGTGAAGTAATATTTCAGTATGTGGGTATGGGTGACAATCACTTAACATTTCAAAGGCTTTTTTAAAATTAATTTTTTTATTGTAAATTTCAACAAAACAAAGCCATAAAAGAAAGAAAAGAAAAGAAAAGGGAAGGAAATATGCTGATGTGATTGAATGTACCAATTTCAATTAATGTATATGAAATGTATGTGTACAATTTTAGGGGGGGGGAAAACAAGACAAAAGAAAGAAAAAGAAAGAAAAGGAAAAAAGAAATAAACTAATAAACTAATCAATAAGTGTGCTTGTGATCTTCATTTGTTGTTGTAATGTCCAAATGCTCAGAGCGAAGTGGGCATATTGTTGTAAATTCGGTTCTGACGTATGTTGAATGAATCTCCACCATATAGCATAAAATGCTAACAGTTCTGTTTTTCCTTAGATCAGAAGCAAATCATGAGTTATTTTTTCTGATATTGCCACAGACCATATATTTCGGTACCATGCTGTGCAATTGTCTGGTGAGCAGCATTTAACAAAAATGGTAACAAATCTTTACATTTCAGATTTACATTAGATCCTTTGTATATTGGTAGTAAAAATAATTTTGGATCGCATACAATCATTTCTCTAGTAATAACCATTATTTCTCTATGTACTAACATCCAGAATCCCTGCATATGTGGACAAGTCCACCATAAATGAAAATACATGCGTTTTACCCCGCAGCCTCTCCAACAAAGGCGGCTGCATGTTGAAGTAATATGCACCAGCTGTATTGGTGTGCGATACCATTGTGAACTGCCCAGAGAGCTCCGGCTATTGGGCGGTATAGAAATGTAATAAATAAATAAATAAATAAATACTTTCAAAGAAGTTTCTCAAATAGAGGCTGATATTGATCTGAATGGTCTATTGTCCCATAATTTGTTCCTACTAGCATCTTCTAATTCCCCTCCAAAATCTCCTTCCCACACTTTCTTCAAGCCTACCATCTGGGCATCTATTAGGATAGCATAAACTAAAGATACAATTTCTTTCCCTCCCTTCTCTACTGCTAGCATTGCTCATTCTAATCCTGTTAGGGTTCTAAGTGCATATGTCTTTATGTTGGGATCTCTGAGGAAGTAGGATAATTGTAATTCTTGTGGCCACCTACGCCTAGTCTCCTAGGTCAGTTCTAAGTTGTTCTGTTGTTTTTGGTTTATCCTGAGCATAAAAATCTCTCAATTGAAAATATCCGTTCTTTTCCCATTCAGAAATTCTAGTGACAACGGTTGTGTCTAAATTACCTGGATATATTTGCAATGAGGTGATGGGAGACCACACTGGAGACAGCCTGGCTTGCCACTTTTTCCAAATTGTGAAAATAGTTTTGGATATTATTTCACTTCTTTATTTTTATAGATTAAAAAGTCAAGGCCCATAAGCATTGTTTTTCTTCATTCAGCATTTCTTCATCCACACATATCCAGTTTTTGTTTGCCTTCATAATGATAAAGTGGAGCTGCCGTAACTGAAAAGCTTCATAATATGATGCGAGGTGTGGGAGTCCCCAGCCTCCTCCGCTTGGTTTTTGTAGTATAGTTTTAATGCCAGGCGAGGTGCTTTGTCTCGGAAGACAAATGTATTGAGTTGACTTTGCCAGGACTTTAATATTTGTATTAACCTACTTTTCTGTAACAGCTGATTAAACCCCCAATTGCTAAGGGAGTGTTCTATTTTCTGTTATATCTAAAATAATTTTTAAAAATATTTTTAAAAAAGAAGTGTATGTGTATAATACAACTTTCTATAAAATAAAATAAATTATACATAAACTTCAACAAAAGCAAACCAAATATCCATATATGTATCCATTTGCAAGTGGCAACCAATACCACCTGTTCAAATGTTGAAAGTCTTGTTACTGTTGTTGATTTACATTTTTCTACCTAAAATAATAAAAAAAATATTTTTAAGAAAGCGCTGTTAAGTCCCCAGTCCAATGTATTATAGGAGGTGAGCATTTACCCTTCCAATGTTGTAATGTCAATCTTTTAGCTGTCAGAAAGAGCATGGAAAATTAATTTATGCTGACTGTGCGTTAACTTACAGGAAGCAATAGATAATTTGAAAGAACATGTATATCAGTAAATGTTAGAGTGTTCGAATGCAAAGTTTATCCATATAATAATCTCCTCCCCAAAAGAGGCAACTATTAGTCATTGCCAAAAATATGCTTAAGAGAAGCATTAGCAGTCTAATAACTCCAGCAATTAGCCAACTTACACAAAACCTTATTGAAGAGATGTTGTGTTGTCCAATAGACATGGGACAAGAGTTTTTTCTGAAGAAGATGTAACCTGAGGTCCAAGATGCTTCAGATATAGATGCTTAAATGGCAGTTCATTGATTAGGCAAAATGGAATGATCAAATTCCCTATTCCATTCCTGCTTAAGACCATGTGTATCACATTTATTGGATGACAAGAATTTATAAACGTGGATCATGGGTAATATAGCTGATCAACCTCAATAACTGTATCCAATAGCACAAGAGGCTCTGAGCCTCTGAAAGCAGCAGTGCCAAATCTAGTTTCTAACAAATGTTGCAATTGCAGGTATTGCCATTCAGCCATAGCAGGCAAATAGTACTTAGCATGCAACACCGACAAAGACAAAAACTCATCATCAGCACCCACTAATTGATCTAAGGTAAAAATCAACTTATCCATCTACCAAGAAAAACATTTTCTTGCCCACCTTCTTTAATTGGAAGTTGCATCATTTTCAAGGATATTCATGGTGGAGATGAACCCCCTAAACATTTACAAAACAAAGCATCCAATGTTTGAAAATATTTGCTAGGTATAAATAAAGGAATCCCACATATAAGGTAAACAATCCCAGGTATAATATTAATCTTTAGTGTATTTACCTTACCCCGCAAACTCAACTTTAAAGATGCCCATCTATCTATATCCCATGAAATCTTATTATTCAAGTTCTTCAAATTTACCTTGATCATTTGAGATATGTCTCTGGGAATAAGTATTCCCAAATAAGTAATAAGATTGGGGCTCCATCAAAATTGACACTTAGCTAATACACTATGAGATATAGTATCTCCAGTCAGCATCGGTTCAGACTTTGACCAGTTAATAGCCAGACAAATCACCAAAAGTATTGATCAACTGCATCAAAGCTGGAACAGATGATTGGAGTTTTGAAATAAAAAATAAATATCATCAGCATAAATAATAATTTTAAATTCTGAACAACCATGCACAAAACCATGAATACTACAATTCTGTCTAATAGCACATGCAAAAGGTTCCAAATATAGATCAAATATCAATGAAGAAAGTAGACACTCCTCTCTGGTACCTTTCCCAATTAAAAAGAAATTCAAGAAAAGAAATTGGTCATAGCTCTAGCTCCTGAGGCTAAATATAAAAGGTTTGACCATTTCAAAAATTCTACTAGAAAGCCAAAATTACTCAATGTAGCAAAAATAATTTTCCAATAAATTGTGTCAAAGGTTTTTTTCAGCATCTAAAGAAATAATATCAGTATTTAAAATGATCAGATCAACAACTAATCTAAGATTATTAGCCCCCTGCCTGTGTTTAATAATAGCAAGTGGTCTGGCCGAAGCAGTGTTGTAATAACTTGTTGCATTCTATAGGCCAGAATTGCAGTTAATATTTTATAATATTACATTAAATAACAAAAATAGGCTGATAGTTAGCAAAACTGATGTGATCCTTGTCGCTGTAACGTAAGTATCATTTAGGCATGGGAAAAGGGAGCTTTGTATAATTTTAAAGGCGATAAAGCTTTGGAGCTAAAAGTCTGGAAAACATTTTATACCATTCAATTGAAAATCCATCCAGACCAGGTGATTTCCCAGTGTTTCATGTGAACAATCTAAACATGGAAGATTAACATGAGGGGGGGGGGAAACATCCTTATCCTGCTCCGAAGTTTCATTACCTGTTGTATACAAATCAAAATAAAACTTGTGAGTATATATCTGTGGGAGAAGTATGTATCATATCACACCCATCTTTGATAGCTGAAATAACATTGTGATGTCTTCACTGTTTAAGACGAAGTGCCAGTATCTTACTGGGATGTTCATCATTTCCCCAATATGCCTGTCATAAACAGGTTAGGGCAAATTCTGCCTGCTGTGAAAAAAATATTATTAATCTTATGTTTAACATTCTGCAGCTTCTGATAACGGTGTGCAGTTGGGGAAATGGCAAACTGGGTTATAAGAGATTTCAGAGATGTGTTACAGCTAGGAATGTACAGGTTTTATATAATCCATTTTAGGTGCTTTTCATGGGTTGCCAGATGCCTTTTGTTCCATCGTCTGCTCATAGATGGAATGGGTTTTTTTTTTTCTATTTCCCAAATTTGTGCAAATTCACAGTTGTGCGAATTCATACTTATGAAAATGCACAAATCCCCTCCACCCAAATGCTTCTTTGTGGCTCGCCTGGTGCCAACATTGTTATCTTTTCGGCGCCAGGTCAAGACTTTTCTCTTCTCCCAGGCATTTAACAGCATTTAACAACATATGCTACGTTTATTTGTTTTTTAATGGACCTCTGAACTGTTGTTGTTTAAATTATTATTATTATTATTATTATTTATTTATTTATTTATATAGCACCATCGATGTACATGGTGCTGTACAGATAACACAGTAAATAGCAAGACCCTGCCGCATAGGCTTACAATCTAATAAAGTTGTAGTAAACAATAAGGAGGGAAAGAGAATGCAAACAGGCACAGGGAAGTGTAAATGGATATTGTTGTTTTATACTGTTTTTATATTTTTGACGGTTTAAAATTTTGTATACTATTTAATGTTCACTGTTTTAAACTTTTGTAAACCGCCCAGAGAGCTTCGGCTATGGGGCGGTATATAAATTTAATAAATAATAAAAATAAATAAATAATAAATCCAGAATTTTTGTGGTTTAGCTATTTATTTATTTATTATCATTTAAAACATATCTTAGGCCAATGCCTACACCTCTCAGAAACTGAAGGCATGCTGAGAGGTGTAGGCATAACAGAGATATTGAGGGATTGCGCATGGCCATGTGGGTGATCTCGTGAGATCTCTGTAACAGCTGCACAGCCCAGCATGCCTTCGCCCAAGCTAACTGCATCCATGAGAGTAGTAAAGAGCCTTTCAGAGGACATTGGCAGCGGCCCACCAAAGACATGGTAGCTGTTAGTTGGGTGCCCTGCTGTGACTGCTGTTCGCCACCACTGCTGCCTCAGGAGCCAGGCCAAGGAGAGAAAAAGGAGCCGACGAAGCATGTGATGCCTGCCCACTGGTGCCTAATCTCAATACTGCAAATATGGATGGCAGTGCAGCGGTGGGGCAAGCCACTGTGGAGAGTGGCAGCCTTGGTCTGGTGCAGTGATCTACTTGCTTGGTGTTGATTGGGGGCAATGGCGGTGGCAGCGGTGAGCATGGAGATGTTAGACAGGTGAAGGAGAAGAACATGAGGGTTGAGGGGATGGGGGCGCTCTTCCGGGACCTGGGCAACACTCAATATATCAGCTACTCATCCATAAAAGAACAAGGAACACACAGCGACGTGAATAACTGTGTGTACATGGGTGTCTACATATATGGATGCATGTACACTTGCATATACTTATACACACAGAGACACTCACATCCATATGCATTCCTGGCATTTATTTTGTTACTTGAAAATGACAGCTTCTTTTGGCATTCCAGCACGATCTGCATCATGTTCTAAAAATGACAGCTTCTACAATTCAAATGTACTGCTGTGTATGTGTGTTTTTTTAAAAAAAAACTAGTAATGAAGTTGTAAATGCAGCATTTCTTTCATTACCTATTCATTAAAGATATGACATGAAAACAGAGTTACCATGGAAATAGCACTGTGAATTCTAAGTACATAATAAGAATTTCATTGTTTACACTATGGCACAGATAACTGATGGGTGTTATTGTAGCCGTAAAGTCTTATTTATCTTCACAAATGCTTGGCAAGGGAGGGGAAAGGTTATGCAATTGGTCTTCGAGTAAGTGCCTGAATATGGGGAGACCTCTTTAAAATAATCAGCACAAAAGAGGTTTATGATGAAAAGCACCAAATGTGTTCTGAGTTGATGTCTTCAAGTATCATTTGGCATTGAATATTTAAGCATTCAAGATATAGCCCACTTCACATGTTACTAATACCCCTATTACAGATGCAGTGTGTGTGCGTTCAAGATCTATAGGAATTAGCATATATAAATGTAGTTTAAAAAATCCCAAAACACATAAAGTGAAAACAATGCAATTTAATTTGTCCAAATGTGGCAGGTGTAATGAATAATAGTGTCGGCAGCTTTGGAAAGTCAGGCAAAGGCGTTAGAAGCTTTATTTTGCCACCAGTGTGTTATGATTTAATAGTGGAAAGTAGCTGTGAATATTAGACTGTGTGTCTTCCACATGCATGAAAGGCAGAAAGGGATGTGAATACAAGAAGCAGAGCTAGCCGCTTCCAATGCCCCTGAGTTACGCACTAAGGCCACAACTACACCTAACGTTAAATGTGTTGCTTGTAGCAAGGTTAGTTTAAACAAAGCAACAACATCAAAATTAATGTCATGCATGGAGGGTGGCTGGAGTGTCTAGTTTACCCTTCCCTCCTACCACTATGATGACCCCCACCCCATGTTACAAATAGCAATAGGAAAATGTTGCTATTTGGTACCAATGGGAGCTTTCCCTCCTATGATCACGAGTTTGCAATATGGGGCAGGGAGATTTTTTTTAAAAAGGATCATGGTGGGGGAGAGAAGGGTTGAATCTCCCCTCCCTGGCTGCTGTGGTTCTCTCTCTCCCTCTCCCTCTGTGTGTGTGTGTGTGTGTGTGCTTGATGTCACTGCAAGTGATGCGTTTAATCTCATTTTGCATTTGATCTCTTTAAGGTATCCATGAAGAAAGTTGAATGAATGTTGTGCCTTTGCCTCAACCCTGTCAGTGTATTCACTCTAAATAAAAAGGATTTTACAGACCTGAATGGTAAGGGTTAACCAAGCTCCTGAAATGAAGGGAGCTACTTGCATCAGCCAGGGTGTGGTGATTAGCAGCACCTGGGATGTTGCTGGTCAGGCTGAAAACCCTGTGTATATATTCTGTAGGTAATGTTCATGTTGTGGTTGCGTAGTTGATGAAGTCGGTGGTGGTGGTGGATGGTTGTTAGAAAATATATTTATGATTAATTGGACCAGCAGACTGTGTCTTTCTTTGGACTGGAAGAAGGGAAGCGCGTACTCTTGACAACCCCCTGGACTAACAGAACCTCTGTGGAACCAGCTCTAGCTATTATTATTTAATTTATTCCCACCCACCCCATACCTTTTCTCCAAGTAGCTCAGGTTCTCCCATTTCCATTTTATCTTTACAACAATCCTGCAAAAAACAACAATATTAGGCTGGGAATTGGTCCAAGTTCACCCTATGAGCTTCCTGGCTTAGTGAGTCCTAGCACAACACTCTAACTACTACACCACACTGGCTCTCAGTGCTGTTTATAGGGCTGACTTCTAATGATGGCAAGTTGATAATTCGGTTGGGAGAACTACGAGAGCTACCCTAGCTTCAAAAAAAGGCACAGAAGATGACATAATGTATTGTCACCTATTTAAAAGATTGTGTAAAGGTTTTATATGTATGGAATAAATACGAAATAATTAAGCATGCTTTCAAGGTGGTAGATGAAAGCCATAGATCAGCTTTCTCAGAGGCTTCTCTAGGGCAGCAGGCCAGGCAGAAAGGCACTGTTCACTTGCACCACCTCATGCTGGAGGGAAGGAAGGAATTTGTGATGTGTGACACTGCGCAGCTACCGGCAGCTGGTTTGTCACACAACAGGTTTGAGGATTAGGCGTACAAGCTGGAAAACGTTGTATTTCCGCACCAGTATGCTAAATGGTCTGCAACCCTCCTTTACTTGGCACAGAGCCCGATCCCAGGTGGGAGGTCAAGAGAGAGAACTGGAAGGCTTCACCTGACATAAAAATGTCTTGTCATGGCATTGGTAGTGAAGCATCTTTGGGAGGACAGGAGATGCCTACCTTAACTAGGGTTCCTTGGTTGTGCACTACAACAAGGAACCAAGAATTCCAGAAGTGACTGTGGGGATGCACCCTGACCACCGCTGTGAGCAGCGAAGTGACTATGGAGAAAGCTTTACTTATTTACAGAACAGATATCAACCCTGTGCTTTCCAGCACTCTATGAAGAAAGTAGCAATAGCAGTCAGCAAGCTTGTTAGTTGAAAGTAAAAAGAATGTAAAAGAGAGACTTGGATTGCTTTGCCCATTTTGAGTTGACATGTGGGGCTCTCTCTTCATGCCAGCTAGTCTATCATACTCCAATGATAACCATATTAAATCTGACTCCATGAATAATTTGATATATCTTGTGTCTGATAGGGAGGGCTGTGAACTGCAGTTATTGCGCAGAGTGCATAATAATACAGAAGAAAATTAGAAAGGTATTCCCAGGGTGTTTCCAAGTATTTTATTGAGAATTGAGTTAATAAATATTAGTGATTGAGGGACTAAGTAGGACAAGGGAGTGGCCAGCAAATACTCCCCAATAATTTAGAAAATGGCTTGGGGGATTAGAAACGGCTTTTTGCTGAGGAAACAAAAAGCTGGATATATCTCCTTCTCTTATCATAAAGAACCTTCTGGAAAGATTAAAAGGGATCATGACACAGCTGCTAGTTCTGAGACTTGTTCAAGTGTTGCATTAGCATTCCATTGCCTTAAAAGTAATCAGCTCTGTTGAATGAGGTAACAGCACAATCCTATGCATGTTTACTTGGAAGTAAATCCCGTGGAGTTCAATGGATCTTACACATAGGTGTGGACACAGGGTTGCAATCGAAGCCTAATGCATATCATTGAACGGTCCAATCTCTAATGGTAGATTACAAGGGACAAGTGTGGTTTATGTTGTTGTTTCGTTTGTTTTGTCATGTGGAAATTAAGTGATTGGCTCCATAGTTACTCCTACTTAAAGTAGACCCACTCAAATGAATGGGACGAAGACTAGACTAACATTGGCTACGACCCCATGAGTTCTCTTACCATTTTGGTTTTAAGCATTCTTATTACTAATAACTCAGTCACAGGGCCAGCGCTACCATTAAGCCAACTAGGCAGCCACCTAGGGCGCAGACCTCAGAGGGGCACAGTACTGACCTTTAAGGGTCACAGTTTTATACAAATTAGCTGTTTTAAGGAGAAACGTAATAAAAGGAAAATATATTAGTTCAGAAACTCTTCTTGAACAGCTGAATCAAAGTTGGCAATTTTGGGGGTGGGGGTAGGGTACAAGCAGCTTACCTTGCCTAGGCTGCAAAATAGTCTGGCACCGGCCCTGCTTAACTATGAATGGATGTTGAGCTATATCCTTACGCATTTCACTTAACATGCATAAACACACACAAAGATTGCTGGTTTTTAGGAGAAATGAGTAGCTCACGAGTCTGAATTCATTTTTCTTTAACTTTAAGATGGAGGATGAGCTAGGAGGTGGGAGTAAAGTCTGCAATTAAAATATGCAGATTTTATGTTTTATTCTTGCTTTTAAACTGGTTGCTTTCCATTTCAAGGCTGTTCTTAACAAGAGGTCTAAAAGATCGGTCCAGGACCCTAAAATGTGTGTGTGGGAGGTGAAGAAACCTAGTTACTACAGGTAAGTTGGCAAGCAGGTTAGGCGTTGTTGGAGGGTTCAAGAGAGAAAGAACTAGAAACCAAATAAGGAAGCCAGGACGGAGGGTGTTGCAGAGGAACCAAACATCAGGGACTGAGCTGAGCTGAGCTCAAAGCTGAGCTGAAAGTAAGAAGACTAGAAGCTGCCCTAGACTAGGATGAGCTGACAGAGATTGCTTTATTGCTAGGCCTAGGCTAAATAGTGAAACACTCTGGACAAGATTTAGATGGATACATTTCCCCCATGTTATTTTCATATTTGAATTGCTCTTAAACTGGGCTTTAAACTCTTTCAGGAACTCTTTCAATCAGGAACCAGGAGATATAACATATAAAACTGACTCTGGCCTGCTTACATTGGCTGCCTGTACATTTCCCAGCCTGACTCAAGGTGCTGGTTTAACGTATAATGC
Organism: Elgaria multicarinata webbii; assembly: GCF_023053635.1. NCBI lineage: Eukaryota > Metazoa > Chordata > Lepidosauria > Squamata > Anguidae > Elgaria > Elgaria multicarinata. The sequence continues at coordinate 74,446,935 of NC_086178.1, read as the reverse complement.
CTTACAAGGCTTGGGACCAAAATACCTGACATAACGCCTCTCCCAACATGAACTTACCCATACACTGTGCTCAACATCTAAGATCCTCCTCTGGTTGCCTACTCCGAGGGAAGCTTGGAGGATGGCAACAAGGGAGAGGGTCTTTTCAGTGGTGGCTCCCCAACTATGGAATGATCTCCCCAATCAAGCTCACCTGGTGCCAACATTGTTATTTTTTGGCACCAGGTCAAGACTTTTCTCTTCTCCCAGGCATTTAACAGCATATGTTGAGTTTTTTAACTGACCCCTGGATAGTTGGTATTGTTATGCTTTTAAATTTTGTATATTGGTTTTTAAATGTTCAATATTTTTAATCTTTGTAAACCGCCCAGAGTGTTTTGGCTATGGGGTTATATATAAATGATAACAACAACAACAACAACAACAATAATAATAATAATAATAAACCACCTCCACCCTTAGAAATATAATCACCACAAATCTTAAATTGCTGCTTTTCAAAACCTTTACTAAAACCTAAGTTTGATATTGATTGATCTGCTATTGCTATCAAATTTGCCCTGGTCTGATGCCTTTTCACTTCACACCCAGTGAGCTGAGTGTAAGTAACTTACGGAGGCAAAGGGGCTGTTTTAGTGGAGGAAGCAAGGAGAAATAAATGGATTTTCTACATAAGGCATTTATTGTGCATTTGTCATTCCCTACTCATGGTTCTTTATGGGTTCTTTAGATGATGTCGTGACCCTCCAGTTTCACTTCTGTGTCAAACCAGCACTTTCAGCGAGCTTTTTTTAGACCAGGGAAAATGAGGCATTTAATTGTGAAAGTGAAATAAAGCACGATTTCCTTTTGTGTATTTGTGCTATCCCACTGCAGCAGAGTGCCACCTAGAGGTAATGTAGCAAAAAAGCAATGGAGTGCTTAGATCTCAATTCTTAAGCGAAACCGAAAATAGATACAGCGGATAAATACCAATTAACAGCCTCATGTAGAAGTTGGTGGCAATGGTAAAGACCATAGTAACGTGAGCTGGTTTGCATAACTCCCTCCTCTCCATTCTGAAGACTACAGCATGTTCCATTACACTCTAATTTCTGTCCCTGTAGAACCCTAATTCAGCATGTTTGTATAGGCATGTGAGAGCACAACAGCTTTTGTCTGGGAACTGTTTCTGCTGAAGAAGTAAATTTATTTCTTATAATTTGGACCAGCAGAATCATAGTGCACCTGCCATCTAGTGCTGAAATCAAATACTTCTAAAGCATGATTAATACCACATTGGCTACAGTGAATATATACCAATGAGCTGCCCCTTTGAAGGGAGAATTTCTGTATATAAACTATAATTCTGAATGTGTTTTCTAAAACTACTACACATATTTAAGTTGTAGCCACAAATACTTTCACAAAAGTATTTTATCAAGGGCCTGATGACAGATAAATGGCAGATAAATGTATGCCCCATATGGAGCATCTTAAAGTCGGGGAACAGTCCAGTAAATACATGGTTGATTTTTATTTTTTTTAAATGCAGTTGAATTTATTTTTGAAACAACAATCAGAATAGCAAAAGAAACAGCAACTAAAATTTGCACTGTCTAGGGCCAGATCTACACCAAGCAGGATGTAACACTTTGAAAGTGGTTTGAAAACAGTATATGGAATGTTTCATGGGCCCCAACAGTTGTCAGCGCACTTCAATACCATTATAAAGCAGTAGTGTAGATCCTGCCTAGCACTATGCCAAGTAGATTTTTTCAACCCCAATTGGAAATGGCTGAAAAGTAACTTGACCCTAGGGATGAACAGATTTTGTACATTCCATTCTGTCTATGTTTTCTCAGGTTCCTTTCGCTCATAGATGGAATCAGATTTTATCCAATTTCCCACTTACAAAAATGCACAAATCTCCCTATACACAAATCCCTCTCCCAAATGTGCATTTTCGTGCTTTGGCATATGAGGAAATGCACATTTTATCCCTGTTCCCCCCCCCACACACACACACTTTACATATTTTTCTATGATTAAATTTGCAAAACATTCCAGAAAGTTAAAAAGAAAGAAGGAAGAAGAAGTCTGCAAGCCTGTGGAATCTGCAGGACTCAGGAAAAGCTGGTCCATGACTTGGGGAAAACCACAGGGCAAATTCATAGAAATCCAAACATTTGATTACACTGTAGATTTCTATGACATCAGTACTTGACAATGTAATATCTCTGCTTCTATAGGATCAAATGAGTCCCTTTTCTTTTTGGAAATTCACGTTTCAGACACTGAAACGTTTAATAGGGTCATTTTTATCTCTCTGTTATCAGCACAATAATGATAAAAAACAAAAACAAAGTCAACAACAACAACAAAAAGAATACTAACACTAATCTTGTAGATCTACTTTGTTCTATCAGCACTAATATGTGTCAACAGTCACTGTCATAATCTGCTGGTTCCATCACAATTCTGTTGTTAATATTCAAACTACCGTATCTATGGCTTTACACATATAGAGATGAATCTAGACTTAGTTATACTCAGAGTAGACACACGGAAATCATTGGAAATTAAATTAGACATGACTAACTTAAGTCCTATTGATTTCAGTGGATCTACTCTATGTATGACCACGTCTGGATCCAATGCTTTGCATACAAGCTGCCTAATTAGTATAATTACCCTTACCAGGCATGAGTTGTTATGACATTCAAACCCAGTGAGGATGGCTGGCTGGGGTGGTTCTAGGATGTCAGTGTGGTTTGTAAACCACCCCAGCCAGCCACCCTTGCCGAGTTCAGACATCATGTGCAATCTTATGCACATTTTTGTATGTAAGACCCACTGAATGAGGACTTCAAAGTCCCTGTGCTGGTTACAGAGACCTGTTCCCAGGCTACGGGAACGGCAATGTCAATGCTCTGATACAACAGGAAGTGGAAACATGTCACTTCTTGTTTGGTTGGAGCATGGCCCCTTCCCTTTTCATAGCCTGGGAAAAGGCCTCGGGATCCATTTTGGGTTTGAATATCACACAGGAGGTAGCCCTGCATTGCTTAGAGTGGTCAGTCCATCTGCCATGTCATAAAGCCATCCTAATTTGGGATGAAAAGATGGGGAAAACCCATTTCTCTTTGAGATGGACAGTGTAACTTTTAACATGTTATTTCTAAAACTAGTCTGATAATTCTCTCAAAAATAAATTCTGTTGCAATTATTTTTAAATTTGCATATATTTTTCACCATCTTTACTGGACTAAGAGGCATAGATTTGCCGCTTGTGACGACGTGACTCTACACTGGGTTTACTTTGGATCACACCCTCTGCCACCACGTGTGACAACCCCCACCTTATACTGCTCCTTTATTCTTTCTTGAACCAAAGGACCCTGCTCAGGTGCCCTCATCAAGGGTTTGGGATGCTGAAGCTGTCCCTATGGCACGCCTTCCACTACTTAGGCTCCACAGCTATACAGATCTGCACCCTTGCCCAACTTCTCCCTTCCGCTGCCACCATAGATAGACCTGTACCCTTCCCCAGGTACTCCAATGACCACACCAGGTGTAAATGAATAAATTTATTAACAAGATGTTAATGCTAGTTCAAAAGCTTAACGATTTCTCTCAGTTCATAAGCGTAATGGTTATAAAGCACAATGCGTAGTGGTTTCAGACAGTAATTTCACTTAAACATTTCAAAGGTAACTTTATAGGTTCTTCTGCCTACTTTACCCCTTCTAGGCTACACTATTCTCCTGCCCACACACTAATCCACCAAAACAACAAAGCATGCAGATCTCAAATCCAAATCTTCTTATCTCGAATCCAGATCTCCTCTCTACATACATATACATCGCATATATATCACACAGTCCTCTGACTCCTTCCCTTCTCTCACAGCCAATCCAGATGCTCCACTCAAACATCCAATCAGCACTCTCCTTCCATCCAGCACTCACTCCTCCCTCTATAGCTTTGTACTTACCATTCTGCTACAAACACACAGTGAGTACCTTTTTTAAACATCTCCAACTTTTATATTACACTTAACAACATAGCCTAATGCAGTAGAACATCACAGTGCTAACTTTCATAAAGTTATATTCTGTTTGCTGCAGTATTGTTTGCATTTGTTCCTCTAGAGTTTCCTTTGTCTGGCCCTCGTGAATAGACTTCCCAAGATACTCAAGGAGACTGGAGAGGAGAAAAGCAAGGAGAAAGATGGAGGAGGGAAAATTGCAGGAATTGTAGAAGAAGAATTTAATATAAAATGAAGATTTGTGTTCATTTGTTTTAGGCATGCCTAACGTATCCTCCTTGCAAGGAACAAGCTACAAAACAAGCCCTGTTCATTTTAATGCACACTAAAAATGATGTTTAAATAAGGCATTAATTTAAGGAGTGATAGGCAGGATCTACACTACTGCTTTGAAATGGTTTATAACAGTAGTGACAACTGTTGAGTCCCAAGACACACTCCCATATACAGTCTTCAAAGCGTTTTCAAAGTGTACTAGCTTGGTGTAGATCCAGCCATAGTCTTCCTTCTTGCAAATGTCTCAATATGGCTAAGAACAACAATAGAACAAGAAAACATTAGAGTAAAAAAAAACATTGTAAAATTGCAACAAAGCAGCAGATTAAACAAAAAGTTACAATAACAATACAACTAATTAAAACAATCATCAATTTAAAGGGCATTGGGTGGGATAAGGACCACAAACAGCAAATCACCTCCTACCTAACAAATAGTAACAATGCTGCCAGGGAAACATACCTTGGGAGGAAGTTATTCTATGTTCTAGATGCCACCAATGAGAAGGCCCTGTCTCTTGTAGCCACCCCACTTAGCCTCAGGAAACTGATGAAGATTGCCACTTCCAAAACCTGCCAGCTTATGAGGAGGGGAGCATTCTTACAATTTTTTCTTCCCCGACAATCCCTCCCATTGGTTTCATTAGGAGGAAATCCACCAACACCATCTCCAGCCTGGAATAGAACCTGTGAATCAGAACCTGTTTTGGAGGCACTGGCAGTAGATCTATGCTTGCAGAGCTGCCCATGGTGCATCAGGGCCTGCCCCATTCTAAACCCCTCCAGCCAGAAGAGCTGGGGATTAGAATGGTTCTGTATTTTGACTTGCTGGTTCATGTGGGAGGTGGCTGTCCTTCAAGAAATCTTGTTGTGAGGGATTTTCTGTCAACTCCCTTTGTCACGGTCAGATAACTTTCTGTTGAGGTTTAGGATGATGACAACTACTTCCCTCCATAACTGTGAGAAGCCATAACTGTGAGAAGCCATTAAAATGGTCTGGCCTGGAAGCTGGTGGGATTCCTCAGGGTGTTTCCAGTTGCCGTAGCCTGCTGCTCCCATTAATGCCCAAGTTGCTGCATGGATGCAGAAATGACTTGGGTGATAGAGACAATTTTAATTGTGGTGAGTTTTATCCTGTTGTCATTCAATGCGATGTTCTCGCAGTTTTGTCATTCTGCAGTTAATTTTATTTTTAGATTTGTAAGCAACCTTGAGAGCCCAGCTTGGCCTTATAATCAGTATCCTAAGCTGAGAGGGCTGTTCAAAACCAGTGCTCTTCCTTTAAACATCGCTTAAAATACCTTACTTAAAATAACTAATGTTGTCAGGTATTGTGGAGCACATTATGTGCAGCTCATCATTCACTTATGTGATTAACATTGCCTTTAATTTTATTTACATCAAACAATAGAAAAGCAATTAGGCTTTTGGCATGTTGGAGAGTTAGGTGCATTGTTAAAGCAAACAGCACTGTGGGGAACCACTGTTACATTATAAAAGGAGCTACTGCCACTGCTAAACTGACATGGGGGTCATGTTGTGCAAACATCTTTGCCTTAGAAACAACCCATGCACACACATGCATATACAGAGCAATCTTTCAGACACTTTTGCAGAAAGGGTGCAAAACTTTTCATAAGAAGTGGGTGTCAGGGGGAAGAGGGAATGTAACACTACTACTGAAGAAACCAAACAGCTGTTCCCTTCAGTCGCTATGTTTATTTTTCATAGACCTTTAAGTACACCCTGCTCCCACAAAATGGCAACTTTTGCAGCAAAAATTGAACCTCCGGAGAATTCTGTGCAGCATTAGTTAATGTGCTATGGCAGTGTTGGTGAACATGTGGCCCTCCAGGTGTCATTGGAGTGCAACTTCCATCCAAGGCTGGTGTCAAGGGTAGGCATCTCAGTGGGTCCCACTGAGAAAAGCTCCCTACAGGTGCTCCTCGTCTTCACACTTATTAATTCCTCTCTGCCAGAGCCCAGACAATGGTGGTGGTGAGAAGAAGGAGCAGTAGCCACTGCCTACTTGCTTACTGGCTCTCTGACTGTCAAGCAAGCAGGTGGCAGCAATGATGAGAACGAGGAGGAGCAAAAGCAGGTGATGACAAGGGAGATTCACTGGGGACAGAGGGGCATTGAGGATGCCTTAACCAAGGGCCCTCAAAAATCTGGAGCCAGTGCTGCTCTCATCAGTGCTAGCAAGCTTAGTCAATAGAGAGGGATGGCAGGAGTTGGTACCCAATAATATCTGGTGGGCCCTATGCTATGGGGACTGTGTACCATGGAGCAAGATCATAGCATGAACCTGGCGAGGAAATTAAGGAATAGTTTTACCAGTCAAGGAACACCTATCAGCCATCTTAGGGCCATACAACTAATTGTACGATAAGCAATAAGCAGCTTGTACTGACTCGCAGTCAAATAAATTGATTAGCTGACGAGCAAGTAAATATTTAGAGTAGACATGATCGATACAATAGCTGGCTTTTGTAAAGAATGTGTTATAATAACAGAATGCCCAGGCCAAGTCTATTTGTGTAAAACAGCATATCCGAAGATGTTGAAGGTGTAACAAAACAAATGTAGAATACCTTGATAGAGATAAAAGTATCGATCGAAGGAGGGCTGCAGCATGTAAGACGATAGGTTATTGGGATGTAATGAAATCTCATTTGCTGGCTTCAGAGCTTGAAAACTGCTACTGATCACTGTACCACCTCATTCTGAGATCACATCTTCAATAACATGTCTATTTCTCAACTAGGCACTGCCAATTACTGTCATTCCTATACTAGCTCTCCTCATCCGCAACAGCCCCAATGCTAGAGTCTCCTTTAACAGAAAAAAATGCCTTTAAGTGGTTGATCACAAACTTTATCTTTGCCAACATTTTTCTGCTGTTTGATAAACAGTGATTTCTGCACTCTTTGTAGATGTCGTTCATAAAGAAAATCAATGGGCTTCATGCGGCGTACCTAGCGGGCTTGATGTCTCGTTGTATTGTTTGCAGTGCAAAATCTGTGATGGACTATTTGATATTTCTGGTAGCAGTAAAAATTTTACAGTCTTCTGAAATGGGATTATTGCTTAGGGAAGATGTAGTAGAAGTGCGCTGTTGTGTTTTAGAGATGCAATTTTTGATGGGCAGGGCATATGTGGAAGGAACACTTGTATATTTCAAGAATCCAGGATGTGGAGTGGGGAGGGGTTGTGCACAGAGATATTTTGCAACCTGACGATGCAGGATCATTGTCAGATAGTTACTAGGGGTGTGCACGGACCCCCCGCTCCGCCCTGCGGGCCGATCCGAAAATTTCAGATTGGCCCGCTCCGCCCATAGTCTGCTCCTCTTCGCCGTGGAGCTCCGGCTCCGAATCGGAGCTCCGCAGTGGAGGGGAATGGCGCCAGGTAGGGCCCCCCTCCCTCCTCTCCCTTACCTGCAGAGCCCGGTAAGGGAACAAGGGGGAGGGGGCCTTACCTGCATCCGTCCGCAGTCCCTCGGCTTCTTCAATTGAGCCCATGGCTCAACCAGGTACGGGCTTAATTGAAGAAGCCGAAGGACCGCTGACGGACGCAGGTAAGGGAGAGGAGGGAGGGGGGGTTACCGGGCCCTGCCGCTGTCGCCACATGGGCGACAGCAACAGCGGCAGGGCCCGGTAAACCCCACTTACCTTTCTTGCGGAGCTCCGGATCAAGGCGAAGGATCCGCCTTCACCTCGATTCTCTTCGCAACGCTCCGCCGGCCCCCCAATCCTCTTTGCCTCCGCTCCGCTTCTAATTCACCGGTCCGATTAGAAGCGGAGCACATCCCTAATAGTTACACGTCATCCTTGACAGTTGGTTAGTAGGCTACAAGCTTGGCAGTGCTCCAAACAAACACTGGCTGGGATCACACATCTCAACAACCCAGACTTTTTTAGAACCCTGAGTTGGGATGCATGCTGCCCAATCACACATACTGATGAACAACCCAAGGATGCTCTGCCCCTGGGATGTTTAGTGTTGCATCCAAACTTGGACCTCTGGCTTGTACCTCCCTCAAGAGTTTCTCTGTCTTGTCAGCCAAAGGTCTGAGTCCAGACACAATGCAATAATCCATTCCACACATCATGCTGCAATTCCTGGATTGTTTAACCCAGGAATTGCCCGGGACAAGTGAAGTGCCATTGTTTCCTGCATGCTTGTTGTTTCTGTTTTCAATTAACAACCCAGGAACTCCCAGATCCTAAGTAATTTCATGATGAGAAATTCTGGGTTGTTTATGGGTTAAACAACCCAGAGTTAACTCAAGAACAAACCATGGACAATTGCTGGATTAATTCTGGGTTGTTTAACTCCTAAACAAACCAGAGCTTCCAGGTTCACACATCATGAAACAATCAGAGACAATTGCTCCCACTGCAAAGAGCCCACCACCTCCCTAAGTAATTTGTTTCATTGTCTGACTGTTCTAACCTTTAGGGATTTTTTTTCTGATATTCAAGCAGAATCTGCCTTTCTGTAACTTAAACCCATTATTTTGTGTCTTACAATCTTAGTGATAAGAACACTCATAGAAAACAGCCTTCTTCTGTGGGCTTTTTCTACATGAGACTTTTAACCTGCCACTTTACCCAAAGGCATCGGCTTCCAGATTCGTTGTAGGTTTAAGATTGGCTCCTTTACACACAACCACTAGGTGATGCTGTGGTATAGCAAAATTGCACAAATATACCATGGTTTCATGCCACCATTTACAGAAATACCAGACTTTCCTCGCTAGGAGGAAAAACACCATAATGGTTGCAAAGAATGGAAGAGGTCCTGGAGAATGATAATGTCATGTAAAACACCCACAAACTACCATGAGTGAAGAATCATGAGCACACAATAAATGAGTCATGTAGAAAGGCTCAGAGTGACAACCTTTGGGGTACTTGAAACGTGCTATGTTACTTCCACCTCCATCTTCTCTTCTCATGCTAAACCTATCCAGTGTCTTCAATCTTTCCCTGTGGGACTTAGTTCTAGTCCCCTGATCATCTTTGTTGCCCTTCACTGAATTCATTCCACTTTATCTGAATTCCTAAAGTGTGGTATTCAGAACTGGACATAGTATTTGAGGTGAGCTCTGACCCACGCAGAATAGAGTGGAACTATTACATCTCATAATTTTGAAACTATACTTCTATTGATGAAGCCTAAAATTGCAATGCCTTTTTTGAAGCCACATCACACTGTTGACTCATATTTAGCTTGTGATCGACTACAGCTCTTTGACCCTTTTCATACCCACCTTTGCCAACTCAGGTAAACCCTGTGCATTATGCCTGGGCATTTGATTTCTTTTTCCTAAATGAAGAACTGTGCACTTTTCTTTATCACCTGTCAGCATTTTGCCATCTTCACTGAGTGGCTGGTCTACCATTACTTTTGTCTTCCTTTTACTTTGCACATATCTGAAGAAGCCCTTTTTGTTATTCTTAGCATCCTTTGCCAACGTCAGCTCATTCTGAGCATTAGTCTTCCTGACACCATCTCTGCAATTTCAGGCTATCTGCCTGTACACTTGTTTAGTGACCTGCCCCCTCCTTCTACCTCCTGTTCGATTATCTTTGCACTTGCATTTGCTTTCCATAGAAAGGGCTTTTATTTTAATAACTTCCCCAAGTGGACTGTCACAATTTATAAGCAGACAATAAAAACCTTTGATAAAGAAGACCAAAGGATTGACAAGTACTTGATTACAGGATTGGAAAGTGGAATTTTCAGAATGGAATTCGTCATGGACAACATGTTATTGGTGGACCTGGAATTCAAAAACTGGAAGCTTACTTTCTCACATATAACCCTTGGCATTTTTTCTTGCCCAGTTAGATAATCTGTGGTACAGGTAACGCAACCAGCTGAACTATTTTATGATTAAACCAACCTTTTTGTCATGAGTGCTGCCCATCTTCACTGGGAACAAGAGAAATAGCTACTTCTGCTGTATAGCTGAGCTTTTTTTTATTATGAGCACATAATCCAAAGGCTTCCTTCCACTGAGACTTATTTCTATTGATATGCTTTTCTTCCACACTTGTTGCCATGTCAGATTCACTTCAGTAAGCAAACATCTCTGAGCACTTTTCATTGTCTTGCCCTCGGGCAAAATGGTCACGCAAAGAATCATTGAGATTGATCTCAAGTCATATGTGATGATAGCTTGCTTAAGATGGCCGCTTGTTATCTCACTGACTTACCTCCAGCCTTGAACTGGAATTAGAACTCTACAGCTACTATCAGGGGACTTTTCTAGGGAGAACTCTTGCTGCAGAATTGATGTTGTACCACAGAGATTGTATGTGTATGTGCATGTATGTGTGGGCTTAAAAGCAAAAACATGACACAGAATAAACTGAACAATGATTAAGTTGTGGCTTGAAAGTGCAGCACATCTTTTGTGGAGCTGCTTCTAAATATATCTGAAGATTTATCACATATGCTACACAAGCAAAACTCTACCTTCGCCAGTTGCCCTACGCTGGTTATTGTACCTTCAGAATCTGCCTTGTAACTTGAATGCTTTTTCCACTCCAGCACATATTTCTGTTGAATTTCTAAGTTCAAACTCAGAGTTGGAATTAAAGGAAGGGGGACAGGTTATCCCAGGATAACTAATGTTTAACTATTTCTTGTTTAAATTTTCCCTCTAATGCTCCCATTCTAAGTGTGGCAGTAAGATCCACTGCATAGTTACATCTACACAAGTCACCCCATACCTTTGAGAGTGCTCTTTTCATCCCAGAGTGCTCTGTTCATCCCTTCTTGATCATCCCAGAGTGCAGGACATGGAATAACGGGCTCAAGTTACAGGAAGTCAGATTCCAGCTGGACATCAGGAAAAACTTCCTGACTGTTAGAGCAGTACGACAATGGAACCAGTTACCTAAGGAGGTTGTGGGCTCTCCCACACTAGAAGCATTCAAGAGGCAGCTGGACAACCATCTGTCAGGGATGCTTTAGGGTGGATTCCTGCATTGAGCAGGGGGTTGGACTCGATGGCCTTTTAGGCCCCTTCCAACTCTGCTATTCTATGATTCTGTGTTGCGTCCTAAAGTATCTCATGTGCAGACCTCCCAATTCACTTCAAGAGCGAGCATCCTTGGGCCACTGCTGGTTCCCTATGTCTCAGTACGGCCCACAAGAGATGCCTGCTCTGGTCCCTCTCTTATAAACAATTCCTGGCCTGGCACCCCAAGCAGCATTGGGAAACAGAGGCATTTTAATTTTCTAGAATGCCCCAGAGAAGTGGAAGACTGGGACATCATGGGAAATTAAAGTGGCAGCTAGACCCTGCCATGTGGTACTGCTTGGAGCACTGCTGCCGCTGACAACAGCCACTGCCACCAGGTATGCCAGGACCCACTGTTGCAAGAAGAGGCCCTCCAGAGATAATTTTGCCCAGAGCCCCCTCAAACCTGGAGATGGCCCTAATGTAGACAGCTTCTGTCATCACTGAAATGAAGAAGGCCTTGCGGACAGGGAGAGATTGGCTAAGTTGCAAGCAAGAATAACTTGCTGTGTTGAAATTTGAGGGTGTACAGTAATAAAATAAGATACAAGTCATCGTCTTTGCCCTTGGGTTTGCAGAGACTGGACACACAAGAGAAAGGTAAAAGGAGGAGGGGGGCAGGAGAGTGATCACTTTCAGTAAGCTAGAAAGTGAAAAGGTGAGTTTATGACAAGCATTTAAAACTATTAACAAGAGGAGCCTGACAGATGCCAGGAGATAAATAATTCCAAAGGTGGAAAGCAGCAAAGACAAAAGTAGTGTCAGGCTATGGAGGATTTAATGTTGGTTTTACATAATGGAGGGGTACTAGAGAAGAGCAATAAAGAAGAGTAGCTGGATAATAAGTGGAAGGAAGAGAGAGAGAGAGAGAGAGATCTAAACATAAGAGAATACAACAAAAGGGGGAACAAAGTCTTGTGGCACTTCAAAGACTAACAAATTGATTATGGCATAAGCTTTTGTGGACAGTTCATTAAAGCTTATGCCATAATAAATTTGTTAGACTTTGAGGTACCATAAGAGGGGCTAGGGTGACCAACTGCCAGGATTTCCCAGGTTTGTCCAGGTTTTTGTTCTATCTTGGGTGTCAGGGAGGATTTTCTGTAATTTTTCTATAATGTCCAGGAAGGACATGCTTTCCCCTTTAAGGCCAACATTAGCATGGCGGAGGGGGAGGGAGGGGGAGAGAATGACATGCTTTCCAGAGGTACTTCATTCCTTCCCCCCACTCCGCTGCATTAAAGGGAAAGTGTGTTATTCCCAGACGTAATAGAAAAGGGCCCAATTGGAGCAGTTGGGGGGATGGGAATGACACGCTTTAAGGCCCCGATTAGCATGGAGGAATGGAAAGAGTGCTATTTATTTATTTATTTATTTATTTATTTATTTATTTATTACATTTCTATACCGCCCAATAGCTGAAGCTCTCTTTCCCACCACCCCACTGGGTGTCCTCTTTTTTTGGTTTCCCAAATATGGTCACCCTACACAAGAGTCTTTGCCATTTTTACTGTGACAGACTAACATGGCTACTTCTCTGGAAGAGGGGAAAAGGAGCTCACATAGAGAACAGAAAGAGTAACATAATCCTTATGCTGAATGGAATCAGTTATGAGCTGAAAGATTCAAAATAGAAGACGAAAGGAAGCCTAAATAAGAGAATGTTGCAATAGTCAATATGAGAAAAAATAGAGAGGTTAAACAAGAAGAAGGAAGGGGGAAGAGGAAATTTTATAGATGTTATAAAGCAGAAAGCAACATGACAGCAATTCTATGAATGTGTGGAAGGAAGAAAATAAAATTAACACAGGTGTGGAAGAAACAATGGGATATCTTTCAGGTATGGTTTAGGATGGATTCTTGCATTGAGCGAGGGGTTGGACTCGATGGCCTTATAGGCCCCTCCCAACTCTACTATTCTATGATTCTATGATCTACTAGAAAAGAAAGTGGGTGCCAAGCTGGACATGATGAAGGAACTGTTCAATGTCTGTCCATTCATATATAAATCAAAGTGGGGTCTACTGTACATCAACCTTCCCCAACCTGGTACCCTTTCGATTTTTTGCACTACAACACCCATCTTCCTCCTCCAGCGTAGCCAGTGACTTGAGAGTTGGAGTCTAACACATTTGAAGGACACCAGATTTGGGGAAGGCTGCCTTACATAAAAAGTAGCACGTGGCATAGGAAAACAAACCTGCCATTCACCTCAGCATTATCTCAATGCACTCCACTGCTTCACATTTTCCACCAGCTAGCTAGCTCCAATACCAGAAGTGAGCCAACCAGGGAGAAATTTGCTTTAAGACACAAGGCATAGTGAGTGTAGGAGGCGGAACGGCTGGTTTTGCTCATATCCTCTACACACTCCATTTCAGGTAACAAGTAGACTTCACCCTGTCTGCGAATAGGGCAGACAATGTGCATAAAATTTATGTGGCTGCCCCTGTCATATCTAACTTGGTCTCAAGAGAGAAGAAGAATGAGCAAGCAAAAGCAGAATTTCAATTCTGACAGACTTTCATTTGAAGAAATGAGAAGTTGTCCAGCATGAAACAACAGAGAACACTTCAGGGATTTTAGTTAAGGATGAAGGAGAGAAGTTTCTAGAGTTGAGTAGCTGAAGATCATCTGCATAGAAATGGCATTGGAAATCAAACTGGCAAATAACACCAAAATGGGATGGATAGGTGTAGATAGGAGGAGGAAGGAGGAGCAGCGGCAGCGGCGGTGAATGTAGATATGTTAAAAAGAAGCGGGGGAAAGAGCCCTTCCATGTGAGGGACATATGGCAGCTCTGACAGGCATTTTCTGGCCAGGATCAGTAAACCTTGGGCCTACCACATTTAAAGCTTCATAAGCAGAGTGGCTGCTGACACAGCTGAGGACTGTTGGAGGCTTATAAACCCCTTTGCTCCCTCCCCATGCCTCTTGGGTCTGCCACCAGGCACCAAAATTATGAGAGACATGGCCAGTGGTAGGAGGCCCCGTAAAGAAGCCTGTCCCTCTGTGACGTAGGAATATCTGGCTGCTGCAGCAGCCATTTCCTCAGAGAACTGCCTTGGCCCAAACGTGCAGAAGCAGAATAGCAGCTGGAACACCTGATGTCAAGGAGGCAAATTTGTATTACACTTTAACTCTTGTCTATTTTATCTTATTTAAAATGTATGGTAAGGTACCTCAAGAACTTCAGTTAGTAGGTGGGGTATAAATACTTAAAATAAAATAAAATAAAGGAGGACTCAGAAAAGAACTTTGAGGAACACCATTGGATATTGAAAAAGGAAGAAAGAACTGTTAATAAAAGGTATAATGAGAAAAATTGGACTGGGGCAAGGAAAGGAAAGAAAAGCTCATAGAGAGGACAAAGGAAAATAACATAATCTATTACATCAATTGTAACTAAATAAATAATTGCCGGGAAAGAGGGGGGTATTTTCTGGCCTCCAAGAGCCAGAAAATCCGTTCTAACCTGACCCTCACTTATCTATTATATTGCAAAATATGTAGTCCCTAGAATCTCTCCTTGGTGTGATCTTTTCTTCACACTTATTTATTTTCTTGTGTTTTGGATTAATCTCTCTCTCCCCCCCCCCCCCCGCCAGCCTTCATAGTACAGTCTGAACTTGTACTTTTCTTTTAAGACATTTGGCAATAGATGTCAGTATGTTTGATCATTCATCGTTGTTGTTCTTCTTGTTTCTATGTGTCAGATAAAAGCAAATGGTTACTTTTTCTGTTGAGTCTTTAAAGGCAGTGTCATTGTTTAATTATTTATTCAGCCTTATGTGCTCCGTGCAGAGGGTCATTTTAAGATGTATCATATTTCCCGTTATGTTCTGCACATTACGCATTTCTGCACATGTTCCCCTTGATGGTAATGAAAAATATTTCACAATTGCATCCACTTTTGCTGCCTGTTGTTCACCTGGACTCATTCTCTGCCCATTTACAATACAGTAATTTTCATAGCAACCAGTTTTTGTACAATACAACACAGATGAATGTTCTAACATACCAATCACTTGGAACAGTGGCAACGAAGAACAGTTGCTGTGAGAAAGAACGATGGGGGAAGGGGTGTTACAGTACACAAACCTTGGGCTTGAAAATATCAGATATGCCTGAAGCTCATGTGGAAATGGAGATGTACCATTTCATATTTACTACAATCCTATTCTCCAGACAGATTCTAAGATCCTGCGTTTTGCTGCCAGAGACCTAGGATACGATGTAATGCCAATTTAACATAACTTGTGGTGTCACATCAAGAGTTGTTTCCATCCCTACTATTGGTGTGGTGGCTTCCATCACTGCCTATGTGGTGGCAATTGCACGTCTAATCTGTTTGGGGCAGAGTCACTAATAGTCCCAGAAGCAACACTCTAAACACCATCACATCTAGGTCGAAACGTGCGGCTCCCGTCGCTTCTCTGTTGTCGCTCCGACATGGTTTCCTGAAAACAGGAAGTAATTAGGCCCATTCAGTCCGGTAGGAGAGAGCAGCAACCAGACTTTTTTCTGGGGGGAGGGGGCGCTGCGCAACAAAGGCCAGAAGGGGCAGAAGACGCACGAGAGGCAGACAACGCCATGTGAGCAATCTGTGAGTGCCCAGTAACAAGCATGCACTAAAACGCTTATGGGATGGAGCTTATAATGAGCCTTAAACCCCATAGGACTACAGATTCTGGTATGACCATGCACTCCCCACAATTGATGGTAGGTATTTTGTGCAGTATTTCCCAAGCAAGGAGCACAGACAAAAACAAACAATTATTATTTTTTTGCTGGGGAATAAGATGACAATGTAGCCATAGGGTGGCCAGGTATCCTACTTTACAGAGGGCAGTTCTCTATTATGGAGAGCTAGCAGAGGACAGTTCTCTATTTGAAGATGATTTTTGAAGGGCTGTCCAAGTCTGGTTTAAAATCAAAGAATGATACGGCAGAAGAGCAGGGGCCTTGAAATTGCGGATCAACAATTAGCATCCAGACAGCAAACTGAGCAAGCAGAACACCTAGTCAGTCTTCTCCGCTATGGTGAGATGCCTTGTATTTCTAAGTTTACATCTATATATGCATACTGATGTCTTCTTTTTGGTGATGTGTAAGTGGCCACCCTGTCTACTGGCATAAACCAGCCCTTGTACTTTTGAAACACTATCTTGAGATCTTTGTTCAGAGCTTGTTGCATTACACAATGTAAGAGTGGGCATTTCTATACATAAATAAGCTCTATTCCAGCCCTCATATCTATAGAGAGAGAATACTGGGCGGGGGGACAGGACAGTTTTAGGAATGATTTTATGGTGATGACTGGAGGAATAACAACTCTGGGAGAAAATACCAGTGAAGGGCAAGGCGTTGTCAAACAAGGCAATACCAGGTCTTGAACCATTAACCTTGCCACAGAGGCTGCCATAGGTTCTACTGGTTCAAATGGGGGCACTCTGAAACAAAAACTGCTGTGGATTGCTCTTGTTCAGCCCAAGAATGTTTGAGCCCAAATGTTTGCAGGGCAGCCTGCAATTCTTTGCTTGAGCAGGGCCAACCCTACCATTCGGCAGAGTGAGTCAGCTGCCTCAAGCAGTGGATGCTGGGGAGGAGTTGCAGCACTTCCACGGCCATTCTCTGAGCCCCCAGCATTTCTCACACTCCTGAACCGATGCCCCAGAAGCAATGTTTGCTTGTTGCTGATCTAGGCTGTCTCTCTCACCTAGTTACCTTCTCCCATTGCATCGTACACAGTGCTGTTGGGAGAAGGCAACTAGGACAGACAGACAGACAGACAGCATCCAGACCAGGACTCTGTTCACCACTCTGCCGCAAAGATCATCTTCTTGGCTCGCCGCTCTGACCATGTTACTCCGCTTCTGAAATCTCTTCATTGGCTTCCAATTCACTTCAGAATCCAATATAAACTTCTGTTAACCTTCAAAGCTTTTCATGGTCTAGCTCCTTCCTATCTCTCCTCTCTCATCTCACACTATTGCCCCGCTCGTGCTCTTCGCTCCTCTGATGCCATGTTTCTCGCCTGCCCAAGGGCCTCTACTTCCCTTGCTCGGCTTCGTCCATTTTCTTCTGCTGCCCCTTACGCCTGGAACGCTCTTCCAGAACATTTGAGAACTACAAGTCCAATCACAGCTTTTAAAGCTCAACTAAAAACTTTTCTTTTTCCTAAAGCTTTTAAAACTTGATGTTGTGCGGACTTTATACTGTTAGTTTTACCCTACCCTGTGCCTGCTTACCCTGCCCTGTGCCTGTTGGCATTCTCTTCCCCTCCTTATTGTTTTATTATGATTTTATTAGATTGTAAGCCTATGCGGTAGGGCCTTGCTATTTACTGTTTTACTCTGTACAGCACCATGTACATTGATGGTGCTATATAAATAAATAATAATAATAATAATTACAGGACGTGCATTCCAGCGGGTGCTCTGCTCGTGAGGTGCACAATGAGGTGTGCTACACAGCCTGTCTTGTGCTCTGTTAGCTGGGAGTGGTTAAAAGATGCAGCCTGGTTGCCAGTGTTGAAGTAAGACTCAGCTGTCAATCTGGTTGGCTTGTACACATGGCATGGGAGGGGGGTGCCATCTTTCAGGCAGCAGAATGACTTGACATGGCCCCGTGCATGAGGAACAGGCCGCTCAGCCAGCTTCTCAAGTGCTGCAACCTTCTTACATGAACTGCCCCTTCCCATCCTCAGAGCTCCTTGCCTTCCTGAACCCAACTTGGTTTCTTTTACTGATATCTACATTCTGCACTTTGCCCCATACCAACTCCATCCTCAGACAGATTCCTGGGCCAATAAAAATTCATCCTTCAAGCCATGCTTCTTGCTCCTGATAAACCCTGGTGACTGATTTCATTTCTCTCAAACTTTTTTCCCCCCATTCTCTTTCTTCTCTGCTCCCAAACTACATCTGTGGAAGACATCCCTAAGTTTTGATGGTAGACAGGAAGCACCTAAAGCTATGAGATGCTATTTCAGTGAGAACAAGGAAAAACTGAAATCATGATAGTGAGAGACATTACACACACACACTTTCCGATGATGTTCAGTAAGGAAATATATTCTCACAATTCAAGGCTCATTCTCTTAACCTTCATCTGAGCTCTCATAAATTGCTTTAATAGATGATGTTGAGGTTTGTAACATATTATTGCTATCATCATGGAGAACCAAACCCTTCAAACCCCTCGTCTCTAGGGGTAACTCTGATATTCACCAAGTTCAAGTGAGTTCAAAACTGTTTTGAATGCATCTCTTTTCTCATGCAGAAATAAAACCCAATTATTGACTCAAAGGTTAATGTAAGATTGACTGAGCGTACCTACAAATAGTCTACCTTATTAAAACCTCACTTCACAATGGATTTTACTTCTGTGATTCATCCAGTAGTATTTTGTTCATCAGTTCTTTGTTTCTCCCACTCTTATTTCTGTAATACAAAGAGAGAAGTCACACTGACTACTTAATTGGCCAAATACATCAGTTGAAGTGTTACATTTTAGAAGCAGTGTTGTTTTTCCTCCCAATTTATTTACTCTTCAAGGTGGAAAAATAGCAACGTTACTATAGAATTCAATTAAATTTTCCCAGGTTAATGGGTTCTGTGTCAAGAATGAATAACCACAAGTGTGTAGGCAATGAGTACAACCATAAAGATTCATTCCTTTCACAGTATATTCTACTTCAGGAGCATATTAGAATTTCCCCCCTCATACAGAAAACAAAGGGAAATACCCTTTTGTTTTCTCCTTTACAAAGCAAGTGCTCCTGTCATTTGTGGTACTGCAAATTCCTGAAAATTATACCAGTCACTTTTCCTTTAAGTGCCAGAGGCCAGTAGGAAGGGGGGGAATCTTTCACTTGGGTTAACTTTAGTGAATATATTTAGTCAGTAAATTATTTGCCTTCTGAACTAGAACCAATATACATTTATGTTCCAAGAATGGGTTGTTTTACTTACTTTATGAGTGAAGTCTGCAATAGTAGCTAAGTCAAAGGACATTTAATTAAGTTATATTTGCTTTTTCATGATCTTTTAGCTCCAGATTATAAATCAAGAATCAATGAGTACTTAATTTCCTCTTATAGCATTAAAAGTAATTGCTTCATAAATTCGCTTTAGCAATCCAAATATTTGCACAGAGTACAGCACAAAGAAGTTGTTTCACTGATGAGATGCCTAGCTCCTTTCTCTTCATTAGCAGAATATGTGACTTGCACATTACAGGTCCTGCCCCCACCATGGCCTTCTCAACCCAATGCCCTGTAGATGTATGCGACTACAACTCCCTAATATGGTGCCCTCCAGATGTGTTTCGCCTCATCTTGGAAGAGTTCAAAAAAGCTCTGGATTATACATCTTGGTTGATTTTTCCTGTCTGACTCATCTCCGGACTTGCAAATTACCTGGAAGTACCTCTTAGATAGGACTTTTTGTTTTCTGCTCGTGGACATCATTTTAATACATTTGCATTGTACATGCAGGGCCTCCCTAGCTAGGAACATCCACAGCCTGAGCCTGGGGCAGTTGCAGAGAAGGCCCTCCCCTGCAAACTAACCAAATACAGTTCATATGTTGGTGGAACACAGAAGGCAGCCTCTCCAGAATATTTGACGAAATGAGCAAGCTCTTGTGGGAGAAGATGCTCCTTTAAGTATCATGACCCAAAACCACTTAGGGCTGTAACAAAGCATTCTTATACATGTCTCTTCATTGAGTTAAACTGGGCTTACTCCAAGGTAAATGTGCATAAGATTGCAGACTGGGGTTAATAATCAACGCTATGAATTGGACCCAGGAATTAACTGCACTGTTGTTAATTGTTCTTAGCAGAATATGATTTATCACAAGATAAATATGATGATATTCAAACTAAACTGGCTGACATACAAGGTTGGTTTGAAAATCACTAGATAAATGCTACCGACACAAAGCTGAAATCTGATTCAAACATAGTCCAAGATGCATTGATTGCTAGAAAACTCTGGAAATGGGACAGTTTTACATCTAGCAAATGAAACACACAACAAAAAATGCATCCATAATAGTGACTGGCTCACTATTTGCATATCACAAGAATTTTGCATTCTTGTGATATACAAATGTGGCCTCAGTGACAAATCATAGTTTGTTAATCATGATCAACTTAGAAAGAAAAGCCATAGTTTGTTGTTTAGTTGTGAACTCTGGGGTTTTAAAAACATGGGCTGTCATTATGTGTAGGTTTAATACATAGGCAGCGGGCAGGAGAAGTAAAAAAAAAAGAAAACTACTAATAACACAGCACTGCAAAGGCATTTGGGATACAAGGAGGGATGAAGAAGCAGGTGAACAACCCATGGATTTAGAAAACAAACCATGGATTGTTTGATTGTCCACCAGTTAAACCCTGAGTTTTGCAACAAACCATGGGTTAACCATGGGTTAAATAAACCATAGGTTATGATTATGTGTGAAGCAGGTTAGTGGCTAGAAATCTTGCCCATATGTATTGTGGCCATTGTTACCAAGTATCTTGACCAATGGCCAGCCCTAGCATCATTTAACATTAACTAACACAAGCCAGAACTGAACAAGTTCCAGATATTCCAGACCTAATGTGAAATCTTTATGTGGTCAAAAAGACAACTGAAGGAAAGAGCATTAATGATAAGTTGTGTGCACTTGTATTTTAATGTTAGGGCTAAATAGATAAATGTTAACTGATTTCCTTAGTTGAAATTCTTGGATCCATCTCATAATAATATCCTTATTTCTTTAAGAGGTTATTTCAGAGAGATGAAAAGGGAGGAAAGGAGGCCTGAAGTCAGAAACAACTGTTATATCAGAAGGAGATCTCCGCCCAAGTGCAAGGGAATAATCAAGATTTATTTAGAAAAGATTGCTATTAAATAAACATTACAGAAACTTTCGACTATCAAGCTTATTTATAGCTTAAGGCGTGAAAAGCCACATTAGTATGTTGAATTATATGAGTTCACTGCTGCTAGCTGACAGCATGTCAAATTATTTGCAAATATTTTCTGGAACAGTAACCTTGAAGGATGCCAGCATTATTCAGTGTAACCTTATCACAAGACAGGAACCAAGTGTTGAGGTGAGGTCTGAAGAAATCAAGTTTTTAGGACCATGCGATCTCCAACCTTTGGCCTAAGAAACAGTGTTCATAACCACCTCTTTCAGCAGAACCCCCATTCTTTTTTTCTTATTTTATTTTCCTCTTTGGCATTTGGACTGATTCTATGTAGTGGTCCTGGGAAATTGTGTGAGCGATGCCTAACTGAGAAACTCTGCTCTGGGCAGCCGTTTGTGAGTACATTAGTCACATTTAAGTGGGTTTATCTCCTCCAGCCTGCAGTACCAAGCTTCTGCGAAAATTATGTAATCATTTTAACAAAGTGTTCTGTAATTGACATGAAAAAGGCAAAATAAAATAAAAATGAATTTTTCCATAAGCAGTTTATCCATTTTAACTGCAATCTGTAAAGGGGAAATAAGGGAAGAGAGGAGGAAATATAAATACAAAATCTTTATGGAAATTGCACCCTTGTTGGAATGGTACGCTTCGCGCCATTTAGAAGAGTAATACCCCCTATGCAGAATGTTTTCTCATTCATAGATATCTTGAAGAATGATTTTCAACTTTTAAGTGCTTGCTATTTTTTAATTGCTGTTTTACTAAATAGTTTGCTCTCAGCCATCTGAAGTGAGGGATGCAATGAACTTTTCTTTTCTTTTTTGTTCGCTCAACAAAAGTTGAGCATTGATTTTCCCATACTATTCCACCTAAATTGGTTTTTTTTTTGTGGGGGAGGGCAAGAAAAACATTGCATGATGTTGCCAAGGACAGTTCTTTTTAAATTGCACTCCTCAGCTGGCAGCTGGAACCCTTAGCCTGTATGAGTTCCTACTCAAATTGTTATGGGCTCTGCAAAATAAAAGAAGACAGAAATCTGCAGTAATTCCTATTGTATGGGTTGTAGATCCCAATGGCAGTCCCATGCTGGCTGGGGCTGATGGGTGTTGTAGCCCAAGAGTACTAGGTTGGGAAAGGCTGATATAATTTGGCCATGAAGCAGAGCAAGCAAGACTTTCCCTGGTGTACTCTCCTCACAACTAAACAGAGATGTGCTAGGCTTCCTGTTTTCTCTTTCTTGGCCTGGAAGAGGACGGAGGAAAATGTCTTTGTTCCCAGCATTCTCTGGCAGTTCATCCAGTGTCAGATCCAGGATTTGGAGGGCCTTTGGGCAAGGCACCCTCCATGGAACCCCTCCTTCACTGAGCCTACCTTCTCACCACCAATGTTACCACCATTGTCATCTTTGCTTCCACTTGCTTGCTTGACAAGTAGGCCGTGGTATCTACTGCTCTTCCTTCTCACTACCACCATTGTCTGGGCCAGAGCAAGCAGACAATGCAGTGATGAAGAAGAGGAGCATGTGCAGGGGTCTCTTGTCAATGGACTCCTGCTGTGGTGTGGGTCCTCAGCAGATGCCCAGCCATGCCTTCCTTTGGCACCAGCCCTGATTTCAGCCACATACCTGGAGTGGACTAACTTCCCACTGTTGCTAAGCTGCTGGGGCAAATGAAGGTGCCTTAAAATGCATTGAATCGACCAGCTCAGTATTGTGTCTAAACTGACTGGCAGGGCTGTCTGGGGCTTTAGACATTAATCTTTTCTAGTCCGACCTGGAGATGCCAAGGATTGAACATGAGATGTTTTGCATGCATGTTTTCTGGGGGGGACATCCTTTCCCCCCACACAAACCAGTCAATCTTTCCCTCCCCACCTGGCCAGAATTTTTATGAAACTTGAACCCAGGTCTGTAGGCAATAGAACCCTCCTTCTCATGTTTCCCCAAAAAACTAGTAAATAGAGGCATACTGCCACCAGTACCGGAGGTAATATATACCCATCATGACTAATAGCCATTGATAGCTTTTTATCCCATGATTGCTAAGTTTTCTCAGGAGTCTTAGGTGGGAGACTTTCAGCCTGTTCAGACAACATACTAACCCACTGTGGATTACTCAAAAATGCACTGAAGGTGGGTTAGCACAGAATTTCCTCCCCACAGTGGACAGACTATCTGTGCCCGCTATCCAATTTCTCCAGGATGGTTAGCAGGCTTCCATGGTGATTCCCTGAGTCATGTGACAGGAACCCTATAGGGTTTTCAGCTTGTTTCATCGGAAAAAAATATATGATGGCAACTATCTAATCCACCAGCAAGAGTGACTGCCACTTCCAGTGATGCTCTTGCCACCATTGCCATTTTCTATGGCCGGCTGCCATTTTTTCCATTTTCCCAATGGAGTGGCTGCTGGGCACCTATTTGGGTATGAAGGCTGTGAGATGTGCAGTTAAACTGCACGGAGGTAAGTGGCTTAACCACAGAGGGGTGGGTGGGTAGTGGAACCATGGGGCACAGTGAGGTTCCACAATCGTGAGGGGGCCCCACTTGTCATGCCTCCATTACCCCTCCCCTCTCCGTGGTTCCCCTACCCATCCACCCTCTGTGCACATCTAAACAGGCCCTTGGTCAAAAACCTTTTGAAAGATTAGCTTGGCTAGCCTAACTTTACATTACTGTACTTTTGTCCCTATTGAGTTTTATTTTTCAGTGGAGTTATAACATTTTAAAGTGTTTGTGGTTACTTCCAGCTTTAAAAAAAACCCATCCACAACTTTAATAGATATATGTCATTATCAGTGATTTATGAAGTTGCTGAATAGTATTGAACCTAGAAGTGGCCTCTCTAGAGCCTCATTACAAACCTTCTCATAGTTGGATGTTAATCTTTCACTGATTATTTTGTTACGCAGAGCATTCAAAAGATTGTTCAAGTTCAGATGTACTATGTCTATTAACCTGCCATTATAAGGTACCTCATCTGGTATGATTTGTTCTTAACAAATCCATGTTGGATAGTTCTGTATATGTTAAACATCACTCTATAAAAATACATATTTCACTGAATCTGTTTCATCTAAAATTTCAAGAGCTCAATATTGCATAGAAAAATCTATTAACAGAAAATGGAAGCATTTGTGATTACATTTATGGCATCATAAAATTAGAGTTTGTTCAGTATAAAAGACAAGTAGATCTATTGAAGCTATCTTTGTCACGCAATAGGCACTGCAGCAGTGGAACATATTTAATGACAGCACCAAATGACTTGAATATATAGTTAACCTTGACGAGCAAGTGTGAAACAGTAGGAGAGCCATAAAAGTGTTCACTTTTTTATGTCTGCCATTCTGTCTTCTGGATGCCGTGGCACATGCCATCAATTTATAAAATATTTTTGGGATTGATGCCAAGTGGTTTATAAAGTTTTGCAACCATGATCCATTGCTGGTAGAATTAATAGATACAATTCTTCTATAAAGCAAAGAGAAAATAAACAGATCCTGATGCATGGCTAGTCTCGGATAATCTTCTCCAATTTGGTGCCATCCAGCTTGATCAAGGGCAGGATGGTTGGGGATGATGGGAATTGTAGACCAACACATCTGGAGAGTAGCATGTTGGGGAAGGCTGGTTTAGGAGATGAGAGATAAGGGGTCTGGGCCCCTTGCATTTATGTCGTCCAAAGATGAGATTATTTCACATGCTATTGAGAGCCAGTTTACCATCTTCTGACAAGTATGATCTGAGAACCATCTCATAAATGTGTCCACTGAAAGTGATTGGGCTAGCTATACGACTCATTCTGAAAAACAGATGTTCTAGTTTGCAGCCAGCTTGCACAACCCTCAGGGGAGTACCAAAATTTCATATAGACATGTAAATATAATTGGAAGACTATTCAAAGGCAGGCTCATAGCTAAGGACACGGGGAACAAATTCCTGCCCACCTCCTTGCTATATGAGTTTGAAACTCTGCAGACTGACCTCTCTGCGTAAATGCTGCTAGAGATGTTTGGCATCTACAAATAAGACTCAGCACAGGGTCTGCGTGTTATTTCATCTCACTCCTGCTTTGAAAGCTGATTGGTAATGAAGCTTCCCATGCATTCCCAAGACTGTATCACAACAACTTGTTAAAGTTTGGCATTGAGGTACAATCAGAAGGTTATTTCCATTTAATGCCTGGCTTTGTGCACATTCAGGTGGTAGCAAAGGAATAAGAAATAGTGGGATCTGGCACAAGAAGCGTGGGTGACTCAAGGCCCCACAGAAAGTGAACATCGTGTATCCAAAAAAACGTTTCTTTGTACCGCATTTCTTAAAACATCCAATTTGGCTTGTATATTATTTCTTCCAGTTGGGAAGAAATTCTCTCCCCCTTCCTTCTTTTCTTTCTCAAGTGCACTCACTGGGAATCATTCTTTTGAACCTCTTGTTTACTCACTAGACACAGTGTGTGACTGATACTGTTAGCTTCATCTTTGTTTAATTGGCTCCATTTTGGGTTGACACAGCAGTGAAAATGGATTTCTCACTGTACGTCTGTCTGGCTAACGCTGGTCTGATCCTTCTGTGAACAGCCACTAGGGTGCTCCTGAAATTTGGAGCAATGTTCGGGATAGTATTTAATTAAGGCTGTGTGTGTGTTTCTTATTGCTATTTTGATTTCAATTTTGCTTTTAAGTTCCATTCTTTTGTTGTTGCTGGTGTTGTGGTAGCTTATTTTTTTATTACTCCCAGAACAGCCTGTTTCACCTCTTATCTTGCTAGTACATTTTAAACAGAAGGGAGTGATATGAATAGAACCTCATGTAGCAAATAAAAACTAAAAGCCTTCAGAAGCCACAATCAAGAAGTTTCTTTTTTTGTGTGTGTACTGTTTCTTGCATTTTTTTAAAAAAAAAAACCATTGATAGTCAAGTGCATTTCATAGCTTTCATGGACTATACCTGGGATAAATGCCACCGATTCAAATAAATAAATAATGCATCATCTTAGTTACATTTGCTCAGTAGATTTTTAAAAAACCCAAACCTAAAATAACTAAGCTGGCTAATTTTATGGCTGCTAATTGCATTCGTTGCTATGCAAGCTAGGATAATGATAAGGGTAATCAAATCTCATGCTTCAGGGTATATGCTCATCACCTGTGGATGTCAGGAAGGATTTTTTTCTGCCTCTCTCCATACAGAGCCAAGTAATTAGGAAGATATAGTGCAATTGTTGCTTGCATTCTTGTTTGTTTCTGTTTTTTCTCTGAAACACCATTTTCTTAGCTGCAGTCTATGAAGGACAGCAGATTTGGTTAAAACAGTTGTTTGGTTCAATGTGGAAATTTCTAGATTCTTCCCTAGAATGTTGTGTGTTGCAGGGAGGGGTATTAATAGAGGAAAAAAATATTTTGGAAAGAGACAACAGGCTTTTCTACATATCTGAATAGCTTATTTGTGCCTAAAGTTAACAAATATAGGATGCCATCAATGGTGTACAAAAATGGGGTAAGTAAAGAGGCCTCATTCACTCATGTGTGTATATCCATTTATGGCCCTATTCAGACAACGCACTAAACATTTTGAGCTAACCACGATGGCTTAGCATGGCATGTGAATGGTGTTTTTTCCTAACCATGCTGGCTACATAACCACAGTTTAACCATGCTCACTAACCACTTGCTACAGAGGGTTAGCAGCTCTAACCATGGC
Organism: Elgaria multicarinata webbii; assembly: GCF_023053635.1. Classification (NCBI taxonomy): domain Eukaryota; kingdom Metazoa; phylum Chordata; class Lepidosauria; order Squamata; family Anguidae; genus Elgaria; species Elgaria multicarinata. The sequence continues at coordinate 74,419,955 of NC_086178.1, read as the reverse complement.
CTAGTGTGTTGTCTGAACAGGCCCCATTTCTCATCCCTTGATCACTCAACACTGAATGTCTTGCAGCTGTCTATGAAAGAAAGAAAGATGGACAAACAGATTCACAGCTGAACATGTGACCTGATACAATTTGGGGTTATTCTTTGATCCTGTGATGGCTCATTTGCACTAGCAAGTCAACACCTGATAATGCTTCAGTCATCAAGGGATGAACATGGATGTGATTCATTCGACTTGGAAAACATCTGCCTTCTAGTATGACTACTTCCAAGGACTACGTTTGGACATCCACCATGTTACGTTAGCATGACAAGCACTGGCCAAGAAAATAACTGGAAACTGGCTTCTCTATTTGCAGCCAAGAAACAGTTCTCGGATAATCCTAGCAGAGGAGATAGGGTTTGCCAAGAAAAACTGAGTGGGGATGGAGGAGGAAGGATTGTCAGGATTCCATTTCATTTCATTCCACTCCAACTCGTTTTCCTTTCTGAAAGTCTTAATCAAAGATCAGCAGCTGTCCCCACCAGAGATCACTCTCATTCTAGTATGGAACTGCTAGTCAGACTGGGACATGAGAGTTATTGGCTTTGATCTGTCCCTTTCATTTGTTAGTAACCCCTTGCTTTTCCCTCCTTTCTCATTTATCTCTCTTTCTGCAAATCTGCCATCTAATTAATTGATTGGCCTTTATCTGAAGCCAAATGAAATTCCTCTATTGCACTCTCTACTGAAACAATCTATTGACATTTATACTTCCTAGCAGGCACCTTTTGTGTTATTAATGATCTATATGACATGCATGCATATCACAGCCATTTGTCCATAGGTATTTAGAATCTAAAGGGTGTATTATGCCCATACATACTTGACACATAACCATAAATTCAGCAGAACCTTTCAGATATGAACTGTCCAGACAGCTGAACAGCCCTAGGATAGGGCCACTTCTTTCATTACTTTTGAAAGATGTAGAAATACATCTCAAAGACGGGGTGGGGGTTATGCAAGATACTGCTACTATAGGACGGTAACACTATCAGATTCTGCAAATCTGAGTAAAGAGGTAGCTACAATTGTTTGGGATACTGTCCTAGAAGTTGGTAAGCAGTTCGCGAATTGCTTGATAAAGATGGATTTATTTTATTTATTAGTACCCCTGCTCTTCTGTCCAGTAAGATTTTCAAAGCGGATTACATTTGGCATTAACATAAAATTCACAGGTTGGGCCCATAACTCTTCCCATAACTTCCTGCCTGTGCCCTGAGATCATTTTTACTGTGGTAGCCCGCAAATAGTGGAATGCCCTCCCCAGAGGTGCCAACTTTGTTGACTTTTTGATGCCAGGCCTTTTTATTCTCCCAGACCTTTCAAAAGATTTTAAACTGCTGTTTGTGTTATTTTTAATATGTTTAATGCTATGCTTTAAAATCCTTTCCCCATCTTTTAGGGGGCAATCCTTTGACATATGCACCCAAGCCTCTGAACTCAGAGCCTTATAAGCATCCAGTGCAGCCCGGGAGGAGCACAGAGGCAAAAGCCACATCTGCTGTTCCTCCAGCTCTGCATTTTAGCTAGACGGGCTTTTTGCCTATCTAGCTGGGAGACTATGGAGGGGGAAGGAAGGAGGCTAGAGAGGCCTGGGGATCCAATGTAACCTGGCCCCTCCCTCCCTACCCAGAGTAGTACTCACTTTACCCATCTCCAAAGTTGCTTTTGTGACCTCAGAAAGGCAGCTGACATGATTCTCTCCACACCAGCTGTGAGGGGGAGAATGTTGGAGAGTGCAGATTCCCAGCTCTGAGGTTGCAGCACTGTATCTGACCTCGGATCCAGTAACCCAAAATATCCTATGTTCCCAGACACTGTCTAGGGCAATAGGATTTTTGTTTGTTTGTTTGTTTGTTTGACATACAGCCGTTGAAGGCATGGGAGCTGTGCCAGATTGTTGCATTGTTTCTTTTTAAAGGCAACCTTAGCTTTGTTAGATGTGTAAAAGGAATTTCAGCAGATGACCAGAAGTGTGCGAGGCCATAGTGGTGCAAGTAGGAGACAAATCATCCCCTTTTACCCTTGGATTGCACACATCAGCCTGTCCTCCTTTGCATCAAATCACCCAAACTTAGCAGCAATGGAAGAAGTAAAGGGACAGCTGTTTCTTTGATGGACCTCTTGCTTGTGGGAATGGCTTTAATAGACTTCCCTATTTACATCGGCATTGTCTCCATGGAATTTATTTCCACAGGGAAATGACTTGTGTTAGTGTATGTTTGCAGGATCAAGGCCATCATCCTTCATGGTTTGTGTTATAGAAAACGCATGACAATAGTGATCAAATAAAAGCACTATAGTACTGGAACAGGCAATAACATTCTAGAGTTGGTGTATAAAACATTTTCCTTGTCTCTGTTGCAATTATTAATGAATGGAATAAAGCTGCAGGTGAGCACAAAAGGCTGGCTGTTCTTTTGTTGTCTTCCTTTTTCTTTCCTTCTTTCTTTTTTTTGTAATGTCAGCACTCTGGACTGTATCCTAAGCTAGTTATCATATCTGGAAGCAACCTGATAGGATGTTGACAGACCGGTATTTGTGAAGGGTATGCGTGAAAATGAAAATAAGCTGTCTCTGATTAGGCTGACCTGGGACTATTAATTACAATACTCTCCCTTTCTTCTTTAGATGAATGCAGAAGCTCGAATAAGAGGCTTATTGAGGATTTGATCATCTGAAATATTGAGAATCATGCAGGATCAGTGTCCTTGTCAAGCATTTATATGTGCCTGTACTAATGTAATGCAAGGACATCACAACCTATAATTTATTTTGCATTGTACCCACCTAGAGAACTAAATAACTGCAGCTAGTTCTCTTGCCACATCCAAAAAAATAAAAAGTTAGCCAAGAGAGTTCTATGACCCTAAAATTATACAGATGACCGTGGATGTATACATCATGACTGATACATTCCAGAAAACCAAAAAGGCATTCCTTCCTTACATATGTTCCATAGGTAAACAGGGTGCTTTGGAAGGTTTTCCCTCACCAGAGAGGGCATCATTTTCCAAGGTTGAGGACATCCATCAGTACCGTTGCCTTCTGTCCTTGTCTGCACTGCCCCCTGTCTTGCTTCCATCCTTCTGCCCTTCATAGGCTTGTTTGTGAGAGGGCTCAGTGCAGCATCTACTTCAGTGGTAGGCAACATGGTACCCTCAAGATGTTTTGAACTACAACTCCCATAAGTCCCTGCCAAGGATTGTGGGAGTTGCAGTCCAAAACATCTGGAGGATGCCAAGTTGCCTACCTCTGATCTAGTGTTTTCAATGCTACTGCTCAACCATGGAAATAAAAATAGTCAAAAGAGCTCCTGAGCAGGTACCAAGTGTGTTTCTTTCACTACTGGGTAAATTCAACAGAACTGCCAATATGCACACATCACAGGGACCAAACACTGGGTTCTCCAGTCAAATTTGACCACTCTGGTATCTCTTTTTCGAGGATCAAAGACCAGGAATCAACTATACCTTCTACATGTGACTATCTAGCCTGGGGTTGTTATTTATAAAGAAACAGCAGCCAAGAGGAATGGAGAATCCAGATTAAAGTCATGGTAGATGAGGAGACAAGTTAGACTCTTTCCCTATCCATCCACCCCATATTGTTTTCCTGTCAAAAGTCATGCACAGAAGCTGCAATTTGCCCCTGAAATTGCCCTTGTAGCATTTAAATGAAATAATTAATGCATTTTTCTCCAAGAAGCTCAAAGCAGTATACATGCTTCTCCACCAACCACATATATGTTGTCCTCACAACAATCCTGTGAGGTAGCTTTGGCTGAGTGATAGTGACTGGTCCCAGCTGAGTGGAGATTCGAACTTGGATCTACCCAGTCCTAGGCCAGCACCCTAACCACTGGAGAACTCTGGCTTTCAATGGACATGCATGGACATGCACACACACACACACACACGTAGAGGAGATCCTCTCATGTTCTTCAAGCCACAGTGATTCTTAAGAATATTAGAATTTCTAGAATATTTTGGAAAGCACGTCTTGAGGTCTGAACATACATGGTTTGAACTATGATATTAGTATACCTCTTTAGTGGCAATGTCTCATTAAATGCACATGTGGAGAAGCAGCGGCAGCCAAGGTGGCAGTGTGCTATTCCCGTCGGTACAGGAGCCATGGAGAAAGCGTGTTGCCCTTATAGGCTAATCTACCAATGAGGAGCACTGGTGGTTAGAGGCATGCCAATCACAGCCACAAGATTCTTCTACTGCATTGTGTGACTGTGTGTGTGACTCTGTGTGTGTGTGTGTGTGTGTGTGTGTGTGTGTGTGTGTGTGTGTGTGTACCTGCCCCCTTCGCCTTGCTTGTTGGGTGTTAGTCTATTTGGTCAGCCATTCTTGTCCTCATTTCAGCAGATGCTTGTGATGACTCAAGGGACTGGGGGAGTGCAAGCAAAACAGAAGGGGGGGGAGAGAAGGGAGAAATCTTATTTATTATTGCATTTATAGCTCACCTTTTTTTCCCCTCCAAGGAACCCAAGGCGGCGTACATAATCCTCCTCCTCTCCATTTTATCCTCACGACAACAACCCTGTGACTGGCCCAAAGTCACCCAGTGAGTTTCCATGGGCAAGTGGGGACTAGAACCCAGATCTCCGGGCTCCCAGTTCAACACTTTAGCCACTACACCACACTGGATCTTAAGGACTGTTACAATTAAAGCTTGAGAGTAATCAACAGCAGTTTTAACAGATCTTTGTCAAAGATCTCTGAACAATACTAAAAATGTGACTGCAAGGTAAAAAGGAGGGGAAATCTGGGATAGGAGTCATGGGAACTGACCTTAACTTCCATTTAAATCAGTAGATCTTACCTCCATGTACTGCAGTTGTAACCAGGATAAGCTTCCACTGACAGAATATAGTAAGAAACAAAATACCAGGAGCAGTTCAGAATATAAGGTATCTTGAACCTAGAAGGCTTGACTATGCGTAGAACCATATCCCAGTAAAGTTTGCTGTTGTCCACTGTTTGAGTGTGTTCTTTTTTCGGTTGATGTTGTATAATTTTATTGTGTTTTATTGGTTGTACCCAACTTTGGGATTACCTTATAATTTAAAGCAGGTAATAAATTTCTTAAATAAATAAATAAAATAACGATGATGATATGCAGAATCCTTTATAGTAATGATCATCTTCTACAATTTTATGAGGAAGGTCAGTCTTCTCAGTTTGACAGGTGGAAAAATAAACCTGAAAGACTGATATGCCCAACACTATAGCCCTATTCAGGCCCATCCCAAGAAGCAAAACTGGTACAGTGGGGTTGTGGGGCTAGGACCATATTGTCCGTTTTGCCTTGATTGCTGTAAAATGAAAGTCTGCAACATGAGGAAGGAGCCACATATAGAGAGGAGGCCATGAGAAATTATTGGACAAGCAAGCTGTGAACTGAACTACAGGGATTTCATGTCTAGTTGGGGTGCTGAAGACACTATCAGAAAACTGCAGGAAATCAGGTTTAATTATATCCCAGCTATTTACTTAGCCACTTGTTCACAGAACAGGATGTGCAGGCTGGGGAAAATGATCTCTGCCCACAATACTACCGATGATGGATGACACCGGGGCTGATAAGAAAAGGCAGGTTCTTCAAAGAAATACGGGAAGCTGGTTGTACTCTGCAACAGAGGTAGCAGGAAGGTAAACGGATCTATTACAGGAAGTGAGAGAAATGGATCGCCTCAATGAACAGAGACTTGCTTAAATTCCTTGCTTCCCATTACTGCATTGCGGACCCATTCCCTAAATACAAGCCACCTTAATTGCTAAGCTGGTAACTGGTTAAGCCAATGTTGCTGCTTCATTTCTTCACTTTACTCCAGCAAGTTTATTAATAGTGACATTGATTGAATGTGCCATTTTCAACCATCTTCTACAGGAGAGTTCTCCTCATCCTGATATCTCTTCCTCATTCACCTTGGGAAAAGGAATGAGAAGCACTCTAGATTTGGCATCAGGGTTTAAGGAAACTAAATAAGAACTTTTGCAGGGCATTATTATTATTATTATTATTATTATTATTATTATTATTATTATTTATATAGCGCCATCAATGTACATGGTGCTGTACAGAGTAAAACAATAAAATAGCAAGACCCTGCTGCATAGGCTTACATTCTAATAAAATCATAATAAAACAATAAGGAGGGGAAGAGAATGCACCAAACAGGCACAGGGTAGAGTAAAACTAACAGTATAAAAGTCAGAACAAAATCAAGTTTTAAAAGCTTTAGGAAAAAGAAAAGTTTTTAGCTGAGCTTTAAAAGCTGCGATTGAACTTGTAGTTCTCAAATGTTCTGGAAGAGCATTCCAGGCGTAAGGGGCAGCAGAAGAAAATGGACGAAGCCGAGCAAGGGAAGTAGAGACCCTTGGGCAGGTGAGAAACATGGCATCAGAGGAGCGAAGAGCACGAGCGGGGCATAAGCTACAATAGATAAGCTGGATACTACAGGTAACCAGTTTTCACCATGGCTACATATGCATCATGATAAGTGATGATGGGCTGTGACTACCATTGTTAACTTCGGATATCTCCCTCACCCCTGTCTTACCTTCCAATTTTACCACACATCTACAACAAAGCAGAAACTCGGGGAAGCACAGATATGATTAAATCTTCCCCTACAAAGTGCCAAGTAACACATACCTCTAATTTCCCACATTGTTCTATGCCCACTGTGATAAACAATCGCAAAATAAATGGTTGTTTGAAGCCACCCAATAAGCAGTAAAACTGGGGAAGGTGGAATCGTGGCAATACTAGATATACTGTAACACAGGTATGGGGAATATTGTGTTTTTGGGAAGCATTTAAAAAAGGAGCAAGAGGCAGCCTGCTGATTAGAGAAAGTGAGGATGCTCCAGGCTTAGGAAGCACCATGGAAGCAGATTGGGCTTTCAGATTTCCTGAATCTCTGAATTGAAAAAGTTGGGGACTTATCCCAACTTTTTTCTGTGGAGCAAGGCGATGATGGTGCATCTCCATCTGTTGTCGTGATCTGGACTTGCAGCAGAGGCATATTCCGGCTGATTGGTCACCATCGGCCAGACAGGGAGGAGAGGGCAGGCCAGTGAGCTGAATGCTGGAATGCCTCCACATGTCCTGGGAAGAAGGAGGAATGCATATTGAAGTCTTCCCCCAAATTCAATACTGGACGGGGGCAGGGGGAGCAGTGTTGAAGGGAGATGAGGGTGGCAGCAGCAAACTTCTTCTGCCAAAAGGGCATGAGAGGTGGGACTGTGGGAGATGGGGGGTGTCCCCAGGCAGGCAGAATGGAGCAAAGCACTCTGGGAACCATAACATACACACATAACCAGGTTTTTGGGATGTGGCAGGGGGAGTGTCCTGAGTCAATGGAAGAGCCTCCAAAGCACCCAACAGATGGAAAACGGCAGTCTCCTTTCTGTCATGCACGCACCTTGGTTGCAACCCGTACCCCATCAGGGATGTGTCATCCATTGGCTCCCCCTCCCCCTCCCATTGATACAAATCCCCATGCTCACTCCTTTGTATTGGAACAACCCCGCAGGAGTGCAAACGTGGGGTTTGCTGGTTTATGGCGCCAATGTGCCATTGTCAAGACACCTCCGGGGAGGCAGGAAACGATGAAAGCTACAAACAAGAGACCAACATGAATGGTGTGGAAAAAGCAAGGGTGTAAGGCAGGATGGAGAACCTTTTTTAGCTCAAGGGTCAAATTCAATTTTGTAGAAGTTCTTGGGAGCTGCATTCCAGTGATGGGCATGTCTAAAGGCAAAAGGGGAGGGCCCAAATAACAAAAATATACCAGCATATTCTTACTTAAATCCAGTTATTAAGAGAGCCATTCCAACCTTTTAGAATGGGTGGGGGAGAAATTGCACAAAAGCTAGGAAACCAACAATCACTGATGGTCAGGTGAAAAGGGTGGGGCGGGGGAGGTGACATGACCATTTGAAGGACTCCAGAGGGTCGGATTTGGCCCCTGTGCTGGAGGTTTCCCACCCGTGGTGTAACAGAAGCCAAGTGAGGACATATAATTGGGATCAAGGTAGGATGCAGTCAGTCAATGCTTTACAATGTGGTAACTTCCATATTGTGCATGTAATTGCTTAGTAAGTTCTCATCATCCAACAAAGTAATGAAGAGAAACTTATTGCATTTCTTCCCTCTATCAAAAAACCTAAGGAAAGCAAGTATGTGTTAAAATTCTCCTTACCATTTTGCAGGAAGTTACAGCAACCTGCATACCAAGTGGCAACCCTGCAAACATTTGGAAGTTATCACTTGGCAAATGTCACCTACGTTCACCTGTCGAGGGCCAGAATATTTGATGAATGAATTAATATATTTTATTACGGTAATTGACCAATACCAACAGTACATTTAACAAACACTCTATACAAAATACGTTAACACATTAAATCTACCAACATCTAGAGAGTCAGAGTTCATAACAGTTATATCAACAAATCCATCTAAAATCACAGAGTACACTCAGGGGCTAAAAAGGTATGGCATGTTATTGCAATTGCACAAAATTTAGCTACTTTTTTGGTAATATAAGGAATCTTATCTAAGAGTAATAAGGAAATATAAAATTTTGCAGTTCTACCCGGATATTTATATAAAATAGGTAGAATAAGATCATTCCGAAGATCCCGATAAAAAGAGCAGTATAAAAAAGTACATGACTCACCATTTCAACATCCCCGTTATTACAGGGGCATAGACGGTCTTGGAATGGTATTCCCTGGAATCTCCCCTCCAAAAACTTGGAGGGCAGAAGATCGAATCTGGCCAAAGTAAAAGCTTTTCTATAATTAGGGTAAGTCAGGTCAGCTAAGCACTTGACTCAAAGGTCTTATTTCTTAAGGGACTGGCAAGAAAGGCCTTGGTTGGGAGTTCAGACAAGGGATCTGCTCCAAAAGCAACACCCTTTCGTTTGCAAATGAAGTTTGCACCCACGAAGATCAGCAGCAGAATACTCACAAGTAAGCTGTCTAAATCGATTGGCCCAGCAGGACACAAGCTGGAGCTGATGCCCTTTCATAGAAATTGTACACTGCTATTATTCTGCTATCCTGATTTAGAAAGTTCTTAGGGCAACTCCTCAGGTTACCTTCATCTGAGAGCTCCTTATTTTGCCACAAATATGTTATCAGAAGTCCAGGAATTTCTCCCCACACCCGCATTGCCCCAGTTTCAAGGAGGGGCACTGCACGGTGGGGAAGTGGAAGCAAAAGAAGGGCTGCTTCCACATAGCTTTCTAACATAATGTTCATGGAGCAAGAAGAAGGCACCACTCAGCGGCAGCTCCCATACCATGACGGGAACATGACAAGGCCTTCCAGGGTTTTCTACACTGAGCAGCTTCACAGAGGCGGCTGCATGACGGAAGTAAAATCTGAGCCAGTGTGTCCTTGGTTATCGCTACTGTCGCTCTGGCTGCATTGGTTAGGGAATGGCCCACTGCACTCACTGCAAATGGCTACCACAAAGCGCCCCCTAAAATTGGGGATGTGCTGCTGGGTCAGACATTCTCCCTTTACATTCCTAGTGATGCTCAGGTTGCTCTACATGCACTGGAAAAACTTAGAAACGTCTGAATGGGTCCAAACGACAAAGTCTTGGTTTCACCTTAAGGACTAACACAAATACCCTTTTGTGGATTAAAGTCCATTTCATCAAATGCAAGGAAGGGCTCAGGGTCTGTATCAGAAGCAACTTTATTTATTTATTTTTTAAAAAAAGATCCAACAGAGGCCCAGTTTCCTTTTTCTTTACACTGTGCACAGGCAAACACACACTGACAGAGCTCTTCATGCAACAAATTTAGCATGTTCCCGTAAGAGTAGGTTATATACAAATAACTTTTAATATCAATAATGAACCATTTGGATGATGTTCAGCTTCCAGAGCTGCCAAATCAAGAAAGAAGGGGGTGGGAATCCAAATGCATGTTAGGCTTTACTGAATACAATAGATGGAAGATGCCAAAGAGGTTGGAGTTCATTTAGCAGAAGAGTAAGCAGATGGCCCTAGGAAAGCGATCACATTCTTAAGTGCTGAATTAAATTTATACAGAATAGAATCACATCTGCCAAGACTGCTGGCTAGAAGTATGGTGGAAGTGAAATGTGGGAAGGAGATACAGATTTCACCAGGCTCCTGCTTTGGATTCCTAGTAGTAAAACTGTGCTTCCCAACTTGGTGATTTCCTTTTTTTATATATATATATAATTTTTATTGCTTTTCCACATTACTTAAACATACATCATTATAATAAAAACAACAACAACAATAACATACTACATACATGTTGAATAAATGTTGATTACAAAGTATCATATCAAAACATAATCAATCTTAACATATAAGTGCACCCCCCACCTCGGGATCTCATTCCTGATTCCAAAATCTCATACTTTCTTCTGTTGGCGGTTTCCCACTTCCCTTAGAAAACACAAATATTAGGAACTGTTTCCAAATCCCTTCAAAATCATTTGTTTTAGCTATACCTCTTCTCCACTTAATATTACAAGTCAATTTATCATTAATGGCTATATCCCATACTTCTTTATACCTTTCTTCAATAGAATATCCCCCTTGAATCTTCCAGTTCCTAGCTACCATCAATCGTGCTGCAGTCAGCAAACTCGACATCAATTCTTTAATTTATTTTCCACATTTTAAATCTTCAAATAGTGACAGTAATGCAACTTTTGGTGTTTAATCTATCTTCATTCCCACTATTTCTTCAATCTCCAAAAACACCATCTTCCACAATCTTTGTACATATTTGCATTCCCACCACATATGTAAATACGTTCCTTTTTCCCCACAACCTCTCCAACAGTTTGCTGAATGCTGATTATTTATCTTATTCAATCTAATCGGGGTTAGGTACCACCTCCATATAATTTTGAAATAATTCTCTTTTATTCTCACTGACATACTTCTCAACACTCTTTGTTTCCACAGTCCCTCCCAGCTCTGTTGTCCTATTTGTACATTCAAATCTGTCTCCCATACCATTTTTCCTGAACTATCCATCGACCCTTTCTCCAACAATATTTTATATATTTCACTCATTAACCCTTTTAACGCTGAACTTTCTCCCTTACATTTTTCTCTTTTAACTATTAGTTCCTCCAACTTCGTCATTTCTCTACACTCTCTATTTTCTCTTACCCACTTTTTAGTCCACTGTTCCAGTTGCCTATACTCTAACCAGGTTAATTTTTTATTTTTTAGAACCTCTTCCATATCTTCTCTTGTATTCATTTCTCTCAACCAATCCTTTAATTTCATTTTATTTTTTTCTATTAATAATTTACTTAATCTGCCCTTCAGTTCCTCCGGGAAATTCTTTAACATTATTACCGGTGACAAAGGGGAGCTGCTCGGAAGCAGCTCCCCTTTAAATTTACTCCAAATTTCCCATTGAAACCTCAGGAGCGGATTACCTATACTTTCAGCCCATTTTCTCCCTCCTTCCCTAAAAAAAACATTTTCCAACCTCATCTCTATATTGCTTATAGTTTTGTCCTCCATCCAATCTAAATCTCCTACTCCTATAATTGCTTCTACAATATGTCTTAACCTGTTTGCTAGATAATATAGGTTTATATTTGGGAGACCCATTCCTCCCTTCTTTTGACTTAAATACCATTTATTCTTATTTACCCTTGCTTTCTTGTCCCCATTACAGTAATTATTTATAATATTCTGCCAACTTTTTATCTCTAACTCTGAAATTTTTATTGGTAGCATCCTAAACACAAAATTAATTTTAGCTAAAATCTTCATTTTTATTAATGCTATTCTTCCAAACCAGGATAAATTCAATCTTTTATATTTTTCCAATTTTGCTAAAACCTCTTTTTTTAACCTGTTTAAATTCTCCTTCTCTAAATTGTCTAAGTTTTTTGTAATTTTAATTCCCAAATATCTAATCTGTTCCTTAATTCTCATTTCTATTCCCTTTCGTTCCCATTCCTTTTCTTCCTTTTTAGTATAATTAAATAAAATCATTTCTGATTTGGACCAATTTATTCTTAACCCAGTAGCTTCTTCAAATTCTCTCAATTGCTGTTTAATTCTTTCTATCTTACTTAATGGGTTCTTAATAGTTAATAGGGTATCATCCGCAAACATATTCAATTTTCTTTTTTTTATACCACCAATTCCTTCTATTTCCCCATCATCTCTTATTGCATTCGCCAATACTTCCATAACCATTACAAACAGGACCAGCGAGAGTGGACATCCTTGTCTTGTCCCTCTGGCTAGTCGTATCTTATCGGTGAGTCTGTCGTTCACCACCACTACGGCTGTATTTTGAGTATAAAGCTGTTCTATTATAGCTTTAAATTTATTTCCAAATCCCATTTTATTCAAAATAATCTTTAATGCCTGCCATCTCACACAATCGAAAGCCTTAAAACTATCCAATGCCAAAATTCCTGCCTTAATCTTAGATTTTTTTATCACCTGTATTGCATTTAAAAATCTTCCCACTAAATTATGCATCTGTCTACCCACCACGAATCCACATTGGTCTTCTCCTATGTATTCAGCTATAAAGTTATTTAACCGTTTCGCCAGAATAGTTGAAAAATTTTTAGCATCCTGATTTGTTAATGAAATAGGTCTATATGAATCAGGGACAGTCAAATCTTTGTCTGGTTTGGGAATTAATATTATCACTGAATGTTCCCATGATTCTGGTGTCTTCTCTCCTTCCAATATAGCATTATAAAGTTTCAATAATTTCGGTACTAAAAACACTTTGAAGACCTTATAATATTCCGATCCTAAACCATCTACTCCCAGTGATTTACCCACTTTCAAATTCTCAATTACCTCTTCAACTTCTCTTTGAGTTATTGCCTTTTCCATTAGCTCTTTATGTTCTATTTTTATTCCCTTCTTAATATAGTTTTCTATATACTGTTCCAACTTCTTTTTTTGAATATCCTTTCCCTTATACAACTCTTGATAAAATTCTTGAAATTTTTTTATTTTGCCCTTCATTGTATGACAATAATTCCCTTGTTTATCCTTCAGTGTTCCTATCCCATTCCTCGCTTTTTCCTTTTGTGTGAGTCTGGCAAGCAATCTAGAATTTCTATTGCTATTTTCAAAATACTCTCTTTTCATATAGATTATATTTTTCTGCACTTGCTCTAAATTTATATTCTCTAACTCCTTTTTCTTTGCTTGTATTTCTATTAATTTATATTTATTTTTATCCTGCCAATACTCTTTCTCCAATCTCCTAATTTCTATCTCTAACTTCTCCTGCTCTGCGTACTGTTGTCTTCTTAAATTACACGTTTCTCTAATACAAATCCCTCTTGCTACAGCCTTCATGGTATCCCAAACTACTGATCCTGCCGTTCCACCCTTTTCATTGATTTCCCAAGACTCTGACAATTCCCTCTGCATTTTTTCTACCACTTTATTATATTTCAATATTTTTGTGTTCATTTTCCACCTATAAGCTTCTTTATAGTTCTTCTTAACTGTAAACTCTAAACTTAGCAATGCATGATCTGTTACCTTTATTACCCCCGTTTCCATTTTACAAACCTTGGTTGCAAACTCTTTTGAAACAAATATATAATCTATCCTAGAATATGTATGATAAACTGGGGAATAATAAGAAAAGCCAGGGTTCGCCCCATTAAGTAAACGCCAACAATCCACATAATAATTTTCTTTTACCAATTTATTCAATATAGTAATATTATTTCTCTTTTCAGCATTAGTGGGGTTTGACCTGTCCCATCTGTTATCCATAACCATATTAAAATCCCCAGCTAGGATAACATACCCCTCTTTAAATTCTTCTATTTCTTTAAATAATTCTATAAAAAACTCTCTGTGTCTCTCATTGGGGGCATAAACATTAACTAATGTATATGCTTTACCTTCCATTTGACCCTTTATCATAAGGTATCTACCATTGTCATCTTTTGTAGTTTCTAATAAAAATCCACTTTTTTTTTGAGATCAAAGTAGCCACTCCATTTTTTTTGAAGTCCCTAGTGACTTTTCATAATAAACTGACCACTTTGTCCTTATTTCATTTGCGCCCTCGAACACCTGATGAGTTTCTTGCAGCATAATAATGTCAGATCCTTCTCTATTTAACATTTGTTCAATTCTCCTCCTTTTCACGACTGCCCTCAGACCTTTAACATTAAGCGTTGATACTTTTATTTTCTTATCCATATTCAACCTTTTGGTACTTCTTCCGATCCCGTGTGCTCTGCAACTCAAATTCACACACATAAAAACTCAAAAACCATAAAAAAAACCTTCAAATCCCTTCCTCCCACCCACTCAATCACCACTCAACTTGGTGATTTCCATATGTGTTGAACTACAATTCCCATAATACCCTAGTCTGTTAGAGGCACCAACTTGGGGAGAGCTGTAATAGAAGAATGCTTGAATACATGTATGCCCATCATCTGTATTCTTGGGACCATCTGGTTATCCAGATAGCATAGTTTGCTACAAAAATACTTACTTGACTCAGTAAATCTTTTGTGCCTACTTTTTTTGGTGCCATCATCCTTTTCCATAGACTAAAAGAAAGAATCCCACAACAAACTTGATGTTGTGCAGACTTCTACTGTTACTTTCTACTGTTAGTTTTTCCCTACCCAGTGCCTGCTTACCCTACCCTGTACCTGTTTGCATTCTCTTCCCCTCCTTATTGTTTTACTATGATTTTATTAGATTGTAAGCCTATGCGGCAGGGTCTTGCTATTTACTGTTTTACTCTGTACAGCACCATGTACATTGATGGTGCTATATAAATAAATAAATAATAATAATAATAATAATAATAATAATAACAAGCCTACAACAGCAGCAGCAGCAAAAATAAAGCACATATTTATAGAATGCATATGAACATAACTTTACAGCGCTTTTGCATGTTCTAACATCCATTACCTTCAAAGCCTTTATATGACTTCAACATCTTTTTAAAGGTCCCAACAGGCTGACTGAGAAATTTTCTACATGAGGTATTTCTTGTGCACTCATCATTCCCTAGTCATGTTTATGGGTTCTTTAGACAATGTCATGACCCTCCAGTTTCATTCCTGAGTCTAAAGAGCACTTTGGGTGAGTTTTTTTAGAGCAGGAAAATGTGGTATTATTTAAAGAAAGCAAATGAAAACATTATTTCCACTTGAGCATTTGTGCTATTCCACTATATAACAGTGCCACATAGAGGTTATGCAGCAGAAAAGCAGAAAATAAAATGCTCATTGTGTAGTGCTCAGATCTCAGTTCTGCAACAAAACCAAAAGTAGATGCAGTGGATTAGCAATCTCATGTAGAAAAGCTCTAACACACCTTGAGGGGATGAGTCAGTGGAACAAAATGGTTATGTAATCATTCCCACCCAGCTGTCAGGCAACTTTTCAAGCATGGACCTATAGTTCTCCAGGCCACCTCTACAGCATTTTTAAATAACTAATGTTATGCTGAGAGAAGATTTAATAATCCCTATATACATATATCAATGTTCATAACATAATCATCAAAAGCTTTTAACCAACTCAAATTGGGTGCAAGAAAATTCATTTATGCTACTAATACTTACAAGGTTTCCCCAACTGTAGTTAAGAAAGCTTTTGATTCAGAAGGAAACAGTGAGCTGAACCTAGTCCTGCACTGAATAGTTCTGTTCCCCACTTCCCCAATCCACAACAATTCTAGAGGCAACCATCTTGTGATAAGAGAATACTGGGCTTATTATATCTTTTATGATGCACTGATTATTACCAGATGTGAAGCAAGCACATGCTCAGGAACTACTACTTTCTAAAACAGCACCAGTCTTTAAGAACAACAGCACACATTTGCAGTTCATAGAGGATAAGGCTATCAATAGCTACTAGTGTTGACGACTGTGTGTTACTGTAAGGGTGCTCTTGTAAGCCTATGTGGCAGGGTCTTGCTATTTACTGTGTTATCTGTA
This sequence comes from Elgaria multicarinata webbii, assembly GCF_023053635.1. Lineage (NCBI taxonomy): Eukaryota > Metazoa > Chordata > Lepidosauria > Squamata > Anguidae > Elgaria > Elgaria multicarinata. The sequence continues at coordinate 74,403,898 of NC_086178.1, read as the reverse complement.
CAGCACCATGTACATTGATGGTGCTATATAAATAAATAATAATAATAATAATAATCTTGCACTCATGTCCTGCTTGTGGGTTTCCTATGGCCATCTGGTTGCCGACTGTAGGAACAGAATGCTGGACTTCGGTCTGATCCAGCACAGCAGTTCTTATGTTCCCCAAGGCTACTTCTTGTCCACCGGCTCAAAAATTCACTCTCTGCCTATTCTTTTCTCCTCAGATTCCAACCGCAAAATGATTTCCTGCAAGCTGTTAGGTTATGAGTGACACAAATTCCTGTAGCTTAGAGTACCCAACAGCCATCAAAGCATATTCAGGAGCTTATTGTTCCCCATGAAGTGTGAGGCTGTACCAAAAAAGCAGGTAGAAGATGGCTTCTTTATATAATCAAAGAGCATGTTTCTTAACATACGGAGAGCTGTACTGGATCAGAACAAAGAATCCAGTCCCGCTTTCTAGGCTTCATCACACCAGGGTAATACTGTGCAATCACTGCAAATTGCGTGCAAAGGACTCTGAAGTTTTCCAGTTTATAATCTGCTTTGACTGTGAAGTATTCCCATGCATCCTGCTTTAATTGTGCTTTAAAGCCAAAAGAATCTACCTATTTAGCTACCTGCTTAAGAGCGAATCATTTGTTGTTTTCCAAGCAGCCACTGGGGGTGCAGGAGGAGGATTTGAGATGTTTAAAGTACAAATTAAACAAATGCTTACATCTGTGTAAGTTTTAAAGATAAAGACATCAAAATTAGCGCAGTAATAGATATTAAGGAGAGCTTTAAGCATACCAAATTTGAATCAGATTGGGTCAACTGTTGATTTTTATTATTTTTTTACATTTCCTCCCTTAAACCCTTTTCCTGGTATGCAAAGAATCTTAGAAGCGCTGCCGCCCAGGGTGTGATTTAGTTAACAACAGCAACAACAAAAGCTTTACGCTGTAGGGGATAATTCGAGGGAAACAGGTAAGTGGGATGAAGCCTTCTGTTCACATAGTGACCAACCTGATGCCTATGGCAACCCCCAACAGGATATGAATACAACAATATTTTCCATTTGTGTTCCTCAGCAATTGGCATACAGAGCCATGTTGCCTCTGGTACTGGAAGTACTGACTACTAGCATTGATAACATTAGTCTCCATAAATTTGCCTAGTCCCCCTTTAAAGCAATTCAGAGTGGTGGCCAAAACTACATTGTACAAGAAGAAAATCCATAGTCAAACTAAGCACTGAGTAAAGTACTTCCTTTTATTTGTCCTGAATGTCCCACCATTCAGCTTCATTGGATGGTCCTGCAATCTAGTATTAGAACATATAACCGTTTCTTCAAACAAGGCATTGTCAGATCTTTCCATGTAATTTTGCACCTCAGTAGGGCTACGACCAATCAGGAAGGAAAAAAAAGAGAAAACAAACATAGGTCTAGCCATTCTTGGTTTTGTTTTCAGGCTAGTTGCCAGGTTTGTCCTCCTCAGCCATTCTTTTTAAACTGTACTCCTCAGACAATTCACATAGGAAGCTGATATGCTGGGACCAACTACCCAAAAACTGGACTCCATCTCCAAACCCAGCCAACACGTCTGGTTTGGATCTTCATAAGAATATATGAACAGCCATGTTTGATCAGATCAAAGGCCCATCTAGTCCAGCACTCTGTTCCTACAGTGGTGAAGCAGAACCCCTAAAGCAGAATATGAGTACAATAGTACAGTTCAGCTTGGGGTCCCCAAAAATTGGTATTAAGGGTCATACTCTCTCTGCTCCTGGAAGTAGCATATAGCGATCATGATTAGAAGTCATTGATAGCCCCCCTCCTTACTTACCTTTTTCTAAGCTAATGTGCCCCAAGTATTATGATCTTTCATCAACAGGAGAGTTATTCCGGTCCCTGGCCTTGATTATTCTAGTTGCCTTTTTCTATACCTTTTCCACCGAAGGGCCTGACAAGGTACCCATTTATTTATTTTTTAAGAATTGCCATCCTATATTAAAGTGAAATTTAGTCCATTGAGAAAATGTAACTCTAATAGCCATTTCAATTGTAACCATCAAGAAGTTGGCAGAATGGCTGAACGGATGCAAAAGAACAATCTAGAATGTCTTCAAGAAGAGACAACAAAACATGTTTCAGCATTTGAGGGCTGTCAGGGGCTCGAAATTCAGTAGTGATACACATTAAACGACTACATGATACTGAATATTAAATTTTGGTTTTAGATGATAGCTTTCCACTGTTTCAAGCCCAGGGCATATTTTTATTATGTCATTCCCTATGCCTAAATGAGTTGTGGCTGCATAATCATCTCCTGTTCTTTACTGCCGGCCTCCAGGTCTGCTTCTATTCACCCACATCAGTACATATCTTACAACAATCAGATTTTATGACACAAGGAGCAGGAATGGATGGACACATTACCAAGCAAAACACACACACATACACCTAAACAGCACCCCACAATTGAATTCTTTTAAAAGATACACCAAATTATGCATTTTAAAATACATTTTACATACTGAATGACACCCTTAAAATGGACCATACAAATAAAGTGAGCATGGGTAGGTTCCTTAGGATCCATTGGGACAAAAGAGTTTGTGCAATTTTAAAAGAAAAATGTTTTGGAATGTGGAGGTGTCAATGGTGATACAAGGGCTCCTCCCTTTCACCATACATCTAAAGTAATGAATTATGTTGGCCTACACATGTGACCATCCCTTTTTTGAGGGAGAGATGGCTGCAAAGCTTGTCACCACTAGGGCGACCGTATAGAAAGGAGGACAGGGCTCCTGTATCTTTAGCAGTAGTATTGATAAGGGAATTTCAGCAGGTGTCATTGATAGGTATGCATCACCTGGTGAAATTCTCTCGTCATCACAACAAGTTAAAGCTGCAGGAGCCCTGCTTCTTTTGTATCTTTTCTATACAACTATTAAAGTTACAGGAGCCCTGTTCTCCTTTCCATATGGTCACCCTATGAGTCACCACCTGATAAACATCTGACCTGGGCTTATGAGATGAAAATGCCCTCTTCTTCTTTGTCAGAAAGTTGCTTTTACACCAGACTTCTTATTTTTTCCCCAAAGGCTGCATATTGTTGATAGGTGGGGCCAAAGCTACTGGTGGGTGGAGTCAGTGCCAAAACTGTATGCCTTTAAGACACCTCCTTTTCTTTCTTTATTTTTCCCCACCCACCCACCCACCCCTCTCTCTCTCTCTCTCTCTCTCTCTCTCTCTCTCTCTCATAAGTACATGTTCTTGTAATTACTCCAGTGGAAGTGAGTGTGGCTCCAATTCAGATTGCGACCTTGTCACTCTGGGAAGAAGGGGGTGGATTTAAATCTTTTCCTCTGCCATTTTTGTTCCATAATTACACACACACTGAGAAGTGGGGAGTGGGCTGAAAAAAGAAAAAATGGATACTATTTTTCTTTTTTAATCCCATGGGAGGAATGGGATTTGGGGGGGGATTTAAAGCCCCTCTCCTTGAATAGCAGAGTCCTGAACCAAATCAGGGCCCCATGTATTTACAATAGGGTAAAACGATCCTATCATGCTTAGCTTTACTGTTTAGTTTGGCCCAAAGGCTACTGAAGGAGTGTTCAGTTTCCAGCACATGACTTTCTAATGAACTTAAAACACCATCCTAATGACAAAACACTTCAGAAGATTCTTAATTAGGGGTTTCAAAGCTCCTTACAGATGATATTCAGCACCTTATAATGCTAAGCCTCAAAAAAAAATGTGCTAAGTAAAACAGCCACTTACTCATCACCATAAAAGAAGACACTAATTTGCATATACTAAGATAGATAGATGTTACAAATTTAGAAATACTTACTATAATTTAAATAGAAAGGCTATGGCCAGGTGATCTGTATGCCTGCTCAGTGTGCTATCCAGGTGCTGAGTGTGGATGGGCAACTTCAACTTAATGGTTGTTTGACTTTAAACCAGGCTTGGCCTGGATAGCCTATTAAATAGAGGACACCTTCAAATAGAGGACTATCCTCTGACAGCACTTCAAATAGAGCTCTGGCCTCTGTAAAGTAGGACACCCTGGCTTATTTATTTATTTGCTTATTTAAGCGTGGTCCCCCGCCCCTGTAGACAGTGTTCTACTTTCATCCTCCCCAACCTGAAACTTAAACTGACTGTGGTGGATATGCATAGAATACAAATTAGGACAAACGAGATCCATTGTTTATTAATTTCTCTTTTAGAACCTGGTGTGTGGCATACATAAGCTATCAAGTTAAGGGAGCAATGTGTTTCTTCCCTCTTTATGCTAACAGTGTTATTGCGCTCTCTTACTCCACTGCCAATCTCCACAAAATGCCCTGACAGAAAAATTGTCATGAAAGTTAAACTAGACACGTCCAATTTTGTTATGGGATAATCTGTGCTAAAACATGTGCCAGTTTGGGTAACCTTCTCAAGCTTGTACTTTGTTTTCTATTAAATGTCAACTCTGATAGACTAGCTTGCTTATTGGAAAGGGCAGGTTTTTACTTCAATAAAAACAAACCTTGTTAAAAGACAGGCAGTCCCTCAATAATAAAAACACAACCCACCACCACAACAAAAGCCTTACAATACATGAAATATTCACTCTTAATTGGCATGACTACACTGTAAAGTTTTATTGGTGGTATGAAGACTACCAGAGATTATTTGTTTTCAAGGGATTGTCAAGGTTATGAAACATTTTCAAGGTACCAGAAGATGCATAAATTAAGGCTGCTACTGGCGATAATGTTCTACTACTGTTGGATTAAATATGCAGGAGCCTTCAGGAAAAAAAATATTATCACAATATTGTCTATATATTAAAGGCCTGATTCTCATCTGGTATTAAATTGGCTTAGTCCCCCTTGACAGTCTTGTAATTGTGTTAATTTACAACTCTTCAAAATGTGTCTTTGCAGGCCCACACTTGCTGAACTGAGTATATTACCTTCAAAAGCTAAGACTCAAGGGAAAGGAATCAATAGCTTAGGGTAAATGTATGCTTATCCCTCACAGATAGATTGGGCTTGGCTTAAATATGGGAGAACAATGAATGTATAAGTCAAATGATGACTGCTTGTTTTGCTACAGTCTTTTAGATAATATTTAATATAATATAATATTCATTTATAAAAACTCTGTGTGGTAGTACTATATAGTTCATTCCTCTGCAAAATCTGCCTGCCCATCTAAAAAGACACAAGAGTACCAGTGAATTGGCAAAAAGAGGACAAAAGAGGATACCAATTTGCATATAATGTGTATATGCTCCATTTTTATGTATAGACACACATTTAGAAATAATTGTTAAATTTAAATAGAAATACGGTACATCTTGCCATATTGTGGAAGATTGTGACCAAGTCACATATGTAGTTTGCGCAATATGATGTCCAGTTGCTGAGTGTCAATGGGAAACTTCACTGCCCCTGCACCCCCTTCTTATGGGTCTTTATCTTAGACTGGACTTGGACTGGACAACCATTGAAACAGAGGACACCTTCAAAATAGTGAACAGTCCTTCCCAATGAATAGAGAATAACAAAGGAGAAATGTGGACAAAACAAGATGTAGAAAAAACAAAGGGAAGCAGAATTAGGAATGGTGAAGAGAGGTTGAAGCTGAGAAAGAGGCAAACCAGAAAGAAGATAATTACAATAATCAGGCTAGGAAAGAATGAGAGAATAAACAAGTGTCTTTGCAATAGGAGATGAAAAATGACAAAAAATTTAGAGATACTTAAAAATTGGAAACAGCTTGAATAAAAGCAAAAAGAGAGAGATGTCAAAGATGACTTAAGAGTTCTGTCCGTCAAGAGAGAAAAATAATAGGTGCATTACCCAGGATGGAAGAAAAGAAAGAAGGTACTGAAGCAGAAACAAAAGAACAGACCAAAGAGAGTTAGCTGGTAGTTTCACATCCCACAGGTTGAAAAATTATCTGAAATCTGGGAGCTCCTCTCACTCAGGAGCTAGGATAAAACTGAGAGATGGTGGCAGATTTATGTAGACTGTCAAGAGATGGCCTTGCCTTGCAAACAGTTGGATAACTCCAAAAATATTGCCCTAATCGGAATGTCACGAGAAGCCACCATAGGTGAATTTTCTTGCGAGACTTCTCATTGTATAACCACACAACCCTAAAACAGGTCATGAGATCAGGATGGCTTGTCAATCACCTGAACAACCCACACTCAACAGGTTCACACATAATGACAAGCTAGGCCGCAACCCTGCCACAACTCAAATATTCAAAATGGCAGCCACCACTATGACGAGAGCCAGTGTGGTGTAGTGGCTAGAGTGTTGGACTGGGAGTCATGAGATCTGGGTTCTAGTCCTCACACAGCCATGGAAACCCACTGGGTGACTTTGGGCCAGTCACAGACTCTCAGCCTAACTCACCTCGCAGGGTTGTTGTTGTGAGGATAAAATGGAGAGGAGGAGGATTATGTATGGGTTCCTTGCAGGAAAAAAGGCAGGATATAAATACAATAATAAATAAATAAATAAATAAATAAATAAATAAATAAAATGACGAGAACTTCCCATGGGAAAATTCAACCACAGTGGCTTTTTGTTACGTGCGGACCAAGTCACTGGTTTGGATCCAGATTTAGTCAGATTTAGAGTAGACCCTTTAAAATCAATGGGACTCAGATTAGTCATGACTCATTGAAGTCCCATTAATTTCAATGGGCATACTCTAAATATGAACGGTCCAGATCTAACCCATTGTTTATAGGTGTTTTGAAAAGTAAGGCATTCATAATGTTCCTCTTTTACAAGTTGCCAGATGGATATAGATGCTGTTTTGCTTAAGTTTGTAAATATTCTTTCAGTCACTAATGTTTTAAAGCAGACAAGGGGTTCCTGAATTCATGGGGTTTGAGTCAATATTTTGTTCCCACCAGCAGAATGGATACTGCTAGTGGAACGGGACTTGGCCCCTCCACCACGGCCCAGATTTGGAGGGTGTGCAGGAGGCTACAGGCTGGATGCGAAGACTGTTCCACTAGTGGTATCTATACTGCTGGCAGAATGATGATGTTGGATCAAACCCGTTATATATTTATTAGAAATGTTAGTTTTCCAATCCTCTCCATTCGCATCTTCTTGCTCGTAGGCAAATCTCTGCCAGAACTATTCATGCAATCCAGGGAGATGGACACTTCTGGTCAGTGAATACACTGTTCATTGTACTTCAGTAGCGATACATATTCAGCCAAATCAGAACCTGAGGACTATAAAAACATCCAAGATAAATAATAATAATAATTGACATTATTTGCTTTTTTTATATGGTTGCCATCATTTGCTAAATATGAATAGCTTGAAAGAGAAAGCTTTCCTACAGCAATCCATTCCTTTTATCTCTCTCCCCATAAAAATCAAGACACAATTCTTTACTTTTACCATCATCACCTGTTGTCATAGAAACTATTGCAACACATAAGTACTGCAAATGACTGCAACTTCATTGAATGGACAGGGAAGAAGATGGGCCCCGAAGGGGAACACTTTAGTTTAAACAGGTGTGTCTATAATAATGGGAGGGGGGGATAAGAGGAATCATTCAATATCACAACAATGCAGCATGAACAACATCTATTATTATGCTAACCGTATCCTAAAAGGGTATTTACTGAACCTTTTGTTTATTTTGTGGCATTGTTTTCGACAAGATATGCAAATGAGCCTGAAAACAAGGAGGCTCGTTGTCATGGTTTGAATGAAACGCTCAATTCAAGTTCTGTTCTAATTTCACAATGATTTCTAGGAAAGGAATAGAAAAGTATGATACACACAGTCCCCTTAGTTTATTAAAAAAAAAAAAAATCTTTCGAATAGCGCATGTATAGAGTACCCACTGGCAAGTCTCTTAAATGATTCCATCATCAAAATACATTCATTTTTTTGTTAGTCATTTTTATAGCACCTGGAAATTGACTCTGCATTCTCTCAGGCTTATCTACAGCATTGTGCTGTTCTCCAGAATCAGAAGGTCAGTTACAATACAAGTTATCATTTTTGTTCTTCAGTCAAGCTGCAAAATGCCAGAAGAGCTTTGATTTGAAGCCTGGAGAAAACAGTTATTCCTGCATCATCTCAGTGGAATGCAAAATCTCAGACAGGTCCTTAGGATGTGTAAATGTCACCGAGATTCGGTTTTGCAGAGAAGCCATTGACACTCGAGTGACAGCAGGCGGCATTTTGCTTCTGGTTCAGTACAAATTACAGACAACTTGACATTAGAGACCTCAGAATGCAAAAGCAGGCTGAAACCCTACATGATCAACTGACTTTTTCATATTTACAAAACCGCACTTTCATTTAGACCTCTCTTAAGGGACAATTGGATAAAATTGAGGGGGGGAGGTGGAGGGGGGAGAGCAGGAAGGAGGAGAAAGGAACAAGGAACTGCAAAGTTCCTAATTCGTGTTATTTTCTGCTCTATACTTAAAAACCTAAAATGAGCAATGATTTTCCCCGCAAGATATTAAACATAAATGCTGTTGGCATATTCTTAGGTTTTTAATGTGCAGCCTGTAGTCTCTAAACCCCTGTTGCATAAAGCATAATAGAAAGCCAAACCATTCAAACAAGAAAAAGATCTTAGTGGTGTTTCTGGCCCCTTTTCATGTTGTTTACTGCAGATAAATTCCTACATTCATTGTGTGCATTTTATGTAGTGGCTTTGCTCTCTTCTTGTCTTCTTTCAACATGTAATAGGCAATTTCAGTGTCCATTTTATCAAGAGGTCTGCCAGCTTGATTCTGCATTTTAAATATGTTTACTGAAAATAAGGTAGGCAGTGACAAAACAGCTTCTTTATCTTATCTCTCCTTTTTTTTTCCCCTCCCGCCCCCCAAACATGACTCTAGGCCAACTGTGAACATAGCACCTTTGGCTCAGCTGAGAAAATAAACAAGATAGGAAGTCAAGGTATGTGTTGTGCTAGGAAACTGTCGTGCCTTGGGCAGGTTGTTAAAAGTGGAAATCAAGGGACAAAGCTAACTGGGAAGTGGTGATAAATCCCAACATGACATATATCCTGCTGCTTCTTATAGGAATATTTAAACAACACAGAACTGACAGAATGGACAAAATAAATAAGTTTGATTAAATAAGTAGAATGTGCACCAGTGGGCATGCCCTTGCCTGAAAGAATTGCATGATTTAAGCACATATTAAAACACTGACGATGGATAACATACTTAAGGTAGACAGAATCACTTTCTCCACTTAACAGGTTTGCATTTGATCTTACTCCATGAAATTCAGGGTGAAAACAGAACAGGCATTATGATGTGTGGTATGAATACACACTAGATGTTGTATTCTAGCATGAGACCAGCACATGAGACGGGGAGTGGAGCCATGTCAATCACACATGTCAAATAGCCCCTTTCCTTGGCATCTATGCATACAGCACAGATGTTTGCACAGAGGGGTGTTTGCATGTAGAGCTGTATGCATGAAGGGTTCCATGCAACCTGGAATCCATAGGGTTCTAGGTCACATGGAAGACTTCATGCTCACTCCCTATACTGAATACACAGTTCTGGTCACCACACTTAAAAATGATATTACAGAGCTGGAAAAAGTGCAGAAAAGGGCAACTAAAATAATGAAGGGGCTGGAGCATCTCCCCTATGAGGGAAGGTTACATCAACTGGGATTGTTTAGCTTGGAAAAAAGGAGTCTAAGGGGAGACATGATAGGGGTGTACAAAATTATGCATGGTATAGAGAATGTGGATAGGGAGACATTTTTCTCCCTCTCTCAAAATACTAGAACCCGGGGTCATCCCATGAAGCTGATTAGCGGGAGATCCAGGACAAATAAAAGGAAGTACTTCTTCACACAGCGCATAGTTAAATTGTGGAACTCACTACCACAAGATGTAGTGATGGCCACCAATTTGGATGGCTTTAAAGGGGTGTTGGATAAATTCCTGGAAGCAAAGGCTATCTATGGCTACTGATGGTTGTGTGCTATCTCCAGTATTCGAGGCAGTAAGCCTGTGTGCACCAGTTGCTGGGGAACATGGGTGGGAGGGTGCTGTTGCACCATGTCCTGCCTTGTTGGTCCCTGGCCAATGGCTGGTTGGCCACTGTGTGAACAGAGTGCTGGACTAGATGGGCCCTTGGTCTGATCCAGCCTCAGGGCACTTCTTATGTTCTTATGTACACAGATGCAGGGGGCTACTTGGCACATGTGATGTTGGGGCACGGCTAGTTGTCATGGCTTCACACATACACCCCTCACATGCTAATCCATATTGTTTTAGTTGGGAATTGTAGGTGGACACAAGTGGTGTTGTGTTGTTTTCTCTGGTGAGTCTGTCCTGGAGATTCCAAATGGATCATCAGTGAACTACAGCCCTAATGACACTTCCCCCTCACAGGTCTTGAAGTGCATGCCTTTATTTGTTTTCAGACAATCAACCAACCAACTTAAAATGGTTATTCACCAGCAGCAACAGACCATGTAGTCACAGATGTTGTGACAGAACCAGATGCCACCACTGTTTCCATGTCTACTCTGGCAATGCTACTACAGGACTTAATAATACATCCTTCCCTTTCAGAAATGCCTTTCAGATGTGATGGACTGCAACTTCAGTATTCCAAGTTATGATGGCCAATGACATACATCAAGTTCACATGTCAGAGTGGCAGTTCCTTGACTGTTTTACAACCCAGAGTTCTTGGTTCTCACATCATGAAACAATCGAGGAATGATGCATTCCTGGGCTGTAAATTGAAATCAGAAATGAAGTGAGCATAGGTAGCGCTCGTTGCTTCACTTGTCCCTAGCAGTTCCTAGGTTAAACAACCCAGGAATTGCCATTGTGATGTAAAACCAAGTCATAGACATCACTGACTCATTAAAGATTTGTACTGTTTGTATGACTTTGTAGGAACTTCCATGTCTGTCTGTCTGTCTGTCTGTCTGTCTGTCTGTCTGTCCGTCTGTCCATCCGTCCCTCTCTCTCTCTCTCTCTCTCTCTCTCTCTCTCTCTCTCTCTCTCTGAGAGAGGAAGAGCACTACTCTGAAAGGGTATGAAGTCATGGCAGAGTCTTGGGCAGGATTCACACTACTGCTTTAAAATGGTTTATAACAGTAGTGACAACTGTTGGGGCCCAGGACACACTCCATATATAGTTTCAAACCGTTTTCAAAGTGTGGATTTTTGGTGTAGATCTGGCCATAGAATCAGCAGAAATCTCATCAATCTATGGTTAGCTTTCTAACTAATCCCTCAGGACAAAGGAAGAACAATTTAGAACAACTTGAGACTCAGCAGCTAGAAAAGGTTGGTGGAAGTGTTACATATCTATATAGCATACCCATTGACAAAATCACTAGTTCCCTTGTGAACTTGAGCAAAGGATATATAAACTCATCCAGAATATGTGGAGGCTATCTCATTCCCATCCAATACCCTGTGATGTTCCCATCCAAGTCCCATATTCCCCCCAGAAGTCTAAAGAGTTAGTGGTGACCTGTGCAGTTAATTATATATAAACACAACTACCCAAGCTATGGAACACATCTATAGAGAGTGGCTCCATAGTTACAGCCTCAGGCAAAGTCAATGGCAAGAAAGCTCACATCAGTGTCTGAAGAACTTAATAGATTTAAGTGAAATGTTAAATTGGCATAGGCCAGGTTCTTTTCAACCAATTCAGAAGCAAAAAACTGAGCTTGAAATCAAAGGATCTTCCTCCCTGTTTGCTAACAGCATGAAAAGCGGCACACAGCCTGAGCTTCACTTCCTCAACTTCCTTGACAAGCTATATAAATAAATAAATAAATAAATAAATAAATAAATAAATAATAATTATAATAATAATAAGCTTATAACACACCCCATTGAACTCAGCAAGGCGTAAATGCTGGCAAGCAGGTTCAGGACTGTACCTTATTATAGGTAGGTACCAAAGAGTCAGCCACTGCTCCTGTTGAATCACATTGAAAAGGGAAGTCTTCACACTTCTGAGAAGCAGAATCTGAACAAAAACACATGAATAAGAGCTTGCCCTGTGCTTTTAGAAGCACAAAGGGAGCACTAAGCATTTCATGGGACAGGCCAGGGGTGGGAGCTAAGGATCTGAGAATGAAAATGGGAAGCAAAGATAGGAGTACATGGTGGGCTAGTTCCCCTGAGAAATATGAAATTAAGGCTTTCCCCCCATTCTCTGGAATTCTGCCTTGCCTACAATTGTTTCAGGTGATAATAGCACTCTTGTGCTGGAGGGCAGGATGAGGGGAAAGGGCAATAACCAAGTGCCTTCCTTAACTTATAGACTGGATAATCTACTGTCACTTCTTGGGTGGGGTCCTTTCACTTCACGGTCCCCCTCCATAAGCCACTTAAAGGCTTTTGTGTGTGCACATATACACAGACATGGACATGAATGTACACATAAGCCTTGTTTCCCTACCGGCAACCCTGTAGGGACCTGGGTTCATAGAGTACTGGGTGAGAAAGAAAGAAAGAAAGAAAGAAAGAAAGAAAGAAAGAAAGAAAGAAAGAAAGAAAGAAAGAAGCTGACCCTGAACTAGTATTTGGTGCCTTCAGCCCACCAGGACCCTTGTTCCCTGAATATAGGCAGGTGAAAGGGGGTGAGCAACTTACATATATTATAAAAACAAGAACTGGGATTTATTAAATGGGATGGGGGGAGAACAAATGTTCAAATACATGAATAATTAAAATAAGACTCTAAACCATAAAATAGAGGAAAGGGAACCCAATAGTGGCATGGTCCACAAATATAGGTTATGACTAAAGACCAGCGGAGGCTGGGGACTCCTGCTTTAGTGGAGCAGTGAATCTGCTCTGGGTTTCAAACAGAACCAGTCAGAAGTGATAGCTCCTTTAGAGCTCTGACTGAAACCCAGAACAGATTCGCTGACCCACTGCAAGAGGAGCCACCAGCCTTCACTGCTTAAGACCTGTGACAAGCCGTGCAGTCCAAGATTCAGAGGTTTCCATTGCTGTGTGTTGGTTGTGTGGCCACTGCTGAATGGTAACTACTGAAAGTCAGAATCCTGCTGCTTTCTTTCCTGCTCTTTCCTCAACCTCCTCAGGTCCCCTCTTTTCTATCTCCTCACAGCCTCCTCAGAATCTCTCCTCATAAACTCTGTCAATCATGTCATAATCTCTTCTCATAAACTCCATTTACCTTGTCCACTCCGAATCTCCCTACAGTGGCTCATCAGGTTCAAAAAGAGTTGAGTAGCTAGCACCAGAGGGCTGCTCTGCACAGGGCTACATACAAATGAAGGCCTTCTTGGTGGTAGCCCCCCGATTGTGGAATGCTCTTCCCACTGAGCTCTACCTGGAACATCAACACTGTTATCTTTTTGGCACCAGATTAAGACTTTCCTCTACTCCCAGGCATTTGATGGCATATGATGGGGCATTTATGTCAGTTGTTTTATCAAGTTCCGGTATCTTATTGTAACCGTTTTTTAGCCATTTTAAATTGTTTTTAAATTTTGTATGATAATTTTTTTATTTTTAAATTATCTTGTATTTGTGGGTTGCAATTTTTGTGAGCCATCCAGAGCGCTTTGGCTATTGTGTGGCATAGAAATGAAATAAATGAGTCAATGAAATGAAATGGATAAAAAGTTTTTTAAAAATGAATGTGTACACACACACACACACACACTGCCTCATGATTCTTTACTTCTGTACTGATAGTATTTACTCCCAAAGTTTTCGAATTAAGCACAAATCCAAAATATTTAAATTTCACTAGAATGGGGGCAAGGAGATTAAGTATACACATGCTGACTCTGTTAGCATGTAAAGGCCCAAATTGCGGGTTAATTAACCAATGGTTTGCCAGATTGCCACCTGCCAGAGAGCCAATTCCACTTTGTGGAATCAACCTCCAATCGCCCCAGTTGTGAGGTGTGTGACATGCCAACCTAGTTTGGATTGCTTTTAGGTTAAAAAAAACAAAGTTAACCTACACTTAGTTCTTAATTAACCCATAATTTGCTGCCATTACATGCAAATGATGCTGGAATTTGAGTAAATAACGTTAACTTCTTTAAAAATATATAGAATCTGTTCCCCCAAATCATGTCTTGTTTCATATCACTGTGATGTATTTTAGCAAATAAAAAAATGAGCCATCTCTTGGTATACTGTTAATGGGGTTTGCTGTGTATAGTGGCCAATCAGAAAGGAAGGTTTAAAATGGCTAATTAATTCAACTGTCATGGAATTAAACTATCGTGTACATTGAAACGTACCTTTTTCTTCTTCTTCTTTTCAGGTGCAGTTATACTTGAAGAGTTCCTGTCCCTGTTTAGCTTTGATCCCTTTGGGAAATAATTGGTGAGGTTTGATTGATAATGTGTATTCCTCTTTAAAAGAAAACACGCTATTTTTCATAATCAGAAGCTGAATGCGTAATGAGTGTTCTGGCACTGCCTTTAGCATCAGGTCTGTCAAACTGCACCGTTATTTCCATATTGATGCAAACTAAGATATTACACTCCCTCATTACATTGACACGGTGTCTCTTTCAACAGTCAGCTCCCAATCATACATTCCTTGCAAACAAAATTACCTTCATCGTCTCTTTTGCTGTGAAAGGAAACTCGTCCTAGAAATGTGCCCCTAACAAGCTCATCAACTAATTTTTTAGGAAATGTTTGAACCATTTAGCAGGCTCAAGGAAAACAAGGAAAGGCAAGTTGCTAATGGAGCGGCAGGCGTAAACAGAAATAAATAGACAACTGGTTGACTGAATATTAGCATACTTGAGTATTATCAGAGTTACAGTAGAATTCATTTTGCAAGCAAAGAAGGGAAGGTCTATTTGTTTCCATAAGACAAGCTACCTCATTTCAAATACACATACATGCTCGAGCAGATAACAATGGCTAGGTAAGTCAAAGGAAAAGGGGAGGCCATTCTTTTATGAACCCTACAACTTGTGCTACAAATCCATTTACATGGAACCAGCAAACAAAATCAGTGTTGGAGCTGTTGTGCAGCAGGCTGGGATTGTGTTCTTGGTCAGGGTCATTCATTCAGGCTGATAGAAAATTGAAATGTCTCAAAATCAACAAGGAGTTACAGAACACCTCACAGCGCTTTAATGTTGAAGCTCTACAATGAAGTGTGGAAGAAGCCCACTGATAGACAGTGATCCAATGCACTGAGTATGGGGATAGAAACAAGGAACGGCTTCCTTCAGTGTTGGGACGGGAAAGGACTTCTCCCTCCAACTCTCCACATGCTCTCAAAATCTGGAATTGAGAGACCCTGCAGGCGCAGGTTTAAGGAGGCATGGAGGGTTTCACAGGGAAGGGTGTTGGATTTCTCCCACAGTTATTTATGGACAGCTATGTAAATTAATCCAAGGACAATGAAACAAATCCACTGGAAGATAGAAATACTCTTAGGGTGCAGTCCAATGCAGACAATGGGGGTATTGTATTTTTCTATTCTAGGGATATCATATGCAGCTCCTTTAGACATTTCAGTCCTCCAAGATGCAGAAAGGAAGATATATATCTTATTTATAAATCTTAAAACTCTTCAGTATCTAAGAAGACATCTGTTTTTGAAGAAAGAAATTGATTCTGCATGGTCCTTAATTTTATTTATTTATGGCATTTGTATAACATTCCATAAGATAAAATTCTCTGGGAGGCCTATAATAAACATCAAAAATAGTGAAGATTAGAAAAAAATCAAACATAAATCTGTAAAATCAAAAGCAACATATAATCCAACAAGAAAAAAAAATCTTACAGTGACTCCAAAACACAGATTTTAAAACTGAGAGGCCCAGACTAGGTATTGAAAAGTATTACGAGATCTGGGTATTTAAAAGGCCAGGGTGAACATGGAGGTAATCTAATTCCAAAAATACCACAGGGGTGGTGGTAGGTGAACCTCTCTGTGAAGGCTGTTCCATAGGAATAAGCCACCCATATATTGTTGTTTAGAGAGTTTTAATATGGCAGGAGTAAAAGAAAAAAGAAAAGAAAAAGTCACAACATAGATAAGGAGACACCTTTATTGGACACACCTATGACAGAGAATGTATAAACCCAAGAGCGTCATCGAGATTAAGTACAAGTTAATATTTTGAGAGGAGTGAAGTATTTGAATAAAATGTTTCTTGATCCTGGATGTGTTTGGCCTGAATCAGATTTGGGGGCGGGGTATCAAGGTGCAAGGGGCCAGAGAGGAACAGGAAGTTCTGTTATATGAATGAAAGTCTATTCACATAATGTTGGATGTAGCTCATTGGTATGCGATATTTCACAAGTATAAATTCACACATAGTACCGTAATCACATGAGAAGCAAATGTTAGCTGACAATGATCATTTTTTTGTCTTAATAGTTCCTTACAAAGTTTGATCTTGGTTTCAATGGGACTTAGTCCGATTCTACACATACAGCAGAACAAGATGGTATAACAGTGAAATAGTAGACTGTACCACATCTGCCTATGGGTTGTCTAAATTGGAATAGACAGGACGGCATTATACTGATTTTGCTTATATTTGAACAACTGCTTCCAGAAGGTGGTGGTGGATTTCTGCTTGACTCCCTTGGTGTTTACACTTTGGGGGTACCACATGGTTCCATTTTGTCTCCCATGCTGTTTAACATCTACACCAGTGGAGGGCAACTTGTCGCCCTCCAGGTGTTTTGTCCTGCAACTCGGCCCTAGCTAGCAATGGTAAGGGATGCTGGGAGTTATAGACCAAAACATCTGGAGGGCCACAAGTGTCCCCCCCATCTAAGTGAAAGCACTGAGTGAGGTCATTCGGATCTTTAGAGTGTAATGTCATCAGTTTGTTGATGACACAGAACTCTATCCTCCCATCCCCCAGTGGTATCAGGTGAAGCAGAGGCAGTACTCAGTCAATGCCTACCTATGGTAATGAACTGGATGAAGGCCAATAAAGTGACACTCAATCCAGCTAAGATAGAAGTACTATTTATTTATTTATTTATTTATTACATTTTTATACCGCCCAATAGCCGTGAGAGATTCACCTATCCAAAATAGAGTTTTGAACCCATTCTGGATGGGGCTGCACCCCTAAAGCAGGGGTGGGGAACCTCAGACCAAGAGGGGCAAATCAGCCCCCCCAGGTTTCCCGAGATGGCGATGATCCCTTCCTTTGGTCCCTTTCCCCTTACCACTGGTCATTTGATGCTTTCTTGACTTTAGTGCAGTTTCTCTCCAGTCTATAAGGTTGAAATGTCGTCCCTAAGCTTAGCTACTGGCAGTTAGTATTTTAAGCTAAGGGTTTTATGCTTTTTTGGCAACACCCCTTTTGCCTCCCAACATTGGAACTTTGACTTGTGGACTTCAGCCTCTAATGCACAGAATGTACAGCATAAATTGTCTTCCAAACAAATCTCAGTTAACATTAAGGGATGCAATTCAACCAAGTTAAGCACCTTTCCCATGATGTTACCTTTCCCATTGAAAACATACAGAATTAAAACTGCTTAAAAGTTGAACTGTGTCCTCCATTAGCAAGTTCTGTTTAGAGTTTAAGATCCCACTGTGTTCACCTTTATCTCACCTGTAGTTGTAAGTTGTTAGTTAGAGTTCGGACATAATCAATAGTATCAAATGTCAGTCTTTGGCCAACAGTATTTTTAAAGCAATGTTTGCAACAATTTGCCCTCTAGGTCTGAGTCCCAATTTGTTCCAAACTTCGTACAAGCCTCCATAGCCCCTGAAACAATGAGGCCCCACGTGGTCACTATGTTTGCCTCTGCCTGAGGTCAACCCTGGACAGTACACTGTCCTGAGGCAGTGGAAGCAGAAGTCAGATCCAGTAGAAGCTTGGCCTGTCTGGTGCAGTTGTGCAGTTGAGCATATAATGTTACTGATTCAGACATAGTACTGATGTGTGCAAAACTTATCCTGCCACTTTCAATAAATATACAGCAAGATACACACAAAATAGCTGCTTTTTGGGACCATATTCAACTGTAGGCTCCCAGGTTTTTCAGACCATATTCAATTGCAGGTTCCCACTGATATGTCTTTTGGTAAAACTAACTAAATGGATGGATGTAGCTGGGTAACTAAATCAGCTGCACATCTCATGAAGTCTGTGGCCCCTTCCAGGCTCATGAAAGACAGTGGTGGCATTGTCCATTTTCCCCACCCCATTGCAGCCAACTGGCCATGCTACACAACCTAGCTGCATACAGGACTCCTTTGCTGGTATGAAATGCTAGGAAAGCAAACACAATTTGCATACCGCTGTCATGATTTCAGTGAGGAGGAGGAGAAAAACTAAAGACTGAAGGGAGAAAAAAACTGCAGAGACTGAAAATTGGGATTCAGAAACAGTGGGATGGTGTAAAAAAAAAACCCCACAGAGGCATCAAAGATAGAGGTGAAAGAAACCGCAAGTGGTTCAAAGAGAGAGGGAGGGAGGGAGGGAGGGAGAGAGGGTCAAACAGGGAGTGGATCAAACAGTGAGCAACTATGTTCGCACAAAACAATAATAAACCAGAATTCTGGTGCATCCTGGTTTATTATCTGTGAGTAAACATTCTAGTGTGCACTGCCCCATCACTCCCGCTTGGCTTTTCCCACCAGCAGGAATAAGCAGTGAAAATAAATGCTACAGTAACTCAAAAGGAGATATTTTGACACTATAGTTTTAATAGTTTTATATTATTGTTCACCACTTTGATGGATTTTTAGCAAATACGGTGTGTGTGTGGATAGATAGATGGATAGATAGATAGATAGATAGCCTAAGTTTATAACAATAAAGGCAACCTATGAGTTAGGCCTTAGCTAGACCTAAGGTTTATCCCGGGATCGTCCCTACCTGCTCCCGGGATATCCTGTGTGTCATTTACATGAACAGGGATGACCCCAGGATAAACCTTAGGTCTAGCTAAGGCCTAAGTCTTTAAATTGTTGGTTGAATCAAGCTATGGTCTTGTAAACAGTCCTGCTATTATCAGTGGATACTATTTCATAGCAGACAGTGTTAACTTAGGGCTTGTTTAAACGAGCAATTTGTGACTGGCCACTCACAGAAGTTTGCAGGTTATTTTGACGTGAGCCCCCCTGTGCATCTGCCACTCCTTTTCCCAGTTATCCGTTAAAAATAAACGTAGGAAAACCCGATTCTTCTGAAAGTTGCACTATAAAACACCCACTAGAGAGTGCTGTATCATTGAACTTTATGAGCTGGGAGGTTTTAAATTACAGGTCACATAGTCGCTGCTCTCTTCCCATGTAATTCAGTTTATTTCAAATGCAGAAGAGAAGCAGGAAGCAGAGCCATGGTAAAGCAAGGCAATTTCCCCCATCTGAAAGCACTCTAAAGTCTAATTTGAAGTTGAATAGTAACTGTGAGAATTCTATGTCCAGATTTTCATTGAGGTTCTTGATGCATCCAGAGGCACCATCTCCATCATATCTCTGAGCTCTGATCCTGCAATTTACCGGGGCTTTTGCTTCCAGATACTTTGCGGGATTAAGATCAGCTTTTTTATAGGGGTGGACACGTGCTTTGATTCTGAGACTTAATTTGTCTGCAAGTTCTATATGTTTCATTATACAGCCACTAGATGACTCTGTTAGCAGAACCACCTCCATTTTTAACATTTCCATATAGTGCAGCTCTATGAAGATATATAAGAACAACGCTCTTTGCTGCATTATCTCCAATCTTTCTAAAAGCGGGATAAAAGTTGAAATGTGCAGGGGATGCCCTGGAAGTTGACAATGTCATGTAAAGGACCAACAAACTTCTGGAAAGTGACCAATCACATTTGTGCAATAAAAGCTTTATGTAGAAATGCTCAAGGAACCATAAAAACTATTGCCTGAATAGCAGACTGGACAAGAACACAGATCACCTGGGGGGGGGGGTCTTTACAGTGCCGCTTTGCTACACTTTCCTCTTGAAACCCTGTGGTATTGTTGCTGCAGGGTGGGGGCGGGAAATTCCTATGGCAGGAAGCATAGGCGTGCACAGCACATTTCATTAGGTGGTTCGGCCAGGGATATTTTTTTAAGGTAAACATTGATTCAACATACAGTAATAAAGGACCTTTTTTCATTCATCAAACAAATGAAATAAACAAAAACTTAAGTAAACTGTATTTTTTTAATTAACAAGTAATCTGTACTTTAATGATACACATTTTAAAATGGAGACTCTGAATACTATTTTTTTTGCTATAAAATTTCTCCACCCCACCCCCTGCACTGTAAAGCACAAAAAGGCACCTATCCTAAACACATTTACTGGGGATCTGGTGTATTGCTATGCTATGGCCCTATTTTCCCTTTCTGCACTGGAAATTGTGGGAAGGCGATAGGGAGGTGATCTAGCTAGCTCTGACTGCTGGTGCTGGAATAAGTTTAGGCATCAGGGGTTTGAAGGGGGATACAGTTATGAGGGCCTCCACTTCACACACCCCAAACCTTAGTTATGTAACTGGTGAGGCAGAAAGTGAGGTCACTGGAGGCAAGAGCTGAGGGAGTCACCCCTCCTCCCAGAAATTTCTCCAGAATAACACAGAGAAAGCAGTTTGTGGCACAGCCTATTTATTGAAAGCAATGGGAGACGAAGTAACCCATTTCACACACAGGCAAACTGAGGCAGTAGGCAAGTAAAGTCAATGCAAGTGAGACAGTTTGGATTACATACAATCACAGGGGTGTGTGTTTTAACTGTGGCCCAACAAACAGGAGGAATTTAGCGAGGTCTATGTGTTAACTTGCACTACAAAAAGGAAAGAACGTTTTTTTTAAAAAAAAACCCACATGTTCACAATATGACTGAGACGCTTTACAAAGCAAAACAAAATGGATTTTAAGCCCAAATTTAAGAAGAGTTCATCCCAGCAACTTGCAACATTTAAAGCAGAGGGTGGGGGGGATGGAAAACACCCATTTCTCTCATAGACATGCGAGTTTACATGGGAGAAAGTCCCACTGAATTTAATGAAACTTACTTTTGAGAAGACCTACAAAGGATTTCTGAATATACCTCATCGCTCTCTCTCTCTCTCTCTCACACACACATGAATTTCTCAGTCTACAAATGACACTGACACACACACACCAAACCCCAATACATTTGTACCCAACATGGCAGTGCAAACAACCCCATGAAAAGATGGGACTATGATGGGAATGGATTTTGCTGAAACAAAAGTGAACAGAGGAGATCAGCAACCACGAACAAACAAACAAACAGAAATAGCAATAAGAATATACCAGGCTCCTGTTGCTGCTGATACTTTTGAAACTGTCTCTGGAGCCCTCCCACCAAACACAATGCGCCTTGAGGAGACAGGACAGGCTGTTGCTGCTGCTCCCGCCATGGACACAAACTGCACCTGCTCAGAAGGAGCTGGTCAGGCAAGCAAGGGTTAAGTGAGCTATGCATTAACCCTTTCCTTGCACAGAAGGACGCCTATCTCCTCCGTTTTAGAGAGACCAAGTTCATACATGAAATTAAATAGTTTTTCTTCCGTGTGTGTGTGTGTGTGTGTGTGAGAGAGAGAGAGAGAGAGAGAGAGAGAGAGAGAGAGAACGCAGCAGAAAACAGCCAAGAGAGATACTGATCACCGGGAGGGAAGGCGGGGGAGATTTAATGATAGCAAAGCCCTGCAGCCCTGAATGCCAGAGCCTGAGTGGGAACTCAACCTCAAGTTGCTCACGGCGCGGGCTGGCAGCGGCGGATTAGGGTGTTCAGTTGAACCCCTTGAACCTATTGTCTACACGCCAATGGCAGGAAGGTGCGCAGGCTTTCCAGAGGCCATTCAGCTTGTCGGCCTGCTCCCTGCCATCTGCCCAGCCTTCCCACTCTTCTGGCGACCTATCAGCGGTCGCCACCCACCCTGGAATAACCTCACCTCGACGCCAAAGCAAGGTCACACGGTGGAAGGACAGTGGTGACCTCTCTTTAAAGCAAAAGTTGGGGTAAGTCCCCGACTTTTTAAATTCACAGCATCTGGGAAAAGCCCTGTGGTGGCTGTGAGTTGGCAGCTGCATCATATAACTGACGCAGCACCACTGAGCAGCCACCGTGGAGCAAATAAGGCATATAGACAGACCCCTGGTCACAGTCTTTCACACTAAGGTAAGATGTACTTTATTTCTACTTAAATTATAATTATTATTATTTCTAAATTTGCATCTATACATACAAATTAGGAAATGCAAAAATGCCTTCCTTTGTCCTCTTTTTTTGCTGGTACATTCCCTTTTGGGGAAGATTTTTAAGGGGTCAGCAGGAGAGGGATTCAGTGATGTCAGGAGAAGCCCAGTATACCTTTCCTCTGACACGAAATGATCCTTTGACAGTGTTTTCCTGTGATGGTACTCTAAGCTCCATCATCCCCAATGCATAAAACCTCTCAAAGCATCATTTCTAGACAATAATTATTATATTACTATAATATTACTGAAATGCCTGTCATTATCAAATTGATGTAGCCACAGCGAAACCTATACAAAAAGGTATGAAGCACATCTTGAAATAATATAAAAAGTAAATAAATGCAAACTGGGTCCTTCTATTGAAAGTCAGACATTTCCCTGGGCCTGCCCAACCTCTTGGGATCATCTAAAGTAGCTCTTTGGAACCAACCTATTGTCAAAATTAGCCTCTATGTTAGAAACAGCAAAATGGATTTACATCCCACAAATCTTTGATAGATCAGTTGTGCACTGGTCTTGTTCTCTCTTCTTAGATGCCAATAACACCTCATTTATCTTGTTATTGCAAGGCAAAAAAGATGGATACAAGATTCAGGCTGTTTCAAACCAGAAGAGATGTTTTATATGCCCAATTGCTTAAGTTTGATATTTTGTTCAAATGACTGGAACAGGCTGGCAAACACTGAAGCCTGAACATTTATCAATGCATATTTCAGAACAGCCACTTTCCCCTGGAAACTTTGATTTAATTTTAAAATGAGATGGAAAATTCATTTAATAAAGTTAGAGATCTACTAGCTGAAGCCTCTGAAAGACAAATCAAAGAATATGAGGCATAATGTAGATCACTAGAATTCATTGCAAGCTTTATTACTGAGATTATATTGTTAAAAAAAAAGGCTGGTTCTAGAATCCTTTTGTGTTTCTGTCTTTTCATGAAGAGATCATACAAAATAGAAAGGATCATTAAGCTTTAAATTAGATTCTCAGAAAAGAAAGGAATTTAGCATTGGGTATTGCATAGTATCAGATGTCATTACACTTTATTTATCTATCTATTTATTTGCAAAGGCAGTGACTGGGTCAGATCTGGCCTGAATTGTGCTGTGGAAATAATGACTTCATATTTAAAAGCAAGACTTCAGGTAGGAGCTGTGTGTTTCAATTAACAGGCTGATGACCACAGCTAAATAAGAACTGATAGGAATTTCCCAAGTGAATATTTGTGTTATACGATGGATTTCTATCCTTAGGGTTTGAATAGACTACAATTTGAAAACAACGCACAGCCTGTATTCAGACTTAAAAGAAGTTTACATTAAAATGTCATACCAATAAAAAAAATTGGACTGTGACAATGGAAAGCCAAACTGATTTTTAAAAAAATTATTAACAGTGCCATCTTATACATGTCTTCTGAGAAGTAAACCTCACTGACTTCAACGGGACGTATTCTCAATTTAAGGCTGTAATCCTGTGTCCATTTACCTGGGAGTAAGATCCATTGAACTCAATGGGACTTACTTCTGTATAGACAAGTCTAGCATTGCACTGGTACTGTCCCTAAAATGTTTGAGCATGTGCTCTTGCAAGTGACATGAGGGGGAAAGCTTTCAACAGATATGATGCAACCGTTAAAAGCCTTTCTTTACCTGATGGTCTTTTCGGCTCGACATGGCACCTAAGCTACCATATTTGTTTTCAAGCAAGGACAGCTAGCTAGAGCAGTAATATGTGCTTGGAAAGTGTGGGTGGGTGCGTGGGTCGGGGGATGAAGATGATGCATGAACTCTTAACTTGCTGAGAAGACCATAGAGAGATGTCACCATTTGAGGGAGAAAGAGGGGTTCATCAGACAAGCGTTTTATCTGATGCTTGTGACTGCCCACTCGTGTTCTTTTGTGCATCCTTTAGATGATGGTGTTTGCCTCCTGTGCACCGCCCACTCCTCCCTGCCTTTTTTCCCATCACAATATGGACCCCTTTTAATTTGACTTTTTTTTTTTTTTTAAAACAGAACATGCTGCCATTTCCTGCTGCGTGCAGGAAAAGCAGTGTGATAAAAATGCCCCCTGAATGGGCCACGTGGTCTTTGTTTACTTCCTCTTTCTTCTCCGGTAAGAAAGAGGAAGTAATGTGGGACAGGAGAGGGGTTGGAGAAGTGATGGTAGGGAACCATGATTCCCCCCATCCTCTGATGACGCTCAGAGGGCAAGAAGGTGAAAGGGGTTGTGTGGGCATGGAAGAAGAAGCTTACAGCAAATGAATCAAGAAGAGAGAGAAAATACTCAATGGAAGATTCACAGCTTTATCACACCAGCGTTATACTGTGCAATCACTGTGAATTGTGTGCAAAGGACTCCGAAGTTTTCCATCTTATAATCTGCTTTTATTGTGAAGTACTCTGAAGTTTTCCAGTTTATAATCTGCTTTGACTGTGAAGTACTCCCATGCATCCTGCTTTAATTGTGCTTCAAAGGCAAAAGACCTGACCTATTTTGGTACTACTTTTGGAGGGAATCATTTGTTGTTTTCTGAGTGGCCACTGGGGGGTGCAGGAGTAGGATTTGATATGTTTAAAGAAAAATTAAACAAATGCTTATATCTGCATAAGTTTTAAAGATAAAGACATCAAAATTGGCACAGTAATAGATATAGATATTAAGGAGAGCTTTAAGCATACCAAATTTGAATCGGATTGGGTCATCCGTTGATTTTTTACATTTCCCCCTTTAAACCCATTTCCTGGTATGCAAAGGATCTTAGGAATGCTGCCACCTGGGGTGTGATTTAGCTAGCAACAACAACAACAACAACAACAACTAAACGCTGTAGGGGATAATTTGAGGGAAACAGGTACATGGGATGAAGCTACCAGAATTGAAATCGCAGCCCACAAACATGGTTATCCACTGCTGTTAGGCCTAATCTACAACAAGCAGGATATTTCACTATGAAAGTGGTATATAAAAGGCAGGAGCCACACCAAGCAGGATCTAGTGGTATGATAGTGGTATATGGTACGTGTCAATGGGCCCAAACAGTTGTCAGTGCACTTCAATACCACTATAAAGCAGTAGTGTGGCTCCTGCCTTTTATATACCACTTTCATAGTGCAATATCCTGTTTCGTGTAGATTAGGCCTTGGTTCTCTTCATTTTTGATGGTTCTTAGTTTCACTCCTATCCCACAAATCATTCTTAAAAGTTTCAATCACTGAATTTTGCTCTTCTCAACTTACTCTCTCTTTCAGTGTTGCTTGGGGCTCAGTTCTTGGCCACTTTCTCTACACTCTTCCTCTTGGCAATCTGATTTCCTCTTCTGGCCCGCAATATCACTGTTGCCCTGATGGTATCCAGCTCTGTTTTTCTGTTCCCTCCCTATTTTCCGCTGCTCTTAGTAATATTTCCGACTATCTTATAGCTATTTCTGCTTGGATGATTTATCATGATCTCAGGCTCAATATGCAGAAAACAGAATTTATTGTATTGTCCCCTAAACCACTTTCACCTTCTTGCGCTCTCTCTCCCGAATGGCAACATCACTCTTCAGTCTTTGCAGCAAGTTAAGAGCTTAAGCATGATATTATTTTCTCTCTATCCCAGCTCATATTACTACTCTACCTGAGACCTGTCAGTTCTCTGTCTATAATATTTATGTCATCCTTTTAAAATCTACTATCAAAAATCAGTAGCTTGATTTTGTCCCACTGATTATTATGTTTTGCTTAGCACTCCACCTGTTTCTGAGCTTAAACCTATTATCTCTGCTTTTCAGATGTTGTGCACGCTGCATCTTACTTTGTTTGTGCTTTAATTATGTTACACCTCCCTATGTTTCTCTTCACTGGCCTTCCTCTATTGTCCCGTATTAAGTTTTAGCGTCTAACTTTTATGTGTCTTCATCATCTTGCCCTCTTTTATCTGTCGCCTTTGCTTATTCTCTTCAGTCCTTCTGTTCATCAGTTGTGATTCTTCTTACCAAAGCACCACATTTCTCAGGTTATTTGTCATCTGTGTGCTTTCTTTCTCATAACCCCTTGTGTGTGGAATTATATTCCCCTTAGATACTGTATTCAGCCAGCCTTCTCTTTGTCCTTCTTAAGGAAATATTAAAACACATTACTTTTCTCTTGCATTAATGGTTCCTTTAATTATTTTGATTCCTTTAATTCTTTTCTCATTACTGTTGTTAATTAAACTGAGAATGCAAAAAGGTGTATGCGAACGTGCCTGCAAAAGTACATAACAGTGTAGGGTTGCAGCCCAAAGATTTGCCAAACATTGTCACATATTCTGAACCTATTGATTTATAATGTATAGGTCTCCATTTATTTTAGAGGACTATAACATTGTTTGTTTCATAAACAAATAGCCAAACAACATGACATTACAAACATGAAATAGCCTTGAAAATATATGAACTCTAATTTTGAGATCAAGCCTGCTGTCAGGTGTAGGTACAAGGCCAGAGGCCTTGCTGAATGTAGGTAGATTTATTAGGAATTACTTTGAGAATGTCAGTGTCTCTGCAAGCTTATCTCTGTCCGAAATTTCCATGGGAGTAGCTTGTTTACTCCCTGTCTCAGCCTTGAAGCTGCTGGTTCTCTGGGAACTTAGGAGTTTTTTGGAAAGGTGGGGGCCCACAGAAGTGTCACCTTAGTGGGTTGTGCAGACTCACCCTGTTGGCACATGGGCATGGTTTACAGGTCAGAGGACCTTTCTGTCAAGTGACTTTGAACAAGCCTTTATATAATGGTGCAAAAGCAAAAGAACTTTTGCTAGGTTTCATATCTCTCTCGACGCAAGGCCTGAAATCCCTCCTGCTTTGCATTCCATCTCCGCTTGGGACTTTGAAAGCACTCTGCACTTGGACGCTTTGCTATTTGGACTTTGGATATCTACGGACTGTGCCATGAAAAGTACTGTGAGGCTTTTCATAGACTTGGACTTGCATTTGCTGTGGATTGTGTGTGTGTGTGTGTAGCTTGACTCAGGTGACAGAGATCTGCCCCGGAGCTAATGTTACGTATAGGGGAGTTCCTGGGCCTGAGATATTCCCTTCCCTGTGCTCATGTCTACCAGGGTCAGCTCAGTGTTTGGCAGGCTGGGATTGACTGGTGCTTGATCTTTCTCTCTGCCCTACTCAGGTGGCAGGGAGTTGCCAGTGCTATGCAGAAAGTATAGGACTCCTGTGCCTGGGTGCTTTACCCTACCCATGATCTTGTTTTGGCTTTAGTCATGTCCCCATGAGTTACCAGCGCATG
The DNA here is from genome assembly GCF_023053635.1 of Elgaria multicarinata webbii. Taxonomy (NCBI): domain Eukaryota; kingdom Metazoa; phylum Chordata; class Lepidosauria; order Squamata; family Anguidae; genus Elgaria; species Elgaria multicarinata. The sequence goes on along the minus strand of NC_086178.1, from coordinate 74,376,392 downwards.
CGGTGTCTGGAGAAGCTCCCTTGGGATGGTTTGCTCAGCCGTTCGAGAATCCCCCCCTTTGTGATTGCCTGAAGCATGGGGCCTAAAGTGTTCTGACCATCATTCAGCCTTAAGTGTGTTTCTGGAGTGTGTAACCATTAAGCCTGTTTCCGTGAGATTTCTCTGAATAAAAGAAGTCTCATTGATGTGAGTGTCTCGTGTCAGTTTGCCAGCATGTGTGAATGCCAGAGGGAATGGGCATGCCCACAAACACCGGCCACATCCCGAGGTCAGTATCTGCAATTAATTATCTCACAAAGATAGGGATGAAAAAACAATAACATTAAAAGTCAGCACATTGTCAGGTAGCCTCACAGGATTTTTCCTATGGAAATGTTGAGCTATTAAAACCCATCAAATACATTGTGATAATGTTAATGGCCATGTTTGGATGCCACAGTAAGCCAAAAATCCTACCTTAATAAACTAGGATGTGAACAAACAGCATATGCAATAGCTTACACCCTTTTCATGCCACTTCACCTCCCTTCATGCAAGCAGCAAAACAAGCTGGGATCCAGCACTTAAGCATAGCTTCCTTTGATGTGCCACATGCAAGCCCGGAATTGTGGAGAAGTGCTTTTAAACATGCCAGGACTGGAAACCAGCTTTAAACCAGGTTGTTAGCAAGCACTTTGCCATAGTTTTCACTTTGCACAAAGCCAGGTCATGCTGCCTGTTCTCAGACAGGCACATTAAACCAGGATTTATGGCATAGCGTGATGTGCAAATCAGGCCACTATGAAAACTGAATTATGTATGGCATGATACAGTTCCTAATGAATGTTTTTTGACTATGCAACTTACCTAAGTATACATTTGCAAGGATCAATATAACATGTGACCACAGCAATCATGAATGTGACTGGCAGCAGTTCCCATGATCATGATGGATGGAAATCTCCTCCTACAATCGCAAGATGTCCTTAGAGAGGTCCCCAAGCTTATACTTCCAGATTCAGAAATAAAATCTGTAGGGGCTCATAATTCCTGCCTCGAATATTACAGCCCCAAATTCTTCTCCAGCTCGGGTTTTAATATTAGCCAGAGAAGAAGCTCCTCTCACCCACATACCCATTCAGCAATCACCCAAGCCTCACCACCTTCTCTCCCACCCTACTTAGATGTAGCAGTGCTCCAGCAGTGGATAACAGTGGAGCGGAGTGCATCAATAGGTAGAACTAAGTGAGACAGACAGGAAGTCAGATGGAAGAGGAAGTCAGGGACACTTAGACTTTGATTGAAGGAATATCCTCCCAATCAGGAAGTGACACAGCAGTCAGTGACTCAGCACTCTCAGGAGTCAGTCAGGGCTGGAGAGAAGCTAGGTAGGAAAGTATATGTTTGTTTGATGCAATAAAGCTTTTTGTTTTATACTACACTGCATTGCAACAAACCCATCTTTGAAACATGGTGTCAGAAGTAATTTGGAAGCAATATTACAAAGGCAGGAGCAACAACAACAAAAACAGCTTGAGATTTTGCATTATGGAGCGAGGTTTGAAAGCCCCCGCATCACTGGATTTCACTGTGCCTAATCTGGCTCAAGCTTGGCAGCACTGGAAAGAGGAGTTTGAATTGTACCTGGATCATGCCTTCACAAAAGGAGGAAAAGCAAAAGGTAAAGTTACTATATTACCTGATTGGGTGAGTACTCCTTCAATCAAAGTCTAAGCGTCCCTGACTTCCTCTTCTATCTGACTTCCTGTCTGTCTCACTTAGTTCTACCTATTTATACAAGAAGGGCAAGAGGTCTCTCTCCCTCTCCCTTCTGCTTTCTTCTCTGGTTCCTGGTGTGCTGTGCACCAGGCACTGGTGAGAGGAGTACCTTTCTTCCCCCCATCTTTTCTTCACTCCACCGCTGTCTGCATCAGCCAGATAACTGGAACTGAAGGGGAAGGGTTTAAAAAATAATCGGGGGAAGAGGGGCCAGGATAGTGGAGAAAAAGGGTTTGGGGGGCTCAAAAGGAGTGAAGTGGGGTTGGCTCAGATATTGTAGGAGGAGATTTCCATCCATCATGATCATGGGATCTGCTGCCAGTCACATTTATGATTGCTGTGGTCACATGTTATATTGATCCTTGCAAATGTATACTTAGGTAAGTTGCATAGTCAAAAAACATTCATTAGGAACTGTATCATGCCATACATAATTCAGTTTTCATAGTGGCCTGATTTGCACATCACAGTATGCTTATTTCTGAGCCAATCCTGCATGGCTTGTTCATGCCTAGATTTCCTGCGAACCATAGCCATGTTATCTAACCCTTTTTTTTCTTGAGAAGATTTTCTAGCCAAGTTTGCGTGGATGAAAAATCCATTTTGCGGGAACTAATTAAGTTAGCAGCAGTCAATGAGTAACATTACCCAGTAATGTAGGACTTGAAAAATGTGGTGTCTCAAAGAATCACATGGGAGCAAACTAGTTTTTGTTTTGTTCTGAAAACAAAAGTAATCCCAATTGCTGTTGAAATTGAGAGATGTTGACATGATGGGATATTCACTCAAACAAGATTGGATTCTGCAAGTCAATCCTCCACCCCACATGGGTTTCTACAATGCTTTTCTGTGTTTGCCCTGCATTCATTAATTCCAATAAACTTTCTCTAGATTGTGTCCATGGAGTCTAATCCAGGGAATCCTGACATGGAGAATAGAGCAGGATCTACACTACTGCTTTAAAATGGCTTATAATGGTATTGACAACTGTTGAGGCTCATGACACACTCCATATACAGTTTGGAAAGTGTTTTCAAAGTGTTATGTCCTGCTGCTTAATGTAGATCTGGCCTAAGTCTACATGTAGCCTACTGTGCAAAAGTATATTCATACTCTCCTTGCAAATAGATGATCCATGCTGACTACCTCTTGGGGCACAAGGGTGGGTAGGGATGCCTGGATTCAGTCCATTTACCCACCTCTCAAATACGTTATTGCTTTTGACACCAGTCATCTCTTAGAAGATGAACATATCAATCAAATCTTACAGGGATAACAATAGGATCAGCGCAACCTTGATTGTTGGTGACAAATTTTCTTTTACTCTTTTGTGTGTGCAGAGTGCAGCCTTTATGACTCTTGTTAGACCACTTCTTTGCATGAACTGATGGATCAGAATGATAATGTTTAAGATTCAATGTTACCAGGGCTTTTAGAAGAAGTGCAAAACTGTGAACAGTTACATTGCTCAGATACTTTGGACAGAAATAAACACGGACAGGGCAATCGTATGGTCCTGGTATGCTAGACCAAGGCTAATACTGACAATAACATATACCAGCTGGTCAAGAACTCATCGCTCCTGGAGATTCGTGTCTTTTTGGCTGGGGATCCAAGTCAATCCTTGTTTGGAGGACTTAAAAGCCTTGTTGAAATATGAGGAATATAATTCAACGAATCCTCTTCTTTCCCCAACCATAAGCAACATTAAGCTGTTTGTGATATTCTCATCTCGACGAAGCAGTTGTTGTGAAACAGGTAGAAGTAAAACTGGAGGCCTGTAGCTCAAGCATTCAGTTATCACTTTGTGATTGTTAAGTATTTGAGTTTGGTTCTGTTAACAATTTGTTCAGTTTCATGAAATACTTATGTTTGATTATTGTTATATAATATGTTTGTTCATTTATGGCAAATTTATTTAAAATGCTTGTTTACCACCCCAGTTGCTTAGATTCCCACTGGTGTCAGAGTTACATCTCCAATAACCTCCCACAGGCACAAGTGCATCACAACAACCCTGTTCAGACAGCACACTAAGCCACAGTGTTAAGCATTGTGGGCTAAACATTATGGCTTAGTGTCTCGTGTGAACCATGACGTAACATGTTATGTGAACTGTTCCTAATCATAATGACTACATAACCATAATTTAAACATGCTCACTAACCATTTGCTGCAAAAGGGTTAGTGGTCTAACCATGACTTACCGTGTTGTCAGAACAGGCTGTATGTTGGTGACTTTCCCCACCAGTGTAGTGTTCCTCTCTTGCTTGTGCAAAGGGATTTGGGGGATGCTCCTTTCCCATTGAATGGGTATGTAACTCAACAATAGGATTATTCTATTATTTTGCTTCAGGTGCATGCAATTCCATGTACTTAGTGCATGTGCTACATTTCCATTTGTTTGTGTTCGGTATATCATGTCTTGGCTGACTGATTATAAAGTGCTCTTTTATAACTCACCTAACTGAATTTTTCTATTCTTGGATTTTCTTTGCTCTTTATTATCCGTAATTGGATAACTTCTCTCAGTTTTCTCCTTGGAACACTGAAGATAAGGTTTCTGTTTAATCATCCCACTTTAAGTACTTGCAATCAGACAGGATATTGCTGCTTTTAAAAATAAGACAATGACATTTAATGACTTTTATTTCTTCCTATACAAAAGATTAATTTATGTGCTGGAGTCATCATTGCATTTAGAACCTCTCTCTCTCTTCTTCAAATGATTCAACCTAGTAATCCTTTTTAATTTGGATTTCTATATTTGTCATTGCACATATCCATGTATAGTCCTCTTCCCAATGTTTAATGCTCCTCTTGTTTTCAAAGTAGTTTCAAAATAATTATCTAGAGAGAACAAACCTTATTTGTCTATTTGGGAAGAAGGTCAATGGAAGACTGATCTCACTTGGGGAGGCAATAGTATTAGCGAACTGTCATGTAGTTTCTTATATAACAAAATGGTGCAATGAAACCTTGTTCTCCCATAATATAATAGACCTCCCTGTACTTTCTGAAAATCTGTGAACATTCCAGAATTTATTTATTTATTTATTTATTTATTACATTTTTATACTGCCCAATAGCTGAAGCTGTCTGGGCGGTTCACAAAAATTAAAAACCATGAGGAGCATAAAAACAACCAACAAATTTAAAACACACATACGAAATACAATATAAGGTATGGTTTCTTACTTTATACTCCTAATTATATAGATATTAAGTAGTTCTTATCACAGTAGTAAACTATCAGCTCCTGCCAAAGGGGAAGAAATCGCATTCTCTTACTGCTGCTCTGCTTCCTGTTTCTTTTCCGCATTTGCAACGAGCTGTATTTATAAAAAGAAAACAGCAGTGACCACATGGCCCATACAATTCAATAGGACAGCACCCTCTATTGGGTGTTTTATAGTGCAACTTCCCCTGTACATGGCAAGAAAACCAGACAAATACTGATATATCTCAGAAGTATCAGGTTTTCTGAGGTTTATTTTTTACCGCTAAAACCAGGGAATAGAGAGGGAGACGCACAGGAGGCTGACGACATTATCAAAATGACCTACGAACATCCATGCGCATGCTATAAAATGCTCTTTTGAAGAAGCTCTATAAGAGAAAATTAACCGTGGACTACTATGCAATCTTCCCCATATTCTCGTAATGTATTATTGCTTCTTAAAGAAGTAATAGTTATGAAAGGACTAATGCATGATAACAACTGTTTCCAGAATATTTGCAAATTCAGACAAACTAACTGTATTCCAAACTATAGAATTATATGGAACAATGTTAAACTTTATAATAATTTACTGTATAAACTGTACAGTATTTTGAGATTCTACAGGTCATCTCCTCTGATATTGGTAACATAGACCCAGTCCTTAAGTTTGGGCATGGTAAAATCACCTTGAAGTGACTTTTCCCTGTCCTTTTCCCTAGTTTTTTTTAAAACACATCTCTCATGGTAAGATTGGTATTTCCCACTTCATGGAAGAACCTGAAAACTAAAGTAACCTTCAACAGCTCTTGCCATGTAAATTCATTTTAGAACTCTGACTACCTTATACCAAACATAGAAACTGCTGAAATCTAGCAAGTTTTGCCATTTGTCTCATTATACTGGGCAGTACTGGGTATATACTGGGTATGTAATGGGCAGTATATACAGTACCATGTATATGGTTGCAGTACAACCATATACATGGTTGTGCTTATCCGTTATTTCTCTGATATGTGATCAGAAAGCAGCTGCCATTTTCTGACTGGTGAGGAATTTGTACAGAGTGGGATTTGTAGACACTGCACGTCACAGAGCTCCCCACTGATTTCAGGTCATCAGGCTTGAGTTTACCTGGGGCCTTCATCCTAATCTTTGGCCCTAACCTATAGAAAGATACAAACAAGCCTAAACCACACTGTAATTAGACTATTTAAACCCTCCATTGGTGCTTCTAAAGCCTAAATGCATTGGGGGACATTTGGGTGGAGGGAGCCAGGGAGGGGAGGGCTAGCCCTAAATGCCCCCTGTTGTAAATAGCCTTTGAAAGGTCACCAGTGCAGGATTGTTAAAAGGCTTACTTGTGGGAACCCAATAAGGTCAGAAGAGGATTATCCCATGGGCCATATCCATCCCTGCCTTAAAGAAATGGGAATTAAATGGAAGGAAAAAGAAAGGGTGCATACAACAATGCCTTGTATGAGTGAAAGGGAAGAATAAGAACTTTTTTAAAACAACAACAAACAACTCATATACTTATGGTCACATTACTTTTTTTTAAAAATTGCAAATACCTGCTCTGTTCAACCACAATCCGTTTCATGCCCTGTATACTCTCTAATCAAGATGGTGAGAGAATCTGGGAGGCCATTTAGTGCCTAATTGTGATCGCCATGATAATCCAGAAGGTGTTTGAGTTTTGCTTGTAATTTAATAAGGACAAGACTTACGTATTCAAATCAATAATAACATTCCAAATGACTTCAATGGGATCACATTTTCATCCAATTAATTTCTTCTTTTCCAAACCTGAGGGACTCAGTTCTGTCTTTTATATGTTCATTTGAGTATCTGAAGGCAAAAATTGGTCTATGATCATTAATATGAAGCTAGCCATCTGGTGCTGATATTCCCCCCCCCCTTTGTTGGTTAAGGAAACAATCCTAATGTTGCCATTATTATAAGCATGATTTTTATTTGTTAATTTTCTTAAACAATCAAATGCAGAGAAGAGAATGAGATGTGGCATGACAGATTGTAGCGGTTGTATCTAGTGGCCCCAAAGGCAGCAATTTATGTCTTAAAAATGCACTAATTATCTCTCTCTGCTGCTGCCTGTAATGGCCCCCAAATGGTTAAGAATGGGGGATACTGTCACCAAGTATTGCTGCAAAAGTGCTCATCATTAAAATGAAATGTAGATTGCTTTTTATATTTGGTACAGTGCTGTGTGCCACTTAACAAACAAAACAGAACTGAAAGGTGATGGCTGATTGCTAGATACAAGAGTCACAAACACATAACCCTAACCCTGGTGAAAGTGGTTTTGGACCTGTTCACAGTAGGATTGTCCAAATGTGGCAAGGTTTTCTGCCATGTTGCAGTGTCTCCCTGCCTCCCCCTTCCACATGCACACTGTGAAAGGTTTGACTGCAGTTTTATGACTGATGTAGCCCATTTTATGGCTTTGATGCAACATTTGCATGCATGATTTATCCCCATCATATAAGATGATAAATGTGCATGTACGGATCTGTTTATTGCATGGGCACTGACACTGTAGATTTCCCCATATATTTTTTTTTAAAAAGCAAACAAACTTCAACAATTTCTGTACTGTTCACTATTGCCAGATTTGCATGACAAGATGAAATGTTTGCACTCTTTGTTTCAGCTATAGATTGGATAGGTGAGTAGGCAGGAGCATCCCAAACCCAGTGCCAGCGAGCCCAGCACTTCAGGCAGTTATCTGCCCAAATGATGAGGGCTACTTTACATATGTGATCCACATGGTGTTCAATCCACAAAACTCATGTTCACAGCACATCAATGCACTCATGCAAAGTGGCCCAGAATTACTACAAAAACAGAGCGGGGGTTTTAAATAAAAAACCCTTTGCCAATACTGTATCAAGCCAAAGACCCATCTAGTCCGGCATTCTGTTTCCACAGTAACCAACCAGATCCCTAAAGGAATCCCCCAAGCAGGAATGCACTAGCACCCTCCCACTCATGCTCCTACCAATGGTATTGAGAGGCATGCTGCCTCTGATGCTGGAGGAGGTTATGTGTAGCCACTGATGGCCTTGTCCTCCAAGAATTTGTCTAATAATCCCCTTTTCAGCTGTCCAAGTTGGCGACCATCTCTCTACATCTTCTGATAGTGAGTTCCACAGTTTAACTACATGCTGTGTAAAAAAGTGCTTCCTTTTATTGGTCCTCCCACCACTCAGCTACTAGTCTGCCCAGGCCTCTGCCCAAGAACAGGATCCAACCCACACCCCATTCTGACCAGTCTACCATCAGTGACAACGATGCTCTTGGCTGTTCCTGTGTGTTGACTTACTTGCTCCAGACAAGTTTTTCCTGCATCCTTAAGTTGTGCATGACAGACAATTACGGAACAGGTAATGATGTTCCCTACTTGGAGCTAGTTCTATGAGGACATTGCACCTGTTAGGCTGCTGTCCCAGGCGTATTTTGCAGCCCAGTAAGTATGTCTTTCCCTTTCACAATCAACTCCATTTCAGATGCTGTTTAATAAAGGCTATGAGTTTAAGGCATGTTGTCTTTATGTGTCTTCACATTGGGATTCCGGGAAGGAGCTTGCTAGGCTCAAGCCAGTGACCCCTCCCTTTGGTGTTCCTTCAGGTTTTATGGGGTGGAAGGCTCTTAGGGTCCATGTATGGGGGGGTGATACTGCTACGGAGTATAAGGCAGTCAGTTGGGGTGGGGGAAGAGATGGGAATGGGATGAGGGAGGCAACACAGAGCAGAGACACATTAGTCACATGGGTTGCCATAGGGAGGGGGCTGGGCCATAAGGGCTGGTTGGGCCATGCAGCTCTCCTTCTGATTGGCTCAGGCTCATCTGAACATGCCCCCCTCACTTTATGGAAGGCTGTCCCTGGAATTTGACCCATTCCATTAACCAACCAACCCCCTCATTGCTTGCTGCGTCATGCAAACCCAGCAAGCATGGCTTGCTGATGCGATTAACAAACCATGGCATGATTAACAAACTACCTACAACTCATAGGCTGTTTGTTGCGCATGGTTTGTTAATCACAGCAGCAAGTTGCCCTTGCTGGGTTTGAACAATTCAACGAGCTGGGGGTGAGTTATGGAATGGGCCCCTGCAAACCACAGTGGCTTATTTAAACCACCATGGATCAATTTAATCATGTGAACCAAGCCGTTGCAGCGATGTTGTGGAGATGTAGTGATAATAGAGTGATGTCCTTGGCTGCATCCATCTCCATGAGTTGTGGAGGCATCTTTGTGGGCTCCATCACACATTACTTGCTGTGCAGTTATGCCAGGAGGTATGTCTGTCTTTCCCTACCGCTCTTATTTCCTTGTCCCCCTGGCATTTCTTCCCTCTCGTGCTACTCTGTGCAGGCATAGGATGTGGCAGATGTACTCTTGGGGTAGTGGCGATCTATCTGTGACCTGTATTAGGATTGATTTGCCCCATGTTTGCTGCCTTACAGTTTAAATGGATTTTTGGTGCTGATTTGATACTGATCATATGTACGTGGATTTTATTTGTGTTTTATCTGTATGTTAAGTTGGCCCTGAGAACCAATGGTTATACGGTGAGTTACAAAGTAAACAAATAAAGCAATAATTCATGTCCTGTTTGTGGGCTTTCCTAGCATGCTACTACAGGAACAGAATGCTGGGCCAAAGGCCTTTGATCTGATCAAGCATGGCTCTTCTTATGTTCTTATGATTGGGATGCAAGGTGGAAATGGGCAAACAAGTTAGAAATCATATTGACAATCAGGCTGTCCTTATTATCACCCATAAACAGTGCTTGTTTTCTAGGACTAGAAGTATTTCTGTTTTCCATAGCTTTTGATATTTTAGCTTGATTTACTGTTCTCATTGCTATGATTATTCCTTTATTTCTGTTTTGTGTAACCCCTTCCCCGTTCATATGTTTTAATGTGATTTTACATTGTAAGCCTCTAGGCAGGGTATTGCTGTTTTATTTGTATATTCTGTACAGCACCAAGTACATTGTTGGTGCTATATAAATAATAATAATAATAATAATAATAATAATAATAATGGATAAAGGGGGGGGGGAAACCATAAAGCTGCAATCTTGTGGACATTTAGATAGAAAAAAAGGACTGCACCAGTATGGATTTTTTTTTGCTCTTACTCCCAGCCAGCCATGGGAGTTGTCGAGCATTTTTCTTCTAAACACGTGTAGGATTGCATCCTGAATGTTTGTTGTTCTTACTTAGGGTGCAATCCTATGCATGTTTAGACGGGGGGGGGGAACGGGACTCCTACAATTCCCAGCATGCCCCAGCCAACATGGTGGGAGTTGTAGGACTTTTTCTGTCTAAACAAGCATAGGATTGCACCCTTAAACACTGCATATATTTCACATAAAATAGCAATATAATAACTTGTATGACAATAAGGCATCCTGTAACTTAAATACTTACAGCTATCAATGATAACATCATTTCGTTTCACCCCATAAGTTCTAGCTTGGAAAAGATTCATGTGCTCCCTCCTCCTGTTGTGTATGCTTTTTTAAAGAAAAAAATACTGAGGCCGAAAGCCACGTACTTCCAGCTCTTCATTTAACTCTGACCTAATATGTTGAATTATGGTGGCCTCAAAGCCACAAGAGAATTATTCAGCCAAACTCACGGGGCTAATCAACCCAAATTACATATCAGATCTCCCAGAAAGCCAAGGTCGGAGCTGGCTCAGCTCTTGACTTGCTCCTCCTTAAAGGTAATATCACACTAAGGTCTTTGGCCAGGCAAGGCAAGCCCATCAAGACAATACCTGGTTAATGAACCAATAAAGCATCTTTGTTTCCAGGACCACTTACCACCTTTTCTTATACGTGCAATTATTACTGAAATCAAAGATGAGAACATTGCCTTGAGATATGATTTCCATATAGGGATAGGTGTGGGGGGGAGGGTTATTTAAAAACAACAACCCACCATACATACAATACTCACCATTATCATTTTGATTATATGCTCTTCTCATTTGCTCTACGTGGTACATTCATTATTACTTTTTATAAGGAACAGAAATGGCATTCGCAAGATGAAGCATAAGGAAGGATTTCTATCTTTGCAGAAATATATTTTGGCTGAGAACATTACGCGCCGAGCGTGATTTGTAAAAGTTTTATTTTATTTTATGTACGTAAACTCTAAAAAAGAGGAAATAACAGAGATATTTCTAAGAGACAGGAAAGCCTGCGGCTACTTGGCAACAAATGATTGCAATTTAGAATTCATGTACTATTAAGAAGTCCTGATTAAATTGTAAGGTCCTTGGGAAAAAGGAAATCACAGAAATGAAAAGCCAATGGTGTCTTTGCAGCTTGGAAAGCCGTGTACTGGCTTGCCTCTTGGGAGGCTAGGTTTACAGGGGTGACCTCAGGGCTTCCCCCTCACCCTTTTCTTTTTGTTTTTGCTGGAGCTATCAAGATGAACACCGTCCTGAGTGGAAAATCCAATCACAGGAGTAAGAGGTTATTGATACTTTTGGTCAATCGCATGCTGGCCTTCCTACCTTAGCATCTGCTAGTATTCCTCTCTCACTATTTGTGCAATTTATTGTCATCAAGCTGCAAAATACCCTCGCCTTCTATGCTGTACAGAAGTGGGAGCCACAACAGAGAGCTTGGCGTAGCAGCCTCAGTGACAGCACCAAGACAATAGGAGCAATGCCGCCTGCAGAATGGGGCAAAGGATGGTGTAAGAAATACTCAGCTTTTACCAGCCTTGGAATTGAAATTGTGGTGGCCACTTAAGACTCTTTAAAAAGAAGAAGAGGATAATAGAGGGTGTTGATTTTGCATAAAATTTGTATGTACTGATTTATATGTATATTTTATGCAAATTTAGAGATTTTTAATTTAAATAGAAATACAGTACATCCCTCCGTACTGTGGGAGACTGTGACCAACTGACCTGTGTGCCTGCCTGCCCAGTCCGCTGTCTAGATGCCCGGGGTTGATGGGCCAATTCAAAGCCCAGCTCTTCCTTCTGATGTTCTTTATCTTTAAACCAGATTTGAACTAACAGTATTTCAAATAGGGGATGCCTTCAAAATAGAGGGCAGTACTCTGGAGCGCTTCAAATACAGGCCTCTCTTCTGTTAAAAAAGACACAGGGACACTGCAGTATCAGTGATCGGGTGTCCAGCATAGGCTGCTTTGCCCTGACCCCTTAGATCTAGCAGCCCCAGCTTGCAGACTGAGGCTCTCTCTCCTCTCTGGCTGGCTCTTCAAATATGCATCTGGCATAGTCCTGCCTTCTACTCTCTGACTAAAAAGTCAGAAAGTTGTACAGCAGTCTTTCCCAACCAGCAGTAAAGAATAAAACCATTCCAGCACATAAAATGAAATTAAAGCCAGGAGCAGAATTAAGCATTAAAAGCACTAAAAAACAAAAACAGTTCTTAAAATGCCTGGGAGAATAAAAATGGGTTTCACCTGGTGCCAGAATGACCATAACATCGGGCCTGGAGGACATTCCATAAACCGGGTGCCACCACTGAAAAGGCCCCCTCTTTGTAGCCACCCACCTCATCTCATTTGATGGGGGCACTTAGAGGAGGGCCTCAGAAGATTATCTTAACGTCTGGGTAGACATTATACCCACTGTATAAATGTGTAAGGGAAGCTGATGTATGATACCACTTGGTACATTGCATTGAAATTGATATATCCTGCATTCTGCTAAAGATTTTGAGGAAAGGCATATGATCTCACTGGAAGTCATCACACTTCAATTAAGACAGAAATATTTGTTACTTGCAAACCATACATCTTTGTCAGTCTGTGATTGCTGGATTTTCAGTGCGTATTTACTAAATTATTCATTTTTGTATACCTCTTAAATGGTGGCAGAGCAAACTATTATACTAATAAGACCTGGGTTTTGTAGTCCATAATGAAAACAAGCTGTTCTACAGTTGCAAGTTGTTTAAATTAAAAACTGCTGTGTAATTCAAGTCATTTGGCATTTTCTACTCAGGTAACACATAGGCTAGAAGCGTAGTATGAGCATAGGGTACACATGAGGATCCTTCTTATCCTCTTAACCAAAGAGTTAATTAACCCAGAAAACATAATGTACGCAATCTCTATTCTAGCCCAAAATGGCAAGCAACAATGGTCAGTTCTAAATCAAACTATAACCTTCTAGTAATTGCTAAACGCCAATAAAAGCCACTTGGGTAAAATCAAAGTCTGTGTCATAACACCTATATATTCACTCAGTACAATACCAAGGAGTAAAACACCCTAGACTATAATACCAGGTATTAAGCAAAATATTAGATCATCATAGTATTCCTCAGTGTTCTAGTAGGAATAATTAAATCTCCAGCACTCACAATGCTCAGAGCACAGCAAGTATATAGCTTTTTTGGCCCCAGTTTGTGGCTACGAATAAACAACAAAACAGTCAAGGTACAACATCAGCCCAATTTTAAAAACATTTCCCGTGCATTCTAGTGATATACAATTGAAAAGTAGAAAGTAAGGGAAAAGTGATGTCAAATCTACTTGTTCCCCCTTCCAATTTTCTCCAAGGGTCGGGAAAAGGATACATTTTGAACAGTCAGAAAATAGTCTTCTGAAGGCACCAATCAGTCAGAAACTTCACACTGATTGACTGACAGGTCACATCACATTGGTAGATATGTTTTCCTATAAGCAATGGGCTCCGGGGACTGTCTGGCGATTAGCAGGTTTATTCCGGATCCTTAGTGCTATCAGAAATGTAGCTAGGCTATGGTCCAAACATTTGGTACAAGTTGGCAAACAGAAGAGGAAAGAAAATCAGACTAATCAGGAGAAAGTCAGATATACTTTTTTTTTTTCCTTTTTCTTTTTTTACCTCTGGGGAGATTTTCAACTATAACAATGTGTAGCTTGGAGCTTCTGACAGATGCTAATGAATTGTTGTTTACATGTTTGATTTACTGCCTAAACAAAGATAAGACATGCTCTTGAAAACACATTGAATGCACAATCCAAACACATCCATTAAATCTGTCACAATAAACATGACAGCTTTCTTCTAACCTAACAACTGGTATGCCTCATTTACATATTAATGAGAAAACTGGGATCAGGCAGCACAAATTGCTTCTATCTTGTGAAGGGGAAGTTACTGATCGACAGACAGCATTGCACTCCAGAGCGTAAATACCACAAGTAAATACCTTTGCCATTTTAATAGATCTTATTTTATTTGCCGAATCACGTCAACTGTTATTGATTAGCTGTCTTTGATAAGTTACAGAGATAGGCGTTAGGATTACACTAGCACCAGTAAGCTGCCATATCTATTCACCATAAGCAAATGTTGTCTTTTAACATATGGGGATTCTCCCAAGATCCATTAGCAATTCCACATTTATACACAATTACATCATGAAACGTTTTCTACAGTCCTGGAAATATAAAATGCAGACCTTGCAAAGTGTGTTCCCTTCAAATGAAAGGAAGTTGACAAAAGTCTTCAGAGAGTCAAAAGGTGGGATTGTTCACAGCATCCTTGCCTTTCCTGAGCAGTATTCTGAGTCTACAAATGTTGTTCCCCAAGGAAGTGCAGGGCAAGTTTTTGAAGAGTAAAGCGATGTTTTATTATAGTAACAGAAGCACAAATCTATCCTCTATGCTGTACAAATAATGAGCTGACTTTAGCCTGGGGAAAATATCTTCAGTGTAAGTGATGCTTATCATGAAAATATTGCAAATGTCACAATACAATATGTTAAGCACCGCAGTTAAAATATTGCTTGGCAGTCAAATTTACGCCCTGACTCTTATTAGCACAAATGAAAGTTATGCACAGCAGCAGTGCCCCCAATGAAAAGGGGCTGTTTGGAGAGAAAAAGGTAATTTTGATCACAACAAGCTGGCAAGTTAAGAATACCTGAGAACTAATTGCAATTTATAGCCTTCCATATCTTTTGGATTACAATTACTGGCTCTGCTGGCTTGGGCTGATGGGGGCTGTAGTCCAAAGCATCTGTAGTCCAAAGCATAACTCTCTCTAAAAAATTAAAATGTAATGTCTTATTTCTATTAGGGCTGCAAGAATTAAGGGCACCTGTTTATTTTTGGCTTGGATGTTATAGTGAATGAAAAATAAGTGATTGGTAGCTTTTGATTAATCTTCGCTCTAGGAAAACACAGAAAATGAGGCAAGGTGACTGCAGGACAGGCACGACGTCACATGAGTACCGCACTGCAAAACAACAAACCAGGCATGATGGGAGTGCGATAAAATGCTGGTGTGATCGAGCCCTTTGCACACTGCCCAGAAAGCTTCAGCTATTGGGCAGCGTAGAAATGTAGTAAATGAATGAATGAATAACTACTGTTTTCAGCAAAAAATGCTACTCCACTGTTCACAGATGGTGGTGAGACTTTCCTCTCTTCAGGGGTATGAAAAGACAATTTCAGAATTACATAGATGGCTTGGGAGGCACATTTGCCATGCTCCTCATGCTGCTCCAGTAATCTTTGTAGGAAGCAGTTGTACATGTTGAGTAGCCATGGACAACATTGCTTCCCATGTCAACATTGTCTGCTCATCCCCCCCCCCCCCGGACGCAAACCATTTATGAGCTGGTTGTAACGCTATCTGTGGCAGACATTCAGTTCTCAGATCACTATCAATAAATAATCATCTGACCTGAGATCTTCAGGTTTAATTTCCCCCCAGTTTGAGGACACAGTTTCAGCGCTCTCAAGCCCTTGATTTTATGGACATGATTCTCTATATGAATGGAAAGTTTTGCCATGGTGAGAAATCAGACTTTCAATAAAGTACTCTGCCAGGCAGCCTTTGCATCTGCACATGAAAGAGTTTAGCTTTCAGGAATGTGTAAATGTGGAAGATTATTTTTATCTCTAGTAAATTAGGAGAAAGAGAGTTGGAATCCTGGAAAGGAGAAAGAACCAGATGGGATGAAAACATCATCATTTCTGTTTCACTAAATGTGTTAATAAAACGTTACAGTTATTTTCATGGAGGGAGTTTTTTTATGGCTATGCCAACAATAAGTGCATTTATGTTCTCTTGCCCTACTTCTGCATTATCCTTTATTTATGTATTGGAGACTTTATAAGTAGCAATTGTTATCCTTTAACAGCCTTTATGTTGTAGTTGTCTATTTGGAGGCAAGAAATCAAATTAAGAGAAATAAAAGGCTCTTTTCAGCTGTGGAAGCCGTGCTCAATGAATTGTAGCCCCTGTTTTTATTTGATGCAAATTCAACGCTAAATATGTTAGAAGCTAGAAATATAGAACCACAAAATCATTGAATCTCAGAGTAGGAGGGACCCCCAGATGTCACAGAGCTGAGAGCCAACATGTTTGCAGACTTAATTTCAAACTGGGTGGGCTTTCCTCATCTTCCCAATTTGAATTCTGCAGGGTGACCTGTCGTTTATTTGGCTTCAGCTTGCCCTCATGTTTTTCACATCTTGCCCATGCAAATAAGTTTTTCTTGTGAAAGGAGAATGCTCATTCCTGAATTTCATTGACCTCGCTTGAGAGATTTGGATTCAACTTCGTTTTCAAATACAAGTAGTGCTGCAACATTTATTTGATTAAATGTTTTCTTTGTATTTAGAGGATGAATTCACATTTTACAGTAAGCACCATCTTAAAAGTACCATTCCAGACTGCGTGTGAGAAGGCGAGATGTCTCTTCTTTTTGTAAGGACTTATATTAAATTTTAAAAAACCATGCTTCCTTATTAATTAGAGATAACTTTTTAATCCTTTAACTAATTAAGCACTCATTTTTGTTAAACACACACATGCAAACAACACATTCTGTCTTAAGACTGTAACCAAATGCAGACTCTATGGCTTTAACATCAGCCACTTTTTTTCTTTCTTTCTCTCCTTTTGCTTTCAACATGCCTGATGAAGCATTCTGAAGAGCCCAAAAGCTTGCACACTATTTTTTGACTTTTGAGTTGGCCTAATAAAGGTATTATGCTAACATGAATTTTAGCATTTTTCTTTCAGAACATAAAAAGTAGCTACTCAAATATTCTGCTAATACACTGCTATGCAAGTTAATATTGAATATATCTAAAAGGATCTCTGTCTAGTTATATTTGCACAGTTAAAAAGTACCAACACAGATGGAGGAAAATGATGCCTCCTCTGTAATATATCCAAAAGGAGATCTTTGAACCTTGCTATGTATCTTGATGACCTTTGACTGCAAGGGCAGGGAACCTGTGTCCCTCCAGAGGTTGTTGGACCAAAAATCCCATCATTAGTGTCCATTGGCTATGCTGGCTGTGGCTAATGGGAGTTAGAGTCCAACAACATCTAGATGGCTACACACAAGTTCTTATTTATTTATTTATTTATTTTTACTTATTACATTTTTATACCGCCCAATAGCAGAAGCTCTCTGGGCGGTTCACAAAAATTAAAACCGTAGTAAAACAACCAACGGGTTAAAAGCACAAATACAAAATACAGTATAAAAAGCCCTGCCCCTCTGAAATCTCTTTGTCCCATTGCTAATCTTGTAACTGTGCCCCTAAAGCCATCGTTCATTAGGGTCCCACCTTCCACAGATCAGTTTTAATTCTGGCCAGCACTGAAAGAAGCCGCAAGAAGTTCCTTTGGAGGTGTGAATAACTAAAGAAAATCACTGCATAGTTCAGACATGTTTTCCAGCATGAACCCCTCCTCGCTGAACTTGAATAGTTTCAATCCGCCTTCTTCGCTCTCCTACGTGCTGTGAAATTGTACACTGGAAAGATGCTTGAGTTGACAGCATAGCCTTGCTACTTGAGCATCTTCTGAGATATGAAAATGTATTTCCTGTTTCGTTACAAGGTTTTCTTGCATTATACAACAACAATCCCTGCTGCATGGCAGGATGGCCATAATAAAAGTCTTTTGAGATGGATTAGACTCCTTGGTGCCACATCAGTGATTAATCAGCCTCAACAGGCATTTATTACTTTGTATACTACGGAACAGGAGAGACTGTCTCTTAAATATACTTGACTCTTTTGGTATCATGCAATTATACTGAGGAGCCCCCAAAACATATACAATTATTTTGAACTACTTCACTTGCAAGGAGCAATTGATCGTCAAGAGTCTCTTCTTCCTCTTGTTACACTGATTAACAGTTTTGGAGATATTCCCTGAAAGGAAAACATTTCCAAAAATAGATGATAGTTCTCATCTTAATATTTTAATTCCTTGAGGGTCCTCTATGTACTTAATGAAGCTCTGAGGGGCTTCCTCTTTCCTCCTCACATTTTAACCACACGCAACCATATTTTCAAGTGAGGCAAGTTAGACAAGACTGCTGCCAATGCCCTTACATGCTCTTCCATTACAACAGCCAACCTCCCCGTGGAGCGCCCATGTGAAGAAGTGACTTTGAGTAGCGGATAACAGAAAAGGCCTCATCCCCCCCCCCCATCTGTGTTGGTACTTTTTAACTGTGCAAATATAACTAGACAGAGATCCTATTGACATTTTTACTTGCTCTACTGCAACAAAGAGGTGATAACCTTAACCTAACACAGTATAAATGAAAACAAGGAAGTTAAGGAAACAGGTACAAAACAATTTTATATACTAAAATATAATGTTAAAAATAACATACACAGAGCATTTCACAAATACAATAATGCAACGAGACAATCAGAATGCTAGACAGAAAATGCTCAGTAAACTTGATCCATTTGGCCAGATGCGTTTCGACCCTTGGTCTTCCTCAATGGCCAGTTTGCCAAGTTGATTAGTACCGTGGATATTTTCTCCCGGAGCTGACTTAAAAGTTCCAAAAATTAAACGAAATCAGATGTCACTCCCCACAATATACAGTATGAGTCCAAATATTCAAAGGAAACCCATGGAAGGTATTCCAAACAGCCACTGCTCGCAAGCACGATAATGCTGGTATCTAAACCAAGCATTTCGCAGCTGTGTTTTTTGCAGATCCAGAAATTAGGAGTAACCGCTGTGTTCTGCCTCCAGAATGGCGACATGATGGCAACACGGGAAGACAGAAGCAGGAGACAACAGCTCAAAAGTGCTCCCAAAACCCTGGTGGGCGAGGCATCAAGACAACGCTGCTTTGGTAGCTGATTCCCTCAAACCCACAGCAACTCTGCTGCGAGGCAGAATTGATTATATGGCAGGAGGGAGTGCGGTCTAAAAACAGTAGCTCTGGCGGCCATTCGGCTTGTCAAGTGAACCTCCTGCCCTGTGTTCTCATGCTTACCCTGTACTTGGATCTGCCCCTAGCAATGCCCACTTGCTTAACCCGAACCAAGGCCACCACTGACAAATAAAGCCCTATGAAGAGAGACTGAAAGTACTGGGCATGTTTAGCCTGGAGAAGAGAAGATTGAGGGGAGACATGATAGCACTCTTCAAATACTTAAAAGAGTGCTTGTCACACAGAGGAGGGCCAGGATCTCTTCTCGATCCTCCCAGAGTGCAGGACACGGAATAACGGGCTCAAGTTAAAGGAAGCCAGATTCCGGCTGGACATCAGGAAAAACTTCCTGACTGTTAGAGCAGTGCGACGGTGGAATCAGTTACCTAGGGAGGTTGTGGGCTCTCCCACACTGGAGGCATTCAAGAGGCAGCTGGACAAGCATCTGTCAGGGATGCTTTAGGGTGGATTCCTGCATTGAGCAGGGGGTTGGACTCGATGGCCTTGTAGGCCCCTTCCAACTCTGCTATTCTATGATTCTATGAACACGGTGACTTCAGAGCAACTGAAAAAGTCACAGTAAAATGACTGTGAAGAAGGCGCAGTTTTGGGGTTGTGGGGGGAAGCCCATTGTGGCTGTGAGTTGGCTGCATCATATCAACAATACAGCGCCACTGCACAGCCATGACGGGGTATACAGGGCATATTGACAAGCCCCAGGAGGAATTGATGGGCACAGAAAGGTCAACAGGACAAAATGACACAGGAACAGTTGGGGATGGGAAGCAGGAGACAGGCTGAGAGAAGGGACAGATAAAAGGGGCTGTGGTGGAAAGAAGAAAAATAGCCAGGCGCGTAAGAAGGGCCATACTGGATCAGACCAAGGACTCATGTAGTGTAGCATTCTGTTCACAGTTTCCAACCAGCTGTCCACAGAAAACCCAAGCAGGACATGAGTGCAACAGCACCCTCCTACCCATGTTCCCCAGCAACTGGTGTACATAGGCATACTGCCTCTGATATTGGAGCAGCAGTGGTCCATTGCTTGGTGCAGTCAGGGCAATGCCTTCCCACCTGGCAGAGCCCCCCACCCAAAGCTCACGTTCTCTCTCCTGCCCCCCAGACCCAATGTTACTTGCATTCAACTCCGGTGTCAGCTTCAGAAGCAAGTCAGTCTTTGTGTCCCATCAAGTCTCCATCTGGCCGAGTCCGTTCTTTTCCTCCTGCTGTCAGCTGCATTCGCATGCAATCTCCTGGGTGTCTCCACTCCAGTGTAGCTTGCCCCTTGGGTTGTCCCCTGTATGAGCACATGCTCAGAAAAGAATTCAGAAAAGCCACCTTATTATTATTATTATTATTATTTATTTATTTATTTATTTATATAGCACCATCAATGTACATGGTGCTGTACAGAGTAAAACAGTAAATAGCAAGACCCTGCCGCATAGGCTTACATTCTAATAAAATCATAATAAAACAATAAGGAGGGGAAGAGAATGCAAACAGGCACAGGGTAGGGTAAACAGGCACTGGGTAGGGTAGAACTAACAGTATAAAGTCAGAACAAAATCAAGTTTTAAAAGCTTTAGGAAAAAGAAAAGTTTTTAGCTGAGCTTTAAAAGCTGCGGTTGAACTTGTAGTTCTCAAATGTTCTGGAAGAGCGTTCCAGGCATAAGGGGCAGCAGAAGAAAATGGATGAAGCCGAGCAAGGGAAGTAGAGACCCTTGGGCAGGCGAGAAACATGGCATCAGAGGAGCGAAGAGCACGAGTGGGGCAATAGTGTGAGATGAGAGAGGAGAAATAGGAAGGAGCTAGACCGTGAAAAGCTTTGTAGGTCAACAGGAGAAGTTTATATTGGATTCTGAAGTGAATTGGAAGCCAATGAAGAGATTTCAGAAGTGGAGTAACATGGTCAGAGCGGCGAGCCAAGAAGATGATCTTAGCAGCAGAGTGGTGAACAGAGACCAACGGACTGATGTGAGAAGAAGGAAGGCCAGTGAGAAGAAGGTTGCAGTAGTCCAACCGAGAAATAACCAATGCATGAACAAGAGTCTTGGCAGAAGAGACAGACAAAAATGATCGAATCCTGGCAATATTATACAGGAAAAAACGACAGGATTTAGCTACTGCCTCAATATGAGGAATAAAGGAGAGCGAGGAATCAAATATAAAGCCAAGACTACGAGCTTCCTTGACTGGAGTAAGTGTAACATCATTGACAGTAAGAGAGAATGAGAGATGAGGAGAAGGTTTAGGAGGAAAAACAAGCAATTCAGTCTTTGCCATATTAAGTTTCAGACGACGATGAAGCAACCAAGCTGAGATACCTGAAAGACATGCAGAGATACGATCGTGAACATCAGGAGAAAGATCCGGAGATGAAAGATATAATTGTGTATCATCGGCATAGAGATGATATTGGAGGCCATGAGATTGAATAAGATTACCCAAGGGCAACATGTATAAAGAAAACAACAACGGACCAAGCACCGAGCCTTGCGGAACCCCTACTGAAAGGGGAAAAGAAGAAGACGAGCTGCCATTAGCCAACACGCTGAAAGAGCGACCCGCTAGATAGGAGGCAAACCAGTTATAGACAGAGCCACAAAATCCAAGGTCATGAAGGGAATCTAAAAGAAGATCATGTTCAACCGTGTCAAAGGCTGCAGTTAGATCAAGGAGAATAAGACCGACTTAGCAAGGCATACAGGGAACATTCTGCCAGATTCCCCCAGTTTGGTCCTGATTGGTTCCCTCCCTGCCAATCAAGACACTGAGGACATCACAGCTTGTTTCTTAGCGGGGGCATTGCTTAGCAGGATGCCCCAAGCCAGTTGCTTTGCTTCATGCATGGTGCATTCTTTCTTTTGACTGTGGGAAAGTAGGAGTGGACTACAAATTGAATATGTCATTGTTTGGACCCCCACTGTAAAATTCTTTAAATGAGGCAGTGCGGTTCGCACAATAAAAGTCCAGTCTGGAACCACTTACTGAGAAATTTAAACTGAAGAGCGTGTGTTTGCTTGTGCAGCTGTGTGTGTGGGGGGGGGCATCTGGTAAGCCACATGGCCTTGTAAGAGCTCCCCGAGGACTGCCATTTCTGCAGCTCGTTCCTTTGCTTTTGCTGTAGCCTCCCCCTCTCTCTCCCCTTCTGACCCTCCCTTCCCTACAACCAACTGATGCTGAGCATGCAGGATGCTGCTGCTTCATCTGCACTGCCCAGTTGTTCCCAATACCAGATGGGAAAAGAGGCCGGGATTCACTGCTCCCACCACATGGCACCTCCTCCTACTCTGATAAGCCTGGTTTGGCAGGACAAAGATGCACCAATAGCAGGTAACTGTGGGTAGCACACTCAGGACTGCCTGGTAAAGCAGTGGCAATGATTAGTGCATGTCGTGCCAACTAGTGTTGGCAAGTGTTGAGAAGAGGTGGCGGCAGCTGTGGCAAGTAATAGGGAGGTGGAGGCTGTCATGACAGGAACCACCCAATCTCAATGTACATATGGGGACCAGGAGGTTCTGGTGAGATATTAAGGGAGGTCAAAGGGGTGTTGTCGATTTCCGTATTCTTGCAGCCTCTCCATATGCTTGGGACTGGTTGCCCTGGACTTTGCTATACCACTCCCTAGTATGTTTGAAGCATTTTTCTTTATTTGCCTTGCTCCTATGGTAGACAGTGAAATAGCCCTGCAATAAGTGAAATAGGCATGCAATAAATTGGCTTCTGGAAGGTAAATTATTAAATAAATGTAAAATAATCGGGAATACAAAATTAATATTCACAGCATATCATCAAACCATTTTGTATGTTTGTATAGTGTTTTTTTCTGTGATGATTCACATGCCTCATAGGAAGATATCCTGGTGACAAATAAAAAATACACATACACCCACCCCACAGATAGATAGATAGATAGATAGATAGATAGATAAATAAATAAATAAATAAATAAATAAATAAATAAATAAATGGGACCATATTGGGGAAATTCTGGAGTTCCTTTGCATCAACATTTGTTTTATGGGACTTCACACAATCCTAGAAGTGAGAAGATGATTTTACAGACAGCTCTTCTGATCAGGCCTTTGAGCATTCTCCAGGGAAATGAATTTCCCAATGAAGATAATCCTTTAACATTCTGAGCTAATCTATGCACAAGATGGTATTAAACTCCAAGGAGACATTAGAGCCTTTTTACTCAGGCAAAGAAACGCTGAAATCTTGCATCATGTGAAAAACTCTGTTGTTGTTGTTGTTGTTACCCTATCAACATTTTATGGAAAAAAGAAACCTTGCTCAGATGTGTCCACTTGGGTAGGCATTATGGCTTAGCGGACTGTTCTAGTGTGGGATAGAGACCTTGGTTTAATAGCTGTAACACTGATCTTAAATATTAAGTCCTCATTTTCTCTTTTAGTTTACCCACCAAAAGGAAACAGGAATAATCTGTATCCTATT
The DNA here is from genome assembly GCF_023053635.1 of Elgaria multicarinata webbii. Taxonomy (NCBI): domain Eukaryota; kingdom Metazoa; phylum Chordata; class Lepidosauria; order Squamata; family Anguidae; genus Elgaria; species Elgaria multicarinata. Next base: position 74,352,722 of record NC_086178.1, on the reverse strand, counting down.
GCCAACACAGGGAGCTCCACTCTCTCTGGATGTCACACATACCTCTGACACACTTAGGGCTAAACTACATGCTTTGACAAATATGTATCATACAGGTGAATAGAGAGCATACAGGGGTGGTGGGCGGCAATATAGTTTCTTTCTGAAGTGGTGAATATACGAATAAAACAGTAAAAAAATCAAAAGATTTAAAACCAGCATATTAAAAAAATTCAATTTAAAACAAAATACAAATAAAAACAGTGGCTGGTCAGTTGGGGAATGCTTCCTAGAAAAGAGCTGTTTTCAGGAGGTGCCCAAAGCAGCACAGTGTTGGAGCCTGCCTGACCTCCAGGGGCAAGGAGTTCCAAAGAAAAGGGGCCACCACACTAAAGTCTTTTCTCCTGGTGGACTTCAGTCAGGCCTTGTAGAACCACCAAGGGCATGCCCTCTAATGACCTCAGTGACTGGGCAAGTTGGTAAGGGAGAAGGCGTTCTCTCAGGTATCCTGGTCCCAAGTTGTTTAGGGAAAAGCAATGGAGTGGCAAGATCAAAACCTCCCCAATGTGTGCATGCTGGTCCTGATCTGGATTGGGGCCCCGTACCGTCACTTGAAGATAGAAAATAATATACGAATCATCTGCACACTAAGTGCTTAACTTAGCATGTAGTGCAGCCCTTAGTTTTTGTGTGGTTTCAGACCTCACTGTCCATATATTAACAAGCTGAGTCAATGAAGCTGTAAGAGGCCAGAAGGCTTACTTCAGATATGCTCCTGGAAGTCTTACCCAGATGGCAGTAACAAAAAGGGACACAAACTTTGGCAAAAGAAATGCAACTATACAATAAGAGATGCAAAAAATAATAATTGAGAAGCATATCACTAAAAAAATAAGATTAACAATATTTAAAAAAAAACACATCAGAAGCAGGGATCTGATTAAAAAGGTGGTTGAACCATCAGACAACAAGGTGTGCCAAAGAAGAAGAAGGAGATTGCAGGAAAGCTGGATGAATTACTTGTATCTGTTTTTACTGTGGAAGATGTAGGGAAAATACCCATGCCTGGACTGATTGTTTTCAGGGAGAGAGCCTGAAAAACTGGGGCAAATTGTGCTGTCAAGAGATTACGTTCTAGGCCACATTGACAAATATATATTTTTTTTTTAAAATCACCAGGTCTGGATGGTATCCATCCAAGAGTTCTTATAGAACTCAAATGTGAATTTGCTGATCTTCTAACAAAAAAAATGTAAAGCAGTCAATCTAACACCATTTTTTTAAAATGGAACTCTAAAAGACTTCACCAACCTTTTAGAGTTCTTCAAGTGCACACAACCAGGAGGACAGTGGTATTCTGGCAGACATTGTTCAAATTGGGTAAATAGGCAATAAAATGGGCAAAGTGTAAAGTGATGCGCACTGGGGCAACAAATCCTAACTTCATATATATACTGATGGATTTTGAGCTGGCGGGGATTGACCAGGAAAGAAATGTGGGGATGGCCACTACTTTAGATTACTTTAAAAGGAAATTAGACAAATACATGGAGGCTATGACTATTAATGGCTACTAGTCATGATGGCAAAATGATACCTCCAGAATCAGTGGAACCATGTCAGTTGCTGGGGAACAATAGTAAGAGAGTGCTATTGTCCTCATGACATATTTTGGGGTTTCCCATAAGCATCCTGTTGCCCAGTGTGAGATGCTGGACTAGATAGGCCTTTCTTCTGATCCAAAATGTCTCTTCTTATATTCTTAAATTTCCCACTCAAGCAATTTAGCCGGATTGTTCTGGGACTTACGCATGACAGACAGGTTTGGGGAGACCACTCTAAAACAAGCATTGATATAAGATATTCTGGTTCAGGACTAAGAAGTAGGATTAATTATTGTATCTCTATACTTTTTATTAAAAATTGTGCTGGACATTGTTAGTGTACTTCAACTATGAAGAATGGTGTCCCACTTCTGATAATTAATGACAGTTCAAACTTCATTGTCTGGAACCTGTCTGGTTCTTGTTATACTGGGCATTGAGCCTAATGCAGACATCGTTAGCATGACTTAGGCCCAAGCCAGTGTCAATATTCTGTCTGGCTTCCCTGGCTTCCATTGGATTTATTTGGCATTATTACTATTACTCATTCAGCACTTTCGGCTTGCTTTGTGACTAGGAAGACCCTATGTTGAGTTCATCAACGGTGGGTGGTGGATTCATACAGGAGGCCCTCAAGGAAAGCTGGGGACCTCTTCCCTGAGCTTCTGCCTCTCCGGACTCAAGTAGCTTTATTGCTTCATTGCCTTGCTTCAGCCCTTTCATTGTGACCAATCAGTGTTATTTCAAATCTCTAGTATATACACTTTCTCTTACTGTTAGCAAACTTCGTACAACAAAGCACTTAGTGTATTGAGGTAATATAGATGCCAAATACTTGCTTCTGTCCCTGCTTTATTCACGAGCCCTCCCAAGACTTTTCCTGGTTTCTTAGCTACATTAATTCCACTGCTGTCTCTTGAAATATGATGTGCTGTAGTGTCCCAGCCTTCAACCCAACAACTCTGCCAGAAAAGACCCAATCTAGTGAAGATCTAGCTCTGCCTCCTCCTCACTTCAGAGCAAGTGTAAGGGTGGAAAGTCTTCAGATCCTCGGTCCCGTCCCACCCCCAGCAGTTAGGCTTGACAAAAAATCCCCTTGGAGCCAGTGGGAAGCTTTCCCCCCACCTCCAAGACTGACATGTGGGAGGCAATTTTGGGAGGCTTTTGCAGAAGGAAGTATGTATTTATGTATGTGTATGAATGTATGTGAATGGGGGAAGTGAATGGATGGCTATGTATGGAAGGAGTGGATTTGTGCCTTTTGCACCACTTGTTGCTGCCCCCAGAAAGTTACCTACAAGGGAATGGGGCCCTTTGGGATGAAAGAAATTCCCTGCCCTGCGCGAATGGTATGTATATTACCCATCATTTATTGTGCTCTTAATTGGAAAAGACATCTCTAGTTTGACTCAATCCACTTTGAAGAATGCATCTAAAGTTTGTGACATTATGGGTTTTTCATAGTTTACACTAGTAAACTAGGCTTTCCACAGATGGCAAAGTTTTGGTCTTGGCTCACTAAATCTCCTCTTCTTGAGTTATTGTAGAAAAGATTTTGTGTGTGTGTGGAACGCAAATGTTCACAATGCATCATGACAGAGTAAATAACAAAAATATATATTGAGCTATGCATGTGCCAGTGCTCATATTATCTACTTTTAAAAATCCAAACAAATGCTTTCAGTTGGCAAACAATATAATGATCTCAGATACATTTCAGGAAATTATATTTAATATACTTTACAGAGACAGGAGAAGAACAGTTTAACCAAGATAGCTGCTCTGAACTATATTTAACCTCCACTGTACTCAATGGAATATTTCCACATAAGTTATGGTTTTTAATCTAACTTAAACCATTATGTACATAGACACAATGTTTTTGCTATTCTAATAACCCCCATCTTAGTCTTATCAACTCTTTTTTTAATCATCTTCTCCCAAGACAGCACACTTCATATAAACTTGTACAATGTCTCACATTTTATTCTTCTCTTCATTTCTTTGCAAGTCTAGTACTGTATTTTATTTTATTTTTAAACTGAAGCCTTAATTGGATTTCCCTTCACAGATCTAAAACATACTGGCCTGCCTGGGGCTGGATCTACAACCCTCTACCAGGGAGTGTGTATTGTTGGCTGCTCATATTTCATTTGCATTGGATACTTTCCAAGGATTTGCACTTAGTCCGCTGCAATCCTGATTAATATTTTACATATATTTTACTAGCACTTTAAATGAAGTTTTCTTCCTGAGAAGATCAATTACTGAATGAAAGATATTGAAACCTTATTATTCCAATAATTCATCCAGATAAAATTTAGCATGTGTACGAAGTTAATAATATGACATTAATGGCCATCGTTTACGATGTACGTTAACTACCCTGTCTTTCTGTCACGTAACTATGTGTAAGCTGCAACTAGTTACAATATGGTTATAATGTCATATGCAAGGGTCTGTGTAGCATGACGTAGTTTCATACATTCTTAATATTTGCTTGCAATTCTCTTTCCCTCACAGAGCTCAAAGTACTTAAGAAAGTTAGATGATAGTCTAACACACTCTTACATATATGGGCCAAAGTAAACATTACTTTAAATGTATGTCTAGCAGCTACATCTTTTTCTCATTTTTAATCTAAAGTGGTCATAGGGATCCTAATCTGGATTGGGATCCTATTATGGAGGGGTAGGTAGGGTGACCATACGGAAAGGAGGACAGGGCTTCTGTATAATTAACAGTTGCATAGAAAAGGGAATTTCAGCAGGGGTCATTTGTATGCATGCAGCACCTGATAAAATTTTCTCATCACAACAGTTAAAGTTGTAGGAGCCCTGCCCTCTTTCAAGATATGGCTGCTAAATGCAGATTTAAAATAATGTCTGATTTGGCCCTATGTAGCAGGGTATTTGTGGGGCAGGGATAGGGAATTGTCCAAAGACACACACTTTGTGTGGACCACATCAACACGGAGAAACAGTGACCCTGTTCAGACGACGCACTAAGCCACAGTGGTTAAGGATTTTGAGCTAAACATTATGGCTTAGCGTGTCATGTGAACCATTCCTAACCATAGTGGTTATATAAACATGGTTTAAACATGCTCACTAACCATTTGCAGCAAAATTGTTAGCAGCATAACCTCAGCTTAGTGCGTTGTCTGAACAGGCCCAAAATATTCTGAGAAGAGATGGAAGGAGTGCCTCAAAAGAACATTTAGCCCCAAAGCTCTTGCAATGCATGTCTACTCAGAAGTAAGTCCCATTGAGTTCAGTGAGACTTGCATCCAGGTGTGTAGGGCTGCAGTCTGAACTTGATGGGACCTACTTCCGGATTGCACTGACCCTGATCAGAGGACATGCTAAGCCATGGTGGTTAAGCATTTTGAGCTGAACATCATGGCTTAGCATGTTGTGTGAACCATGACCTAGTGTGTCATGTGAAACATTCCTAACCGTGGTGGCTGCACAACCACGATTTAAACACATTAACCATTTTCTGCAAAAGAGTTAGCAGCCTAACTATGGCTTAGCATGTCATCTGAACAGGCCCACTGTTAAGAGTCTTTAAATCTGGGATGGGGAATCTTCTTTCTATGAGGAGCAATTGGTCCACATAAAATGTGGCATGGCTGATGGTGGGCGAAACCAGAACCAAACATAGGGAAAGTTTGCAACATTGCATTTCTCTCTTTCTGTATCACCCCATCTCTCTCTCTCTCTCTCTCTCTCTCTCTCTCTCTCTCTGCCATCTCACCAGAAATTAGGCACAGGGTACATGAAATTAGGGTGAGGATTGCATGTTGCCCACAATTGAAGTTCCTCATCCCACCTTTAAAAAGTCCTGATAAGAAGCTATGTTGCTTTGAACTTTTGAAAGGAGCCAGCATAGGATCTATCCTGCAGGGCTAGCTCAAAGTTTACTTTTCGAATTTGGACACTAAAAAGTTCCAAATAGTAAAATACTTGCATGGATCAATTTTTGTGAATGGAATCTGCATCTTTAACATTCCCCACAAGAAGGGGCAAGCAGGAATTATTTTTAAAAAACATGTTCCTGCACTTCCATATTTGTTGTAGGGAAATCCATCTGCTAGTGCTCCAGTGCACAGGTGCCATTTGCAGTTGAGAGCACCGTGCACATATTTGCCCATTTAAACTATTGTACATTTTGCACTTGAGTTCAAAATGTCAAGTATGAATTGGCTCTTGACTCTCTCTCCATGTAGCTGCTTCCAGTCCACTCAGAAAAAAGGATGACGTTTGCCAGTGTCATTTCTGGCATACAGCCTTCCCAACTCCGGTGCTCTCTAGATATTTTGGACTACACGTCCCATCACACCCAGCCAATAGGGTCATTGGGCTGGGGGTGACGAGGATCATGTTTTACACTGGAGCGCATGAGGGCAACCTGTGACCTGCATGGGGCTGATGGGGATGGATTCTCCCCTGCGGCCAATGGGTGCTTTAGCCCTCCTCCTCTTCCCCTCTTCCCCCAAAGCCGGCCCTTTTCTCACTCTAGCTTATTATACTCTGTGGTTTCTCAAGAGTAACATTCTTGAGAGAAAAACCACAACATATGGAGGGCTAGATTGTCTTCTGCTGTTCTAGCCCATGGTACACCATGGTTTCTCTTGACATCATGGGATATAGCAGGCAAGAGTGGCCGGGAGAGGAAAGCCAAGGATGGGAAGTCATGAGAGATAGGCAGCTTTTAACTCTTATGTCCTCCAAGATCTTGATGAGGGAATGGGGAATATGTGTGTCTCTGTGTGAAGCAGTGCATGGGGGAAGACTTTGTGTGTGTTTAGGAGGGGGAGGGGGGAGCCAAGGCCTCGCCCACTACTGTTCCTGCCCACAGCCACTGCTGGCATGCAGTCCATGACCTGCTGCCCACTGCCACAAGAGAAAAAAGGTGGCCCAGCCTTGCTCTAGAGTAAGTGCAGGGGCTTCAATCTGAATTGGGACCCTAGCATGTGGATGGGGGCTTTAACCCTTTCCCCCTGCTGTGGTCCAATCAATATCACCCTCTTCCCTGAACATATTGCTAAATTGTAATCCATTTGCATTAATGTTCATAGCAAAAAAGTGACTATTACTATCAATACAAATTTTGGGGAAATTGATTCCTGATCATAATATAATCAGGTAATAGGGAAGCTCAAAGCTGATAAAAAGGAACTAGTCATTTTGAAACCTATTTGCTTGAACCAACCTCTCCAGATCTTTCATGTCCGGACACATGGGAAGTCCCAACCCCAGCACAATAGCAGGACTTGTACCAGTAGAACAATTTGAGGAACAAATCCAGGTGTATGAAACTCACCTTTTGCTCAACTCAGGATCAACCAGTTACTATAAGATAGATATTAATAATAACTTGTTTATTATCTTGTCTCAAAAACCCTGTTATTAAAAAAATACATCAGACCTATGCTGCAGACTCCTGAGAAACAATAACCCAGCTGGAGTGTGAAAAAGTAAATATTTTTAAACACCTCTTTGATGTTATATATTCTAGTTTGGGAGGGGGGGCAAAAATACTCAGTTACTTCCTCAATAACTCCACAATGTAATTCTCTGTCCTCTCTGATAATAATGTGATATTAAGTTATAGTCCTATGATGAATGAAAGTGCAGCCCTTTTCAAGTGCTCCCCCTCAAGAGTCTGACAATTACATGAGGGGGGAAAGGGAGGCTGTACCCATTGGCAGCACCCACACATAGCTCCTGGCCTACTATCTATGTATATTGGGGGGGGGGCTTGTCCGCAGAAGGGAGACCATCCTTCCTGCATAGGCTCCCTTGGAGAACCCTCCATTTGAGGGGGAATGCCAAATAGCATTTTGCCCTGGCAACTCACTAAACTGATGTTTTCGTTCCATGCAACAGCTTCTGCTTGCAGGTCAGTTGCAAGCGGGCCCCTTTAAAACACTTCCACAATGTTTACTATTTTTTTGATCATGAGCATGTGCACAACTGTTTGGGAATATTTTCTGCCTTAGTTTGTGGGGCTGAGGGTGGTGCCCAGATCTTCATACATATCAATAGGGAACACACAAAGCAGGTCCATGATCACAGCTAGAATGTGGAACTAAAAGAAACACAGGAAGGGATGTTATAACTACAGGAAAAGGTGGTGTTTGGTGTTTTTTTGGTCTATTCTTCAACTTCAGGTCATTCTCCAACTTCACTCACCGAGTAAGTCACATCTTTTGCCATCTGACCCCCCAACATCTCTATTTTCTGTCTGTCTTTGAATTCCTGGCTAATTAGGTGACTCTGCATTCCCTATGAGCCTGGCCTTTTGTGCAGAGTTTGTAATTAGAGTGGCTGTGCAGTGCTCTATTAATTGCAAGAATTGTGATTTTTAGATTAATGAGTTAATTGCTAATATCTGCTTACAACATTCCCTCAAGATGTATTACATTACAGTAAATAAAGCTCATGTGTGGGATAGAAGACATCAAAAGGAAACTGTCATGATCTCCTTAGATACTGTTAGATGGTTAATTTAATATTTATTCACAATACAATATTTATACAATGTGACTTTTTTTTCCAAGTCACAAATGCACAATACATTGACCCTGTTCAGACCACATGCTAAGTCACAGTGGTTAAGGATTTTGAGCTAAATATTACAACTTAATATTGCCGTGTAAACCACTTCTAACCATGGTGGCTACTTAACCATGGTTTAAACAGGTTCACTAACCATTTGCTGCAAAGGGGTTAGCAGCCTAACCATGGCTTAGTGTGTCATCTGAAGAAGCCCATTGTTTCACTGGGATGAATGAAGCAATTTTGGCAGGAAGGTTGTTGCCCACTGTTGTCTTTCATATCACAGAAGATGTAGCATATTTTCCACCTTGATAGGCTATCCATTCATGACTTTAAGCAAGAGTGCAGAAACTCTTCAGTCCTCGGACTGAATTCCATTTCAGAGGAGCTCTTGTGGGGCAGGGCTGCAGTCCCATCGGTGGTGGGCCTGAAAGCAAGATGGGTGTGGCCCAAAATACCAGCATATTGTAGCTTAAACCTATTACTGCCAGTAAGATCATCCTCAGGGGAGGCATTTCAGCCTTTTAGAATGCTGAAGGGGTGGGGTCAGCAGAAGGCATGTGGCCTTCTGAGGACACTGGAGAGCCCAAAGCTGTGCACTTCTGCTTCAAAGGAAACAGTATAAAATGGATGGCATCTGACCAATGAGTTCAATACAAAATGTAATGTAGTTTTACTATTCAAATCTCCTGCATCTGTCTAGTATCACCATACATTCTAGGTTCCAATACATTTTTTGACCTGTACCCTCCCTCTTCTATTTTTATTCAGATGTCTTCAATTGAATTTGTCAGGGATCTGAGATATCATTGTATGTGTGCAGGGGGTGGGGGAAATTGGACCATATTAAATGCCCACATGGACTGCTCACCTTTATCTTGCATTTGACAGAAAAGATAGCAGATTCAACAGTTTTCCCAGCCACCTTGATAGGATAGCCATTCTATGCTTCAAGGGCAACTCATTTAGTCACCTCCCCATGAACTCTGCATTAGACACCCTCAAATTGTTATACTACTGCTTATTTCCCCAGCAAGAAGCAAGAGGGACTGATTCCCAGCAAGTTTCCTGGAGGAAACCTGGAGATTGATCTTGAGCCTTGCTTTGAAGGAGTTCTTTTTTTTTCTGTGTCACCTTCAGAATTGCTATGTGGGATAGGAAAGTGGGCTTTTGCATGCTCATGGAAACACACACCCCATCTTAAAACAAACAAAGATAGTTGATCCATGATGGGAGGAAAATCCTAAATCTACAAGTAGGGAAAGAAACAACCAAAATGCAACAAAAGAGTGTGCAAGCTTTCGAGTTTTTTAGAACTTTTCACCAGGTTCGATGGTAAGATTGTATGGTGCAACTACTGTGTACAGTCATCACACCTAAGAAAGGACATTGTAGAGTTGGAAAAGAGCAACTGAAATCATCAAGGATCTGGAGCAACTCCCCTATGAGGAAAGGTTACAGTGGGCGAGGTCGGACAATCGCAGCGAGAGAAACAACCCACATGGCTGCCTCCCACCCCACAACCGCCATTTGCATTCTTCACCATGATGCAGCATGGATTGGTGTCGTACCCACCTTACAACCACTACTCCACATCATAGCTTGTATGGCGGGAACAACTTCCCTGGCCAGCTTCACGCCAGGTTTGGACATGCCAACATGCCCTGCATTGGCATGCCTGGGGTAGGGGTGAGGGTAGCAGCCATAATGGCTGCTTTTCTCACTGCTGTAGTCCAAAACCAGTCAATATCTGGGATTGCTAAGCTTAGAAAAATGGTGAGCATGGGGAAACACGATAGAGGGATACAAAATTATGCATGGTTTGGAGAAAGTGGGTAGGGAGACATTTTTCTCCCTGTCTCAGAATACCAGAACCCAGGTCATCTCATGAAGCTGATTGGTGGGAGATTCAAGACAGATAAAAATGAAGTACTTCTTCAAACAGCACAGTCATAGAATCATAGAATAGTAGAGTAGGAAGGGGCCTATAAGGCCATCGAGTCCAACCCTCTGCTCAATGCAGGAATCTACCTTAAAGCATACCTGACAGATGGTTGTCCAGCTGCCTCTTGAATTCTTCAAGTGTGGGAGAGCCCACGACCTCAAACTATGGAATTTGCTACCACAAGACATAGTAATGGCTGCCAATTTGGATGGCTTTAAAAGGAGGTTGGACAAATTCCTGGAGGAGAAGGCTATCAGTGGCTACTAGTCCTGATGGCTGTATGCTGCCTCCAGTATCAGAAGTAGAATGCCTGTGTAAACCAGTTGCTGGGGAACTTGGATAGGAGGGTGCTGTTGCGCTCAAGTTCTGCTTGTGTGTTTCCCATGGGCAGCTGTTTGGCCACTGTGTGGACTGTGAACAGAATGCTGGACTAGATGGACCCTTGGTGTGATCCAACGTGGTTCTTCTTATATTCTTATGATACAAAAACTCAGGGTGGGGAGGGGAATGTACAATGACAAAAATAGTAAATTTATACTGACATATTTCTTCCACGGTGTTTTGCGAATTGATTTTTTGTGTTTAAAGGAATTTTCCATCCAGTCCTAATGTTTACTTAGATGTAAGTCACACTTTGTTTCATGGAATTTGCAGGGAAATATGTATAGGATTGTGGTGTTAAATTGACTGCAAGTTTCTAAAAAGCTCTGTTGAACCTGTCTTGTGCTATGCATGACATGTGTGAATGTCACAAATGTGGTATAGAAAGTAGAAGAGGAAATTAATGTGCGTTGTTCTCACCAATATAGGTTCTTGATTCACATTACAGACCAATTTATGGGAAAGCTAGTTTAAGCCTTACATGTGATATTGCTTGAAAGAAAAGGAATACTGATTTGAGGATGTGAGGAATATGAAGCTATTAGTGAGCACAATTTAAACCTAGCACAGGTCATTAAAAAAAGCACATATTTTTCTAAACTGCAGATCTCTCTCTATTTTATTCCAAACCCCTTTTCTCATCATTTGCCTAATGCCCTACTTTAGCAAATTTGCACATTCCTAATTCCTAGGTAATATCATTTGGACCCTGTTACCTTAATTTCCTATATGATTGCGCTTGATCTGAAAATTGTGTATATGTGTCAGTTGAATCCTGCCCCTCCTCCAAGAAACTCAGAGCAGTGTTTTGTCATCCATCCAACTCTGTGAGGTAGATGAGACCCAAAGATAGTGACTTATCAAAAGCCCCTCCCAGTCAACTTCATAGCCCAGCAGGGATTTGGACCCAAGATCCCCACCTCTACTCTCGGTACCGCACCACACTGGCTCTGTTCCTGCAATTTTGTACATACTCTAGCTGTAAAAATATCAGCTATACAAAACTAACTGAACAATCTTGATTTCCATGATTTGCTCCTATTTATAGAATATGTGAACTGGTTGGACATGAGCCAGAAATAGAAATGGACTGAAAGGGCAGAGAATGCTGCAAACTCTGCAATTCCATGATTACTTGTATGCAAATAGCGTAGTTGTAGCTAATCAGCCAACAATACGTTGTGACTGTAGGCCTGGTCGAAAGCTGAAATAATCCAGCAGGAGGCTAGAGAAGCCTTCCCTAACCTGGTGCCCTCCAGATGTTGTTGGATGACAACTCTGGCTATCTGAAAGACCATATTCTCCCTTACGAGCCTATCCATCCACTGAGATCTTCAGGGGAGGCCCTTCTCTCGGTCCCACCACTATCAAAGGCACAGCTGGTGGGAAAGCGGGAGAGAGCCTCCTTGGTAGCTGCCCCGTGGCTCTGGAACTCCCTTCCAGGGAAGCTAAAATGGCTCCCCCTCTAGTGTGTTTCCGGAAGCAGGCTAAAACTTTTCAGTTCCAGCTGGCATTTCGGGGGTAGTTTATGTGTTGTTTACATATTGGGTTTATATTGTTGCATGTTTAATTTTTTTTTTAATTTTTGTATATCTCTATCTGTTTTAACTGCACATGTTTTAATTTGTAAAGCCACCTTGAGTCCCAGTATTAAGGAAAAGGCGGGAAATAACAACAACAGCAACAACAACTCCCAGCATTACGGACCATTGGCATGCTAGCTGTGGCTCATGGGAGCTGAAGTACAAAACACCTGAAGGCCATTGGGTTGGGGAAGGCTGGTCTAGAGAAAATAAGTGGTCACTTCCATGGCATAATGGCAAGCTCTTGCGCCATACTTTCACAAATCAGAAGTATGGTCCGAAGAAAAATAGTGGGCTGGAAGGAAGGTCATATTCACTAGTTGGCTAGTGATATTTAAAAACATGGAACTGTAAGATACAAAGGTCCCCAGTGGATCATCTAGTCAGACAGGGCATGCAGCAGGGTAAAGTGACCAGCTACAGGCAGCACCATGAGTAGAGGAATCCGTAAATGTGAGAATTGGTGTTTGAAGGGTACAAGTTTTTTTTAAAGGATTGTCCCTAGCTGGGGTAGTGGTGGTGGCATCTGGGCACCTCTTCAGGTAGTAAGTTACCTTGGCACAGCTGTGGATCTTGTCCAAAACCTGGCGCCACAAAGCCTAAAGGACTGCCACAAGGTTGGTGTCCAACCTTCTTCTTGGAAACCTTCTAAGGCTTAATTTGTATCAGCCTCCAAAAGGAGTGAGATAGTCCTGGGTTCAGCAGTATTAGGAGCCAAGTCCTGAAATACATGACATAATATGGTTCAGCCTTCCCCAAATTCATTTCCTTCTATCCCCTCAGAGATAGGACAAAAGGTTGCCCATTTAGGAATTACAGTGACGGTTTCCAGAAATACACACACACACACAAGCCTAGCCCCCCTTTTCCAAGTTTAGCCCCATGCCCCCCCTCTGAAAAATTGAGAAGTCTACGCTCATGAATTCAGTTCATGCAATAGACAACATTCAACATGTGGTGCTTGGTTCCTTGGCTGATGTGATAATAATCACATGACAAAAGCTATTTCAAACTGAAAAGTTATAATTGTGTGGCTAAGGCCTTAGCTGGACCTAAGGATTATCCCAGGCAAATGGAGGGGTCGTCCCTGCCTGATCCCAGAATCCCCTGTGTGTCATTTTGATGCACAGGGATGATCCCAGGACAATCCCGGGATATAGGCCTGGTCTAGCCATGGCCTAAAATAATTTGGCCTAAAATAATCTGTAAAATCCCATAGAGATGGAGTATTTCTCTCCTTTCTAATCTACCTGATCTAAGTGAGCACTGCTTTACACAAGATGACTCCCCATTGAGATACAAGTTCAGTGTAGGAAACCACATGTCTACCAAGTCCATAACACTTGTATTTTCTCCATTAACCCCTTTGTGCTATCTTGAGGAAAATCTGCTTCTTGAGCTTTGCCCAGGTCTTGTGGTAGGGCTCCTGGAGTGCTCCACCCCAACTCCAGTCCTAATCCTACTTTTCAGGCAGAGCCAACTTCAGAAATTTAGAAATAATAGACCATCTGGGAATCCCTCAACCAGCCAGTATGAAAAATGCCAAAAAAGAAAGGGGAAAAAAGCACCCCCAAATCCTCTGACCAAATGGTGTATCTTAATGACAGCTTCACTATTCGCCATACAAGTGCTGCCCAGGAACAGTGTCCATCTACAAATGTCTTGGGCTATTCACAAAAAAGTATTCCTTTATATTCTGCATTACTCCAGAAAGCTACGTTAGATCCATACTCACAATCACTAATGGAGGTTAGAATCCCCATACGTATTTACTAAGGGTGTGTCAAAACATTTTGACATTATCATTGTGTTTGCAACAAGATGGGTAATTGCAAATGAATTAAGACTAAAGGGAAAGCAAGATTATGCTGCATGGTTATTTGTTTTGTTCCATTTTTTCAGTGGGCCCCATTAGCTGCAGGGGGTTCTAGTAATGCCACCTTTGGAATTGGCCAAGTCTCCATGTGTTCAGCTGTGCCTAGCCCAGTGCTAAAAATGACCTCTGATGCATCTCTCCTCCCCACTCCACAAGAAGATACATGGACCCTGGATGTCAGGATAGTCACATTGCTTCCCATTGGGAAATATGTTTTTGTTCCTGTTTGGGTTTATACACACAATTGTGAAAACACTTTCCTATCTTCAGCCATTTGTACACAGGTACTGGAGCCACTCCTAGAGATCACAAATAATATTCTCATTCCACAAGGCAACTGCTCGTGATTTGAAGCTTTAGGGGAGTGGCCAATGTCTTCTATTGATATTGACATAAAGTCCTAAATACTGTGGTCCTTCAGGCACTTACGTTACATTGCACTTAAGTGCTTATTTCTTTTGTTCATAGTACAGTATAAATTGGGGATATTAGCGTATCTGTGATGGACATTGGATAGGGAGGATCTGCCTCAATACGTGAGTCTGGAATAGATGGCTTTAAACATATTCCATTATCTGATACTGTTCATATCACTACTGAGATAGGAAAGTACAATTGATTCTTCCTGCTAATTAACTAGACGTAGACTGAGCTGTAGAAAAGGTGAACTTTGAGGAAGTTCAGCTTTTATAGGCAGGGAGGGGTATCCATAAACGTATCTCAAACTGTTTGCTTAGGAACACCTGGCACACTTATCAAAATTGCCCATCCATCAAACGTTAAACCAAATGGATCGACACAAGGATTATCTATGCAATTCACCTGGAAACATTAATGGGAGATATTTCAAAGACGTATTCACTCAAGTATTAAGTCTGTTGACTTGATACCACAGGGATAGATTACACCTATTGTACGCACAACTTTTATAAGGTATTTATCTTGTCTGGGCTTGTTGAAAAACACTAGACAAATAGAAGGGAAACTAAAAAGAAAAATATGTTTTCACTGTGACCAGAAAGCAAGAATTGTCAAAAGACACATTTTTCAGGTGTCAGCAAGTCCTTTTACTTGCATTTGCAAAAAGCAGTGAATTTGAGCATTTTCCACTTAGCTATTTGAAGAAAGGCAGAAGCAATACATGTTTCTTGTCTCTTGCCAATGATTCAATTCAGTAGGTTTTCGGTATACATGTCTTTTTTCTTTCTTTCTTGAAAAGAATACATTTGCCAGCTGGGGAGAAGTGTGACATTTGATAAAGAATATCAGACATCTTTAAACTAGTGTGACTCATTGAGATACAGCCAAAATCTAGTTCTTACTCTACACACTTTCACATTAAATAAGCATAGAATATAAAAGGAGGTCCATAGCAGAAAATACATTATTAGGTATATCTGTGTGCTGATTAAATGAATAGTCCCAATTCATAGATGAGCGTATTGCACTTTGAAAAGAATCATTTGTTTTGGGAATATACTTGCTGCACTGGCATGGATAATATAATTTGTGCAGGTTCTGTACTAACCTTCCAGCCCTGCACATCAGCCAATCTAGGGGAATTGGCTTACAACCACTGTCATAGAAATCAGACCAGGTATACTAGGTAAGCAAGGCAGCCACATACAGCTTTGCAGCTTCAATGTCTATATTTGTGTATGCAAATTAGCTTATTTTAAGAAAGACAGCTTGCTCTTCACTAAATTTCATGTGATATTTCAAAAAGTGCTTACCTTGCGGAAGGGTACGACCTGTCAAAATGAAGGCGAGAAAACGGTTGGCTGTGTCTCTAGCCTTTTTGAGACTTGCATTCAGCAAACTGAAAACCAGCCCATAGGTCAGGAAGCGAGACGAGAACATCAAATTATCGCTCCGAGATGAACTCAAGTTGGCGAGCACCCATCAGTTTGGGAACAAAAATAAGACTGACTAAAAAAAATAAGGGAGCGGTTTCTATAAACTCAGGGAACTTCCTAGGCATTTAGAAATATAAAAGTGAATAAATTAAAAGAAAAGCCGGCAATTTAAAAAAAAACAACCACAAAATTTCCTGAGAAGAACCCATGATCTTACAAAATGGTGATGACATTAGAAGAGTGAAAGAGAAACCAGCCATCCAGCAGATGGTTAGCTAAGTCTATGGTTGTGAGCAGTTGAGACAGAATATTGCAAAGTTCGTGGAAATCAACCCGCCAAAATAAACATGAAGGAAAGGGGGAACTGGCCTGCCCAAGCTCTTTCTAGCTTACAACTAGTATCCTGAAAGTAGGCATTAGGTTGGAGTCGGGGGGGGGGGATGTGTGGCATCAGGTTTAAAAGCCCCTCCCCTGAACTGAGCAGTTTTTAGAAACTGTGGATTCTTCTCCTTACCTGCTCCAGCATATCTCTAAAATGCTTGGCTTTAAGGCTGGGGCTGCCAGCTCTTTAGCACTATACAGGACACTATGAACATGTGGGGAGGTACCTTTATTCCATCCCCACTCCTGAAACCTGAAAAACATTACTATATGACTCCTCTTCTAGGCTGGCTTGAGCCCCCTAAGCAGGAACACTCCTCTTCAGGAGAGGAAATATACTGCAACACTGGGCTGGTTCACACATCACAATAAGCCATCCTGAAAACCCATGGCGGGTTGGTTAATCACTCGCTAAGCCATGCTGCTGCCAAGAAATGGTCATGTCATGCTTTCCATGGTTTGTTTCCCCCCTTCAACCTCCCACTCGCTCCCAGCATGTATGCCGAGGGACTTTGTGTGTCAGGAGGACATACCTTACTTTTTAGGATGAGGTGGCTGAGGGTTTTATTTATTTTCTTTCTTTAAGATTTAAAAAATGCTCTTTGGCTGTTCCTCACAGCCAGACACAAGCAATGTTCATCTTTCCAGCATAGCTATGCATGAATGTGTAAATTACTTCTGGGTAGATGCATATGCCCCCAATTCAGAACCATGGCAATTTAAGAGGGGGGATTTAAGCTTTCCTCCCTCCTGCTTTCATGGCAAAATCCCACCCCCATGGGGAATGGTTAAAAAAAGAAAAAGAAAAGAAATGTTGTTGTTGTTTTAACCCCTACCCCACCTGGGGGAGGGAATTTAGGCATGGATACAGGAAGGGGGGAAGCTTGAATCCACCATCAGAAATGGCAATACTCTCAAATTGGGGGCATGTGCGCTTACCCAGAGTTGAGTCAATCATGCATAGCTGTGATAACTCAGCTCAGGAGGGAATGAAGCAGGTTGCTGTCAAATGAAGTGTTTGGGTGGAGGGCACTGCGAGGAGTGCTTGGGATTTTCACTGCTCTTGCCAGGTGGCTCTGTAGCCCTTTCTGACAAAACACACACAAGGCACCCTGCCCAGGTTCAGATGTCATGACAACCCAACCTGAAAATAAGCCACTCGAAACAACCCAACAACAAGCTATGGGTTCTCATGATTATGGAACCATGTTGAGGAAACTGCGTCAGGTTCAGTTGTCACGACAAGCCACCCTGAAACCAACAAGGGTAACAGCCCACCATGGGTTGTTGTGTCGCATGTACCAGATCACTGTATTGAGGGTTCCACTTATGTACTGCTAATAGAAACCCAAGGCATATATAAAAGAAACATATAGGGCCTTGCTAGACCCTGCCTGATAAGCCGGCAGGGAGGCGGGGCGACGGCGCGCTAACTTTAGCGCGTGCCACCCCGCCTCCTAGACGGCCGACGCGCAGGGACTGCGGAAAACCTGTAGCGTCGGCCATTTTTGTTGCCATGTGCGCCCCGAAGACTCCGGACAAGGTAGGTGGGTTTTCTTTTAATTAAGCCCCCCCATCTGCTCCTGATCCCCTCCCATGCCTCCTGCCCACTCTTTCCCCGCCCTCCCTCCCCGTCCCGTGTCGCCCTCCGCCTTCCCTCTCCGTCCCATGTCGCCCTCCGCCCTCCCTCGCCGTCCCGTTTCGCCCTTACTCGCTGCCCCGTGTCGCCCTCCGCTCTCCCTCGCCGCCCCGTGTCACCCTCCGCCCTTCCTTGCCGTCCCCTGTGTCGCCCTCCGACCTCCCCCTCTCCTGCCAGTTCGGCCTTCCCCCCATCTCCCCCCCCCGGGATCCCCCGGCCCGATGTAAGCGAGTAAGCGAGTAGCCGCAAAAAGCCGCGGACCTTGCTAGACGTTCCGCAGCCCCGGCCTGAGGCCGGGGCTGCAGAAAAGGCACGCCATAAGCGACTTCGCTTATGGCACATTAAAGGAGGCTTCAGTGTGCCTTGACCCCGCATTCCCCTGTGCGTCGTCTGGATGCACAGCAGGAAAACCGGGCCTCACAGCACGCTAAGTCCTCGTCTAGCAAGGCCCCCAATCACTTAATGAAAATAATTATGATTCATCAACTATAACTAATGTAACAGATTTTCTATTATGAGCTAGGTAGACACTAGACTAGAATAGTGAATATCTAGTGCCAATAATGGCCTGCAGTGGATTTAACAGGTAAAATTAACCCTGCTTGATTTTAAAAACCTATCTTCTATATTCCCAATCCTAGGTTATTCTCAAACTAAGTGCTGATACTTGTAATACTTAAGTGTATTTTACAGGTTTAATTTATTCAACAAAGTAAAGCCTTTAAAAAGTCAGATGCATAAGTACCTTTTCACTACCACTGTTTGCACATTGAAATCCAATCTGAAAACAATAGAGAGAGAAAGAAAAAAGTGACTAGCATTTGATTTAAAACAACAACACATTTTTGTAATTGAGGATAGAGGAATCAGTTCTTTGGAGTCATTTTAACATGTCTTCAAATCTTCCTTTCCTTATGAACTTGGTGTTTTTTCTCCAGACATTTGAATAACATTTAAATAGTACAAGAAAGACGCAGTTGACCTATGGTGTCTGGAAGACCATTCTTTTTCGTAGTATATGTGTTGAAGTTATTTTTTTCATGGGGACAGATAACTATGATACTATTTGAACCAGTGGTTTTATATTTTGGATACTTCCTCTCAATTCTAGAGGAAGGAAGGAAGTCATGGCTCCCATTTGGAGCAATTACTGCCACAGTTATTGCGAATGAGAGCTGCAAAAAGGGGGTGGACCCTAGATCCCTCTTAAAAGGACTTGCTGGAGACTTGTCAGTTCAACACTTAAAACCCTGGGGATCACCTTGCTAAGTGGGCAATCTTGTCCCCTTTTCCCGACCTGTCATTTCCACAGTGTGCAAATTAGTGTATATGCAGTCTCACTTTGTCAATTTCCTTGCATATTTCATACTGTATTTCTTTTCCTTTGACAGCTGAAACATACAGGGCTACATATATCTGACAGCTGCACATGTGCACTTGCGCAACTGTGAAAAACCGACAAAAATAATAAAAACATTATGAACACATTTGCACATATTTCTGGGGGTGATATATATATATAGGCCCCATTTGAGGGGGGAAACAATCCATGGTGAGCCTGATCATCTGTTGGGTGCACTGTGTGTTGTTCCAAAAATAACCCACACTGCATAGCTTATTTGCAGGATGGGTTGTTGTGTCACGCAAACCCAGCCACTGTGTGTGTTTTGGGAAAAGGATACCTACCCTTCCTAGGCTACTTTATTTTCTGGGTTCTCTGGTTGACATAAAACTGAATCCTTTAAAACAACTAAAACATAGAATCCATCAAATACAATAATATGCACTGAAAAAATGCTACAGAACTAAAATCAGAACAGAGAAAATAACCTGATCACAGAGAACTAAAATAATCCAAAAGGGCAAAACGTGCACTTTCCAAAGCTCCTTCATGTACTACAGTACTCCATTGGGACTGCAAGCAACTGCCACCAGGACATACCCTTCGAAAGTGTTGGGATTTTATTGTTAAACAAGCTGCAGCAAGCTCCTTTCATGGTGCTTCACGTTATTCACTTCACTCTCATTCCCTTTCAAGTCAACCTTTGGACTCAGTTGCTTCTTAAATAAACTACAAACTAAGGAAACAACTGTCCAAATAAAATTTAAAAATCCTCAATGTTCGGGAACAAACCACATTAAGGATATCTTCTTCATTCTTTGATATATGTGATTTTGAAGGCCCTGCAGTGTTCTCTGGATCAGTACTACGTAATCCTAAAAATCTACATGTTCAGAGGAATTACCTTGGAGTATACCACTTTAGAGGCCTGCTAGTTAATAATATAACTAAATGCCTCCCTTGAACTAAAAAAAAAAAAAAAAAAAAACTATACAGGAAGAACTTGGATGTTAAGAGGCCTAGGCTAGAACCTTTACATCTAATATGCTAATTTTCTATATGGAAGAAACAGTCACTTGCATGATGTCTCAATCTGTGTTCTTTGAAGTGGTACAGGCCAAGGAAAGCTGGGTGTGTAGACTGGCTCATGATTCATGTTTTAAAACAGTCTGACTTAACTGCCAGGTCCTTAAACTATAATGTGGCATTGTATGGGTGATATCCCCCTGGCTTGAGAGGATGTTTCCCTCTTTTAAGTATAATTCTTGAAAAGATGCAACTTACTAATCACAGTGGAATGGGATGCAGGATTTATCAGCCAGTATTGCTGCAACAATCAGACTGCAGCTGAATGTATTTTGTAGTCTCTTGCTTTCTGCCTGCCTAGCAGAATCAGAAAAACATTTCCCTCTGAAAGGCAGGGCAAATTTTGATGGTCATAATCTCATAAGAATGAGAAAGGAGCAGGTCACAACCATGTCTACCTGCATTTTAAGAGGTGGCCTACAGCTGAAGGGAGAAGATAGGTAGGGCTTCTAACTTCTGGCCTAAAGACAGTTTATGTGCCTTTCATGACAGGGCAAAGTTTGTCATGTGGAGTCACTGCAGAACCACAAGAGCAGTTGTCTGCCAAACTTCCTCCTGCCTCACATCTAACAACAACTTGGCAACCCTTGTGGAAGGCATCAACCCAAGTTTGCATACGTTGTTTCTAGGTATACTGCAACCGTTGCCCTAATGCTTTGAGGAGAGGAGCTTTTTACAGTGCTGCATGAGGTTTTTAAAATGTGTGAGGTGATAAAAGCTCACCTGGTACATGTTATAATCACAACATTTATCATGTGTTAACTGATACCTTTACAAGCCAACCAAGCACAGAATCTCTTGTGTATTTACTGTTTTGTATGTGAGTGCAACACAGGTCTCTCTGTTCATGCCACAAACAGAGCTCATTATTAATTATAATTATTACTGATTTTTCTAGTGCTGCAGGTTCCACAAAAGCTCTTTATAAATGAGCACATATGCATTAAAAATGTTTTTATTAATTTTCAAAATAGAAGGACAAAACAAACAAACAATATATCAAATCTATTTATTGACAGATGGTAGTATGTTTATCATATCTTTTCCCTTTAACTTTACAGAAAAAATATAGGTGGATTCCATTGGCTGATTGGAGGTTTTCTTTACGGTTATTCATAAAGCAGTCATATTTAGTCCCTTTTCTCTAATCTGAGGAAAGGCTTTGAGAAAGATTGCTGTGTATTACCCTGATCTGTATGTAAAATAAAATCATGGCACATTTTATAACATTTTATAATACAAAATATTTTATAATTTTTATTTAAAAAAACACCAATATTTTGACATAGCACATATACATTTTAAGCCCATATAATATATGAAATATTAGTGAGTGGGAAAAAACCTGAATAGAATATACCAGCTAATCATTCATTGGATCTATCTGTTGTTGTTGTTGTTTTCAAATCTTAACAAGACAGCTAATCAAATATAATATTGCCTTGTTTATCTGAGTAGTATGGGGAGCATTTGAAAAGCTAGAACAGTGGTCTGCAACTAGTTATTCACCAAATGTAGTCATAACATGGAGCAGTGATCAAAATTCCTTTTGGGATTCTCTTGTTCAGTTTGCCTACAGTCTTTGATTCCCACACTTACCTCATCCTATGCATAGAAGCCCACCCCTGCCCACTGGTACTCTCTGCATGTGTGCGCATCACTCCGCTTTTATCCAATACCACTTAATTACCAAGATCAAGAAAAGTATGAGAGATATTCCAGCAGCAACAGAGAGAACTGGTTGCGTGTTCCTCATAGTTCTTCTTTCACCAACAGACTTAGGACAACAGACTTAGAAGCGTTCATAAGTGGGAATTAATTTAATCGAGGACAATGTTAGTGGAAGAGAGAAACAGGTGATAGAAAAGCAGGGGGTGGGGAAGGACAGAACAAAATTGTTTATTAAGGGCGCAATTCTATGCATGTTTGGACAGAAAAAAAGTTGTAGGGTTTTTTCCTGTCTAAACATGCATAGGGGTGTGCCCTAAATTACCTTATAAACATCCAAAGTTTGTTTATAAGAGCAACAGACTTAGAAGCGTTCATAAGTGGGAATTAGTTTAATCTCAAAGTAAGATGATAGAGTTCTGGCTATATGAAAGCACACATTGTAAGAGTCTGGAGAAGTACAAATAGTGGAAAACTAAGGTGCAAATTGTATATTACTAGATTAAAGATAGATCAAATGTAACACCATATACCAAGAGTATGATAAAATATTTACATTTCTTTGTTTTTCTCACTCTCCCTATTTTATTTAATCTAGCACATTGAACAAACAATCCAATATATAATCTTGAGATTTTTGTGGCAGAAATATTTCCTTTGCTTGGGCTACACACATTCAGTAAATACATGGAGAACCAAGAGCAAGACAGTGTAGAAGTGGCTGCTAACAACTACCTACTTTGCAAAATCTACAGCTATTGTCCACACTCAACCACCACAAAATTATCATTCAGTTGCATCATGGTTATTACATGAAGTCACCCAAAATTAACTATAAGATGTTCCCATGTTGGGCTTTTCAAGAGCTTATTTTGCCCATGTGAAAGTACCCAGCATCTGTCAATAATGTTTACAAGACCACATACTAGTATATGAATTTCCTGGTATAAATGCAGAGCAGGCCGTTTCTGTCCAGAAATGTCAATGTATATATGACATTTCCAGTAGCAGAGGAATAGTAATAATAATCCTTAGCATTGAAATAGTACTTGTATTCAAGGTGCTTCACATCCAACGGTCTGGTTCTCATGAAACAAGAGAGGTTAATAAGCCACGGTGGCTTGTCATCCACCCTTATGCACGCCTGCTTATTTCCTTAATTATATTTGTTGGCGGCAGGTTGTCATGACATCCAAATCTGGCAAGGGTGGCTGGCTGGTGTGGTTAATAAACCACCCAGAACCCATGGCCTGTTGTAGGGTAATTTGTTAAATACCCCAACAAGCCACTTTCGCCAGGTTAAGATGACACAAGAAGCTGTGGCAGGGGTCGTGAATCAGCAAACCGGCACCAATTGGCTCTGCAACCCACCGTGGCTAAAACAACCTGGTGATCATGTGAACTCGGTCAATATCATAGTAATACTTCCATAAGTCTTGTAAGATTGGTCACACTGTATATTGTGGGGGTGAAGGAAGAGACAACTGACAAAGAGTGATTTACTGGGGGGGGGAGGGGAGCAGGTGGAATAGCTCATCCTTGATGGAACAGCATTTCTCCCCCAGAAATACCTAAGTCCACCTAACAAGCTCATGGCTGAGGCAAGATTTGAGCTGGGGACTGATCATATAAATGCTTACTCAGCAATGTCCCACTGAGTAGACTGAGATCAATGCCCTACCAGGCATTCTCCTTAACACAATTGTAATAGCGAGGAAATAAAATCTGTCTGACCCTATTGGCTTTGACTCCAACTATCAACAACTTGGGAATTTTCAGTTGTCTGAAAATGAGAGTCTGTGCTTCATGCAGAAGTCCCCCCTCCATAATTCAGAACACTGAGCGGGGAGCTTCCATGTGTAGAATGGGCCCCCATCCTCAGACGGTTCCCCTTCCTGTGTGGACAGCAGGTAGAGTGGAGCCAATGGGGACACAATGGCATGGGTGGGGCCAGCAAGCGCAGCCTTTCACATGTCCTCCATGTGATTCATTCATTCATTTATTGCATTTTTATACTGCCCAATAGCCGAAGCTCTCTGGGCGGTTTACAAAAATTAAAACTACAACAATATTTAACAATATACTAATCAACAATATCAGAATAACATTCAAAAATATACTAAATACAAGTGTACAGCAAAACAAATCAGATAAGATTTTTTTTAAAAAAAAGCTTCATTAGAACAGCATTTCTCCCCCAGAAGCAGTACCTCCCAACCTTCAGCTCCAGCGTTGCTTTCAAAGTCTCCAGGTTGGGGGGGGTGGAGGGGAGCAGGTGGAATAGCTCACCCTTGATGGAACAGCATTTCTCCCCCAGAAGCATGGAGAACTCCTGAAAGAGTTTTAGATGCACATAGGATTTTTTGCCACTACATTACATTAGCTCTTGGTGGTGACCTTATTACCACCGGTGTTATCCACAGTTGCCCTTGGAGTTTTACTACAACTATTATCACTAAGGATAGTGGAAACCTCTTCCTCCCCACAAGAAACAATCACCATTGTTTGTCACCTCTGGAGGAATTTGTTAATATACGTGGGCCAGAGCAAACAGCAAATACAATAACTGCTTCTAACTGCTGCCATGTGCAATAAAATACTCTGAACGTTTATTCAGAAATAAGTTCTACTAATTTCAATGGGACTTATGGGACTATGTACGTATACACATAGCACCATGGCCTTCTTCTCACTAGAAACCATCCGATTCTAACAACTTCCAGAATCAGAAACTAAGACTCCCAGCAATTAAATGGGAGTTTAATGTACTATCAGAGCTGTTGAATACAAACCTCTTGACATAGTTTCACAAACAACAAATTCAAATGATGCTGCTGATTCCAATATAGGTAGCTTATTTGGCTTCAGGTTTTGCCTAGCTACAGATTCTGTTTCCTCCCTGACAAAGCAGCAGGAAATAAATATGACAAGGAGAGCCAGAAGATTATACAACAAAAAAGAAAAGATAAGATCACCACCTGCCCGCATCTTTGTGATAAGCAAAAACTAAGAATGACAGTGCTAACAGTCATCCTCAAAGCAATGCAAACTCAAAACCCAAATGAATATGTGTCTGACTGTGCTCACTATCGCACATTCAACATCGGAACACTCTAGTGTGACTGTTATGATATTCAAATCAAATTTAGTGCTTCGTGGGGGTGTACGACTCAGCTCCTCTGTCTTTAAGATGTCATCAGAAGGGGCTCAGCATAGCTGGTGGCGTTTATCCCGAGGCCCCAAAACATCTATTTCAAATTGCATGCGCTCTGTACAGGGTGATGATGAATGTGTGATCTAATAATCACACATTCAAATAAACAATGTCGGGAGAAAATGAAAGGGTGGTGCCAAAAGGACTTCTAAGCTGCTCTAGGAAACCCTTAGTTGGACGAAGAGATGGTAGGGCTTGATGTGCCCACACCAGCGTTACCCCCCTTGTTGATCAGTGTCTTACTGTGACTAAGCGCTCATGCAGAGGCAACACACGTTTTGAAGAAACGGGCATAATCAGTGTTGTTTCAGTCCTCACAGTCAAGATTTGGGAGTTCTTCAGCCTGCAAAGGTCTGCTCGGCTGGCTTTCCCTGGTGAGAAAAGTAGCCTGCTTTATCCCAGATTCTTCCCAAACTCCTGGTGCGTGCTTTATTTATTTAATTTCTATACTGCCCAATAGCCAAAGCCTTCTGAGCGGTTCACTGGATAGTGCAGAAACCTACAGCCTGGACATGGTCTAAATATCCTGAAATCAGTTAAAGCTGCAAAATCTAAACCTTATACTTCAGTCAGGATAAGGAATGTTGCTAATTCTTCCCTCAAAGCCAAAGGCAATATTAAAACAGAATGAAAAACTGTACAGGTTTATATGGCACAATATGTAATCTAAAAAAACCCACATAACTGGATTCCTTGAAATTTTGCTCAAGAGTCAGTGTGGTGTAGTGGTTAGAGTACTGAACAGGGACTGAAGAGACCTGAGTTCAAGTCCCAACTTGGCCATGAAGTTCACTGGGTAACTCTGGGCCAGCCACACACTCACAGCCTATTCCACCTCTCAAGGCTGTTGTGAGGATAAAATGGAGAGGAGGACAATCATACATGCCACCATGGGCTCTTGAGGAAAAAGTGGAATATAAATGTAACAAATAAGCAAGATAATTCCCAATATTATTGGGGAATGGTATTATTTAAACCTTACATGTTCTGGAGTAATCAGAATCAGCCAGAGGTTGCATACTTATCTGGGAGTAAGCACTACTGAACACTGTAGGACTAAGGCCTGCTTTAAGTATATGTTTAAAAACAAACACTACTTTGGCATCCAAAATCCCATGGGAAAAATATCCACAATCCAGTTAGCCAATGCCTAATAAATTTGGGATACCTCCCCCCTGCATTCTTTACTCATGAACTATCTTTGTTTTTATGTACTTTGGCATATTTTTATTAGTAATGCCCATTTTAAACATAATGCCATCTATGTCAGAAAAATGTAACTATGTGTATTCCATGTGTGTGTGGCCAGTTTTATCATTTAGGGCTAAAATAGACATTATTTTAAATCTCCGTCTAGTAGCTATGTTTTTCTTTTCATTTTTACTCTCTTTACAGGGCCCCAATTTGGATCAGGACCCCTAGCATGGCCAGTAGTTGTTTTTTCTTTTAAAAAAAGGTTAAGACAGGATCTTCTGCACCTACTCTAGAGTATAAACAAAAGATGTCGCTGCTAGACACAGATTTAAAATAACGTCTGTTTTGGACCTTAAACCTGTTAATAAACGAATAGGCACATCAGGCCACATGCCTGGGCCGCAAATCCCTCGAGTGTTAAGGCTGCATATGTAGGTGTGAGACAGGGATACTAACTACACACAGCAACAGGAATACGGGTTTCTTTCTTTTTTATACAGCTGGCAGTGTGTTTAAATCAAACCGTACTCCTAGTACTATCGCCTTGTAAACTGTGCTTCGGCTGGCAGCACGATCTTAAGCACGCTTACTCCAAAGTAAGTCCATTTGACTTCAATGGACTGTACTCCGAAGGAACTGCGTTCAGAACTGCAGCTTTAATCGGCAAGGAGCTTTACAACGTTGATCTACGTTTGCCCAGTACCCAACTCGCCTGTTTATGGGGACTAGTAGCCCTACTCTTCCCAACTAGTTATTGGGCTTGCGAAAATTCTTGGGGGTGGTATCCATGTTCCCCGGAGGACGTCGTGAACCTGTGCGTGCCTGGCTCAAGGGGAAACTGGCCGGTTCTGCCGAGAACAGCAATCCCACGTGGTTGAAAAGAGAATGTGGGAAACACATGCCCGCCAGGAATGGACACGATCCGGCCGCGTCGTTAGACTCGGCAGAGGTGCGGAACCAGCACTTAAAAACGTCGCTGTTTCAAGGATTGGCTGTTTCGATCCTCCCACTCGCCCAAAAGAGAGACAATCGCCTTCTCTTGCTCACATGGCTGCGGTGTGGGTGGGTTGCACTTTCTTTTCAACTGCCTCCCCATCGTTGGTTTCTTCCGATTTCGGGAATTTTGCTCGCTCGCTCTTAAGTCCTGCCAACTCTGCCAAGTCGCGGAGGGGAGGAGAGACGAGGGAGTCGGGGGACGCACACTCAGAGTGCAGTGCAAGGGACGCTCCTCCTTCCTCTTCTTGACCCCCCCTCCCTTCCCCCCTTTTTTCTTTCTTTCTTGCTGCGTCTGTTTGTACTTTAGCTGATCCACTAATCCCCTGAGAAAGCCTATTTGCAGTGAAGAGTATCTGTAGGGGGCGAGGCTGGTCCATGTGGGTTTGTGTCATTGGTTTGCAAAGAGAGACCCCGCCTATTGCCCAAAAAGAAAAAAAAAGGAAAGCGAGCGAACGAGCGACCCTACCTCTCCTAGCTACTCAGCACAACGGAGGAGGAAGAAGCGGAGGCTGTAGAAAAGCAACCCCCCCCTTTTTTTTTTTGCTGGAGGAGTACCAGCTACAGACTTTTTTTGTTTTTGGAAAGAAAAAAGCCAGGACAAATATTCCAAGTTGCAATTAGATTTCCTCCCTCTGATCTCCCATCTCTGCCCCCCCCATCCATCCTCACTTGGAGCAGCGGCAAGAGCCTGGCGAAGGAGGCGAGGATTAAGTTTTTGTGCGGTGTGTATGTGTGTGTCATTTTAAGGTGGATCTCAGGCAGCAAGAGCCCGGCAAAAAAGCAGCAAGCCAGCGGAGGCGATCGATAAAGAGGGGGAAGATGCAGCGTTGAGAGCCCAGGCGACGGCTTTAGCCAAAGTGTGGGGGGGAAACTGTTCCCTGTGGACATTAAACGCCGACGACGAGGTAAAGGGGGGGAGGCGGGGGAGGGAAGTCAAGGCTATTTCCCAAGCCTGCTCGGTCGGGCTCTGTTGGCGCGCTCTCTCTCCCCCTCTCCTCTTCCCTTCGTAATAACCTACCTGCAATCGTAATGTTTGTGCCCGTGCTAGTGTCCATGTGTTTTCGCTTCACTGCGCCATCCAGAGAAGGAAAGCCGGCGGAGGACTGGGGGGTGGGGGTGGGCAGGAGGACAAGGGGAAGCTTGCAACGTGAGGACATCTTTGGTCATATCTCACACACTCCGGCCAGCTTTAATCCGTCTGGGGAGACCCTTCTGTCCAACTCTCTTCCCCCACGATGCTACAGATTTCGGGCGAATGTGGCTTTACCTCTCCAACCCCTCCCCCAACCAGCGCGATCGTGAAAAAGGTGTGTGTGTGTGTGTGTGTATTTGTCGAAAACGCTTTCCGATCCAGGCTGCGTTAAAGCGCGCGCGCGTTGCCTTGTATATATGTGTATTTATATTCCGCCCTCCCCCTTTCGATTATTATGCACATATTTTTTCCTCTCTCTCCCGCCCCCCTTAATATATTTGGGCACGGGCAGGCTTTTTTTTTTTGGAGCCGAGGTGGGACAGATCGGACCAGAGGGGTATCTCTCGTCCGTCCCCCCTAAAAAAAAAAAAGAGTCGGCGAAAAAGACTATTTGTTGTTGGTGGTGTGAGATGGAAAAGAGAAGAGCTGGCGGTGATGAAGGGGGGGCGAGACTAAGTTGCTGCTCTCCATTCTCAAAAAATTACATCCCCCCAAAATCCTTTCCCTCCTTTCTCAGCGCCCCCCTTCCGTTTGGGCAGGGAGTGAGAGACGTTAAATGAGGTGAAGTGGAAATCTTTTGTTTTGCTGGGCTCTGCATTGTTTACTTAGTACTGCGTGTGATGGACAACATCTGCCAGCAGATTAGCAGGGTAACCCACGGTTTGCGGCGCTGCCAAAGTCTCGGCCAAGACAAGGGAGGAGGAAAGGGGGGCGGCATCGCGGAGGTTGTGCGGGTGGGGGGGAGAGAAAGGAGAGAGACGTTTCACACACAGCTCAGCTATGGGGACTTCCTCCTCCTAAGGCTGCAGAGAATGTACTTCTTGCCTGGTGCACTCTCCCCCCCCCCCCCGCCGTGCACTTGAATGCAATCAGGAGAAAGTTTTCCTGCTGCTGGAAGTCGCGATAAGGCGAACCGATTGCAGGAGGGTGGAAGGGTGGGTGTGATCCGTCTGGGCCCGCGTTTCTTTCTCCCTCTCGCTCCTTCCTTCCTGCCTCCCCCCCTCTTTTCAAACTACTTTGGCTCTGCAGTGGGGCTGGGGAAGGACACTGGTGTGCAAGGCGTTTTATTTATTTTAGGGCCAAAGCGAAAGCCATCTACGCCAGAGCCCTGTAAAACAAACAGTTGCAGAGAGCGCGAGAGCGGAAAAAAACACAACAACACCGGGTGGTGGTGGTGGAAATGAGCAATGGTAGGGAAATCCGGATGGGTCTCGGAGGCACTTTGAGAAGGTGGGGAGGGAGGGGGGGGAATTGCGATAAAGGCACCTCCATCTGTGGCGGGGGGAGCTACTGGGCGTAGAGCAGAGATTCGGAACGCCGTTTCTTTCCTGGGGAAGCGTGTTTGCTCCGTTTCATTGTGACGTTCACAAAGTGGTCTCTCAGTTTGCTTTTTTGGTTGACTCTCCTGCCCGGAAAAGCGGCGTTCTTTACAGCTCCCCAAAGCGACGCAACTCTACCGGTCTGGAGCGGGATTTTGTTTTGTTCTTCCTATTTTGTTCACTACAAATTAAAAACAAACCCACCAAAAGCCCCCCTCCCTTCCCGTTCTGGCCAGATCAGAGGTTTGCGTCACATATTGCTCATCGCGGCTGCTGTGTTGGTTATGGGGGTGGGGGGGACCACCAGATCCAGATTGTTCGGGCACTTTATACTTGTAACGATCGTATTCCTTCCTCCCCTTCGCGCTCCCCCTCCCTTCTCTTGGAACACACGGAGCAGAAACAAACATCCTTTTGAAATGGAAAATTGAAGTGCTGCGTTTCAAGAATGAAATGGCTGAACGTTTGGGAAAGGTGTTGCCATCTACACAGATAAACAGAGAAATATCAATGAGTAAACCAGCTCCTTAGCAACTCCTCGGGACACAGGATTTCTCTGTGTATCGCTCTGATGTTTGTCAGGCCTGGCGTTTTTGGTGACAAACAGGACGCTTGCAATCTAACCTCTTAACTTGGGATCTACTGAAGTTTTTCTGTTCTCCTCCTGACCAGCTATTTCGCACGAAATTGTCTCCTTTCCAAATAATTCAAACAAATGCATCACCGAGGCCCTTTGTATGTATGTGTGTTTGTGTGTATGTGTGTCTTACATAGCATGAACATATACCTTTCTGAAAGGAAATTGGATCTCTCTGGTATAGTTCTTGTGGAATATAGTAGGGCTTTGTTGATTTTCATAGGGATTATAACTTTGACATCTTTTTTTAAAAAAACTGTTACACTTTTCAAAGAGTATCAGGGTAATTGTGTTGATTGAAGCATATTGCTCAGTGTAAGTCAGCCATAGAGAGAGTGTTGTTTGACCCAAACCTAGTTTGGCAGGTTTCTATAAAAGCTTCTCGCAAACAAACACAAAATCTGGATTTTGTGTATGTTTACATATTTAAACTGGTACTCCTGTCTTGTAATCTATATTAGCTAGATACATAACAAAAGAGTCATTTTAAATATGCTTAAGTTGTGCTTAAACTTGATGGGAACCAATGGATATGCTGAACACAAATGAAAATGCTGTAGTCATGCACTCTTGATCAAGTGTAACGTGGGCAAACAAAAGAAAGCAACAGTTAACATCTGTAAGTATGTGGAAAGATGCCATGTATAGTTAGATTGTATTTTCTTAAAATGTTGAGAACTAAGTTAAAAGGAGATGCAAGGTTCAGTTGATTGACCTTGATGTTTTTATCATTGTTTAGGAAGCAGGGAAGAGAGATTAAGATCACAATCTATGCATGTTTAGACAAAAAAGGTCCTACAACCCCCAGCATTCCCAAGCCAGCATGCTAGCTGGGGAATGCTAGGAGTTATAGGACTCCCCCCTCCTAAACATGCATAGGATTGTGTTCTAATCGTATTGGTGATGTTGGTGAATATTTGGGGAAACCATCGTAGTGATATCCCACACTGTTAGAATCAGTCAGGCTTTCCCCATTGACACTGGTGATATGGGAATTGCAACAAATTGGATGCAAGCTCCCATGGATTTCAGTACAACTTGATTGCATCCATGTTATGTTTGTATGAGTGAACAATAAAAGTTGTATAGTGGGGAAACTACTAGTGCTTATGGATTGGAAGGTGATGGTGTAAAGCTACTGTAGCCCTTTTTAATAAGCCAAACCAAGGACAATTGCATTATAAGTGTGTGTTCAGAATAGTATGAAGGGCTTCGGAACTGTTTTGCAGCCCAGACATTCCAATTATATAGCTGATTGGCAAAGTCCCCCCCTTTCCCCCCCATTTTTCCATTTTCTGGGTGTGGTTTTTAAATCTTGTAAATACAGCAACTTTTCCAATGGTGGGGTTGATAAGAGTGAATTCATGAACTGACTTAGTCTGTAATTCATCACAAGCTATAATATGCATTTAAGGCATAGTGCAAATGCACATATTTTCTTCAGTGGCCCCTTACTTCACTGAGTTGCCAAACTTTTTTAAAAAAAAATTAAGGGTGTTTTTGAAGAAGTCGTGGCTATTTGCTTATTAATGTTGAAATCCAAAATAGTATTTGTTCTGTCTCTTACTAAGGAAAAGTACACATTACTTTAGTTAATACAGATTAGACAAATTAGTTATATCATGATGTGTGATGTCATGTCTTCACTCTAAGGACTTTTTTAGTGAACACAGTGATTAAAAATAAATTATTCTTAAGGGGTAACTAAATAAGATGAAAAATAAATAAATATGAATATATAGAACTTCAAGTTTACTTGTGACTGAAATCATTCAGTCTAATAAAGTCTTGATAAGTGTATTAATACATCTGATTTGGTTCATGTGACAATGTCAATATTTACATTCTGAGGTTGATTTGGAAACAAAAATTGATACTGGATTATTCCTTGATTTTGAAACTGAAAATGTGATAAGATATTTCCACTCATAAACTTACAGTGAAATCTTATGCATGCTTACCTCAAAGTACATCCCACGTAGGGTTTGCTGTATAGTTAAGTGTGTTTAGGATTGCAACATAAAACAATTAAAACAGAACTGATTAATTTTGGTATATATTAAAAAATCCATTCTCTTTCTCAGACATATATTGTCCTCTGACACACTGCTAGCTTGCCCTCTGATTTCTTAGCTCTAACTACCTCGTACTGCTTTACAGAGGCCTAGTAACCATAAGGTCAGACGTTTTAACTGGTATTCAGTGTTAAATTACCGTACAGATATTTTGAGGGATCGTTGTGTCATAAACCACCCTGAAATCCTTTAGGGTGATGTGGAATATTAAACTACATACCTTTTAAAGAAAAAAAAATAGATGTGGGTGACCTGTAATGGAGCTCTCTCTTTAATAAGCAGCTGTGTAGATGCTGACCCCTAGGTCAAAGGTTAGAAAGAAAAGGTTTCAGCAACAACTTAACTGCCACAGAGACTGTCTTGGTCGGGATGGGGAAAGCACTCAGAAAATGCTGTCCTCTACCCATCTCATGACCAGTTCAACTCTGCTGTCTGCCTATTCTATGTTGCAGCCTTAACTTAAAAAGGCTCTGTCCTGCCTGTTGCTTCTTCGTCCTTGAAGAGAAGAGACCAGAACACAGAATCCTGGTCAAATGCAAATGTGTATGAGAATCCAGATACTGATTCATCTGGATTGTCAAATTATTTATTCTGGTTGGGTTCAGTGAATTCATTCTCACATCATTTACTTCTCTGAATGTACAGTCTTTATTATGAAACAACCATATTCTCTCTTCCCACCTCTTAGCCCGTTGATTCAGTCCTGCTTTGGGTTCAACACAGACATTCAGATCATGGGCCAGATTCTGCTCTGGTGGAGGCAAACAAAGGTTCTGGTCTGATTTTTAGTTCTTGATTCCTTGCATGAGAGGAGTTGTGAGTTCAGCTGTAGTTAAGGTTCCTTTTTTCAGCCTTGTGTTTTACCCTGCAGTGTATTCTGAATTGCAAAGAGCTAAAAAGCTATAGGTTGCTCAATCCCTGCCTCAAGGCAGGACAGTACATCCATTGGCACCCCTCTTTCCACTTCCTTCCCATACAGCCCTAATCCTAGTGTACCATAAGTGGAGAAACTATACATGGCTCCATGGTTTTCAAAATTTCATACAGATTAGTCTGGTTTCTGCTTCCTCGGTGGGAAGCTGTCTATTCATGACCTAGCAAATAAAGATTGTGTAAATCTATTATAACATAAGTTCATGTACGTTGGCCAAATGAGTGTCTCAGATTTTTAGCAGTGGCACTTTTAAACATCTAAAACAACAATAAATAATATTCCAGTTATAGAATTACACATGCACACACACAGAGAGAGTAAAGGATAAAAACAGTGACATGCTGAGAAATATTAGGTGGAGTCACTGATTTTGATTGAACTTGTTTCCAGGTACAAATGTGTTTAGGTTCACAACCTTAGGCTACAATCTTAAATACACTTACTAGGAATTAAGCCTCTTTGAACACACTGGGACTTAGTATTCAACTATTAGGCCTTAGCTAGACAGGGCTTTCTCCCAGGGTGAACTCCAGGATCGTCCCTGTGCGTCCACATGACACACAGGGAATCCTGGGATCAGGGAGGGATCATCCCTCCCTTGCCCCAGGATAGAGCCCTACACTTTGGGCCCAGTTTTTCCGTGGTCTCGGATTGAGCCCAAGACCACGGAACGTGTAACCCATTGCCGTGGGTTGACCCGGCTCCGCGCGATTCCTTGCACGGAGCTGCGCCCATCGGAGATAGGGTGGGGGGAGCGGGAAAATTAAATTATTTTTAAAAAGCACTTACCTTTCGGTGCTCGTGTGCTCCTGCTGCTTTAAAGAAAATGGCGGGTGCAACACCTCTCCTGAGGTTGTCGTGCCTCACGTGTAAACAGAGGAGGGATCTCGTGTTAAACACAACATGAGATCTTTCCTCCTCCGTCATGTGATAAAAGGTAGGTCTAGCTAAGGCCTTAGACTTTATTCACTTTTTATGAAGGCAGATCTGTTCCTTCCCATGAGAAGGAGAAACACTCATCCTTACAAATGCTAGAGGAAGTGTGGTGCGTGCATGCTTGGGAGTTGGCTCCCACTCTCTGCCATGTGTTCTCTACATATTTCAGTGGCTATTCTGCTTTTGTGTTTTCCCTTCACACTTTATGTGTTCCCCAGAGGGAACAGTGGTGTAAATGTGGTAAATCCATCTACCACCATAAGCTGACTCTGCTCTCAGTGTGTCAAACTCTGTAGTGGAAATTGAATGTCATTCATCCCTTTATCCGTTATTTTTAAAAGATAGCTTTGTAGTTTACCAGTATAGAACAAGTCTTTTAAAAGGTATTTTTTTAAATGGTGTGCTTCTCTTAAGGTTCAATTTAATGGGATAACTCTTGCAGAGTGACTTTTTGTGGACTTCCATTCCAGAATGTCAGTTAATACCAAGTCACTCCGTCAGGCATCACTTTTGAAAGCGAAGTTGTACCTTTTGCCCTTGTGCATTTCCTAAATGGGAAAAAAATTAAGAGGAGTTTGCAGTAATAGTAGAATGGTGCCACTTGCTTTCATTTTTAACGTTGTCATTTCAGTAGAGAGGATGTGTCAACATAATGTATGTGAGCTTGTCTTAGGTTCCAGTACTAATCATCTACTTATTGTTAAAAAGCATTGGCCTAAATGTGCTGTGTCCTAGATGAAGGCTACAGATAGGCATTATTCAGGCTGGGGTTGGTGAAGACAAATTTTCTGTCAGGCTAGGTGCTGTACAGATAATACTTTGCAAGTTCATACTGTTGTGAGAACATCTTCATTACGTTGAAAAAAAATGGAAAATTCTGAATTGGATGAGCTTGACTGATTGAGAAAGACAGGATAATGTTGTCAACAAATGTTCATTTAGCAATATCTCCATCACTAGTATAAACAGAAATTGCGCAACAACCCATGCTCCGTTCTCTCTCAAGTTTAGTTATGACTAAGGCTGCAACCCACACCATAGTTAATGACTGTCTGGGCTGCAGTCCCACACTTCTGTGAGGAAAGACCCATTGGCCACAGTGGGATTTCTGAGTAAACATGGATAAGATTGTGTTGTATGTGCCACTGAAACCCATTGCTAATATTAGCTGAGTCAGGCCACATTCTAGCAAGTCTCCATTACATGATACTGCCTGAAAGGTTTGTTGTGGTTAACATGTATTATTTGTGTAATGGAAGAAGAATATTCTGATTACATTTGCATTCCATAGATTGGGGCAAAGGTGGCCCTCCAGTTCTTGGACTCTCAACTTCCATCAGTTCCAGCCACATTGCCAATGGTCATGGATGATGGGAGTTGATAGCAGCATCTGGTGGGCCACTGGTTGACCATTCCTGGAGAAGGGGAGGGGGGGCATCAAGGCTCAGTCTTGCAAATTAATTAACAAAAATTACTAGTCCACAGTATTTTTGCCTCTTATCTTCATGCGTACTTGTGTTAGTCATTTGCGGTCCAGAAGGAGAAAGCAAAAACAAAGCTAGCTTCTGTAAATTTTCCCCTGCTTGATCTCCTGGAGGCAATTCCTGTATGATAGGTATCCAAGCAAATCATTGTGTACAACTTTGGCTTACCTTTCTAACTGAAGCCCTCATTGATTCATCTGCTCCTTGTCTGTTGCCCTCCTGTAGCCTTTAATTTCTAGGAGAGGACCAGCGCCGGGGCTCAAACCACTGTGGTAATTGCCCCACTGACCTAAAATGTCCTTTCCCTTAATTTTAGACATATAAGGGTGGTTCTTAGTGGTGAGGAAAATGCACTCTGTTTATGCCTACAGGCCACCCTTTATTCTCTGCTTAACATGTTCCAGGGCTGAGGCATGGTGACCCTCCGTCTTAATTCATCAGTCTTGTGGAAGCTGAGCAGGTTCTTGGTGTTGCCAATGCCTAGATGAGAGATTTCCCGAGAACCCTATGTATGCATCTTTGAGTACCATGATAAATCACAGGCTGGCTAGAAGTGTAATAATTAACTATTCCATAGTAAAGAATTTAGGGCTTCTGAAATAGAAGTAACCCATAGGGAAGTTGGTTGTATATGTTCATAATTAAATTAAGCTGGTAAGCTTTATTTGGATTAGGGCTTCCTTGACTTCAGTATTTTACTGTTGCCAGAACTTCGATTTTAACGGTTTTATATTTTTCTGCATGGAGCTTCAGCAGAGAGCTGGGTGGGAGGAAAGATCCATGTGTGATGAGCCACCAGAGAAGCCCTTTCTTTTCAGATGCAATGTTGTCTTCCTCGTAGGGGTGTTTCTGGAATGCTTCCTGAGAGAAGGAACCATGGGTGGAACGTTGGAACTGCAGATTCATATCTGTTTCTCAGCAAAGATGAATAAGCAATGACCACAGAGATCTAATATCCTGTCTTATAGGTCACTTCTGAAAAAGCTGTGCAGATTTCAACCTGATGTAATAACGAGCATGTGTGTTTGGCAAAGATTCCTGGGGAGGCAAATGTTTTCTTGGAACTGACAAGAATTCTCCCCATATTAAAATACTCTAATGTTCTTCCTCTTCCTTTTTTAAAAATAGCACTGGCACTTTTTTTTTTAGAAGTACATTGTGTGTGTGTGTGTGTGTGTGTGTGTTTTACAAGACAGGTTTAAAATACTCTTGGGGCAGCTTTTATTCTGGAAATATAGAACATCTCAGTTGCTCCAGTATGTGTTCTATGTCTCTAATGCTGTCAAACAATCAATTGCCATTCCCTTGCAGGAATGCATGCCAATTATTGCTTAAGTTGACCCCCAAAGCACAGCGTGGTAAGGGAGTATGGAAAATGGAGACCTACTCTTTATGAAGTGTTTTAATAAGACTTGTAGTAATGTGTACTGATTCACTGCTACTAAATAAGCCTCAGCCTGTGTTGATGGACATGGAGTGGGGCTGCTGATTCTTCTTTCTGCCTTAATAACAACAGCTTCAGATGTGGGCTGTGGCTGCAAGAATCTTTTGAAAACTGTTGACTGCAAAGCTAGCCATTTTTACCTCTGTGGATTGTGCCGTATGTGTTTGTGCTTGAGAAACTTACTGAAAAAAGGTCCAGCGTTTAGGGTTGGACTCTTGTCTTGGTTTAATTTGGATAACAGTATACTTGGTAAAATATCTGAAGAAGTTTTTAGTTTTGCTCCATAGAGTTCACTATTACTCGCCTCTACTCAGATAACCATTCTGGGCTCTGAGGAGAACAGTTTTTGCCCTTAAAATACTTATCTGTCCCTACACCCTTGTGTGTGTATTTTTTTTAAAAAAAATACTGGGCTATTGTTTGTCAAACTAAGATTTGCATAGATTCTTGGAATCTGTAAGTATAGCCTGTTTCAAAAACAAGTTCATTTTTTGTGAGAGAACGGCAGAAAAAAGCTGGGTGAGGAACTTTGCAAGTTCACCATATTTTAACTTCTCTCTGTTTGCTGAAATTTTGATCCCTTAAAGCAGTGAGAGCAGTCCACTTTCTAAAGAATCAACATCTATTGCATTCCACTGTGGACACATACCAGTAAAGAAAATAGTAGAGATCACGCTCTGTATTTTGGATAACATGCCGGTCAAGTATAAAGTGTCAAAGCAAAGCTTGCTTGGAGTTATTTGAAAAGGTGATAGAAAAAGAATAGAGCAAATGATAGGAAATCTGTATTTTCTTGGATGGCGGTTGTGTGAATAAATTCAGTGCTGTGTAATTTAAACTTTAAAATAAGCAGCTTTTTGAGTTGTCATCCAGTTTCGAAAGTCTCTAGCGCCAAGGGTAATCTTGTGAAAACACTACACATGATTGAAAACACAAGTTTAAAATTGAGGTCACTTAACTATAATAGAATGGTGTTCTACCATAACAAAATCCTAAAGCATGTTTGCACATGAGTCTCTTTTTTAAAACAACAACAACACCGGAGCTTGTTTGAAATTCAGTTTTCAGAAAGACTTTTATGTTTACAGTTAAATTTAAGATTGGGCTGAATTCTGCATTTTTAGGAATTGAGAATATTCTGAGAATTGAGACAGCCTTGCAGAAATTAGCAGTTCTTTTGTCAAAACTACTGCACATTCTTCTAGGAAGTTTTCATAGTTGCCTTTTGTTTATGCTTTTCAGAACATACATTAGAGAGCTGGCATAGGGCCTGTTCGGACGACAGGCTAAGCAATGGTTAAGCTGCTAACCCTTTTGTAGCAAATGGTTTGTTAGCATGTTTAAACCTTGGTTATGTAGCCACCATGGTTAGGAATGGTTCACCTGATGCACTGCCATAATGTTTAGCTCAAATTTCATAACCACTGTGGCTCCGCATGTCGTCTGAACAATGCAGTGACTAAGTCTAGTGTAGTCATAGTGTAGACTGAGCTATGAATCAATAAGTCCCTGATTAGGTAGTCTTAGTATTACGCCCCAATAAGGAGGGGAGTAATAATACTTACCTTAGAGCAGCCATGTCCAATTTGGTACCCTCCAGATGTGTTGGACTACAGTTGCTTTACTGGCTGAGGATGATGGCAATTGTAGTCCAACACATCTAGAAGGCATCTAGTTGGAGAGGCTGCATTACAGGGTTGTTAGAATTAGAAATAGGATCTGTGAAACACTCTGAACACTGCACAGTGTGATACAAATGTTAAGGTTCATATTAGCAAATTGTACTTCACTTAATTCTAGATTATTTTTAGGCTACTTTTAAGGGTAAAAAACTCACAAGGCTACATGTAGGATTTTTTAAAATACGTAAGTATACAAATAGGCAAATAAATATACAATAAAACACTATAAAAACAGATGCTCCCCTTCTCTATTCTTTGTGTGCTTTTAACATGACAGCAAGAAGCTTTTTTGTTTTTTTTTAACCTTCGGAGTATTGTATTTTAACCTTCAGGGGCAAGCCATTCTACAGGACATCCAATTACAGAATGTCATCGTTTCGTTGGAAAAAAAAGACTAGCTTTTACTGTTTTGAGTCTTTATCCACCAATTAGATTTTGTTCACTCAAAAGTACAGAACTTTAGAACTAGAAGGCCCATAATGCATGTGGGTGTAGGCAAAAAATCGTATGAAGTGTAAATTGACTTGTGAATAGCTTTTTGCCTGGTTACAGGTGCTGACTAAGAATTGCCTTTAGGGGAATAAGCATGGATGTTCCTTGTAATTGGAAAGAGTGTGGCTGCATTCTGGAGCATATAATTTATTTATTTATTTAAAACAATTCTTGGCCACCTTTCAGGGCAGAAGCCGTTACAAGGTTGCTTACAACAATAAAATACATAAAAACAGTTTAAAACATTAAAAGCAATAAAAACATACACAATAGAAGAGCAATTAAAACAATAAAAGCTAACAATAAATATATGGAATTATATGCTCTGCTGGCATGGCCATGAGGAGGAGCCTGGAAGCTTTTGCTTTCATTGTTTTGTTTGGTTTTACTGGCCCTGTTCAGACAATACATTAAGCCGTGGTTAGTCCACTAATCCTTTTGCAGTCCATGGATAGGAATGGTTCACACAACTCGCTAAGTGATGGTTCATACAACATGCTAAGCCATAATGTTTTGCTCAAAATGCTTTACCACAGTGGCTTAGTGTGTTGTCTGAATAGGGTCTATAATTGAAATTTAGCATTCTGTGTGAAGACAACTGGTTTTAATTTTTCTGAACCACCCAGAGAGCCTCGGATATTGGGTGGTATGGAAATATAGTAAATAAATAAATGATAAACTGCTGTTAATATTTACTGTGGTATACGGAAACAAGCCGCCTTCAAACCTTTGTTAAGATTAATCACACTTGGCTGAAAATGTAGAAAGAAATGAAGTAACCACTAAGGGAGTAAGAGGCAATAGCCAGGTCTACAATCAGCAGCATACATGGGAGAAGGAGGAGCCTGCTTCCATCCAACTGACAAGCCAGGTGCCAGTGGCCAAGATTACACTTTTTAGGCCCCAGTGGCTTCTGGCCACCTGGAATTCTGATACCCTGACCAACTAAGTTCCAAAGTCCATGTTACATTAATTGCTTGGCATGTAGTTAAGGCTTTCTTTCTTTTATTCTGATGTAAGAACACACAGTCCACTTCAGATTGGGACCACCACAGTCCAGGAGGAAAGGCTTAAACCTCCGCCCCATTATTTTTTTCTGAAATCCTCCCCCCACCTTCATTGATATACCAAAAAAAAGTAAAAAGTATGTGTGTGGGGTTAACCCTTCCCTCTGAGTGCACAAATTGGGGCCATGTGCACGTACACTAAAGTAAAAGAAAAGAGGCCTTGGGTACACGTTACACAATTGGTGTAATGTGTAGTTTGGCTCTAAGCTAAATTAAGTTAAGGGTTTTGTTCAGTGTTCGGTTATTATGCCAGACTAATTTGGAAAACAACTGAATGACATGTTGTATCAGTAAAAGCAAGCATTACTTTCATATAGATTATTTAGTAAAGATAAAAGCACAAAGTAAAATAGAATGTATGAACTGTGATATTCCCATAAGCAGTATTGTCACTTGTATGCAATGTAATTATATTTTGTA
The DNA here is from genome assembly GCF_023053635.1 of Elgaria multicarinata webbii. Taxonomy (NCBI): domain Eukaryota; kingdom Metazoa; phylum Chordata; class Lepidosauria; order Squamata; family Anguidae; genus Elgaria; species Elgaria multicarinata. The sequence continues at coordinate 74,311,730 of NC_086178.1, read as the reverse complement.
TACTTGCCAATTAAGCAGTTATGCTTTAGACGGGGGGAAAATTACCTCTTCAGGAGATTGAAGAGGAACATCGGAGAATGCTAAATCAAATAAACTATACATATGCCAAAGTGTGTTGTGCATGTAGTTAAAATTTCAAAAATTAGCACTTCATGGACATATATTTGGCAATATTCCTGTTGAGTAAAAACCTCTAAGCTTGAAGCCTTTCAGGTTGGTGACTATAATTCATCATCTCTGCTTTTAGGAGGAATATTAACCCATCAATGTAACGAAAGAGCAGTGATTGGCTGTGCCATTCCAACCTCTGGATTGCTTTTGAATGTGCTCTCAGATGAGTCTTGGCTGATCTTTGCCTAGTATTGAAAATCAATTATTTGGGACTGGGTTTTCATTCTCAAATTCAAATGCTACTACTTTGTTTTTAAAGGTGGATCCCTGATGACTAAAATGGGCCATCTTTGTATGTCAGAGTGGAGATGGATGAGATAACTGTTTTCTCCCACACATTATTTTGAACTTGAAATACAGTTAAAATCTTGAATTTCAAACGTTTTCTTGAAGCCAGGTATGAAATGTTTCAGCCTGTTTTAATCATAGTGACTGGTCAACTAAGTCCATAAAGGGTGATTAGTTGGTGGTGCTGATAACAAGTATAACCCTGGGTGTAGATGCTTTGCAGGACCCATCAGTGCAGTGGCTCCAATTTCCTTTGGCAAAACTTGAGAAAAAGGAACATAAAGATTCCCTTTCTGGTCTGCTTCAAACACAGCAGTTAAAATGAGAAAAGATTTGACACTTAGAAGATAAAATAATAATAATAATAACAACAACAACAACAACAACAACAACAACAACCCGCCTCTCCCTCTGGATTGAGGCAGGCAACATTAAATACAATATAATACATAAAACTACTTAAAAGAGCATATAAAACCAATGCAATATTAAAATAACAATCACAACATATTAAAATTCTTAGGTTTAAAATTCATCTGGGTAGGCCTGCCGGAAGAGACTAGACTTTATGGCTGTCTTAAACTTTTTCCAAGTGTTAAGGGGACGAATCTCCTTCGCCAGGCCATTCCACAGTCTGGGGGTGGCAGAAGAAAAGGTCCTCTGGGTAACTGTTGTCAGCTCAATTGTGGCTGACTGGAGTAAACCCTTCCCGGAGGACCTGTGTGTGTGGGGTGGATTGTACAGGAGAAGGCAATCCCGCACTTAACCTGGAAGCAAACCATGTAGGGCTTCCTTAAGGAGTATCAGAAAGTCTTGCATCTGCATTGCATTGAAGTTTTGTTATATGTAAATTTATTTAAATTTAATAATTTAAATACCAGACAGACAACTAGTTAAAAGATTATCCAGGGTTATTTTATTTATTTATTTATTTATTACATTTTTATACCGCCCAATAGCCGAAGCTCTCTGGGCGGTTCACAAAAATTAAAACCATAATAAAACAACCAACATGTTAAAAGCACAATTACAAAATACAGTATAAAAAGCACAACCTGGATAAAACCACGCAGCAAAATTGATATAAGATTAAAATATAAAATATTGATATAAGATTATTTGTTGTTGAAAGGCCAAAGAACATAGAAGAAACCAGAGTTTTCTGTAGTGAAAGAAATTTCATGATTTGGTCCACGGTTGCCAAGTCACCAGTGATGTCCAAAATTAAATGCTGGCAGTGAGTAGGAAGAGCAAGAAAAGTATTCTCTGCCAATGGAGTGGAAGTATTTTTTATTTTGAAAAGATACTGGAAATACAGGGAGGCAGGCCCTGCCTTTTATAAAATATGGCACCAGGCTGCATCTTACGTTAGGGACTCTGTGTTGGTGTTGCGGGTCAGTGGGAGAATTTGCTACAAAGGCACAGACCTCATCCAATGCTCCTCCCCTGAAAAATCCTTTTTGGACAATAACTGGGTACAAAGGACTGAACTTATTTTACTTTTCTGGGACAAAGCTTTGCTTGGCTACTAGATAACAATGGTAGATGATTGAGCCAAGCCAAAATGTGTGAAGTCTTGCTCATAACAAGACTGATTTCCTCGGGGTTTTCAAAGTTAGTAACCCAACAGAAACATCAGGGTTTGTCTATAGACATTAGAATTCATGGCCTTACCTCTTTTGTCTGTTTTCTGTTACTTGTTGGTCTCTTTGAGCTTGCCATGAACTGTGGATTTTTTTCAAGCTTTCAGGTGCATGAATGTAGATGAAGAAAAAATTGTCATCCACAGATGTGTTTGCCTACTTAAAACCCTTGGTTAACCTATATCCTGTTTTGGTCTTGCACTTCCCAGTTTGCAAATGGTGCTGCATACTAGGAGATTGCCTAAGCAAACATCTTTTTTATGATCATGAAGACTCATTTAGCTTGGGAGAAGAGCCATCCCTATATAGGTGTCTGTAGAAAGACTGCGTTGTCAGTGCCATAAATTTGTTTATATCCTTCACTGATCCCACTGCAGCATAACAAAGTCTATAGTGGCTACCACATCACCCGAAAGCAGCTATGGGATTACAATGCAGTAGTGTGACATTTGTATACTGAAAAGCCACTCTGATTGCACACCAGTATACATGATACATAGCACCAGGCATACAAAAGCCCGAAGCATTTAGCATTGTGCATGAATGGATGAATCTATACAGAGAAACATGACCAAAGAATGTTAGAATGCCTTTGGAGGTTAAACAAATAGTAGAGATAAACTTATTAGTGTGTGATTGAGTTTTTAGTCATTCAGTTATTCAGTCCATTCTTGTGTAATATGAATAATGCAACATATCTCAAGTTGCCTGTCCATTTATTTAGCATGGGAAATGTGATCATATATAATGAGTGGCTTTTGCCATAATGAATGGTGTAGGTGAAAAACATATGCAGGTTGTACTGCAGTATAATATGTCTACTAGTAAGGGGTGATTGGTGCAGATATTTCGCCATTTGAAAAGAAATATATCACTACCTTTGGCAGCCATCTGTGACAGGCATCTCTCTTATCCTTCAGACATTTTCAGTGCTTCCTCCACAATAATTCTGGTGTTCCTATCTGCGTTGACCACATCTTAATCTTCTGAAGTTTTCTTACCTACTTAGAAGCTGAGATGCTCTGCTTAATTTCAGGGTGCACTTGAATATAAAGCATTTCATTGAAACTTTGATTTATTATTTTTTCCTTCCTGCACAGGCCTGTTGCCTAAATATTTGATGGAGGGCCTTAGGAATTGAAATATTTTTTTCCCTGCTCTGGCATTGGATGCTTTGGTAGCCTGCTGCATAAAAGTTCCCTCTCTGCTGGTTTTGTTGGCTGCAACTGCATGTTAACGATGTCACCTTTGTATCCGTCTCTTGTCTCCTTGTTTCAGAGATCCTGTAATCTTTGCAGGCTAAATAAATATTGCTGTGTTTTTAATACTTAAGTGCTGCATTTCAGTGCTTTATCAAAGACTGGAGCACCTTCCTCCTTGTGATTCTGGTGCCTATTTATTTTGTGGTCTTTTGGCTTGTTTCTTTTCCTCTGCTATTCAGTAGCACAGTCAATATGCTTTATGTAAATTGATTACTGCAGGTTTTTCCTCAAGTCCGGCATGTTTGATTGTTCAGGAAGCTGGTGGTTAAGCCAATTCTCCTGTAATTTTTGTTTGTAGTCACTGCCTTATGCTTCTTTGCATTGTCGCTGCCCATCTTCTGTGCATTTGCTGGTGCCACTTTACAAGCTAGGAGGTAATATATCTAGGAACGTCAATATCTTTGTTTGGTTTCATTTATCTGTGGCATTTGCCTTGCTCATCCCAGACCTCAGTAAAAGGCAATTACCTGTGTTCTCCAGTGTGACACTAAGCTTTTCACCTTTATTTCGCTTTAGTGTGATACAGCAAGCAAGACGACCAGCTTATATATGTATCGCAGTGCCTCTGCAACACTTCAGAGTTGAGGGGGGAAGACAAGCAGATGAAATGAATGTGACGATAATGAGTGCCAGAGAAAAGGAATAAGCAGCGCATTTCACAAAAAGGAAAAAAAACTTGCACTGGCATCAGCCACCCTGCATCAGTGTATTTTGCGGAACATTTCCTGGCCATCAGATCCAATTAATAACAGATTCAGTCCGGGCTCCATTTTGCAGCTGGTTGCTAGCAGCAAGTTTGTAGGAGTCAGTGTAGTACAGCCGTTTAGTATCATGGATTCAGCGGGCCTGATTCTTTGTTGCCCTGAGCTGTGTGCAGTCACTGTACTGTGCAAGTTACCCATATGAGCACTGTGCTTAGAAAATGGTACAAAATGCTGTGTGGTGTCCTGTGAGTTGCTTGAGATGGGATGGAAAAATCCCTGGCACCATGTGCTTTTGGGGACTTAGAAACTTTCATGCTGGAATCTAGGAATTTTGAAATAGATTTCTAGTCATTTTTGATAAGACACATTGCTTCTTTAGATTAAAGGGAAATCATGTTTGCTTACTGGTGCTTTGCTTCCTGCTTCTCTTCCACAGTTGTAATGAGGTGAATTACACAGGAGGAGAGGGGCAACCATGTAGTCTGTATCTGCAAACTTCCCTGCTCATATACTTGGATGGGACAGCGGCTCTTTGGCTGCACATGATAGGAAATTGCAAGATATTTCAGAAGAATTGGAACTTCCAAGTTTTTTTTAAAAATTGGAATAACTGGGAGAAGGAACAGGAGACGTACAGGAGGTTCATGATGTTGTCAAATGACCTACAAACTTCCATGAGTGGCCAGTCACTACATGCTTTACATAGAGAAGGTCCCAAGTTGGATCTCCAGCTAGGCCAGGAAGGATAAAGCAACTTCCTATGTTCCTCAGAATATTGGGGTTGTTCCACAATATTTCATTGTGTCTATATCCTGTTGCTGCATTCCAGTGTGTGTGAGATCTTCCAAGTCTGGAGGTGGACGTCTAGAAGTTGATTTGAACCCCACAGAGTATTGGATGTTGGTTATTGGGTTTATGGTAGTGAGGGATGGACACAGTACAGGCCAAGGACTAGAGGGTTAAAGACTTAGAGTTGAGTCACAAGCAAAGAAAATTCTACAAGAGGGCTCACTACATCAATTGGTTCATGGATCTCTTGAGAAGTGCTGATTATCTAATACATAGTTTAGAACTTCATCTAGATTAACAATTTCTGTTTTTCTCTTTTCCCTAGAGGACTTAAAATGAGCAAAGTATTTGCCTTCTAAAGCAGAGGTGGGCAGAAAGTAGATCTCCAGATGTTTGGGATTCCAGAAGCCCCTGTCAGCATCGTCAGGAATACTGGGAGTTGAAATACTAAATATCTGGAGATCTACTTTCTGCCTACCTCTATTCTAAAGCATGAATAATAAGTGCAGAGGTTACAGGTCTAGGCCGGAGCTTGTGGAAAAATATATGTAGTGACTGTGTCATTGTGAGGCAGGTCTGGAAAAATCCCAGCGTGTGGCCAATTGGGTCCCTAACCTTTCATGTAGTACCACAGGATTAGTGGTGGTTGATTTCCAGCCTTATCTCATTGTTTTCCGTTGATCCTGCATCCAAATTGGTGAGTTTAGGATTTTAGACTCAGCTCAGTGGGACTGACTTGCATGTAAGTGTGAGGACTCCTACTCAGGTCATATACAAAGTCTTTAGGGCAGAGAATTTAATTTTGCTCTTTTGATTTGCATTTGCATTATTACGTATATAGTTTTTGTCGTCTTAAATTAACTATTTTATATATCTTCATTCCATTTCCCTGGTGAATTTTATGGTGGAAAAAAAATAAGCAAGGGCATTTTACCAGTTCAAAAAGATGGTTATAACAATGGAATAATTACTCCTTGATTTGATTTCTTATCTGGAATATTGGTCCAAAAGCAGGGATAAAAATGAATGTGTTGTGTTAGATGTTTACTGTAGGCTACAGAAAGTTTTATTCATGGATCTTTACTTACAGTACATGTTTTAAACAATTCCCTCAGTGACTTGCGTAGCAGGGCAATTCATGGCTTTTCAAATAAGGTAAGTAAATAAACAGTTCCAGTGTTTCAAGCTGAACAAAGAGGAGAAATAAGAGAAAGGGCTGTTCTTGCTTTCTGGACCATAAACAGATAAGAAATCACTTCAATTCAGTCTTCCCCTACCCAGGGCTCTTCACAGGTGTTGGATTACAAGTCCTGTCATTTCCAGTCGGATTAATAATGCTTTGCACTGGGGATGGGTGGGGGGGAGAGAGAGCATGACCCAGTGTATTTCCTGTTGATCTCCACTCTTACTTAAATTACAGTTGAGTGTATAGATTCATTGGACAGGAGACTTGTTGGCTAAAGAGTCCTCTCAGCTACCCTGCTGCAGTTCTGGACCTTTTGTCAGGCACAAGTGGATCATAGCAGTCATCCCCCTTTTCTGCCATTCTTTTCAGTGCGGAGAGAGGGTGGGAGAAGGGTGTATGATTTGAACCAGGGCACCCAAGACCAGGTGCCTTCTCTCTTGGGACATTGGTGCTGTTCCTCCCCTGCAAACCAAGCTGCTTGCTAAGGGTCAAATTACATGTTAAAAAGACCACTGGCTACTACATCTTTTGTTTCCTTAATAAAAAGTAAATGCAGGGAACCGAAGATGCATAGGGGCCCTAGCATGGGAGGTAGGGGTGCTTTCCTCCTTTCCTCCCATCACCTGCAATTGTGACTGAAGAGCGAGATCCAGGGGGCAGGGTGGGCCGCACACACCCCTTCAGCCTTCAGCTCAGAATGTGCTCTAGCATGATGCTACAGCACCTTTCACTTGGATGGGCCCAAGTAGTCATGTATAGCATTGAAACTAAAGGAGAGGGGAGGTAAGCTCACTTCCTACACCTGAACCCCAAACATCTGAGAGGCTCTTGACGCAAGGGGGCTTTAGGGTGTTATGTCCAATGTCCTGTGACATAGGTTAGGCTAAGAGTCAGTGAACAGTCCAAAACCACCCAGTGACCTTCATGGCTGAGTGGGGAGTAGAACCTGGGTCTCCCAAGTCCCAGTCCAACCACCACACTGGCTCTCAGGGTTCTTCTCATTTTCTGGATAAGGAATTAATGTTGGGGAGTGGAAAATGTTCTCTCCCTTTCCCACCCTTGCCTGCGTTAAGTTCTTTGTGGGCCAAAACTTGTATGATGGAGATGCAGTCTTTGTTCCAACCTCACAAGTTTGTGTAAAGAGTCAGGCTCTTTATGTAGGTTTACATATGTAGAGGAGGTTCGCCTAACTAATTCATATAGTTGAGATGACTTTGTGATAGGACTTCTTCTTTATGGTTCTGTAAGTGAAGAAAGCAAACATGAAGAAGAAACTAGACGGCACTTTTAAGCTAGTGCATATGTGTTGCAATCAAATTTACTCTGACTTCACAAAAGCAATTAAAGTTGAAGACATTGTGACTTTAGCCTCAGGATTGAATAAGATCATACTCACTAAAGTAAAGCACAACTTTAAAGTTAATAAAAGCAAAACAAACAACCGCACAAAGAAACCAGGTTTCTTGTACTTGTGCAAGCAAACTACCTGTCAACCCAAAATTTGGATGCTGATCAGATAGATTATATTATCTTTCAAATTACAATGCTTTGGTATTGTCAACAGCCACAATAATCAAGGGAGCAAAGAAAGCAGAAGTAGCTAAGTGAATGTGTTCCTGAAATTGCAAATAACCTTTTCATCAGTCTGCTCAAAGATGAGAGGTGTTCTCTCACCCACCTTCATCATGTCATGGGCATCAGACACTTTGAGTATTTTTATAACACCAAAAGAACAGAAAGGAAGAGAGTGGTAAGGCCATGCCACTGTTGAGAAGCTATTTCGAACATGTGTCAAGAAGTACTTTATAGTCTGGTATATTTAGGGTTTGAGACTGTTTCAGGAAAGCAACCAAGTTGAATTCACAGACATGGAGCCGGGGAGTCTTTAGTGTGTTTCCATGTTCCACTTTGGCATGATGGATCTTCAAAAGACAATACCCTGCTTGCTAGTTGAGCCTACAACTTGTGCTCCAGCGACTGGAAAGAACCCATAGAGATCCACTTGTCATGATTAAATACAACTCCATTTGCTTGTTGAAATAGAAATTGTATGGTCAGTTCCACTTGACCTTGTAACAAGGTTAGTGGTATTGAAGGGTAAGGGAGAGTATAAGATGGGTCACTGGGAGATCTGGTTTCCTTTGAAGGAAACAATACCATAGAACTTTCAAATTGTACTTGTCAGAAGGTTTTGGGTCGGATTTTCAAAATGAATGTAGCAGACTTCTTTGTGCAGGGGAAAAAGAATGAGCATGAGGGAACTCAGGGGAAAAATAGCAATGCATGGCGTATATTTATTGTGATGCGCATGGAAATGCAAGCCAGCAAGAACTTGCCTATTTCGGAATGGAAGTATGGCCTTGAGTTTTGCCACCTTCTGTCTAAAATGATGAGTGTCTTCCCCTTTCCAAAGGGGAAATCTGTACGTAGGTGACAACAAGTAGCAACATGTTAGTTTTGAGTGATGCCTTGAATATTACACAATTCCTACCTGGAAGGCACTTTGATGTGGGAAATAACCTATGTCACACATGTAATTTGTTACATATGACTGTTGTACACATGCTATTTTATTTATTAATTTGTTTAGTTTATTAGCTAGTCTTCAACCAAAGCTCTCGGAGCAGCTTACAATCATAAAACAGTGAAATATAAATAATATGCGATAAAAATATCACACCACCCAATTTTGTGATTCATTTATTTTATTTAAATTATTTTTAAGCTGCCTTTAAGGATGGGACCCTCCTAATGCACTGTATATAATGAGAGGAAAAATATGATAATATAGTAAAAAAAGAGTTTTTTTTAAACTGAACACATGTAGAAGCCTTCTTTAGATGGGAGTGGAGATGTTGTGGCAGGTTTACGGTGTGTGAGTGTGTGTGTTTTGGGACAATGACAGTTTGCATGTCCTCATGAGTTGGAATTCCCTGATCAGAGAATAATGCCTGGAACAGGGCTATAAACAGAAAAAAGTGGAGACCATGCAAACTGCACTTCTAGAGCAGTGTGGCTGAAGACGAAGAATGTATTTTAAGAGCCCTGCTGGATTCAGACCAAAGGCCTATCTAGTGCAGCGTCCTGTTTTCACAGTGGCTAACTAAATGCTTCTTAGGAAGCTTGCAAGCTTGACCTGAAAGAAAGTGCCGTCTCCCATTATTGTTCCCCAGCAACTGGTATTGCAGGGCCTGCTTCCTGTGACCCTGGAGGGAAGTGTATAGCCATCAAGACTGGAAGCCAAATTAGAATCTGCTAGCTGCTTACTTTTAAGAAGACAAGCAGAAGCACTGGAAGAACCAAACAATAAATTGATAGGTGTAGTTTCTTCATTTTAAAAGAAAGAGCGAGAGAGTGGGGAAAGTACTCAAGGATTTATTGCTAAAACACATCAGCTTCATAAATATCTTAAAAGCTTAAAAAGTTTTAAATGTGAATCTAACTTTTAAAAGAGTCCCCCCATGCAGAAAAAATACCAAAACTATGTAATTAATAAAACCAAAAAACAAGTTGTAGCTCTGAAAATAAAATGTTTTAAATTTAAAAGATGAAAGAAGAAAGGTCAAATACAAGCATGCTTTCTTTTCTTTTTTTAAAAAAAGGCTGCAGACTTATCCCCATTTACCTAGAAGTATGCCTCATTGAACTTAATGGGACTTACTTCTGAGTAGACATGTATAAGATTGTGCTGTTAGCAATATAAATAAAAGTTGAAAAGCAATGTTTAGAACCAAATGAAAGTTGTACTTAATGTCTTGTAAAATGAAAGAATTGTGGGATGTAACAAAGAAGTTGCAATATAAAACTCTAATTCTGCCCCACTCCCCACAAATGTACAGTTGTGTTACATATTGATATTCATAGTTGTTTTCATATTGAGCTATTCTGTTTACACTCCAGCGCACTTTGAGTTGCTTTGTAAAGTAACACACTTTTCAAATTCTTTGTAGTGTAAGATCCTTATGTGACTGGCTTTAAGGCAGATGGTTGAGTATTGAGCTGCTGCAGTCAATTTGTTCTAGGATGATCATTGTTGGATACAAATGGTCCTTTTCAAAGAGTGACCACAGTTGAATGTCTAAGTAAAACCACAACATTATATTGCTTAATGGAACTTCAGAGCTCAAAGAAATCTTTAGAAGCTATTCTTCGGAAGAGTTTTCTGCATTGGCTTTCTTTTAGAAAACAAAAAAGAAAATAACAACAAAAAAGATTGCTCCAGATTGTTAAATGAATGTAAGGCTTGTATAAGGCTTGCAGGGGGGAAATAAAGTAGAAAAATCTTTAGTTTTGGGGTGGTAATTACTATACATTTTTAATGTTACTTTGCCTTGATTCTCCTAGGGTGCAATCCTATGCATGTTTAGACAGAAAAAAGCCCTACAACTCCTGTGACAGGTTACTTTTTTAAAAAAAATCAGGGGTATGCCCCCATAGTCTCCTCTTCCTTTGAATGTAAGAGTTCTTCCTTTGTTTTGGCAACATTTAACTTCACTGCAGAACAGGTGTAAGATTATAAAGACCAATATGAGTTGATCTCCTTTATCTTTAACCCTTGTTAGTCTTGGGTTTGAATACAAAGTAGCTGGAATTTGTTCCCACCATTGTTTGGAGCAACCCTTTCTTTCTGACTGTTGTCATTGCTGTTGCCGTTTTCCTGTTTCTTCCCATGGCCCCTTGTTTCCATATAATGTGCTCTTGTATCCTTCAACACTTCACAGGTTAAAATGCGGACACCCTTGCAACACCCCAGTTCTAAGGATTGCTACCTGAGGTCCCCTGCTACCCTGATGCTATTACAGATTGCTGAAGACTCTGCTTTTGTCTTCTTTATGCTGATATGAGTGTGTTTCTTCTTTTGGCTAAAGATGCACTTCACCAATTATGCTTTTTTGTCTTGTTAACATAATTGTGTATATATGTCATAACTTGCGCATTTTATCAACCCTTCAAAATATACCTTCGTCACTGTGAAGTGTGTGAAATCTCAAGCTGCATGGAGTTTGTGCCCATATATTATTTTTGTGCATGTGGAGTCAAGATGCAGCCATTCTCCACTCAGAGGTTTAACTTTGAGAAAGCCTGGATAAGGGAGTTAAATCCTGAAGAATCACAAACATATACAGTTAAATTCTGAAGAACCACAACTCTCACTGAATTTACAATAAAATAGCATCCTCAAAAAGCAAAGTAGGTACAAGAAAACTGGGATTGCCACTGGCAAATAGGGACTCCTGGAGTGTATTTTTTTTTTCCTGGCTGCACCACTCTGTGGATGTTCTTTAGATGATGAATGGGGCGGCTCTTTAGGTGGACTTCTCTTTGCTCTGTAGTAGCTCTTTGGTGTTAAGATTAGTTTTCTGTCCTATGCCTAGATGTCGCTATCCATGTTTCACCTGGAAGGTTAATGCTATAGTTGGCAATGCTCTGCTCTATTGCTGGTTGTCTCTGTTTTGCTGTTAATGTCTTTTACTTATATGGGCTACTCTAGTGATGGATGAGAATTTTGTTTTAGTTCAATTTTATTTTAAAAAATAATTTACCAATATTTGCGAAGTTCTTCATACTTGGCACAAAAGGAACTTGAATTAAAAAAAATGTATGTGGGAAAACTGAAACTATGGGTTTGACTCTCTGTGTATTCAACCATGTTAGTGCTTAATTAAGGTTGCTGCCTCTTTCTTCTGACAGACTCCTCATCTGTATAGCAGGCAGGTACATCATGGTCCTCTACATGCTGGGAATAGGTGAATCAAGGTGGTGCAGATGGGCGACAGCTTTGTTTCAGTTATTATTATTTTTATAAGAATTAGCCAACATTTGCAATGTTTTTCATATTTGGGAGAGAAAGAACTTGAGATTTAAGCAATCTGAATCTGGGTGAAAGTGAAGTTCTGAGATTCACCTATACCTAGCTAATGCTAAGTTGTGCAATGTTCTGACCGCAGCAACAAAACAAAGCATCCACCCGTATGATTCAACCAGAAGAGAATTCATGAATCAAAACCAAACCCAGGTATATCTGCTCTGAGTCCTCCAGGTCAGCAACCATTGGAAAGGTACCATATTTTAAAATGTACATAACATGCAAGATGGGATCATGTCAGTGTCAGTACTAATATCTTTGAAAATTCCAGTGGAAAGTATTTTTAATGAAATGATACCTGGAAAGGCTCAAAAAGGCAGGGCTGTCTTGGAAAGAGGCCTTGGCTTGTATGTAAGGCTATATGCCAGCAATTCTGTCTGTTTAGGTTGCAGCCTTAAAAATACCTATTTCAGTGGTATCTATGTCCAATTAAGAGTGGATTTCATAGAAGATTAGAACCCTCAGTCTATTCTATGCCCTGGGCAGGGTGGGAGGAAGATGGAGGTGATTTCGCCTCCTATTCTTCTTCCTCTTTAAAAATTATCATCATTTAGACGGGCCTCTGAGCCCATCTGGCCCACTGACCAGCAGTGGGTGTGGATGGGAAATGGAAAGATAATAGGATACTGTGGATTCTGTCCCCCTCCCCTCCCTTCTCCATCCACTCTAATGCCCCTTTGGGACCTCTATGAGGTCATCCAAGGTCACTGTTGTGGCCTTGGAAAGCAACCAACACGGATTTGATGTTGGATTCCTTCTCCTGATGTCATAGGATTCCTTCTCCTATGGCCTTGGGAGGGGAATTTTAAATATCCTATGACACTCTCCCAGGGACCATAGGATGGGTTTGCCCATGTCCTTTGGGTGTGTATTCATTTATTGGTTTCAGTTTTGCCCTGCCTTTTTCTTTCCATAAGAAAGAGTTCAAGACGGCTAACAACAATAAAATCCGCAATAAACCCCCCCAGATAAACAATTTAAAATTGAAGACCATTAATGAAGGGACTAGACACACCTCCCTTGATAGGGAATTCCAAACTTGGGTGCAGTCACAGTCACTGAGAAGGCTCTTTCTGGATTTCCCACCAAACGCAAAACAGATGTAAATTACATGTTTGTAAAATGAGAATTATGATGTTTGTGTTCTGACAAAGTGAGGCAAGGTTTGTAAACCTCCTTTAGCATAACGATCCTAGAAACAGTTCTGTTGACAATTTTTAAATGAGGAAGTACATTTGGTGGAATGGCTTTTTGCATATTTAGGCAGAGTTTTGGATCATGGCAACTTCAGCGGAGCGCACTTACAAAGCCACCTTCAAATATTTGTGCTAAATGTACTAAGACCTTTAAGGCAGCCAGGCACACATAGAGGCTTGTGGGGCTGGCATGTGCCCCCCCCCCATCCCAATTGCATGCCCACTTTAGATCTACATGTAGTGCCTGCATTGAGCAAATGTCTGGGCAAAACTTTCCAAGCAGGTTCATAGAGAAGTTAAATGGCAATTTCAGAAAAAACGTGTAGATAATTTTGGTATTAGAGTCTTCCTAAGTTTCTTATTTTTTGTACTGTCAGTGCTGGCTCGGAGTCTGTTATTAAGTGTCAGTAATCTTTTGGAGATGATTCACATTTAACAGTATGTAGAACTGAAAGTTTATTTTATGATGCCTTTCCATAGAGCACCATACGACACCTTTTAATTAGCTGGGAATTAACCCCTTTCACACATCTCAGTGAGTAATTATAGAGTACAAACTGATCTTACCTTGGAATAATAGTTAATTTCTTTCACTTTGTTACAAATTCAGTAGCAGACAAAAGAGATTTTCAGATTCAGTAGCAGACGTTTGGGGCTCCAGTATACATTGCATGTGAACACACTTGCTCCCTAAAGGAACGGTTTTAAATGAATCAACTTTTGGGAAAGGCTGACTTTAAATCCAGTTGGTGGTTCATATGAGTCAGCAATGATTGTTTGTGATGAGGCTGGGGAAATCCATCACGTTCCCTACACCATTGAAAATCATAATTCCTAGCCTGCTAAAAGATTGAACCAAAGGGTGAGAATAGTTTTAAAACTCCAGTTAACGGTTAACCGGGGTTAACGTGTTCTGCCTCAGGGTTTTGTGTCGCAATCACTTTTAAGTACCATCTTCTCATTCTCAGTGAGGCTAAAAAATGTAACTGGACTGTAGATGCTGAAATTACAAAGTAAAGAATAGAGCTCACTAATACATGTTGTGTCTGTATAGAGTAGTACTAGGTTTTCTTTATGCTATGATTAATACAGTCTTCTGTTTAAAGCTATTAAGTATAGTGCTGTAATTGATTTATACTAAGTGCAGTTAAAAAATTTGGCTGTAAATTTCCAGAGATGCTGGGCAGAAATCATAAAGGAACACCCCACCAAGTCCCCATGTAGAGAAACTATAATTTCACATTAATCTCCATGCAAAGTAACCAGCGAATTCTTTTCAGGCAGCCACATTTCATGAGGTAGCTGCATGTGTAACGCCTATTTATGTGTTTCGGAATTACTGTAAGTACAATGCTGATATAAGATGTTGTGACACTTCTTTTGAAAGGGTTTCTATCAAAAGGAAGAAAGCGAAAGGGCCATGCTTAATCAGTATAAATGTCAGTAGCATATTTTATTAAATTCTTGATTTAGCGTGGACTGTTTGCAGTCACACGTTTTGTAAGGAATCCGCCATCCCCATTCGAAGGTATGTGACATTTAAAAGATCTGTAAAGGAGATTGACTTGACAGCTTCAAATTGCATTTGAAAGAGTTTTCCTTTTCAAAACAGAAAATGAATACTTCCTATTCCAAATGTCATCGCAAAGACACAAACATGTTTAATCAAGTTTATATGTTTAATTTATGTAAAATATAATTTTCTTTTTCTTATTCATGAGAGATGCACTTGCTACATTTCCCCCACAAAGGTTTAGCTTGAAACTCCTGAGCTTTCTGAATAAATGAATCCATTGTCATAAGAAGGTTCTGGAATTCTTCAAAAACTGGCATTGGTTTATTACTTGAGCCCGTCCTTGATCTAGTTATTTAGTTAGCTTGGCTGGTAGCAGAATGTACAGCGTTATTAGTAGAGACGTGCTTACAAAAGATTGTTGGAAAGCTTTGGTAAAAAAACCAAACTTCAGAAATAACAAGAAAACATTGAAATCAAGCATTTCTGTGATGGTTCAGTCATTAGCTTAGGAAAATATTTTTGAAGCAATGGTCTTTCAGGGAGCTTGGATATTCCAGAATTCTTTAGCTATGGAAGGGCCTAAGGGGTTAAGCAGTATATTTTTCAATTCACACTACAGTTGGCTGATCATGGCATGCATATTTTGTAAGGGACTGTGTTGTACTACAAGGGAGGTGAACTGGGACTGAAAGTTCAATCAACCCAATGTTGTGTGCTTGTCACTTGTTTTGGAGGTCATGTTGTTGATGGCCAGCTTGATCTCTATTTTTGGTACCTGTATATTTAATTTCAGAGATAGAGTGTTAACTTAAATTATTAGGAAGAATAGTGCACATTGTGATAAGTTCCTTTTGGTTTGTAAGAAACAATTTCAGATATTGAGCCATCTTGGAGATTGCAGAGTTCCCAATATGGGAGGTAGCAACTTAAAAAAAGGGGGTGTTTTTCGTAGCTCAACTTTCTGTATTCTCGAGATGACGTATCTATCCTAGACAAAGGTAAAATCAATTCACCAAGAAGACATTTCCATGATATCTTTGAAGATGAAAGGTTAGAAAGTCAAAATAATAGCAATTAATGCTGCAATTCTATACACATTGAACTCAATATGACTGGTGAGTAGACATATATAGAATTGTCTCTTCAACGTGTGTGGTCTTAAAACACATATTAACAAGTGCTGCGCTACCATATACTGTGACACTGTACAAACCAGAGTAGTTACACTTCTTCTGGTCATATGTTGCCTCTAAAAGTGGTTCTGACCCTGACTTATTGTCCACATATGTTGGCACTACTGTGGAGAATGCAGGAGGAAAGGGCTGATTTCCATTTTGAAGAATTGTTTAAAACATCACATAATGGTTTAGGCGCCCCATCTAACCTCAAGGTACCATTTTTATTGTTAGTGGTTGGTATACTGAATATACAAACATCCCCTATCGGCCAAATAAGGGACATCTTCTATCAAGCTGTTCCTCAATAAAGAAGTTGTACATACTTTTACCAATCCTCTCCGGTAATTATTACCTCAACAGTTCTTTGCCTGCAGAGACCTTTGTTTAATAATTATAAAATCTTCACCATTTTTCACAAGATTACTAAAAACTCTGATGCTATCTCATCACACTTCTTGCATGCATTTATTTCGGAATAGTTTATTATTTACCATGACAATGGAAATCTTTCTCTTTTAATGTCACCATCAAACCCTTCCTTCAGATGATCTATCTCAGGACCACCAACCATTCAACATATCAGGATTTTCTTTCAGCCCCACCATCATTATTGACTATTGTCATGGGCCTGATGCTGCAAGCCCATATTCTGACATAGGACACTCTGTGTTAGTGTGTGCTTGAAGGATCAGGCCCATGAAAACCATTGCATTTGTTTTGTTCATGTGCAAACCTCCCTGAATCAGGCATCCATATATTGAAAGTAGCAAGTAAACACTCGTGGAAGATGTTATCTCGGTGTGATATTTCACTGTACTTCCAGCTGGCTTGCAACTCTGCAAAAATTGATAAAGTGGTGTTATTTTGAGAGCTGGCTGTATGACAGTGCCATCATTGGATTGGATCCAGACTTAATTCATGCTTGGAGTAGTCTCATTGAAATCAAGTTAAGTTCTGTAGATTTCATTGGGTCTATTCTGAGTGTGATTAAGTCAGGATCCAACCCATTTTTGATGCATTGTGACAATGCAACATCATTTTTTTTATCTATGATCCATAATTAATTGTATTCACAATAGATAGCAGCATTTGGGATGCTGATTGAATATGACATGTGTTCTCAAATTATCCATTAAATGTGCTGGATATATTACATTTTGGAAGTCACCACTGTTTCTGCCCAATGGTTATGTGATCCATTCTTTGTATGCTTTAATCAAGTCTCTCATTTTGAATACTGGGTGTGTGTTCACCCATTCTTTTCATTCTATCTACCATAACATTTATTAACTCAGCAAAAGCAGTCTTGAAGCCCTTGATTTATTGTAAAGCTCAACCAAATATACTGCGCAGGTATTTCTAGTGCTATAAAGTCGCCTGAATTTATCCTGAAAATAGGTTTGTTGTTTTCTTGGTAGGTTGCTTATTGTTGAACTTCTTTGTCTACATTGTAACTTGTAACATTAAATAGTGAATTGCGAAGTTGAAGTCGAACATTTCCAGGGGGGGAAAGCATACATCTTTTATGGTGTGTGAGTTTGACAGGCTCTCATGATGGTTTGTCAAAGTCAATTTGTTAGGCAACCTCTGCTTCTGCCAGATTTCTTTTTCTTGCTCTTTCTAAGTAGAGTTGTACTGCAGTATGCATTTAGCGTCATTTCTCTTTGAAGAAGGTTTTTCCACCTCATTACACCATGGAATTTGGGCAGGACCCAATGCTGCCCGGTCACAAGCAGGTCCACTGCTACTTCTGTTCTGCGAACAGCCAGCCCTGCTGATTGTTGTGCGAGCAGGGGGCCCGTCACTTGTGCAACAGAGATTTAGTGCTTCCAAGGACAACCCCCAAAATGAGTAGAAGCACTTGTTTCTCAAACGTGCTAGGTCAGTGGAGCTGCCTTATGTGAGTTATGCCAACCTGCCCTGTTCCAGAAACGAGCATTTTCAGTTGTTTCGGGTTGCTGCTGGAAGTGCTAAATCTAAGTTGTGTAAGCAGTGGGTGCTATTTGCGCAATGGAATTGGTGTGGCTGGCTGCTTGTGGGCTATCACCATTAGATCCTGCCCTTTGTAAGTTTTGCAGAGCAATTTCTATGGGTAGCTCTGATATGGTTATACTACCTTGGCCATCGAGTAATTCACGAAGTGTGATTGTTTCAATCTTGACGTAGGATGCGCAATGACCTATCTGTAGAAGAAGATTGTTTCTCATTGTCATTCCCCTTAGCGTAGATTCAGTTTAAAGAGTTTTGGTGTCTTTGCCATTATTTCTTTGAATCTTGTAGGGATATAACATCAGCTAGCACAGCTAAAAAGAAAAGCTGAAAATTAGGCACTAATATTTTTTTAATGTTTAGATAAACATTAAATTTATTACAAATATATTTTACTGTATGTATTTCCCATACCTCAACATCTGGAGAAAAATACATAGAAAAGTTTAAATATATGAGAAAGCTTAAATATATGAGGAACAACCATTTTATATGAACAGCGTGGCACCCTATCTCAAAAGCTGGACTATATAATTGATACAATACTGAAAAGCATAGCCTTTCAAAACTTTCAGGGTCTTTGCTGCCTAATGCTCCACCAAAGACATACCTTTGTGTACTTTCCAGACCCCATTCATACATTCACATTCAGACACATATTGTCCTTATTTATTTATTTATTTATTGCATTTCTATAACGCCCAATAGCCGAAGCTCTCTGGGTGGTTCACAAAAATTAAAAACATTCAAAGTATAAAACAACAGTATAAAACCATAATATAAAATACAATATAAAAGCTCAACTAGATAAAAACAGCAGCAATGCAAATTCACAAATTTAAAACACCAGTTAAAATTTATTTATAGACTGTTAAAATGCTGGGAGAATAAAAAGGTCTTCACCTGGCATCTAAAGGCATATAATGTAGATGCCAAGCGAACCTCCTTAGGGAGCTCATTCCACAGCCGGGGTGCCACAGCAGAAAAGGCCCTCCTCCTGGTAGCCACCTGCCTCACTTCCTTTGGCAGGGGCTCGCAGAGAAGGACCCCTGAGGATGACCTTAGGGTCCAGGCAGGTACATATGGGAGGCGTCATTCCTTCAGATAGCCTGGCCCCAAGCCGTTTAGGGATTTAAATGTTAATACTAGCACTTTGAATCGGGCCGGACCTGGACTGGCAGCCAATGAAGCTGGAAAAGGACTGGCGTGATGTGGTAGTAACCGTGCTGCCCTGTTTTGTACCAGTTGAAGTTTCCGGACTGTTTTCAAAGGCAGCCCCATGTATAACGCATTGCAGTAATCCAAAAGAGAGGTTATCAGAGCATGGAAAACTGTAGCTAGGCTGTTTTGGCTGTAGCAAGCTCTAGATGCAGTAGTGTTCCGGCTATAAAAGAGGTGGTTTAAGTTCAGGCAGAGGTCAGAGCACAGGCAGGCAGACAAGAGGATCAGGCAACAACAGGAGTGGTCAGGATAACAAGTAGGAGGTCAAACACGGTCAATCAGTCAGGTATGCTACACAGTCTAGAAGCAGGCAGTCCCAAAGGTCAGGAAACAGGGCAGCAGGCACAGTTCAGGAGACAAGTTACAAGGCAGGATGGACCAAGTTGTTCCACTGCTGGCTGGTTTCTAATGAAGGCTTTTAAGCCCAAAGCCTGTTAGAGCCCACCCAGAGCTCAGCTGCAGTAATCAGAGCTCTCTTTCCAGAGCCTTTCTCCTGAGGGGTCACTTTCTTTTGAGGAGGAGACCTTTTCTGCAGGTGAGCACTCCATCGCACAGGAGCCCTACTAGCCTGTCGCTTCAGATGCTGCTGCTGCTCCCAGGGGTTCCTCAGCCTCTGCGGCAGAGTCCCTTTCTCCTGACAGGGACAGCCCTGCAGCCACCTCTCCGAAGGGCTCAGGCCCCTGTGGTTCCTGTTTTGGAATGCCCTGGGCTTCTGGGGTCTCTAGCTCCTCTGCAGAGGACTCCTCAAGTAGGGACATGACACATATGCGCATGCACACATTTTCAGATACCCATGCATGTATAAATATCCATATGCATGCACACTCTGAGCTGACTTTGCTTTCTCTTCGCCTTTTTCTATAAGGCGAAGGATAGATAAAAAAATGAAGCCGATTGAGCTGGCACCTTGGGGCAGTGCTCTTTGAGCGGGCAGCTCAGTTGCGAACTGCTCTCCAGGGACCTTTTCCTTTTCCAAGAGGGCAGAGGCTTAAGGGGAGGGGCTTCATTGGAGGTCTTTGCAGGCCAGATGTGGGGGCCTGGCCAGCTGAATTTGGTCCATGGGCTGAAGGTTCCCCATCTGTGTTCTGCCTCTTAATACCTTTCTGCACTTTCTTCCAACTATCCCACCCTCCTGTTTATGTCATTGTACTTTTCTGCAATCACTCCTACTGCTTGATGAGATTGTACAGCAAATGCATATATCTGTTCTGCACTTCTACTGCATGTAAAGCCATCCTATCAGGTTTCCTGCACAACTCATTGTATGTTATCAGCATGAAGGCAACTATATAAAGAATAAAGATGGATGAATACCTTTACCTATTACACCATTTTTGTTAACTTTTGTAATCTGAGTTTTGCAGAAATGTTAAGGGCACTTCGAAGCTTATAGCTTTGGAAAGGACTGGGATCAAAAATTAACTTGAGGTCTCATTTGAGAGGGCTCTTGTACTCATGGGTGTGCTGTGCAGCTAAAGACAAATTAAGCTAAACCAGGGCAAAAAGCGATGGCATTTTATCAGCAGAGTTTTGACATGTTTCAGTGCTCAACAGTGCCCCCGTGCTCTGGTGCCAAACTGCATTCCAAATTCTTAATATACTTTAAAACAGTTCCACTGAGATGAGATTTCTTTGCAAATGAATTGAAATACAGGTATGTATGATTACAAGCAACACTAGTTTATTTAAAGAAGGATCAGTAGAAAGTGACTGAGGCGCATAGAAGTAGAGCATTTGAAAATAATACCTGATAGAACAATGGAGAATTTACTTCAAAATAATGGCACATTGTGAGGTATCTCAAAGTAGGAGTTGGGCCCTCCTTGAGGAGTTGTGTATCGTTATCTGGAAGGGATGCTAGAATTTCAAGAGACTCTTGACTGAAATTGGCAACTAATCTTTGTTATTCCAAATCTGCACTTTTCTGTTATTTTTTAATTTTTTTATTAATTTTCAAAATACTTTGTATGATTTTGTTTGTCTTTGTATTTTGCACTTTTCTTTTCCTGTATTAAAAATAAACAAACAAAACCCAACAGTAAAAAATAAAGCAATCAATATTTGCAGCCGTTTCTGTCATCGCACTTGGGAAGAACCAGCCCAAAACATTTTCATCCCTGAAGCAGGAAAGCCAAATAATGCTCTCCTGTGGTTAAAAAAAAAAACCCTGAAATTGATACATCCACCCTTTTATGGTACCTCAGATATTCTGCCTGAGGCGGCAGCATCCACCTAATGGTAACGTTTGACTCCGTATTTAAAGTCCAAAGGAAGTTCTTGCTAGCTAATAGAAGAGGTATTTCCTTCCTTCAGAAACAGAAGTTGACATGTTCAACTTTCTTGTTAAATGTGCCCAGTTTATAGCACATAGACTTATACAGTTTTATTTATTTATAACACTTCTTGGCCATCTTTCAGGGCAGAAGCCAGCTTTGCCAGCTTTCATTCGGTCTCAGATATTTAGCATTGCATATTATTCCATTGAAATTTGTCTGAAGTGTTACAGACCAATGCCCCTGAAAGGTTTTCTTAGCAGCTTGAATAGGCAGTAAATGAGTATTTTGTTCATAATTGCTTAACTTTTCAGGATGTCCACACAGTCACTAATTCTAGTTTGCAAAAATAATTTTAAAAATCTAACTTGCTGGGGCTGGCAGAGGAGAGACTGAGAGTTGCCTTTCTATGCTGGAGTCTGAAGATGATTCTTCCCTGCTCTAGAAGCCCACTTAGTGTCTATGATGGGTTCAGATGAGAGACTGAACACTTCATTTTTCCAAATGCCTGCATGGAATTTTCTGCCTACAGCAACCAGACTAGTGCTTAAATACAAGGCTGCACTAATACTATCAATTCAATTGGTGCCAGCTCTACCTTGAGGGGGCTGGGACTTGGCAAAGTACCGTCAGTGCATCCCCTCCTAAATGACTTATGTGGTGGCATTTCCACCATTTAAATTTCCCACAATGCCCTGGAGTGAGACTACATTGTATGCATTGTGGGAAATATTAAATGGTACTTCATAACACCTCCCTTCCCCGTCCCCTGGGATACCCTGGGAAGGGAATGTTTTAACCTTCCCTCCCCCCCCCCCCCGGCATGGTGGTCCCAATCAGGATCAGGGCCCTGCACATTTACTTGCAGGTAAAAAAAGAAGGGGGGAAGCTGCACATTGTGTTGTCTAGTCCCAGCTTGGAAAGCATGTTATGTAATAAAGCTTTTAGATTTGACATGCTGAAGAATCTTGAATTTGTTTTATGTCACACTTTTAGGAGAAACTAGTTTATATAGCTCTTATATGGAAAGAGTAAGAGCTCTGTACTCATAGCAACTATGTACAGATTAACTGTACAGAGCAATTTTAATAAAAATTACCTGTTAAACATATTGACATTTATTTTTCATTAACACAATTATTTTTATATATATTACATATCTATACTAACCAATAGATGAAACTCTCTGGGTGGTTCACAACAATTAAACCACAAAATATAGCATAAAATACAATATTTAAAAGTTTAAAACTACAGCATCAAAGTAAAAACAAAACCCAGCAGCAATGCAGAGATTTAAAATACAATAACAGATTTAAAACAACAGAACTAAAAGACTAAAATGCCTGGGAACATAAGAAGCTCTTCACCTAGCACTGGAAAGACCACAATATAGGTGCGCCAGGTGACCTTCTCTGGGGAGCTCATTCCATAACCAGGGGGCCACAGCAGTCCTTTCATTCTCGTCGTTTTCAGTTAATAACCCAGAAACGCCCTGGATGGGTTGCTTCATGTGGTGCAACTATTGCCCATGGTTTGTTGAGTTAACTTTGGGTTGTTTAACCCATAAACAATCCATAGTTTCCAGGTTCACACAGAGGTTCCAGGGTTGCGCAGCCCAGGGTGTTTATAGGTTATTAATTGAAAGCAGAACTGACAAGCATGGGGGAATTTCAGTATGATGTGTGAACCGGGTCATCAAGTTCTGGTAAGAATGCTTTTTGATAGCAAGATGTGGGTTAATGGAAATAAAGTTGGATGTATGTGAATATGGCAGGAGCTACTTGCTAGCTTTTTGCTGATAAAGAGTTTCATCCCATAGCAATGGAGAAATTTATATCGGAATATTTTGAGAACAGTGACAACTTTATTAAATTTATATGGCTCCCCATCAACAAATATTCTCTGACTGGCTTATAGAGGGGGGGAGCAAAAGGGATTAAATATTAAGAATTGCTATATTATTAATCACATTTGTATCCTGCCATTCCTCCAAGGCATTCAGGGTTGTTTACGTAGGTTTATGCAATGTTATCCTCAGCAGTCCTGTGGTGTATGTTAGCCTGAGCGATGGCAACTTGCCTCAAGTTACTGGATGAGCATCTTGGTTGACCCAGAGGTTTGAGGTGACCCAATCCAAGTCTAACACAGATGGCACTCTTCAGTTTTGATACGTTGTTGAAAGACTCCATCATTTTTATTTTGACACTTAAAAAAAGAGTGATGTGCCTGTCTTATATACTGAATGACTCTTTTGCTTGCTAACATTTTAAAAAATAGTACGCAAATGTTGGAAAGCAAAAAGAGAGAAAAAGAAACTGCGCTACTCCCACATGCTGATGGGACAGGCAACTTGGTGCCCTCCAGATTTTTTGGAGTACAGCTCCCATAGTGCTTGACTATTGGCATACTGACTGGGGCTTATGTGAATTGTAGTCTAAAATAATTTGAGAGCACCAGGATTACGTATTCTAGATACTTTAGGGACAAGCTGTCAAATTCTCTTTTGGTTCTGTGATTGCAATGTTATGCATAGCAAGAAATACACTACACACATTTATGTATATTCTGGAACAAGTTGAACACAGTGTGAGAGCCAAGATGGAGCCAAAAGGAATCCCCAAGGCAGTTCTTTTCTTTGGCAGAGATCCTGCACGAACTAATCATTTGATTATCTTTAAAGTGCTGTCTTGCTCCCTACAGACTAATGATGATTTTTGGAGAAACCATTAAAAAGCTCACTTGCTCCAGTTTGTCAAAAATATGAAGTAAAAAGCTGCACGCAGAGCCACAGTTGAGGTAGTTATCTCGAGTAATTCCTAAAATAAAGAGTACCAGAATCCAAACCTTCCTGGAGCTCTGACTTTCTGATCTGGAAGTCCGCTACATAATCATAAAAACTGTTTCCCACAGTGGCCACCCAGATGCCAGTGAGAAGTTCACAAGCAAGACATGGGGGGCATTAGCACTCTCCCGATGTTGTTCCCCAGCAACTGCTATTCAGAGGAGGTTTCACAGAGGATAAATTCACAGAAGATAAAGCTATTAGTCATGATGGCTATATTCCCAGGATCAATGCTGTGGAGGCTGGATGCTCCAATGCCAGTGGGATGGTGAATTGGCTCTGGGTTTCCCTCAAAGCCAATCAGAACTCTAGAGGAGCTATAAAGTATTATTATTATTCTAAGCCATTTTTCCTTAAAGCTCCCCCTGCCACTCCACCAATGTATTATTATTATTATTATTATTATTATTATTATTATTATTATTATTATTTATATAGCACCATCAATGTACATGGTGCTGTACAGAGTAAAACAGTAAATGTATTAACAACAAACTATTAACTCACCTCTTTGAAAGATTTTACATTCCAGATAGCTTACAAAACCATTTTGCTGCCATCAGCCATGGCAAAAATGGTAGTGAAAGCAGATGAGTCTCAACCCTCAAAGCAGTAGTGGTGTTGCACATGTTCACAGGACATAAGTGAAGACAATTATGCAGCATCACTACTTCAAATGCAGCAACGGACATGTTCCTTTATAGTGAAGTACCGCTTCCTAACTTTCAGGAAAATCCACTTTGGGGCTGTTCACACAACAAGTCACATTCAGTGATTGAGTGTGGGTTGTTTTGAAGTGTGGGTTGTTTGTTGAACTGTGGGGTTAGCATGTTGTTTGAATGTAGCCAGGATGGGTTCTTAACCATACAGTGTGGCTTATTTTCTTGAACATGCCACCTTGAGAACCCATGGTTTGTTGTTGGGTCTTTCAGGAAGCCTCATTGCATGGTTAAAAAGCCTCCTTGCCTGCGTTCGGGCAACATGATAACCCATCCTGCGGAAAATGTGCTGCATTCAGACAACACGCTAACCTATGGTTTAATAAACAGCCCACGGTTCAATCCAGATTATCGCTGACCTCTGTCCTTTTTTTATTACATCCAGCACCTCACTTGCAGTAGAGGAGAAGGAGACATAGAATAGGTGTTAAACAACATGGGGCTCCCAAATAGAGCCATGGCCCAGAGAAATGTTCTTCCAGTATCACTTTCTGGAAACAGCCCACTAGGCAAGAATTCCCATCTCAGTCAGCTGGTCCAGAGAGATACCATAGCTGATGATGTTGAAAGCCATTGCGAGGCTATGGCCATCTATGTGATGTGCAGTAGGAAGTCTGGCTGATAATTTGGCTTCTGGGAAACATGTATTTGCATTAAAATGAGTGGAAATATTTTAAAATACACATGCACAATGGAAGCCTTTGTTGAGAATATTAATGGTCAAAAGGGTGTGGTCTCTTGATTGGTATGAGTATATTCCTGTGTTTCTGCACTGCCACAAAATGCTATCCAAACATTAGTGAGGATATTTTCCTTAACTTGGGGAGAGGGTAAAACAAGAGACCTGAGCTCTACTCACTGCCTTATCCCTTGAAATAACTAAAGACAGCTCCCCTCCAAACTCTCGCCTTGACCAAATACCAAAAGGAGTGAAATGTCAATTTATTATAACACTTACATTCTTACCGCGTAATCAGAAGGTACAATGTTTCACATAATATTACGTATTAGCACTAATACTGTTCGTAATATCACAGTTTCAGGTCCATTGGAATCTCTATTATTAGTCTCTGTGTTCCCCTAGGAGCGTAATTTCAACACGGGCAAGTATAGCAGGGCTAAAACATAGCTTAGGGTTGACCTTCGGGTTGAGATTATGCACTAGACCACAAAGCTAGTTGGTAGTGTTTGAGCAAGAGGCAGCTTTCAGTAGGGATTTCATGGAAATCAAAGTTGAGTTGCATTTGGGACTGTTGTGCTCGGCTCAGTAAACAGATGCAACAAACATGAGCAGTCTGTCTGAAAATGTAAAAACCAATTAAATTAAAGTCAGTTATTGAGAGAACGGACTCAAAATATAGCTGAAGATCTGTGGATGTTTCTATGAAAGATTATAAATCTGGGAGACAAATGTGGCATGCATTTGACAGATCTGCACTGTCCCCCTGGTGCCAGTTTTGCTGGACTTTACATTCAACCAAACTCTTACAGATTTCTGATGGCACTTGTATCTCCATGACACCTGGATAGTTGTTAACACTGATGTGATTTGTGCCACTCCGTTCCTGGTTTTAGAAGTGAATCTCCCACCTCTTCAGTCTGGTGGGAACAGGGCAACTTGTGTAATAGGCCACAAAACATTACAAATGGAAAATGAATCCTGTTCTTTTCAGTAGATCCTATGCAGAAGATGCTCCTTTTGTACTCCTGCTTTATAGTAAATTCATTCAGCTATTGCCTATATCCATCTTGATTTTTCTCTAAGCCCCCTGTTTGAATTCACCACAAGATAGCTTCTGATGCTTTAATTTAGTAATAACACTCCTTAGTTTTATTTAGTTTTGTTTAATATTTATATCCGGCTGTTCTGTTAATAATTAAAGTAGTTTATAGCAAAACGATAACAAAAAATAAAATCACACAATCAGTTAAAAGCATAGAAATAATCCTTAGCATGAATATTGCACTTGAAGAACTTCTTATATATTATCTCATTCAGCCACACAACTAATAGATCAGTTTTATCTTTTCCCATGTAAAGGAATATCACTTGTTCAGCTGCTTTATGTTCTGCTTAGGATGGCCACTTACACATTGGCAAAAGAGGACTCAGATTTGTATAAAATTTGTATATGTTAATTGAAGTGTAGAGATACACATTTAGACATAACTGCTTTAAGAGTGCAGTCATGAGTCTCCAAACTTGGAGGCATTTCGTCATCCTATGCAGAGCGGGAGGAATGGCGGAGGCAATGTTGCCTCCCTGTCTTCCTCCTTGCATTTTGCACTAGGCAGGCATTTTGCTCTTCTAGCTTGGGCACTTTGGAGGTGGAGGGAAGGAGGATAGAGAGGCCTTAGGATAGCCTATATCCTGGCCTCTCCAGTTTCCTTCCCACCTACTAGAACACCTGCTTTCCCTCCTGCTCTGAGGTTGAGTTCCTGACTTCAAAGAGCAGCCAGTGCCATTCTTTCTGTGCCAGGTGGGGAGAAGAGGAGGAACTAAGATTCCCATGTCCATGTTCAGAGCATGTATCCAACCTCAGAGCAGGGAATCCAAAGTATCCTATTCCCCCCCCTCCCTGACGATGTCTAGGGGCCATAGGATTGCTCACTAATTTATATACAAATGCAGTCACACAGAGGAGGGCTAGGTTCTCTTCTTGATCATCCCAGAGTGCAGGACATGGAATAATGGGCTAAAGTTACAGGAAACCAGATTCCGGCTGGACATCAGGAAAAACTTCCTGACTGTTAGAGCAGTACGACAATGGAATCCGTTACCTATGGAGGTTGTGGGCTCTCCCACACTAGAGGCATTCAGGAGGCAGCTGGACAACCATCTGTCAGGGATTCTTTAAGGTGGTTTCCTGCATTGAGCAGAGGGTTAGACATAATGACCTTATAGACCTCTTCCAACTATGATTCTATGATCTCACCATATTGGGGAGATTGTGAACTGTTGCCTGCTCAGTCTCATGATGGGCAAATTCAAGGCCCCTGCTTACTTTGTCTTATAATGATTTTAAAAAATCTTTAAACTGGACTATTTGGTGGGTTCTGGGGGAGCAATGCCTAACCATGACCCCTGGGCCCTGCCCACTCCTGCTGTACAATAAGAGTTCTATCTGCATTAGGCCATAGTGCTTGATGTTACAATTGACAATAGTTCAAATAATAGTTAACACTGTGTGCTTCATATATATTCATATATATGTAGGTATATTTTGTAATATATGTAAGTGGTAGCAGAAGCACCATTTTATTCCATATTGCATTTTCAGAGAGAGTGCAATTTTATTGAACAAGTGGATTGAATTCTTAACTGACTAATCAATTTTAGTAGTGAGTTGAAATGCCTAGTATTAATGGACAGCTGCATCCATTAATCAGGGTTATAGCAGATTAACAGTTGTCAGCATTTATGCTAATAGTACTTACATACCATAGAATTGTGAAATGCACTTATTTTTCCTTATTTTTCTAAAACATTTGGTAGTACTCTTGCTTTGGTCTGGCCACGCTTGTATGCCTGCATTAGAATTGGCAAAAGGGTGACCTGTTTGCCATTCTGACATGACGCAGCATCACTGAGGCCTCCTCTCACCTCCACCACACTAAGCTTCTTGTCAAAACAAGTGGAAATCACTTGTCCTTCGATTTTGAATGCTTTAGACTAAATTTGCTGTAAGGGTAAGACCAATATGTTATGAAAGATAGTAGCCATGTTCGGTAAAGAGAATTTGGAAAAAAAATGTTTTAACGGACTCTGGATTAAGATCTTAAAGAAAAAGTCTTGCTATACCAAAAAATGGGTGCAACAATACTACCCTCCCAGAAAACCCAGATTCTCTTGCATCCTAAGTGCCGATCATAGCCCTGGACCAACAAAAGGATGGGGATTAGCCAAGTAACTGTTGCCATGTTCCTTGGTAGACACAATCACACACCATTCAAGTCACAGCTAAATGTACTGTCGTATAGGGTGTTGGTTAGAGAATCACTGTGTATGTGCAGTGCTTGGTTTGATTGTTCATTTTGGATTGTGTTCCGTCCATGTGAAGAAAAAAAACACCCTCCGAATTTCAATGCCTGCAGCTTCTCAAAAAAGAAAGAAAGTGGGCCACTTGGATGAGTTGTGTTCAGATTCTTCTTAGTTGAATCATCTAAGGGACTTAGTATGCATATTCCAGTTAGTTGATTGCTATAGATTGTCCAAAGGCCATGGAAAGCTCATCAAGATGTCTAATAGCTAGATCTTATTGATTGTCCTTCAATTAATCACGTCTGATGCTTTCATTTATCAAAAACCAAATACATGTAATTAACTTTGAAGTGAGAGAGCTCATTGCAGAGTGGTATTTTCTACTGTCACTGAAATATCTCAGGGTAGATTATACTAATGGTGTATGCAACTAAAAATTAAGTTAATGGTATTCTTTCTGTCAAGGAATAATAATTTAAACCTGGAGTGTCAGACATCGTCTTGAATCTCTGGAAGCCCAGAAAAAATATGTTACATACCAAAACAAACACAAACCATTATCTCACAAACCTGCAATGTGAACCTTTATATTTTACTTAAACTACAAAGGACTTATGGGCTGCAGGTTCTTTTTATTTCCTACTACCTGATATACCCGGCATTGCTCTGGTCCATGAATAATGTTTATAACTTTTATTTGATAAATAATAACTGGTTTGGTTTCTTCTTCTTCTCGCCAATCACCCCATCCCATCCCACCCCAGCCCATAGGGTTTGGGCTGATCTCTGAGTGGATCCTGAGATAGCAACCATGGGGGCAGGATTGTGATTAGACTGCATGGTTTCAAGCCCCCATCCCCTATGTAGGAGCGCATCGTAGCTGTTCCAGAGATCACATCTGAATAGTGCTTCCCTTTTATTCTCTCTCTGAAGGAGTCACCTCAGCACTGAATGAAAATGGCTCTCAGAGGACACGGCCAGCTCCGATCCCATAATCTGAGAGTTGCTTCCCTTCTGCTCGTCCTTGCTTTCTCTTGAGGAGTTGCCTCAGCCAGGAGCAAAGAAAAACGCCTCTCAGAAGCAGAGAAATAGCCACCAAAGCCTGGTAAGGCTGTGTAGTAGCCGTTACAGAGATCCTGCGAGACCACTCACATGTCTGTGCTCCTTCTCCGAAATCTGCAAAATGCCTACACCCTCCCAGCATGCCTTCATAGAATCATAGAATAGCAGAGTTGGAAGGGGCCTACAAGGCCATCGAGTCCAACCCCCTGCTCAATGCAGGAATCCACCCTAAAGTTGCTTAGAGTTGTAGGCATGCTGGGAATTGAAGGCATTGGCGTAAGTTTAGTTTTTAATTAGTTAAAAATAGTTAAAACTGAAAAATACTGGATGTTAGATTTTTTTCTGATCCATGTACACAAGGACCTAACTGCGTGAAAGGTATTAAGGCGGTACCATATGTAAACATTTCCGGACATACATCGCACACACATACTTTCTGCTTTATGGGTAGAGATGATTATGTAATGAATGCTGTCTCTCACTCACATAAGGGAAGGGGGTACAAATTATATAAATAAATAATAAAACAATGACTGCAGGTCAGCCATTCCTAGCTGCATTGATAGGGTTGGATGTAAAGTTCTAAATAGCCCTTTTCAGACATTAGGGCTCAGGTGATTGAGCTGCACCACCTCATATCCTGGTGTTGACTTGGACTTCTGAAAAGGGAAGCTACTGTACCTACAAATGTAGAACTGCACACATGAAGGCTTCTATGCAATTGCGAATCCCATGCAGTTGTTCATACAAAGCCTTATCCTTTGCAGTGGTCTGCGACAGTGCACAGACCTCAATGGTGCGGTGTACAATCTAGGGGATGGAGATAGCCTGAATGGCCTCTTCCCTGATCATTTTTCAATCAGTGCTTGAGCCCTAGCTTCTGAAATGGGTTAATATCATGGTCACAAGTGATAATTTTAAATACTGCAGAAAATACTTGGACAAGACTTTGCCCCCTTCCTCAGTGGATCCACTTTCTCACCACCATTGTCACCAGCTGCTATTGCACCTTACCCTCTTCTCCTCACTTGCTTGCTTGATAGGCAGGGCGCCAGTGAGCAAGTAGGCAGTGGCTTCTATTGCTGCTCCTTCTCACCACCACCACCATTGCCTGGGTCAAAGCAAGATGCAGGTGAACAAGCAGGTTACATTGGTGAAGAGGATAAGCAGCTTCGTGGGGGCTCATGTAAGTGGAAGCCTGCTGGGTTGTGGGCCCTTGGCAGGTGTCCTACTATGCCGGCCCTTAATGCTATGAAGCTTTCAGAAGAGATGTTTTCTCTTTAAACCTTGTGTAGTTTTTATTTAAGCTCCCTCTCTTTACTTAATTTTCTCATCTTTTCCCTTTTTGTGTTCTATTTCTCTCTTGCATATCCCTTAGCCGATACCTGCTGCTTTTGAAGAAGGCCTACATTACAGGCATTTAAAATATCACTCTTCAGAAGTGCAAGGATGGAAGGGAGAGTAGGATCTAGATGGGATCTGATTAAATTACATTTTAAGTTGTTTTTCACTTGTCTTTCCAGTGGCCTTATTACCACAACGAAGGCATTTCAAACGTCTTTGAAAATGGGACTATCTTATTTTATTTTTGCTGCTCATTTATTTGCAGTGTGTTGGAAAATCAGCCTTGAAAATAAATCTAGCCCATAACTATTTTTACTAGCCTACTTTTCTTCACATGTGTATTTTAATTCTTTTATGGTTTTATTTGCTCCTTTTTATTGTTTATGTAAGTGATACAAAAATAAGGAATGAATACAAACAATCCCCTAACAATTAATATCAAACCAACAGTTATGTGAATATGTATAATATACAAAAAGGAAAAAAATAAAAGTTGATTGATACAACTTCTAGGAGAAGGAAGCTTAATCAAGTAGAGAGAGAGAGAGAGAAAATATAAAGGAAGAAAAGAGACAAAAAAAGAAAAGAAAAAAACCTCCAAATCATAAATGTGCTGTATTCCTTCATATCCATATATACAGAGCTGAAACAGGCATACATTGCTGTACATTCGGAAGTGATGCATATTGAATGAATCTCCCCATATGTATTTGCTCTTCCTTGCCTCATCCCCTGGTAGCAGTTCTCACACCTCTAGCAGCAAGGCAGTGGGTTATTTATAAGCCTGATATACATGAAGAATACTGAGGGACTATTTATTTATTCATAATATTTCTATACCGCTTTTCAGCCCTAACAAGGTAGTTTACAAAAACGACATACAAAAACCAGTAAAAAAAAGAGAAAGAAACAGAATCAAAATAGAATATTAAAACCCAAAGGAATGAAGTTTAAAATCCTCAGTTTTCAAAATAAAAATTAGGTGGATGAAATTTTTTTTTGCTGCCCAACCAGAAGTCTCCAGGGATGGAACTAGTCTAACTTA
Organism: Elgaria multicarinata webbii; assembly: GCF_023053635.1. NCBI lineage: Eukaryota > Metazoa > Chordata > Lepidosauria > Squamata > Anguidae > Elgaria > Elgaria multicarinata. Next base: position 74,279,451 of record NC_086178.1, on the reverse strand, counting down.
CCTTTGGCGGGAATTCTATCACTTGGGTGCTGCCATAGAAAAGGCCCTGTCCCATGTTCCAACCAGCCAAAACTCTTGGTAATGAAATGCACAGCAGGGCCTCAGAAGGTGATTGCAACCTACAAGCAGGTTTATATGGGGAGTTGACTTGTGAGAAGTTGCGCTGGTTGGTGTGTGTAGTCCTAAGAATGTTTAAATTACAGATATGTCACATTGCAGCGTTCCTCATAATGTGGGGAAATTGGAAGCACTTTAATGAAGAATTATAAGTCCCAGTGTGACATACCACCTAGAAGAAGTGCAGTTAGCAGTTAATTCTGTGTTCTGGGATACAGCATGGGAAAACATGTTGTAAAGTCCTACTCTTAGAACAGCTGCAGTTCACTCATTTGTTTATGCAGTTTCACTGTTAGGCTCTTGAAGTCACTTGAAAGCAACAGCCCTGCAGTATCAATTCATAGCATCACGATCGCTTGAGAAATATACCCTTGGATAGCTTTGGACTTGTCTTCTAAGTAGCTAGTTAAAGCAATTGGCTCAGGCATCCAGATGTGTTCAACAATGAACTTCTGATGGTAATCAGTTGATTGTCTTGGAAAGCCTTTAATATAAGTATAGAAATAAGAGTAGAGCATAGGACGCAACTTGAAAAGGTAGATGTTTGCATCGCACTTTATAGAGCAAAGTTGAGGTTCTCTGGCAGGGTCCAGCACATTTGATCTTGATAATCAGAAAGTGAATTATTTTGCTTATTCTTTGAATGTTGTCACTGAAACAGCTATTAAAAGCAGAGACAAGCTACATGGCACTGATTATAGCATTGCTTGGGTCCAGTAAAATTGAACGATGGAATAGCAGCGTACTTTTGGAACAAAATCTTTGAGAAACTGTACTCCGTTATGTACTTTTGAATTTTAATTCAGCATGTTTTGAAATGGAAGATAGAATTGGACAATCACTAGCCTTGCAGCTATTAAAACATACATGATGTGTGCTGCTGGTTCGACTGACTGAAATGAGAGCTAGCTGAAAGAACAATTGTGCTTTAATTCTGTTGAGTAAAAATTGATTTGCAATTTCAGACAACCCATTTCCATTGCTTGGCAGGACACTGCGCTCAGTTTTGCCTGCATCGTGGCTCACTTTGTATCAGGTTCTGTTCCACTTGATTGTATACAAAACCTGTTTTGCGAGTTTAAATGTAGTGGTTGTTGCTTCTACTTTCTATAACAACATTATTCTGCTGAGTAGATTTTAAAGTGGATTATTCTCATGACAAGAGATGTGTATACTCGACAGTATCTCAATCCATTTCCCTGTGTCTGCATTCCCACCCTGATTATGGGTATGTGCATGGCAGAGCAGCAGGGTGAGATTCTAATCTTTTGCTGAACTAGATACTATATATTTGTCAATTACCTATACATGTGTGAGAGAAATTGTGAGGGTTGAGAAATGCTAAAATATGTACAATGCAATCAAAACAGTAAATAAAATGCAATCTGTTCAGTTTCCCAAATGCAGGCACAGATGAATCTGTTTGTAAAGCTGCAATATCCCAAAGTTAAATATTAGATTTCTGATTTGTGACATGGCAGCCTCTTTGCAACTATGGAGAAGTTCTGTGCCTTGTTGTTTCTACAGAATCTGGACTGCATGCAGCCTTCTTCGTTTAAGATCTCTGCACATGTCAAAATATTATAAAAGATAGGTCAGTTTTGCATGTCACGACTATCTCTATAAAATACATCATCGACATAAATTTCAGCTTGGCTTCTATTTGACCATATTGCGTGTCCACCACCGTATATGTAACGCCCAAAGTACATCGATGTCATGAGCATAACCATGCAATATGTCCAAACTATGAGGATAGAAGATTGACATACTAAATTTATTTCTTACCCGCCTCTCCCTTTGGATCGAGGTGGGGAACAACATTAATACAACTATACAATATAAATCAAATGCATAAAACTAATTAAAAAGCATATAAAACCAATGTAATATTAAAATAACAATCAGGGCATCTTAAAATTCTTAGGTTTAAAATTCATCTGGGTAGGCCTGCCCAGATGACGCTGCTCTAAAGTGTCACTGTGGTTGGCTATTATACTGCTTGGTAATATGTAAAACGACTGAAAGATTTAAAATCTTTAATGTATTTTAATCTTATATCAACTTTGCTGTGTGGTTTTATCCTGGTTGCGCTTTTTATACTGTATTTCGTAATTGTGTTTTAACCTGTTGGGTGTTTTACTGTGGTTTTAATTTTTGTGAACCGCCCAGAGAGCTTCGGCTATTGGGCGGTATAAAAATGTAATAAATAAATAAATAAATAAAATAAATAAATAAGAGGGGGAAGAAAGGAAAGAGGAAGGAGGGAAATATAGTTGTTAACTTCAAATTAAATAGTTCTGGACAAGCAATTACATAGGATGTAATACCCTATCTTTATCAATGCCCGCCTCTATTCACTGGCACAACTTTGCTACTCTCTGCCTTTGTCTTGACTTGATATGTTATATATTTTATGAATGACCCAAGATCCCTGCCTGGTGAGCCCTTATAATCTACAACAGGAGTATGTAGCATTCATCTTGAAGGGTGGGGTGGGGAACCACATCTTTCCTTTCTTAGAGGGATGACTCTGGGTAAGCTGTTGGGCTTAGTTTACTGCCCCAGAGAAAAAGTCTCCATGTGCCAGATATAGCCCATGACCCTCCTCTGGATCTTATGCCATAAGCAGAAAGTCAAAGAACTAATAAGACAACATAATTTGGCATTTTTGGTAAAATCCAGAAGGTTCAGAAGAGCAAACGCTGCAGCACTTTCCACAGCAGCGGCAAGGGAGTTGGGAGTGGGGTACGAACTAATCTTGGATTCCCCCTTTCCAACGTCATAGCAATGTATTTGGCCTTGGGAGGGGGAAATCACCCTATCCTATGGTCCCTGGCCTGCTCTCCCAGGAACCATAGAATAGAATTGCTTTGCTCAAAGACTAAAAGTAACCCACGGAGCTTATGTTGCTTGACTCTGGGAAAAAGCATAGCTACCTTCATTGGTTAAGTAGAATCCCATGGACACGCTGCTGAGGGCAAGATAAAACTGGAGGTATGGCATCATTTGCGATTCATTGCTGCTTATTTTAATTTTTCCTGTTTTCTTTTCTTTGTGTGCGTGTGTGTGTGTTTGTATGGAAAGTAAGCTTTTATTCTGCACTAATCCTCAGAAGCAGCCCGCGAAATGACATTTATGCATATTTTATAATGTGATTTCTGTCGGCATACGGAGAAAACAAATCAATTTCTCAGCAGCACACTGTTTAAAAGAAACAGCAACAACCTGTGGGATAAGTTGCAGAAGCTGTTAAAATTAATTATAAATGGCAGAAGATATAATGTTAGGCAGGGAAAAATGTGCTAATGTGTAAAGAATATTAAAGCTTGGTGCATAAAGGAATTGTCTGATTATTTAAAAATTTATGTTTTTATAAATGCCATAACGTGTTGGAACAATATACTGTAAAGACATCTTATTTTTGTTTGGATACTCTTAACAGCTTCATGTCTTATGTCAAATATTAGCGGTTGTCTCATGTTAGAGATGAGACATTGTGTTTTCATGCATATTCTACTTCCTGGAAGTAAGCAGCAGATGCCTCCAGGTGAGTAGTGGAGAATGGGCAGATCCATCAATAGAACTGGTAAAAGTAGAGATCCCTGAGGCCTGACATGCTACTTTCCTGGCCTGTACATCTCAATACGGGCAAATTGCTTCTTGATCAAAATTGATCATAATCCATCAAAGGCTGGGAAATGTACACACTATCCTTGTTCATGTCCTGGTTACCTGTGGGATCGCCTTCTCCCGTACAATCCGCCCCGCACACTCGGGTCCTCTGGGAAGAATCTACTTCAGTCTGCCCAAACTAGACTGACAAGTATTACCCAGAAGACCTTCTCTTCTGCTGCTCCCAGACTGTGGAATGGCCTGCCGAAGGAGACTCATCAACTTAAAAGTCTTTTAGCATTCAAGAAAGCTATAAAGACTGATCTCTTCCGGCAGGCCTAGCCAGTGGAATTTTAGGATGATTTTAGGATGTTTTAATAATGCCTACTATGTTTTTAATCAATTTTATGTACTTATACTTATTGTTGTTCCCCGCCTCGATCCAAACGGAGAGGCGGGTAAGAAATAATAATAATAATAATAACAACAACAACAACAACAACAGTTTATTGCGGTCAATAGACCATTCCAGATAATAATAATAATAATAATAATAAGAAGAAGAAGAAGAAGAAGAAGAAGAAGAAGTTGTTTAATTTTCATTGAGGTAGTAAATCTGTGTGTAGCCTGTACATCTTCATGCAGATAGTGGCTTACATGATTCAGTGTTTCTCCATATGCATGTCTACCCCAACCCCCAAATTCCCTCCACTATATGTTGTAGAGCAGGGGTGAGGAACCTCAGAACCAGGAGCCAAATCTGGCTCTCTTGGGTTCTCCAGAAGGTCACACCCTTTGGCCACACCCCTTCCTCCTACCCATTGATTGTTTGGTGGTTTCCCAGATTTTGCGTAGCTTCCTCCCCCCCTCATTCTAAAAGGTTGAAATGCCCCTCCTAAGACTTAGTTTATTTATTTATTTAGTACACTTCTAATCCACCCAATAACTAAAATTCTCTGGGAGGATTAGCAATCAGTTAAAAATCTAAAATGCTATGTTGAAACACAGTTACTAAAAATATAAAATACAGTACAATAAAATACAGTATAATAAAATAGCACAGTAATCGATAAAACAGCAATAATAACCTAGAATTGGGTCTCTAAAGTGCCTGGGAGAAAAGAAAGATCTTAGTTATTGTCGGCAAGAGCTTTAAGCTAAGCCTTGCTGGTATTTTACAGTCTTTTAGCTCAGCTCATTTTGCCTTTGGCCCTACCTACCATTGGAATGTGGCCTGCCAAGAGGTTCTCCAAAATGGAATTAAGTCCTTGGACTGAAAGAGTCTTTGCACCCGTGTTGTAGAGAGAAGTTTTAGTGTAGCCTACTTAATGATAGCTAATTTTCTATGTGCAGAGGGTTTTTTACATTTTATTTTGAGTGAAGGAACTTTCAGTCACATGAGCTGCCCTCCACAGTACAGCCAAGACACAGGTTTGCCATCCCTGTGAGAACTAGACCATTAACTGATCTGGTTCACGGATAATGCTAACCCTTGGTTAATATATGGTTTGTTCTCCTACCCAGAGTCTGTCTGGCAGATGATCGAACAAACCGTGGTTTGTTTTCTCAATCCCTGGCTTTTTCATTTCCCTTTCCTTTTGCCCGCTCCCTCCCTGTATCCCAAATGCCTTTGTGGTGTTGTAGTACTGGCATGTTGAGCAGCTGTGGGTTTTTTTTAAACACTCTTGCCTATTGTCTCTTTAGCCTGTTGAAACAACCTATGGTTCTTGCCTCACACCTAATGGCAACCCATAGTTTAAACAAACCAGAATTCACAACCCAACAACAAACCATGAGTTCTGTTTGGATTGTTCATGGTTAACAAACCATTCTTTGTTAGCGCATTCACACATCATGATAACCCAGAATTCAACAACCCATGGGTTAAATAAACTATGGGTTAATGTTATGTGCAAATCAGGTCTAAACATGGTAACATCAATCCCCAGAATTAACCTACAGTGGGTGGGCCTTCTGGAGCTGATTCTGTAATGCATAAAAGTATTGTGAGCCAACAACCGCCATCATTATCTTGTCTCCATCTTGTGCTTTCTTACTATTTAAATCCCAGAAGCATTATATTGGGCCTATCAAAGGCTTATTTTTTGAAGTATAAATGCACGGTCAGTTGAATTAACTTAAAGGAATTATCTTTTTACTAGTGAAAAGGGGAAATCAAGGGAGTAAATGGCATCCCCCCTCCGCCTTCAATGATGTTTGGTCATGTACAAGAGCCCTTAGATTTAATTAGGCCATTATTTTTTTTAGAAAAGAGTTGACTTTAGTTGCTGAGTAAGAACAGAAATCAGTGTTTGACGTTTTCTAATTCAGTACAGATTGTGATAGTTCACCCTCATTTACAGTTCCTCCAGATGTAGTTTCCTGCAGAGTGGGTGTAACTTGCAAGTGAAACAGCTACAGATTGATTACAGCTGGGATTCTACTTGCCTTTTTGGGGATACTCATGTAGTTTTATATGTGGCATACTGTTAGTACTGTAAACGATGGTGCTTTCCTTTTCAGTTGTAGTTTTTGCATGCTTTGGGCTTTTAATAGTAGTTTTTATTTCTCCATGGTAAGATGCACTAAATTACTATGGAATTATGAAACTGTTCCCCTTTAACTGCAAGTCAGGTAACAGGAGAGACGAATCTGAGGTATCGCTGCCTTTTTGTGGTGATCGTCCGAATATAGAATGCTTTTGGGTATGGGAGCATGGCACTCAGTCTCTATGAAAGGGTGGATTTCAATTTGAAACCCTGTAAACACAGCCCTATTTGAATAATGGTTGGTTTTGGAGTTTCATGTACTCATATAGGATTAGACGGTTTGGGGGGGGGGGAGAATAGCTAAAATATGGTCACTGACCCCCTTGCCAGATGTCAAAAGATCTCAGAATGGACCTCAGATTTTAGAGCCCTTAAATCTGTAGGAAATGCATATGGCACATAAGCTTATTGCAGCCTTCCTTCATGTGTGGACTGGACATATACATGTGTAGCAAGAAGTTCATGTTTAGGTTCATCTTGTTATATGTTTTATGGAAGAAGAATGGGTGAATGATGGCAGTAGTCAGAACACTGTTACTACTGCTGCGCTACCAAAGTTTTAAAAACTCTAAAGAGAAAGATGGGAGGGAGTGGGGACATTTAAAAGAAAAAAATGTTTTAAAAAATGGGTAGGGAGTGTTTAAATTGTCAGCTTCTTCCCATCACCTTACTTTAAACTGCTTTGGGGTTCATTTCAGGGGTTGAATTGGCCACCCCCAATTTGTTATCTCCAAATGGGGTAGAAAATTGGTGACAGCTATTTCATTTCACCTCATATCTCATTCAGGTAACATTTTCCACGTGAACATGTTTGTTGAAGAACGGCTCCATGTTGCAAAGTGGGGCCTACTATAAGAATGGCGCTCCTTACCTAGGACAATGGCTTGACATGTTAAGCCTCAGCATTATTGTATGTGGCACTCCAAAAAAAGCCCTTTAAGAGTTACTCGCTTGAAAAGGAGCATTGGGTGATTACTGGGGAGCAGGGCTGTGTTTCTAGCCCTAACCTTATCGTCAGGCGTGGTGCTGGCTTTGCCTCTGGACATACTGTGTAGAAGCTCATGCGGGAGCAGAAACCCATATTTCTTTGGAACGCAGTTTGAAAATCTTACACCGTTTGAAAACCTTGGAAATCTATAAGTGGAGCACTCTGAGAGCCAGTCGAAACTCTTACTGACAGTTTGTATATTGTAGTAAATTGCATCTAAATGACAGTGAAACAAGGGTGGGTCTAATGTTAATTCTTACATATCAATTGTTCATGGTCACATCTGTTGTTAGTAACTGTGTTGACAGTTACCCCAACAAACGTGAGGAAAAATCAGGCGGAGTGCATACGGGTTTTCCTGCATGCTAAAAATTTGTATCTATCATCTCTAAATAACTTGAGCTGAAATCCTATACCCATTTACCTGCAAGTAAGCTCCTTCAGCTAAGTGTTGCTTGCTTCTGGGTAGACCTGTGTAGGATTGCATTGTTAAATATCTTTATAATAAGATATATGTAATGATATATAATTAGCTATAAGGATATTTTAGAAACTGATGTATCGTGTATAATTATTACTGAATGGATATATCCCTTTCTATCTATTGTCTGAAATTAATACTGGTGTGTATGTAAAGACTTTAAATTTGCTTTTGATGGATATAAAATATGATTTATTATTATTATTATTTATTTATATAGCACCATCAATATACATGGTGCTGTACAGAGTAAAACAGTAAATAGCAAGACCCTGCCGCATAGGCTTACACTCTAATAAAATCATAATAAAACAATAAGGAGGGGAAGAGAATGCAAACAGGCACAAGGTAGGGTAAACAGGCACTGGGTAGGGTAGAACTAACAGTATAAAGTCAGAACAAAATCAAGTTTTAAAAGCGATAGGAAAAAGAAAAGTTTTTAGCTGAGCTTTAAAAGCTGCGGTTGAACTTGTAGTTCTCAAATGTTCTGGAAGAGCATTCCAGGCATAAGGGGCAGCAGAAGAAAATGGACGAAGCCGAGCAAGGGAAGGTCTTTCTGGATGTATTTTATGATATTTATTTACTCAGGTAGTCTTACCTTATTATATGCTGTTGGTTGGTTTTCTAGATTTTCTTTTTGATATGTGTACGCTGGTGTATTTTCTTTTATAAATTTATATTTGATAAATGCAAAAGTTGTACCAATATTGCATTGTACTGCACTTTGTTAATTATCCTGAGAATATAGCACAAGACAATTCTAGTTATATCAACACACTCAGATTAGACAAGTGTGTGTTGATATTATTGCATTTGCAATACATTTATGGACATCCTAGAATTTTGTTCTCTGCTGAATTGCTTGTGATATTTGTTCACTAAGGAACGCTTTAGAAACAAGTGTTTTATGAAGCATCTACAACATTATTAAATAAATAGGATTTTGGCCTTAGGTAATACATAATCCAGTCCTACGTCCTTTAAAACAAATTACAGTTTTTCTATTGACTAAAGTTACAAAGATTAAGGTAACATTGGTAAATAAGCAAAGGTAGCCATGATGACCACAAGAATGTTGCTGTGATAACTTTATTAGGCCAACCAAAAGATCATACACCCAAATTGTGCATGGTTTTAAGATCTGGTGATCTTGAAACCTTCCACCATTTTTGTGTGATCTTTTGGTTGGCCTAATAAAGGAATTACAGCAATGTGGAAATTGCATATAAGTCATTTTATTGTAGTAGTTTTATCATTTATAAATCATTGTAACTGAATTTCTCCCTGATGATACAATTGTCAAATTCTCTTCTTACCCTATAGTACTTCCAACAAAGCATGACACCTGTTTCAAAATATGTCTAATTTCAGCATGGTTTTGATGATTGCTAGGCCTATGTAGCTGGTTAAATATTGCAGTACTGCAGCAAATTGTTTCTAGCATACACTACCAAAGTAGGTGGAAAGAAATGCTCACCTGAGTTCAGTGATTCACAGTCTTGAATGGGTTTTTTGACTTTGTGATTAGAGTAATTAATGCGACTGAGGTTTCAAACTGGCTGGTCTTTAAAAGTAGACATGTTCTCTCCCCCACTTTCTCTACCCACACTCTCTTTAAGCCAAGACAATGGTAGGCAACAGGCATATAGTTTAAATTAAACTTATCAGTGGTAAGTGCAGGTAACTCTGTAGTGCAGGTGTCATTTAAATAACCACCATGAAACCATTGAGCATTTAAACTTGTCAGTAATAACAGGCTAGTATTATCCTACATATTATGGAGGAGTAGGCCTAATGCTGATCGAGAGAGGATACCTGAAGTGAGATTTGAACTAGATGTCTTTCGGAGTATTTGCTTAACCCTTATATTGCACTAGCTGTACCTAGTATATTACAATACAATTGGGCCATGTCATGTTGAAGTCTAGTTTCTACTGATATTCTAGGCCATGGTTTGAAGGTGCATGTGCCATCATTTCAAGCCCTGCCACCAAAATGTGACATAATGTGAGGTTTACTGTGTAATCCACAAAATCTTTATTCAGTGAAAAAACAACAACACACATTTCTTCACACCTTGATAAATTCCTGGAGGAGAAGGCTATCAATGATGGTTATGTGCAACCTCCAGTTTCCAAGACAGTAAGCCTGTGTGCACCAGTTGCTGGGGGAACATGGGTGGGAGGGTGCTGTTGCACCATGTCCTGCTTTGTTGGTCCCTGGTTGACAGCTGGTTGGTCACTGTGATCAGAGTGCTGGACTAGATGGACCCTCAGGCTGATCCAGCATGGCACTTCTTGTGTTCTTGTGAATGCTAGGAGCTATCCTCTAAGCTTAATTAGCTAAAATAAAGCAAGGCAGTTGCCTATGAAATGAATGTATGGTTTCTCAACAGGCTTTTACCAGACTCCTCCTTCTTGGAGAGTTCTCATGATGCAACTTCTGTCATGCAGCTAATCTGGTGGACCTCTTCCCACCTCCCCTCAATTCTGCCTGCTTGACCCTGCGGCAAGTTCTGGGATCTGTCAGTTCTGACGCTCCCTCTCCCTCCAGCAATGAGTGAGTTTCAGGGGAAGGGGGGAAGATAATCTCTGAATCTCAGCCTCCTGTTCAATAAGCTACTGAGAAGATTTCTCCCTAACTCCTGGAGAGTCTTGGGGGAATTTCCTTCCCCACTTCCTGTCTCGGCTGGCCTTCCTCTACTTTGGGCTCTGAGTCTGATTCAGAATGTGAGACCAAACCAAGGAGTCCAGGCCTCATCCTGACAACATGATGCAGCAGCTTGCTGAAGCTAAGCGGGTCTAGATCTGGATGGGAGATTGCCTGGAACTCAAGGAGATGCATGGAACTCAAGGAAGCCCCATGTATGCTTCCTTGAGTTCCATGCATAATAGAAAAAAGATGAAATAGAAAAAATGTACTGAACTAATAATCCTATTTCTGGACTTTGCTACTTCTGGGTTCACTTGATAGAATGCACCTCCATGAAACAAAGCAACTCTAAACAAACCCTGTATTTAGAAATCTAGATGTCAAGGGAAGGGGTTCCTAGCCTAGATAGTTCTCTTGACAGACATATGTGCTGAGATTTAAACAATAATCAGATAGCTTTCAGTCATGTAGTACAGGCTTGGCACAGATTTGCTTTTCAGTGTGTATTGAATCCGAGCAGAAAGCTGTGGGATTTTTCTGTTTTGTGTATCTGATAGTGTGTGGCTTCACTTAAGCACATGGTCTTCTAGGTCTGTCTGCCTTCGAGGCTCCTTGAGGCACAATCCTCTGCATGTTTAGACAGAAAAAGTCCTACAACTCCCAGCATCCTGTGAAGAGCAGATGTGTGGCCTTAAAACACCACTGCTTACATTACTGAGAGTCCTGATTGGGCAAGAGCTTCCCAGTGAATATACACAGGTATTTAAGGATATGTGTTGCTTGTTGACACATGATGTGTTTCCTGCTGCAAATGTGGGTGTGTTCATACCCAGTGCCAACACAATTGCCATGTGAAGTGGCTATCTGAATGGTAGGAATAATTTGGTGTGTTGGTGAATCCTGCTTTCAGACATCTGGTTAGATGATTATCTTCTCTTCTAGCCTTACAATTCTGTGTGATGCTTATGTGGCTGCTGTTGGACCAAGCCTGTTAGCTACCATCTGAGTTCTGAAAATACAACCATAGCATCAGTGATGCTTGAATAGTTCACTTTCCCTCGTTATGACCCGGTCAGTAGCTGAGAATGCAAGTGGCGTCTTTATTCGGACCGTAAAAGAGACAAGGGTTAGGAGAAGCTGTCTAACAAGGCCACTTCACATGAAAGGCTATTAGATTCAGGTCACTGAGTTTGGCCGTCTGCATTTTATGACAAAGTCTAAAAATGCAGATTTGTAACAACCTATGTTAATGAATTCCAACTGCTTGAATTTCACACTGAATAATGTCTCGAATTATGAGCAATGGTGATTTACAAGACTTGGTTGAATGCAATCTTTTTCCAAGATTAAGTTGATAGAATGCTGAAATATTGCACTATTTTTATTAATGAATGTTCTTTGCTACAAATAATGTGTCGGCAAAAGGAATTCTTTTTTTAACAATAAAATAAAGGTGATAGAATGACAACTTCAAATGTCCAATAAATTTTTTAAAATCCAATATCACATTTTAAATGTAATTTTGTGCACATGGAGAATGGAAAATGATACCTTTTTACCCTGAGGCTGCCCACTTTTCATATATAAAAAATATTCTATTTATATGCAGATTCTGATTTGTTAACTGGCATGGTGTGCAAGGTTGAAGAGATGGTAAGAAAGGCAGGAAATCTGTATCTTTTAAAAATTAGATATGTACTTCCAATGGCCTATCAAGGCAAAGGCATTACAGTTTCCAAGTTTGTGTTCTAGGGTTTGTATCTGAAGTCTGATCCTAAAATAATAGGTGACAGAAAAAGTTACATCAAACTTTTTTTAAGCAATAAAGGAGTGGAAAAGTTCTTAAAAGCAAAAAATATAAATATTTGTATGTCTATAGTGAAGAGGAAGGATAAATGAGAACAGTCAACAAAATCTGCAGGACTTAAAATTCGGACTGGATTGCAACCTTTGGCTTGATAACTGGTAGTGGTGTTCAGCCAGTTTTGCCAAACCTTTAAGAAACATAAAAGAATTAAGATTGGGCGATAACACGCCCCTATGAGCGTGCACTTCCAGGCTCACTGACTGCAGAAATACTTACTTCTCTGTTGAATGTGTATAGAATTTCAGGTTAAGAACATTTCCTAGTGTCACAAAGTGTGGCCCCTCTGCCAAGGAAAACATGTCCCTCTGTCTACTTTCCATCCCAAATGAGTACTGGAATAACATAAATATAGCAGTTAGAGATTTTATTAATTCCTGTTGCAGCACAGGGTCAGTCAAATCAGTTGCTGCAGCATCAGGATCTCCTTTCAGCAACTGTAATAAGTAGTTCTAGGATGGGGCCCAGAGTCTCTGGAGCAATAGCCCTAAGTTTCTGCAGGATCCTGGATACACAGTCACAGCGTGAGGTAAATCCCTGCAGGAATGGGACATACACTCTCAGAGCAATACAGGTAAGTATCTGGTAGAAGGTCTACAGTGCTGGTAAACTCGATGCTCATAGTGCATAACCATAGAGCAGAAACTGCAAGATCTGAGGGACTGCTTACTTAAAGTTTGAGGTGGCTGAGTAATTGCAGAGTCAGGATTATCTGTTCCTGAATTTGCTGGTGAATTAGGCAAGTTTCTCCTCATCCACCTGTTCTTCTGGGCTTCTGACTGCTGCTGCTAATCTGCACAAGTAAGGATTTTCTAGGTTTGCTAGCAGCCCCACTTCTGCTGTAGGTATCTGCCCTTCAAGGAAGTCCAGCTGCTTTTCTCCCCTTCTTTACCTTTCAATCTTTCCACCCAACAATTGCTCTTTCCAGCCACTTTTCCTGAGCCTTCTTACTCCAGCTCCATCACTCTTCCTCCCCTGAGCTTCTAGCCTTCGTCTTTTTTCCTGTGCTTCTCCCCCATCTCATCCTTCTCCTCCCTTGGGTTCCTGGATCCGTTTGAAGAGTCTGTCCTGATTCCTTTTTCTTCTGTTGAACCAACCCAACTGTGGCTGGCTACTGCTGCTAGGCAAACAGGAATACCTAGGGGATTGTGCAGTGACCCCTGATGCCTCCTCACATTTAGCATATGACTTCCTGAAATTAGTGTGTGTGTAATTGAATTTTTTTTAATAAAACAATTTTGTTTTGCTTTTGTCAAAGAACCAAAATCCTAAACACACTTACCAGTGGAGTTCTATGAGTATTTACTCAGAATTTCCCTAGTGTTCAATGGAGTTTACTCTCTAGTAAATATATTTGTAATTGCAACTTAAATATATACTACTGCAATAAGTAGAACTTATTTGTAGGGATACTTCCCCCCTGCCCACCCCAATTGTTGTTTGAGACATAGTATTGATTTTAAATCTAACGGGTTTTGTCAACTGTAGTTTTACCTTATGTTTTTGGTAAGGGTTGGATTAGCCCTTCCCTTGCTCATAAAACATATAAATTAAATAAAATGTAGTCTACCATCTTACCATAGCCTGTCCTTCTAACTTCTTTTTACATGCCTTGAAAGGTTCATCATTATCACTGTAATATCTATCTATCTATCTATCTATCTATCTATCTATCTATCTATCTATCTATCCATTTATCTATCCATCCATCTATCTATCTTCTGATCCTGGCAGAAGAACCTTCTAGTCCTGGACCAAAACAAGCTCCATTCTGTCTGAGTGGAATTAGCATTTAACAAGGCACAAGATACAGGACTGTTCTGCCTCAGATATGAATGCAGGTATGGAAGTGGGGAATCAAAATTATTTAGCATGTGCATAGCATTAATGTTGGACATGAGCCTTAATAGTTCTGTGAATTACATACAATGCTCATAAGTATATTAAAGGTGGAAAAGTCCCCTTCCTGAATGTTCCAATTGATTCTGTGTTTTTGATCCTTGTACGTTTTTGCCCCTTGCCTCTTTGTACCTGCTCTCCCCTTGCTCCTGATGCCTGATCTTTGCTCATAGCACATCAGGAAGCCAATGTAGGTTTCTTTTGTTATCTGTCCTGTGTATCACAGAACATGCAGCAAGATGTGTTTAGTGGCCGGAGGAAGCATTCATGAGTTGGATACTGAGTTATGCCAGTAGAAAAAGGCTACTGAGAAGTGGAAAAGTCTTGTAAGGAACAAGGTGTGGTGGGGCTAACTTGAGGGATTTCTAAGAAGTTGCAATCCTATACCTGCTTTCTTGGAAGTAAGTTTCATTGAACTCAATAGGATTTGGTTCTGAGTAGACACATATGACTGTGCTGTAACTGTGGTGCCGCCATAGAAATTATCCTGCCTGATACAGTTATTAGACAAGTCTACAGTGAGGAACATATTCAAGAGCGATATCTTCATAAATGATCTCAAAATATTGGAGATTCATGGGAGAAAGCAATGCCAGATAATGCCATTAGATCCCTGTAGAATACAAATATTTTTAATTTTGACTACCAGGGCAGGGAATATTTCTTGAATTACTTATAAAACAGCATCAAATGTTGGGGAAAACAAGCAGCCATGGTTTGTCCAGTATGGCTGGGACTGAAACACATGATGAACTTGAAAAGTTGCATATTTGTGTTGCACTCTCTAATATATTTCTTCTTTCTGTCAGTGTGTGGAAATATTTCTAATGAGCCATTTGTAGGAAAGAAAAGCTGTTGATAAAACATTGCGGTGTTTTTTTTTTTAGCTTTCTCTTTGAATTAGTGTTCCAGTTATAAAGTTTTCACAATGCAAAGGAGAAGATTCCGACTATCATTTGGTTTTGTTCAAATAGACTACATCAGCGGTTCACGAGTTGGATAGCAGCCCATAGATCACATAGTGAATACCGCTGGATTAGATACAGATTGCTGGTTTAATGAGTGACTCATAATGTTGGTGTAAACCAGGAATACAAACTGCTCAGTGCTCGAAACAGATCATGTGATAGAGGCTTGCAATTCACTTACTTATTGACACAAGTCAACTGATTAACTTGACATTGTGGAACTCCATTAATTGCCTGTTGGGTGCTGTAGTAATTTTGAAATGGTGCATTACCACTTCCAGTGTGAGATGAGTAGCAGTTCACAGGCACTTTCAGTGATTCTAATGTACTTAACTAAATGAAAAGGGTTTGCTTGTGAAGGGTTCTAAATAATCATATAATATTTTAGCTTTCCTTTGGACTGGTTGAATACCAGCAGGAGACCCTTTGAGGGGCAGATTAAGATGATGGTGTAATTTGAATGATCCTTGCAGTCATAGTCTGATAGTTTGAAATTCTCATCACATGATTTTTCACCATGCAACTGTATTTCCATCTCCAATGGGAAGGAAAGTTTCCACTGAGGGTTGCTTTTATATGTTAATGATCTAGCTCATGCCCATTTCGTGCTCTAATTTGTGAGGTAATCCTGACTTCCACCTCTGACACTTGGTGACCTGGCCCTCATCAGTAGGGACCAGTGCAGTGTGTGTCTGTTAATGGAATATACAGAGACAAATTACATCTCCCAAGGGTTCTTGTGAACCATCCTGGCCCCCCTCACTCTCACTCACACTCTTGCCCACATGTCCATCAAACCACTTATCATAACGATGAGCATTTCATTAATAGGTAAATGTGTATCTGCTGGAGTACACCACAGGCATCTATCTGTCTATCTAAAAAAAATTCTAGGCCACCTTTAAGGATGCTAATGTAATGACGTATCAGGCTTTAAGTCCTCTTAATTTTTTTTCACATACTCCTCCATCAGTCTAGGGATTTGGTTGCAATCATAACCATTTGTGGATGCTGAAGGCTGGAAAGAATATTTTAAAAGGCCTTATAAACGGTGCTGCATAATAACTATAGATGACACTTCAAAGGTATGGTGGAAGTGATCCAGAGGCGAAAAGTAATTTTGGTGTAGAAGTTCCCTAGATGTTGTTTAATACAACTAGGAAGAGGTCAATCAGTTTCATTTTGGTCCATGCCACGTTCACATGTGTTTACCCACAAGTCTATTCTATCCTGTTTCTGCATTGATCTGCTTTATTTAAAAAAAATCCTGCACATTCACATTGAATTGTCAACTTTTAGCTCAAACTATGGTTTTTTAAAAAACATAGTCTGATACGTTTTTTAAGCCAACAACTGTGTTGGAACACTGGGAAGTGCAAAAGCCAGTGGATAATGAAGTTTACCTGCATGTTAGTCCAGGAGCTGTAGATTAAGTCTGTTTGTAGCAGAATCCTAAATACAACCCAGTGACAGTTTGATTCTTACCATGTAGAGTTTTTGCATCCTGTCACTGGGTAAACTAGTATAAATAAATCTGAATATCCCACAGAGCGAGTAAATAATGAAGCAAAGCTTATTTATTTTGTAATTCTGGGTCTTAAAAAATATTTAAACACAGATTAAGAAATTACTGAAGAAAATATCTGACTGAACATGGTTGAGGATTTGAGCATCTTAATTTTATAATGTTTGACTCATAACTGCTGTTGTAATTTTAGTTAACTTTAGTCATTCTTTACCTCTTTTTAAAAAAGGAGTAAAATGAATGGAATGGGTTTACATATTGCCTTAACAACTTTCACAATAGCGCAAAACTCCCATCAAGCATGTTATCAGATTATTTTATTATGCCAACATTAATATTGGAAGCACACACATAATCTGGAGTCAGCAGGTTCATACACTACTATCTCATTAAATTTTCAGGCAAAAGCTGCAAAAATTAATTGGAGGCGTGTAATAGTTTAGAATGTGAGCTGGCTTATGGTAATATAAATTACATGAAGAGAAGACAGTTTTATATACCGAGAGAGGGAAAACTGGTTTACTTTAATGAGAAGAGATAGAAATGTGGAGCTATTTTTTCATTACAGATGCACTCTAAACTGTTTGGACTTACTTGATGAATAGAGTTAATTCTCTGCTACAGTTCCAATAATTCATGTTGCACAGTTTAATGACTTCTAGATAAAAACAGGATTGAAATGTTAATTTCTATGAAGAAATTGGAGCACTCTCGTATATCAGACTTTTTTTCTATTAAACTACTAGTTAATTTCACTAAACAGGTCTCTGGAGATATTTCATGCTACATCGAGCTTTGCATTTCTCTCTTTTTATTAAACTTGGTTTGGTTTTGAACATTGGCTACTGGAGAATGTTTATTATAGTCAAAGCTACACAGAACTCTTGATTTTAATTTTTCAATTTACTTAAAACGGTTTAGACTGAAAGGTGTTCTTTGGATGTCCACTCATGGAAAACTGCATTACACCTCTCACTAGTATGCTACAGGAGAAAATGAAGCTAGATACAAATACGTGCTTTTGCTTGTAGAAGAATTTTTCTCACTCTTGTGCAAGCAGAACCCTGCGAAATGCAAGTTCATGCGGTGGTTTTCTGGTGTTAAAAATCAGAACCAGTACCATAATTTTGAACGACTGGCAACCAGTGCAGCTGCTTAAGAATAGGTGTTGTATAATCCATTTGACTGATGTTGGACAAGAGTTTAGCTACTACATTTTGACCCAGCTGTAACTTCATGGCAGTTCCTGAAAGAAGGCTTTTACTTCCTATGGTCTTTTTGGTGGAATCTCAGCTTTCTTTGAATATTGAGCAATTAAAACTCTACTTCCATTAACAGATATGAAAAGAGTTTCTTTTAGGAGCCATGACTTTCTATATATCCCAACAGCCATTGAGTTGAAAGGTATTGGTACCTCTCCTATTATTTAAGATAAAATTTGGTTCCAAAGGATCTGAAGGCGTGGACATGTCCACCAAATACGTACTTCAACTCCTTTATATTCGAAATACCTTTACTTTTAGTCCTGTCTACCCTGCATTTTTTTGTGGATTGTCATTTCCATTTATTCTGGTTGACAAGAGAGTTCTTATCCAAATATTTCATGCTCAGGTAAACATGTAGCCCCTTGTCATCAATATCTAGAGTAGATGCGCACAGGACTTTTGTTGGGGTTCAGACATAGCATGTGCAATTCTGGCACTTCAAATATCAACTGTGTTGATCCCTGTTAATCCACAGGACTACCAAAATGTTAAGGGCAACTGTAAGGGACATTCGGTTCTCTCAGTGAAATATGTACTTATATGATACGTCTAGTAAATGTAGATCATTAGCTAGAGTTTAGAGCTGGTCCATTATATGAACTGCTAACTTCATGCAGTTTTTCTGACTCTCATTCATAATGACTTGGGTGGCCTTCTCTTAACCCTAGGGCACTGTTCAAGCAGATGTACTTTCTGCACTTCACTGAATTTCCATAGGGGATTTTTTTTAAATGCCTTGCTGTTGTGCCTTGCCTGTAATGTTCAGATAATGTACCAAATATTGTTTGGATTATGGGTGGTGGCTGATAACTTTATTGTTGACTTCAGACAGGCCAGAACAGAAATCATATTGTTTTGTCAACACCACTCTCTTGGAAAGGGCAGCTCTTAGATGCAGTTCCCCCCCCCAAAAAATGGATACTTTTTCTACTGTCTGATGTTTCGAAATGTAGTATATAAAGTTGTTGCTGGATTGGTCCATAAGGGAAAAAGGAGTTGTAAATGTGGAGCCAAGGCAATACCTTTTCTATTGAACCAATTTCTGGTGCACTTTGAAGTTGCACAGACCTACTAATAAAACAGTACAAGGAGGTAACTGACATCTAGACATTATTTGGAGAGCTAACGATCCATTCTCACTGCTTCACTCACCCTGCCCTGTTCATATGGTGACATTTTTTAAAATTCCAGGTTACCTGATTAACTGAAACTAAGTGAGCAGTATTGTTAGTCATGACAGAAAAGCTGAAGGATGCATCTAGGAGGTGTTTACTTTTTGAAGCAATACTGGACTTAAAGTGTGTGTGTGTGTGTGTGTGTGTGTGTGTGTGTGTGTGTGCATGCATGCATGCATGGCTTGCTCCAAGATATTATATGAGCTACAGTCCCAACTTTTAGTAAAATAAGAGATAAACACATTGAAAGTTGAAATGGAGAAAGAATGGGGGAGAGGGGAGATGTTTCAGTCCAAGCCAAGATATTCTAATTTCAATAATCTAGTTCTTATCCATAGCTAAATGGAACTTTCCAGGTGTTGTATACCTTCTGATTACTAGATGCAAGTAACGGGAGTGCTGTTGAAGAGTCGTACCTCAAGGGTAGCACAGATGCTTTGCATGAAGACAATCCCAGGCTCATTCACTGGCATTTCCATGTAGAGTGGGAAAAGACTCCTGTCTGAATCCCTGGAGGTCTGCTGCCTGTAGGTGTAGACAGTATTGAGCTAGACGGACCAGTGCATAAGGCTGCTTCCCATGTTCCCGGAAGGGGTTGGTTAGCCATGTTATAAACAGAATGTTGGATTGGATGGTCCTTTGTTCCATTCTAATCAGGCTATTATGTTACGTTCATTTATTCCATATGTATTTATCAGCTTAAAAAACGCTTGCCAATATTTTTCATGGATTTAACAAACAGTAGGTGGAAAATAACCGTTGTAGTCCATACTCATAAACAGAGGAAACATGTGCCTACTCTAATTACAGTAGCCCTCCAGCCTGACCTTGGCAGAACTATTTAGCTCAGCTAAAATGCCAAGTCAAAGGCACTTGCAATTCGCTAAAACCTAAGGGAAAGAGAATGCAGTTTTATAGTTCCTCTGTCACAAAGAACAAAAACGTTATTGGGGAGTTTAACATAAATTCATGTTTATATGTCTCATCGGCTTAAATATCTCCATGAGCAGTTGCTGGGAGACGCAACTGGGAGAGAGCTATTGCACTCATGTCCTACTGGCAGCTGGTTGGCCACTGTGTGAACAGAATCCAGGATGAGATGGGACCTCAGTCTGATGCAACATGGTTCTTCTTATGTTCTTAGGAAAATCAGGCACATTAAGTTGTTAAAATATCTGGATCAAGAACATATGATGGAACTTGAGGATGCAAAATGACACCAGTGAAGTTGTAGAGCACCTACACCTTCAGTAGTAGAGCACATGCTTTGTATCCCAAATGTCCCTGGTAGGGCTGAAAAAACGCCTGCCTGAAACCCTGGAGAGAGCTTCTGCCAGAAAGTGCATAAGGGCCACTATGTAGATGTGCAGGTTAATTATCAATATGACGTCTAGCAAGTGTATTTTGATAGTTGTTCAGTTAATGTAGCCTTTCCCATAAAGTTTCCAACTAGTTTTACTTCATATTTCACAAGTCTAGTGAACACCCAGCTCTATTTGCCTAAATTCTCATATCCCCGCTTTCCATCTCATACCATGTCCTCTTGGGTAATGGTTGATATTAACTATTTTCTAAGTACAGATTGGAAATGGCAGGTGCCAGAGCCTTTGACAGTTTTGCCTGAAGGCAAAGAAATTCTCTGCCCAGTGACATTAGATCAGGAAATTCCACATCCATGCTTTAAAGCAGGCAGAAGGCATTTCTGTCTTCTGTAGCCTTGTAGTTGGCTTAAAGAGAGGTGTGTGTGTGTGTGTGTGTGTGTGTGTGTGTGTGTGTGTGTGTGTGTGTGTGTGTGTGTGTGTGTGTGTAAAAGAGAGAGAGAGAGATTCTTGTACAGTACAGCCCTGGGATGTTTGTCAGGAAAGGCACTTTCTAAATGGATGCCCTCTTATTTTGTATGACTTCAGTATTTGACATTGGGATTAAACAAAAGTGTTTCATGTACGAGGTGCAATAGGCAATTATTTTAACCCATGTTGCTTCCTAGTGTGGAAAATCTGCTTAAAATGGACCTTGCTAAAATCATTGTACCATATACAAAGGCATTATTAAAATGCATTTTAGAAATAGAAAATAGGATTAGAGGAGACACTTTTGGCTTTGAGGCCTTCTACAGCCTCATGGCCGAGATGTCTCATTTAATCTCATTTCCTAGTTTCTGCCTTGAATTTTATTAACCCTTTCCCCCCTCCTCTTCCACTCCCCTTGAATGTTCAGCTTGTATTTGTTAATGCATTAGGTTCCCATTGGTTTCCTGGGCCTCCCATGTAATTTGAACCCTTTGCTATGATAGAGGCCAGTGCTTTTGCAGATGAATTACTTTTACATTAAGTAGTCCTTTTTGTTTGTTTGTTCTGCCTTTGATATCTGGGATGTTTTTTCTCCTCAACACTTAATTTTTACTGTAACTTTCCAGATGTAAATAACACCTGGCAATTTTTAGTTATTTTATATGAAGTGCCTTTCAGACTACAGCTGAAGGCAATAGGAATTTGCAGTTGAACACCATCCACATGGATAATTAGGGAAATCTGAAGAGATCAAAAAGTTGCAATGATTTAATGTACCTCATTTTTCTTGTCCTAAAATTGACTTGCCTTCAGTGGGCATCCAATAGTGCATTTATATAATACTAGTAAATTAAGATTTCATTCTGCAAGAAGAAATACACACTCCTGACTGCTACTCAGTCCCCCTTCCTTCAAATCATAGTCTGAGGACTGAACTACACATTACACTTATTAGCGCCAATGTGAGTTTTTCCCCCTAAAGCTCCAGGTCACCGGGGGTGGGTGGGGAGCAATTTTTTTTTGGAAGGTGTCTTACTTCATGCTGAGTTCAAAGTAAGAATTACTCACCTACACACCTATAATTAATTTATTTAAAAAGCAAGATGTAGCTACACACTAATAAGTATAATGTCTAGTTTGGCTCCAATTGAAATGTGTGAAGAGGCAGTTGAACTCTCCCAGCTCAGTCTTCTACTCCTCATGGAGCTTGGCTTGCTCTGTGCTAGAATGCTGGTGTTAAATATGATGTAAAACTAATGTTCCAAATTTTAAACATAAGATATGAATAAATCACATTTTCAGACTTGTCTTTTAAGCTGCATGACTTTTCCTTTAGGAGTAATGAATTTTAACTATTTGGAAGGTCTGGTACATATGTGCCCTTATTATGTCAGGGTACACTTACAGTTCTCCATATTAAGAAAGACATGTACAAATATTCACTCTTCCTTCAGAATTTTTTTCTTGTTATAATAACAGTGTGTTGTGTACTAAATTTCAGCTTCCTAGCTAGTGTGAGAGTAGCATAACCATTTCGGGGTACACTTTGAATGCCCTGATTTGGGGACAAAAAACAAGAATGTCCGGTTTTCAGGATTTTCTAGAAAATCAAGGTGGCTTGATCTACATGTGTAGCAAATTTTACTGTATAATATTTTTCATTTATTCATGAGTGACTAAAGGAGACTAGTTTTATTAAATAATTTTTGTGAACCACCCAGAGAGCTCCGGCTTTTGGGCGTTATAGAAATATAATAAATAAATAAATAAATAAAAGGGGTGTGTGTGTATAGAGTTTCTTGAGTTTTTAAAGGCTGAGACAGTGTTTTAGAAGACTTTTAGTTGTTTTTGGTTCTAGCAACCCCTATCCTGAGTTCATTTTTTGCTCTTTACCTTCTTCTATTTCCCTCCAATCCATTTATAGTAAATTAATTTATCGTATTTTATTTGCAAGACTTGATATCTGATACTTTTCTAAGTCAAAGCGGCTTACAAAGAATTTAAAAAACCAGTAAAACAACGTTTTAAACTATAATTAAGATGAATGTTTGAGCCATCAGTGGCTATCTCTAAACTGATAGTCGAAGCTGTGTTGTTATTGGTGTCCCACAATATTGTGAGAGTGTGGAAAGTGAGGAATAACTTAGTCACATTTAGAGTAGGCCCATTGAAACCCATAGCCATGAGTAACTTGCTTCACTGATCTAAGTATAGATTGAACTCCTAAAGTGTACCTCATAATATAACATAATGCTACAGAAAACCAGTTTTAAGTAGCAGTTATGGCACAAATCCTTAGTCTCCTTAATTTGTAATATTTCAGGAAATAGGGATTACCCACCTATGCAAATTTACATTTCTGGTTGTCTGATTCTTTTTGAAATTAGCTATAATGTTTTACTCAAAGTTGTCAAAAAGAACCTTGCATGCTGCTGTGGACACAACCTTGTTATGCCTTGTTGTAGAGTTAAATGCATTTTGGATGCAAAATAGTCACCCTTCTTCCAAAACCAGTGAGAAGAAACGAAACGAAAAAGGGGGAAGAAGTATTTGGTGAACAAGAGCAAAGCCATTAAGACCAAGTCAGTGAACTGTTGTAGACTAGCTTGTGAACTACAGCCTATGACAGAAATAGGAGCATGCCTTAAGCACATACTTCGGTAGTAGACAACTTGATTGTGAAACCTGTATCAGGTCAAAGGTTGTATTGTTCAGCCTATGTCATGATTTACGCCTGTATTTATATTAAGACAATACTTGCCTATTCTCTTCTTTTGCCTTTGAACTAACTATGAGCTTTCCTGACAATATCCTGTGTGATGAAATTATTTAACTTTGTTAATACAATTTCCTTTTCCTGAATTGCTTCCATTATTATAATTTTTGTAACTGCCCATTGTTAGCTTGAAATTTCAAATGTTCCTGACCATTTTGGAATGGTGATGTCATTGAATTTCAAAGACTTTCTACACTTAATAAAGAAGGGTGTTTTTGGTTTTTTAATCTGACTCAAGGTCGTTGGATCTTTTGTTTGCTTGACTGACCAGTTTCCATGGATACATGCTGCCGATAGCTTCTACACAGCTGAGAAATAAACAGAACTTTGCTTTCTAAGAATTATGTATGTAAATCTGAAGATGTTGTGCGATTCTGGAGTATTGCACTTTGACCCCTGACTTTTGCCACTCAGGTTCTTATAAAAGTCAAGTTGCAATGGTACTTTGTGTATGTTTTTTTTAAAAAAGATATACTTTTAAATACAAGAGACTTCTAAAATAGAACTTCAACCTTTAAAATCACAGAATGCTTCTATAAATCACATTTTTGTTTAACAGCTTCTTTGTTTAGCCCTGGATTGTTCAAACATCCCACCAAATAGAAAACCTTAACCACAAGATCAAATCTTGTTAGGTTCAATACAACATGTTAGCTGAATTTGAAATTAAAGATAGATGTAGAAGTGTATAGGATCATATTGTTAATACTCGGGAGAGAGGAAGAGTTGTTTGTGCCTCATTGTTTTAATTGTATGTTTGCAGAAACTATTTCAAACTTGTTCGCCCATGTCAGTTTCAAGGGACTGGATTTAATCTACTGAAACTATAATGCAACTAGAAATTAAATAAATGTTTATATGCATTGGAAAAAAGCCAGTAAATGAATGGACAATGTGGACCAGGTGTGTAAATGTTTTATTTAGTTGGGCATTTCTCTCTCTCTCTCTCTCTTTCTCTGACAGGAACAGTTTACTCATGAGCCAAGCAAATGAAACTTAACTGCAGAAGGCAGTGATTGATCACATCTTGGTAAAGGGTGTGAAGTCCATAAGAAGAGAGATGTTTAACTGACAGAGTGGAATTATCATATTAGGGTATTGGCAACTGTCAAGCATGACTACTGCTGTGCTTTCATAAAGTGTCACATAGTGACATTTGATAGGCATTTAATGCGGTGGGACAAAAGAAGGGGAGTATTTGTTGCTAGAAATTCTAGTGACACTTTAAGGCCATGTTTTGACTGGTGACGTTTTTTTAAAGCCATAGCAGTAAGAAATCTATTACACTGCTGCACATCTCTTGTTTCACTGGAGGTGACTTGCTGTTTTCTTTGGTGTTTAGGAATTACCGTATTTCTTCGATTCTAAGACGCCATTGATTGTAAGATGCACTAATTTCAGTACCACCAACAGAAAAAAAGCTCTGATTCTAAGAAATAATAAATGCACCCACGATTCTAAGACGCACCCCGTTTTTAGAGATGTTTATATGGGGGGAAAAGTGTAACTTAGAATCAAAGAAATACGGTATCTTTGGTGTATAGATGAGAATGGCTAACTAGCTAGTGCTCTCAATATGTGCTCCCGATGGCAGTGTTATTGAAACACACACAACTGTACCCCCCATCCACCTGTACTTGTTATGAAATATAAGAAGGTACACTTCCTCCAATTTGCAACGTTGATGGAACTAGGTGGAACACCTGGAGGCTGCACATTTGGCAGGACATAGCTGTGAACTTTGTCTTACATGATGCGGGACCTATGCTCTACTCCCTGGCTCATGCAATCCATCCATGGCTAAAAAGGTGTTGGTGAATAGATAGCACGACTGAGTCCTATATATCTTCAGTTAATATTATAAATTTCTGGGTGCAGTAATAGAAAGTGCACAGGACTCTAGGCATGCTTTCATGTCCTCTCATCTGTACACTCTATGAACATAAATATTCAATATGGACTGGATAATTACAGTGTTGTATCTGCAACTGTTTTCAAACTATTTATCTAAAAATGAGACTATTCAGATGAGTATGAGTTCCTGCTCGCACGTATGAATGTGCATGTGCATGCATGCCTTGGTGGTAAGGGAAATGCAGTTTCTAAATGCTGGCCCTTTATTGTTGGTTCACAGACTGTTGGAGCTAAGTTATGACATTCAAAATAAATTCTGGTGTTGAGTTTCAAGGAGTTGTGGCTTAGAATAATCACAAGGGCAACTTTCTGATTAAGACCAAAGTTTCATTGGTAGGTAGCCCTTGGCACGTCTCGGTGTACTTAAAGACCAGATATCAGGCTCCTCCTTGCAATTATGGGGGAGCAGGCCATGCAGGTTCATTTGGCCTCACCTCAAACATAACATCTGATATGTGAGTGGATGCTACGGGCAGAGCTAGGGAAATTGCGCATTGTCAAAGGTAGAGCCAATTACTGGGTACCGGAAGAGTTTTTACATGACACTGACTAGAGGGGCTGGTCTGATATAAACTGTAAACCTTTCAAGGCCCTTGACTCCCACTGCAATGACAGCAAAATGCAGGGGCTTTGAAAGGCTGTCACAATCTTACAGAAATAATGGATGTCTTGTTTTTGAAACAGTGCAGTTCAAAGGTGATCCTGCTATTTGAAATTCTGTTCTTGTGATCTTGAATTCTATAGGAGTGACATGTGTATGTTGCTGTCTCTCCACCTGGTTCAGGTAAGGTGGCGTATTGGAAGAAATGCAACATTGTAGAGCGTAGCCTGTAGCAAGTTGCCTATGTTGGATTTAAAATGTTATTACCAGTTGCTCTGTTTCCAGCTACTCCCCCTCCTCTTTTACAGAAGTAAGTATCTAGCATACATCATAACGCTTTCAGTTCCCTGCTGAATTTCAAGATAAAAACAAACAAGATAATTTGTGTAATAGATGAATTTGAAATCCCATTGTTGAAAGTAGTACTTACAGATTGCTTGGATATTTATGGGCCTAACACTTCAAGGAGCAAATTATTTGGTTTAATATTGTTGGTCTTAATTTGAAAAATGGATATTTGGTTTTAATTATTTGAAGTAACCACAGATGCTGTGACTGCAGCAGTTAATAGGGTCCAGTACATAGTGGCTCGACCCTATTTTGGGCTCTGGAACATCAGTAGGCATTGATATTGCTGAATCAAAAGGTTGGAGAAGCACCTGAGCTCTGCTGCTCTTGAAGACCTTTTTGGAGGCAAAGAATAATCAACCTTGGGACTGTTTACAAGCCAGTCCTGTGGGCAAATAGAATAGAGCAATAAGAGTGTCACTCTGACATGTTGTTAGAAGCCTTTGTTTGTGTTGTTGCAGTTAATATGACATTGATAGCATTGATTTTTAAGTGTATCTTGCTATTTTAATTAGATTTAGGTGTATGATGCAGCAGCATTAAATAGATTGTAGCTACTAGTGATCAGGTTTCTGAATCAGCAATAGTGACTTAGTGTGGCCTGTTTTCAGATTTAGTTTTGTTATCAGAGTAACATTTCTAATATACACCCTCATTTTATTTGACCCCAGAATATATAAGAAGCTGCAGATGTTTTAAGCTGAGCATAAAATGTTGCTGAGATTGTCAAAACGGAGAATTAAAATGATTTGCATGTACTGCCTTATATTAAGGGCATAAATATATGACTTTGTTACCTGCGAGGAACATTTACTTGATGAAGTCACTCTAAAACTTCAGGTGCAATGTTGAAGCAGTTTTGCATTGCTGGAAAGAATGAAGAGCAGCGGACAGGCTTAATGTTTAAGCATATTATATCTATTCAAAATCAAGCAGAGTTTGTACAATATTGTAATTCTGTCATAATATGTTCCCTTAGGAAATGCAATTTGTCCAGTTATATAAGGAATAAAGTTAGTTGGTGGCTAAATTTGGCATTTTGGCCTAAGGTAGTCTTTGACATCTATCTTCTGCAGGACGCTGTCCTTCCATTTGCCCCCACAAATCTGGAAGATGACAGATGTAGTGCTCAAGCCGTTTACCTGAAAAGAACATGAAAGTTAACAATGGCCTCATTCAGACAAAACATTAAATGATATCTTAATGTTATATAAACGAGTGTTGTGCTTGTCAGCTTTCTCCTTCTCCGGCATATCTGCAAGGGGACGTTTGGAAGCTTTAACTTCTGTTCTTAACTTTCCTCAGTTTATCATTAAGTCATAACAAAATATGAGTCGACTCCACTATAGTTTCTTGGAACAGCCAACCCCAAAACGTAATTTATGAACTTGGCTTGTTTCCCTAAATCACAGTTAAAATTAGTTACAGTTTAGGGTGTAGTGATCAACTGCAGTTAATAGAAAATGGAAGTTTCTGATTAAGAAGAAATCAGAAATGTTCACTTATTAACTGCATTTGATCTCTACACCCTAAACTGTGACTAATCTTAACAGTGATTTAGGGAAAGAAGAAAGCCCACAAGGCTGGAACTTGTGCACATTTAGTGTTAGGTCTGAACCAGGCCAGTCTTTCTGTTTGTAACTCTAGTCTGAAGAATTGGCATTTAGGTCAACTCGCAAAGATTTTCTATCACAATCTTCTATGTGCTAGAAAAGCAGCCACTCCGCTTAGGGTTCAGGCTTATGAACATCTCTGCCTCTTCCAGGGTTTCTCCTTTACAGACTTGTATAAAGTAGCCAGCTTGTCTACACGTCCAACATTTGTGAATCTTTTTGCCTTGGTTACATAAACAAGTATTTGGCAGAGTGGTATTTCATCACTCATTCTCTGAAGAATTTTAGATTGCAAGCCTCTATGCAGGGTATCGCTGTTTTATTTGTATATTTTGTACAGCACCAAGTACATTGTTGGTGCTATGTAAATAAATAATAAGAATAAGAATAAGAATACCATCACACTCCTCCAAGCATGTAAGTTCTCTAGTTACATGGGGCTTCCTAAAAACTATGAAGAAAAAAACCAGGTTACTTATTTGTAGCTGTTGTTCACCTGTTAAGTCATGCAACCTCATCTCCTTGTCTACTGCTGTGTCATTTCTTTTCATTTTTTATTGTAGATAGTTGTTGAGAGAATCAAGTAGATAAGAATCTAAAACCACCTCCAGCTCTGGCAAAATCCAAGTCAAAAGAGAGTTCCTGGCTCTTGATCACTCCTTTCACCCCACCAGCAACATTTTTAGGCGGGATGGTAGCAGGACCAACAGCCGGAGCATGCAGGAAATGTAAAAACGGTTTTTCCTCTTCTCAGAACTGATTAGTAGTTCAAGTTGAGAAGAAGGAAGGGTAAGAGGAATAAATTCTCCTTCCAAAACTCTGCACATATTCTATCTCTTGTCCCACCACTGACAGTCTTGGAAAAGTAAGCTGGGGTTGGCAGGGATGGAAATGGGCATTTTTCTGATATCTCCCCAACCCCATTTTGGCTCAGAAAAATGATTTGGGCTCTCCAGACTTTGGGGAGGACAGGTTGAATGAGTTCCGAGTTGAGATGGGGAGGGCTTTGGGAATATCACCCATCTCTAGTCACAAATCTTCTGAGTGTAGGACATGTATTAGCCCCTTTGTGAGATTTCTAGAAGGTTCTGTGAGATGGGTTTGTGGAGGCATAGCCACAGAAACCACAGATTAACATCAGTTACAGTAAGTAATCTAGTTTGCTTGCTTGTTTTATACAAGGTAGTGCATTGTAGCAGGCATATATAGACGTTTTGCAGTATGGTGTATGTCAGGTCAGAACAAGATGTTACGGAGGATGTATGGCTGCTGCCAAAAGCAGCAACCCTGTATCGCTTCCTCTTTCCTCATAATGTCTGATAATAAAATCTGCGCGAGGTTGGGTTTTTTGTTGTTGTTTCCACCATCAGGAGCATGGAAAGTTGCATTGTGATATCACATCACATGTTTTACAGAGATGAGGGTATACAGCACCGATACATCTCCCACAAAGTCCAGTTGTACCATAATGCTTTAACAATGGACAGCTAAAAATGTGTTTCCTCAAAGATGTCCAGATGTCAGAATAAAATATTGCATGTGTTGTTCTTTTGCTGAAGAATCAGTAGAATTTTAATACGATGGAATATTTGGCAGAAATATTTCATAGTCACCATTTTAGGTTCTAGCTAATTACCATAAACGTGGAAAGAAATTTCTCCCTCTGTTAGATCGGCTTGTGGCCTTGGTTTCATTTTGCTTTTCCATATTGTTCGTTTGCACAAAAACCTGTCTTGGCACTTTCAGCATTGAACTGTTAGTATCAGCTTGTGGCACTCTGCAATGCAGAATGAGAAGATTCTGTCCTCCAAGTGTGGGGTTTGACAAGATGAGTTTATAGGAGAGAGGAGTTATTGGTTACCAGCAGCATTATCACTTTAATCATGTCTGCATGCTCAAATTTTAAGATGCATTTTTGCAGTTTGATATATTGTCAGCTGCAGCTAAATAAACTACCAGGAAATAACTTGGATGATAAGGTTTTGTGCCAACTGCATGCTCCTACCAGCCGTGCCATCCCCATTAGGACAAGCACTTCTAGAGAGCGCAACTAGTAGTCAGGATAATGTGACACTTGTGTGCAATATCACCACATTTACTTAAGCTATTGTATCTGGTCTCTGCATAGCCAAAATATAGCAATTAAGCCATATGGCATTTCCTGTAGATACAGGTTTAGATCACTGTTGGGTTTGGTGTTCTATAGCTAGAAATGTTTTTTAATTCATAGAACTATAGAATAGTAGAGTTGGAAGGGGCCTAAAAGGCCATCGAGTGCAACCCCTTGCTCAATGCAGGAATCCGCCCTACAGCATACTTGACAGATGGTTTTCCAGCTGCATCTTGAATGCCTCTAGTGTGGGAGAGCCCACAACCTCCCTAGGTAACTGGTTCCATTGTCATACTGCTCTAACAGTCAAGAAGTTTTTCCTGATGTCCAGCTGGAATCTGGCTTCCTGCAACTTGAGCCCATTATTCCATGTCCTGCACTCGGAGGATCGAGAAGAGATCCTGGCCCTCCTCTGTGTGACAACCTTTTAAGTATTTGAAGAGTGCTATCATGTCTCCCCTCAATCTTCTCTTCTCCAGGCTAAACATGCCCAGTTATTTCAGTCTCTCTTCATAGGGCTTTGTTTTCAGACCCCTGATCATCCTGGTTGCCCTCCTCTGAACATGCTCCAGCTTGTCTGCATCCTTCTTGAAGTGTGGTGCCCAGAACTGGACGCAATACTCTAGATGAGGCCTACCCAGGGCTGAATAGAGAGGAACCAATACCTCATGCGATTTGGAAGCTATATTTCTATTAATACAGCCCAAAATAGCATTTGCCTTTCTTGCAGCCATGTTGGCACATATTCAGCTTGTGCTGACCTTTAAAGTAAGGGTGGTATGAAACTAGGCAGAAAAATAATTTGTCAACCCCAGTCAATTCTCATCCCCATTTGTCCAAGTTGTCAGAGTTTTCACCTGCCACTTATACTTTTCTCCCAAGGTTTGAGTATATTGAGACAATTAAGAGCCATTGCTATATTTATTTGTCATACCTGTACAGTAAATGTACTATGGCCCACATCTAAAATGTCAGCAGAACTGTATAATGGAGACGCTGATACTTATATCTCAGTGTATATGTGAGATATCATACCAGTGAGAGAAATCAAAATGGCAGAAACAAAGTATCCTGGCAGTAGTCAGCGGCAGGTGAAAATGTGAGGAAGTTTTTGGGAAAGAGAGTGTGACCTGGACCACACAATTAAAACAAGTCATCCTGTAGCAGATATATTAATTTTGGGGGGATCGGAATTAATTAAAAAGTTCTCCAAGATTTTTTAGAGAGATAAAATATGCCACTAGAATATGAATTCTCTTCAATACTGTTATGGTCAGACTTTCTTGTTTTGATGGTAGTGTAAAAATAAAGAAAGGCTACCACAAAAGATGAAAAGATATTTCAGGGTGTTTTTTTTCTTTTAAGATGACAGCATGACCTACATTTGTAGATAGAAGTACTTGTCCCTCCTATGCATCTTTTGACTTGAAACATACCATCAAATGAGGAAAATAAATCAGTAAGTATATCTCATCTTGGTCTGTAGGAAAAATATTTGTATGCATTTAGTTCTTATGCACATAAGGTTTGAAAACTGGTGTTTGTGTCTATGTTTGTGTTCATAGAAGCACAGGTTGAGTTTTTTGGTGTGGTCGTGTAATGGTCTTGTTCATGCTCACAATATTTCAGTAACATGGCTTGACTTGCTGATGGATGGAAGATTATAATTGCTTGCAGCAAATGCCATGTTAGCAGCTAAGTGTGCCGCCTTTCCTTGTAGTGACTTGCCAAGCCTATCAATGCCTTTTGATGGAACAAGACAATTGCATGCTGGTTGGATGACAAAACAGAGGTATTGCCTCTGTTGGTCATAAAGATCACAATGCATGAAGAGGAATGTTGGCCCTTGCCTGATGATTAATTCCTGGTTTTTTCCATTACAAATTTTCTGGCTGGAATTTGAGTGGACATATATGTTGATCTCCTTTCATAACCCCTCATATGATTCCTTTGTTATTTGGTTGCTCTTTTTTGACTGCATTTTTTTTTAGTGTATGTTCCTCCTTAAGTTTGCAAAGTACAGCAAACCTAAAAGGTTCACAAAGCTATATAAACAGCATAGCATTTTCTCATGTTCATATTTATTAACTAATGGAGAAGATCTAAAGGATTGATAATAGATATCACCTTTGACTTTATTTTATGGTGTTGTGTTATCTAGCCCTCTGGGATCCCTATCCAGTCCTCTGGGGTTCTCCAAATGGCCACATCCCTTCCTTGGCTCCACCTCTTTTCCCCCAATGGATCATTTGGTGGGTTCCTGGCTTTTGTGCAGTTTCCCCCTATTATTCCAAAAGGTTGAAATGTCTCTCCTAAGGCTTAGTTACTGGCAGTTAGAGCTTTAAACTACAATATGCTGGGGTGGGTGGGTTGTATTTTCTGCCATTCTCCTTTTGCCTTCTGTCCCAGAATGCTGTCCCCAAGAACGTCGCGGAAATTGAATTCTGCACTTGGGCTGAAAGTGGTTCCTTATCCCTGCTATACAGGAATGAATTGTCAGTTTTGATTTGAAGTGGGAGACCTAAACTTTTCTCACAAAGGGGTATAATTAGTTACTTCCTTAGATGTCCCATCTTATGGTTTTAATTTTATACTTCTCTAATGGTTCCTGTACTACTTTGCATTATTTTACTTCAGTGACACCCTTTTGGTTTATATTGGTTTTTAATTTGGGTTCTTTTGGTGCATTTTTATATATATATTATCTAGTGCACCATCTAAAGGTAATCTTTGCTAATATAAAAACTGGTATGTCTTTACTGTCGTTCTCTGAATACCAAGGTACATGTGTGTTTCACCTAAGTTTGGAGACAAATCTGAGAAATAAATGAATTTTATCTTTTCCAAGATCTGGGAATCAACCATTCCATGATTCTTTGCCCCAGTAGCTCTGGGTGTAATTTGAAACCTGCATAACACCTAATTGAGCCTTGTCCATTTAAGTCTGTGCCGCCTCCTACATTTCATAATATGTCTGACCACGTCAGCCTATTTTCGTCCTCTCACCCACCCACCCACCCAGTGTTTTTGTAACATCTTACCCTATAAAGAGAACTTGATAGCTTGCTCGAGATTTTGTGCATTTTTGGTTGATCGTAATAAAGCTATTGTCTGATTGTGGATTTTTGTATTTTTACTTTGTCTTCTCCTCCACCACAGTTTTGGCTGGGCCCATATAAAGCAGTAGCTCTTGCTGGCCCAGTTATAAAAAGAATTCCACACAGTTATGTAGAGGAAGCTGCTTTGATGGTAGAGAAATTTCCAGCCCTTGAGCAGCCTGTAAATTGTGCCATTAGCTAATAAATATCCCTGCTCCCTACTGTGTCTTATGTGGGATCCTGTAGTATTTTTATTGCTAGGGTGATCCCTCTTTTGGTAGCATGTGGCGCTACAGCTGGGCCACCAAGGAGAATCCTGCTTTGTGAAGATGAACGGAGAATATGTTCCTCAGAACTGCCATGCTTAATGAGGCTAAGGTTCTGGAATTAGGAGATGTTAATGAGCTGGAGCATATAAACTAACCACAGGAAAATCCTTTTAATGGTAGTAGCAGCAGTAAAAAGAAAGATGCTGTTAATATGGAAGCTGATTCACAACTTACTGCAGTTGGAACAGGGCAACGTGTCAGAAAAATTACCGCCATTTCATTGGTTGACCCTGTTGACTTGAAAATGGGTTTCTATCATAGAGGAACTTGGACCTATGAACTTAACAAAGAGGATGAATGTATATGAACTCAGTGGCTATAAAGTGTTATGATTACAATTAATCTCTAGCTAGCATTCTACAGTGACCATGCTTATTTTTTAAAAAAAACTGCTGCAACCCCCCTTTTTAATACTACTTAGTGCTGACATCCCCTTGAATATGTGAAGTGGAAGGCTTGGTTGTAATGTTTAGATCAGCCTTTCCCAATTTGGAGCCCTTGAGATGTTTTGGACTATAACTCCCAGCATTCCTGGCCCTGCTAGTTGGGGCTGATGGGGGCTGATGTCCAAAATATCTGAAAGCTGTCAGATTGGAGAAAGATGGTTTAGATAGGGTAATTTGCAAGTCTTTTTGGAGAAGATACTGCCAATATTCATTTTGTGACTTCTGTATTCTTTGTCATTGGTTCATTCTGTGCAGTCCTGCACAGGACTTTCTAAAAAAGATGTAGAAAAAACCCAGGATTCTAGAGGTGTAATCTCTGCTGTTTTTCAATCCTATTTATTGCATTATTTTAAATAATAGGCCAAAAATAATGATTGCAGATGCTATAATCATCAATCTCCCTCTGCCAAACAATTTGAAGTTCAGTTTGCTAAGAACTGTGGGATAACACTGAAAATAAATAATCTAACTTTTTATAGATCCCCAGTTAGTTGTCTTTACAGGACCCAAAGGTTGCAACCAAAGATGCTTTAGCACGACAACTGCATACCTAATGAGCATTAAAGGCATTTATACTACTAGAACTGGGAAATTGTGTAGATGTTGTGAAGAGTTTTATGTAGCTGTAGGTGTTAGGGCTGAATTGAACATTATCTCCTTCTGGTCAAGATCAATAACACACTTATAACGCACAATACACTGTTTTTCGTGTACTTTTTCATTTGCTGTTTGAGGATAACACTATGTTGGAAGAAGCCAGAAGTCAAATTCTGTTTTTCTTCAATAAATCCCCTAGACAATTTGGGAGAAAACCTTCACATGTCTAGCAAGCCAATGAAGGCTTTTCAGCTCTGGTTTCCACAGCATATATATTGCTGCTAATATCACCACAGCCCTCCTCAATTCATATAAATTGTAGTACATAAAGAAGGAACTTGGATAAGCATGTCACTTAATGGTTTTTGATGTATAAAATCTTGCTGTTTTAAGGGTTTGGATTAGATTTAGCTATATGAATTCTTCATTTATGGTTGCACACCTCAGATTTCTCAGTTACTGATTAACACACTTTCAACATCTGTTTGGCTCTCAAAGTTAAGAGAGTGGCAAAAATAAAATCCTCCACTTTTCTGAGCCACATTTAAGTAAGAGGTGTTTTAAGTGCTGACAGGTGTGAGTATGAAACATATGGGTAAGGAACTAATGCTTAATAATTGTTCCAGATTAATTAAATCAAAATAAGGTATGTATGTGCCCTGTCACTCTAGTTGAACTTTATTTTGGTTTTGTATTGAAAGCAGCTAGCATCTCTGAAATGAGCCAGTGTTGTTTGATACTGGACACATCATTGGTCTGGAACCAGGCTGGACTGATAATGGGGCCTTGAGCATGTCACAGTTAGCCAGTCAATTTCGAGATCTGCAAAATGGGGATGATAGTAACCTGCTGCACAGAGTTGCTACAAATGAGATACTATTACTAATCATAAATCACTTTGAAAGTATTACCATTGTCATTAATCCATTAAACCCAAGGCCATTGAATGCTCTCTAATAAATAATTGCGCCCTAACCTCAGTTCACCCACCTTTTAAAATATGAATGAAAATGCTGAATATACTTCAGGGGGTTGTAGAAATGAGAAAGAAATATGGAAGCCTCAAATAACATAGTAGTGGTGTTTGTTGTTAGGTTCTCCCTTACAAGTGTTACCTGTGGCTTGATTGTCCTACTTATATTCACCCAGTTTTCTACTGAACGTAAGATGAAAGATGTTATAAATGTTAGTTGACAATTCCTGCCCCCTCCCATTCCCCCCCCCTCAGTTTAGCATCATATACTAAGAATGCTCTGTGTAGTTTTAGTGTTGGAGACCCAAAGCCATGCCTCTAGAAGGTCAGGACAAGTGGAACATGTCAGACTCTTTGTCCATCTAGTGTACTGTTTTACTCTGATGGCAGTAGCTCTCCAGAGTTTCAAGCAGAAATCTACCTGATCCTTTTATCTGGAAACTAAATCTGGGATTTTCTGAATTTGGAATCCTCTGAATCTGGGAGTCTGATATATCTTTTGAATGCAAAGCATGTGCTGTACCATGGAGCTGTAATCCCTCCCTACCCAGAAATTCAGTGTATGACATCAATGCAGATAAGAGAGTATACACCCAGTGAAAAAGAAGATGTTTTGAGTTAACAGCATGGTGTGATTCTGGAGTCCAGTATTACCCTGCAAACCTCCTGGGTTCTGCCTTTTTGGCATAGATGTATTTTGATATTCTAAAGTGCTTGGAATTTGTTGATGTATGAATACATATTTTCTTAGAAAATTGAGGATTTAAGGTCAATACAAGGATGAGGTAAATTATAGGAATTTAGGAGCGGTCAGCGAAACTTTTCTAGAGCCTCCACATGATCCCAGATAGAATATGCTCTTTCCTCTTTATCCATTGGCTTGGTTCTGTGTTGGGGACCACTTTTGGATTCCATATACTGCCCAGAGAGCTCCGGCTATTGGGCGGTATAGAAATGTAATAAATAAATAAATAAATAAATAAAATATACTAGTGGATGCAAAAGCTGTTTTCCTTCATCTGTTTTTTTTAAGAAATCAAGTCATGTATTTTAAGATTAATATATTATTATTATTATTATTATTATTATTATTATTATCATCATCATCTCTTTCTCGCTTATGGTGGTTTTTCTAGATGGACATGATGGGCATTGCCAAGTCATGCTGTCTTTTACAGATTCAGGAATTTCCTGACAATTGAGCATGTTTTAATTATGACTGCTTTCTGGATGTTGGTGTGGATGTATTTTGGTAGGCCCAGTTTCTGAAGGTTTTCTGTATAGTTTTCTGATGTGATGCTGGTGACTGATGTGACTAACGGTATAATGGCTTATATGGCTAAGAATACACTAGAATAACAGCACATACATGGCTGTCTAATTCTGAATATGCCACCACCTATCATTGGAAGAGCAACATTATAATTAAAACTCCACATAGTTGTTTTATTCATATTCCATATTGAAGGAAATTTGAGTTGTATTGGCTCCCTCCCAGTAATCTTCAGCTATAGAGAAGATAGATACCATTTTTAACAACAGCAAATATGAATAAGACTGAAAACAATATGGTTAGGTTGTAGACAAGCTGAATTGGGAGAAATAATAGGATGAACCTCCTGAATGTAAGAGTCTTGTGTCTGTGGAGAAAGTTGTGGAATGAAAAGCTACTTTAGTGTGGCTTGTAAAGTAGAAGTTCTAATCTTAGGGCCAGACAGACATTACTTTAAATCTGTGACCAGCTGTGTGTGTTGTTTCATTTTTATTCTAGAGTAGGTGCGGGGGTGGGGGTAGTCTGGATCTTAATAATCCCCAACCACAATTGCAAGGGCCCTGATCCAGATTGGAACCACAGTAGCAAAGGGGTGGGGGGTAGCTGCAAGACACAGGTTTAAAGTAATGTGTGTTTTGGCCCTCAGTTGAAGTAGACTCTACAAATATAAGAATACAAGAAGAGCCATGCTGGAACAGACCAAGGATCTTGTACAGGTCCAACTTTTCCCAAAATGTTCCTCAGTGCCTAACAAATGTTTTACCTGGGTTGGTCTGATTGATCAGTAGGCGGCTATATTTTCTGGCCTTGAGTAAAGAAGATGTATCACATATAGCTTTTGGAATTGCCCTGGCAGTGTGTGCTTAACTTCTAGAGCAGGTATGTGGAACCTTTTTTTTTCTATCAAGAGCCATTGATCCACTGGAAAAAAATCAATGAAGAGGCCACACACAATTAGTTGTATTACTTAATTGCTTATTTAATTGTGTTGTGTAAGTTCTTAATTGCATTGTAAGTTCTTAATTTTAT
The DNA here is from genome assembly GCF_023053635.1 of Elgaria multicarinata webbii. Classification (NCBI taxonomy): domain Eukaryota; kingdom Metazoa; phylum Chordata; class Lepidosauria; order Squamata; family Anguidae; genus Elgaria; species Elgaria multicarinata. The sequence goes on along the minus strand of NC_086178.1, from coordinate 74,241,456 downwards.
TATATATACCACAAACAAATCACAATAGTGTAATGCCTACAAAGATTATCTGGGGTGCTGCTATCTCCTGATGCTTTAGCTAGTCAAGTTGGAATTCACTGACTAACAGGAACAATACTTTATCTCTGGAGAAGGAAGCAGGTGAAGACACATACCTGTTCCTCCTGTCTGGCAATATTTTTGCCAGACCAGGAAAACCCAGCAGGGGAGGGTTGAACACCACTGCTAGATGGTGTTCCAAGTGCCTTCCAACAGTGCCACACAACTAGTCACTTGGTGTCCCTTCATTTGGATGGAGGTCAGTGTTGGGAGAGAGAGAGAAAGGTGCTTGTAGTGCTTTCATAAATGGCACCCAACTATCTGTTCCTGTTGGTCGTACGTCCTTCAGGCAAGGCTGACCATGTGCTTGTGTTGGGTACTGCTGCAATATTGCATCCTGCTGTACAGAGCATTTTGAAAAAGTGCCCTGGACACCACTAAATATTGGCTATATGGGGTGGAGGGGGTAATAACAAAAAAAATCTGTGTTTGCGTGATTACCTTGTATGTATGTACTCACTCTGGCTTTTCTTCCCTTCCTTCTCTCTCTCTCTCTCTCTCAATCTGTCTGTCTCTTTCACTCTCTCTGGCTTCCTTCTGTCTCTCTTTTCTCTCTCTCTCTCTCTTTCCTTCTCTCTCTTTCTTCCCATTAGCTTAAATATGGAGGGGGAAAGTCCTCTGTGCCAAAAAAAAATGGCTGGAGAGAGGATGAAATCCACCCTCCACCAAGGACCCTTGAGAAACAGGGTTGCGTCCGCAGGCACCATGTTGGAGTCACCTGCTGTAGAGGGAGGAGTTCCATGAAAATGCATGGGGGCGGGGTGAAGAGGTGAAATAAAGAAGCGGGGCTGTTTCCAGCTCTTGGGCTGGAGCATTCCCACTCCTGTTCCAGAGGATTGTGTTTCATTTTTTTGTTCTTTTTTTATATTTGCAAATATAAAACCTAAATATTAACATAATAGAGAAAAACATACATGCAAGGAATAATAAATTACATATGCTTTTTTAAAAAAGAAGAAAGGAAATGCTACATAGTCCAACAGCATGAATACACAGTACAAATTATTTAACCTTGATTATTGAGCAGTTTTAGAGGATAATTAATTAATTAAATGATAGATCCCAAATCAAGGCTATATTTTTTTAAAAAAAAAATTATTTTATTTTTTCTCCAGAGAAATTGTTAAAGGTGGTTGGAACCTATGTTGGTGCTGTTTTGTGTGTGTGTGTGTGTGTGTGTAATGAAACATGACCACTCTGTAGCAATACAGTCTTTTTTTTTTGTCCTCTTAATGCTCTCAAACGTTGAGTAAGTTTCTCTGAGAAGCACTATTTCCCATACTATACTGTACCTCTTTCTTATATTTAATCCTTATGCCTCCTTCCAACATTTAGCTATCAGTATATGTGCTACTATTAAGAGATAATTTGCTTTTTGTGCAATATAGTTTGGTTTTGGCCATCAGATTTATTAAGTAATGCCAATTTTCTGTGTTTTTATTACTGTTGTTTCCCTTATGATGGATATTTCTTCAAAGCTCTCCGTCCAAAATCTTTGAATGTGAACATATTCAAGGATTGTTGTTTCTCCCTCACTCCCCCAGGTAAACCCAGCATTGGATGGCAGTGTTGGTGATCTGCCACACAAGAGCTATTTGTGTTCACTACATTGTTGCAAAAAATAGATTGCTGAATTGCTAAGTCCGCTATTGCAGTTTGCTAATTTTATTTCCTATTTAACAGTTCCTGCAGTTCTAGAAGTCACTAGAGCTTTGTAAGTTCAGCTTAAAAGCATTTTAAATAGTCATTGGGCTGTGTAACGATAGCATCAATCTTATGTGCTATTATTATATCTAGAAAACTGGATTGGATATCCATTTTCATATTTAAAGCTAAATTACTGGCAAGCAGCCATATCATCTAAAACAGAGAGTGGTAACCTGTGTAAAAGGCTTCTGTGCCTGTAATAGCATTACCTATGAGTGTGGGATATTTTTTTCCAGCAAATCAGAATGTGCTGGCAACAAAATGACTTCTGAAGAAGGTCTTTTATCCTTTAAACAGCTCCCACTTTAATTCTTTCATTTTCAAGCTTATTCCGTACTCTGTAGTCTACCTACTAATAATGATTAGATCTGTTTAATTGGAGTGTTATAAGCTTCAATTACCAGCTTGTCCACTGATAACTCTGCTTTGAGTGGGGGCTGATGGTGGATTTCGTTTTAAAATTAACTGGAAACTAACAGTGTAGTGTAAGTCTGAGGCAAATTGAATTAATTTCCTGTTCCACTTCTGTTTAAGGTAGACAGATAAATAGCTGATTTGTTAAAGGCTCTGCTGTTTCCTTCAATCACTAGCTCACAATACCATTTAACATTTTTATTTCCTGTTTTATCTTCCCAGCCCCCACCTTCAGTCCCTCAAATATCTAATAGGTCTCTCTGATCTGAGGCCAATAGCAACATACTTATCTGGCAAAAGTAAAATGCACCCCTAAGCATCCTAGCAACAGCAGCCTACTGTTTTCCAGTCCTTCAGCAGGGTTCTCAAGTTCAAAGATGCAAGGCTTTTTAATAACCCTGCTTTAATTGTTCCAGTCCCCTCTCTCCCAGAGATCCTTGCTGTTGTTTCTTTATTGCCCATTCTTCCCTTATCAGTAGAGACAGGAAGTGAAGCCACATCAGAGGATACTATTTGGCAAATGACTCTTTCTGCGTTGGCAATCAGAGGGGATGGAAAGCAAAAAGAGTAATCTTAGAATAATGAATTCGGGGGGGGGGGAACTGTTCACGTAGTAGTTTTAACCGTGCAAGACAAGCCCCCTTTCTCTCTGCCTTATGTTCTCTGCTTCACACTTTTACTGAGAGAATTAATGTGCTCTGAAAAGGGCACAGGCGCTTGTTCAAAATGTCTCCAGATGACATCTCAGGAGAGAAATTTAGCCAAAGTGGGAGAAAACATTTACAGATAATTTAACCAAGGGACTAAGCACACTTGCTCCTTGATAGAAAAAATAAATTAAGGTAGTGCATACAAAATAAGGTGTGTACTTTGGAAACTTTTGAAGAACTAGGTCAAAGGAAGTCCATGTTGTATCCTAATGATGGAGAAGGGGAAATGTATTCAGCATGTTACTGGATCATACTTACATTGTACGTAATGATATTCTGGAATTCTTTTCAGTTTGAAACAATTCAGAATAGAACATGCAGCAAACCTTTCCTCTGACTCTACCCAAAACAGGCCAAATACAGTTGGAAACTTCCCTGATTCTACTGCATTTTTAGTAAGTGTTTGTACTGCAGAATATATTGCACATAAGTGTGGAGTGCAAAAGAAGTATTTGGTATATATTTGTAAGACCACCAGTAACTTTTCATAGTTGCTGCACTAAATTATTGCCAATTGAAAATGATGATGCTCAAAACATTCCACCATTTTATTTTATTTTTTACAATTTTTATCTTTGAATTATTAATTTAAAAAATCCTGTAACAGTAGTGGTGCTTTTCTATGCTACCGTTAAGAGTAGAGGACAAGTTGACCCCTTGTCACCTCATAAACAATCTCAGCTTTACCACTAGGGCAGCAGCCTGTCATAGTGCAGTTCTAGCACTCAGTTGGGAGCACTGTTTCAGGATGAAGTGGATAGTAGACCAGGGCATAAGGATTATGGCAATGGCATCATATACCTAGCACGGATGTAAGTTTGCACTTGCAAAATAAATGAGTAGGAAGGCTTAGAGAGACAGGTGTAGAAGAGATTGACAGGATATCCATTCTTAACATAGTTAGAATTGGGCTACCTGGCTTTTTCATGTAATAGGAATAGTCATTTGAAATATGGGTAAAATTAAAGTAGAGAAAACTGTATCTTACTGGTAGAGCACATACCTGGAAGGTCCCAGGATCAAACACACACACACTTTAAATTTATTATCAAATTGAAAAGTTATAGGATAATTGTTGTTGCAAGATTTGATTATCATAATTCTTACAGAGGAAGAACAGTTTAAAATAGTTTGTCTGTGGAACCTTCAAAGTTCAAAAGTGTATACTGAACAAAAATGTATGAAGTCTTTGGAGAACAATAGACTGGGAAACAGCTGGATATGTATGCAGCTAAAATCTGGAGTAATTATTGTGGAAGGAAAGGAATATCGAGGAATCTGGATGAGAAGAATTTATACTCATACTATTGAGTTGTACTCTCTGAGGCAGTTTCCAACCAAGGGTTTGTGTCATTTTTCATAGTTATAAGTGTATCCCAGTGGATTAAGATTACTGCTGTTGCAAACACAAGATTGTTCTGCTGTGTTGTCTGTATACATTTTGGATGCTTTTTAGCTTGTGAATTCGCATAATAAATAGCAAATAAGTTACTTTCTATGGAGCAGTTTTAGTTAGCAGTCTAATCTGATTCTGCACTGCTGTCAGTACAGATAGAGGTGTCTGATATACAAACTCAGGATCAAGATTAGACAGATCCATAACTAAAAAATGATCTGATACTACGCAAATGTTTGATACTTTAAAATTTTCAGTGTAATAAACTTTAGTGTGGATTGATGACACACTGACCTCCAAGCGTTTGAATGCAAGGCACACTGATCCTAAACCATACAAATCAATGATCTATTGATATTTATGGGAAGTACTTCCAAGAAAATATCATTTAGAAATGCAACCTTGGGGTCTCCCCAGTTCTTCCATTTTTGGGATTAAGATGGATTTTCAGGAGAAGTCCCATCCCAAAAAGAAATGATGTTGCCAACACTACACTTTTTATTAAATAGCTATTGACACTTATCTCACTATTGCTCCTATCTGCTAAGCACATATGCAAAGATTACTTTTACACAAGTAAAAGACCCTACAGCATATGAATTGGATGGATGGATGGATGGATGGATGGATGGATGGATGGATGGATGGATATGTTTAATGCAACCCTAGTTGTCTGTTGCTTTTCCATGAAAGTGGCACAGCCCACTTTTGGTGGCAGATTTAGGGTAAAATTGTCAGTCATTTAGTTTATTATTATTACTTTTACTACAATGGATGACATAATTGGTTTCTCTGTCTCAAACACCATTATTTCCTGTGTAAACAACCAAATAACTGTGCCTCCAACGTGTATATTACCTTATATCCAAGCCCTCTTGCCAGGGTCACCTTTCCTAGCTCACTTCACTTTCACATTACTCAGCATAGCTGTAGAACACACTTTGGCCATAGAAACTGTTTTTAGGCCAGGATATTGCCATACAGAGAATCTTTTAGAACAAGGGTTTAGCTCCTGGATACAAAGTTAGCAAAGAGTTTTCGGGGCATAATGTATGACAAAGCAGTTCTCTTGATATGAACACTACGATCAGTATCTGAAGTCATCTTCTGAGGACTGGAGGATAGCAACAAGAGAGAGGGCCTTGGTGGAATGCTGTCCCCCCTGAAATGCACCTGGTGCCAACATGGTTATTTTGTTTTTGGTGCCAGGTTAAGACTTTCCTCCACTCCTAGGCATTTGACTACATATGATGGGGCTTCCAATGTCGCTTGTTACATAAAGTCCTGGTATTTTATTGCAATTTTTAAAAGACATATTAAATTTCTTTTACATCTTGTATGTTAAAGATTTCATATTATGTTTTTATTATCTTGTATTTTAGATTCTAATGTTTGTAAACCACCCAGAGTGCTTTGGCTGTTGAGCAGTATATAAATAATAGAAATGAATTGACAGGGTCAGATGAAATGCAATTGGATGAATTGTATGCAACTAGCAATTGCCAGAGTTGGGGATGATGATGATGATGATGATGATGATGATGATGATGATGATGATGATGATTAATAAAGTAAATAAGTGCAGAAAGGAGCTGATCCAGATTGGAACTCTGATGGTGGACTTTAACCCTTTGCCCTCTGCTGTGATCTCAGTCTAGTTCTATTCCCCCAACCCTTACCTGCTGCTTTAAAAAAAATATCATGCAATTGCTTATTGCATAGATGGTGTCACACATAGTTTGGCTCCCAGGCAGGCTGAGAAGCTGGCACCTCTTAATTTACAAATCAAGCACTCCTTCACTTTTGAAAAAATATAAAACTTTCCTTTTTGGCTCTGTGAATGACAGGTGATGCCTACAGCAAATCTATTTCTCTCCCTCCCCCCCTCCCATTCTCTTATCTGGCCTAGACCTTACCAAGATTGATGGAATCGTGCTGAGCAGAGGATGGAATATCTGGCTGTTGCAGTGAGGAGAGAAGTGTTTCTTTATTTGGCAAAGAATGTCAGGATTCCTGTTCTAAAATAACACGGCAGATGGTACTCAGTTGACAACTCCAGGGTGATTCCTGCTCATATGTGGGGAGGGGGGGGGAGAGACAGAGAGTGAACAGTTCTGAGTGAAATAGTTTGTAAAGCCTGAGGTTTGTCTATTAACTGTTTTGTTGTGTTATTTATTATACAGTGATGTAAGAGCCAACTAACATGTTACATTTTTGTTGAGGGAATAGCATAGCTTTCTTCCAGGAACCTGGTGCATACTGCATGTTATTGCATCATTCTGTATTAGTGGGTATACAGCAATGGGAAGTATCCTCAGTGGAATCTCAACAGGACTGTGTGAACTATGACTCAGACTTAGGCCTTACTAAGGTTTATCCCGGGATCATCCCGGGGTTGTCCCTGCCTGATCCCTGGATCCCCTGTGTGTCATTTACATGAACAGGGATGACCCCGGGACGATCCTGGGATAAACCTTAGGTCTAGCTAAGGCCGTAATTGCTTTTTAGTATAGGCTAACTTAAAAGTTGAGTTAAAGCATTCATTGATTGGGTCTTTTGAGTCTTGTCCGATCAGGATGATGTGACTACATTTGTCAGAGGTAGGAATATGAGGGATTAAATAAAGTTTTGCTTTAATCCGCAGCAGCGGAATATAGATAAGCACTCATGACTTCCCACCTTTTCCCTTCTCCTTCAATAAAAGCAAGTTTTCCTGAATAGTTGAAGATGCTCTGACAGCTCTGACACTGTAAATACCAGAGTTTGATTGAGACTCTCTTTGACCAATTTTCTTGTAACAACCCCAGAACCAAAAGATAAGAATCTAATTTGATTTTCAACCAAAATATTCATTTTAAGATTCCTTTGGCTAAAAAGTGATGACTGTCAGTCACGCTGTAGCCACTTAAACTTGCCACTTAGTGGCCATAGCGATTGCTTGTAGCGTTTGCCCATGCAGAATGCCAGGTGTTACCATGTCCCTTACTTCTTTTGATTTAAGGATAGTTTGTTTATTTCATTTTCATTTCATTTCATTTGTATCCCACTCTTTTACCAAGAAAATTGGCACTCAGTGTGGCTTACAATCATGATTCAAACTCGATTAAAACAATAAGAAAACAAATGCATTAAAACAATTGAAAACACAACAGTAACCGAATAAAAGCAACATCCAACACAACAGAACCACTTACATGCCAAAGACCTGCTTGAATAAAAAGGATTTTGCTGGCTGGCAGAAGGGCAGCAGAGAGCGAGTGAACCTAGCTTAACTTGGCTGGGAGTTCCACAGTTTGGGAGAGGACACCGAGAAGGCCCTCTTTCGTGTTCACCACCAAACACACCTCTAAAAGTGTCAGTTGTGAAAGAAGGGCCTCTCCTGAGTATCTTAAGATCTGGTAAGGGTCATACGGGAGAAGGCGGTCTTTCAGGTAGCCTAGTCCCAAGCCTTATAGGGCTTAACAGGTCATAACCAGCACTTTGAATAATGCCCAGAGACAGACCGGTAGCCAGTGAAGATGTTTTAACAAGGGAGTCAGTCCTGGTCAACACTCTGGCAGCAGCATTCTGGGCCAGCTGAAGTTTCTAAACGATTTTCGAAGGCAGCTTCATGTAGAGCAGGTTGCTGTAGTTCAAATGGGATGTAATTTAGTAATGCATGACAATGGCCAAATCAGACACACTAGGAATTAGAGCAATTGGTACACTAGCCTCAGCTGGACAAATGCATTCCTGACCACCACGGAAACCTGGGGAGTCAAGTTGTAGGCTGAGTGCATGAGTATGCCCAAACTGTGAGCCTGAGTCTTTATATGGAGTGTAACCCCATCCAGCACAGATTGAATCCAAGTTCCCTGATCTGCCTTTTGACTAACCAGGAGCACCTCTGTCTTGTCTGGGTTAAACTTCAATTTGTTTGCCCTCATCCAGTCTGTTCCTGTCATGAGACATCTGGATAAAATTAGAACAGTTTCCTTGGATTTGGATGAAAAGGAGAGACTAGGGCTGAGTTCGGACAACACACTATCAATGGTTGCTTCCCACAGTGGTGTAGCATGGTGGGGGCTCAGGGGCGGTTGCCCTGGGCGCAAAATTCTTAGGGGCGCAAAAATTTCAAAAAAAGAAAGTAGTAATAAAAAATAAAAAAATAAAATCTGTGTAGATCCAACTGTGTAGACGGGGCAAATAAACATTGCCACGTAACACTTTACAGCATTTTACTTGTTGCGCACAGGTCAGGAAGGCCTTGCAGGCTGCATTTCCTCCCAAACGAGCCTCTCTAGCACACACGTTGCTGCTCTGGCTACCTTCTAAGTCATCCAGAAGGAGGACAGAGCAGCGATGCATGTGCTAGAGAGGCCCGTTTGGGAGGAAATGCAGCCTGCAAGGTGATCAGTTATCATATCAAGGTCATCATATCAAGCTGCATCATATCAAGCTGCAAGAAAGTTTGACAAACTTTGTTGTGATATTAAGAATCTTTCTAACTATCACTGTTTCAACTGCCAGTTGTGAAATAAGTTTCTCAAAACTTAAATTAATCAAAACGTATCAGAGATCTACAATGACCCAAGAAAGACTGAGCAACCTAGCAATACTGTCAATTGAGAGAGATTTCAATGTAGATTTCAATATTGTTATTGAAAAATTTGCACATATTAAAACCAGGCGATTTAAATAAATGTAAGTACCGGTATACTAGTGTTAAATTAATTTTACTTTAAATAGATCAGTATTTTCTTAAAATATAATACATGTGCTTGGGGTGGGGGGGTAAGGGGTTCAATACTGAACTGGTGGAAGGGACTCAGGAGTGCTAAAGGTCCACAATACTTGCCTTGCCCCGGGCGCCAGCAACCCACGCTATGCCACTGGCTTCCCATTCTGTTCCTATTCCCCACCCCCCACCCCCAGTTGATTAGCATGTCGTCCAAACTCAGCAATAGTTGAGTGTCATCAGCATAGTTGTGGGTGGTTGTGGGGAGGACGGTAGTGCAGGGCCTACTTCCTAACCAGGGCCAGATCTACACCAAGCAGGATATAACACTTTGAAAGTGGTTTGAAAATGGTACATGGAATGTGTCATGGGTCCCGACAGTTGTCAACACTGTTATAAACCTTTATAAAGCAGTAGTATAGATCCTGCTCAGGACTGTTAGAATGGCCACAGCAGTTGAGAGCTGCCATGTGATGTGTAGTTACTTACATTGTTTTCTACCTCTTAGTTATACGTTATTAAATGGCCTCTAAAAATATGCAACACATAGCTTTGGAAAGGATTACATTGTTACATTCCCCCCACCCCCACCCCTGTAATTCTCCTGTATTCTCCCTTCCTCTCACCATTTTAATACAGATCCCACCCCAGCACAGTGATTTATGAATTGTATGCACAGTTTAAAAATTGATGCAGGATATGCAGCAAGACAACAAAGGTGATTTATTTCTTTTACTGCATTTTAAAATCACTAAGCTCTAAGAAGGGAGCATTGATGCATAATCAAATTAATGACCACAAACCTAGGTTACTATTAGCTTGCTCCAGGGTATTTATTTAACACCTGGTGAGAGCCAGCTAAGACTAAAACCTCTTGTGCTCTACATTTTACAAACTGTTCTTTGTAAGAATTATTAATAGAATTCTACAGGTAGGAAAGGACTGAAAGGTCATATAATCCCAGAATGATCTGTACCCAACATCCCTAACGTTGTTTTGTTTGTATGAAAGCTGGGAAATACAAATAAGATGCATTATGTTAGAGGATCTAGTTGGAAGGGTTTAGTAAAATACATTCAAATAGCTTAAGAAAGCCAGCTGAATTTGCTAAATTTGTCTTAGGGCTTATTGACACATACAAATTTAAAGTGTTTGGTGTGAAAAACAAAACCCAGTTGCAGGGCTCTTGCTTATACAAAAATATGGCTAGGGGCTACTGAAACTCCCAGTCTTTATTTATTTAGAGCTGTTTGCAAATTGCCCCTCTGCCCACTGGGGGCTTAAGGCAAAATACAAGATTCAGATAAAAGCAGCTATAAATAGAGTAAAACTAATGCAATCATGATGATAAAATAAAAGCAGAAGCTGAAACATTCATCTCAATAAAATCAGAAATTTATATTAAAAGCTTGATAGGACAATATCATCTTTACTGCCTATCTAAAGCGTAATATAGAGGGGTGTGAATTTGACCTTCCTAGGGAAGGAGTTCCATGGTCAGACTGCTGCTACAGAAAAGATCCTGTCTTGAGTGCCCATCAATCTAATCTCTTAAGTGGTTGGGATATAACTGAACGGGAGGAGGTGGTGTTTCAGATATCCTGGCCCCAAAGCATTTAGGGATTTATAGATCAGAACAAGCAGTTTGAATTGAGCTTGGAAGCAAACTGAAAGCCAGTTCAAATGATCCAAGACCGGTATTGGTGTGACTACCATGTTTTGTATCAGCTGTAGGTTGCAACATTTTACCAGCACATTCCAACATAGAGAGAGTTGTATTAATCCAGTCAAGAGGTGATTAAGGCATGGAGCCTTGTGGCTCAATTCTCCTTTCCCAAGAAGGGGTATAGCTGCCAGATAATCTGGGCAAAGGCACTCCTGGCCACCTCTGCCAACTGGCTTTCCAGGAGCAGCGCTGGATCCAAGAGCAGCACCCCATGCTCTTCAGAAGGAATGCTATCACATGCAGAACAAGTTGTACCCCTAACCATGTGTTTGTGTACTAACCAACAGGATCTCTCTCTTGTTAGGATTAAACCTCAGTTTGTTCAACCATATCCAGTTCCTCACTACTCCCAAGCAACCCTTGGCATCAGTTGAAAAGGTAAAATGGAGCAAGGTGTGATCATCATGATGAGGCCCAGTCTCAAAAATGTTGATTGATCTTCCCAGATGCTTCACATAGATATTAAAAAGCATAAGAGACAAAGTAGAGCCCCGAGGAACCCATAGGCCAAGGGAACTATTCTGGGAATGTTCAGTTAAGTATGACCAGAGCCATTGCAAAACATGCGCCATAGTCCAATACCAGCTAAGTGTTCCAGAAGGATACCACCAAGAGGTCCAGCAGAACTAACAAGGACACATTCCATCTATCCAACTCCAATTGTCAATCATCCCCAAGACAATTTGGGCTGTTTCATTCCCAAAACCAGGCCTGAACCTAGCTTGGAAAGAGAACTAAATTCCTACTGGAGGAAACATAGCTGGAGTAAGTCACCTTTGTGCTGTTGTATCTTGGAAGAACCAACCAATTATGAGGTGGTTCTGTCTTGGGACCTGTGCATGTCATTGTGAGACTTTGCTTGCCCTACCCTGTACTGGAGATGTAGTAGAAATTCGGGATATTTGTTTCTCTCAGCACTCTACAGCTTAATAGGGATGGAAAGATTTGGACGAAGCCTCCATGCTGATCTTAATTTGATTGGGCTGGAGTTTAAAGGATAGCGTTTTCTTGGTTTTATTCATTGCCTTGGTTCCTGACTTTTGAAGTGGGGAGCTCTACCCATCATATCTACAATCAGAGGACTCTGTTATGGGTGTTCTCAGGGCAGGCTAAAGGATTCCACTGGTTACTTGCACAAAGGAATGTCTACAAACAAATGCCTATTCTGCTTCCTGAGGCATTTTCCACCATATTCTCTGGTTGGGTGGGAAGCAAGAGTTATTTGGCAGGGTAAAAGGGATTAGAATCAGGTGTCCCAAGGCCATTCAGGTTTGCCATCTGTAGGTCACAATATGTGACCTTTTAAAGTATGTAACTAACCTGAAAAGCTATCATCAGAATAGTAGCATACCTTTTAATCACTTTTTTGTGTACTTAGTGGCCAAGTTAAATTGCTGAATCCCTAGAACTGTGCTCTCACTGTCTCCGTAGGACAACTGTTTATTGTATTTAGGAAGTTCTGTTTTAGAGTGTTAAGTGTAATCTTTTAGTTAGACATACATTTCTTGACATCAAAAGGAAAGTGATGTATTGTATTTGCCCTGCCTCTGTCACCCAGTTACCATCCTTTAGCCTTTGAAAAGTGTCCCTGGAGGAAGAGGAGGCAGGAGAGCATCCGATTAATGCAAAAGTTGAATCCATTTTCACAGGGTTCCTTCAGGAACTAATCTATAAAAATATTTTCTACAGCTTTCACAATAGAAACTGTTGGGTAGGATCCTTGAATGCCTCAAGTGAAGCCTTCCTTCTTTCTATTCTCTTCCTATTTCTGTGGGTTTAAAAATATCAATTGCCTTGCTTAAACAGCGTATTTATTTTTCTCTTCTCTGCCACTTTGGAAAACCAACCCACCAGGGGGAAAACTGAGCAACTTGCTGACTAGGAGCTATGGCAAAACAACAAAACGGAGCATAGTAATGATAAATGCATGGTGTAAGCAAGGTAGAAAGGAAAAAGAAATAGTTTTTTCCCTTGCTAGATTTGTGCTGTCATACACAAAGTAATTTTGAAGGCTTATTTATAATATTTTAAAGGCCACTTTTTCAACATCACAAAATATGCTTAAGTTAGCCATCCCCTTAGTAAATATAAAGATGGTGTCCAGATTTGACACCATCTGAAGAGATTAAGGGCTGATTCTCTTGTTTTGCATGTGGTAAATTTACTGTCTGCTTTGGCATGATAAATATACAGCACCATGTACATTGATGGTGCTATATAAATAAATAAATAATAATAACAAAGAGCCTACTCAAGCAACGTATTTACAATGTAAAACTGTCATGATAAAATCGCTTTGTGATAACTACTATGTCCAAAAGTAAATTTTTTGGCCCTTAGGCATTGATAAGACTTATCAGTTGGCTGGGCCCTGAATGGTAGTTCCATATATATATATATATATATATATATATATATATATATATATTCAGGTATTTATCAATACCTGTTACAATTGTCAAGGAGTAGATTTTTTTTTCATGTCTATGAGCCTAAAAATCAGTTTTTAAGACAATGCTTTTTACAAAAGCAGTGTAAAATGGGGGGAATCTTCCCCAACACACACACACAATTTCAAGTTGCTACTTGTATCCATGAAATCCTTTTCTTGAAATGCCTCTTCATGATTGAATGGGGATGGTCAATCAAGTTCTTTCTGACTCTTCTAGGTCTTATACATTTTGACTGCTTTTGGCTTGATGTTGCTAGAGCATCTTCTCTCATTATTAGTCTCATTAGAAAATCAGAGTAACGAAGCATAGGTGGGACCCTTTTGTTGCTCCTGAGCTATTTGGCGAGATTATACAAAGTTTTTTGGTGGACATTTTCCCTCTTCAGTTTGTTACAGCAACAGCCTGTAACAGAAAGATTATTTGGAACTTGGCAAATGCCAAACTGAAAGTGAGTGGATATGACTATACATTGTGTTGTACTGATACTTTGGGAACAGTCCTCTAGTCAGAACGTTATGGGAGCTATACCAGGAGGGTGCCATCATAGATCAATGTGATGTTGTAAAAAATCTAAATATATGTCTGATATGTTTAAAGTTACTGATTTAATTCAACTTGGAAAGGAGGCTGATGTTTCCCTAAGGCAGAGGTGCAAAACATGTGATCCATGGGCTGCAGTTAGCCCACAGGTCCCCAGTATCTGCCACTGCTGAAATATGGGTGCGTGGGGGTACTGTGGCTTTATGGTTACTGCCATAAAGCAGGAACCTCTTTCCTAGAGCATCCCAGAAAGCAGTGTTCAAATGTTCCTGCCAACTTCCTAAGATGTTCTAGGAATGAGGTTGGTTCCTGCTCTATGGCAGGAACTGTAGAGCCTGCCCCTAAAGTCTTTTTCCTCTTTCTTCAGTGATTGTATTGGCTTGGTAGTGGTCTTCACTAACTTTATGATGTTGCTTTAAGATCTGTTGCTGCTGGGATGAGAGTGAGTAAAACGTGTGTGTGTGTGTGTGTGTGCACAAGCACTCCATGTGGTCCCTGGGACTGAAAAAGTTGTGCACCCCTGGCCTAAGTCATCCCCTCCTTTCCAGTGGCTACAGCCCTAGTTGGAACTACCCTATTTCTTCGATTCTAAGACACACTCCCCCCCCCCCCCATATAAACATCTCTAAAAATGAGGTGTGTCTTAGAATCGCGGGTGTATCTTAGAGTTTTTTTTCTGTTGGTGGTACTGAAATTAGTGTGCGTCTTACAATCGATGGTGTCTTACAATCGAAGAAATACGGTATATGTGTATTTGGTAATGGGGTGGGGGAATCAAAATTCTGTGTCCAGGTAACTCAAATTCTGTCATGAGAGACAATTCTCTGACCCATATACATTATCCAAATTAAGTATGTTTGTATGATATATATTTGCCATTTTACTAGTTTGCATAACTTATTCTATTAGTCTTAGGAACTATTGAGTGCACTAAAGTCCCTCCCTCACCCTTCAGGAATCTGCAGGAATTCTGGAGCAACCCTAGGGCTTTCGAAATTTCAGCAGGCATTGCTCATTCATTTGCCAGGAGGGCTATAATCTTTAATGCTGAGATTCTCATGAATTTAAATTCTGCTGCAGTACTGCATTCTGTAGTTTTTCTGCACTTGTGAAGGACCGTAGCTTACACAGCACTCCATTTTTAAGTGTTTACAACATAATGAAATGAAGCTAACATACAATGATTAACAAAGCAGTCCTACACTGTGCCAAAGCTAATGACATTGCACTAGCATTGGTTTATATTAGTGCAACGTCATTATCACTAGCACAGCACCACCCTTGGACACTACCCCATGCCTACTCAAAAGTATGCGCAATTGAGTTCAGTATGCTTGCTTGCATGATACTGAGTATAGTATTTCAGCCTCTTTTACCTTGTCTGCCTCACAGACTAGTCATAAAGCTAAAATGTTACTTTGATCTCCTCAGAGGTCAGGTGCCCAGGACTGAAATGTAATAAATTGAGTAGGTGCTCCTTCATTCTGTGTGTAAATAGTAGGTTGCTCTTTTTATTTAAAGCCTTTGTTTATTTAGAAAGTCTCAATACTTAGAGGAATTTATAAAACCTACAATATCCATAAAACTGCCAGTGTAACAAAATGCAGCAATAATTCAGGTGAAATATTTAAGCCATTCCTGAATTTGTTCTGTCCCTGGGTTGATACATTGTAGAGCTTCATTTGGTACGAATCAGCACTTTTTATGTGGCAATTAATTTTAACTTCAATAGGAGAGCTGGAGTGCTAAAATTTTACCCTTGGTTTTCTATACAAAGGTGGGAATAGCCTAATATTTATTATTAAGATTGCAGAACTATGAAGTAGTATGCGCAGTACAATGAAATGCAGCTTTTAAGGTTTTATTCAGAGCTGATTTAGTTTAGAGTGTAATCAGCTAGTTAAACCATATTGCAGGCTTTCCTTCTCAAAATAAATCACATCAGATCCTGTAAAGACCTCAGTTCTTGATTACCGCACATTATTTTTCCTTCCCACTGTTCACATTTGCTGTATAAATATTTTTTATGTTTAATTAACTATAGTGGAAATGCAGAAAAATCTACTTACTTGGCAGGGAGCTTCGGCTATGGGGTGGTATATAAATGTAATAAATAAATAAATAAATAAATTGTAACAGGTATTGATAAATACCTAATAAATTCTATAAATATGTTTGGAACTACCATTCAGGGCCCAGCCAACTGATGGCTTATTTGGTCAAAATAACCCACTCTGATAACTCATAGTCAGCAGAGTGGGTTAATTAACCTATCATGGGCTATTGTGCTGTATGGTGGTCATTGTGAATTATTTTGGCTGGCTACAGAGCTGTGTGGCAAGAGCAGTCAAAACATCTGTTCAAAGCCTGCCCAGAGCCCTTGAAGAGACTGGATGGATGCAGAGAGAAGGCTTCTTTAGGAATTTTCATGACACTACTTTTCTGGGCAGCTTTATAATCCCTGTAGTGAATGGATCTGGGTAGGCGTCACTAAAGTTAACGGGGATGTGTTATCCCACTGTTTGGCACTGGCTCCTCCTCTCCTTCTCCCTCTCCCCACTCACACACATACCACTCTGCAGTTCAGGGAGAGTTTCAATTTGTCCATATGCTGATTTTCCCACCATCATCTTCACCACTCTTTCTATAAACTTAACATGCAGTATTTTTAATTAGTCCTTTGCATGAGGAGTGGAAGCTCAAAGCTAGTAATGTGAAGTTAAGAGTTTGGCTCTGCCTTCCTGCTATAAAAGTTCATGTGCTCACTATGGGAACCAGTCACCGCCCAAAAGCTGACTTATTTCTGTTGATGGCGGTGTCTACGAGTATTGTCAGATACAGTAAAAACTAGGCCAAATGTTGCCCCAGAGCAACAACTACATCTGTATGTTTCCAAGCAACTTGGTGAGTTGGTTCAGTTACAAAGGGCTTTTAAAACTCTCCATCTGGTTTCCAACCCATGATGCGACCACCCCAAAGAATGATCTAATTCCTCTGCATTTAGACTTGGAATCTTTTCACCACTCGCTTCAGAGCAGGAAATCAAATAATAGCCTTTAGGAGCAATAAGATCCACATGCTAGTCTAATTGCATGTCAAGCACGTTTGTTGCTCATATTTCAACATATGTATAGCACTGCAGTTGAAAAGCATAGTTTTTAGGCTACCACTCTCCCTCCTCCTCAAATGTAACAAATTTCGATGCAGACTGATAAGCAAGCATTTAGGTATTAAACTTTTACATCTAATTTGGTATGTCTTGTGCATAATGAATACTTACAGTGAGACAAAATTGCATCTCCTCCCCGTCCCCAGGCAGATGTAAACTTTATATGTGCACACATTTTTAAGAAGATACTAAATGAATGGTAGATATACTAATGTTGATATATTTTGTTTTAACACGAAACACTGGGGATTAATTGTACTCCTGTCAAAATGTGCATATGGCTATCTATCTTTGGAGTCGAGGAGTACTGCCAACAAACTGCTGTGCGGATTCATGTAATACCTAAAGGGATAGAAAAATAGAGGGAGGGGGGAAACTGTGATAGCTTGACACTAAGAACTTGTGCTGGACATCTCACAGTACAGATCTTTAAAAACCCTTCTCTACTGCCACTTTGTTCTCTCCTCTCTACATTTAAACTTGAAAACTCTACTTGCATGAAGAAGCAGAAGTCTTTTGTTTGTTTTAAAAGCTAATGTTGCATTGTGTGCTAGGGAAGTAGGTCAGACACATGGCTTTGCTCCTCTTCCCTTTTGTTAAAGTCTTATCAGTCCACCATTTAACATAGAATTTGCCTGTGCAAACCTGAACCTCTAAGTAAGGGTGTGCATTGTTTAAAAATTAAAGTCTGTGGCCTGTATGGACTACTTCTCTTTCTACACCCTTCTCCCAAATGTTTTTGGGTGTAGCATCTTTAGCTTTGTACCTCTTGTGCTCATTGCCGTTCTGGTGGCAATTGCTGCCCCGGTGCAAGGAAGAAAGCAAGTGATGGGAAAAGATGCTCACTTGTGCCATTGCTGAATATCCAGGTGGATAATGCTTTCCTGACACTTGTGAGCAGTAATGAGGGTTTCCTAGGAAAAAACAAATTGTGGAAATTTCAGATTGCATTGGATAATTTTCTGTTGACTGAGCGAGTGATCAAATTTACTATATTTATTTTACAAGTATTCAGTAAATGAGACTTTTAAAAAAGTTATTATTATTATTGTTCCAATATAGCACAAGTATTTGACCTGAAATATTTGAGGGGGAAATTTAAAGTACACATGTATTTTAAATATTATATTATGGAGACATTTTTGTTGGGATACTTATAAAAATGTAAAGATAATACCATGTATGTCTCTTAAATTGTTTAAATGTAAGAAAACAACAACAGTAGTACTGAAAACTGTTGTCACACTAATAAATTTTAGCAATCCAAAGAACTGCATGATATGACAAATGTTCAGCTATTTCAGCAGTGTTGAACTCTCTTCTGCTGAGGTTCTTGGGGCATGTTCAGTTTCGGTGTTGTTACCTATAACTTCTGTTTCACACTGAGACATACACATTTAAATTATATGTATATATATATAATACTCAGTAGATGATTTAGAAAAAATCACCTAAATTATTTATTAAAAGTTAGAAACTTCCAGGTTTGCCTAATTTTGTGTTTGCAATTGGCATCTATGAAATGGATTTTTTTCTGCAGGAAAATAAAGCATTGGAAATCCTTCTGTGGAAAATTTACCACCACATGTTACTGCTGGTCAGCAGACTTTTGATGCTATTTGAGTAGAATATCTCAAGCAGCTTCTCCCTCTTAGTAGAGCCTGGGCAGGTCCTTGGTATACACCTGAGCTGAGGGCAATGAAGCAAGAGGGAAGACAGAATCAGGTGGAGGAAGTCTCATGCCAGGTCATACTGAACACAGGTTAACGCTCATTATTGAGCCTACTCTGTGGCAGTGAGGGTGGCAAATAGGGAGTTCTTTTCCACCAACATTGCATCTTCTCAGTGAAGTCCAGCAGAGTTTTTTCAAGTGGTTCATTGCCTTTTGCAATCTGGGCCAAGGAAAGAGATGATGGAAACCTTGGTAGCATGCTATGATGAGTTTGCATGATGCATTGAAGATAAAACTTGCTCACATTCATCACAACCTGGACATGTCAGTTTAATGGAGTTCCATTAGTAGAAGTTTCCAGAGCAACATCTGGTTCAGTTTTATTGGTTAAGTTTCACTTGTTGAAGCTTGAGGATGTGAACAAGATGCTTGGAGGTGTCCAGCCAACTACCTGTATGCTTGACCCTTGCCATCATGGCTAATATAGATGGAATGTTCAGCTGGTCCAGGAATTTGTCACTTTAAAGAAGGCAGTTATCTGGAGGCTGACTTTGATAACCTTCCAAAATAAGGCAGTGACATGGGGTAATGGGGACTAGCCAGAATGATTATATTGTGCCAGTACTTTCCCATCTGCACTGGCTGCCAGTCTATTTCTAAGTCTGACTCAAAGTGCTGGTATTAACATTCAAAGCCCTAAGCAACTTGGGACCATGTTACCTGTAAGAGCATCTCTTCCTGTAAACACCTTGCCCAAACCCTAAGATCATCTTCAATGGTCTTTCTTCAGGAGCCCCCTCCAAAGGAAGTGATGTGGCTGGGTACTAAGAAAAGGAATTCCCTGCCTCTGGAGGTCAGGCAGGCACCAACTTTGTATTCCTTTCAGCGCCTCCTGAAAACACCATTGTTCCAGGAAGGCTTTCCTTAATTACCAGCCACGGTTCACAGTTAATTTTTCATTTTGCTTCTTTAAAAATCTATTTTCAGGTGTTTTATTATGTTTTTATTTTATTTTATCTTGTATACCTCTCTGAAATTTTGAATGGGGAGCAGTTTATAAATATTGTAAATAAATAAAAATAAAAGGGCCTTTTCTGTTGTGGCATCCCAGTTGTGGAATGAGCTTTCCAGAGAGGCCTAACTGGCATCTATGTTGTGGTCTTTTCAGCGTCAGGAAAAGACCTTATTTTTCCAGGAAAAGACCTCTTTTCTATCTTTGGTTATTATTTTTATTTTATACTGTAGCTTGAAACTTTTTAAATTGCATTATATTTTATCGTGTTGTATTTTATGATTTTAATTGTGAACTGCCCAGAGATCTTCAGCTATTGGGCAGTATAGAAATGTAGATGATGATGATGATGATGATAACGATAACAATAATATCATCACAGAAATCTGTCTTATTCCAAGTCAGACTATTTGCCCGTTTAGCCCAATATCATTTCCTCTGACTCCAGGGTCTTGGGCAGAATTCTTCATGCCACTTGCTGTCTGGAGATGCCAGCAATTGAACCTGGTATCTTCTGTATGCAAAGCATGTGCTCTACAAAATCCATTGTTCAACTTCATGTTTTTAAACATTGGTAATCTAGATTTGGCCACCAGTTTTTCTTTTCTGCTTTTAAGAGGGCAAAGAAGCTAACATTTACCAATACATTTACTAGACTGAGTCATACCTTTATTTAAATAGCTGAATGCATTTATTCAAGTGGAATCATACAGTTAAAGTTGGGAATAGTTGTTAAACATAAATTGTTTAAAAAATTCTTATTAGCTTTTTTAAAAAAAGATTTTTTTAACAAGAATTGCTAGGAGGAAAGTTATTGCTATCTCCTGTTTATAAAAACAAATCTTGATTCATACTTGTAGTTCTATATCACGGTTTCCTGTGGGAGATCTCTCCTGGGTCACAGGAAATGTGATCGGGCCCAAAGCCACATACATTCCACAGTTGTTAATTTTGTTAAACTAGTAATAATAAAAAAGACCAACTCCCCCCTTCAGCCCCCAAGCAGTGCCAGGGTACTTCTAAAGAACTATCAAGGGAATATAGACAGTGTGCTGAGAATCTTTGACCGGCAATTGGAACAAAGATATCCAGTTGCATTTTTTGTCAGCCAGTGAAGTAGATAGTATTTTAATCTTCGTTATGTACCTACCTCTGCATATTTCCTAGAAGAAACATCTCTTATTTAAACATCTTATTCTTATGTTTTGCTCTCGGAGTTGGCTTTTTTTGGGTTAGCAACATTCCCCCCTCCCCCAGCTCCCTTGAGTGAAAATACTCTTAAACTGCCACATGAAAGTGTGAATACTGACAGGGCCTTGTCTTTTGATAGGCTTTGAGATAGGATAGAAATGCAGCAAGATATTTTTTGTATATAGTTGAGCAGATCACAAGGGGATATTTAGAAGTTTATTCATAATAAACAAAATGAGCACAGTTAAGAGTGTGCTATTCATTGAATTGAGGAAGGTGTGAGCAGTGAAGCATAGACAAGCTTCATCTATGGCGGCCTGCCCCAACCTGATATTGGACTACAACTTCCATACTGGCTGGGGAAGACAAGTTGTAGTCCAACACATCTGGACCGCACCAGGTTAGGAAAGGTTGTTTTACGGTTAAAGCATCTATGGCTAAGAATGTCATAAAAAAAGCATGTTGTTGTTAGGTGGATGGCTACTTGAAAGGCAATTGGAAGGTTTTCATGAGTTTCATTAACACTAAGTTAAGACATGTGTGGTTCTCTTTCAAGGAGCATAGACTTAACCAATAAGGGCAAAGTAAATAGTGTTCATTTCCTGCTGACCTTATAACACGAACAGATGTTTTCTCTTACAAGAGCCATTAGTCCATTTTGTGATGTTTCCATTTTCATAGGCTGTTGGCTTCAAAACCCATTTAACCCTTTATAGCTTTGAGTTCCAAGCATCATGAATTAATTACTTATTCTGCATATTGTGACACAGGGTGGTGGTGGTGGGGTTGCATTTAGAAATGCTGACTTGCAAACAAACATTCACTGCAGTGTTTTTCTATTATTATTATTATTATTATTATTATTATTATTATTATTATTATTATTGGCTGAAGTCATCACTGCCTCCCTAGTCTTTCAGCTTCCACAGGGGACAACAGATGTTTCCTCTGACAAGCTCTGTGAGAGAGACTTTTGCAAAGGATTTTTCCCCTTGGGAAGTTGCTTTATTTTCCACCACACATACAGACAGAGCGCTTGTGCATGCTCATGCGCATACACAAAAACACAGAATGAGTGAGAAAAAAGTGCTCATTTTCTTCATCCCACATTTAAAAAACAAACCCTCTTAGAATCTCTTTGTTGCACCATCCAGGCATTTTGCTTAGTCCAGCCTGTACTGGATTCCATAATGGAAATTAGTGTTGCTATATGTTATTCAAAACCTATGCAGTAGTAAGGCTGGATCTAGGATGCTTTTTGTTCCTG
The DNA here is from genome assembly GCF_023053635.1 of Elgaria multicarinata webbii. NCBI lineage: Eukaryota > Metazoa > Chordata > Lepidosauria > Squamata > Anguidae > Elgaria > Elgaria multicarinata. Next base: position 74,219,383 of record NC_086178.1, on the reverse strand, counting down.
TTTTCTTAGTAAACTAACACAGAGAAGCTATAAATGAAAGATATCAATGATTTCCTTTTCCTTGGGGCAAGAGAGTGTATGGCCAGCACCAGGCATTGAGTAAATTCCTGTGACTTTTAATACCTGGCTGTGTGGTTTTGACAGTGACACGCGTAAGAAAATTTCCTCTCTTGTGCAGACTGTTCAGAGTTCATGAAACACTTTCAAATCACAATGGCAGGAAGGAGAGAGTGTAGACTGCGTTGGGGAAGGGTAGCGTAGAAGGTAAGTGCAAAGTCTTTCTCCAAAAAATATTCCTTTTTGGAGAAACGGTGTGACTTGTCCACAGGATTTGTATCGAGAAGAATTTCTTGCTTGAGTCAAGAGTATGAAAAGAGAGGAGGGAAAGTGTTTTCTCCCCACCCCCGCCCTTTTCTCTTGTCCCTAAGTATTCTTGCTGATCCCCTGACTTAAAAAATGTGAACTCCCTTTTTATAGGGGGAAGGTGTATGGACAATTGTTCATAAGTTGGTCCTGCCTAAAAAATAAGATAAGGCACCTCTGAGGGGAGGTACATGGAGAATGGCCTCCTTCAATTTACATCCTTATGCAAGTTTGTTCAACATCCTCATGTACATTTTAAATCTGTCACACCTTCAGAGAAATGTATCTGAGTGGCAACTTAAGGGTACATTTGCAAAATCACTGCACTTCACTGTAGTTGCAGGAACTAATGTGGGAAGTATGTCTACTCTGGTGTGATTTGTATATCCACCATGGGGGCTTAATTAACAATACAAATGTAACAAGAGCTCAGGCTAGTCCTGATTTACAATCTGAGGCTGCAATAATATTCAGCCTTGCATGAGAGTAAATTCCATTGAGCTCAATGGGATGTATTTCTGAGAAGACATTCATAGCATTGTGCTGTAAATTAATCTGCTAGGACCTCTTAACTATATTTCTTAATGTGATTAATATGGTACCATGACCATTTACTCCTCTCCTGCAGGCTCTAACAGGTATTCTGCTTTCTTGTAATGTCCACAATTTTTCTCCTGGAAGGTAAATTCCTATGCACTCCATGTGCTTACCACATTTTTCTAATGAACAAATCTCCCAGTATGCAGACTCCTGGATCTCAGCTCTTTGAGAGAGATTCCCATGTTGAGAGTGTAGTAATTCAGGGTAGCAGTTCTTCTTTGTGAAAGACAAGAGCTGGCAGTATTGGGGTCCTTTTTCACAAGATTTAAAGGTATAAGCAGAGTTCAAAAATGTTGGGCGGAAACGATACTGTTAAGCTTTCAATTCCCTCTTGTTTCCTTCCAACGTGGAAACAAAATTCGCTTCCCTTAAGCAGGGAAGCACAGCAGTTACACAAATATGAGACAATCAGGTAAACACATGAATAAGCAAAATATAAATTCTGTTTACATTTCTTAAACAAGTCATACTGTTGTTTAGCCTTTTCGGTTGCTGTGAGCATCTTATTTTTGAGTAATGATGTAAGTGATGAGATTAGAGATGCCTTCCTCTTTCATTGATGGAAGTTTGCAAAGTACAATTAGGAAATCTAGTCTCCAAGAACTTATTTTTGACAGTGTGGTGGGCATTTAGGATTATTGTGTGTTGCTGCACTTTTCCCCTGGCAAACATTGGTTTGAATCATAAAATAAATTAACTTAAGGAAGTTCGTGGAAGGAAAATCCCTTCGGGGGTTCAAGTGGCTGAAGGGGTAAGGAGGGGATGGAAAATGTTCCATCTGTGAACTTCCTTAAGTTAACTTACCTTAGGATCCAAGCCATTGTTTTTATATGCTTCTAACATTTATTCACCTAGTTTTCTCTTTCAGGGTGACAATGAAGTCTTAACCTATTTTCTAGTTAGTGCATTACAAGTATTTTTGTAGTAGTGGTAGTAGTATAGAACCTGCAACAAGTAATGTTGTGAATGAAGAGTTTGGAGAAAGAGCCATCAGCCTCCCAGGAGCAAGGTGGGAAGAGCCCTGGTGAGAAGTTTGTGATTGCTGCTAAAATCCTGTCTGTAGTTAGAGGCTCTGGTGCTCAATTATGCTTTTATCAGAAAATCAGCTGCTTATGTTTCTTTTATAAGAAGCTATGTCTGTTTATGTGAAACCTGGAGAATATCTCTGAATCCCTATCACAACCATTTTATTTGTATTTGTCTATTTTATTAAACTATGTGACTGTCTTCAGTAAATTTGACAAAGTTTGAGGAGGATACAGTTTTTTTGTTTTGTTTTTGCAGCCTCCCATGTGATGCCGTTATGCCCCTGTTTTCTTCTTCTGAAGTTTTAATGTGTGTGAGAGAGAAAGCGAGCACTTGATGGTGTTATACTTTCCTTCAGAATGGTTACTCATTTAGTTAAAAGATTTATAGGGGAAACCCTCCCAAGGCATAAGGTGAATTGCTAAGTTTAGGATTTGAATTCATTTGGAAAAGATGAGGGTCTCTATCCAGGTCACATATGAGGAACTGAAAGCATAGAAGCAAAGTATACGATTTTTTGGCTTGATGGATTTCCACAACATGTATGGCTCACTTTGCACTTGTGAGACAAGTTGCGGGCTGTTCCCTGAACTCTGGAAACTGTTTTTGCCATTTTTGGTGGGGGAAGGTTCCATAATTTGCGCAAATGTATGAGTACTTTGTGGTAATTATGACTAATTTTGTGCAAATTTGTCTAATCTGCATAAGTTGCACAAATTATTCAGATTTTTTTTTTGCAAATTGCAGAACCTCCCCCCACCCCTCAAAATGCACAGATTTCCTAGAAAATCTGCAAACTGGCCAGAATCACTGCAGATCAAGTTTCCACCCCCATCCCCAAATGGATTTCTCTGACATGCCCATTTGTGAGTTGCTTTGCCCCTTCCTTAGTGTTCTGCAGCAGCTGGGAGAGATGTGTGTGGGAGGGATCGGATCTCCTCCTCTAGCTCTATGGGCGCGGAGGTGGAGATCAGCAGCTGTCTGTGGCATCTCAGACACTGTCTTTGAGAGAGCAATGCAGGATTGCTCTCTCAATGTTCTGTTTTTCACATCATTGTGAATTTATTTTTATTTATTTATTTATTTATTACATTTTTATACCGCCCAATAGCCGAAGCTCTCTCTCTCTCTGAATCTTTGTTTCTCTCCCTGCCCGACCTTTGATGCTCCTCCTCCTTTTTTAAAAACAGGGCTACAATTATTTGTGTGTTAAAAAAGGGGGGGCTGCCTCCACTAGCACAAGTGATCACAATCTCTACCTCAGAAAATTCTGTAATCTTGCTCTACTTGATCAATCAGTCAGTCTACGTTATTACACAGTCACAGCCCCATTCACACTTACAAAACCATCATGACAAGGATAGGAGTTGGGGCTACTTCAGATGTGAGAAGGTACAGTATTGTCACAGGATGGAAGCACCTCAGAAAACATATGGTGTTGATGACTAACAAGTAGTTAAAGTACTGAAAAATTAACAAGTCAAAGAAACGGACGTGCTGGAACCCTTCTCGGAGACATTTTAGGTTTTCGCGTGGAGGGTATTTTAATATAGAAAGGTTTGGCATTCTGTCACATGCACTCTGACTTAGCACACCCTGCAAGATGGTACCACTTCAGAAAAAGCATGAATGAATGATGTCTAACAACAGATAAGCTGGAGTCAAAGAGCATATTGATGCACTAAATCAGCCTTCCCCAAACTGGTGCCCGTCAGATATTTTGGATTGCAACTCCCAGGATTGGCGATGCTGCCTGGGGTTGATGGGATTGAAGTCTCCCAGTGGAAGATGGGCCATAGGTCAATGGTAGAGCACATGCTTTGTATGCAAAAGGTTCCAGATTCATTCCCCTGCATCTCCAGGTAGAGCTGGAAAGACTTTTGCCTAAACCCCTGGATAACTGCTGGCAGTCAGTGTCGATGATACAGGGTTTAGATGGATTAATGGTCTGACTCTAGATTAGGCAATTTATATTAGGCAACTTCCTATGTTCCTGTCTATCTGGAGGGCACCAGGTTGGGGAAAGCTGCACTAGATTATGGATCCTGGTAAAGAACCTTTTTTCTCTCTTAGTGCTTAGTATCATTGTCCCTTTAGATTTATAAGAAAGCAGCTGTAGTGAATCTAGCCGTTTTTAAATTTCTTTATTCCATTACAAGTAACCAACTGATAAATCATGCCTGATGGTCTGTAGCAGAGCCAAAATCTGTATCTTCCTCAATTGCTATAGTGAATTGATGGGCTCTTTAGTAGATAACGGAATTTAAGTCTTCTTGTAAGCTTGAGTGTCAGTCTTGAAGTCACAGGTCAAGGCAAAATGTAGAACTTTGACAGGTCTGAAAGTTGGATGGGTTTTTGATGTGTGTGTGTGTGTTTAAAAACAACTAAACAGAAGAGAGAATACAGGATTACAGGGAATACAAGATGTTATGCCTTGGAAAATTAAAGGATATGTTACATCAGCATTGTCTCTGTTAACAATATGGAAAGAACAAAATGCAAAAGTGACATCTAAGGAATTAATTGTGTTCATTATGATGGCAGCTTGCAGGATAATAGCTAAAAATGGGGAAACTGTAGAACTTTTAAGTTTGAATTCTTGGTACATGGAGCTGTGGCAAAATAACCATGTTAGAAAAATTGACATATCAACTGAAATTAGCTAAAGACAAATTCAAAATACCTGATTTTCATAAAATACGTTATGATTTTATTTCGTATACAAACCAGGGACATATGCAGAAATATTTATCAAAGCCTTTCCTCAGATAATGGAAAAGAGATTAAGGGTGCAATCCTATCAATATTTTAAAAGCTCAGAGTTGTAGGACTTTCTTCTGTCTAAATATGTTTAGGATTATGCCCTAATGTTGCAGTCCTATAAACATTTAACTGGGAGTAAGTCATGCTGAATTCCTTTGGGTTTACTTCTGAGTAGATGCATACAGGATTGTACTGTAAATACAATTTGTTGTTAATTTATTATTTATTATTTATTTATTGCATTTCTATACCGCCCAGTGGCCAAAGCTCTCTGGGTGGTTTACAAAAATTAAAACCGTGAAAACCATTCAAAATATAAAACAACAGTATAAACGCATAGTATAAAATACAATATAAAAGCACAACCAGGATAAAACTAAGCGGCAATGCATAAATTAATACAGATTTGAAATACAAATTTAAAACAGCAAAGTTAAAAATTAAGTTGATAAACTGTTAAAATACTGAGAAAATAAAAAGGTCTTCACCTGGTGTCTAAAAGAGTATAACGTACGTGCTAGACACACCTCTCTAGGGAGGACATTCTACAGCCGGGGCGTCACAGCAGAGAAGGCCGTCCTCCTGGTAGCCACCTGCCTCACTTCCTTTGGCAGGGGCTCATGAAGATCCCTGAGAATGATCTTAGGGTCCGGGCAGGTACATTCTGGCCCCGTTTGGACAACACGCTAAACTATGCTGCTTAACCACAAAATGGTTAACAGAATACATTGACCTTAATGCATTCCATTGACCATTTTGTGGTTAAGCAGCGTGGTTTAGCATATTGTCTGAACCAGGCCATAGGAGGAGGCCTTGTTTCAAATAACCTGGCCCCAAGCTTGTTTAGGGCTTTGAATGTTAATACTAGCACTTCGAATTGGGCCCAGACCTGGACTGGCAGCCAGTGAAGCTGGAAAAGGACTGGCGTGATGTGGTCTCATTGTCCAGTAAAGAACTTACAGTAAGAACTGTAAAGAAAGCCTCCAATGTAAAGTGAGGGGGGAGGGGATTGTTAAATGCACTTTCCTCTGTCAATAACTAGACTTAAATTTGATGCATTTTTGTTCATAAGTTGTTGTATTTTGGAAATTGGGAAAAAAGAAGAAATGAAATGAAAGGAACACTCTGAGGTACTTTATACATACATGCCATGGCTACTTACTTTTATATATTTATTTATTTATTTAAAGCATTTTTAGCCTGCTCCTCAGTCAAAAGGTGTCACGGTGTGACTTTTACATACATGCAATCAGTAAAAACAAGACAGTTCCTTCCTGCAGGCTTACAATCTAATAATAATTTACTTATGACAAAGCAATGCTTCAATTGTGAAAGTAAGAGGAGTCAGCAAATGATGAGAAAAGATTATTTACATTAGTACAAATGGTGCCCAAGTCATAAACCCCCATCTGTGTATATCTTAACTATGTTCTCTGGCAGCCTTCCCCAAACCTGTCCCCACCAGATGTGTTGTAGCTGCTCCCATCATCCCAATGACATCTGGAGTGCACAAGGTTGAAGAAGGCTGTTATAGGGCATGTAGGCTTTCATAGAATCATAGAATAGTAGAGTTGGAAGGGGCCTACAAAGCCATAGAATCAAGCACCCTGCTCAATGCAAGAATCCACTCTAAAGCATACCTGACAGATGGTTGTCCAGCTGCGTCTTGAAGGCCACTAGTGTGGGAGCGCCCACAACCTCCCTAGGTAACTGGTTCCATTGTCGTACTGCTCCAACAGTCAGGAAGTTTTTCCTCATGTCCAGCTGGAATCTGGCTTCCTGTAAGTTGAGCCCGTTATTTCATGTCCTGCACTCTGGGATGATCAAGAAGAGATCCTGGCCCTCCTCTCTGACAACCTTTTAAGTATTTGAAGAATGCTATCATGTCTCCCCCAATCTTCTCTTCTCCAGGCTAAACATGCCCAGTTGTTTCAGTCTCTCCTCATAGGGCTTTGTTTCCAGACCCCTGATCATCCTGGTTGCCCTCCTCTGAACACGTTCCAGCTTGTCTGCGTCCTTCTTGAAGTGTTTGTACCCAGAACTGGATGCAATACTCTACATGAGGCCTAACCAGGACAGAATAGAGAGGAACCAGTACCTCACACAATTTGGAAGCTATACTTCTATTAATGCAGCCCAAAATAGCATTTGCCTTTCTTGCAGCCACATTGCACTGTTGGCTCATATTCAGCTTGTGATCTACAACAATTCCAAGATCCTTCTCGTTTGTAGTATTGCTGAGCCTAGTATCCCCCATCTTGTAACTGTGCATTTGGTTTCTATTTCCTAGATGTAGAACTTGGCATTTATCCCTATTAAATTTCATTCTGTTGTTTTCAGCCCAGCACTCCAGCCTATCAAGATCACTTTGAAGTTTGTTTCTGTCTTCCAGGGTATTAGCTATCCCACCCAGTTTTATGTCATCTGCAAATCTGATAAGTGTTCCCTGAACCTCCTCGTCCAAATCATTAATAAAAATGTTGAAGAGCACTGGGCCCAGGACTGAGCCCTCCGGTACCCCACTCGTTACCTCTCCCCAGTTTGAGAAGGTGCCATTGATAAGCACTCTTTTAGTCCGATTCTGTAGCCAACTGTGAATCCACCTAACAGTTGTTCCATCTAGCCCACTTTTAGCTAGTTTGTTAATCAGAATATCATGGGGCACTTTGTCAAAAGCTTTGCTGAAGTCAAGATACATTATGTCCACAGCATTCCCACAGTCCACAAGGGAGGTTACCAGATCAAAAAATGAGATCAAATTAGTCTGACAGGATTGATTCCTGACGAATCCATGTTGGCTTCTAGTAATGACTACATTGTTTTCAAGGAGCTTACAGATTGACTTCTTTATAATCTGCTCCAGAATTTATATGCTTCAGTACTGGGAAAGTTAAAAGCAGAAAGCAGCTTCATTCATGCGTTAATTTTTTTCACTATTCAATAAGCCCATGATGGGGTTTGCTCCTCATCCCAGATCTCTAAAGATCCCAAGTTTTTAACCAGACTTCTCAAGCCTTGTGTTCTCCAGATGTTCTGGGCTACAATTCCTATCACTTCCAGCCAGCATGGGAAGGAATGATGAGATAGATCTGCCTACAATGGCTCAAATATTTGCATTACAATATTATATTATATTAGCATGTAGGGGATCTTATCCTGTAATTTTACCTTATTATTTGACAACTATAAATATATTTCTGAATCTTTGGCCTTAAATAATCATAATTTTAAAAATGAAATGAAAAAAATGTGTATTGAAATGGTTATAATGAAGATTATTGAAAAAGATTAATGCCTTAAATTAGGACTCATTAATTTTCCCCAGCATGGCAAAAATCAAATTTACACCCTGTTAAAAAGCATCCCAGTTATAAAATGACAACTCTGGAGAGAACATAAGAAGTGCCCTGAGGCTGGATCAGACCAAGAGTCCATCTAGTCCTGCACTCTGTTCACACAGTGGTCAACCAGCCAACGGCCAGGGACCAACAAAGCAGGACATGGTGCAACAGAGCCCATACCTTCTCTGAATAACCCTCTCCAGATTACTGAGAAGCTAGATGTCAGCAGTTCAGGTCAATCAGATTTCAAATTTGGAAGTGAAATATATCAGTTGTTGCTTCTGTTAAAGACGGTCCTTTTGTTGTATTCAGAACAGCTAACATTGTTCCTTCACCCACACTGATTGACATATGGTAGCTGAACCACTATGACCAAAGTAGAGTTGGATTGCGAGGGCAGTTCTATAGTTGAAGTGCTGCTACTTCTTCACAGTCTTTGTGCCACCACACTAACAGGATCCTGTAGGGCTTTAGCTGGGAGCTGGCACTCACCTATCTAGCATGTATGCCCTGTAGCAGCTTTCACCAATCCTGTTGCCCTCCTGATGAGTTGGGACTACAATTCCCAGCACTCCCCAGCCAGCATGGCTGCCTGGGACTCTGGGAATTGCAGTCTGAACATATCTGGAGGGCACCAAATTAGGAAAGGCTGTTGTATGGTGTTGGATAAGCTCCTCCCAGCTCAGTTCTCCACTTGCCACAGCTTAGAATAATGCTCTCGCACGGGGTTTTCCCTGGCCCAGTGTTAGATTTTTCTCACTTGTTCTGTTTGTTGCTTCCCTTTCTTCCAGTTTCCCTCTTTCTAGAACATTGGTCATAGTTCTGTTGTCCTAGGGTACTAGGTTATTTCCCTTTCCAACAGGGCAAGTATCAGCAAGGGGGCAAATGCATGCAGAAACAGGCTATTCCTGAGAAAGCCCCCTCCGCAAGGGAGTGGCACATGCACCATGCTTCCCCGGATCCAACTGCTGGGATTGTGCATCTAGAGCCCCACTAGAAAATAGGCAATGTTGACTGGGTTTGGTTCTCCCCTTGCCCCCAAACAACCAATCTGTGCCATTGCCAGTTGTAGGCCTATGGAGACTCACCTCAGGGACTGGCTTTGTGGTGAACTAGATTGTATTATTGTCTATAAAAACAAGTTAGTTCCGGAAAACTGGATCATAAACAATAGTAAAGATATCCAGCTTGATGAGTGCGCAGCCAGTGGCCATTCTTGAAAGGACATAAACACATGCTCATTGAGTTTTGAGCAGAAGAAAGGAGTGGGACGAGCCTACACACTTAAAGAGAGACAGATGGGTGGCAGTCGGCTTTTGTTGGAAAGGAAGAGAGCAAAGTTTTTCTTAGACATAGAGAAAAGGAAGCACGCAGCAGGGGACCCGTCAGGATTCTAGTAGTAGCAGCAGGGAGCAGGCAACCGCGCTGCTTTAAGCCTGATTTCATTAAATAGATGGAAGATGTCAAGATACGTGAGTGAAGAAGCCCAAAGGTATTTGGGTTGGAAGGAGGGAAATTAAAAGGATTAAACAGGAGAGAAGCAGAGAGACTGTCACTACTTAGCTATAGTTTTTGTGATAACTTAAAGGTTGTTAATGCTTAAAAGAGCCCCAGGGGTCCAAAACTAATAAATATACACGCAGGCAGGTTCAGCTTTCAGTCTCAAAAATCTCAGGAGTTTGTAGATAGGTTAAGAAAATGTGCGTTTGCTTGTTCATGAAATGGTTTGATGTGTCTGCATGTATGACATTGTCAACAAATGAAAGATCCCACCCCCCATCTGTTTGTATTTTATTAATGGTAAAGCTGTTTACACTGTTCTTCTTTATGTTTTTGTGGCATGTTTTAGTCTTCCATTATTTTTTTGTATACTTATTAGAGTGGAGTGGTTTTGCAGACTCTCTTCACTGTCCATCCTTAAATCTCATTTCTTTGAAGATTGTCAGTGTAGGAATTTGTACCATTATGCAGAATAGGTTATATTTGCTCTTTTTTCCCTAAAATTACATGAGACCTTCCAGCAGCATTTTTTCTTTAAATCTGGCTGCTTTGGGGCTTTAATTAGGAAGTCCTATTTTTCTCAAGTGCCTGCTTCCTTGCTGCAGAATCATAGAAGGCCAGAGCCATAATGGTCTATTATGCTGGTGATCCATGGAATAATGCATCCCCAAGTAGTAGCCATTAACTTCTATAGTGGCACTGATTTGCGCATTAAAGGAACCCCTAGTAGGTGTTTCTAGAGGAAACCATAACAGCTCGGTAGGAGCCGTCACACTTCATTGCTTCAATAATCTGTATATTTTGCAATATGGGGACAGAACTAGACTTTTGGCACACAATGGAACATTATGGCTGCAGATGAGTTGTCATAGTTTTAGGTTAATAATCTATGGGCCGTTAGAATCCCAAAATAGCCTTGATACTGTAAGCTGAAATTGTTTCTATGAAGTCATTTGCAAATCGTACATGCTGTACGGAAGCTACAGGAAACATAAACATGCTGATTAAAAAAGATTGATCATATTATTCAGATGTCTCTTTGTGTGTGTGTGTGTGTAGTTTCTGTCTGTCTGTCTATCTATCGGTCTGTCTTATCTATCCAAACACACATACACACACACAAACATACACATAGTGTTGTAAATTCCTGCTTCAAGCATTGAAGATTTGGATATCTGCAGTTTTTAGGTGTCCAATGAAATTTGATAGGCCATTTCAGGTGTATAAGTATGGAGTTAATATATCTGTTCAATAGATTTCATAGAATGGCAGAGTTTTACAACAAAGGGATATTTGCAATGTTTTTCAGAGCTGTAGTATTCTCGAATAAGGGCATTCTTTTAAAAATGATCCCCCAGCCATAAAACAAGGGAAACCTTAAAACTCTAAAACATGATCTTCTAGAGGTCAGTGATTCTGTTTTCCTTATTGAAGAGATACATTTCCCCCCAGAATTTTAGCATAAGCAGCTCTATTTGCTTCAATGCGTTTGTCAGTCATTTGCAAGCATACATTTCAGTAATGTGTTGAACCTCAGTCAGATTTTTCATTCCATTGTGGAACTAAAGGCAATGTGTCATTAATTAGCAAAATTGATGGAAAACTGAGATATTCATTAGAATTTCATAAGTGAATGGGCATTATAGCAGTTCTAGAAGCAATATTATATTCTGTGTAGCAGGAGGAATGACTTGTGTTGCCTCAACCTGGAATGCATAAAAAGTTACATGGACGTATTATGACATCATGATCGTTAGGCCATTTATACCTTTGAACACATGTGCAAATGTTAAGAGTGGATTTGACTGTGCATAGGGACCTTGGATCTTGTACAAGGATGTGTCTCCAAAAACATACTTTTAAAACTAATTCAGATGAGATATTGCAATAACTTTATCCGTACACCTGTGCAACATTTTCAGAAGGTGGTCCTATGAGCTCATTGGCCAAGAAGAGTTCCAAACCCAGCTATTTTCAGAGGGGTTAACGTAACAGAACTTAACCAAATCTAATTATAGAGTGTTAAAGATTAAGGCTGCAATCCTATTGCACATTTACCTGGGAGTAAGACCCTCTTAAATCAGTGGAACCTACTTCTGAGAAAGCATGTTGAATTTATACCAAGCAGCTACCAGACATTGCAGCTAAACCCTTGCATATTAATGCATTCCTAGGGAAAACACTACCTTAAAAACTGATAGGCATGCAACAATCCAAGTTTGTTATTAAAGAGAACAAATGGGACTGTAACTACCTAGGAATGTTCTTCTGGTTTTAAACTAGCCTGGAACATGAACCTTGTATAGTTAGTTCAGGCCTCAAGGGGAGCGAGGTTGGGAGGAAGGAAAGACATCTCTCCCTCCTCCGCCCCGCCCCTTCCTTCTGTTGTGCTGTTTAAGGCTAGAGTGCTACGGTTTGGGGCTAGTTGCTAGTCCCTTGAATATTTAATTATATAGAAGTCATGGTGGCTTCAGAGAGTACGAAAGGGAAAGTGTTTCCTTTTTCTTTCATTTACTTCCTCCAGAAATGCCCCCATATTGCACAGGAAGGGGAAATACTGAAGAAATCCAGTATTTTAGCATACTTGTGATTGAACAGTAGTGTAGTCTTCCCAAACAAAACATAGCAGTAAAACCTGGACTTCCTGTCTGGAGTTCACTGTGAATATGCTAGTTGGGTTTTTTTTTTAATCAATATGCCCTCAATAATAATGATGAACCTCTTTCCTGTCTGAAGTGACTCTGTCGCCGACCTGGCCTGGGATACCTCAGAAAGCCCTACCCCATCCTATCTCATCTACTCATAGGAAAGCAGGCTGGAAGGATGACTGTCTTTAAGCAAGACCATGAAATTGATGGGCACTGCATCAGATCTCTCTGCATCCTTCACATTTTAAGGGACCCACTTAGAACACCTTGGTCAGAAGGCCCCCAAAACTGAAACTGGCAAACAGGAAATGTATTAGTTTTATCTCGTAAGCACATATTCCTTCTTTCAGAGAACAGTTAAAACATTTTCCTCATTGATACTAATCAGTGGGTGGCAAGCCAAACACTCCTTTTCCCCCTTTTAATTTTTCTTTATGCACAGCATCATCTACATCAGAAAAGAACTATATTAAGTAACATGTATCCCTTCAGGCTATTTTATTTCAAGTTACTAAATTGGTGTATGTAGATGAAGTCCCTTAATTCTGGTTCTTAAATACCAGCACCAAGCCAAAAAAAAAAGAAGATGTGGAGATAAGAGAGGCCTGCTGAATGTTTTTAATATTATGGGATAGCATCTGAATTTCTGTTTGAAACCAAGATTTTCAGGGCTCTGCTATGTACGATATTTGGAGAATTAGATATGCAGTGTTGGGTTGACCCATTCTGAGTGCCTTTCCATTATTAAAGCAGACATGACTATGATCATTTGTCCGTTCCTTTCCACCATTTTGCTTCAGGGTGAGCAGAAGCCCCTACATGCCTATTATTCCTTTGCTTTGAAAAACAACACAGATTCAACAGGCTAATCAGGATACACTGTGTGTGTGTGTTCATACACTTTGTTCCTTGGCAACTTCTGGCTTTTACCTGACCAAGGCCAGATCTACAACTTGTGTCAAATCATTACAATCCCATCATGCTATATCCCTCTTGTGTATTTATACCTCGTAGAATACACAATTCCATTTGTTGCGGTATTTGGGATAATATGGAATAAAAAACAGGAAATAACACTACAATAGTGATACATAGAATGTGTAATGTGCGCCAACAGTTATTAGTGCGTTTCAATACCACTATAAAGCAGTAGTGTAGATCTAGCCCCAGTGAACCTACTATTATTCATGATAATATGAAGTCATTGGTGAACATGCCAAGGTGTATATGCAATGTGTCTTAATCTCTTACATCTTCCCAGAGTCACTTGCTTGTTCATATATTGTCTAGTTGGTCCATTTCCTGATTAAGAAGATAATTGTGAACAAAAGGGCATGTTGGCTTAAAGGTGGGGTTAGTAAAGTACATTCTGACCCTGTTCAGATGACACACTAAGCCATGTTGGTTAAGCATTTTGAGCTGAACAGTATGGGTTAGCATATTGTGTGACTTGTGTCATGTGATCCATACCTAACCGTGGTGGTGGCTACAAAGCCATGGTTTAAACATGCTCACTAATCATTTGCTGCAAAAGCATTAGTGGCCTAACTGTGCCTTGTCTTGTCTAAACAAGCACACTGTGGAGTCAAGTTGGGGAGTTTGGTAGGCTACTGCAAAATGAATTGGAGCCTTGCTGGTGAATGCAATAGTGAATACTGAAAGCCTCAATTTAGCAATGTGCTCAGGATGAAAAAAACTTGGTATTTGTAATGGGTGAATGTACATTAGAAGAGAGTTGGAGAAGACAGTGGCATGATTAGCTAGGGTGGTTTGAGGCCAAATTCCTGTTCCAGTAGTGCTATCGTGAAAGGCACACTTGTGGAAATGAAAAACAAATGCTAGGACTTTGTCACTTCTTACATGCAGGTGTGTGAATATGTCTTGCGGAGTTGGCAGGTAAGATCTATAATAGGGATGGCGAAGTTAGCAGTGTGGGACTAAGATCATGGCCTTTGGACAATTTTTTATAGGCCACCAACACAAATGCATTGTAAAGCAGATTACTTGCAAGATCAGAAAGATGGTGGACTCCACCACTGCTGTCATCTAGGCATTTTGCTCATCGTGATTTTTTCTTGCCTGTTCCTGCATTATAAATTTAAATGTTGTGGTTTTTTTTACTGTTTTCACTTGGATAGCGATAATATCCTGTATCCTGCTTTGTAGCTAGGAGAATGAATAAATGTGCCTTTTAGAGTCCCTTTCAACAGCATCTTAAGACAAATTGACTGCATGTTTGGTATACATTAATAACGAGAGAGAACCGTCTGAATGTAAGTGGCCGTGGCTTATCATTTTGACAGTTCGAAAGTTCAGCTTTCCTTTCTTCGTCACCGAAAGAGCGATAAGAGCTCTAACCTTCACTTCAGGAAACAGATAATAGTGCCGTGACACTGTTTACAGTTTTTCCATGGTTAATCATTTTTGAAAAATTAAAAACGTAATCTGCTGCTTTGGAGATTAACAATGGATGGGTTTTTATTGCATCTGGAGGTTGGGAGGAAAACCACTTTGGATGTTGCGGCAGTAACTGCATGCCTTATAAGTGTTTAACCAAAGTCTTTTTATGTTTCATGGCTATTTCCTCTTGACCTTGTTCTTGCTCCCACTCCCCCACTGTCTTAAAAAAAAAACTATGTAGAGCATATGGAAAGGTTGGGAAGTGACAATCATGAAATGAAAGTTGACAGAAAATGTTTCATTTTCTTAGCACTGCAGATGAGCCTTGCTAATGCAGCTCACAAGCTCACTCTATAGTATGAAATGCCCTCTAATGGCCAAATAAGCATATGACTCAGGTTAAAGTATAGCAGATGCAATTATTCTTTCCCAGTGACTTTTCCTTTGGCTGCAATTGTTTTATCCCTCTCCTAGGGATCCCTTCCCTGAGGCTGTGGGTACTTTGGCGGTGTACAAGGGGACATTATCCTTTCACTTCAAGCCTTGCCCCTTATACACTCTTAAGCCCAGATCAAGGAAACACTGCTTTTCCTTCCAAACTTTGACCACTTTCAATACCACTGCCAACATATATTCCCAACAATATACTTAATTGTCTCACATTGACCCTCTTGAATAATAGATACCACACTGAATGTTGATGAACAAAATAAATCATTATTTATTAATAACACTTTAAAACAGTAGATAAGATGTATTTTGTGTGTTCAATAAAGCACTTAAGTTATTGTTTCTATTTTTATTATACCTATCCTATTCTCTACTCCTACCTCAACCTCTAACCCCAAAATAAATAAAAAAACACTAACTCTCCCCTTAACTCACTTACCGTATTCACTGTATACAATTGACAACATTACCATACCATCCTGTAAAATACATTACATTACATCATATCACATTATCATATACATCAACCTGTAAAATACATATATCACATAACCAGGCATCACAGCAATAAATCAGTGCAGTCCAGAACTTGGAACGAAGTGAAACTTAACCCGTGGGCAAGGCAAGAGACTGAATCTGTGACCTTCTGTATTCGGAGCTTGTCCCATGCTACTGAACTGCAGCCCCTCCTAAAAGTAACCTACAGCACCCAGTATTCCCAGGTTGTGTCCCATCCAAGTATTCATCATTCCCAACTCCGCTTAACTTCGGAAGATCAAACAGGATCAGGTGCTTTTAGAATGGTATGAGCTGTAGGAAAATAAAAAGTATGTTCATCCAGCAAGTATAAAAATGTATTTAATAATTTTAAATTGTCGCTACGAATGTTTAATCGTTAATGTTATTAATATTTGATTGTTATTATTTGATGATGATGATGATGCAATAAAACTGTAATTTGCACAATTACTCCAGGGAGGTTTATTTTTCCTTATGCTTCGCATGGAAAATTCTCTTCCATTGGCTTGTTAAAAACACCACTCCCACTACCCCAGGGACATGGCCTGCCTGTATAGACCATGAAATATACCCAAAATATAATAATGGATAGAGTAGTTGTCACATGGCTGTCTTCCAAATCTAGACTTACTCTGTAACACTTAACCTATTGTGTAAAGTGCCTGAAACATTTTATAATCTTGGGGGGGGGGGGGTTGTTTCGTTTTTGTGTTTGTTCCTTTCTGTAGTCTAAACAAGCATTGTGCAAAAATATTCTTTTGGGTTTCCAGAATTATATTGTTTTGCTTCTTCTCTCTAAATTGAAAAGAAAAAATCAAAAACAAAAACACCTGCAGCTCAATTTGCCCAGTAACACGCTGATATGTTTTATGCAGGCAATTTTATATACTTTGCCAGCACATCCAGGTATATTCTTTATGGTGTTTGGATTCATGATTAAAGCTTGGTGTTTCACTGGGGTCAGTAGATAATCTGCTTATGTGTGGGTTTGATTGGAGAACTCTTGGTTGGAAAGCTTCAATTAAAATCAGGAATGTAATTTCTAATACAGTAGAGGATATTCCTAATGCATATCTTCTACTGCTGTTTTTTAGTGATATTTTGTGACGCATAACCACAGTGGCCACAGCCCAGAAATCAATTATTTGAGCACTTGGAACTGTGCGCTGGCTTTTATTCTATTTTATTTTGGTCTTAGCCCAGTGATTTCAAACTATCTGCCTTTTGTGGGACATTTTACACAGTGAGTTGCAAGCAAGTCAGTAGCCAGCTCAGTTGTATCACCAGTTCCTGATTGGGTATTACATGGGTGAGCATTCCTCCCCTTCATTCTCCCGTCTTTAGTGGTAGCCCAGGGTTTGCCATTACACTCAAAGCAGAATACCTAGGGTTTTTATTGCTCGCCAAACCAGACTTGTAAGCCACATGAAAGAGGAAGTGGTGTGAGAGAGAGGGAGAGAGAGAGAGAGAGCATGCAGTGGTAGAAGAGAGTGTGCAAGCATGAGGGTAACTCACTTAATCCCAAACCAGAGTTTGGCATTATAGCTGAACCACCCATTAATGGAGTAGCTACTATGTTTTCATCCAAGGAGCATGCTTTCTGTGCAAATTTTAAGGATTTAGTAATTGACCATGTGTATATTTCTTGTGGAGTGACTCAGGAAACTTGTAGTTTTACCTCACATCATGTAGCAAGATTACCACTTAAGGCACCAGTTGTGGAATGTATTTCTTCTGAGTTAGTATTTGATGTGTCATAACGTCGGTGTTATGGGTTATGTAGATGGTACTATTACCCTAGAATTGGAGTTATAACACCAGTGCACCACTGTATTACTACTTATAGCTGCTAGATTCTGAGTACACCGCTAACAGAGGTTGACAATGTTAGTCAGCCTTTACAAATAGAAGCTGACTTTGACTTAAGTAAGCTGTAGCAAAATACTGCAATTTTTTATTACTGCCTTAGCAGAAAGTTCCTAAAGGTGGTTTTTGGCTTTGCTTGAGGCATAGCTGAAGAGAATACTTGTAGATGTCATAACTTTTAGAGAAAATGACAATGTTGTTGTTGTTGTTGTTCCAGTGGTATTTTTTACATTATAGATAGCCATATGCAGGGTCATGTGTATGCTACTCAGAAATAAATGAAATTCTGTGTCAAGAAATGCACTCATGCATTGAAGCTGGTATTAAATGGAATTCATTGTAAGATGCAATGATGATTGCCAACAAGGGATGGACAAACTCCCCCGTGTCCTATTTGGGGGCATCTCACTCGATTCTCACCAGCTGCCTGATGCTGGCAGGCATGTGGGACAAGCCACCTTACAGTCTGCAGGTGCCTGGGGAGCACTCACGTCTCCTCTTTTCCCCACAAGCTGCCATTTTGTGTAACAATTGTGGGTATATTATGTACGTAAATTGCATTTTGCACAACATGGTGGCCTTACATAGCGCCATTTGCACAAAATTAGAGGAGTAAATGGTCTAATTAAACCATTTATGCCTGTAATGTTGTATAGATGACACTATTTGCAGCCACCATTTTGTGCAAATTGTGATTTACAGTAAAATAGTAGTTAGATTGATAAAAGCTAGAACTATAAAAGCTAACAATAAAACCTTAAAGAACAACAATGACAATAGCAGCAAAACAGGAGTCATCATGAGAATGCCACGGTAAAATAAAAAGTTTTAAAGTCCTGCTTTAAAAGCCTGCAAAGATGGTTCATCCAGCCCATTACTGCTGATAGACACTGGTTAAGCACCGAAATAGCTTCCTTGGAATTGGGTGGAAAGGAGAAGTAAACTTGGGTGTCATCAGCATACTGGCGGCACCAAACCCCAAAACTCTGGACAACCTCTCCTAACAGTTTCATGTATATGTTGAATAGCATGGGGGATAAAACTGAACCCTGAGGAACTCCACAGGCCAAGAGCCAAGAAGTTGAATAGAAGTCCCCCAACACCACCTTCTGGGTCTGCCCCTCCAGGAAAAAATGGAGCCACTGTAAAACAGTGCCTACAAATCCTATCCCAGTGAGGTGGTCCAGAAAGATACCATGGTTGATGGCATTGAAAGCTGCTGAGAGGTCCAGCAGAACCAACAGGGACATACTTCCCATGTCCAGTTGGCGACCAAAGCTGTTTCTGTCCCATCGCTATGGTTGGAAGTTCTATAAAATTGGTTGCTGTTACTGCTAATTCAAACTCATAATAATACTGTTTATAATTGTGTGTGAGAGAGAATAACATACTATGTTTATGATTTTAAAAATGGGGATCCATTACATTCTGCATGCTGTTCTTCTAGGTATTTGGACTTTACATTGGGAGGTATTATTTGCCTTCATGACTTCTTTTCTTCTTGATGACTATAGTGTTTTATCAAAAAAAGGAAGTGTCTCAGTAAAGGTGTTTCTTCTTAAAATGTACAAATAGTGTCATTCTTAATATCATCCCCCAGATGTTTTATTTTTATGGCTTTCTTGGGATACATTTGACCCTAAAATTGGATTGAAAAAGTAGATTCTATCGACGGAGAGCTAAATTAAATCATTCAAAGTCATAATTTCTTATTTTTCTTCTGGCTTCTTCTCTTTCAATGCTTTATTCTTCTTTTGTCTATTGCCGAAATTATTTCTCAACGAGCAAGCGATCTTAACATTATTTTTTATCCCTTCTTTTTTCTTCTCATTGTGTTATTAGCTGCATCTTGCCATTTCAGGCTTCAAATATTGCTAAAATGATGTATTTTCCTTTTGTTGCTGTTGCCCATATTTTGGTTTGTTCTATTAATTTGCCCCATTTAAATTACTGTAATGTTTTTGGTTAGTTTTCTGTGTTCCCCCTTGAGACTTTGGTTTCTGTTTTGTATTCCACTACCTACCTTATTTTTTCCTGCATGTTAATATGATCACGTTTCTCCTCTCTTGATTTCTCTTCACTGGATAACTTTTTCTTCATTATATTCAATGAAAGATTCTACTACTACTCTCTTTTTTTTTATGTTCCCCCCTTAATAACCTTGGCTCCTATCCTAGTCATTGGACCATTGTAGGTGTGTGTTTTTAATTTGCAAGAGGCTAGTTTGTGTAAAATATATAGGATTACATCCCTTTGGACACTTTAAGACGGGCATCATCCAGTTACATGAGTCTTTAATTGTGTTCCACATTGATGTCTTGTACTTTTAATTTAAAAACAGATGTTATGACTTAAGTACAGTTCTATAGGATGTGTTACTCGTTTATTTCAGCTCAGAACTGCTGTGATCTTGTGTAAAAGAACCCTCCCAGATTTTGCGCTCCTCCTTGTCTGGAGTTCAGTGAAGAGAACAGTTCTTTATTTCCAGCCATCAGGAATCATGGTTATTACTGAAGCACACTACTGATGTTTAACCTCTAGCATTTTTGCTTCCTCCATCAGAGTGCAGGAATAGACTTGCTACACTTTTCTCCCCTGTAGTTTTTTTTTCTTTGATTATAACAATATTGCTTCCCCAGTCATTCTCGCTGTAGCTACTCTTGATCTCTCTTTGTTATCTTGTGACCCTCTAATGTGAAAAGTGAAAAACAGCAGTGGTGATTGACGAGACTAAATGTAGTTCTTTGTGGTGTAGTTCCAGCAGGGAACTATTAAAATATTGCAATTGCCAATAATATTTTTTTTAAAATGTCCGGCACCTAGGTTTTACGTTTGTCTAATCCTTCTGAACCAAAACACTATGATATGACCAATGGTTAAATTCGTCTGCCCCAAAATTATAATGGAAAAGTCTTCTAATGAGAGATTCCACCTGCCATTTTGGATCTCTGGATGCCTGGTCATTTGTGTCACAGTGAGAGGTAGGAGAGGGATTGTTCCCTGGAGGCAGCTCCAGTCAGCCATGATGAATGCTGGCAACATGGCTAAATATAGTCTTGTAGACCATATGTTAAGCAACACAGAGTTGCAGGATAAATTTGTGGGGTTTTATTCCAGAATTCATTGTAGTTGTGTAAGGCAGCCTCCAGGCTAATTCACCATTATCACTTTCAACCTGCAAATTTACCTAAATGCACAATTACCTGCTGCAATTTGTCCAGTTCACAATTCTTAATATTTTGAATTGAGTGCTACCCTCATGGATTGAGCAAGCATGTTGAACATGGTGACAGGAAAGGAAAGGAAAAAACAAAACAGAAATAGACAATATGGACGGAAAGGAGTCTCTAGTGGTGGTGACCTGCAAAGTGTGTGCGATGTTTGTGTTCCTGCCTGAGATCGACATGGCGTACACCTGCAACAAGTGAAGCTGGTTGCACTATTGGAAGAAAAAGTGAGAGGACTTGAGCGGCGAGTGTCCACCCTCCAAGGAATAAGAGAAGATGAAAAGTTCTTAGACAGAACGGTGGAACTGCAACAGCAACAAGAAGCACAAGAGATTGAAGAGCAACAGCAAGCTGAAGCAGAAGTGGAGTATGCTGAGGTGAGGAAAGCCAATGAAGAGGAAACTCCTTGGAAAAGAGTGAGAGGAGCAAAAGAACTGGAAAACGTTCTGCACCAGTGGAAGCATTAGAGTTGAGCAACCGCTTTCAGCTACTGGAGGATGAGGCTGGAGGACAGTCTGCAGAGGAAGAATGACAGGGGACACCATGCAACAGTGAACAAGAGGCAGAAGGTCAATCGACCAAGAAGAAGAGAAGAGTAGTCATTGTGGGAAACTCCCTGCTGCGTGGGATTGAAACCCAAGTATGTTGTGAAGACCTATGGACTCGCCAGGTATGCTGTCTCCCTGGAGCACAGATTAGAGACGTGACTGAAGGGTTGCCAAAGCTCATAAAGCCCATTGACACATACCCTTTTCTTCTCATCCATGTGGGAACAAATGATGTTGCCAAGCGGAGCTATGATGTTGTCCCCTACGCTATTCTAAAACACTGCCTTGTACCCAGGTATATTTTTTGTGGGGCTGGTCTGGGAGAGGGGTTGAATTTCCAGATAGCTTTCTACTATGGTTGATGCTCTGGAGTTGCTGCAGGCCAGGTGGAAGCAAATTAAAATTCCCAAGGAACCAATGCAGTCATGCGCATAGCACCTCCTGCACACCTGTGTCAGTATTACAAGCTGGGGCAGAACTCTTGGGAAGCTGGTGAGCTTTCTCTGAATGTTTCCCAACCAAACTCATAAATGCTGAGCCATTTCTTAATCAAGCTGATAGACGTTTGCCCATCACTACCTACTGTATTGGAGAATGCTGAAGTGCCTTATACCCAGTCTTTGCAAACAACTCAGGAAAACACATTAACCCAGGCCTGCAGAACTTGTGGGCCACCATGATAAAAGCACTTTACTATCTATATGTTTTGGCCTGTGGATTGCATGATAGCTCTCCTATTTTCACAGACCCTGGCAGGCTGGCAAAACAGAAGATTTGTGGACTACTGCATGTGGCTAGTGGACTCAGTTGAGCTTGGTTGTGTAGGGCCTGCTTTAACTAGGCTGTCTGATTGCAAGTCTTTTTCTGTCTACAAAGAGCTTAAGGCTCAGCTACCTCTCTATACTAGCTAAAGCTCTCTGGTCTGTTCAGAAAAATTAAAAATAATAAAATATAACATGATTAACTTAAAACTACATTATAAAACCAAAGTACAAACCAGCAGTAGTGTAAGGATTTAAAACTACAACAACAGAGTTAAAGCAACAAAAACTAACAAATTTTAAATACCTGGAAGAATAAGAAGGTCTTCACCTGGGACCAAGAAGACCACAACGTTGGTGCCAGATGAGCCACTTTTGAGAAGTTGTTCCACAACCAGGGTGCCACAACGGAAAAGGCCCTCTTCTTAGTAGCCACCCACTTCAAGTCATTTGATGGGAGCACCCAAAGGAGAGCCCCTAAAAACGACTTTAGGGTCTAAGCAGTTATATATGGGAGAAGACATCCTTCACGTAATCTGGCCCCAAGCTGCTTAGGGTGTTGAAAGTTACTAAAAGCACTTTGAATTTGCCCAGAAATGGACTGGTTTTCTTTTCTAAGCCATCTAGATGTTTCTTATTGTTTAGCACTACAAATCTCTGTGTTCATGGGGTTAAAAGTATATTAATACTTAATTAATGGTTAATGACCTCCAATACTTGACATGCCTTTATAATGATGATGAAATGGGTATTTCACAGATTTTTTTTCAGGCTACCCAGTCATACGTAAACTCAAAGCAGCTATATTTATATGCTTGCAGCTCCTTCCCAGCTATCACCACTTATATTATTGCCTCCCAGTGTCTGTCTTCTGGGGTCATACCAGTGATGTGGGGTGGAAATTTTTTCAGTGCTTTATTTTTCTACAGAAAACTCAATTTCATAAGTTCATTAGTACAATGAATGGATGCCAATTTTAAGTGCAATATTGGACAAGCTTGGCAGTTTCAACGTTGTAATTAATATTTGTCAGGTGATTATCTCAAGTATGTGTGAGAATACATAAATATCATTGAAATACATATATGCGTCTGTGTGAAATGGAACTAATAAGTAATGACAGTGAAACTGTCAGTGCTCCAACAATGTCATTGGAAGGGGGTTGTATTCTGTTGAAATGAGTGTTATCAGTATATTGCACATCGTTTTTTTGATTGCTAAAACATATTAGTGTGTCAACAGTTTTCACTACCTTTGTTTTTCTTAAGTTTAAATAATGTAAGGGAAGTATATACTATTGTGTTTACATTTTTTTCAAATACTCTAATAAAAATGGCTACATGATATTTAAATCACATGAAGGGAGCAATCCTATGCCCCCCAGAAAGCATCTTTGGGGGACATAGGATAGTTCGGTTTCCAGGGTTTGGGATAGGGCTCCAACCTCAGAGCAAGGAATTCACGCTCCCTTTCTCCTTGTAGCCTGCTTGGAAAGAACTGTGCCAGCTACCCTGTGCCAGCTACTTCTCCATGCTCAGAAAACAGAGTGTGCAGACAGGGAAAAGGGGGTGTTCGCAAGGGCAGGGAGGGGAGGAGTCGGGGGCAACTGCAATACGATGTATCCTATGGCAGCTCTAGCCTCCTTCCCTCCCCTGACGCGCTGCCACTAGATGACTAAAATCGCTAGAAATGCAGGGCACTGCTCGAAATGCAGGGTGGCTGGAGCATGGAGGCAAAGATCGCCTCAGCTGTCCTCCCACCGTGCATTGGATAGTAGGCAGCCTCCACATAAGATTGTGCCCTAAGTGTGCTTTAATTTTCTCCTCTCAAATGTTTCAGCTCAAATATTTGTAGTGAGTTGGGACAAAAAATTTTTAACATTGGGTACATTTTTAAAGTTTTGTTTACCATGTACAAGTAAAATAAAAATTCTAAATTTGATTTCTCTCAAGAGCCTCAGAATTTTTCTGATGCAAATTAACCTAATTTTCAGAAGAAAATTTCTAATTCAAAAATTTCCAGGAAACCCAGGTCATATTCAGAGCTAAAGGGAACAATTGTGTAGGCAGGTATTGCTATTGGGGCCTTGATCTTGCAGTGATCCCAAGTCAATGCCAATTTCTGTTAGGTTCATAAATAAGGCATTATTCATTTTATTTTATTTAGAAAATTTATATCCCACCTTTTAATCAACTGTTCTGCAAAGTGGCTCTCAATAGACTGTAATATGAAGTCATGATTTAGACTTCTTGCAGAGAGCTAGACAACTCTTCCAGCTGTGCTCTAGTGATGAGAACCTGCCTAGCAACACAGCAGTGCCGATCTGACCAC
Organism: Elgaria multicarinata webbii; assembly: GCF_023053635.1. NCBI lineage: Eukaryota > Metazoa > Chordata > Lepidosauria > Squamata > Anguidae > Elgaria > Elgaria multicarinata. Next base: position 74,195,040 of record NC_086178.1, on the reverse strand, counting down.
CCAGCTAAATTGTTTGGCTTTCGATCTCTATTAAGTTTTGGGGGAAAACACTGCATTTCTGTTAGCGTGTAGTGAGCTTTCTCACACTTGGTAATCTACGCATTTGGCTTTGCTTTCCCGTGTGCAAGTTTTTCTTTCTTGAGGGCCACAAAAATGGCCATGTAAGCCATGTACTGGGTACCCTGGTAAAGTTATTTTAAAAACTTAAGAAAATTATCACTGCTTCCCATTTAGTATGACACCAGTTGTCCATTTTGTATGTTTTCAGTAGGACCGGATTGAAGAATGAGCCACTGAAAAATACTAACCTTTTTATTTAAGATTTGTTCTTGTGTTTCTTGTCAATCATCCGTTGGCATATTCTGTCTGGGGTGGACATTGAAGATTTATATTGTTTACATACTCTTCCCTGCCCAGCCTAACGCCACTGTAAATGTTCTCATTATCCATAGAAATGTCTAATCTCCTTCCAAATCCCTTAGAGTGGCTCTTGATGATATCTCGTGGCAGTGACTTTTTATGTAATGGATTTTCTCCTATAGAAGAAAGCAAATAAGTGTTTTATGTTTCTAACCATGTAATTTCTTCACTCACATGCCCAGAGGGTTTTGTGTGTTTGTTTGTTTCATTTTGTTTGTTAGAGAAGTTTGTTAGGGGAATATTTATCCATGTATGTATTTTCCTTTCTGAATAGAGAGAGAAGGACCTCTCTGAAGCTTTTGGCTTGAGGGATGCTGGGTGGCTGCCAGGGTGCCAATTGGCTCCTAATTAATTGTGTTGGAAAAAGTTTAAAGGCAACTAGATGTGCTACTGCGCATATGACTTCTTGCTTTGCCATAGATAATAGAAATTAGAAAATCTCCTTTATCGTTGCCAGATGGTTCTGGATAGAATTTGACCCAGTATGATAGTTCATCTTATTTCTTTTTGTAAAACCAGTTACCAATTACTATAAGCAGTTCCCAATTACTATACGTAAGTGCTTGTTGTAGACTCTGAGTTAGTTGGCATTGTATACAATGGAAGGGACCTGGAAACCATGTGGTCAACCACTATAGTCTTTATTGAGATAGGATCTTCCATAAATATTAACAGCTAACAGGTTTTGTCATGCCTCTGAAAAGAGAAGAGAAACACATGATGTGGGGGTTTCCCTCTCAACATTAAAGCCATTCTGGGAATCAAGGACATGTGTTTTAATAGGATCAAATGTCTCCATGTCTCAAGATCTGATCTGTTAGCTTGGCTCCTGTCATTAGCACACTGCCTCCAAGCTTTTCCCTTGCTAGGATCATGAACGCTCAACACGAAGGGGGAACCTTTGCAGGTGAAATGAGGCAGGATAAGATGTGATGACAGTAGCCATCCCTTTAATAGAACACTCTGGATAAGAGAACCTGAGGTATGATGGTCTTATCAGGATTATATAGTATTGTGTGCAAAAATACTTTGTCCTCAGGGAACATGAAGCCTGAATTTCTCTTCATTCCTGATTCTTTTCTTCAGGAACCATACTTGGCTAGCAATAAATATATACCCATATGCAGTTCCTTGTCATGCTAAACCCCTGCTGGGAAGGATAAAAGGACATGAAATGGGATCATTACCATGAACCAAATGAACAACTAGTGGTATGTTGTTGTATACACAGCTAAGGATCTATGCTCTTTTCATGGTACACTTAGCCTCCCAGTCTGCAACGCTCCTTAAAACAAAAAATATTGTGCTGTTATAAGCTTCAAATTGGATTCTTTATGTAATTTCGTATATGGGTCATTTTGGGATGGAAGTGTTTATAGAGTCCATCCCTCCAGTTTTACAAGGGTATTCACAGACAAAACATTGGTAGAACAAACCCTTGTTGCAATGTCTAACATCTCCTTTCTTGCTCTTTCCTCTCTCTCATGGACTGTTGGTGTTCAAAATGCAATTGAATTTTTTTTTAAATGAATTCTTTTTCTTCTTTATACAGTATCATGGCTAAGCATTCCCTCCCACCTCAAATAAATAAATAAATAAATACATGTCTAGGGTAATGTCCGAGCACTTTCAGGGAAATTTACATTTTGAAAGACGCCGCTGGAGACTAGCAAGGACATGCAATTACTATATGTAAATCACTTCAGTTGTTTCCTAATCTTGCTGAAGACCAAAGAATTACAGTCCTCCCACCCCTGTGTGTTTCTTCTTTTCCTGCTCAGATTTTATTATATTCTGAAACCGTGCATGTTCATTTGTGTTAATTGCCCTCTATGCTTTTAGTTACGTTTAGCCTACGTATTTTAGAGTTCTGTTTTATTTTCATATTGAGTTTTAAGATGGAGTCTCTTGGAGAAAGTGGTAGGTGTGTGTTTCTATGTATTCTGCTCAATGAATGGAAATCTTTTGATTGAAGTGTGTGTGTATGTATGTATTCATGTATGTTTCTATAGCCAAGCCTCCCAAATCCTATTTGTCTGTCCTTGTTCCATTTTTAGTAGGCTGTTAAAATAGGCTCTCATTATGGTATGGTATCATCGTGGACACCTGTCAAAGATAAATGGAATGGGCCCAATCATGGAAATTACATTAATCTGTGAAGTACGCTCATAGTGTGCATTATGATGAATAATAGCTACCTTTTTTACAGATTTTTTTTTACAGCAGTGATGTAGTCAATGGTTTAATAGTCTTTGTGTTTGCACTTTGTGTACTGTGGGGCTGGCTTTAGCTGATGGTGAGCTAATTGACTTGTGGGGAGAATTAGTACCACAAAGTGTTTATCTGGGTGCAGTGTATCTTCTTGAATGTCCCTTGAAAATGCATAGTTGAAACGTGTGTGATGCTGATGTTCCTCTTTAAAGTAAAATGTTTCCATGAAATTAGCTTTGGTACATGCGCTGTACTAGTATAAGCCCACTTTTACATACCATAATATGATTAAGTATGAAATTGGGCTCAGCTCAGCTCATTTCTCTTAACAAAACTTGTCTCTTGTTAAACATGGAGGATGGTGCCACGACACAGACTCTGAACAACAGACCCGGCCCCCGGCCGAGGCTACTCCCTGCTCAAGCCAAGCACCACCGCTTGATACGCCTGAGGCAAGGGATAAAAACCACCTTCCTCCAAACTATGTGGAGAAAGGGGTTTAAATGGAGAAGGATTTCAATATATAAAATAAAACACTGTGAGTTATTTGTGCTGAGGTGAATTATTATCAGAGTGGGTGCTAAATGTGTAAACTTCAGATGATAAATGCCAAACAGACACGTGGGATTTTTGTGGTAGTTAAAAACAAAACAATCAAAATTTATTTTCAAAAGTTCACAAGCTTTGTTTCAAATAAAACATTTAAAAACCTTTTTGAAACCTTTCATCCAATCCTTTCACTCATTCACATACACACTTTCCTTTCTCTCACACAATCACTTTTGAGCTTTCTTTATTATCTGTATTGATTAATATACATCAACTATGTGCACACCACACTCCAAAGACACCACTCTCTACCCTGAACCTCAAATTTCCCAGAACTTAAGTACTCTAAACACAGAGAGCACTAAAGACTCTAAGAGTACCTAAAAAGTCCCTCACAATCCCCTCAGTCATTCCCTTATATATCACTCCTCCCCCCTCGCAAGACATTCTAACTCCACCCGCTCAGGCCAACATTCTAAAACCCACAGACTTACAAACTGCAGACATGGGAACTGACTTGTGGGGTGTAACGCCACAGATGGGCACATTCATTTGCTTGTTTCTGTATTGAGTGTTTATCTGCATGTGTTTGTAGCATGCGAGGGTATGTGTTTATCTGCACCACTGGTGTTCCTGATCAAATGAAGTGCAAAGTCAAAAGACTAGAGACTTACAGATCGACAATGTGAAATACATGAAAATAATTAGTATTGTATATAACAAATCGTTAAGCTAATTTCTCGTGGCATTAAAATTTCACAAATATCAGAAGAGAGGCACAAAATGTGTCAATTTTATAAGAGTTCAGTAGGTATGATCTGGAAAACGTCAATGCCATATGCTGACTACAAGCAGGACTCCAAAGGGCACAATGGATTCCTAAGGGTACCTTAAACAGGTAGCAGGTAGAGACAGGCTGGAGTTTCAGGACCTTGGATAGCTCCCAACAGACCACTTGATCAGGCAGAGTCCTGGAGCTCAACTGAGGCCTTCTGTCCCTTTTGAGCCACTGTGCTCTTCCCAGACTCTGCGTCCTTCTGGAAGAATGGCATGCCTTAAAGGCCTAGTCCTCTGGCTTTGAGCCTAGGACTCCATCTCCTCTGTTAGCTTCTGCCTGCATTGGGGAAGCCTCACAGGGGCCAGTTCCTCAGGGGAATCTGTCTCAGAGTGCTATCTCTGCATGCTCCAAATGGGGCAAGAGCTCTGTTACAAGGGACTACTGTGTAGAAGGCTCAGTGTTGGGTCCTGGGTCTGGGTTCAGCACCTCCACAGCTTTCATCACTGGTCTATCTTGTCCAAGCTATTTCTCCTCCTTTGAGTTCTGGCCACTCCTCAAATTCAGGATAATGCCAATAGAATAGAGAGATCACTCTGTTTAATGCACTCCCAGTGTTTATAAATGCTGAGAAATAAGATATGAACTTCTTGTAGTATAAGAATAATGAAGAAACTGATGTTGTTTATGTTGCATGTTGATTTGCTGCAGATGTAGTATCTCTTATCCATGATTAAGATGTAGTATCTTAATCATGGATAAGAGATCATGAGGGGGCATAAGATTGCACACTCCCTTCCCTAAACATTTTTAACCATGGACAAGGGCATGTATTTCAAACCTTTTTGGGTCTTGTCACATTTTGAATTTTGAAAAAGTGTGGTCACTGACACAGAATAGCTGCTATAGAAACTCCCTTTCACAAAATGGCTATGGTGGGAATGGCCAGTCAAAAAAACACCAATTTCACGGAAGGCAAACTGGTGAGGCTGAAAAGTAAATTACCCAAGAAACTGAGCATAAGGAATAGATGGGTCTCTTTTAGCTTTCCAATCTCCTTCTGAAGTGGGTGACTTCAAAGCGAATCTGCATTTGTTATTCTGGGGAAATAAAGATGGCAGCTGGATGGAGATGGCAGTTTGCTTTGCGGCACGCCAGCACCCCCTTCCCCATTAAAAAAAAAGAAGTAAAAACATTTACAATTCTAAGAGCACATGGATCATCAGACAAGTTGTCTGCGGGTGCTGCAGCTCCCATAGGGGGCCACATTGGGAATGATAGGCACGTTCTCTTTACCCAAGATTTGCAAACCTCTTTCAAATCCTGAATTCAAATCCTGACCATAATTTCTGTTGTAACTTTGGTTGTAATTTCTTTCATTTCTGTCTTGGATCCAAACTTGCTCTTTCAGGTATAGAAGCCACACTCCTAATTTCTGCCAATTCCCCCTTCCAATTGTAGCCCTTTGCACCACATTCCTGATCTTCAGGAGTAGATTTTCAGCAGTCACAGGCAGAGCAGTATGAAAGCCATATTGCATTGCTTTAGATCCAGCACAGTGAAATGTCTTAGGGTGCAATCCAATGCAAGTTTAGACAGAAACAAGTCCATGCTGTCTGGGGGATGCTGGAAGCTGTAGGATTTATTTTTGTCTAAACCTGTATAGGACTGCGCCCTTAAAACTATTAATATGAACTGTAGTTCAGCACACTGCAGATGTCCCTTTAAGACATGGTTTTACACTAGAGAGGTAGCTTCTGGTCAAAGGAAGTGTGTGAGCGCCCCATCCCATCCCAAATTAGGAGTGTTGCTGTACCAGCCCTTAAAAATACAGTTGAAGCACATTTCACAGAGTTAACCTCATAGTTCTTTAAATTTTAAAACTGAAGTATATGACTTGTTTATCAGCTTACATACCTTTTCACACAGTTCATGGTATCTGTATTGTAGGATGAGCCTCACCTTTTCAGTCTTGTGTTTATCAAGCAGCACATCAGATTTGTGTTTTCAAGCTCCTAGATATACAGTAAGGGACTCATTTGCTTGGCATAATATTTTTACAGGCGACCTTTAAGTTTGTGTGAAGCCTGTGAGCAAACACTGAATACGGATTTTTGTTTTCCTTTACTTCTTCAAAGTCATACTTGTATGTCTTTGAAGTGGTGTGTTTGAAAAACCCCTTACCTCTGCTTCTAATAAATGCAGACGTTTTAAGGTTCTGGATTTCTTCTTTTAGTGCAGCACTCTCCAATTTGTATGCATTCAGGATTTGTTACATTTGCTAATTGCCATGGAAAAGTAGCAAGGGTTTCCTTTCCTTTGTGAGTCTTCTGTGCTCCTGATGATCTAAGAGTTCCCGCTGTCGTTGTGTGCAGTTGGCTTAAAAGCAAATATTTTACATGCAGAGATTTTCAGCCATGTCAATAATGAAGCCGTTACTGATTTAAAATTGCTGTTCTCAAGAATTTGTTTTAAATTGTGCATTTAAGGGTGATGCTTGGTAATGAGAGAGACAGGATCTGTTTTGATTGCCATCACTCCCAAGGCTGCACAACTGGTACAAACGTCAGTGCATTCATGGTGTTGGTGTTTAACTCTGTGTCATATCAACTCTACTAGCCATGCAATTTGCCACTCACAATTGCCTCTGGCTAAGCACCTAGGTGGTAAATTGCCCCTACTGCTACGAAAGAGAACATTTGCAGGGTCAGTCATTCTATAATTCCATCTCGAGCAAAGACCATTTTATTCGAGCAGGCCCTTGGCATGTGAATGGGTTTGTTGGGTTGGGTGCCATCTTTATTCTGTGATTACTGTGTTTTGTTGTATTTTAATGCATTGTTTTATTTTAATCAAGTTTTATTTGTATTTGTAAGCTGCCAAGTGCCATTTACCCAGGTATATCAGATAAATTAAATAAACAAACTACTTGGCCTATTATACTTCAGGATTAGTCAGTTTACAGCGCAGTGCTGGAATTTTTTATTTATTTATTTATTTATTTATTACATTTTTATTCCGCCCAATAGCCAAAGCTCTCTGGACGGTTCACAAAAATTAAAACCATGAAGAGCATAAAAGCAATTGGTTTGTAGTCTACCTCATTCAGGACATGTAGAGATCCAGCTCAGGTTCTGCCCTGTACTGAACAGAGACAAGGAACCAAGTGTACTGCTGCCAAAACTAATAAAAGCTGAAGGAGGCAGCCATATTAGTAGAAACTTCAGCCCGGCTTCCTTCTTTAATTCCAGCTTGAATTCTCAGGAGTGTGAAGGAAGCAGTTGTAGCAGAAGTATACCCAACTTTCCTGCTCCCTGCAAGCAAAAGACATGCTAGGGGGAAATGAATTATTAACTGCAATGTGCGTGTGAGTGTGTGTGCTTTGTCCAACCCTGTGCCCTCTGGATGTGTTGGACTGCAGTGCCCATCATTCCAGCCAGCATAGTTAATGCTGGCAAGAAATGATGGGTGCTCCAATCCAACACATCTGGAAGGTGCCTGGTTGGGGCATGCTATTGTACATGTACACTACAACAGCATGCCCCAACCAGGCACCTTCCAGATGTGTTGGACTGGAACACCCATCACATTCCTTGCCAGCATTGTCCTCTAAGCCGCTTCCAGGTCTTTCAGCCAGCTTTTGAACAACAACTTTTGTACTTCCAGGCCGACAGCTCCTAGTGCTATCCATCGAAGACATTGTGCACATATTCTATTTTTGGTTCTTAACGGATTTTTTTTAAAAAAAAATGGGTGAAAAGAAAAAAAGATACAAGAAGCAGTAGGGAGGGTTCCAAATAGAATGACATCTTTTGGACCCCTGAAAAATCCCTAAAGTAAGGCAGGGTGATTGCATAATAAGAGCCTCTTCTGGAAGCACCGTAAGGTCAACTTCCTATCTATCAAGTTTAGTTATGCTCCTGCCTGCTCTTACTCTACTGCCTGTTCGAATAGAAGAGTGTTAAAACTTAACTCAGAAATGTTTACAATAAAAAATGCTTTACTGTATTTATCTACTGTATTTATTTACTGTAACCTTTTATTTATTCATCTGGGTTCCTTCCCCCGCCTTTCCTATTAGTAATACAATAAGCTCTTGACTTTAAAAACCTCCAGTACCTAAAATTCAGGGTTCTACATACTTTTGAAATGCAAGATCAATTATTAATAGGAGCACAAATCATGCTCTTTAGGATCATCACATTTTGAGGGGGAAATCAATTCATTATTACTATAAATCTCTGTGATTATGCTGCAATCGTATTGCTGGGAAATTGGCCATTAACTACCAGGAAATCGCCTATCTCCGATCAGTCAGAAATCAGCAGCACCAGTGAGCCCCTGTTCTTTTTATAAATTAACTATCAATGTGATGCATAATTGATAACCATCTATAATAATAACAGTAATCTCTGTGAAATTTTGATCCCTTTAGGTAGTAGATTTGTTACACACTTATTCTCCCCTATCTCCCTCCACTCCCATAGGATCATATTGCATTTGTTAACTATTAATAGCTAGCAATTTCTGGAAGACTAAAGCCAAACTTCCTTCTGGGGTACTTTGTTGGAAAAATATATAGGCTCAGAGCTGTTAGGAAGTGGCGTTATCCAGGCTTGCAAAACACCGTGATAACACTCTGCAATTAAGTGACACTTTATGGGCTTCTTGGATTGCTTTGCAAATAAGGGTAAGCAATATTCAAAGGAAGCAAAAATGCAATGACCCCAAGTCCAGCTCTAGTCACAACATATAGTAACAAATATGGATATAATCCATATCAAAACACACATTCAACCGGTGGGTCCCAGATTATCACCGCAATGCAAATGCAGGCTGTGTTATGCATTGGTATCCACACGGGCAATGATGTATGGAAACTTTCTTCTACACGTGGATCTCCTCAGTGGGATCGGAGTGAATTATATTACATTGCAGCATCCTTGCTCACACTTCATTGCATTCATTAAGTGCCCCTCTTTCAATGTGCTTGTGAAATCATTTAAGGTTCAATTTCACATTGCGTTCACAGTGTAACTTTCCAAATAACTGGTTAGCCAGAAGGCACCACATTTTACTTTCCCAGAACACTAGTAGATATGAGCCAACACCATACATAGTTGGAGCATGTTTCTAATTTATATCTAGGAGTGGGTCCTGCACCTGATGTTGCAGCATATCCTCATCTCCTAAAAAGAGTGCTCTTCCAGGGTACTCTTAAGCTGGGGAAGAGGCCCTCTCCCCTCTAGTTTTCTGTTTTCTTTCCCAAGTGACAACCATCTGAGGTCGCCAAGCATGCTTAGTCCTCATTAGGCAGTGGGTTGTGGGTTTTTTTTGGTAATGGATTTGTTGCACTTTAAAAAAAATGTGTTTACTTCTGCATACTTTGGGTTTCATCTAAGCATGTTGATACTTCCTTTTTGTTTCTCAGTGGTCCATTTTGGCTCCAGTCCTGTGAGCACCTCCTGACATTCTCTATTAGAGGGAATGATTTAGATGGAGAACATGATGGATCAGTTAAATGTTCTGTAGAACCTGCACATTCATAGGGCTGTTATGTGTGCATAGTATTTGGTAGGCGCCTACATTGTCTTTTACATTTGCTTTGACTTGCTTTTAAGCACCCTGCAGCTATTTTTCTCTCCCTAAGTAATTAAGTTGAGATTCATGACTTTCGCTAAGAAATCCACTTGACTATTAATTTACTGGTGAATAGTGCTGATCATAGGGAGGCTTAAGGGAAGGTTGCCAGGTTGTTAACAGGTGCTGGAGTTAATGCAATACAAGAGGCTAAGTAAGTTCCATTTCAGCATCATATGTTGGAACCAGCAGTTACATCAGTAAAACTTTTAACGTCTTCAAGAACCCACACAAAGTCTAGGTAGAACAAAGATCAGTACATCTTTACATATCATATCATATACATTTATTTAATTTATTTATTATTGGGGTGCATTACCCTTCCTTCACCCAAGTTTGTTTATTTATTAATTAATGCATTTATATCCCATCTTTTTTCCTCCAAGGAACCCAAGGTTCCTACATAATCCTCCTCCTCTTCATTTTATCCTTGCAACAGCAACCCTGTGAGGAGGTTGAGCTGAGAGTCTGTGACTGGCCCAAAGCCACCCAGTGAGCTTCCACGGCTGAGTAGTGACTAGAACCTACATGTCCCAACTCTCTGTCCAACACTCTAACCACTACACCTCCCTGACTCTCAAGTTGACATTAGATTCAAAGGAAATGTCCCTTGCAAACATTTTATAGGCAATAATCAGTAGAACCAAAATACTACATCTGAATACCCAGTTAGGTGAGCAATTACTGTCTTCTCAAGTGCATAATATTCTAGATCACATTTCCCCTGCCACTTATCCTCTAGAATGAGATGAGTTCTCACTGAATCACAGGTAGTATTATTTTACTTGTGAAAATTTAATGTGTTTGGTATACAGTTGCTTGAAATCTGATGTTGATAGAAAGTCTTTCCCCCTTTTCACTTTTTCCTAGTTAATTTAATAAACAGTGTGGCAAGTCTGAAAGAAAAGATGCATGAAAAGATATCATGGGAAATAAATCATCTTCATAGTTGTGTTTAGGATTACCTGCATATCTCTGTGTGTACATAGAATCTTTTAACTAAAATCCCAAATTCTGCCGACTGTATAAAATCCCATATGATTGCATCATCATCATGCTTATATCAATTTATATATTTCTTACCATATAAAAATATCTCTAAGCAGTTTACAGGAACAGATTAAAATACATAGTGAGTTGCATAAACTGGTCAAATCTGGATTTAAGAAGGCTTTTGAAACTTGAGTTGTGTTTTCTTGAGCTTTGGGTTTGTACGGAGCCTTGTGAAGTGTATTCTGGAAAAATTAAGCTTGTAAATGCAAGAAGATGAACTGGAAGTTATGGCAAAGACAAGTCAAGCAAAGATGTTCCATCTCCGGACCACCAGAAGTGATATGTAGTCTCTTTCTGGTTTCTAAGTTTTAATCAGAAACAGCCAACACATTTTTCCCATTTTCTCTAAACAGCTGGAGGATTAAACTCAGTTTCAATAAAAACCCAAGAAACTTTGTCAAGTACGCATGTTACTAGAGTCCAATGGGAAGCCACATTCAATGCTACAGGGTTATGTGTGTATAAGATTGTATTGTTTTTTTAAAACAAATAAACCATTAATAAACAATAAGACAATATGAGAATACATTGACTACCATGTCATCAATATGATGGAGGCCAGAAACGTTCCTTCACTTCATATCCATGACTGTAGCTATCTGTACAGTAATTTTTGGCCTTCCTCAGCCTGGTGTTCTCCAGATGTTTTGGAATTCAACTCCTATCAGCTCCAGCCAACATGGCCAATGGTTAGGGATACTGGGAGTGCAGTCCTAAACATCTGTAGGGTACCAGGCTGGGTAAGGCAGCGATATAATGTGGTTACCTACAACAAAATCCAAATTACAGTGCAAGAGACAACCATGTCTACCAATGCACACAAATTGAGGACTTCATCATAAAAATGTAGTTGTGCTGACAAGATAAATGACACCACATATATTGCCATATCTATAGCCTAAGCATCATATGAAGTCCAGATAGCTCAACATCAAGTTCAAATGACAAGTGCATATTTGGGTGTGCGCTATAGTGAAAATGCATACAGCCAGAGAATCAGGTCTGCAAAAATACATTCTTTCATAAAGTACATAGTACTGTGCAAACAGCTAGGTGCTGTGCAAAGATTTTTTAAAAATAAGATAGGCCATGTCCACAGGCTTACTCGCTCATTATTGACTTCTTCCCTGCAACTTCATCCCTAATGTCCTAAGATACAGCAGTCTGCCGTATTCACCCTAGGGATCTGTTTAGGTGCAATTGCACTGAGAATTGTTCAGCAATCCTTTCCAAGGCAAAGTCTGTGATGAAATGCAAATATAACCTGTAGTATTTCATGTTTGGGAAGAAGTAAGTGTTAACAGCAGTCTTGTGTCTGTCAAAATGTCCAGTTCCTTGCTTCTTTGCAGTTCTGTTTAAAAGTTTGCTGTCCCATGAATTCAACATGAGTTTGCATAGGCCAAAGGGTTCCATAGTGAACAAAATGTCGTAAAGACTGCTTGTTCGTGTGTGCTGGGGAAGAGAGATTCCTATTCCTGCCCAGCCTTGCTGCATCTATTCCATGTCACTTGGTTCTTCACAGTCATGATGCATTAAGTGTTGAGAATGGTAGCTACTAGTGAGGTGGTGCCAGCTCACCCTCTTGTGATCATGCAACATCTTCATAGCATGTCTCTGGTGCCACATAGCTGGCTGTGATACATTGCTGCCATAGCGGTTATTGGGCATCCTAGTAAGACTTATGTGGATTTTTAACTGGTTTGTTTCAGCTGAGATAAAAAATCTGGAACTAAAATAAAAACTTGTCTAAACAATTCTGTTTCCCCCTTCGTTGCACAATGGGTATGGGAGATTCAATTTGTAGCCAACTGTCTTAGGGGCCAAAAGCACTGAAGCTATTTCATGCTGATAATGCAAGTAACATCTGTAGGCATTTCCAGTACAGATTGTTGTTTTACCAAGGGCCAACAATGTACAACTCTCTTCTTGTTTCAGGATTCAAAGTGAAGTTATGCACTCGGACTACTGTGAATTTCCATAAGTTCTTGAGGGATTGCTTTATCCTTTGATTCCAAAAGTTATAAAACGCAGTAGCGCAATGGCACTTGTGGACAAACACAAAGTCAAACGACAGCGATTGGACAGAATTTGTGAAGGTAAGCTAATGACGTATTCCTAAGACCCTTAGAAAATATGCCAATCTTGCATTTGTGTTTTGTTTTATGGAAAGCGCTATAGGCCTCATTGAAATACAACATGAAGCAGAAAAATGTGCCCTGGTTATATCTCTGGTTTTTGTAGTTGCGTGTAATTCATATCATTTGTATTTTTCCCACGATGGTTAGCAAGCAATAATAATAAAAAACACTCATGTAATTACTTCGTAAGGTTCTTACTATGGAATTACCCCACATACACATAAAAAATGTTGGTTCAGCCTTTGCAAAAATTTGAAACTCATGAATTGATTTGAAGAAAAAAATGAAGACGAATCTACACCTATGCATTACTTTCTTTTATCCCTTGTTTTTTTAGGACCAGTTAACTTCTGGGCTGTTTTCTCCCCCACTCATGAGAATTGTCATTATTTTGTTTGTTAGCCTGCCTTTCTATGATAGAATTAAACTTGACTGAAAAATACAAATATAAATCAAACTAAATGAAAAACAATCCTAATAATCAAATGTAATAAAGAGCAGTAAAGAAAGAAAAGCATTATTAAAAATCATAAAAGGAACAGCTACCATATGGATTGGATCCAGATTGAGTCATACTAAAATAGACCCATTGATGTACTGCTAGCGTAAGTGACCTCTAGTGGTATGCCAATAGTGTAAGTTGTTGAAACAGGTTTTCTGGGGAAATCCATTGCGGCAACTTAAACTATTGCCAAACCACTGGAGGTCACTTAAGCTAGCAGTAAGTCAATAGTTTAAGCAGAGTAGCAGTGTTGAATAAAGCCCTATGGAATTTGAGTTTATCATGATTTCCTTAAGACACATTGTTTTCAATAAGTCTACTTCAAGTATGACCTAGGGCATGGCTAGACAAGGGGGTGGAGGGTGATGTCCCAGGAGGAAGAGAACATCATGCCCGCCATTTTGGGTTTTTTTTTCCCATTGGAGAAGAGCGCACAAGCGCTCCTGCGCAAAAGGTAGGTCTTTTTTAATTAAAAAATTGTTTTTTCCGCTCACCCCACCCTACCCCCGGTTACTCGCGACGAGCTGGGACAAACGGCGATGCCCAGTCACACGTCTCACGGTCTCGGAATCATCCCGAGACCACAGGAAAAACAAGTAGGGCGATATCCCGGGACAAGGGAGGGATCTTCCCTCCCTGCTCCCGGGATCCCCTGTTTGTCATGTGGACGCACAGGGATGATCCCGGGGCAATCCCCGGGATAAGCCCTCGTCTAGCCATGCCCTAAGAGCATGCAGCACATTGAAGCAAGGAAATGCTAATTGTAATGATATCAATTCACTGGACAACTTAAGTGTGAGTTGTATAGAGGCTAATCCACATGGTGTTGCAGCTTTCAATAGCAGCCCTGTGTTATTTGTAATGTGTAGTTCTTCCCCAAAAATCAAAGGAATGTTTGTGAGAGCCACAAAAGCTGGGTACTTGCACACATAAATAATTCCCATGATGGAAAAGAAGCAGCCTTATGTAACAAGTAATTGTCTTTTGCCTTTACGTTTTACTCTTACTTTACGTTACAATTTATCCCTACAGCCATGGCATCTAGATACTTCTGTTCATTTGTTTTAAATTAAATATGCTGGATGCTCATGGGTCTGATTAGAATTGTGGGGTCATAATACCTTGAATGACACATTTCTCTGTTTTTGGGAGGGAGACTTTGCACAGTCTTGTCTACTTAGGAAGGATTTTTCCCCCTGACTTGAATAATTGAAGTTGAATGGTTCCGTTGGTAGTGAAGCAGTAGTTCTGTTACGTTTTTAAAAAGCTCTGTTCCATGAGGAATATATAAGGATAACTATAATTTCTAAACTGTGCTGCAGCACAATCTTTCATAGGGCAGCTCCTGTTGAATTGGATATATAAAGCAAGTACATTTTTGCATAAAGCCTATGCCATGATGTATTCATTAGCATTTCAGGCACCACAGGTGCTCTTCAAGGGTAGTCATCTATGCATCTATACCTCAGCGTCTTGCTAAAGTTTTGTGGATTTTTTTGCTAGGAGAATAATTCAGTGGAACTCATACTCCTCTCCCCATGCACACACTAACACACCTTTACCCCAGTGCTTCTAAGTTTACCATGAATTATTTAGTCCTCGGTTGAGAGCAAAGCGATGCTCGTGATTGTTTTCCACACACAGGCCCCCTGTGAAAGACATTATTGATACTGATATCCCTTGGGAAGCAGTGTCCCCTATCATACAGGAGTAGATTTCAAACTCCAAGCTGGAAGTGTGTGGTTGGTGGGGGAAATGGGAGGGTGGGTGGGTCTTCGTTTCATCACGTAATGCAGAAAAAAATGTAAAAGCCATATTCCACCTGTCAGTTTAATTAACCCAATCAAAATTGGGTTAATCTTCTCCAGAGAAGAGTGAAAGAATGCTTCCTTTGTAATCCTGAAAAAAATGCTGACAACTGGCAGAATTGTATGACTGAAGAGAGAGAAAGAGAGCGAGCTGTATTTTACCCATCAGAATGCCATAAACGCGCAGGTGTAGGGCTCTATCTCATCTCTAAAACAGACTTTGAACCTGACTTAAAAGGGTTCTATCAGCCAGCTTTAGATTTTTCAAAAGGCACCCTTCTAGTTTGATGTTTGCTATCAGATGTGGTTGCTAAGTGTACAAGAAACTTAGGAGGATCAGAGGACAAGCCTACTAACAGAACATTAGATACAATTGAAGTTTAGATTATTTTCCTCTGAACAATGGATTTTACATGTCTCTCTTCCATCTGTATTTTCCTGGCCAAAATATTTTTCCTAATCTGTAAAGGTGCAGTTTACATAAAACTAGAAATCCATTTGTCGTTTGCCAAGTACATTTGCAATTTTAATTATGCTGAAGGGATTTGCTGCTGTCACACACCACACAACATGATTTCGCAACTACTATTAAAACATTTATGGGAATAACAGATTATGACTAAATGCAATTAAGAGATACTTTAAAAATAATTCTGAAAAATAATTTTGCCTGACTAACGTTCATGGGATTTCAATTCATTTCAAGCTTTTCTGGTGGCTGCTTTTGTTGGATGATGATGAATCCATAATTTTAGAAACATACATTTTTTTTACATGGTTTAATATATCTGGAAGGATGTGTTAAAACATTATGTACAATAATGGTACCTGGGAAGATAATATGGATCTTTTTTTTACTTAGTCGTAACTAGTTGTATGGATTACAAACAGATACTTGTAGTTCACTCCAAATGTAATATGCTGCATATAATGTTCCATATTTGATGTATATACTTGCCACAGAATCATATTACGCCAGACAAAAACAGTTGACAGTATAAGAACTACTACCCAGATAAGATTCAGGGCCTAATACCATGTCTACAGGGGAACTGGAAACATTCCAGGGTCTTGTTACAATGCATTGATGATAAGTCAAAAGTGTGATGAGCAATAACTGGAAAAGCATATAGTGCGGCATTGTAATTTAATGGTCCTTACCCTATTCCCTGTATGTGACATGTGAAAAGGTGTGTGTGTGTGTGTGTGTGTGTGTGTGTGTGTGTGTGTGTGTTGGTATGCATGGGGGAGTGCTGTGGCAACTGGCTCATGGATCATGGAACTGGACCACAAACATGGAATTAAAAAAATGTGAAGCCCTTAGAAACCCATGTACAAACATACCCTTAGTAGCTATGTTGGTACTACAGAATGAGAAACAGAGAGAATGTCAGGTGGATTTATTTTATAGACTGTACTGGAGGCAAACATTAGAGAGAAAACAAATTTGCCCCAAAATATCTGCAATTAGAAGGTGCACACAATATATAAATTATTACAGACATGCAGTCGGCTTAAATTATAGCAAGAAGTCTTAAATCACTTTATCCCACATTGCCCAAGATGGCAAGACATACATATGAAGAAGTCAATGGTACTTGTACCAATTTCTGACAATCAAAAAGGGGGAAAGGATCACCTCCTCATTTGTGTGCTCTGGTGGTTGCAATTTATGGCATTCAACCATTGCTAGTGCTTCTGCCAGCAGAAGCTTAGACTTCAAGCCAGTGCCTGATCCCCTGTAATCATTGCTGGAATTCTCCTGGCTCACCTCTGGCTCCTGAATAGAAAAGAATCCGGCTGGAGCTGGGAAGTAGAACTCTGAAAGCATAGTAGGTAGCTCCAGCAGCATCTCTGCAGATCTCGTTAAAAAGAAGAAGAAGCCTGTTTGCTTTTATAGTGTTTGTGCCTCTTTAGATTCATTAAAATCAAGGACAGATGAATCCTTATAGGATCTAGCCAAATCTTATAGATAAACAGTTCAAGTGAATACTGCTGTTCTGTGTGTGTGGTTAGTAATTCTTGGCCGTTCTCGAATGAATGTTCCCCACAGGCTTAAGTGGACTTTCCTCGGCTTGCAAATGAGATGCTATGTAGGTTCCAAATTAGGCAGATGTGCAGTCATTCCTACCACACTGAGGAATGTCATTCTTTTCTCCAAACCATGCACATCTTGCTCTCTTGTCTTACATTACCCAAAGCTGGGGCACGGGGGAATCTATATGACAAGATTTAGAATGTGAGATAGACATGAAACAAGCTGTGCAGATAAACATCTTGTACATTGCATTTAGTGAAGTGTAAAACAAGCGAATGAAGCCCCAACAGCTCACTCAGCGTTACCAACATGACAGACTTTTGTAACAGAGGCAGCAACTAAGAGGGAATATTGTTTGGTTTAGTATTTTTGTCTGCCAATGCATGATTCCAAAATGTAGGTCTGTCTTAATGTTTATGGACTTGGTTTTCATGTTTCATCTTGAAGAGTCTAAACAGATCCTGGGGAATATTTAAATGCTGTTTGAACTCCATATATGAGTAGTCTCTGTTTGGAGTCTTGCTGAAATGTTTTTTGAAATGAATTTCCTGTTTAATGGCCAAATTGAATCCAAAGTCTCGTTATTTCCCACAAGGTACTTCCATATAGCAGTGTGGATTAAATGGTTCAGCACCGAATACTACATATCATGAATAAGTGGGCTGTAGTAGCTTATTTGCATATTTTGCATATAGTTAAGCTTATGAATAATTTTAGAATGAGTCCAACAGCTTCTAGTTGCACTTAATATGAGATGCTTTAAGGTTTCTTCCCTAGTATTGTCTGTCAAAATATGTTGTGTAAGCAATTCACTTCCCCCCCCACCCCTTTAACAGATTTTTTTTCATGACAGAAAAAAGGTGGGTTAAGCAGTGGGAAAACATGGAAGGGACTAGGTGGATGATGGTGTTATATGGACCTAAGCAAAATTTCATAATGAGACTGGGCAATTGCATGATAAAAAATCTAGCCTGGAAGCATCCTAGTTCTGTAGATAGCTAAATTCAAAATTGTAAATCCTTGAATGAACTCTTCAAATAGATGTCGTTAGGCTTAGAAATAATTAAATTTGAAACCCCAGGACAGATTTTGGGTGGGTTTTTTATTATTGTGTTCTTGCTCTTAAGCCATTTTATTGTTTAAAAATACATCTCTATAATCGGTAGAGCCACTACCCAGTCTAGTTAAGCAAAATGAAAGTTGATACTCTGTGTGTCTTTGAACAGTTCTATAGAGTGGATGCAACTCTGTAGAGGCACTAACCCTGATCTTTCTTCAGAAGTTCAATAACTTACAAATATAATGGGGGGGCATAAACCTGCTGCAAGAGAAAATGACTGTCTTCTTCTTTCAAAACAAAGAACAAACAAAAGCTGATCATTCTAGGGCTATGAAGGAGTGCACATGCTATTCAAAGTAACATAAGTTTTTTTTTTTAAATAAGAAAATGTTAATGAAATAGCTGTAGCACGGGTGCGAGTCTATGTCCTGTATGCCTACTCTAGCCCACAAAGCCTCCTTGATTTCCTCCAAGCTCCATAACCTGGAGGACACCCTGGGGTTATCTCTGATCTCACTGATGACATTCAGCCCGTGGAGGGCAATTTGCCACCACCACCACCAGTGATTAGTTCTGCATCCCTTGCACATAGACTTGCATTTTTTTTCTTTTAAAGTTGTAGAACCAAACCTATAGGAAAGAATGGGCTAATCACCCGTTACTTCATATATATATTCTATTTAAATTTTTAAAACTGTTGCAAAATTTTTCTATGAATTTTGTGTTTCATGCCAACTTCTAAAAATGGCACGAAAATAGAAAATTTAGATTTATTAGGTATTTTTCTTCACTTTGGATAGGTATTCAGCTAAACAAGATCCCATAAAACTTTCTGTGGTTCAAGACAGACTTTTTGTTGAGGCCATTTCTCAAGACAAAGGAAGCACATGGTGTCTCAATGACTTCTGGAACAATTGGAACAAAGAGAAAAGGATCGCCCCTTCTATGAATGTTCCTAGGGATTAAGAACTCCTCTAGCCAGTGAACTAGAAAATTAAAAATCCAGCCACTGAGGGAGAGGATGGAATCCCACCAATCATATAAGAATATGCAAATGTAAGGGCTATCTTATCTGTCTACATGACCTTACCTCAATATATGACCTGTAAATCCAGATCTGACTCCCTGGGTGATATAAGATTCCTCAACAGCACACACACATCCCAGAATACAAATAGTTAACAATGGGATTGACAGATGAAGTTTGTAGCCTGTAGGAAAGATGGCACTTATTTGTCCAATCTGAAACCTTTAAAAATCTGTCCAATTTTGTCAAACATCCCTCTTAGACATTACATTAAACGTAGGGGTTCAAGAAGTGATTGCAAAATGTATATTCTTACAATTTGTTTGATAGGATAATACTTTTTTCCTGTGAGCCTAGCGTCTCATGCATGTTTTAAGAACTTTAATGGAGGTACCCAGGGACTTGCACAAAAATGGAGAGTCAATTTTATAGTGTTGCTTAGCATACAAGCAGTATTGCACACTTCCCAGGCACAATTTCTTGCATACAGCACGTTTACCTGTGGATTTCAATTTAACGTAGGGGTAGGCAAGTTGTGGCCAAGCACATATTGTTGGACTGCAACTCCCATCAGCACTAGCCAGCATGGCTAATGGTGAGGGATGATGGCAGCTGAAATCCAACAGTATCTAGAAGGCTACAGGGTGCACACCCTTTATTTAATGTGATAAATAAATATTGCAATGTGACTAAAGTTAAGCAAAGAGCAGTGGTCTTCAACTGATCCAGACCCAAGACCCATCTCGGACCCATCTTGGAAACGCAGTGCCAGAAATGCCTTACTAAAGGATGCTACTGATAACTCATGTAGATAGCGCTCAAGTCCATGAGTTAATTTTAAAAGATGCAGGTGTGGAGAAAATGATGATTTTTTAATTGCTTCTAGATCATGTTGGGAGTAAAACTCGCCCACTTTGTTTTTTCTGTGTCTCTGAATCTGATCCCAGGGCCATTCTTTGAGAACCTGAGGTATTAAGTCAAAAGCTAACATTTGCTGTTCACAGTTCGCTACCCAGGTGGTCTGTAGGTGACATTTTGACTGTTCTAAAAAACATTTTTAGGTACCCTAAAATCATCCATATTAAGAAGTTTAAAATAGAATATAAACATAGCTACAAAAATATAAAACTGTACTGGCATAGTCCTGGTCTCAGCTCTAATATTGCCTGCTGGAGTAGAAGAGGGTAAGCCAAGCAGTCTTTTAAGAAATTTATTTTGGGTGATTTCCAAATGGGTTATTTTGGTCAAACCCCAAATCTCTCCCCCATAGGTCAGCTGTGGGAGCACTTTGCCTCTAAAAACTCTCAAGTAGGGACAATCATGTTACCCCCTTTAGTTCTGGTAAAGCACAAAACTGCTTGCGAGGATCTTAATGCCTTCAAAACAAAGGACATCATATGTTGGGACCAATTACCCTTGTCGGTAAACCAAACCCAAGGTGATTAAAATGCCTCACTTGCTCTATTATTTGTCCAGCGAGGTACCATTTATGCTTTGGAGGGTGGCAACATGACAGCAACAGCTTTGCCGCAACCTGTCTGGACTGATCTCGCGACTCACTTTTGGGTCATGACCCACTGGTTGAAGACCGCTGCTTTAGAGGATTCCCTTTCATCCTTCCAACTATCAGTGCCCATGTAGCAAAGCTGAAAAAGTGAGCTTTGAGGTACACAGCCCTTTCCACCATATCAGCTCCAGCATAATTTTTAGCTTAGTTGTGATGAGCCTCTTTTGGAAGATGGCAGCACAGTTTCCCATTTGAATGCAGTAGATTCAGGGAGGAATAGCTGTGATGCTGTTTCCCCTCCTTTAAAAAAAAACACTTATTGATTGAGGAGTCCAACACTGCAAGAAATTAAAACAAAAATATATCAATCAGGAACCAAAGAACCATGTGAATCAAACGGTCTCAGGACCTTCCTTCTCCCCACCCCCAGGCCAATAGCAGATCCTCATACCACGTGCAAAGCTGCTTTTGAAACAAAGGGAACGACATGGGGCAGGATGGGGGAAGCAGCTGTTCAAGGGGAGAGGGAGGCCGGGGTTCCACTGGGCATGCTCAAGCCACTTGCATAAGCCCTAAGGAGTTGTTTAGATCCAAGCCATAATAAAATGAAAGGAAACAACAAAAAGGATTGTTAGTGGTTGGGGACAGGAACAAAATAAAGGAGGCTATTCTTTTTTAAAAATGGGTGAGTGCCCTTGTGCTGGAGCTGTATAGCAGGACAAAGACTGTGTTTAAAACCCTTTTAAAGATAAAACATTCAAAAACAGGGATAGAAGAGTTTATGCTGGTTGTCATTCTTGTAAAGGGCAATATTCAGTAGGATATGTTAAGCCATGTTCCACATAGCTCAGGCATAAAACCAACAGCTCAGCTGAATTCTGGCCTGATGCCTGAGCTAGGACCCATAGATCTGACCCAATAAACTACTGTCAGACTCGTTTTTAAGTTAGTTGCCATTCAAATATTTTCTAGTGTAAGAATAATCTAACAGAGGGCCATTTTTAAGTATGTTGTGTTTGCATATAAAATTCTTAATGTGTAGTAAAAAGGATTTGTACTATTTACGCCAGTAAAAAATAATACTTTTTTTTTTTAGGGATTACTAAAACATCCTGTCTGTATTTGGGTCAGAAATATAGCCCAGAGGCATTTGTATGATAGATGCATTAGACTGCATTAGTGACTTAGCTATCATAATAGCACGATACACCATCATGTGACGGCTGAGGCTTCAGACATTTTATTGTGGATTAGCCCTAAAAACACACAAGCCGACCTAACAACAACCAAACAGTGACTGTTACTATGCTGTTTTTCTTCATCAAGATCGTAACCTGACATTTGCATATATATATATCTGTACTTTTTGCAGAGAAAGGAAGCATAAATACCTCAATGCTTTCTCTAGTTATGTTCAATTCTAATAGATAGAATAGTAAACATGCTAGTATATATATATATATGCTAATATATCAGTTATTGTGACAAGAAGGATTCATGGTAGTCTGGCTACTGCCACTCAATATCTGTGGACTTTGTGTTTAAAGTGGTGTGGGTTTTTTTTTTTTTTTTTTGGTTTTTTTGCAGTCTTTTGAATAACCAAGTGTAGCAATGGCTACTAGGTTGTCAAAGAATAAATACCTCTATCTAAATCCCTCCACCTCTCTGCGATGAGAATGTATAATCCGCATTAACATTGAGATGGTGCAAAATATAATTAATAGTTGTGACTACTTTACATGGATTGTGTGTGGATGTGTGCAAATAGTGTACCGAGAAACAAAAGGTAAAGGCTGTTCTCCTCTTTGGGCTTTGTAAACCAAGCCTTTCCAGCCTTTGATCCTCCCTTTTCAGTGGCTTCTTCTCAGGTCTTAAAATTATAAATTCCAGATTACACCTCTGCAATTTTCTTTCCTGGGATGATGAAAGGATTTGAGAATTATGGTAATAATACAAAGAATCTTTTTAGAGAATAATTAGTGGAGCTAGTTTGAAACTGGCCTCTCTTCTTCCATGGCTCTGATGCCCCAGTATTTTTTTAAAAAATCTAGTGTTCATAAAGTGTTGCACAGATGTGTGTGTGTGTGTGTGTGTGTGTGTGTGTGTGTTTAAATTATTTTAGATACTTGTATATTTTGCTTCTTGGGGCCAGCATGACTACTCCCATTTAATATGTCCTTAGCCGTGTGTGGTGGATTAGCATTTCATCAGGATGGATTAAGATTGAATTGACATTGAAGCTCCCTTACCCTCCCCCACCCCACCTAACCCTTGGTAGAGGTTTATACCAAGGGAGAGGGGAGGTATAATTTTAAAGAAATCCTCTGTTGTGCATAGGAAACATAGTGGTTTTTGTTGTTATTGTTGTTGTTAAAAAAAAACATTGCAGTAGCTGTGATCTGAGCAGAAATGTATACTGTGGTGTTTGTCTGGGCTGGTGCAGTAGGCTGCATCAGGCTAAAATGATGTCACATGGAACAAAAGCTTTAGGGGTTTTATTTAGCCTTTAATCCTCACACACTGTTTGACTAGTTGTCCATGTGAGCATGTCATCCCAAGCAGGAAGGGATAAACCATCTGGATTAAGTACAGCAACCCTTTTCCGTGTCTGAATTGTACAGAAAAGACCTTTCCGTTCTACAGTTTTTGGAGCCAGGCTGAGTTTCCTCTAGGTCTTTGCTGTGTTTTGTCGACTAAAGTTTCGAAGAATTAATAATTCAGGCAGCACTTTGAAATAGTAAACCACCTGTTGGGCTGTTTCCTGAAGCTACAGAAGGATTCAAATACAGTGCATTTTTTGTTTTGTTTTTTGTTCTATGCGTGTAACCGAAGATTTAACAGGAGAGCTTGCTTGTACTTTATTTAAGCTGAATAGTACTGTGTTCCAATGCCAATTCCAAGCAAACATATTGGTCGCTCTCAGAGCTGGGATGCGGCAGGATGGTATGAAGGCAACTGGGAGAATGAAAATGCATTTGAATACCAGAGACCTCCAGGGAGAAGGAATTCTCTAACATACGGTGGTGAGGGAGTTTGGTATGAGCAGCCAGCCCATAGACCACATGATATCATCTTGCAGGGAGGTGCTGAACTGAAGCAAGAACCATATCCCTACCAGGAGCCAGTTTTTAACCAAGGTCCTATACGGAAAGGTTCTGTTCCTGATTTTGCTTACTACGACAGGCAGCCTGCAATGTCTGCACGAAGTTCCTTGCCGCCTCAGGATTACTACAGTGACCCATCCTTAGCTGCTAGATCACCTAAAGACCCACGCTACTACAGAGACCACATGATTAATAGACCATTACCGAATTATGGCATGCCAAGTGCCAGATTGGCTTGGGACCAGATGCAAGGACGATCACCTGCCCCACTTGAAGCAAGCCGCTTGTATAGAGATCCTATGACTAAAATGATCCCTGAGGCACACAGGGTTCGAAACCGAGATCCTTCTCCAGCAAGGTATGGTGGCGAACCTCAAATGCCTAGATATGGAACCGAACCTCCAACATTTTCCAACCGGCAAGTGTATAATGATGCAGTGGACAGATCTATAGATTCTGCAGCCAGTAGACAAGTTACTCCAACATGTTTGGTAGTTGATCCAAATTCAAGTGCAGCTCCTGATGGAAGTATAGCTACTCCTGTAAACCGTGGTTATGGACCAGTCAGGGAAAATGTCAGTGCAAAAGTTCCTTATGATGGCTATGAAACAGCTACAACTCCCTCCCATGCTCAGATGTCCACATCTTTTCCAGGACAGGACATTAAAAGGAATGTGGATCCAGAGTTTTTAGCACTTATGCGTTCCGAAGGAGTATCTGAAAGCACACTCAATGCTTTGCTACAGCAAGGATTTGATTCTCCGAGCCTGCTGGCAATGATGGAAGACAACGACATAAAATCAGTTGCTCCAAATCTAGGGCAGGCAAGGGTGCTTTCTCGAATTGCCCATACCTACAAAGCAGAAATGCAGTTGCAGAGGCAGGATAGGAAGAACACCATCATCCGTCCCAGGCACAGATCTAACAGCTTTAGTCACCGAAGTGAATTGCTCCAGAATGAGTATGGGATGCATCCTGCCACCAGCCCTATGGCAGATGGTGTGGCAATGCATCAGCCATCAGCCGCTTCTATGCAGCCAGTGTCCCCAAGAGTTGCAGAATTAACTCGTCGTCCATCTAGTGCTCCAACACAACACCTTCTGGAAACAGCAACTTACCCTGCGACTGGGTTATCTCATCAAGTCACTCCTTTCCTTCCCAATTCTGGATACAGTGGTTCTGCCCCATGCAATATGCACACTCGGCAAGCAACTGGCTATTCTGCTCCGGCTGGAATATCTATGAACGCACTACAAACCAACCCACATCCAAGTCCCAAAACTGCGTATTCAACCACATACACAGTACCCATGGAGCTGATGAAGAGAGATAGAAATCCTCCATTGTCTCCAATGCACAGCCCTCATAACAGCCCTCAACTCCTTCGAAAGCAAGGGGCCCAAATAGAACCCAACCTGGTGCCAGCAGGACCAAGTTTTCCAATGCAGCATTCTCCATATCAGAAACTCACAAGGCGTACAGGGCCGCCAGTCATTGTCTCCACCATGGCATCGCCTGAGCCAAGTAATTATTTTAAATTATATTACTTTGTAGAGTTCTTTAGTATTGCTAGATTCATGTTGTTGTTGTTGTTGTTTAAAAACATCAGTGTTCTAATAACCTTAGAAATAACTTACTAAATATATAGTCCCACATATCAACATGTGGAGACATTAATCTACCCTATATTTATTCAATCACTTCAGAGCTGGGATTCACCATGTGCTATAATTGGGTTTTGGGGTTTACAGCAAATAAAAGTGGCCAATATGCCCAATCATCATTCGACAATGAATCTTGCAATTTCTGTTATTTGCAAGGTACATAAGATTAGATACTATATACTTTCTAGGCAATTAGGCTGAAAGTGTTTCATTTCAAGACTGACTTCTCCCAATTGTTATCAGCACAAATGTGTTTCCCCAAGGAAATGGTTGGTATTTCCTTGATGAAATTTATCAAGCAACTAATGATGTGATCCTGGATCCGCCTAACTTGGGCAGTAATTGTTATTCCTTTTGGACAGTGTCCTTTTTTTAATAGGGTGTCCCAAATAAAATGCTGTGCTGTTGATTTCCTGTTGGAAATACTTATGAATATAGAAGCTGTTAACAAAAGAAGTCTGCATTTTCTGCTAAAGCCAATCATTAACCACTAGAGTGATAAATATGTGGGATTGTTTCTCCTGAAATTCCTTTCCTTGTTGCTGCTTTTACTCTGAAAACATAAGCTGATAAGTTTCTAAAGTTCACAAAGCTAAGCAAATATGAGCCTAAGTAATTCATTTTGCAACAAAAGGGACCATTGGCACATTCAAATAAACCCCAATGATGAAAACAGTCACTGAAACTGTAGAAATTGCCTTATGTTAGCAAATGTACAAGTTGACCACCTCCACTATAGCATAATCCCAAAATAGATAGTTGTGACTAGGTCTGCAATACTTTGTCCACTTACTTGGGAGTAAATCCCATTGAATTAAGTCAGATTTACTACTAAGTAAATATTGCTAGGATTGAGCTGCATGTCTCATTGAAAAGGCACAATAGAGCACGTTTACATCCCATTGATTTCAGTAGGAGAATGAAGTGTGTGCTTAACTTCCTTCAATTTAAAAGGATTGTCAAGTGCTTACCTTTGGCTAGATTGTGCCTGAAGGTATACCATTTATAAACACAAAAATGCTTCAGAGTACAGTGTTATTTTAAATGGAGAAACGATAAAAGTTACCAAAATTCAGAGCTCATTTCATTTTCCCATTTTAAACATAGCTTGCTCTTGAGTAGGTTTTGTGATGTCTGAAATAAAGACATGCATACCTTAAATAGATGAGAACTCTGTATGTATTGATATAATAGAGTATGTTTTTTTTTAAAAAAAATCCTTTTGAAAAAGTCAAGGGTAGTGAAAAAGCATGGGTTGTGAGATACAATGCTGTATTATTAATTGAAAATGTTTATTTTACTAAACTATGATCCTGTTGATTGTTTTAGTAATGTTGGAAGAAAGAGTACTTATGACTTGGTTGAGGTGGGTCTAACTACATAGGTGTCGACTCTTAGACGTAGGCTCAGGGTTTAAATGGTTTTTGAGAAGACCATCATTTAGTCCTATCTATCAACCAGTGCCTCTTGAATTCATTTTTGGGGCCAAACTAAACATTTTGTCTAGCACGAATGGTGGAGTCATGAATGCTAGTTTTCTTTACCTCCCTGTAAGCATAAGCAGCCCTAATTTGGATCAGTGCCATGGTGCTCTGGAAGTGGGGGGAGAACCTTTCCCCTACCCCCTTTTCACACAATTCCAACCCTCCCCACGGGAGTGGAGAGAGAGAGACTC
This sequence comes from Elgaria multicarinata webbii, assembly GCF_023053635.1. Classification (NCBI taxonomy): domain Eukaryota; kingdom Metazoa; phylum Chordata; class Lepidosauria; order Squamata; family Anguidae; genus Elgaria; species Elgaria multicarinata. Next base: position 74,167,869 of record NC_086178.1, on the reverse strand, counting down.
TCCATTGGAGTCAATGGAAGGTGGAAATAGCCTGCTTCCACATGAGGTTGTTATTGTGCAGTTGGCACTGCCTCATTCATGGAATGTTACTGGCGGTAACATTCCCAGGTTTCGAACTGCTTCCTCCTCTCTTTTTTTTTTTTTTCCTTTTCACCAAACAAAACAAAAACTGTTAAGGAAGATAAGACTGAATAGCCTCACAATGCCTTCTAATTGATAGCACTAGGAGCCTCTGCCTGGAAACACTGCCAAGTGCAGTCCGGCTGTCACTAGCAGCTTTTAGGAGCTTTGTGAATTCAGACAATTTTCAGTAGCGTTCATATATTCTTAGGGCAGATATTCATTCCAAATATGGTAGAAATGGTTCTCAACACACATTCTTTGCCCCCTGAGAACAAATGCCTCAGAATGCAGATAATACACGCTACATTTGCACAGCATTTTAGAATATCTGACTGCCTTCACCTTTTATTCTTTCCATCACTCTTTTTATTATTTAAACTTTGTAATGTATATTGGGGGATTGGGAGGGAATCTATAGCTGGTTTCCCTTTTAAAATATTAGTCGATTATAAGACAATACCGAAAGGCTTGTTGGGAAGTGGAGCCGCCTCTTCTTCTAGTCAAACGTTCTTTCCCTACAACCAATTCATTTGCATGAGGATGACATTTGTTGCTCCAGTAATTTCATCTGATAATGGCCAGCTTGCAAAGCGGATCTGAAAACATATTCCTTAATTATGTGTTGCTAAGCAACGAGAGGGTTTGGTCATAATCACAGAAAGATTATCTTTCTATTGAAGTCACTGAAAAGGTTTAGCTGAAGTAGGACCTTCAGCTAAAATTGCCTCTATTCTTGTTTTGTTTTGCTTCCCCCCCCTTCCCCCAGACAATGAAGGATGGTATTTCCCTCCCTTCTTCTTAAAATGCATATTTAACTAGGAGTCAAGGTAAGATCCATTGTAAATAGAAACATGGGTGAAATGAGAGTTCTGGATAACTTAATTATGAAGAAATGTATGGCTTTATGAAAAACCATTTTCAACCAATATAGTCAAACCCTAATTTGACGTACGTATAATGTATGTCATTTCAAATGACATAGTTGGGATGTAAAATTGGACAAAGGTAAAACATTCATAGTTTATGTCAAATTTCCTGACGCAGTAGGATGAATTCCAGTGAAATATTTTGAATTCACCTTGAATTTTTTTATTTTATTTTATTTTTTTGGTATTAAAAAAAAAGATACTTGAACAGTGTAAATGTTAGCTGCTTAGGCTGTAATCCTACACACACTTACTAAGCCCCACTGAATTCAGAGGGAGATTCTTCCAAGTAAATATGCATCGGATTGCTCTAATCAATTAAATTTCAGTGTCCCCCCCCTTTTTGGCTGCCTTGTTATGACATAAATAATTATTAATTTATTTTGTGTATGTTTATACTACATAATATGTAATATATAAATGATCTATTTTTAGCTACATAAAGTTATTTAAAATAACACTTTTAATTGGTAGCCCGCATTACACTTAAACTGCAATCCTAAACACACTTACCAGGGTGTAAGCCACATTGAACACAATGAGACTTACTTCTGAGTAACCATGCATAGCATTGCACTGGTAATATATAATGTTTTGGATCCAGAGTTGCCCTTCTGCAAACAGAAGGACTCTCATTTGCAGGATGGATTGAGATTCAGGAGAGGCTCCCACTGGAGGAATAGGGGGAGGAAATTTCTGCCAGTTCCATCTTCCCCTGCAGCCATCTACGCTTCTTCCCATACTATTCCAGAGGAACTGCCTATCCTCCATTGCAGATTTTCCAGCGGTTATAGGGAGCTACAGGAGGAAGAGGACAGGGCAAAAATCCCCTTCCCCACTTCCTCCATAGGAAGTATTCCAAAAGTAGACTTCTGCTAATGGGAACTCTGGATCTCACCCATTCCTTTAATTTTGCTTAAAAGAGCTTCAGCTATTTGGCAGTATAAAAAGGTAATAAATAAATGTACTACATAAAATAATGTTTTTTAAAATCCATTTAGTAAGTTTAGAACTCTATTCAAATTTCTCTTTACTATTTGCTTTTCAGTTATGGCAACGCATTTATTAAAGCTCAATAGTATTTATTTCACAGGAAGTTGTTGTTGTTCTGAACAGGAAGTCAACAGATGATGGGGAGTAGGGAGGGAAAGGAGGTTAACAAGGCATGTATGGGAGCAAATGCACGGACTTCACGGCAGGTATCCAAAAAGAAAGCCCTTTTTGACTGAAGGAGAGAAACCAACTCAAAATTGTGGTGTGTGTTTGTTTTTCATTTCTGCCATTGCTTGGTCCATCCGCTTTATTTAGATACCTGGCTGTGTCCAAAGACAGAATGGCTACAGTAATAGTCTTTGCTGTTGAGTTTTTTTTAAAGGAATATGGGACTTTTTTGTTTTTTAATTTGTGCTATAGGATGGTGATGGTGATGATGATGAGAGCTGGTGTAGCATAATGGCTTTGAGAGTGGCTACAAATATCATAGGTTTTAATCTTGTTTCTGCCGTGAACTCATTTAGGTGGCCTTCAGCAATCTACTCTTTCTTTTTCTCAATCCCCATGCCCATTCTGCAAAATGGAGGATAACAATATTGATTTATCTGACATTGTAAGGATTACAACAAGGTAGTGCATGTGCTGCACTCTGACTTCTTGTAAGTGCTATATTACAGTAAGTGCTATATTATTAAGTTAAGTATTATTAATTATAATTCATTAATGTTATTGTTCATTACTTTTGTTCATTGCATCAGGTGTTACTATTAACAAGAATGTGACAAATAAGTTTGAGAAATAATTAAAATGAACTTGTCCCCATATCCAGTGCCATAATTTTTCATAGAATGAAACAGTTTCTTAACTTGACTGTCAGTTAATTTGCCAGGATTGGGAGACTCAGTTCTCTATCTACAAAATTATACTGTAAAGAATGGGAATCTAGCAGTGGTTATGTGAAGGAAAGTATTGTAAGGTGTGTTGCTTGTTTCAAATGCTTTGTAAACAAGTTGTTGTTGTTTAATATAATGTCTCAAGTTGGCAAAGGGTTGTAAGAGTTTTTTTTGTGGGGAGGGGTTAACCAGAATGAGACATGATTGCTTGTGGTAGAGAACATGAACACTGCCTTAGGAAAATTAAGACATTTTGTACTCTGTACAAATAATAAGTAGATTTTAAAAACAGACTTTAAAAAAAATGAGGTGAGGAGATCACCTTGGGTGAAGAAATTGGCTTCATATCAATGTAGCTCTGAAAAATCCCTGATCCATTACAAATCTTTCCCTGTTAGTCCTCCAGTGTCTCCATCCTTAACAGCTGTTGAATTCTCTCTTCCCTAAATCCTGGTGGAGAGTCTCCACAGTCCCTGCCTTTCTATAAATTTACTGTACCTTCCAGCTGCAACAATCTGGGATGAGGTATGAAGAGGATGAACTACTCCTTGGATTTTCATTTAGCCCCAGAGCTTTTCAAACAGAATGTTGCCAGTGCAAAATGTCCTGAAAATTTTAGTTTTCCAGGGCTGCTGAGCCCTTACTAAGGGCCCATCAGTCCTGGCAAATCACAGTTCTCAGAGATCTCTGCATCAGGAGCTTTCTGCTAGTGGTTTGTCAGGCATAATGAAGGCTGAGGAACAGCCTTCACATCTCTGTCACATTGCTGCTGCTGGAAGGTGAGTTTTGAGGAAAGAGATGGCCAGATCAGAACAACCAAGCTTATTTATGAGTTTGATTGAAATCCAAAGGGATTTTGGCTCATAGCATAAAACGCTTACTATTTCCAAACTGGGAGAGGGTCATTTTTGAACCCTCCATTCTGAAACTCTACAACATCACTAATAAAGACTGACTGAATCTTGACTCCTTTGCCAAGTAATTCTCTCTGAAAATGTTAAAGATTAACCTTGCTAACCCAGCATTGACAACATTTAAATGCCTTTCATACCAAGCTTATAACTGCCATAGTTTCAAACTTTGGTTAGAAAAACCCGTTGAAAGCATAAAAAACTGGAATGGTCATGAATTTAGACTTTAAAAACATTTCTTTAAGCTATGAGAATCGTGAAGTTGCAATAGTTAGCAATCCCAGCCGTGGGACATAAATGTATAGATCTTGAGCCTTGTTCAGGAGTTTCTTTGGCACCACAATTTGATCCTAGTTTGTTTTAACTAACTAGAGTTAGAATACATCACAGTTCTCCAAGTTTGTATGTAACAGAAAACTGAAGATTAGTCAAAAGTGAAAGCAGAAGCTATCATTCTTCTCTCACATGCAAAGGATGAAAAGAAAGGATAGAGAGCCCTTGAGCTCACTGCAGTTTGGTCTTTATCACCTAAACCATGGGTGTTGATCATTGACTGAACCAGATCTAACTGTTGCAACCAAGTCAGACCATATTTAGATGATAGTGACCTCATTTGGATGTCAAGCTATTTATTTATTTATTATTTATTTATTTATTTATTACATTTTTATACCGCCCAATAGCCGAAGCTCTCTGGGCGGTTCACAAAAATTAAACAGTTAAAATTAAAAAATTAAAAGCTAAACAGTGGTTTAGCGATATGTGAACAAGCCTAGCCTCCTCCCCCACTACTCCTGTACAGCTGAGAGGAGGAGTCCCTTCTTCTCCTTTTTTGTGTGAAGCTCCCCCATCCCTGCCATAAATGCTGTCTTTTGTGGTCTTTAACCGTGGTGTAGCATTATGTCTATAGTGCTACTAACCAAGGTTATTGTATGAAAGCCAACTTCAACCTCTTCTTTTAAACACTGATGGGAAGCTAACCATAATTAGTATTGATCATTATTAGTCTCAATGTAGACATAACAAGATGCCATGGTAAACTTTTCAAAGCGAAGGCAGGACACAATTTGCACCGAAGAAGAAAGAGTGAGGCAACCCATGGCTTTACCATATTTACGAGACCGGCAGCTTTATGTCTACATTATGCTTTTGAATCTTATTTAATTTGCACATAGTCCTAACAGACAATAACCACTAGCTATGTCCTGAAGCAGAAAAATGAGTAATGACAGTACAGGTTTCTAAATAAAAATAATTCAATGCAAATGGCTTTTTACCACTTAAGGTGTCCAAATGCTGCTCACATTGTGAACAAAAAGCATGTACAATTTCATCTTTATAAATCACATGCAATTTTAGAAACAAACAGAATTGTCAACTTCTTGAATTATTTATTTCATCTTCAAGCCACAAAACTGCTTCACAAATTTTAATAAATACCAATATATACAGTGTCTATGTAATATAGGAAGACTACCGAAATAGTAAGATATGTCTTTTGTCATGGGATATTGGACTTCTCCAGCTGTGGAGTTTTATCAGTGATAGATGAGGATGTAAATAGGATGTTGATGAAAGCTGATGAATTATACTGCTGATTTGTGATTAAATCATGGAAGTGGAAGGTTGGCTCCCATCCTGCTTTGTTCTGAGGTAAACATATCTTATTCTTCATACTGTTCCATTCTCTCTCTCACTCACACACACACACACAGCTTGCACATATATATATCCCAGTCAGCTGTCCATCATTACACTTGCACTTCCACTCACTCTTCCATTCATACATAGAATAAGCCACTCTTGGCTTTAATCAGCCTATATCCCATACATACGTGCTCACACATCACTCTGCTCAGTCTCACTCACATGATTCCTTACCTCACTTGTATATAACTTTATAGTTGGGTGTTCCATTCTTGGGCTGCCTATATTTGGGGGGGGGGTCAAAAATGAGTATTCTCAGTAGTGTCCTTGGCCACGAAGTCTTGAGTTTCTGAATATTTTATCTTAAGAGCAACTTCTTAATCAAAATTACTTTTTCTGCAAGTGGGTTTGGTGCAGAGCTGTATAAAACCTGGGAAATTATTGCATATGTTCTCCATGAAATGGCAGATTCATAAAAGTATGAAACAATGGTGTCATTCTGTAAGAAAATCAGAGTTCATTGTGTTGATGAGTTCCCAGGTAAGTGAGTATAGGATTGGAGCCTATATCTATTTGTAGGATCCTCTACTTGAGTAATGGTACTGAATTTGAAGAATTATAAAGTAATTTGAGTGATTCATGGCATTTTTTAAATGAAAAATTTAGTTATGCAAGGGTATTGCTTTTCTGATACTCTGGGTGCCTTTGACCAATGCACATGCCTGGCTAATACATTAATTCCATATTTCTAAGTTGTTTGTTAAAAGATAGTGTATTGTGACAGTTTGTTTCAGAAAATGCAGCAATCAACATTGATTTCTGGTGTAAACATGGATGGAACTATAGATGTAGATATATTGCTTTCTTTCAAATAATGTCTTGCCATGGCATAATTGTTCATAGTAGTATATGTGGGAACAGTCTTATTTGTTTGGTTTCAGCTTTCATATATGAATATTCTTAGGTTATTCTAATTATTATTATAGCTAACATGTTAAAATGCTTTTGCAACATTGAGCTTGCCTAGTAGCTTACTACTAATGGTGTTGTCTATGTTGACTAGTTTGACATACTGATTTTACTACAGTACACAACTGAAACTAAATTCCATTGATGGGATTCAAAGACATGTTTATTGGTCTCTTTGGGCAAATGAGTGGTTCACTAGTCTCAGTACAACCAACATGGAGGTCCTTATTGGAGTATTTGTGTAGGCATCTATAAGTTGTTTGTTTGTTTTTCTAAAGTTCCCTTTTACCACTCCCCAAAACTTGCATTATTGGGCTTCAAATGGTGTGGAGATCTTTAAAATCTGAAACGACGTCGATATCGGTAAGATAAGCCCATGCTGGCTAAAGGACGCTCCAGGACTTTTGCCATATGTATGAATGCTAGGACAAGTCATTTCATACTATAACTGTTCAGAGTTGATCTGGAAATACATTTTATGAATTCCAAAATTAGTAATATTAATTTCCAATATTGATTGTTGTGAAATTAAGACAACTAGAGGATCTGGACCAATGACTGAAAAAGGATATGATGTTTTGGAGGCAGTGGGTAGAACTTATCCCAGGAAGAAAATACCCAAGTTCACAACATGGCAAGCACAATTGTAGCTTTGGTTAAAGAGCCACTAGCTGTTTCTTCATTGATTCTCATTGCTATTTCTTGAATGACTTATAGGAAGAAGTATACATCTTATATTTGGGAGTATTTTTAGTTTAAGGCTCTCAAGCAGGCATTCTGTTTTCATTGTTAGTTGCATTCTTGATCCCATTCATTTGAAGAAGAAGAAAGGGAATGGATTAATATATTAGTGTCCCTAACAAATGTATGTTTTTGTTAATCAACATTGTCATACCATTCCTTTGCAACACCCTTATTTGCACTTTAAGTCCTATCCTGTGGTCTGTACCTTGTGCCAGACTATGGATATATCAGTGACCAGGAATGTTACATTTTTTTTCTGTTAGTAAGTAACATACAGGACTTAATGTGGCAGATAGAAAAACATGAAGCTACCAAGTTGGACCATTGGTTCACCTAACTCAGCATTATCTATACTGATTGGCAGCACCTATTTAGGGTTTCTGACAGGAGCCCTTCAAAGCTCTACTAGGAGATCACAGATGGACTATTCACTCTGGAATGTCACTCTTCTGATGAATTGTTGGTGTATTTTTTTTTTCTTAGCACTCCTTAGGAGAATAGTTAACAGGGTTATCTTTAATTTCTGTAGAGTCTCTACTGTGTTTCCAGAGGTGTTACTGTGGGCCACTATTCTTATGTTTCTAAAAGTAGTTATAAACTCAACCTAATGCTTTAGTGACAGTAATTCCTAACACTAAATGTTCATACAATATTTAAAATGTTAGAAGAATTTGTCAAATGGAAAACGAGAACTATTTCATTAATAACTACAAGAAAATCATATCCCTTTCCTATTACAGCATGTTATATTTCACCAGAACATTTTATATGAACTGTTGGTTCTCCAAGCATTGGCAGTGTGGTATCCTCTAAAGCAACGGCAAGGAACCTCAGGCCAGGGACCAAATCCAGCCTTCTTGGGGGTCCCAATGTGGCTCTCCAGAATTTCCCATATAGCCATACCGCTTTCCCCCCCAGCTCCAACCCCTTTCCCCCAACGATTGGTGGTTTCCCAGCTTTTCTGCAGTTTTTCCTCATTCACTGAAATGCCTCTCCTAAGGCTTAGTTACCTGCAGTAAGAGCTTGCATTGTTGGCCCTACCACTTTTGTCGTCGGCCATAGCCACAACTGCAGTGCAGCTCCCAAGAGCTTCTCCTGCATGTCCCCATCTAAAAATTCAGGAGTTCCTAAATCAACACTGTAGAAAAGAAAGGAATGCTTGAAATACATTTCTTACTTTTGAGTAAGTGATCAGTTAATTTGTTAATATTTTCAGGGAAAGTGGAATGTGAAGCCTGGCAGAGTTTTTGAATTCAAACCTGAACTGATCTTTCAAAAGACATTAGGGTGGCTAATGTCTTTAGGGTGAACCGCCCAGAGAGCTCCGGCTATTGAGCGGTATAGAAATGTAATAAATAAATAAATAAATAATGAAAAAAGTTCTATATGATGTTAATGTTTTCATATTCCTCTTCATGAGTACCATAATTCACTCCCCAACAATTGTTCAAAGAAATGTCTCAGCCATTTCACAATATAATAGGGGGGCTGCATGCAAATAATTCTGCCCACCACCTCTGAGCATGGTGAGATGAGAAGTAAGTCTTGGAATCATATGCATTCTTCCCTCCTCTTTTAACCACGTGCAGAACATACCAACTTGACCAGGAGATCCCATAGTACCCCCAATTAAGTTCAGGAGAATCTCCACATTCAAATTCATGGTGAATTCTATTACTTCAGATGTTAAGTTCTACGTACCTTTTATAAACTTCCTTCTAGTAGTGAGAGAGGGAGAGTGCAAGGCCAAAGAACACTCCCAGTTCCACACTAGGACATGCCTTTAACACATAATGTATTGTATTTTTAACCCAGGAAGATCTTCTCAAAAGTTGGGGGTCGTCTTATACGCCCAGTTGTCTTATACGCCGGAAAAATACGGTACTTAGGATTGGGTTCTTATTGGGCCACAGTGTAGGAACAGTTTACATAGAATAATTTGGGAAACATTTTTAGGTGGTTCAAGTTCCTGAACTCTGAGCTGTTTTAGAAAGGTAATGCTTTACCATTGTGTGCTCAGTTAAAAATGCAGTGTACCTTACAAAGGGCCTATAAGCACAGCTGTGTGTAGAATAAACATAAGACTGATACATCAGAGAGAATATCCTGTTTCGGTGAGTTTGTACAGAGCAAATAACGAATACTTAAGCGCTGTAGAGAACAGCAAATGAGAAATGGGATATCATTATTGACTGACTTGTTTCTGGAATCAGAGTTTTTGGAGCTCAGAAGAGGTTTCCTTTAAGGGTGTTGTGTGTTTGATAAAAAGCTTTCCCCAGGGAAATGATGGAGTGAAGCACCAAATCATTGCGGTTTGCTTTTGTGTGTTTTTTACCAGCTACTCACAAGTAAGTCTAATGTCTGTCCAAACAGTAGCAGGCAAAGATTGCTTAATTTCTTTATATCAACCTTGCTTCCTTGACATATCATTGAATCTGGTTTAATTGCCTGCCAGGCTAAAAGTGATGGGAACAGTTATATTGGCGGGTAGATAGGTAATATAATCAGGATAGGTATTGTATGCATGTTAGGGATGTGGGCTAGATGTCAGTAATTAACTGAAAGTACATGAAACCTATATATCAAAGAAGCATTCTTCTGGATTTTTAATTTTTTAAAAAGAATTTTAAATAATCATCAAATTGTCCCATCTGCTACCAGACAGCAAACGTCCAAGAGAAGCAGCTTTTCATGGGATTGTATAGAAAGATTTTATCTCACATTACTTGTAGCAGGTGAACCAAATCTAGAATTCCTTCTAATTGTGAGGGCAAATTCTGCCAATCTTTCATCTTTCCTGGGTATTCTGCATTTTCTTTCAATAGTAAAAGAAGTTATGTTCCATGTGGCTTTTTATGTATTTCAGCTGTTTTATTAATTGGCTTTTTTTAAAAAAAAATTGTATCACCTTTTGACCAGAATCTTCAAAATGGCTCACAACGTTCATAAAATACAGTAAGAACAGTTGGCCTTATGGATATGTGGGAGGGGAATCAGGACCAGGTATGTGGTGATGTCTTTGCCTGACTATGTGTGTGTCCCCATAAGCACCAAAGCATGCAAAGTCCAAACTGAATGCAGATCATTAAATGTTAAATATCTTATAATGAAGACGTATTTAGGCAACAAAAGAAATTGAGCAAGGACTGGTCCAAAGACCTCTGCTCTCAAACAACGTGATCAGTTCCTCACTGGTAAGAGAAGGGGGAAAGAAGATAGAAGAGCTTACAAACATACCAAATTGCACACGTTACATCTTAAATTAACAGGACTACTCAGTATTCTAAAGGAAGCCAACTATGACAGATGATATCTGAGAGAACTAAAGTGAAGGTTCTGATTGGCAATGTCAGCAGCAACAACTGGGCAGGCTTCCACTTTTTGTGTTACATCTGTTGTTATGACCTTTGGTTTCCCGTTTCCCTTTATGATCTCCCTCCTGTGATTGTTGTCTATTTACTTTTTAGAAGGACAACTTTCTGTTTTCTAGATGTGTAGGAGGCACTTATTTGGTTGAAGGGATGGTATGCAAATTATGCTAATCACCAAGAAGTCTCTGAACACAGTTTCCCTGTGACAAGTGGCCTTGGCTCTGATTGTAATGGTTATACATGGTAACCACGGATACTTCCTTGGCCGCCACTCCACTGGCAGGGCCATGGAGACTCTCAGTGTGATTACACCATAGTAAGCACTTTACATATTATAGTTTGGGCAGAGATCATTCACTATGGGAAGATTGTTCTTGGCAACATTCTGAGGGCAAGTTTAAAGTATCTTTCATCTCTGATTCTGGTCAATGGGATAGAGTTGGGATTTGGTTGAGAACTTTGGGTGGAAGGCAACTTGTGTTTATGTGGTAGGGATTCTCAGAACGTATGTTTTCAAAATAATAATAATAATAATAATAATAATAATAATAATAATAGAATGAAGAACTAAAACGATTTTTTTTTTAAAAAAAACGAATCCAAAAATAAGAACTCCAAATAGTCAGTACAGGGGAAAAGAGCTCAGGTATGCTGGTAGAGTAGCAGGCAGAGCTATTTTTTTAAATTAATTTATTAAAGAATTTATAAGCTGCTCTATATCAAGAGATGTTGGAGCAGTGAAAATAAATTCAAACACAAAATACAAGAAGTTACAATAAAAGCAAATAAATCAATAAAGCAGTGCCTGGAATTTATTCATCCATTAGGAAATGCTTGCCCAGAATTGACTTAACTCTACAGCTGCCTGATATTTAACAATACATGTCAGTTGACTAAAGTGTCTGGCAGCACAATGACACACAAACAAGTAATCATGTTAAAGTGTGATTTACAGTGTGAATCCTATATGCATCTACTCCAGAAGTTAGCTTCATTGGGGCTTACTCCCAGGTAAGAAGGCAGAGGATTGCTTCGTTAAAGAACTAGTGAAGAGAGTGGGCAATATATGGACACTGTCACAGAAAGACATTCTAGTCACTGAAAGACATTATAGGCACTAATTCCATGTTCATTTCATCTTTTGACGGCCTTCTCAAGGCTGAAAATGCCAAGTTCTCAGTTCCCACCCCCGCTTAAACTTTCACAGAAATATTTTAAGACAGGCAAAGAAAAAGGCCCAGTTTCCGTCTACATTGTTGTGACATTTCTTTCCACTTAAAGGTGACCAAAGAATGACATGGCGTGCCAGTCGTCTAGCTTAGCTGCAACAAAGCATCCTTCCTAAGCGCTCCAAATCCTTCTCTTACTATAACAAGTATTAGAGGGGTTTTTTTTTTCCCAATTGGAGTTTTGTATGAAAAAAATAATAGCTTGCAGGAGTAAACATCACTTTTTGACAGGCTTTAGTGCTTTACTGCTTACTGGGCTTCAAGCCTAGAAGGCTTTAAAAATCATTATACTTTAAGGGGAAGTTGACGAGAAAGGAGGGAGGGGCTGTTCTAACCAGCTGTTGTGATTTGGGAAAACACTTATCTCCATCAGAAGAAAAGTAACTGAGATTGAGAGTCATCCAGCCCTGAAGTAGCCATACCTGACAAGATTAGGACAAAATTAGAGCCTCAATTTAGGTGCCCTTACTTCACTAATACAACAAACATTAATAAAGACAAGTCTTTGATCTCAGTGGGTTGCGTGTGTTTAAAAAACACACAGCATATCCTTGTAAACCTTTTATTTGCAATATAATGAATGGCCTAGTATGTAATAACGCTTTGGTGAATCAACACATAGGGCAAGTTTTAATCAAGAAAGGAAGGTTTATTGTTTTAAAGAACTGGTGCATTTTGTTATGTGTTTCCATATTTAATTTACGAGGGCAATTGTCCCTAAGTGTCATTGCCTTGACAGAGATGGTATAGTTAATTATTTACCATAGAGATGGCTTGTGATAATTGCAAATAACAGAAACCTTTTCCCCCAGGTTTCATTCCTTAGGTAAGTTCTTGCTTTATTAAAGAAATAAAACTATTAACAGCATTATGGGTGTGGCTTAGTCGGTACATGGACCATGATGCAGCCCATGCTCTGCGCTTACTGATGATGAGTGACAAACATATTGATTAAAAAACTTGGTGACTTGTTAAACAACCATCCACTTTCCACCTTTTGTTCTGTGAAATGAAATGAAAAATGAAAATGAAAAATAACTACTTTTTTGTAACATATGTGATTTATGACATTTCACATTCTGGATGCTTCATTTGCATATATCCTTGTTTATTTTACTTTCTTCCTTTCCCCTCCCCTCACTTAGTTTTTTTGCATGCGTTGCAATTTTTCTAGGTATATATTTTAGCTTTGGCTTCTGTCAAAACAAGAAATGGTCTGCTGTTGTCTGTTTCATCTCACTCTATAGGAAGATGGAAACTGCTCGGGAAATAACAGATTTCAACTAGAACTCATAGAAAACTATGCATTCCCCAAGTACTATGTTCCATGTGTGCTATGAAGGAATTAGACCCTCCTGGATTCACATACCCTTTCTCTGCCTGATGTAGATTACAGGAACCTAAAAATAAAGATGCATTCTATAAGTATAGTGTTCAATCCTGTTGGTACATCCATAAAATGATTCAATGCAGTGCATAGAGAAGCCAATACAAAAAGAAAGTTTATTGCTTCTATTGGTATTGAACAGAAGGAAGCATTTTTCGTTGGGGGTCTTAAATCCAAATGACTACCTGAGAGATGCCAAGGGACCATAACAAGAAAGAAAATCGTGTGTGTGTGTGTGTGTGTGTGTGTGTGTGTGTGTGTGTGAGAGAGAGAGAGAGAGAGAGAGAGAGAGAGAGAGAGAGAGAGATTCCAGTATGTTTAGAACCAGGCAAATAACAGGTCACCTTTCAATAGGGTATTATGGCTGCTCTCGACACTTGAAGATGTGTCTGTTTTGAGTAAATTACTTGGTTTCCATTTCTTCAAAACATTTTTTAATAGCTACATGCAGTTTAAATAATTCAGGCATATGTCCCTCTCTTTATAATAGGAAAAAACAGAGGGCAACTTTAAAACGTATGTGCATTGTAAGAGAGAGTGTCAAGAATGTTAACAAAGCTAACTTGATTTTCGCCATGGAAATACTAGAGCAACTTTCCCCACCCTGGTGCTCTCCATATATTTTGGACTTCCACCACTCATCAGCCCCAGCCAACATGGCCAATGGTTAGGAATCCTGGGAGTTGTGATCTAAAATATCTGGAGGGCACAGGATGGGGAAGCCTGTACTAGAGGAACATCGCTGGCTAACCATTTCAGTCACCAACTAGGATGCTGGGGAAGAATTTTATTGGATGCATTTTTGCAGCAGCTCCTGCACATCTGCAACAAGCCGCATCTGATGGACAACAGTGGGCAACCTGTAACATAAGGTTAACAAAAGCTCACATAGAGGGGAAAGAAAGAATGCCTTCTGCCCCCCCCCCTCTCTCTCTCTCTCTCTCTGTGTGTGTGTGTGTGTGTGTCCTGTGACTTGAGCCTTGAGCTTTAGGAAGTTTCTGTAAATGTCGGAGACTTTCCCCCCTTTTAAACAAAGGAATGAGTTACATTTGTCAAAATGGATGCAGTTGTGCCACTTGCTGAGAGCACCGAAAGGGGCTTAGCGATGTTCACCTGTTCATTGGAATTATAGCCAGATTGAGAAGTGGGAAAGCTCTAAATGAAATAAATCCTAAGGCCTTTTGCTGAAGCGTAGGACTGTCCCATGGACATAATATTCTTTTCTTCATTTCTGTATTCCTTGCACTTCTTGGAGAAAGATTGGTTTTGATGGTGCGGTTGGTTTGCAGGCTGCTGCGGGCTCATGTGGAACTGAAAGTCTGTATAAATTGAATAAAACAAAATTGTACCACTTCTATCTCCATTAAAAACTTCCTTGATACAAAATCTATATCATGCTGATGCATAGAAAAAAGGCATTTGTTCAAATATTTGGGGAAAGCCCGCAACATGTCAGGGTTTATCCATATTTTGGATTAACTGGACCTCTGCTGAACTATAGGGAGATCACCATATATGGAGGACATGAAAAGATAACTGATTCTCCTTGAGATGTGTGAGCATGCGTCGGTAAACACAATTTATAGTTTGAGTTAGAAGAGTCCTTGCTTAACAAGGTGTTGTAAAAGAACTGTTGCTTAATAGGGTTTTTTGTACTTTAGTTCTGATACTCAGGCTCAAATTACATGCAACTTGTGTCATGTGTGAAAAATTAGAGGCGTTCATTTAAAAAACAGATCAGGCTTCTATTTCTGCGTTTTTGGAAATAAGCAAGCCCCAATGTAGACATATAGAGCCCATTCAGAAGACACCTTAAACCATGGCTTTAACTACAGTGAATAAGGCTTTTTGTTTTATTCAACATGGTTTAAGCCATGGTTTAAGGTGTCTTCTGAACACAGCCATAAAGGACTAGTTCAAGCTGTAACACTGCTTCCACCTGCTGCCCCATACATCTTTTTGTATGATGGTATAGTGGGGTGGGGGAGAGACACTGTTCCTCCTCTAGAGTTTGTTTTTCATTTAGCTCCTTCCCCCTCCCTCCCCCACTTTTATAAGTAAATGGAGCAAGGGGTGAGGATGCTGTTGGGAAAATGGTGGAGGAAGAGACCAACTTGTCCCTGTCTTATGGTTCTAGAATGGGTTTCTGCAGTAGTATTTCCTCTTGTAGTTTCTATCATAGCTGACACCTCTTAAGCCCCAGAGCGCTGCCTGTAGTGTTGGGGCAGCTCCACACCTGTGCTCCATCGACACTGATGCAAAACACCTGTGTGGGTACTACATCTTGAGTACAGAATGTCTCATAAGAACTGGGATCAGATTCTGGTTAAAATGCACTTGTGCTGTGTGGTTAAACTATAACATAAGTACTTTTTTCTATTATATTTAAGGCATTCATTCTCAAACCATGTCCTACTTCTTGGTTTGTGTTGTAGGGGGAAAATGACTGAAGTTTAGTTCGGACAAGTGTTAACATGTTAATTGAGAATAACCTCAGGGTATATGACTATAGAATTCTTAGTTTGATAGGTGATGAATTTTATTAGGACAATAAAATATAGAAAACCTTTAAGGCAAAATGGCTTACTACATCGCCATAGTTCCACGTGATTTATATCTTCATAACCTTAGGCACATCTGAAATACTTTCATCTGCTTCAGTATACATTATTAGATAAATCTATAGTGTGTTCTTACCTACATCAGAATTGACTTTCAATTTTCCTGAGTAAAATACAGTGGGGATGAAAAACAAAGATTTTATGATCACTACATTTTAGGACTTTAAACTGTAGCCAATCTATTCTTGCTCTTTTGTAAAAGCAGCATCAATTGCACAAATAATGTAATTCAGCAGTAATGAGACTTACAGGTAAATACCATACACATGTGAGAATATTTGCACCCAATTTAGGACTGGTAACATCTTGTGCCAAAAACTCACATGCCAGGGTTTGTTCTCTTACTTGAGTCGCTTTAGTCTCTTCTTTAATTCCCTTGGATGCAGGTAGCATCACAGACGATATGTAAATTCCCCTTTCTAGGCTTTTGGATGCTTTTTGGTAGAGTGGTTGACCATATAGTTGCTTTGTTGCCTGTTTTCAGTTCCATATGCCAGATTCACTTGCAGAAAACATGAAACAATCACATTGCTGAATGACCACATGACATATCCATGCAAAGGATCTCATCTGAATTGTGTCTACATGATTGGCCAATGTGAGGTTCAGAAATTAGTAGGTAGAAAAAGATCCAGAATCCACAGTTGGGCAAAACTTTATTAGGACCAACCAAAATTCCACAAAAGTCTTTAAGCTTTCAGGTTCTCCAGAAGTTTTCATCAGACTAGGTGGTACAAAAAGCAAGAGATGAGGGAAGAAATAGAAAAATCCCAAAATTTGAACAGATGTTCTGGCCATGAGGCTTGCAGTTTTAGTTCCCATCTCAAAATGGAGATTTGTAAACTGAATGAATTAGTCATTGGTAGGTGTTGCAGTTTCATTTCTGAAAACACAACAGCCAGCTGTATGGCTACTTTTGCTTTTCTTAGGTGTGAAAAGGAAAGTCAGGTTTGTAGTAGGACTGCCAGAAGACCTTCTCTTCTGCTGCTCCCAGACTGTGGAATGGCCTGCCGGAGGAGACTCGTGAACTTAACAGTCTACTAGCATTCAAGAAAGCTATTAAGACTGATCTCTTCCAGCAGGCCTATCCAGTGTAATTTTAAGATGTTTTAAAAATGTTTTTAGGGTGTTTTTTAGGATGTTTTAAACCAGGGGTCCCCAACCCCCGGTCCGCGGACCAGTACCGGTCCATGGCCTGTTAGGAAAGCAGGTGAGCTGCTTTCACCCACCCACCCCAGCGTACCTGAGCGCGGGGCACCATCTTGCCTGCCCAGCCGAAGCGAAGCCCACCCGCCCCACTCCAGCATCTCTCAGAGCCGCTGTGGGAGAGCGGTTTCCGGGTGCGGCGGCGGGGGTGGGAGGCTGCCGCAGCTCCACTCCTCCCTCTCAGGGACCAGGCAGGCGCGACCTCTTGCAGGCAGGAGCGGGCCTTGCGCGTGGATGGGCTGGAGGCACACGGCGCCGTCAGCACTCCGAACATGGAGCAGGTTGCAGCTTGGGCTGATGCTTGGTGGGAGGAGGAGGAGGAGGAGGAGGGAGGGAGGGAGGGAGGGAGGGTGGCTTCAGCTGGCAAGGAAAGGGGCGGCCCACCCCTTGGCGCCTCCCTAACCCCTCAACCCCACCTACCCCGGTCCATGGAAAAATGGTCTTCCACAAAACCGGTCCCTGGTACCAAAAAGGTTGGGGACCACTGTACTAAACAATGTATATTATGTTTAAATTGAGTATTATGTATTTTATCATTTATTGTTGTTCCCCACCTTGATCAGAATGGAGAGGCGGTAAGAAATAAATTTATTTTTATTATATTGGCCTGAAGACCTAGGCTTACATTGCTAGAGTCTAATAACTAGTAACTGATCTATATCTTCATTCATCAACAACACAAGGGCTACCTAACCTATGTAACACATAAACAATATAGAAGGTTCCATAGGTGGAAGAATAAAAGATACAGTTTCGAGGTGGGAGGGATATCAAATAGAGAATAAGCTTTGAAGAATGTGGAACTATTACAAGGTTAGAAAAGTGAAGAGAGTACAGTGATTAGAACATAGGAAGCTGCCTTACACTGAGTCAGAGCATTGGTCCATCTAGCCCTGTATTGTTGACTCTGATTGGCAAGAGCTTTCCAGAGTTTCAGGCAGGATTATTTCCTCACCCTACCTGGACATGCCAGGGACTGAATCTGGGACCTTCTGTATGCAAAGCATAATGGGCTCAAGTTACAGAAAGCCAGATTCTGGCTGGACATCAGGAAAAACTTCCTCACTGTTAGAGCAGTATGACAATGAAACCAATTACCTAGGGAGGTCGTTGGCTCTCCCACACAAGAGACCTTCAAGATGCAGCTGAACAGCCATCTTTCAGGTATGCTTTAAGGTGAATTCCTGCATTCAGAAGGGGGTTGGACTTGATGGCCTTATAGGCCGGTTCCAACTCTTATGTGTTCTACTCCTGAGCCATGGCCCCTCCCCATATTGTCTTTTCATGCACTTCATATAGACCATCCAAGAAGTAATTGTTTTAAAATAGAGCTGCCGCCCTCCTGCCCAACACACACACACACACACACACACACACACACACACACACACAAAGTTAACCTATGAGTTATAGTAACATGCAGAAATATAAACGATTCCTATGCAAGACTGGAAATGTTCATGGCCGTGGATTCAATAAGTGGGAAATCCCACCTAATTATGAAGGTGTCAATAAAACTAATGGGAAGGAAATGGGCAACGGGGCCATAGTAGCTTGATCCAGGTCCTTCCAAGTGTGCTGTTAGTGGAGAGAGAAAGAAGGAGGGGTAGATTTGCTGTCAGTGTGATGTTTGGGATTTGGGTTCATGCAGTGTCTGTATGCGCAGAACATATGGATTTGTAAATTAGTAGGCAGCAAGACTTGTTTGTCTGCATTTTGTGTTTCCATTGCAACAAGAAAAGGGAAGACAGTTTAGAACCTTCTCCCACAATGACATTTCTCACAATTGTGGGGACTTTGACCTACGTATCGCACTTCAAGAACCCGAAATGTATATGCAAGTCATCTATACGTGCATTGACGCTTTGGGTAACCCTGGAAAGTCACCGTATCGGACAGTATTTTGTAACTGACTATATTAAGGCATAACTGTAACGCTAGTCCTCCAAACATGCATTTTCCAGTGAATATTCCTAGCAGTTTTCCACAAAGATATTTCCCACCATTTTTTTTAATTCCCTCCCTCTTTAGAGTGTCTGTACTATGTGAATGCTGGATTTATTCTTCTTATTTTATTTTTATTTTTTTGCCTAAGGCTGGATTGACATCAAAGAGTGTAGATTTATGAAAAGGCTATGGAGAAGTTCTAAAAATAAATAATAATAATAATAATAATAATAATAATGTCAGACTTGTCAGTGCCAATGGGTTTCACAGGAACCCAACTAAAATGCTACCAGGATTTCCCTCTTCCTAATTGAGGAACAGAGCCTTGCAAGGCGATGATATATGTGGGACTATGGTTTGAATTACCATCACAGTAACATTGGAGAACATGTCTGGGACATGTGCCAGACATAGATGAAAATCATAGGGACCTGCTGGCAGAAACTAAAGTATTCCTGCTGTAAGATGTCCTTTAAATTTATTTACACCCATTACTATGTAACTGCTAATCTATTACATTTGGGATTCTCTGACCAAATATTAATGAATGTAAAATACAGGGTTGTGTTAGTGCTTCCATTCTCTGAGGGGGAGTCTGCAAAATCCTATGAACGAGAATTGAGCACAGGGGAAAGAAAACGTGTTTATGTGCAAGATAGGTTCCCCAGCCGTGTGACAAACCTGTGAAAATCCAGCTTTTGTGACAGTGACTCTGGAGAATCTCTGAAAAGTAAAAAGGGTTTAATTGTTTATATATATAAAAAAACTTCTCTGAAATAACTGCAGTTATTTATTTATTTCAAGTATTTATAAGTCACTTTTTAGAGCGAAGCCTTCACAAGGCAACCTACAGAAAATGAAAAAAACAATAGTCTACCATGCAGATCATGTTAGTGACATATATACCCATCGATTCTCCTTAAGGAAATGCAGAAATTTAAAAGATACGTTTTTAAGTAGAATGCTGGGAATTGTTGGACTTTTGTCTATCTAAGTATGCATAGGACTGTGCCCAAAGGCCCTCTTAAATGCCTGTACTGAAGGGGCCAATGAATATTAACCAAAAGGGAATTCTATAACTCGGGAGCCACTAGTCAGGAGGCCCTGTTTCTTTTGCCTGCCAGTCTAATAGATTTTACTGGTGGGCACATGAGTAACTACTTTCTAGGTACTAGTTGCACATTTAAATCAATATATTGTAGCCAGAAATTATCTTCATATATATATATCCCTCCCTGTTAATGCTTGTAATACATTACATCTTTGCCCTTGTGGGTATTGTTGGGTCTGTCTGTCAACAGTATTAATGTTTATCTTAAAATGTTATTTTGTCCCACACAAACAGTGCTTAAAATAATCTCTGCTTTGAAGGAACTTTTTGCAGGGATAATTCATTGTAAATTACATTGTCTGCCCCTATTCCCCTCCTACCCCTCATGGAACTAATCCTACACATTGTGGTAACACAGTTCTATTTAAGAAAATATCTAATTTTCCTTTGATGGCACATTAAGATAATGTCTGTCAAGGATATTTTAAAGCTGTCTTATAAAGCATTGTTGCAATCCCACACTCAGTTACAGAGATGTAATTCCCACTGCTTTCAGAGGGATTTAAATGTGTGAGACTGAGTGCAAGATTACAGTCAAAGATGTAAAAACATAGATAATCTTTAGTGACTATTTTTCTTGCACTCCTCCTGGAAGTGCAAGAACGTTTGCTCTTCTCTGAAACTTATGGGCATAATTATCCAAAGCCACCTATAAACAGCCAGGTTGTAGCACCATGTACAGGCTTTGGTTCAGCTTTGAGGACCTTTACCTTCCATAAATTTTGTTCAGGGTGCAAAAAGTGCTAGTGGAATGTTTAATCATAAAACATAAATATTATACCACCTATTCTCCTAATTACTGATCAATGCAATCACAAACATTTTTTCCATTTCTTTAAAAAGTTTAGCTGACAGTAACAAGGGGATGTTGCAATACTGAGTTGAACTCAGTATTTGGAGGCATGTCCTTAATCTCATGGTTACATGTGAAGGTATATAATTTTGTTTGGGGTATTGGAAGTGATTACTAATAGTACAAATGAGAACATTGACCATCTTAGATTCAACGTGATCTGTTCTTTTGATTAGTTAGCCATTCATAGTAATTGGGTCTTATATGCAAGGGTATGCATTTCCTTGGAATTAGGAGGATTACCACCATTCTGGGAGTGACCAGCTCCTTGTCTTGTCCAGCTATTAGAAAGAATCAAGTTATTTGAAAGCCACAAAAATATTCAAGCTTGTTGCAGATACAGTGTTAGCCAAACTGAATTAGGCTGTTGGAGAACAGGTGTTGTGTCTTATTCTCAGATGATTCCGTAGAAAGATGCCAAAAACAGCCATCTTCATAACATAGAGCAGCAGTTTTGGAACATTGCCTTATGTTAGTGTCCAGTTTATTGCAGTAAGCAGCAGGTAAATAGGCATGGCCTAAAGCAAAACCAATCAACATTATAAGTCTTCAGGTTTGCTCTACTTTTATTTAATATAAATAAAATTTATATTAAATAAATTGCATGTGATGAGGACAATTGGTCTGGGTGACGAGGAGGAAGATGCTAGGTGAATGGAAGACTAAAAGCCAGGACTTAAAAGAATCACATAGCTGCTAGGAAATACTATGTTCCAAGCAGATACTACATTCCAAGTTTCTGCTTGGAACATTTAAAGTAGCAGTTTATATTTGTATGTGCCTGTGCCTTTTCCTTGATTGGACCATGTTCGTATTGTTTGGCTGGCACTTATGCAAAGCTATTGGTGGGAAGTGCTCCATCCTATTGGCTGGAGTAGGTAGCACATTGTTAACACCATGCTTTTAGCTGAAGAAGTTAGCAAATTATTTACTATTATAACGTTTGCAGCTGATAATTTCAAGCACAGGACAGGGTGAGTATGCATGGACTCATTCACATTAACAGCAACCATATTTATGTATTATTAAATTTATATCCCGCCTTTTCTTCTCTTGCAAGGAACCCAAGGTGACTTACATAGTCCTCCTCCTCTCCATTTTATCCTCACAGCGAACCCCTGAGGTAGCTTAGGTTGAGAGCCAATGCCAGTGACTGGCACAAAGTCACCCAGTGAGTTTCATAGCAGAGTGGAGACTGGAACCCAGATCACCTGGGTCCCTGTCCAACCCTCTAACCACTACACCACACTAGCTCTTAGCAACTACAAAATACTAGTTAATAGCGGGAATTATCATATTGTGTTCCTAACTTTCGCTGACAAGTTGTGGAGCTAAGCTTAATTCTCTCCTTGCTACTCCGTCCCCTAAGAAAAACAGAACCAGTTTTTACATGACTACTAGAATATTTGCAAAACCTTCCAGTTCTTTTCTGGTACCAGGATGATCTGTTGTTCTGTTCCTCACCTCTTCTCTGCCTTCCTGGCATTCAGACCACGCAAAAAGCGTCTCTCCCGTTAAGAGTTCTGAAGCTGGCCAATGGCCAGCAAGTGTAGATGGCTTATCTCTCCCCACGCACCGGCTACTTCCCGCCTTGTACTTACTGAAATACTATAATAGAAGAAGCTGTGCTTATGGAGCCTCTTGTGTTTAGCAGCTTGGAGGGAGGGGGTATGGCTTCATTCTCCCTTTTGCCCTATATTTCCCTAGTATGTCAAGCTAACCACGGCCTTATTTTTGCACATTGCTGGTGCATGGTGTTTTTTTAAATCTTCAGAAGTTTGGCAAATTGAATAAAGTCGGCCTTAGAATGAGTCTACATTATACCGATCTGGTGCTGATATTGGCCACATGTGGATGTATGGATCATGAGAACATTTCTCCTTCAAATTGTGCATCATCATCCATTATTATTGTTATTATTATTATTGAGTAGAAATTCCTGGGGAAACTATTTTCAACTCCTAGAATTGCAGAAATTGGTTTATCTTACCTTTATATATGTCATAAAGAACATTGGCATTTGGGACCAATTCCATGCTGAATCTAAACATTAGAATGACTTAATGTACGACAGCATATCTCTAATAACATGACAAATCACTTCTGTTTTTAGGCTACAGTTCTGGGTACAGCTAGGTGGCTTAAATCCCATTGAAAACAAAGGACCTAACTTTACATGCAGTGTTTTTCTACCATGGTGAGACTGTGAATTCTCACCATGATATTAGAAACCCTGATAGAAGACTGCTCTGGCGATCAGCCCCCCTCCAGATTATCTCTTCACTACAGCCTCTATAGAGAGGTCTATCACTTGTTACCTGGTCCATATGCACAGATTGAACAAAGGTCCTTATCCATGCATAGCTAAGCTATGTATGGTCCCTGCCCAAATAATGTGTCATCAGCATATTGATGACTGTTCATCCCAAATATCATTTTGATGTTAAACAGCAGCATGGACAAAATAGGGTGCTGCCATGGGGTAGAGAATTATCCCTCAGTATACCTCCTGGAAACAGTCATCCAATGAGTAGAAGATCTACCAGAGCTCAATATATCTGTCCCCATCCCAATAGGCATTCCAGAAAAATACCATGCTCAATGGTATTGAAAACAGCTAAGCCTTCCAGGAGAATTAGCAGGATTACACTCCCCTTGTTCTTCTTCTGGAAAAGTGATCAAAGTTATTTCCATGCCAAACCCAAGTCTGAAGCTGGACTGAATGAATCCAGATAGCATCATCCAGGGGTGTATGGAGTTGCCCAGTAACCACCTACTCAAGCATCTTGCCCAAGATGGCTATATTAGTGATTTAGTGACTGTCTATCTTAATTTTGTATGTTTTATCTGTTTGTATGTTCTTTTTTTCCTACCTCTTTCTCCTGTATTGTGTTTTTAAAATAATTTAAAAAATTAAACTGGAGTGATTTAGTGACTGATAGAACAATCCTTAGGGTCCAGAGAGGTCTTCTATAGGAACGGTCTCACAACTGTTTCCTTCAGAAGACATTTATTCTGGGCCCAGCTAATCAAGCTTTCCCTACTACGTGAGCACAGGCTTCCAAGTGCCTTGTCTATATCCTTGGGCTTTAGCAACTGAAATTCATTCAATAGCACCTGACTAGATGATGATCTGGACACATTCACTAACTGCACAGCAAAGTGCAATTTAAAACGCTGTAGATGCAATCAATTTTAATCCTCAAAGTGCCTTTATGTCACAACAGGTGACATATTTTTCTAATGTGCATTTAGGCAAAATCCAGATAAAGTTAAGTGCTTGCAATTGCCATTAATTTTAATGCGAAACTTAAGCACATCTTTGAATCTCTCCCATTTGAACCAATGGGACACTGAAGTGCCTACAAACAAACTGGTTTGTACTCTGCAGGTGCATTTGTGGATGTCACTGTAAATTTGCTCACTAGTAAGCCAAGGTTAATTTAAGTCTGTTGAGAGGGAGCTCCCACACCCCTGCATTTGTTTCATATGTGGCTTGCTTTGCTCTTTGCTGGGATGTGACTGCTATTGTAAGACAGACTTCTCATCCAATGATTGGATCGCAATGACAAAAATAAAAAATAACCCACTAATAGTTATCACAGTGTCGTGGACTACATATATACCAAACTTCGGCTTTATGTCTGTCCTGGAAGTACCCTAACAATTTTCATCTCACTGAGAATTATTCTCTGAGTGTTTTGTAGCAGAAGTGTCTGTGTGTGTGTTTGGGTACACATGCAATCACATTTCCTGTTACTTTTCACTGCTACTCCTCCATATTTCCCTCTAAAACCCATTAAGACCTCTTTTTAAAAAGTCTTCAAAACCATTTTTGTTGAGTTTTGATCAAAAGAGAATGTTATCTGTAGTGTAAGGGGAATTAAAGATTACACTACATAAACGTTCACATCACCAATTAATCTGTTCTTTCATGTGGCTTTATTGTTAAGAGTATTCTTGCTTAAACTGTTCATATTTTTGGCACAAACCTTGGCTCTGTCAATTGATAGCACTACTGTTGATCAGACTTCATTTCGGTTAAGATGATCTATACACACACACACCCAAAAAAGAAATTGGAATATAGAGCATTTGGATGAGACTCACTTCCTGCTGTGTGTTTTTGTAAGCATGTCCCAAAAAGAGGATCAGGAAAATGCCTTTTCAGCCAAAGCAAAGAGCGAATGATGTTACCATCCAGTCACTATCTTCCTATGCAAATTCCAGTGAAGACAAAGAATTCAAAAATTTGTGTCCAAGAGTCATGTTAAAGAGAAGCCAAAGAGCAAATTAAAATATGTGCTATAAAACCTTGCAAGCATGAGAATTGGGATACTAGAAACAAAACCAGACAACTCATACTTCTGCGGATTATTTCAGGTATCATGGATGTGTCACCTGCAAGCCCTATGTGAAGTGTGTCAGTCCTCCTGCTCATTGGCACTAGTCCAAATGGCAGACATGGGAACGATTTGGCTCAGCAAAGTTGGCACCACTCCAAAAGTGCTCAGAGATCATTGCAACATAGCCCTGCTTTTTCTGCCCTACATTTCTTCCATAGTTGGGAATGGAACAGAGCTCAGTGGTATAGGCCCTGCTTTGCATACAGAGGGTCCCAGGTTTGATCCCTGGCATCTCCAGGTAAGACAGGAAAAATCCCTCCCTGAAACCCTAGAGAGCTGCTGCCAGTCAGTGTTGACATTACTGGGCTAGATGGGCCAACGGGTCTGATTCTGTGTGAGGCAGTTTCCCATGTTCTTGTGCTTCAGGTTTAGCTCTAAATCACACAGCCAGCAGCGTAGGAAGCTGCCATCTGGATGCAGCCTTTTACTCTTCTCAACAACTTTCCATCACTTGTTATAAGCATTTTTTAAAAAACTGTATAAAAGTATTAGGCACTGCTATTTCCCCTTATCACTAAGTGATCAGCAAATTGACACAGACTTCACACGGAGTACTAGACAAGGCGGGTTGTTGTTCATGGTGCCACTTCAGCCCCGCGTGGCGTTAAAACCATGCAGCATTGCAGCTGTGGGGTGGGAACAACTAATCCCCATGGAAGGAGGGAGCGCAGGCATTCTGGTGGCCTTTCAGCTTGCCAAGCCTGCCCTCTGTCCATGCCAGGAGCACCCCCAGCCTAAAGCTGAAGCGAGGTCACCATCGACAGACAAGGAAATACGGTGGTGACCTTGCAGCAAAACAAAAAGTTGGGGTAAGTCCCCAGCTTTTAAAATGCACAGCTTCAGGGAAAAGCCCTGTGGTTGCTGCGAGTTGGCAGCTGCATCGTATAACCGCTGCAGCGTCACTGCACAGCCACCACAGGGTAAATTGGACGTATAGACAGCCTCCTGGTCCTGAATGCTAGATATTTAGCTGTCAAGTTCATCCTGCTGACTTGAGCATCTGTGTGGCTGCTTACAAAATGTGCCACATGAGTGGCTGCAGTGATCTGGCAAACCTTGTGCGTGTGTGTGTGTGTGTGTGTGTGTGTGTGTGTGTGTCCATCTGTCCATCTAGCGCCCTGTTGGTTTTTGTTATTGTTGCAGGCAACAACAGGCATCAACCCAAGTGCATCACCCCCATTAGCCGAACACATTTGTAATGAAATAATGCAGTGTGACACAGATTAAATATGTTTTGAGTCAACCAGGAAAACGGGACACACGTACAAGTCAGTTATTGGCAGGGGTGGGGGGAAACAAATGCAAACCATTCAGAGTGCACAGTGTAAGATGTATTTATTTTGGGGGCCAGCACTCACATGATTTTATTCAAGGGCTGGGAAGAAACTTTGATTAGTTAAAAGCTGCGGCAAGGTCTTGAGGGAGTGTTCGAAAGAGTTGAGAGCCGCGCAGAGGTGACTATAACTCCTCCAGCAATTTCAGACTATTCTTCTGCAGCGGGACAAAAGCCTTTTCTTTTCCCTCCCGTGTTCAAAGAGACATTTGTCTCGAGACTTTGCAGCTGTGGGCCGTGGGGATGCTTGTTTGAAGATACCCCCTCATAGACCAGAGGAGAGTCGCCATACCGAACAGTGGTGTAGTATTTTATACTCTTCCCCCCCTTCCCCCCTTCCCTCCCTCCTCCTCCTCCTCTACCATGTGCAGTTTTTAATAAGAAGAAGAATGTGGAGGCAACGTTTTCAAGGCAAGGGGAAATTTCCTGTTTTCTTTTCTCTGTTTGCTTAATAAAGTGTGCCATTGACTTTTAGATCTGTAGTAACTTTTGTTGCAAATGAGAGGGGAATGCTTGGCTCGGTTCTTGACACTCGTTATGTACTGATGGAGAAGATGTTTAAATCCTCTTTTTTTTTTTTTAAGAAGAAGCTGTGTCGCGTAGGCTAGTAAGATTAATAAGAATTAGGCAAATGGCTTCTTCTGCTTTTGTTTCGTGGAGATAGTACCAGCCGTCTTGCAGCCACACAAAGGCTGCCATTTACCAGGGTGTACTCCCTAATTCTCTTGGCAGGGGTGCCAGTGGAATCGGATACAAGTGGGTGGCAATGGGGAGGAGCTGCAAAAGAGGACAAGCAGGCTTTGTGTGTGTGTGTTTCTTCTAAAAATGCAACAAAAGCACTTTATACATTGAGCTGCGTGCAACAAGCTGTGCAGCTTGTGAGTCGGAGTGGAGCAGTTTTGAGTTCTCAGTGTACAGAGCTCCCTCCTCCAACCGTCTTTAAAAGCTCTCTGCTGAAACATTGGCTAAACTCCACAGAGAGCGGAAAGCGCCAAAAATATTTATTGAACAATGCCTCTGACAACTGGCTTCAAACTGGAAAGCTCTGGAAGGAGGAAACAGACCATCTTCATTTTGAAAGCAGTTCTGGTGCACCTTGTTGATATTCTGGTCAGAAAATTGGATTCTGTTTCCTTCCTCTTGTACACGCCCTTCTTTATTGGCGACTAATGCCCACTGAATAGAATGATATACTTTTTCCCCTCTGGTACTTTCTCTGCTTTACTTTCTGTACATAAATATATATTCTGTTGGTTATTTTTCTCTTTTTTACTTTTGTGAAATGCTGCCGTTCCTTTTCCCCACATCCCAGACAAATGTGGTTTGAGATGGTTGTTGTAGAAGCAGTATTAAGGCATCATAATACAAACAAAAGTGATATAATATGTTAGACGATAAACACAATATAAACAAAAGAGGAGAGGCTTTCCCCCTTTTAATTTACTCCCCTTCTTTAAATTACCCACCTGATCTTAAGGATTTTTCCATAGAACAAAGTCACACCAAGTTCCTAGTCAGTGTGTTTAGGATTGCAGCAATATTTTTTTTGCCCCCTTATGTTCTCAATTAGGCATTCATAAGGGGAGCAGCCATAGTCCCCCTCAGTATAAGTTTGTATAACTGTAGTTGTAAATCGTTGTTGTGGGGGCAGTGAATAAAACACAGTTGAACAATGGGGCATTTTTTCCCCCCACATGATTTTAGGCTGCAAATCTGTCAGTAGATTTTATTGACATGTAATTACTGGTACATCCTGTTCTCCAAAAGCTTCACTTCCAAAGTTTTGTTTCTGTCACAAGTTGAAATAATTGACTCCATCCAGTTGCTTTGAAGTAAAAGAAGATTGAGAAATAATTCTTAAACGTTTTAACCACATTTCCTACTAACATTTGTCCTTGGCATATGAAAACATGCTCTGTAGTGCTGGTGTCCCCAGACTGTGGACACCGCTGTGGTGCTCACCACATCCCCTGCCCCCGGTTTGTTTTTGTGTTGTTGTTTTTCATTTTTTAAAGATTTTTTAAAATTAATTTTTAAAACTGGGATGCTGGCATGCTGCAAAACAACGCACCAGTCTCCACCATTGTTTTTATTTTAAAAAAACCCTCTGGGCCTAGAGACATTCTTTGAAAATAAAAATGGTGGGCAGCTGTAGCCCAGCGCTTCAATTTTAAGCATACCCAGATGTTCAGAAAAAAGGATTAGCTGGGGTGGGGGTGGACATGCTAGAGGGTTAGAGAGGGTGCTGGGGGGGGGAGAGGGGGGCTTTGCCTCAGGACGGTGGTAGTTTGCCATCCCCCCCACCCCCGGTGTAGTTTGTGTTAGCTGGTTGGTTAGTTTTGGTGGGGGGTTGCGTTTTTTCTGGGATATATATACATGTGTGTTTTATGTATGTGTTTTTTCTGTGTGTGTTTCTCTGAGCATCACCACTTTGCCTTCTATGAAATGGGTATTTTGTTGTTCTTTGTGGGGGCAAATCTGTGACTTGCCATTTGAGGCTCAGACCCTACATGTGCCTTCTGCTTAATTTCTTGGCCAAATTACTTGTATCTGGGCCTCATCAGTTTGCCCTCTATGAAATGAATGTTGGAGCAAAAAAAACTGTGGGTTCAAAAGGGTGCTTTTGGAACTCAGATCCACCTCTGCCTTGTATTCAGGTTCTTTTTGCCTCACCAGTTTGCCTTCTGAAAATAAATGTTTTGTGACTGGCTATACCTACCATGGCAGCCATTTTGTGAGTCTGCCTGTGACACATTGTCTAAATTAAAATGCGCCCATCAACCCAAAGAGGTTGGGGACCCCTGCTGTAGTGACATGACATCTAAAACGTGTGGGTCATAAGCTTTTGCAAACATGCCAGTTCATCATAATTCTTAGCTTGCAGTAACTATGTTGTTTTGTTAGGAGAGCGAGAAAGGAAAGGAAAGCTGCATTTTTCTTGCCTTACAAAGTCACTTATCTAATCAGATAATAAAGTTTCAGCCAACGGCCCGTTTTGTTTTGCTTTTGGTGTTTTATGGATTCAAAAAGGTGGCACTAACCCCAAACGGCATTGTTGTTATTAAGTGTTTCCTGCCTCCCTTAGGAACTAAGCTCTGATTACAAATTACTGAGGAACATAGGAACTGATACACAGTGTAACCGGCGGTGGCCATCTGAAGCCATTGTCTTGGTGGGGAATCTAGCTTCCAATTACCTTCCCATTTGCTTCTCCATTCTGCTTTTGACAGTAACTATGTAAGGCTGTCATTAAGTGATACTTTCAGTCCTAGAGACTGTACACTGGTGTCGATGTACAGTTGGGATGCTTTATTAAACCAGGAAAGGGGTTAATCTGGACAAAGAATAGCAATTCAGCTCTGGGTTGCAAGCCTTTCTGTTTTATGCATTTTCCCCTTTAATCCTGGTTATCTGCTTAGGGCAAGCTTCTTTCACTTATCCAAATCATCTCAGCACTCTGCCATGCATACTGTGACACAGTTGCACTTCCATCTGGATGAAATGCTGAAAGATGCATTACTTTTCAGTAAACGCAACCACAAAAGCATGGAAACAAGATAGCCGATATTTATTTGTTAAACTGCAAATATTTCACTTGGCCTTCTCTTTAGATTTTCTCTTTAAAGTACAGCTAGGTGTAAAATCTTCAGTGTGTTTCTACTAAACATACAGGAAAGAGCTGGCTGACTTTTTTTTACTCTTAAAATAACAACCCCAAATGATACCTTCCTTTCCTTTCACTATCTCTGCCACATTCCCCACCTTTCAAACCACTGCCACATCCTTCCGAATAACTCTGCTTTGGGAGGCAGTTACGGTATCTAGGAGTGGCAAAGATTACCGGTTCACCTAGCAACTGCTTACCAACACGTCAATCTCACTATTGCATGCAAATTCTGCTTCCATGACACAATTCTCATTTGTTCTGTGTGTGTGTGTGCCAACCTGACCTCCTGAAAAAAATATGAGCTAATATGAATTCATTTCACTGAACTAACTGTATAAACTACCATAATATCCAAGCTTTGACTGTCTTATGCTATAGGGAGAGCTGGCATGATATTTATAAATAGCAGACTGGACAGAGGCTCAAATGTAATGTTTTCTTTTGTATCACTGTTGTTGCTTTTCCCTGGCATTAATGATTATTTGGACTCCATTTCATATTCTGTCCCCTCACAGTAAGTTGCTAGGATACTATCTCAAATGTTCAAAATCGAGGGTCTTCATTTTAGCCTATAACTCATCTCCCTCTTCCCTTCTCTCCTGTCTTTGGGCATTTTCACAAATGGCTCTAAGAACACCTTTAGTCTCCGTCTAAATCTAATCCAACTGTTCTGAATGTTCTGAAGCCATATAGAAAGCAGAAGAGGCTAATGTATATGATGATAAATGTAGTAAGTCAGTTTAGCAATAAATTTGTATGGTTACAGGATATAGCTTTGGTCCTCAGTATTTATTTATAACTTCCGTTTGAACATAAACCACTCATGGAATGCATTCCACGAATACAATTTTCTGAGTTCAGAATCACTCTCTGATTTTCCAGTGCTGAGCAATCTAACATTTATTATCAAAGCCATAATCTTAAGGGACTCTTTTCTGTGAGAATTTAGGAAGTTCCAGACTGAAGAGGGAGGTAGTTCCAAAGTAAATTAATTACTTCTTTCAGTGCTTAGATAGAATTGCAGAGAATTCAATAGCATGTGTTGCGATTGAACTGTGTCCCTTAGTCTTTAAGGGGAAAATCCAGTGAGAAAATGGCAGGTTTCTTTTCTCAGAAAAGTATCCTTCAGGGCAGTACTTTCAGAAGTGGCCTTTGCTGTTTGAAGTTCCTGTCCTATATCACATCACATGAAGCCCCAGCTGTTTGCATGCATGCTCAGAAGTGTGCTCTGAATGTTGGTGCTCAAGGCAGTTTGTGGAATGTACCCTAAAAGGTATAGAGCTTGGCTGAGCTTAGAAATTCAAGCTGGGATCCAAAGAGCTATTGGTGTTTTTTTGGTGGTTTGGTTTGGTTTTTCCTTTCAACAACAAACGCTTATGCCATTTCACTCTGTTTCAAAAACAGCTTCCTATGTGGAATGTTACACACACACCAAATCTCAAGTTAAAACTTCTGAATTTTGGGGGATACAAATAGTACTTGAAAAACACTGGGGAGATGTGAAAATTGATAGCAGTCTACTTGAAGATGGTTTTAGTCACTAGATGTAGTAATCTTCTGGGAACATAATCTGGGTCCCAATTTAAGGGACACAATCCCTCAATGTGTGAGTAGGGAAGGTTTTATTTCCACTATTCCACTTTGCAGTCCAGTTTCCTAGGGACCTGTGCTATTCCTCTGCATACAAAGAAGCTAATGCCAAGTATTAGTCTTCTCCGACTTGGTGCCCTCCAGATAACTCCTATCATGCCCAGTCAGCATAGACCTGTTGAATGGGGATAATGGGTACTGTAGAACAATATATATGATCGGAGTACCATGTTGGGAAAGGCCGCTCTAGTGCATGGTGTGGGAGAACTTGATGCTGCAGCATTGTTGAAGCTAAGTGGGCACAGCTTGATCAGTGCATGGACGGGAAAGCCTCATGTAAACTACTCTAAGGCTGCAATCCTATACATACTCACCTGGAAGCAAGCACCATTGAATTCAGTTGGATTTACTTCTGAGTAGGTATGTAGAAGGTTGCGCTATGAACTACCCAAATGAAATTTCAGAATAAATACATTGGGAATCAAGCTGAGAATATTTCTCTCAAGCAGCACCTGCATTCTTTTGTAGAACCGAAACACCTTAACTGCAGTTTCAGATGCATCCATGTGACCATCTGTGGTACTATTCAGTTGACATATAACACTTATGCTCCGTTTGGTTCCAGGTATTCGCCCACAAATAATGAATGGCCCTATGCATCCTCGTCCATTGGTGGCTTTGCTAGATGGAAGGGATTGTACAGTGGAGATGCCAATTTTGAAGGACTTGGCTACTGTTGCATTCTGTGACGCGCAATCAACTCAGGAAATCCATGAAAAGGTAAAGAAAATTGTTTTGTTTCTTGCAGATTGACTTGCAAAGGAAAAACAAAATGAACATCGAGCTTTTAACTCAATTTCATTTCTGCTATTGCAATTTAGCAGATTAGTATAGCGACATCTGCATTGGTTAATAGTTTTGCTTTCTGTGTCAGCCTCTGATTTCTGTGTCAGCCTCTGATTTCTGTGTCAGCCTATTGCTTTCTATAGGAAAGGGATATATGGATAACATTTCTTTGGAACACCACAATGGTGTGTCTGAAGGACAACTAGATGTGATGGGGCCATTTTATATTTCTGTATACGGTTTGACTTCGTCTGTTCTTAATTGCACCTGTTGTAATCAGTCTGACGTTGCAGCTGGTGACATGAATGGGAGAATAATGTACCCAAAACAATGGAACTTGGGAAGATGAGGAGGAGGCTTAAGCTCTTTGGAGTAGAATTTATAGTCCTACCCACCTTTATATGTGAACAATGCAAACCTAATAAACACAGCTGGCTCCATTTTGTCTAGTTCATCCTCCTAACTGCAATCCCAAACTGCTTACTAGGCCTTACAGGAGGCATGCTTGGTGGGAATTATGGAGGTTGTGGTCCCAACATATCTGGAGGGCTTGCCCTACAATGTGTGCTGTTAAGAACAAGATAACATTTCTCCCTCAAAACATGTAGAGTACAGCAGATCAGACTTATTTAAAAAAGAATACTAAAGAATTTACTAAATTCTATGATACACTGGATTTGGATCTACAAGAAGCACCTTTATCAGTTGTGAATTTGAGATTGTGTATGTTCATTGGCTTATTCTAGTATCCTTCCCCCCCCCCTTTGTATTGCTTGATCAGTCTGCCCAACCTGGGACCCTCTGGATGAGTTGGGACGACAACCCCCATCATTCCCAGCCAGCACTGCCTTCCACTGTTTGTTTGTTTATTTATTTATTTATTTATTTATTTATTATACTTATATACCGCTCCCATAGCCAGGGCTCTCTGGGCGGTTTACAGAAATTCTAAAATTGAGATAAAAACAAGAATACAAAATTTAAAACTCTAAAACACAGTACATACACACATAGAGCATTAAAAACCAATTAAAAACTAAACATGTGGGTAATTAGGATGTACCGCCATATGCCCGGGCAAAGAGGAAAGTCTTAACCTGGCGCCGGAAAGATAGTAGTGTTGGTGCCAGGCGAGTCTCATCAGGGAGATCATTCCACAGTCTGGGGGCCACCACCGAAAAGGCCCTATCCCTCGTTGCCACACTCCAAGCCTCTCTCGGAGTAGGCACCCGGAGTAGGCACCCGGAGGAGGACCTTAGATGTTGAACGTAGTGACCGGGTATATTCACGTTGGGAGAGGTGTTCCGCCAGGTATTGTGGTCCCAAGCCGTGTAAGGCTTTATAGGTCAAAACCAGCATCTTGAATTGGGCTCGGAAACATACAGGCAGCCAGTGCAAGCGGACCAGAGCAGGTGTTATATGGTCAAACCTTCTGGTTCCCGAAAT
Source organism: Elgaria multicarinata webbii (assembly GCF_023053635.1). Lineage (NCBI taxonomy): Eukaryota > Metazoa > Chordata > Lepidosauria > Squamata > Anguidae > Elgaria > Elgaria multicarinata. Next base: position 74,133,650 of record NC_086178.1, on the reverse strand, counting down.
CAGTCTGGCCGCTGCATTTTGCACGAGCTGCAGCTTCCGAACCGTCTTCAAAGGCAGCCCTACGTAGAGCGCATTGCAGTAATCTGTTCCAACTGGGGAATGATGGGTTTTGTTGTCCAACACAGCTGGAGGATGCCAGGTTGTAGGGAAGCTTCCCTAGACAATAATGAATATGCCTGGCATTTGGATTCCTGAGTGCAGCTTCTATGATGGCATTTGTCTAGGGTTTGATGGCTCTGTGTGTTGCTTAAACATGCTCTATCAATCTCCTGGATTCAAAAATTGACTGATCTTGTTAGATAGGCTTTAAAATAGGTAGGTAAATGGGGAAAGGTTAATACAAACAATCTGGCTCGTGCAGGTGCTGTGCTCCTTGAATTCAATGTTTTTGTGAACAGCTGTCAGTAATAAACAGCATGTGTTCATGAAGACCAGATTTAGCTACTCTGGCCTGATTGATTTTCTTAAATGATACAAAATCAATAGATGCAGGCAAAGGAATTAATGTATAAAAGCAGATCAAATATACTTGGATTCCATCTAAACATTACATGACTGTTTCCCAGGAACTTTTTGAACCTAACTCAGCTGGGGGATTCTAAAGGTAGATTAGCAAATGGCCAGAATCATTGAAATGGAGCTTGAGATAAGCGTTAAGTTATGCAGCTTGTCGAGGCAAGCTAAGGTCCGGACTAGATGTTAGATGTAGGTGCGTGTACCATTTCCCCAAGAGCCCGTTGTTTTTTAGTCAGCTTTGAGTGGGGGGAGATTAGAAGCAGGAGAGCAACAAAGTGTGAGAACAGGGGGCTTAAGGCCTGCCACCACTAACCTCGCCACAGAGTTCCAAATATGACTTTGCTTTGCTTTTCATGGGGTGGGGAGGACATTGGGAGAATGTTTCACATGTCTTTGTAACATTTGTTTTGGTCCTAAGATAATTACATCGTCATATTCAATACATTTGGTCATTCCTCCTCCATAAGGTGTTAAAGGCAGGTGGAGCTCCATTGGAAACACCATAAATATTACAGGGATCACGAAAACAAAACAGAAAAAGACCTTGGTGCATATACAACTATAAGAACATAAGAAGAGCCATGCTGGATCAGACCAAGGATCCATCTAGTCCAGCACTCTGTTCACGCAGTGGCCAACCAGCTGTTGACCACGGACCAACATAGCAGGACATGGTGCAACAGCACCCTCCCACCCATGTTCCCCAGCAAGTGGTGCATATAGGCTTATTGCGTCTAATACTGGAGGTAGCACATAGCCATCAGTGCTAGGCCACCGATAGCCTTTTCCTCCAGGACTGTGGCCTTGTTCAAGTCATTACAACTTGTGGGCTACTCGCCACAGCTCTTAAGTCCGAAATGGTGTACATTCCTTGTGCTGTTTGTTTCAGTGAGCACACCCTTTAAAACCTATAGAATTTGGCATCCAAATCTCAAAAGCCCTATTCTTACTTTATTGAGAGAGGAAAACATTTTTTTCCTGGTTCTTATGAGAAATGTGTGGAGTTAATGTCTGGAGGAGATTCTGAAACTAGTGGAGTAATACACAAGAATCAAACTACACATTACATTCATTCCTTAGGATTCAGCTCCCTTTCGTGTTCTCCTTTACTCTAGAGTAAGCATGCAGGGCCACCAATGGAGCCTTTTTCCTTCCTTTAACTATTGTTAAATGGGGGGGGTGGATTTGGGGAGGGAACAGCTGAGGAGTTAAGGATAAAACCTCCCTTCTCTACCTGTTTTGGTCCCAATCCAAAACAGGGCCCTGCATGCTTGCTTTAGAGTAAAGAAAACCTAGAATGGGAGCTGTGTGCTACAGAATTAATATAATATGCAGTTTGACCTCCAAGGCTCAGATGGGTTGAGGCCCTATTCTGTATCACTGCCTCCAGACTCCTGTTTCATCTTCTTCATCCTACCTCTCGCCAACCAACCAACATGATTGGTCATGTAAACCCCAATCACCCTTCCCTTTCTTTCCTGTGTTGTCCCATTCTTTGCCACAAGAATTCAGAAAGCCTAGGTCTTGGAAGCACAGTAAACATTTTCATAGGAATGTTTGGCTTAGGACTTGTTTATCTTTGAACAAAGAAGGACAAGCTGAATAGTAGTTCAAGAGGAATGCAGAAAGAGATCCTTTTGACCAACCCACGGGCTGAAATCCAAGCCTCCTAGAAATGAACATAAAGGGGAGGGAGATCGGGTGGGGGGAGAGAATGACAAGATCAAAAATGACTGGGTGGAGGTGGCAGGCAAATCCTTAGAAGGCTTACTGTCATTCATAGCTCAGTCTGTCCTCAGGATGCTTGCGACTTAAGGAATTATCCCTTGCTAGGGCAGGCTTCAGGGCTTGTTTTAAATAATCAGCAGTAAATAGCCTGGTCAACCCAAATGTAAAACTGTATCCAAGGAATCTCAGCCTAGTCATTGCCTGTTTGAAGCATTTTCTACTCTTGAGCTGTGTTTACACTTAGCACGGAATAATGAGGGTGAATGTAACTTTACTGGTAGTGACTCTCTGGCAGGCAGTATAAATCTGTGCATTAGTGTGTAAATCCCGTTGGGGCATGTAGGGCTTCTGACCTGTAGTATCCAGTCACATGAGGCCAATTGGATGTCAAAGACTGTTGTTTTATCTCTTTCTCCTCCTTCTCTTATGCAGTATCTGGAAAAGTTCATATTTCTCTCATCAGCCATTTTTGAGAATCAGTTCATAACCATTCTGAGATGCAAATCCTTCCTTGTGTTTTCTCATTTCATTTTTCTCACCAGCTCATGCCAGCATCATAGTACCTCATCCACTAAGGAGTGAGGAAGCAAGTTGTGGCTCAGTCTTGAATGTTGGGCAGCTTACAAAGGTGCTCAGCTCCAAACTGAGCACCATGACAATCAGATGGGAAGGAAATGGTCTATATTACAGTTCAATACAATGCACTGAGCTAAATGTCCAGGTGGACAATGTGTAACATCCACTTCATAATAAAACATTGGAATACATAGGACTGTAATGAATATTTAGTGAAACCGTACCTGAGGATTCAGAGCTTAATAGCTAATGTCTAGCTAAGAGACCCAATACAGATGGCCAACTCACCAAGTGGTAAGATTCTCTCCAGACGCATGGGGGGCTTTCCAACTTGTTTGGGGAGTAGGCTCCTCCTTCTTTCAGAGGCAGGGTCAACCAACATTGGTTCCTCCAGAAGGGGAGGGGCTCTTTCTGCGCACCCCAGACCGTCCCTGCCTAGTGCTGGCAAAGCAGGATTTAATCAGAGGTTCGGTCAGGTTTATTTAAAGCCTTAATCTGTTTTCCCATCCATCAGCAATTAGTGTGGGAAGAAGTGGATCACACACAGCATTGTTAGGTTCAAGGCCTGGTGAGTGGCTTGCAGAGGGAAATGACTTAGCCATTCCCAGGGAGATCACAGGCAGCAGCAGCGTGCAACAGTGAGATGCCTCTCACTCTTCCTCGTAGGTGAGACCATGGCTCAGGGTTTCATTTGGCTTCACATTTGACTTCCAATGGCTTCCTGTTTGGCTTTGGCTTCTCATGGAAGCTTCTGGCGGCACAAGCCAGGCTGAGTGCCACAACTCAGATTTATTATTTTATTTATTTATTAAAGCATTTGTATCCCACCCTATTATCACTGGGATCTCAGGGCAGCCTATTATCACTGGGGTCTCAGATCCCACTGCCCTTCTTCCAGCCACAGTGAGCAAGGAATAGAGTCTGAGTGCTGCCATGCACAGGTATTGCCCACACACCTGATGGCAGCCTCTCAGGCAACAGAGTAGTTTGCAACAGAGGTGGTTGTCATTATGGCACTGCACACAGAGGTCAGGGGCTATCAAGATGAATACAGGAAGCTGCCTTATACTGAGTCTGACCATTGGTCCATGTAGTCCAGTAGGCAGGTTTTTTTCCAGGCCTACCTGGAGGTGCCAAGGGATTGAACCTGGGACCTTCTGCATGTCAAACATGTGCTGTACCACTGAGCTACAGCCCTTTCTAGACTGTGGCGGCCCAGCATTTCCCAGCAACATCAGCACAGCTTCGGAGAGGGGATGTTGTAGACCCCTCTCAATCCAGCCCACAGGCCCTGCAGTTCAGTGTAGGTTCAGCCAAAGCTTTTGCAGTGGATAATTGCCTTGCCTGCATCAGAGATGGGGATGGCCCTATCCCTTAGTAGGGCTATGGTGCACAATACAAACTGCTATGGTTTTGAGTCCCTAAGAAGGAAGTAGGGAGGAAGGGCAGGCATTAGGGGGGAAAGTCCCAGGATCAACTCCAAGTGCCTACAGTGTATGTTCCTGTGTTAGCTCTTACTTCTTGTGCAACGAAGGGGGACAAGAACCCTTGAAATAAGAAGATGGAGGCTGCAACAAGAAAAAAACTGGACACATCTTCGACTGCCTCAGAGCCTCCGCAACCAACTTGGTCCTAACTCTAGTGAAGGCCATATTGGTTACAGAGGTGCTGAGGGTGGATGGACTTGCTAATGCAGAGCTCTCTCCAAAGGAGGTGAAATAAAGTTCTCTCTCCATTGTTATACTAGCAGATTCATCTTGTGATGCAGTATAGCTGGAGTCCTTAATTTTGGTGGCGAATGTAGCCAAGCACAGTATCTTGCTGAGAAAATGATAGCTGTACATACCAATCAGGCCATGCCACATAAGGTTTCTCTGCTTGTGCTACAAGAGGCACTTAACAATATAAGAAAAGCCATGCTGGATCAGATCAAGGGTCCATCTAGTCCAGCATGCCGATCATGCTGTGGACAACCTGCCACCCAAAGGAAACTTGAAAGCAGGACATGAGTGCAACAGCATCCTCCCATCCATGTTCCACAGCAACTGATGTACATAGGCATTCCAATACAGAGCCCTTCTCATCAACCTCAGGGTCTGAATACCAGGGTGTTCACGGAGGTTCTGATACCTTTGGTGACTCAGACATACCTGTACCTGGAAGGCACTTTGATCTGGTCCCCATCTGTGAACAAGGACACCAAAAATATCTAGATGACTCTGAGCTGCCTCAGGGACGTGGGTTAGTGGTCAACATGGACAAGAGGCCCTTGCCAAGAAGTTGCCTTGGTTGGAAATGTGATGACTGCAAATCTTATAACCCTTGCATAACAACTAGGCATGATGGCAGGCAAGGTTCTATCTGAGGCCCCTACAGCAGCTACTGCGCTCTTACCAGGATCAGATAGCATGAGAATCTTTATTTATTTTATTTATTTATTACATTTTTATACCGCCCAATAGCCGAAGCTCTCTGGGCGGTTCACAAATTAATCTTTGCAGTTAACCCTCTCCCTGCATTGGTGGCTGTCCACCTAACACAGAGAGAATGAGGAATTGGCTACAACTGAGGACAATTGAGCTGGCCTTGTTGGCCTTTCAGGAACATATCCAGGATGCCAACATGTCTTATTCAGGAAATACAATATGTTCGCAAAGGGCTACGTAAATGGGCAAGGCAGAATGCACTTGGTACGACTCCATCAGGAAGACAGCATGATACTAGAATTAGTGCAACTTCATCTACACTCCTTTAAGAAAGAATACCTGGAAGGAATTAACAGTATATTAGCAGATTTGCTAAGCAGGACATCAGTAGAAGAAGCAGAGTGAGCACTCAAGCCATAGGTGTTCCAGATAGCTACTCAGAGATCTTCTGTGTTCATGACCACAAAACACAAGTCCCAGGTTTCTTCTTATGGCACCCATGCCCAGAGGCAGAGGTCACAAAAGCCCTATAGCAGGTTTCCCCAACCTGGTGGCCTCCAAATGGATAACAACTCCTGTCATCCTTAGCCACTATGGTTGCCAACACATCTGGAGTCCATCAGATTAAAGAATACTGCCCTGGAGGCACCTTGGCCAGCAAGCCTCCTCTATGTGTTTTCCCCATTCCAGATTATGCCAGCAGTTCTCATGAGAGTCCAGGAGATAGCAGTAGATGTCATACTGATGGTGCCCAATTGGCCAAGCAAACGCTGATTTTTGGACCTAATAAACTTGCCAGGCCAGATGTTTCCAACGTGTGTGCTTCTAATTTGACAATGACCCATAATACACACCTGTCCAGAGATGTTTCAGCTCACAGTCTGGAGGCTGAAAGGCAAGCGCTGGAGGAGTTAGTTATTCTTACCCCTCAGAGATGAAATCCACTAACAAGGTGTATGGGAACACATGTTAGACCTACTAGTGGTGGGCAGATGGGCCTGGCAGATCAAAGGGAGGCAACAAAATCAAGAACATTCAAGATTTTTTCCAGGGACATCTTTCTAATGGTCTGAGAACTAAGATGTTCAAGAGGCAGGAAGCAACACCAAACAGTATCCTAAGCTGCATATCCAACCATTCCCATGTCCATGTCTTCCTAAAGGTCACAGCAATATTTCCTCATTCTGGAATCTGAACCAGATCCTCTCAGCATCCTCTCGCAGGTCCTGTGATGCGCACTGCCCTTGAACCACATGCTCACTTAATAACCAAACATTAAAAATGGTGTACCTGATAGCAATCACTACAGCAAGAAAGGTCTCAGACCTAAATGTTGTAACTTCCGACTGTCAACAGACAAAGTAGTATTACACACCAACCCCACCATCTTTCCTAAGGTGAATTCAGTTTTCCTTGGTGCCCAAGTTCTTTCAAACTATGATGTGAGGAGGGATGCTGCTTCTCTTGCAGAACAACTGGTTGGTTGACTCTGCCTCCAATGGAGGGAGGAGCCTACTACAAACATGTTTGAATGTCCTCCATGAGTCAAGGAGAGTACATGGTAAGTGAACTCATTTTGTCCGCTGCAGATTTGACTGGCCATCTGTGTTAAAGAAAGCATGGTAGATTTTTTTTTCCCTGCCATGGATTTCCATGTGTGATAAAGGTTGGGGACCGTATGAGGCTTCCCCACATCAACATCGTAGTCTTCTGTAGCCACATAAAGTTTTCTGCTATATCTGTAGCAAATGTCCTTGTCAAACAGGACAATGGTGGGCTGCAGAATTCTTGTTAGCTAGCGAACAAGTAATGAAAGTAGGATGAATTCCTTGTTCCAGCTGTTGCCTTGAGCAATTTCTCATCTATCCAGCTCCCACCAACTCTTGCTGAAATCAAACCTAAAGAGGTAGAATGCAATTCGTGGGCTGGAAGAAACTGGCAGGAAACACCACAGAAGGGCCATTTTAATCTGACCATATTCTAGTCCAGCCTTCCCAACCTGGTGCCCTCCAGATATGTTGGATTGTGACACCCATAACTCCCAGCTAGCAGGGAATTGTGGGAGTTGCAGTCCAATGCATCTGGGGGGCATCAGTTTGTGGAAGGCTGTTCTACCCATATTCTCCATTTCTTCTCAAACAACTCTTCTCCTTTTATTGGCGCTTTATGAATCTTACCAGTTCCAAAAGTATGGTAATATACAGTATATCTGTTGATCTTCTGGTATCCTAAGGGATATCTTAAAAGAGGCTAGAATAACCTCCCAGTTGAGAAAACTGGGGGCTTGTTGCACTGTCCTTTTGCACCCTGGCTCTCGGGAAGTCCCATCTGTCTTTCTACCGTTTAGATTAATGTTGTTGAGTAAGAAGTCTTTATCTGCATCACAAAGGTTTTGAGAACGTTTAATGATCAGTGGGCCTGTGAAGGTTCAGAAATGATTGAGCATTATTTAGATAAATACCTTAGCATGAGAGTACATGGGAGCATATAGTTCGCTCAGACAAAATATCCTTCTGCCGCTGAAAGGTGGTCCAGTGCCACATGGATGCAAAGGCAGAGTATTGATGCATTTCTATTTATGACAGAGACCAAAGAGCTCATGCAAATTCTCACTGCTTATGATTTTTGGTTAGTCAATTAACCGTTTTCACGCGAGTTCTGTCAGTGTGTTTCACGCAAATGAAGAATAGTCCTTCAGGGCAAAATAACCTATACATAAACACTGGGGGGTTATTCACATCTATGCTGGAGTTCTTTACGGTTTTCACTGTTACTTGGGAGTCTCTGAGCACTTTATCAGATTGAACCATTTGCCTTGCTAGATACTTTTGTATGACTCATCACCGGACTTCAGCAGCTGTTACCGGAACACGTCCATCTGCTTCACTAATGTCTATGATTTCCTTCTTTTTGTGTGTGCCTGTGTGTGTCTGTTAGGTTTTAAATGAAGCCGTCGGAGCAATGATGTACCACACTATCACTCTCACCCGGGAAGACCTAGAGAAATTCAAGGCCTTACGAGTCATTGTTCGGATAGGCAGCGGTTATGACAACATAGACATCAAAGCTGCAGGGGAGCTTGGTATGTTTAGACTTCATTCCAGTAGAACCTCTTAACCAAGTTATCTGCAGTGGTAGTTTTTAAAGTAGCATAAATGACTTTATTGTCTCAGAATCATGTTTACAGCTTGTTTTTTCATAACGGTGGCTTTGATATGACAAAGCAGCTTTCTTTTACTTGATGCGATACAGCTGCTCCAGAGTTCACATGGGAGCTCCAATGCAGATACACAGTTTCATGCACCTAAAGCATGCATTTCATGCACCATTCCCAGCTGTAAAATTGCATGGAGTGAATGAAATGCTTTGTGAACTTCTGGTGTGGACATGAAACTTCACTGGCATGGAGATCATAGTTCTCTATCCCAGCGAATAGCCCTTCTGTCTGGTGATTGCCTATTGCATACATGAACAATCTCCTACCATAAATAGAAGACCAAAACTGCAACCTCCATGCCTGGGTAGCTCCATGTTCACTTTGGAATCCTAAAAGCATTGGATTATATCCTAATGCTTCCAGAAAAGCCGGTGAATGCTAGGAGCAGAACTATAGGACTGGCTCAGACATAATGCTATCATCATTTAGCAGTATAAGAATGAGCCTAGGCAAGCTGTGGGATCTTGATGCTCCCCACTCCTTCTCCAGAGCAGCAATGAGGAAGGTGGAAGCTTCTGTTTTTTTATTAACTGTGGCTTGTTGTGTTGTTAGAACTCAACAAACTGAGACTAGTTTTAACTATGTTTCATGGAAACAACCCAACTTGAAACTGTAGTTTATGAAATTGCCTTGTTTCCTCTAACCATCATTAAGATTAATCATAGTTTAGAGTTTGGACATCACACTAAACTGTGGTTAGTTTAAAATGCAAGCTTCTGATCACCTCACGACCATGCTAGACAGGAAAAGGGAGCGTGCAGACTTCAGACTTGCTGTGGCTCATTCATGAAACATTAAACCATTTTAACAGTACTAACATACAGTTTCTCACAATGTCTACATGGTGAAAAAGAACAAGCATTTGCATTTTACACACCCATGCAAAAGACTCAGCTGTGTGTTCCTGGATTCAGGTGTTGTGTCTATTAATTTTGCATAGCTGTTCCTTGTTCTTTTTGGAGAATATTTTACCCAAATATTCATTTTTCATTTTATATATCCACATTCTAAATCTTTTCATTAGGTTGCCTAATCTATAAAAACATCATCAATGGATTTTATTCTTATCCAAGTGAGATCCTATTTCTGCTTGGATCCTAGAAAATGTAATGGCAAAAGTAGTCATAGACTAGGGCATTCAAATTGCTGCAGATAATACCTTGCATCCAAGGCTCAAACAAGAAAGAATCAGGAGTTCTTTTTTAAAAAAAATCATTTACTTTTACAAAGCTGTTCTTTCATATCCAGTAAATAACACCTTTAAGGAGGACTAGAGGACTATTCAGGCGCTATGCAAAGTGATAAAACTCACGACGCAAGCAGGAATCGTACAGCTGTATGTGCAAAGATCTCCCTGCTGCAAACATCTGCACTGTGTGTGTGGATGCTTATGGGCAGAACTGTGTTTGACACGACATCAGGGACGGGGCGACTCAATGCAGCCCCGTTCCAGTTTACATGGTGAGTCACCGCTTTGCACAACACCTGAATAGAGCTGTAGTGTCTGGGATATGTAACATGGGTTTGTCCCAAGAAGAAATCTTGGTATGAAGTTAATGTAACAGCTGCTAAAATGCAGTCACTATTTAGATCTTATCCGCTTAACTGCACGTTGTTACATGATATGCCTTGACCTTATTCATGTTTACAGGTGTATTTACATATAGCATGTCCACATTGTGTGATGTATTCCCAGCATCTTTTATTCCAGTAAGGAAGAAAATGGTGGCATGTTGCTTGGTTGAGACATTCTCTTCAAGTATAGCCTATTTCAGTTGAATTGCAATTGGGTATCTTGTGTCCCTTAATATAAAATGCTCCAAGCGCTGCTGCTGCACATGTGTGTATACATACATGCATACATACACAAGCTGTGTACACACAACATAACAAAGTTTGGATAGTGTTTCTGTTATTGATCACTTTTATGACATTCCCACATATATTTATTTAATGTTTATATACCGCTTTATTTCCATAACTATTAAGGTGATACATAGCAATAACAATAATATTTTAAAACAATAAAAATAAACATTTAAAACAGTAAAATATTAGAACCACTTTCTTCAACTGGTGCCCTCTGGATGGTTTGGATTTCAACTTATTTATTTATTTATTTATTTATTTATCACACTTATATACTGCCCCCATAGCCAGGGCTCTCTGGGCAGTTTACAGAAATTCTAAAAAATTAAGATAAAAACGAGTATACAAAATTTAAAATTCTAAAACACAGAACATACACACATAAAGCATTAAAAGCTGTTAAAAATTAAACATGTGGGTAATTAAGATGTGCCGCTATATGCCTGGACAACTTCTATCAGACTCTGCCAAGAATCCTGGGAGATGTAGTCCTGACCATCTGGAGGGCACCATGTTGGGGAAGGTTGCAATAGAACCTTAAAATAGGTATGTATATATACATACACACACACACACACACACACACACAACCGAAACTCTCTGGGGGGTTTACAAGTTAAAAACAGTGAACATTAAAAACAAATATACAGAAATTTAAAACCATCAAAAGTATAAAAACAGCAATATCCATTTAAAACAACTATTTTGGGGTCAGTTAAAAAAACACCTCAGCATACGTTGCCTGGGAGAAGAGAAAAGTCTTAACCTGGTGCCGAAAAGATAACAATGTTGGCGCCAGGCAAGCCTCATTGGAAAGATCATTCCATAATTGGGGGCCACCACTGAAAAGGCCCTCTCCCTTGTTGCCACCCTCTGAGCTTCCCTCGGAGTAGGCCCTCAGAGGAGGACCTTAGATGTTGAGCATAGTGTACGGGTAGGTTCATGTCGGGAGAGGAGTTCTGTCTGGTATTGTGGTCCCAAGCCGTGTAAGGCTTTATAGGTTAAAACCACCACCTTGAATTGGGCTAGGAAATGTATAGGCAGCCAATTCAAGAGGGCCAGAATTGGTCTTATATGTTTGAACCTTCTCATTCTGGTTATCAATCTGGCCGCTGCATTTTGCACAAGCTGCAGCTTCCGAACCATCTTCAAAGGCAGCCCCACGTAGAGCGCATTGCAGTAATCTAATTTGGAGGTTACCAGAGCATGGACAACTGAAGCTAGGTTATTCCTGAAGCTAGGGTAGGGATGGGGGGAAGGGAGTGGTAGAAGGCACTCTGAGCCGCTGAGGCCACCTGAGCCTCAAGGGACAGAGATGGTTCTAGGAGAATGCCCAAGCTATGAACCTGCTCCTTCAGAGGGAGTGCAGCCCCATCCAGAGCAGGTTGAACACCCACTATCTGGTCAGACTAGATTGAAATGAAGTGTCTTCACGCCCTTTCTGAAAGCAAAGAGAGGGGGAGGGGCAATCGTAGGTCCTGAGGGAATCCATTCCATAGTTTGGAAATAACACAGGAGAAAGACCTTTCAGGTGTGCTTTCTGTGGGTAATGATGCCCTCAAAAAGGCCAAATTTATCTTTGCCTTTATAGGATCCCTTTGGAGACATGGTTGACTCAGGGGATATTACTTAAGGGCTACTTGTCATGATATGGCTATTAGGTGGCAACTATTTGATCTGCCTTGACATGGAGGCTATGCCACAAACTTAAGTTGTCGGTATATGTCGTGGCGAAGGCCAGCGTGGCACCCTCACAGCTCTTCACTCCCTACCCCTTAAAAAAATTAAATAAAAGATCTGAAAAATGTAAGGGCACCACATTCTCTTTTCTGGTTCCTGAACCTGTCGCTGATCAGAGGGCAGGAAGAGAAAGCAAGGCAAAGGGGTAGAGGAGAGAGAAAGGGTGAAGCTAAGAGTGGGGAGAAACTGCGAGGTAAAGCGCTGGAGAGAGAAAGAGAAAGTCTTGGGGCTAGGAAGCAAGATAAAGAAGAGGGTAGGGATGGGGGGAAGGGAGAGAAGTAGCAAGGAAAGGGCTTGCAGGAGAGAAATAGCTAGGCTAGAGGCTGGGAGTGCAGCAAAGGAGAAAGGTCTGTGTGGACAGAAGACGATTGAGTGGGCCAGGAAGCAACGCTTTCCATTTCCCGCTCCCTCCCGGCCTCTAGCCTTGCCGTTTCTCTCCCCGCCAGCCAGGCCACCAGGGCAGCCATTATGTGATTAGTCACACCCTCAGTGGGAACCATTTTGTGGTGGTTCCTGCAGCAGTTCCTCAAACTCCCAAATGTGCTCATAGGTCCAAAAAGTTTGGGGATTCCTCTTCCACATGGCAATTATTGTATAGGAACAGTCCCAAAGCATCATTGGTATACTGGAGACATAGTTTATCATCAGTATTGATATAACCATGCAAAGTTGGCAAGTTTCTTTTAAAGGCCCTTTTTAATGGTATTGTACATAGACATTAGCCCCCTTGGTTTGATATCTCGTAGGAGTGAAGTCTCTTGTTGGATGACAACAAGCATAGACAACTAATTATGTTATCCTTAACTAGATTTAAGAATTATAACATATTGGCCATTTCAGTGCGCTACTAAAATGCTAGTGAGCTGTTTGCAAGCAGCATTGTTAATTGTTTTACCACTAATGAGTACCACTGCATTAGCATATAAAATAAAATTGATCTTTATAGGGTGCCAGCTGTATATGTTTGTCGATAGGGTGTCATTAAAGTGATTAATTGCTTCAGAGTACTCCATTGTAAATCTTAATAAAACTAAAGAAACACGTATCCTTTGCAGCAGTCATTCTAAACAAGACACTTTGCCAAATCGTTCACGTTAAAACGTTCTAACTTGCCTGGGAACTCTCTGCTGTTTTTCTTACAGCTTGACTTTGCTGTCAAAAATGTGTAGATGGAGCAGCTTCTCAGGAAATTTTTAAAAGAAGCCATCAGAGGCTGCCTATTCATATACATTTCGAAGATTTCCTTCTGAGAGTTCTTTCCTTCCCAGCCCTCAATATGTCATCATACCGAAAGTGTTGCTTGCATGGTCTTTCAGATGTTGTTGGACTCCCAGTTTCCATCAGCCCCACTCATCAGGGCTAATCTCAGGGCAGAATTGGGATAAGTAATGGCTAGCCTGGCTGAGGATGATAGGAGCTGTTGTCCAACACATTTGTTTGGGGAAGACTGATCTAGATGGTCTGTTCTTCTGACTTTTTATCTCTGGCCTATAGCACTGCAACATTTAAACCAGAAAATCCACTGGTGACAAAGAGAAAAATGGCAATTGGCAAGAGAGGCTTTGCGCCTTGTAGACACTTAGGGCTTTATGCCTGCATTACAATTGCTTCTTGTTTTTCTCCCCCTTTTGGTACATTGCCCATGGCAGACTTTTGGTGGCTATTAACAGTTACACATTTACTTGACTGCTTCACATCATTTTCCATACCGCCTCTAGCTCGCTTCATCTGGGTCATGAATGTGGCCTGGGCTGATTTGCAGGAAGTTTGCTGTTAATAGGGAAAGGCCAAAATATTGTTGTAAACAGAGGTTTGCAACTTAGTGTGGTCCATCGGTGTGATGTGGAAGTTAGAGTGTCAGATGAGGGCTGGATGCACCTGGGTTCAAGCCCCTGCATGGCCACAAAGCTGTTTCTCAACCTAATATAACCAACCTACAGGGATAGGAATGGAAACGTGTGTTAGGCTGCCGTCAGCTCCTTGGAGGAAGGGTGGGATAAAAACATAAGAAATTCTTTGATTCAGTGTTTCAGACATAGTGTATTTGGGATTGCTCTCAGTCCATTCTAAAAGACTGTTTTTAAACTTGTATAGTGGTCTACCCATGACGTCTTGGAAAATGGGGTCAGGATGAGTTTTACTTTTAAAGCAGTGCAGGCAGATGGAGGAAAAGATGGTTATGACATCATTCCCAGAATGATTGGGATGTGGTTTTGTGGGCCTGCGAAGCAGCTACTTCTGCTGAATGCTGCTTCTTTCTCAGGAATCCTGGCATCACAAAAGGCCAGTCCCGTGTTGAGTAAACATTGCTACACTTTGGCAAAGCCGCTTATGCTTCTTAACCCTGTCCTGTTGTTAACTTGCATAGCTTGGCATTACCTTGTCCAAGTAGCTCTGTCCCATGAGGACAAGTCATCCTCCTGCACGTAAACAGGGCGAGGCAGGAAAAGTAACTCCTTTGGCGATCTCAGGGACTGAATGGCTTAAATGGAAAGCATGCGGAAAGGAGCAGAGGCTAAGGGTCAGAAGAGCTTCCACATAGAGCATGCACTTTAAAGCAGCATTGGATTCCACGTCAGCCATGCAGAGTAGGAATACGTGGAATCGAAAAACGAGCTCTCTCTCCTGCGTGTCTTCTAGAGATTAGTATTGGTAATGAGGACTGGGATTCATTCATAGTGCCCACAAATGTCAGGAATGATTGTTGAAGCATGGAGAAGATTAGAGAAATAAGACGGGCAAAAAGAATGGCTCTCCAACAAGAGGCTTGTCCCTTTACATCAGTCTCATTGGTTCTGCCCACATGGATGAGTTGGCGGGTGAGCCAACAACTGCAGAGCACCTTTGGTGGCTGCAGCACTCCCTCCTCAACATCCGTATGAGTGGCTCAGTGGTAGAGCGCCTGCTTTGCATGCAGAAGGTCCCAGGTTTGATCCCCAGAATTTCCACGTAGGGCTGGAAAAAGCTCATGTCTGAAACTGTGAAGAGACGCTGCCAGTCAGTGTCAGCAATACCAGCTAGATGGACTAATGGTCTAAGGGAGCTTCCTATGAGAAGAAAGCAAAGAAAGGGCTCTCTGGCTTCACTTCCTCCCTGGAACAGTCTTTCCTCAATTCTACCAGCCCCAGCCTCAAAAAACAGTAGTTGGCGATGGTTTCTAGGATTTGCTTTCCTTAATGGGATGATGCCAGCTTGTATGCCTGTACTGATCTCCAGAAAAATCCACTTCCAGCCACTGCAACAAGCAGCATTAGAACTCAGATCTGCACATCCATAATGAGGGTAACACATGAACATCAGCTAACGTGGAAGTTACTGACTTAGGCAAGAAACATGGGTGTTTTTGTGCAACATTTCCAGTCTGCTGCCAATTGAAGTGGTACTACCAGGCTAGTTGGACAAATAGTCTAACCTAGTATGAGGCAGCTTTCTATGTTTTCCTAGGACAAAACATCTCTGCATATGGAAAACCAGCACATCAAAGAGGAGGCTTGCTTAAAGCCTATGCTGTGATGTACTGTCTTTCCATATGCAGGGAATTTAGCAATTCTACACGACTTCATTCCCATATTAAACCTGTAGAGTGCTTTTTGTAACTATTGAGGATGTACTTAATTTATGCGGGTTACCTGAATTTTTAGTTTCACATTAGTGAGAAACCTTGTGATTTCCTGGCAATTTTCGCGACCCCTAAGAAGTGGGTTTCTGCTCCTTATTCCAGGGATTGCTGTTTGCAACATCCCCTCAGCAGCAGTAGAAGAGACGGCAGATTCCACTCTGTGCCACGTCCTGAATCTCTACAGGCGGAACACATGGCTCTACCAAGCACTGAGGGAAGGAACCAGAGTGCAGAGTGTGGAACAAATACGGGAAGTGGCTTCTGGAGCAGCACGTATCAGAGGCGAAACACTTGGCCTGATCGGATTTGGTATGTTGGTGACTTCTGAGGGAAATAGTATAAATAGCCAAAACAGGTCCTGTTTCCTTTTCATTTACATAATAAAACTTTATGTTATGGGGCAGCAAATATGGTATAATGGTATAAATTATATACCATTTATATATGGTATAAATGAAAAAAATAAGTAGGGACCAGGCCTTACACAGAGATGTGTGTGTGGATTCTGGAATCATGCTTCACAACTCCAACTTTTGTTATTTGAGAAAGCTGAAGTTTTGAGCAGAAGACCAGCAAGGGAGAAGAAGGGGCTCTTTCCCCTTTGGCTGTGTATTTTTTTCTTTTTAAACTTAAAATTATGTGTTCTCCCAACAACAACCACAACAGCCTTTCTCCCACAGGAGACAATACCATTTATGCCGTTCATAAAATTCTGCTTTTCCTAGCGCTTGTTTGCACTTGGCACAGAATATGCACAAGCCTTGCTTGTGGAGAGTTCATAGGCCATGATTTCAACCTTCCTTGTGCTGTGAAGCACCTGGAACCCTGCCCCATCAGTAGAGGAAACAACTTTCTAAACCGTAGAAACCACGAGCAGAGTGGTTCCAATGCCTGGAGCTCTAATTCTTTCCCAAGTGAATCTTTAATTGCTGTTAGAGGACTCACACTCCTTGCCCGCCCGCCTTCCCCTGCCATTTCTGTGCTCAGAATAAAGGAGGCCACTGAATGGCCATTTGCACGTGCTTCCCAAACAGATTGTTCAACTTTTTCCTCCTATCCCAGGCACTGAATGGCACATTTCTGCAATGCCCATTAATGAGTAATTGTAATCAAAGCTGGGTGTGCCTCTGCCTGCCCATCTGTGCCTAAATATGGCACAGTTAAGAAAGGGGAAGGTTCCCCCCTCCCTATTAATCACCCCACAGAACCAGTATTATCTTATTCTGATAGCTCCTTTTCCAACATGAAGGTCATGTCTGGTTCTTTGGCTTTCTCTACATTTTCTAAAAAGGAAGACTCCTGTCTTGATGTAAAAGTCGGTGAGTTGAGCCCAGGCGGTGACATTGAATTGGAATGACATTGTGGATAATGACCTGCTGATTGCACTGCAGCTGTCCCTCTTTATCAGAAGAGCCTTATTAAACCTTTGCTTCCAAACCATGACAGTTGTCTTAGTCATGCCCAATTAAATAGCCATTCAGCAAGAGTGCAGAAGGAAGAGAGAGTGGGGAGGGGGGAACCCTACAGCAAACAAGTTGCTCTTATTATAAGCAAGGCTCCGAGGAGGCTTGTTGTATTGTTGTATCAAAGTCATTCGTAATAAGATTTCCTGAACAGGCCTTTCTGTTTTAGATCGGGATTGAGAGGCCATGCAGAGGCTTAAATGGGGCTGGAGTGTAGCATTTTTGTGGATACTGAGAGTGTTGAAGCTCAGCACTCCAGTACTTTGGGGAAAATGTACTATGGGCAATGGGAGTCAGTCCCTTCACCAACTAGAGAGCCTCCCCATCCCTCCCACTTCCGTTTTGAGAATTTAGCAGTACACCATTGGTACGTCTACACCCCCTGTTCAAGCTGGGTGATGCTTCTGTATCCACATAGCAACGCCTGTTTACATTAATTGCCTCTGAAGTGCAGTGGCAAATAGTTAATGGACATTTTTGATAAATGCCATAGCTGCTTATATTCTAAAAGCAGATTTGAGTAATGTCCTTGTACACGCTGCATTACACGGTCCGTGTTTGACCTTCAGCTAAGTTAGCAGTAAGCCTGTCTATCCAAAGAATTTGTCTTTTGGAGGTTTAAGATCTACCAGCAAAGTGGAGGTGGGGGTGGGAGAGGGAAGGACACACAGGAAGGTGTTCTCTGATACCCTCTTGTGCCTGGAAAGAAAATGACACATCCGGATGGGTTTCTCAGACACACACATCATCAGATTCTGTATAAAAAGAAACGGCAGGTGAATTCAGGTGAGGTGCTGGGGGAAGATACCATCAGGGATAACTTTAGCATTTAAAAAAACCCCAGTAAGTAATGAGTAAGAGATGATTTAAGGCTTTAGTGATCATATTTATCCCTTATATGTTCATGCATTTATCCCTTATACAGTATATTCTTGCAGTCTAAAAGGCAGGTTATTGTCAATCCCAATCTTAGGGACTGTAGCCATTACTATGTCACTAGGGCAGGCCTGCAAGACGTGTGATCCTAAGCCCTGAAAATTGTCCACCAAGAGCCTGATCACCCCCGTTTCTTCAGTTCCAGGCAGCCAGCAAATATGGGAGGCTTACCAATCCCTTGGCCTGTCACTGTGCATGACTAGTGCCTTCTGTTTGATCCTGCACAACGTAGGACCCATCAAGCCAAAGAACAGTAGCACTACCCTCAACTGAACCTTCCTTTGTGTATGTCCTGCTTTCCCCATCCCCAACATGTCTAAGACCAGAGATCCTGCTCATCCTGAGGATCTTTTCACACAATCAGAGTTGTATCATAGCCTTCTTTCATGAGGGCAATCGTTCTGCTATTTGCAACGGTTTAAATAGATACATAGATGTAATGTAATCACCATGTTTAAATAAATAAATGAATGAATGAATAAAAAATAAAGGTTTGTTATAGGTAGAGAATGCCATGGTCTTCTTTTATTTATTTCTCTATATAGATAGAGAATGTCATGGTCCCCTTTTATTTTATTTTATTTTTAAACAGCACTGAATCAGCCTGCAAAGAGAGGCATGTTCTCGAGGGCAGGCTACAGTGCAGAGAATGCTGGGAAAATACGACCCCCCTGGGCTGGTGATTCGGTTTTCAAGGGTTGCAACGAAAACACCTGAAATCCTTGCAGTTCGGCCATTTTGCAGGCTCACTGCCTATTCTGAAAGCTTCCCGCCCTGTTGGTGCCAAAGTGAACTTGCACAGAAATGCCTCCTTGGCTCTGGCCAGTGGGGTAATGCCCTTTGTTTCCTTTTGTGAATGACACATTTCAGCCGCTCCTGACAGAGAGAGATTTTAAGAGAGATTATCAGAGCTGCACGCATGCCTTTGGAGAGAGAGTCCGGCAGCAAGTCGTGCCAATGGGTCCCATTTCATGCACTCCTGGGGATTTATTCAGTGCTGCCATCTTGCCAAGCCTGTGATGACAACTCTCTGCTTGCTTTGTTTTGTTTTTTGGCTTAGGTCGCACTGCGCAAGCAGTTGCAGTTCGAGCCAAGGCATTTGGATTCAATGTGATCTTTTATGACCCATACCTGCAGGATGGCATAGAAAGGTCCCTGGGAGTCCAGCGGGTCTACACGCTCCAGGATCTGCTGTACCAAAGTGACTGTGTGTCATTACACTGTAACCTCAATGAACATAACCACCACCTTATCAATGACTTTACGATTAAGCAGGTAATTCTAAATGGAGGCAGATCATCTTATTGGCCCCAACTGCAGTCTAGGAATGTATGGCTGTTGAGTGCTAGCATTCCTGCTGGCACAGTGATAATACCAAGCAGATGCAAGTCGTAATCGTATGTATTTTTACCTTTGGGATAGTTGAGAGTTATAGCTAATTGTCCATCTGTCTTTTGCACATTATACATCAGGTGAAGCCACTTGAGCAGGTCAGTTTAACACTGTCAATAAATTACAGATAGCCTAAGCTGAAGATGCTTTTATTTTCATTTTATTTTTTTCTTTCCTTTTTTTGGCTCCAGTCTTTGGGTTGCATCCAGATTTAGGCCTGTGCAATTGGGTTGGGAAAGCAGAGCCCCCCTCCCCCCATCTCCATGACAGCCCCTCCAGCCCCCTAAAATGTTACACACAGGGTTGGGGACACTGCTGAACAGGATGAGTTGTGGTGCGGAAGGGGGATCCGTGAAAATTGGGCGGAGACAATGTCAATGAGTTCTGTAAACAGATCCTGGATCCAACCCTTGCTTCCACCAATGGGTTGGTTGTTAGTAAGCAAGAGCAACGTTCTTCTGTCCACGTTTTCCCTTTACGTATCATCCTCTCTTTTTAGAATAATGTTCTCTTCTCATGGATGCTGCCGCATGTCATAAAATCAGCACAAATACTGTTTACCAAACATGTGCAGGGCAAATGGCAGCTAGGTGAATGGAAAAACTGAGCATTAAATTATGCCAGAGGATGTCTCAGCCACCAATTGTTCTCTCACCCATAGTTCAGCAGTAGTTCCTAGGAATATTTCCCCAAATCAGCTAATTTCCCTTTTAAGACCGTGGAATCCACACGGATCTGCTTCTACCCTGTTGTTTTCGGCCTGCGCTGCTTTGGTTCTGCGGTTCTCTTAATTACCTCTATTCTATGCAAAGAGCACATAAATAAGTAGCAAATGGGCACTTAGCATAACTGTCGTAGTGCAGCCTAGGAAAGTACCTTGGGGACACAGAAGATCGTGTAAAAAAAGGTAATGCTTCCAGAAAAGAATATTCACCCATAGGGTGTGTATTTACCATAAGCAATGGGTTTAGAAATTCTATTTGCAGTGCTTTGAGATGGAAAGAGAGATCTCACGTAGCATCTCATTACACAGCTGTTTGTCAGTCCAAATCTGATCATTGTTATCCCAGTTAACCATGGCCCAGTCCTAACTATCTTCCCCCAGAGCAGCTCTCCAGATGTATGGGACTACAACTCCCATAATCCCCAGCCAGCATGGCCATTGCTGCAGTCCCAACATTGGTGGAGGACACCAAGTTGGGCAAGGCTGCTCTATAGCACCTGCCCGGTATCACTGTCTCCAGGGTAGTGATGCACCTTGGGGGAACTGTACTGTTGGCCTCATCCTGGCAAGCAAAAGCAGAGGCAGGTCTCAAGCTGGTGCTGCTGGAAAGCAGCCCTTTGATTTTGAAAGTGTATGCTTGAGTTGGAGGAAAAGGTGCATGTCCTTGAGAAAGACGTAATGGTTAAAAATATATTAAACATTCTTCATACAATAAACTGCTGCTTTCCAGCATCAGTTTATGAGCTGCCTCTTCCTTTGCTGTTCTGGCTCAGGCTCCAGCCTCATCGAGGCGCAGAACTGGTCCTGTTATGGCAGCAGCCGTTAATGCTGTTGTGCCCGGGTGAGAGACCCAGGAAAGTCTCTAAAATCAAAGGCACAATTGTGTTGCTCTGTGCAGCCCTTTCTCTTACAGGAGGGGTGCAGAACCTCAAGCCTGGGAGCCAAATCTGCCCCCCCCCCGGTCCCAATCTGGGCCCAGAGTGCTACACCATTTCCCCCCTAACCACCCTTTGGTGTTTTCCTGGCTTTTGTGCAGTAGAAATGCTTCACCTAAGGCTGAGTTACTGGCAATCAGAACTCTTGCTAAAATCTGCTGGTATTTTGGTGTCTCCCCTTTTTTCCTTCAGCCCTGCCCCTTTTGCTTTTGCTTCTGCCTCTGCCCATCGCTGGAATGCAACCTCTGAGAGCTTCTTCAAAATGAACTTTGGTCCTTGGGTGGAAAGAGGTTCAGCATTCCTGCTTACAGTATGTAACACAGGAGTCGGGTGTGGACTGGCAGAGGCTAGAAGATGCTGCTTCAGCAGTGCAAAGTGGTGGCAATGCTCTACTTACGTGGAGCTGTAGTCACAAACCATGCTTGAATCGTGTTTTCTTTCTTCCCGGCTCTATTAGATGAGGCAGGGAGCCTTTTTGGTTAACACAGCACGTGGTGGTCTGGTGGATGAAAAGGCCTTAACTCAAGCCCTGAAGGAAGGAAGGATACGAGGGGCAGCACTGGATGTGCATGAATCAGAACCGTTTAGGTAAGTTGAAGTTCGATTAGTGTCATGTAACACCGTATAAATACACATAATAAAAACTGTGCATTCCGGAGTAAGCTACTGAAGTGGTGAAAAAAAAATCTGATACACAGAACAATTAAAAATCAGAATCAAAGATTCACAAAGATTTTAGAAGCTCACTGTATTAAAAATGGCGTAGTCTTTTTATTTTGTGGTTAATGACATATGTGAGCCCCTTTGGGTGTAGCTCTCCAGAGCACTGGGCCCAAAACTGAGAAGGATCTGCTATAGCCCCTGCTGGTGTTTTAAACTTACTTCCCTAACTGGGGGTGGGAGTCTTAGGTAGGGTCTCCTGGATTGTTAACCATTTTCAGCAGGGTGACTGTGTTAGGCTTTGAGGTGACTCAAGACTCTTCCTTCTTTTTGCTGCAACTTACTAACACATTTATTACGGCATAAGCTTGAATCATTAAGTGAAAAGTGGCACACCTATCCTGCAGTGTTTTATGTGGCTGCAGTCAAACATCGTCAGATATTCCATGGAGCCAAAAATACAGCTGTTAGAGATGACAGGTTATCTTTTAAAAAATAATTAGGGTGTCATCTGTTAGTAAAGACAGGAGTAAGGGCTGCTTGCCCCATAATCCTGTGTTGTTGTCAGTGGCAAACCTAGCAGCATAGCAACGCTGCTGCCTCTCCTGACCACCTGCTAGAATTGCAGGCTTCTCAAACAGGAGCTCAAGCCATTATCAGTGGCAAAGGTCACTGCCTAGGACCACCCATAACTCTCAGTAGCAAGGGAGTACCCCCTGCATAGGTTCTGGCCGGCTGCTCTGCCAAAGGTCCTATGAGGGACTGAAGTCAGATCTAGAACAATTGCTCCTGAAAGAACTGAAGGTCTTAACTGAAGTCAAACTTATGAGATGCTGCTGCGAATGAGATGTTAAATTATGGAGAGCTGGGGAAAGCCAGTGTTCGTGTTCTAATAAAATAAATACTTTGGGCAACTTGTGGTCTTCCTGGTGTTTAGGCCTTCAACTCCCATCATTTCTCATCGAGTCTCACTAAAGCTGATGGAAACTGCCCATCTCTTTAAAGATACTTGACCAACTTTTGACCATATTTGCACAGTGCAGCCTTCATTAGGCTCTACCTCTCCTATTCCCAAGAATAGTTCCAATATGTACACTGACTCTACAATTCCACATTCTAGAAAGAACAAAATGAAATAAAAATTATTGATTTCTGGAAAAGCCTTGCTGATCTTAGCAAGAAACTTCTAACCACAAGGATTTGTAGAAGTACTTTGAGATACCAACAGTAGCTGGTGAGTCATTTGGGTGGGTGGGTGGGTGGGGGGAATGGCTGGGTACCAGCCAAGCTGTTAGCCTGGAAGTGGTGATGGAGACGGGGGCAGGAGGGCTCACTCAGCCCTGTGCAAGCATACATTGTTCAGCAGACTGTGCCAGGGGCAACTAACCGGGTGGCTACCATGCACTTTCATGCTGCTAAGATGCCCTCTGCCTCTACTACCACCTCTACAGCACTACAAACCTATTGAAATTAATTACCCTTGAAGACAACGTGGAAGTTGCAGCTAGTGCAAAATGCAGCAGCTAGACTGCTGGTGGATACATCTTACAGAGACCACATAACACCGGTCTTAAAGGAACTGCACTGGCTGCCTATATGCTTCCGGTTGGAATTCAAGGTGTTGGTAATGACATTTAAAGCCCTAAACAGCTTGGGACCATGATACTTGAGAGAGCGCTTCTCCATATATATGCCTGCCCGAGACCTTAGATCTGTTGGAGGAGCCCTTCTCCACATCCCACCAGTGCAACATATACGCTCTGATGGGACAAGGGAGAGGGCTTTCTCTGTTGTGGCACCCCGACTGTGGAATGCCCTCCCCTTGGAGGCCCGATTGGTGCCAACATTGATTGCATTTCGACACCAAGTAAAAACATGGCTTTTTAACAAAGCCTTTGATGGGTAAACTCACTGGCACATTGTTTTAACTGCTTTTAAATTATATATTGTTTTAACTTGGATCATGGTTTAATTTGTTTTTAACTGTGCATATTTATTGTTTTATAATGTATGTTTTTATCAGTACGCCGCTCTGAGATCTTAATGATATAGGGCGGGATATAAATGTTTTAAATAAAAAAATAAAAATAAAGGTATGGGTGGAATGCCCCATACACTGATTTCATCTAATGAACTGTCTCACCAGTCACCGTAAGTTGGCTTTCAACATTTGTAACTATACATGAGAATAATAATCCAGGATAGACTAAAGTCAAAAGTTTACTTGCACCAGGTTTGCAACATGGGAGGCAGAAGGCAAGATCCACTGTAATCTGTGGACCAGGGAGAGCCAACATCAGATCCACATTCCACCCATAAACTCTCCCGATGTCATGGGTCAAGTCACACTTTTCTATCTCCGTCTGTCAAATAGGAATAGCAATTTTCCAGTGGTATTGTGATTAGAGATAAATATGTTATGAAAATATGGGAGTTGTAGGACTTCTTTTCTGTCTAAACATGCATAGGATTGTGCCCTTAGTGGAATACTTTTTTGCTGGGAGATTTTTTTCATATACCTAAGTTGAGTATTTTATATAGGGCAGCTTCTAGAGGTGCTGATTAAACTTAAATAGGAATGGCAGCTTATCAGTTTTCTCGTTGGCTGATTTTCAGTGGATATTTTATGTGCTTGTTTTTAATTTGCTCATTACTACTTGGCAAGGTTCTTTGAGATCCGTTGTCTTATTGCCTCTATTCAAGTAATTTCATTTGGATATAAAAGCACTGTTACTTATAGCAAGAAGGTAAGGGTCTTCAGTCCTGTCTTATGTCTATGATAGCTCTCTGGTTGAAAGGTGCCACAGTAAAAGGGGGCACAGAAACACTCTGGGAAGGCATTTATTTGTGATCTTTGTTTTTCTTTCATTCTATCCCCCCACCTCCCCCGGGTAGCTTTGCTCAAGGGCCACTGAAAGACGCTCCTAATTTAATTTGTACACCACACACTGCTTGGTACAGTGAACAGGCCTCACTGGAGATGAGAGAAGCTGCTGCGACAGAGATACGCCGAGCTATCACAGGTATGGCAAGTTGCTTTCCCATAGGCCAATTGAAATGTTATCGCATGCCATCAGGAGGCAGCCCCAAATGCTTACCCGTGATGGTGCTTTATGTGGTGAATGGAACAATTACCCTGGTTTGGATCCAGGTTTAGTCATACTTAGAGTAGACCTATTGAAATTAATGGGATTAAATTTAATAAATTCTACTGATTTCAATAGTTCTACTCTTAAGTATGACTAAATCTGAATACAACCTCCTGGGTGTGCATTATCTCTAAGCAATCATTGTACATCCCAAGCATTGGTTGCACATGCATGTGCCAGTATATAGGGTAAGAACTTTTTGAAAATTCCATCTACCACATGTAGCTGCAGCCCAGCAAGTGCATGCTTCTATTTCTGTGTACTGGGTGTGTACATTGGGGGATTAACATTGAAATCAGCCACATTCCAATAGCCTTTCAAATTGCATTTAAATCTTTGACATTTACACACACACACACACCAGCTCCTGGATTTTCAACCATGGTTCCCCATCATTCAAGAAAGTTGTTTGAGTTAAATTCTCTTGCACACTTACCAGCTGCAAAGCATATCATGAGTGACCAATATATTAAAAGCTACATTGAGTCAGGATAGTGTAACCACTAGGTAGTCCTGTGTCAGACCCTTTCTCATTTAACAGCCTCACTGACCCAGTTCACACATAAAGCCCAATAATGGATTATGTAAAGCAGAAATTGGCAGGGGTGAGCTGGAGCAAGTGAGCACACAGCCACCAGTGCACTCCTCACTTCCACTTTCAGTTAACAGCCTGCAATTGTCCCACTGGTAGTTAGTTAGCATGACATCCAAACCCGGACACTCTGAGTTGTTTAATCCTGGTTTGGCTGTCACGCTAACAACCTACAAGGAGGGTGATCGTAGCTTATTAACTGAAATTGAGGACCGTATTGGAGGGAGTGTGCTTGCTTGCGCCCACTCATTTAAACAACCCATAGGTTGTCATTATGTGCAAACTGGATCATTGTGTATCATGACCCTTCTTCCTGGTTTGGAGCTGCAAGCACAGCCTTAATACTCTCTCAGCTATCTGGTTTATTTGCATATTGTGCAGCATACTTTGAAAACTTGAATACACAATTTTAATATTCCACTCTAATGGCAAAAATCAAGAGTTGGGCTGAACAGCGCTACGATTGTAGATGTGGTAGCAAATCATAATTAATGACATATTTCCAGCTAACACAGAGGGCTTAAACATCTCCCCTTGGCTTCAGCATCCACACATACAATCATACATGTTACAGGCAGATGTATAGCATGCATAAATAAAAAGTGAATTTAGACGTACGTGTGTGTGTGTGTATATATTCTCCTCTGTCATATTGCATTGATACTCCCCTTAACTGGATCCATTCTGGGAATAAAGCCTGGGAGGGTAGGTGACATAATTACCATTTTTTAGACAGCTTTTTCATTCATTCCTGTGAAGTTTGGAGTGACCAGAGACTGTTCAGTCTAATAGGGCTTCCAAAGTTAGTGCAGTAAAGGGATGGGTGAACTGTTAGACCTAGCCCTTCTGTGCAATTCTCTTTATCTTGTAGCAGCTATTTCAAACTTTGGAAAAGCAACATTGGCTACTGTCTCACTTGTAAGTAAATTCCACAGCACTGCCTTATTTTCTGCATTGTTGTGAATTTTCCACAACATTGTTGTGGACGGTTGAGGATTTTCTTCTCCTTCCCATCTCCAGTTAGAGTAATCCGTGTGGAAAAACAGCAAGCTGGGTATAGTTTATTGCAGATCAATTAAGACTGATTGTGCTTGACTCTGTTTTAAATTTGAATCGTTCCTACTTTAGGTCGCATCCCCGAAAGCCTACGAAACTGTGTGAACAAGGAATTCTTTGTCACAACAGCTCCTTGGTCAGTAATAGATCAGCAAGCAATTCATCCAGAGCTCAATGGTGCCACATACAGGTAAGAGGGAGAAAGGGCTTTCTTGTTTAAAAAACAAAGCAAAGCAAAAGCATTGCATGTAGACCCTGTAATGAAGGTACTATCCATTCACTTTGTGTTTCCCTGCAAGGCCTTTCCAGAGTGTCAAGTGAAACCTACTAATTTGGCCACTTACAACTTGCCCCCTGCACATGACATAGGGAGCTGCTGGAAGACAACATGATCAACTCACTCCATTAGTTTAGAGTAAAAATATACTATGGTGTTCCTTAAGGATTTGGAAGGCTCTTTGCAGAGGGAGGACAAGCATCAAAATAAATATACTAGTGCGGTAGATAAATCTGGTACAAGCTGAAAGGTGGAATATGACTTAAAACAAAGGAAAATTCATATATACTTTATATATATCTTGAAGAGTCAGGGGGAATGAAGGTTACACTGCAGTGTTCCCTGGCCACTGGAAATGCCAACTAGTCCCTTTAAAGGCCCCAGAAGACCATAGTTTTGTTGTTCAGTTGTTTAATAACTTGTTGCAAAGAATTCAAACATACTTTGTCAAGGCACTGCTTTTGTTGAAAGAAAGCTCATTTGGCTAGTGCCTATGACTTCACAAAATGGCACAAGCATTGCTCCCCTCATCAAGTGAACAATATGGATGGTGTGTGTTTTTAATATATAATTCACTTTAAATTCCTCAAAGGATGTACACTCATGGTGGCTTTCAAGCACCAGATTATTCATGCGGTCTTAAATTCACTTGCAGATGTTTGTCTCTTTTTTGTTTCCCATAGGTTTAATAACCTATCAACAATCCTAAACACAGAAGGTATGAACTTTCCGAGGAATCCCAGTGGGGCTCAACAAACCCCTATTTCTCTCCTCCTCCCTGTACACATGCAGATAGTCCACCAGGGCAGTTGTAGAAATTTGGGCTCCCATATTTTCATCCCCTGTGACCTCTGCATGCATCATCTGGGAAGTATAGGATAGAAACAGGGCTCTGTTGAGTTCTGTCAGGATGTCTGCATGAATCAGCACTGCACCCACGGGGAGAAGCATTGTAATATTCCGCAATCAGAAATTTGGAGAGTTAGAATTGCTATTTTAGAGGGAACATGTGGTGCTCTGTATGTTGTTGGACAGCAACTCCCATTATCCCTCATGATTGGCTATGATGATGAGAGCAGATGGAATTTAGTCTAAGATATCTGGAGGGTCACATGTTCTCCTCTCTGACATAGGTGATGAATTCCCAAGGAGTAGCCATGATAGTCTGTAATACCAAAAGCAAAAGAGTGTTGTGACACCTTAAAACCAGCTATATGTTGCCAAAAACTTGATGTTTCCCAACCTAGCATGAAAGCGCCCTTCAAATGTTCTTCTCTAGTGGCCTCAGTGTGGTCTCCTGTGACTGCCTTTAGTCTTACTACAAATTAAAATGACTTCTTTGTCTAAAGGCACATCAGGAGTTTTCTGCCACCTTAGCATCTGCCCATCTCTCTGCCATGCAGTTTGAGCTTATGATCACATTTTCACATGTGAGAAGCATGTCTAATATTGGGTTGCACAGAGCAATCATCCAGGGAACCTAAGTTTTCATGTCGAAACCCCAGTACCACCACCACATTTCTAACTGTCAGGGATATGATGCTAGCCTTAAAAGTAGGTATGCAATACTCTCAAACACTAGATAGGGGCTTTGTTGGCGGTGCTTTGAGGAACATCTTGCCCCTTCCTTTGCTTAGAAGAAACAGAATTATGCAAGTTTAATAGCAGTTTGTTTTAGTATAGTTTATTCTGTCCGCAGACTTCGCTTACTTTTAGTAGAGAATATCAACTCTTTACAGAGTACATACAGTAGCTCTGCTTCTAATGCATTCTTAAGTTATAAAAAAATGCATCTCTATTCATATCTCTTCATTGCTCCTGTAAAAGTAGCTGCCCCATAAATATAACCTATATGTTGGGCTCTACAAGGATGCAAGATTGTTTTTGCTCACGCAAGGGATTTTCTGTTAGCCAGGTGGAATTTTTGGCTCCCTCCCCCCAAGACTCCTCTATGTCATATCCCAACACTTTTTGAAATGCCTTCAGTTTCAAAAATGTTGAGAGCAGGAGGTAACTATTAGAGAAAACCAAATATAAAGGCCTTTTGGGCTTCCAGAACTAACTGCATGGCTCTTTAAATCATGCCCTTGGGCTCAGGCACCTACAATTCACCACCTCACATTAGGAAGAGGAACAAGCAAACTTGAGGCTAGTTATGTACAATGGCTAGCACCACGTTTTGCATGTCAGGTTTCACTGAAGGAAAAAGAATCTTTCCTGATGTATCAAATAAATACAGATTCAAACTGTATGTGTAAGCTAAGAGAATGCTATGTAAAGCAACTGAAACAGGAACATCACATTCCCTAAAGTTTGTCTTTCCAGCAACTCCACAAGTCAGGGCTACCCTTTGGCTTCATGTTCTTTCAAGGATTTTCCACAAAGACAAATATGTCTCCTTAGAGCCAAAACATTTCATTTGTCCTTGCTTTGCTTTTAATTAATTAGTTCATTAATTGATAACAATTAATTAACAACAAAGAAGTCAGTCATATTTTCTCTCCAGATATATCTTCTGAATAAGGCAGGGTGGAGGCAGCTTTGGATTGTTCATATAAGGCTGACCTGCAGCTGCTGGAATGCGCATGCTGCGGCTGTTTGTTTTAATGCCTGGAATAGTTTCCTCTTACGCTTCAATGTGGATAAAGAAGTATGAAAAAGCAAAACAGTTCGTAAGAGCAACAAGTTGGTTGAATTGTTGATTAAAATCAAATTTATTCCCTTCAAAACATACTTAGGAAGGTTCAGTTTGGTATGATAAACAGAAAGTGCTCTTACTGCAAGTATTTGGCAGAGAATAAAGTTACTTTTGAGGCTATTTCTTTCCTGTTGTCCTCATTTCTTAGCCTCTTTTTCTATAGAATGTTTGCATATTGTGCTCCTTGTAACTCTGAATTCAATCTCTTTCTAGATATCCACCAGGCATGGTAAGTGTTACACCAGGCGGGATTCCGGCAGCTATGGAAGGTATCATCCCGGGAGGGATTCCTGTTACCCACAATCTTCCAACAGTGGCACATCCTTCCCAAGCTCCATCTCCTAACCAGCCCTCAAAACACGGGGACAACAGGGAACATCCCAATGAGCAATAGCAGATAATTTAAAGCACTCCAACTTGGGACCAAGAGACATTGGAAAAGAAAATTACACACAAACTGACAGGAATTTGATACAAAATTTGTAAGGTTGATTTTGGACTGACGCATCATGATGTTCCAGTGTTAACTACAAATAAAAAAAAATAGGAGTCAAGACTTGGGGGAGGGAGGGAGAACCCAGAAGAAGTCACCTGCTTACTGAAGCACTGAAAGCTAGGATTTGATGATACATTTCTGATCAGCTTCTGTTATTGTGTGTTTAAGTTTCCTTCATCTTTACATCAATCACAAGAATAATGTATATTTCTTCAGTCCCTTTGGGGAATAGCAGCTGATTGAAGTACCTGCTGCTTAGAGCATGTCCAACAGTCCTAACAAAGCTTACATGATATTAAGAGGAAACCATCATGTGACTTCAGCCCTTTCCTTCCTCACTTACCTGGCTCCTCCTTGTACAGCCTGAGGAAAGATAACCCAAGAGATGGGGGAACAGTTTTGCTTGTTGCAGTTATATAGGGCCATTAATGGATTGGAGGGATGCTACTCAAGTTTAACTACAGTCATGTAGGTCAGGGGAGAAGAAAAGGCCCATGTTAACTACCTGCCTTTTAACTGCAGAAATTGATGCTTCTCCTACAAGATACACTTAATAAAGTAGCTGTACATTCAATAACACGTGCTGATGATGCAAAAAAAAGAAAGTGTTAAATCTCACATTTATACTCAAATATATTTTTCTCAGTTTTAAATCCACAGCTATTTTATTGAGTGGAAAAGTCTTGAGCTGGAAAGGGTTCAAGAATAATGTTGCATTTCCTTATGTCTCAGGAAAAAAAAAACACTTTTTATGGTAACTTGTCAGACTGTATGAACAAAACCCACTTTTTTAGACATTGAAGTCTTCTTTTCTTCATGTGATATTTTATACAAGAACACTTCAAAATGTGTTATTAGATGTGACTGATTTTAACAAATCCTATTAGATTTGTATCAACTAGTTACATGTTATACTCATAGTCTTTTGTGAATCATCGCCTTTTTGTTGAAAAAGATGGCCTATTCTGAGCCTTTGTATGGGTACATTCCTGTTTCTGTGATAAAGTTTTAAAAGCTGTCCCAAACAAAACAAAAAAACCAGAACCAATGGCTACCAGAAGTATGTTTTGTTTTAGTGTGTTACCGTTACTGTATTTGTTTATTGTAAAGGTGGACATATAGCGTTCAGTGCAGTTTTCAATAAAAAGTGACCATTTCTATAATTTGAGCTGGACCAGGCCCTCAATGTACTTGACCCAATTCAAAATAAGAACATACTCTCAGGTCACATGAGTGATCACACCAAAACTAGCCCTTCTAGTATTAGGATGATTATCTTCCTCTATTCTCAAGTATCTACAATGCCAATCAGTCTTAAGTTTACAGACTATTAAGAAACTACTGGTCTGAAGTTAAAAGTGGACTGTTGACGTGGCACGATTTCTCACTCAGTCACACTCCCCTCTCTAAACAACCTGTGTACCTAAAATGTATTCCCATTAAAGTCAATGAGATTCCTCTTGAATATCTGCACTTATTTGAGAGTTTTAGCCATAATCCTCACAGGATACAGGAAACAATGATAGGCAGTGGTCAACTAATGCATTTGCCTGGCAACCAGAACTCTACACAGAACAAGGTGACAGAAGGTTCCTCCCCTTCCCTGCTTAATCTTTCTTTCCCTTATCACATGACAAGGTAATGAGTATATTGAGAGAATTCTGTTTAGTTGAATGTAAGATCTCCCTGGCAAGGCTACCAGATAGAGCCCATTAGCAGCAAGGGAGATACAAGAAAGCCTGCTTCTGTTCTCACTTTAGATAGAATGCTGGGAGTCCTATGATTAGGCCCTCAGTTAAGCAGCCAGCAGTAGAGCAAGAATGTGCATTATACTTCTCATCAGTGTGAGGTTGCCACCATACCAAGTGGCCCCTGATATCCATAGCTGTTTAGTGCACTGATGGTATATACAGTACTAGGAAGAGCTGTGAACTCTGGTGTGGGTTCAAATTGCTTTCCAGGCATTCATACTATGTTGAATTTAAGTAGGAGCAGAGAGCTCCAGCCCCAGCCTCCTCCCGTCGTCACATCCGTCACCCTATATACATGGAGGACAACAGTCTGAACCACCTGCATCTATGGAGATTCTTCACACCATTAAGAACCCTGATTTTCTAGGGCTCATAATCACATGGAGAGCCTCCATGGATACAGGACACTCCATGCATACAGACTGACAATATGATGGCAGGGGTGGAGTGCTCCTCCCCTCACACGTTCATTCAACATGGTAAGAAGAACATCTGAAGAGGCATAAACCCAATAGGGAACCTTTGTCCAGTCACTCTTCTCCAACTCAGCCTCCAATCGGTAATACAAAGATAATACTGTTCATGTAAAGCTTACTAAGATTAAACCAGATTGTGTGTATTAAAAAAATCACTGTAAATACTATAATTAATGCTCTACAAACTTCAGAGAATAAGACTACAGTATGTGGTAAAGAAGCTGTGAACAACAAAGGTACAGGTGGCAAAATGAGTAGAAGCTGCCATCAGAGCAGGAGGAAGGTAGTTTCCTTCTCCTTCCGCTGCAATATCTTCAGCCTCTTGGATATGGCAGAGAAAAGGGAAAGAAGACAAGACCCAGACATAGGTTGATACAAATGCAATTTCACCACAAGCCCAAAGTCAAGCCATAAAGTCAGTGCCACCGAATTCCACTTATACAGGCATATAATTTTGCCTGTTGATAGATTAGTTTTCCAATGTCTTTTTAAAGTGAAGTTGGCTATTAAGTAATGTCTAGACTGAAGGTATTTGGGGGTGGGGAGAAACGACACAGAATAATGTATTGAAAGACAGAAATTGAAAACAAACCATTGGTACAAAACTTGTATTTGCTTTGTTTTAAATTAATGGAAAAGCACATTACCAGCTTTGAACATATTTAAGGGAGTCAACTTCATAGATGTGTCAATGATCTAACACTGCAATTATGAATAACTTACCATAGACACCAGTATAAGAGCAACCAGGAGGAGGAACATTGGTGAGTTACAGAGAACATTTAGGAAGCCACACAAATGAAGGTGAAATAATAGAACATTTACACTGGCATTAGTGATTTTTAGAAGCTGCTATTATTGGAATTTTGTTCTTAAACCAGGCAGTGGCATTCCAGATAGGCATAATTAATGTTGTTGAAAATGGATACTTTCTAACAGGGCAATTGCATTTGAGGCAGGCTCTCTTCTACCACCAGTGAATGTGCTAGGAACCTCTGGCACAAAATTTGGCTGCTTTGAGGCAATTAACTTCACATTACTTCCAGGTACTAACTGAAAGAAAAATGCCCCACTTGAAATTAAAACCAAATTACTCCCTAGGGGAGGCTTTTAGTCAAACTTCAATATAACATTTGTAGTTTCAAAAGACATCTTAATATGATAGTTAAGTTGCCAAATGCAGAAAATATAAAAGCTGGAGTAAGTCAGAAAGCATAGGTCCACTGCAGTAGAACAAAGCTTCAAGCAAGATATTAAAGTCATTAACGTACAAAATGGTGGAGATAACGAGAAGGGAAGCCATTTTGTTGTCTAAACAGTGCTTTTTAACACTTGAAGTAGTGGTACTTTTCTAAACAGAACTGGGCAGCAAGCTTTGAAGTGAGATATCTGGGGGGGGGGGACAATTAAAAAAGGCAGGGAGAAAGAATTTATACAAGTATTTAAGCAAGAAAAACTTCTCTACCCCCACTAGAGTTCAAAAGGAAGATCAGCAATACAGACAAATACCTGAATTTAAAGTGTTCTATTATAGCACACCAAACTACTCTAGAAAAAGAATTCAAACTGTAGCTTGCCCTTTAGCTTTAAAGATAACAGTATAACTTTTTTAAAACCCTCACGGCTATAGCTTAGAACACAGCCAAGTGGGAAAAAGTCTTCATTTTTTAAAAGAAGACATATCAGATTAGAGGCCAGTTCATTATTGCAATCAATGGTCAAGGCACAGCAACAACTTATTCAATGCCTTTTCTCCAGCACGAACAACTGCTGGAGTTACAATCTTAAAAAACAAAACAAAAACCACCACTGACCTCCACTGATCATAGGGATGTATTGAGGCTACAAGAAACTGACTGGGTATTGCTGTCTGTGGAATTGTACAATATATGGGGATATGAGCCAGTAAAAAGATAACACTATTATCATTTTTATTCCTGACAGAAACCAAATGCTTTCATCCAAGGAGACTCCAAAAAATCTCTAGACTTTGTTACTGCAGTGGAATAAACATGGCTAGAGATTTAGCCATTTCCCCCTACTATGGTAGGGCAAATAAAAGTGATGTTTTTATTTAAGAAAGCTGTATTTCATTGGAAATCGCTATTAATACTAGAAAGTGACTCAGATTTGGGGCATAACTTGCATCATTTCAAGCAACTACCTCCCTCCAACACAAGCATAATTACCTAACTTATTCTACTGGTCCAGAAATGCAGGGATCTCACTGTAAAGTATGTAAGGTAGGCACTGATTGATTGATTGATTAATTAATAAGGTGTTAACTTGACCTTATGATTGCATTTAGAAAAACCTAAGTTAGGATTGTACATTAAAGCTGAACCTGTTTTAGGAAGACTAAACCAATTACTGCAATGTTTAGGAAATCTAACTCATCACAGGTAAACATGCACCTTCACCTGATAATCTCTGCATGCACCAGAGTAGAGAACTAATGACCAAAATATATACACATAAACACACACATACACACACACTATAATATGCTTGTGTCAGAGGTGGAAAAAGTTGTATTATATTTCTTCCATGTAGTACCTTGATGAAATTTCAGTGTAGATTATTATTTGGAGATATATTTTTTCAACTCCAGCTACGCCACATTTAGAAAAGCAGCAAATTCTGAAGGGTTCCTATATTTTTTACAACTATGTAAAAATACATACGTATAGCTTCTGTCCAGATTCTTAAACAAGGAAATCTATTTTGCAAGAGTTTCCTTGCCATCATTTCCACCATCATTAGTCTTCAAAAAGTGCTCATCAGGATCTGCTTTATGCATACAAAACTATTCAACCTTTAGTGTTTTTAAAGTGAGGTTTTGGATAGGCTATATCCATTCAAGATACCATGGCTAAAGTTATCAAGTATAATAAAAAGATTTTTCTACTGGAGAATATATTCTGAACTTATACTTTCAGGAAACTTACATATTCAATGTGGCCACAATCAATCAACATGCAAAAAATTCCAAAGTTTACATACCAAGGAAAGATAATACACAGTACTTTAAAACAAAATTTAGAATGAAGGCTTTTAAGGAAAACTGCCAAAGTGCTTTCTCACTCGATTTTAATGACCAAGGAGTGCTCCTCAATGGAGGTGATTTTAACTTGCACGGGGAAAGGCTTGATAAAATATTAATTTCTACTGTACAACTCACAGCAAGACCGGGTTTGGACAAAATGCAGTTTTCAGTTCAGTTTAGCAAACTCCACACAATTGCTTAGCGTATAGCTTTCTGGAACAGTACTTCTTTGACTATTTTAAGTAGGCTGGGGGGGGAAACTATCCCAAAGAAATGATACAAAATATTAATGGACAGCAGAGAAGCCTTTACAGAAAACAAAGTTCACTTAATCAAAATTTATCATCCCTTCCATAGTGTTTCCCTTTAACATTTCATTTTATTATAATGGGCACGAAATTAACTCAAATCTTATTTAAATAATAAGCTTGTTCATACTTCTGACTTACTCTGGATATATGGCATCAACCAAAAAAAGCCACATGATCTGACCTGGGCATTAGCAAGATTTCATACAAAATGGTCTTTTCAAGGAAGTGTGCCAGAATGCTTAAAAACTTATGCAGAATAAGCAAGTTTTACTGTAAGTTTCAAAAGGAACAGATATTCATCTACAATGTGCTTTTTTTAAGTGCCCATATTCAAAAGAAAATTCTTCAATAATTTTAAGATGCTGGTAATACTTTTTCCTATTACACAACTTTCTTACACGACCACATGCGGTACATTTATAGGCAGATGTACAACTGGAAAGAAAAATGCTATGTGTCTTGGTAATAAAATTAGGGCTTTGCTTTTTTACAAATGGTAGTCCAACCAATGTAGCTGTCTTCACAGATTGGATGAGCCTCTGAATTTCCCCATGCTGATTAAAAATCCTATGCAGGATGCTTCCTGCTATAATTGGGTCATCTTGTAACAAATCGCTAGACTGTGCCCCAAGATCTGGGGTTGTCACCACACATTATATGCAACCAGGTATCTCAATTTCATCATTCATCATCATCGTCTTCATCTTCCTCTCCATCTGAAAGGGATGTACAGGGGCGGATTTGTCTATAGCGGTCAAGCCATTTCTCTACCATCTGCGTTACCAGTGGATGGTTGCGCCGGCGAGAACTTTTCTGCATAGCAACTAGGACTCCACCCTCGGTCACGCAACAGTCCAGCCACTCTCTGAGCAGCTTCTCCTGCTGTTCCTCATTACCAATCTTCAGAGAAAGAACACATACACTTAGGACATGCTTCAATTCAGATTGCCAACAACTAAAATCAGACTCCTGTCCTGTGGCATTGCGGTATACCAGGATTATTCCTTTAAAAATTCAGAGAAACCCCTAATAACATTTAATCTCCATTGTATGTTGTTTATAAAATGTATAGTAATTCAATTCCAACACAATGTATAAGGATCACACCTTTTTATATCACGTAAATGAAATTTGAAGTAACTGCCACTTCTGCATTTTATAAACAGCATACAATGGAGTGGTTAAATGTTAGTAGAGGTTATCAGGCATTCTAATTCAACTTTCTATTTACAGAATCTAAGTGTTCTTACTTCACTGTTTTGTCACTTATTTCTGGCTAGAACATTTCTGCAGATCTTCCTTGTTTAAACTTGTTTAAAAACAACAACAACAACAACACACACACACACACTCCTCATACACAAACATCTAAACCAAAATACTTGCAACACACCTCATACCCCTCACTTCATTTTCTGTAAAACTCTTTTCTTTTCTTTTTCTTTTTTTAATTTATTAAACTCTATTTAACAAAGCGGTTTAAAAAGTTTTAAAAATATATAAAAACATACAAGTCAGACAGCGTTTCTAATAAATACAAAAACATTCTGTAGATGCTCGTTTCGGCATCTACAGAAATCGGGTTTGTGTAAAACTGTTTTCAAACACGTTTTCTAAAAACAAATTTGCATACACTGCCCATACTCCACAGCATTCAGCTTCACCTTTGGGGCATTTTTCTTTGTCTCAGGCTAGTATTTGAGTCAGTCTGAACTGCTCAGTGTTTCTTACCTCTTGAGCAGACAGGAAGTGAATGTGCAGCAGCTTCCTTTCACTGTCAACCAATGGTAAAAAAGTAATAGTAACATCATCATCAGTGTTCAAGTTAGCACCAGCACCTCGATTGCCATAACCATCATTCTCCATGGCAACCAAAGCAGAGAAGTGGCCCCTCGTGTAGCCCAGAGCAATAGGGCTTTTCCAACAAAAACTCTGTTCCCATAACAAAGGCAAATATACACCTAAGAAGAAAAGGGAGTGGTGAAAGGGTAAGTCAAAATGAATTATTTTAATGAAATTTTTCATCTGAAAGCAAGACACTGAACAATGTTACAATGTACATCTCAATATACCGTTAAAATTTAAACTGTGATAAAACTGCCCTCACATTAGGAGGCTGAGTCTTTTTACATTAGCGAGTATAGGATGTTTTAAATTTATTCTGATGGTATTCACTGGTCACACAGTAAATGCAAAACACATGCACTAACTACCTTGCTTCAGTTTGTATTGAAGAGAGACTCGTAGTACCATGGGTCCCAGTAAAAATTCCAAGTTAAATGACATTAGAGAAGCAATTAATTCAAATACTACACACATGCCTTGTTTTCTCAATGTCTAAGGCTTTAGCATCATCTTAAAATATGAACTATCCTATATGGTTAAAGAAGTAGAATAAAGTCTTATGTGATTCAATGCCAATTAACCCAGCCCCCACAGCCTCTCATTACATATAGTTGAATCCTCCACCCCCATCTAGGAACATCAGAAGTTATTCATAGAGACTTCAGCAAAACAACTAAGTCGGGAACGTGCTCTGCCTTGAGAGAGTTTAAAAATAGCAGTGAGTAATCCAAGTGCATATGTAGCATAGCAACCTTTGATAGAGAAACTCTGTCCAATGCATTTACACAGGAAGCTACCTTCAATATTTCTCCCAACAAGAGACCAATGGATTCCTTGCAATCAACTAGCATCATTCCCATTTCTTGCTCTCAAAGATAAATACTTGGCAACATCCTTAACTGTGTGGCAGTTTAAAATGATGATATTGTGCACATTAGACCAATTTTCAGCCAAAGCTATGTTCACTTTTATACACTGGTTTTACATACACTTTATATTCCAAATATTATATTGGGAGTATTTACATACAGAGAATTGGGATTTACAACAGGCCATTGCCATTGAGTTCTCACCTGATTGCCTGTGGAACATCTCAGGACATCAATGTGCACTCCATTGCTGAGTCAAAGAGCATACATGGAACAGGCCTATTATTTTAAAAGAATACAGCAGCCTACTGTGCCTGGCACATGTGTGTGCTGCCTCTAACTTCTGTGGCACACACAGAAAACATCCCAAGAACTGAGGCATCAACAGAATGTGAATATGTTTCGTCAGAAGAGAAAAATTATACTGTTATGGCTACAGCTTCCATGATTTATCTGCTTTTCTCTCCACTTTCCCAGCAGACTGAAAGTATTGAAACTGTTTGGGATTTTCCATGGCATCCCACTTTGCATCCAAAAATCAAAGAGGATCCCCCCTGAGTGCAGTCAAATTAATAGTCTAGCCTTGCTTTGATCAGACCACAAGTTTATTCCACAATGAACCAGATGCCTATGGGAAGCCCAAAAGAAGGATATAAGGGCAATATCCTTCTCCTGCTGTTGTTCTCTATGACTGGAATTATAGGCATTCAAGTAACTGTTGACAGCCTTATCTACCATAAATTTGTCTAAACCTCTTTAAATATTCTTGGCCCTAAATAACCCACCTTTCTCTTTTACCTTAATTAATATTGCATGGCATAGCTATGCCACAGGCAACAAGAGTTGGGGAAAGGGGAGAACAGCAATTAGGTTCTGTCACTAGCAATGGGCTTGGATCTCAGTGCTGATGCAAGGATACCAGCTATTGGCTCACCACAACTCTATTGCTTGATCCCATAAACTGTTCTTTGGAATAGCAGTTCACAGGATTAAGCATATGAATAGTGGAGGAGAAAAGGGGGAAGACAGGTTCAAAGCACAGTGTGGCAGGAACAAGGGAAAGCCGTCATTGGAGATTATGTTTGCATTGTTCCTGGGCCTTCTGCAATCTTGTAATATTTTCCATCTTTCTTCCAAAACCAATAGGACATTTTAGAAAAAACAGAAAATCAAAGATTCTCAGGATTGAAGTTCCCCATACAGCCACAAGTCATTGCATTTGCATGGAAAATGAACTTCACTGATTACATGCTTTACTATTACCCTTGACAATTGGGGCAACCCTTTTTAATTTTAAAACAAAACTATAGCTCATTTTTTTAAAAAAACAAACTGTGAACTTAAGTGTTTGGGAAATAGCTGTAAAATGCAAAGAATAAATAATCTTGAATAAATATCAGTCCTATAAAAAAAAAACCTTAAACCGAAAAGGTTATACAGAAACAAAAATCTATGATGATGTTTAAATAAAATTCAATTAACTCCAGTAATTAGAAAGAAATTGCCTAAAAGGCTTGCCAAGGTAGCTCTCTCTATATTTGACATTTCAACATCAGTTCTACTGAAATTTCTGACCAGCAAAACTTTATAAAGGAGACCATGAGGAGTATTCAATGGGGCATTTCCACCCTTGTTGATTCCATTCCACAAGCAGTGGTCCCCAGCAATTCCAACGCACAAGCAGGACCTGCCATTTACACAACAGAGATTTAGTGTGCCTTAAAGTAGCCCCAAAATGAGCAGAAACACTTGTTTCTGAATTGGGACAGGTCAGCGGAGTTGCCCTATCAGAGCTCCACTGACCTGCCCCATTCTAGAAACAAGATTTTCTGCTCGTTTCAAGTTGCCCCTGGAAACACTAAATCGCCACTGAGCAATCAGTGGGGGATGCTTGCACAACAGATCAGCAGGGCACAAAAGAATTGGCGGGGGCGTAAGTAACCTGTTGGATACTGCCATCCCATACCTACTTACTTTTGCATAGACATATACAAAAATGCACTGTAAATTTGTTAAAGCAAGTGTTCTCATTTTGAGAAAGTAGAGCGGTAAGATTGGATTTGATGGGAAACATTCTGTGAATAGGGTTGTGGGAAAAGATGCCACAGTTACTGGCTCCAGCCTTTTGGAGCTGCCATACTAGTAGTAAGAATGCTCATTAGATTGACGGGGCTACAATTGGCTGGAACACAGTTTGCAGGAACACTATTATGCAATTAAATAATCAGTTAAGGTTGCAACACAACTCTTGGGAGATCTTATTTCAGACACAAGGTTTGCTTGCATTTAAAAGACTGCCTACCGCTGTTGTAACTGTATTTGTGAAACAGGCCTCCAGATGTCTCTCCTCCAAGACAGTGTGCACCTTACTTCCCAATCTTTTGGAGCTACAGTTCCAGTATGACAGCTTGCTCTCAGCTGGTTCTCATAGTAACCTTTTGGTGCAGGAAATCCTGACAATCCTCTAGTATTCACTTAACATTACATGTATGAACCAGCTAATCACAAATAGAGGACTATGTCAACCAATAAGATTTTGTATCAGTGCTACTACATTATGAGACGCATACAAAAATCCAGATAAGAAGCCTGCCTGGATAAGTAACTCCTTGAAGGGCCTTTGCATACTGAAGTTATTCTATATATTTCAGCCAACTGCTAAAATAGGAAAGTACAAACACAAATATATCAGATGCAGTTATCTTGTCCATA
Organism: Elgaria multicarinata webbii; assembly: GCF_023053635.1. NCBI lineage: Eukaryota > Metazoa > Chordata > Lepidosauria > Squamata > Anguidae > Elgaria > Elgaria multicarinata. The sequence goes on along the minus strand of NC_086178.1, from coordinate 74,092,571 downwards.
ACACATTAAGCGGCCTTTGAAGTATTTATACGTCCTTGCACTGCGCTGAACTGGGATGAAGATCCCTTGCCAGCAAGTAATGGATTGCAAAAAATCAATTTCTATAGAAATGCTATAGAATTCTATGGGTGGAAGGCAGTGAAAGTTTGTACCCCACAAAAATCTGCTTCGGAACCAGTACAGAATTTGAGGGCACACAGGGGGTATAGCCCCCCCCTTCTGGTTCTGCTGCTGGAAGCAGTTTTGTCAGTGGAAAAAATGAATTGGATTTCACCCAATAGGTGCTAAGAGAACTGCTGAACATGAAGCCTACTAAGTCCAACATTTCAGATATATTCCATAAATTTTCTATCTTTCACAATAGCTCTTTTCAAAAAGTCTAAATTAAAAGTAATTATTTTGTTAGAAGTCATGCTTACCTTGAAAACGGGTATATCCTAAAGTTTCTCCCCGGAAACTCTTATAATATTTTACTCCATAAACTATAATTGGTCTTCTAAGAATATGTGCAAGTACAAAAATGTGTGTCTGTTCCAAACTTGCTCCAGGCTGTATCAAAGAGAACAATATTTGAAATAAAAATGTCATGTTGCATAACACAAAACAATTATCAGGTCTTTATTAAGTTCTACCAAAAATCATGAGCACTGCTTAGATGTTGATTACCAAATCAATTGTTTTTTTAATGGTTTGTATTTCAAGAAGTTAAATTACCTAAGCTTAATGTATGCAATCATCATCATGTTGGTACTTGAATTATGTGGCAATAGTTAAAGGGCTTAAATGAAATCCATAAATTTAATCTACTAATTCTGCCCAATTTCATAAAATCATAGAATAGTAAGGTTGGAAGGGGCCTATAAGGCCATCAAGTCCCACCCCATCAAGGCCATTTCAACTAAATAATGGCTCCCCTGTAGCTTTCTAGAAACAATAACTAAGGCGATAGATGTCACTAAAGTTAAGGGGAACAGGTTTTCTTTTGCACTGTTGTAACTTCAGCACTGCAAAAAGAGATCACTTTAACTCAAGTTCATGTACTAAATTATTGTACAACACATTGTGCATTTTGAGAAGCCATTTTAATATTACAATAAAATTTGACTAATGCATTTTGAAATCTTAGCGGCCAGTTCAGTAGCACCAACAGAGTAAATTACACTGAATCAGCACAAGGGTTTCTATTCCAGGATGTCTCTTTCACTTGCCTTTTCTTTCATATTACATTTTGCTACGCTTGCTCTCAATGCACCTTTTATTTTGTGACATTTGAAAATATTTAGAATGAACTAATGCCAAACACTAGTTAAGCACATTATGCTCAAAGGTAATTTGCAATATCTGCAAACTGTTGACCAGTAGGAAGAAAGAAGAAGTCCATTATCACTGTGGGACTATGCTCCAATGGTCCAACCGCCTCCCTAGCTGGCTTCCCACTTGTGATATAATTAAAAAGTGTGCACATATGCCTGCCCAATATGTGTAGCCTTGCCTTGTCAATATCCTTGCATTTTTCAGCTGTCAAAAGCATGCAAGAAAACATGCAAGAAAATTGACAAGATGAGACTGCATATAGGCTAATTTGTGCACTGTTGAAAGGGAGGGAAAGGGGGACAAGATCACCAATTTAGCAAGCTGATGCTGCGGGTTTTAAACATAGAGCTGACATTTGTGGGTGCTCTGCTTCCTTTCCAAACTTCCCCGAGTCTCCAGCAAGTCCTTATAAGAGAGATCTGGGGTCCACCCCCTTTTCACAGTTCCCATTCGCAGTAACTGTCAATACCACACACACACACAAATTATGGAAATTTGGATTTTAATTTGTGAACTGAATTTGCACAGTGAACACAATTAATCCCAACTTTGTATTTCCAAGTCCCACTGATTCCAATGGGAGAGAACTATAAGCATGTGAAAGCTTAAATGTTCTTAAGGCCCATTGATTTTGGCTAGTTGCTGCTCATATTTAAATTCTAAGATTTGGCAAAATTCATATTGTGTTTTTTTTTAAACAGTTACAATACTAGAGGTCACTTAAACGAGGAACTTCAACTTTTGGATGGCTACTCTAAATAAGGCACCACAATGAGGGGGGAAATAGTCCACAACAACTGTGTGCGAAATACAATGTCTTTCTAAACAACTTCATGTTTCCCATGTTTATTCTTTTACACACACACACACACACACACACACACGCTTACCTGACTAGCAAGAGAAAGTATAAATGCCCAGTCTTCCTGCCATTGTTCTTCTCGCAGCGAGAAGTGTAAACCAAAGCTTTGAGAGTACCATGACTCCCACTCTTTCCATCGGGTATAGAACCTACAAAAAGTACACGTAACAGAAAGAAAGGTGTTTCATTCATAATTCTAAATCATCTTGAACTGTGTAAGGACCTTCTAAAGGAGAACTCTGGCAGATCCCCACTCCATCCCCATCCAATTGTTCTTGCTACTTTAATCGGATATTGTATATAGGGTGGGGGGTATGGAAGGAGAACTAAAAAAAAGCCAAATTTTGAATAATTCACTGTACTTCAGGTTGCAAGACAATTGTTTAGTGTCTCTCTATATATCTGTAGTACAAGATTGGTCTGTTCAGTTGAAGTAGGGTGTTCAGTTCATTACTTTTAGTTCTACATCACATGTGACAATCATGCTCGAAAAGCATTGAAGTAGATGACTTACCCCCTGAATACACTGTAAGTATGTGACCAAGTGTCTAGGTCAACATACAGTTAAACTGCTTTAATATTCTCCTTTCACCCCTTCCCCCACCCCCAAGGTTAAAGGTTGCTGCTTGCACTCACTCTTGAAACACCTATCACAACTAACATTTCAAAATGGATGGTGCCTTCTCCCTCAATATATACTGATATGTAGGGATTCAACTTCCTTTAGTTCATATGTGACACAGTTGACCATAATTGAAGAACTGGTTTCAATTTAAGAAGCTCATTGTTGGTCTGCTCTTTCCAAAGCTCGTGGCACTAGTCCTTCAGCTTGGATTTTAAAATGGGGTAAAGTCACTTGATGGAATCTTTATATATTTAAAACCATTGTGTGTCGCCATTCGGTCAACCTGGCTAGGTAGTTCACTGACCTTGAGGGCTACAGTATCCAACAACCCCCAAAAGTGATAGTTTGAAGCACCCCCAACTGGAAAAGAACAGAAAGCAGAGGATACAAGCCTAAGGTAAATAATCCAAGGCCATCAGTGAACTGTGTGTGGGAGTCTGTATAGAGCATTGATTATTCCAAACCCAACTCTTAGTGTAATTCAACTCCATAAAGATTGCAAGAAGTTCTGTAATGAAGAAAGATGCATTAGATGGAGGCCTTCCTGTGGTCAGGCACCTATGGGAAAATGAAGATCTCACATGGTCTCTGGACTTGGATGAAAACCACTGCATAACCCTTGAGAAGTGAGTGGTGTTCATAATACAAACCCTTTGGAAGGAGACGTTTTGTGTAGGAGATTTCAGAGGCTCTTCACAAATATTTACTGAAATATATGGTGGAATAATTGTATTTAAAGTATATATAGTACCACAGCCCCCAACCATTGAGCAAGGCATTATAGTGTTTTATCAGCTGCATTGCCTTCTAGTTCATTTCTGGCCTAATTCAAAGTGCTAGTTTTAATTTTTAGAGCCCTTAATAGCTTGGGATCAAGTTACCTGAAATATCGCCTTCTGCCATATATATCCATTTGAAGTTTAAGATCTTCTTCAGAGGCCAAATAAGGAGAGGACCTTCTCATTGATGTACCATGACTGGAGAATAGCCTCTCCAGAAAGGATCACCTGGCTTTCAGTGCCAAATTAAGACCTTTTTTATTCAGACTGGTCTTTTAAACAACTAGTGTTTCAGACAAACAAAATCTGGGCTCTCACAATATAAACTGTGTTTTATTTTGTAAATTGAACTGCTATACCAGAAAGGGCATTTCAATGCTGTATTTCAGTGTTTTTATGTTTTTTAATTATTATTATCTTGTATTTTAATATTCTATTTTACACCTTGTTTTTTAAACTGCCAAGAGTGGCCATATCGATCTATTCATACTAATACTAATAATAGGTCTGATTTTTATTCCCTAATATGAAAAAAGAAAAGAAAACTGGATGCTTCCCTTTCTTCTGAGGACCTTATCCCATATATACAGTTTAACAAAGTAAATTTAGCCCAAGATAAGCAATGTTCCATAAAGTTGTAATTTCCACTGATTGCAAGTTCAAGATTTGTGCTACTGTCCAGTCATCAGAAGTCTTTTACTCACTCTTCTGTTGCTTAATACTAAATGTCTTCTAGAATATACAGCGGATTGGATCCAGTTTTAGGTACATAAAACTGGACTAGCAAAAGGACAGTTCCACACTCCCTCCTCCCTGTGTTAGCCCCCTGAAAATGCTTCAGAAGGACAGGGGACCCTACTAAACAGGAAGGCTATGTAGCTTGGGGGAGTGTAGAGAACAAGTGGAGGCACTTTCTGTTGGGTTATTGTGCCAGAACTTTTCTCTTTCTGGAACTCTGTTTGTGCTCAGAAACAAACACACATCACGCAGGTCTTACACAGCAGAGCTGGTTTATTTCCTTCAGGCTTCTGTGCAGTTCAATTCAGATTAGTTCAGATCAGCACACTGAGGCATACACAGAGAGCAGTGATCATAGAGCAGTGATCAGTAAGCAGTGATCAGTTCCATTTTACACAAGTGAGAAACTATATACAGATCTACACAATTCTTATCTACATTACATACAGCTGTGATGAGGCTAACTTAGAATCTTGGCAAGGTTCCCAGAACAGCCTCTATCTCAAGGTAATTGCCCACAGATAGTCTTTCTCTGTTTAACCCTGAGATAGCCATACACACACAATTTTAATGACTAAGCAAGTATTTCTTTTCATATACTTAACAGTCCTCCTCTTGCGCATGTTGTTTAAATTGTGTTACAATCTGAGACCCAGCTTTAAAAGCATCTCTTTGTGTTTTACCATTGAACGTTCCACCTGTCCTTTCTCATTTTGTTTTATTTTGATTTCCTCTGACATTGCTTCATGCCAGCCCTGAGCTTTTGTAGGTTCCATTTCCTGAATTTCCTCAAATGAAGTAGGTTCATAGGCTATTAGTAAAGCTCTATGAGAAACCTGTTTGCTTTGGTATTCATCTGAATAACGAATTGGAGCTTTGCGTTCCCTTTCTGATCGTCTTGGCATAGTTACAGGCATAGTTTCCTCCTCTACAGTTTCTTCCCCCTCCCTCTCTTGCTGAGATTGTTCAGGAATTTCTTCTGTTTCTACAGCTTTCTGTTCTACAGGCAAACTTACATACTGTTTTGTTTCCTGCATTTGTTCATGAAAAACTACATCTCTGCTCACAATTACACTTTTGTGATATGGAGACCACAAACGATAGCCTTTTGTTTGTGTATCATATCCCAACAGTTTACATTCCAAACCTCTTTGAGCTAGTTTTCCTGGTCTGTTTTCTTTCTGAATATGAGCAAAACATTTACTTCCAAAAACCCTTATATGTGACACTCTAGGTTTTCTTTTGTAAAACATTTCATATGGAGTTTTTTCATGTACAGAGTGGTAAAGCCTGTTTAACAAATAATTTGAGGTGGACAAAGCTTCTGCCCAGAACAGATTAGACAATCCTGACTCTTTCAATAGAGCTCTTAACATGTTCTGCAAGGTTCTGTTTTTCCTTTCTGCAACTCCATTTTGAAATGGTGAATATGGAGCAGTAAGGTTATGTTGTATACCCTCATCACTGAGGAATTTTTTAAATTGGTTGCTAAGAAATTCACCTCCCCGGTCTGTTCTTAGATTAGCTATAGGTTCTTTAAATCTATTTTTACTCCACTTAACAAAGGCTTTAAACTTTCCAAAAGTTTCACTCTTCTGTTTTAACACATACACAAATCCAAATCTACTGTAATCATCAACAATAGACAAGAAAAATCTGTTTCCTCCTTGACTTGTCTCAAAAGGACCTGCAAGATCTGCATGAATTAATTCAAAAATTCTTTTTGTTGTTCTCTCACTATGTTTTGGAATGTTTGACTTATGACACTTGGTTTCACTGCATACATTGCATTCTACATAGTTAGAACATGGTTTAATTTTCACCCCTTCACACAATTCTGGAATCTTAGAAATTATTTTATAGTTAGCATGACCAAACCTTTTATGAGTTAAATGGATACACTCTTGGTGTGGTTTGCAATTGGCTATTGTTTTTGTTGTGACTTTGCTGGCTACAACTTCATTTTCTGTACAAGTATTAATCACATACAAAGATTCTTTCATTATTCCCTGCACACACACCTTGTTTCCCTGTTTTATAGTACAATTTTCTTCAGTAAAACAAACCTCATACCCAATTTCTGTTAACTGAAACACACTTAGAAGGTTTGTTTCTAATTCTGGTACATATAAAACACTTTGTAGTTCAACTCCCAGACAATCAAAATATACATTACCCACACCACAAATCTGGATTTTTGTTCCATTTGCAAGGGTAACACACTTTTGCTTTGAAGTAGAAGTTTCCAAGGTTACAAATGAAAGTTTGTCTTTTGCCATACTTATTGAAGCCCCAGAGTCCAAAAACCAAGGATTCATTGTCTCTTTGACTCTTGCTAGAAGACACTTCTTTTTTGATTCAGCTTCATTCATGTTGTTTTCTTCTCTCCACTTTGCTGTTGACTGCTTTTTCTTCTTGTTGTTGCAATCCCGCCTTAAGTGTCCTGTGGAACCACAATTAAAGCATTTCCTTGCCTTTAATGCAGCCACCACATCAGAAGATTTATGGCTTTGTTGAAATTCAGCCACAGGATGTTTAAGGCTCTGTTGTTTTGAAGCTTGTCTTCTTTCATAGGTTTCCAGTAGTTTTCCAGCTACATACTCGAGGGTTAAATTTTTCTCCTCTTGACTTTCCATCATGGTGACAACCGCGTCGTACGATGAATCAAGACTTGACAAAATCACATAGACTTGGTGTATAGTTGTAAACTCCATCCCTCGTGCCCTGAGTTGATTGAAGATTTCTCTCATGCTTTTCAAATGGTTTGACATAGACTCCCCTGGTTTCAGCTTCATTCCATACAGCTTCCGGGTTAGAATTACTTTACTGCCCGCTGTTTCTCTTTGATATACAGCTTGTAGCGCATTCCAGCACTCTTTTGAGGTATTCAAAAACTGAATGAAGGAAATTTGAGAGTCTTCCACAGCTAATGCAATAACTGCCATTGCTTTTGCGTCGTCCTTAAACCATTTAGCATTCTGTGGATCTGCTCTATCTGGTGGATCCTCTGTGACTACATACCACAGTTCAGCCTGAATCAGATACATTTGCATTTTGTAAGACCATAATGCATAGTTAGAGTCATTCAGCTTTTCTAACAATTGATGCAAACCAGACATATTAGCTCCTGCCATTCCCTCTGCTTTAGGAATTGGTATCTCACCGTCCTCCTGCTCAGAGTCCTCCTCAGAGTCAGCCGACTGAGATTCTTCCTCACTTTGCAGCACTGGCTTTAGCTTGATGTCTTCCTTCATCAACAGTTTTCTGTTTTAGCAGACTCCTGGTTCTGGTTCTGATACTGCACCGTTCCCACCAAGTTCTGGTTCTTCTGCCTGGGTTAGGCTCGTCTAGGCTGGCGTAGGCTGCCTGGACTGGACTGGGCCCATAACCTTTGTTGGGTTATTGTGCCAGAACTTTTCTCTTTCTGGAACTCTGTTTGTGCTCAGAAACAAACACACATCACGCAGGTCTTACACAGCAGAGCTGGTTTATTTCCTTCAGGCTTCTGTGCAGTTCAATTCAGATTAGTTCAGATCAGCACACTGAGGCATACACAGAGAGCAGTGATCATAGAGCAGTGATCAGTAAGCAGTGATCAGTTCCATTTTACACAAGTGAGAAACTATATACAGATCTACACAATTCTTATCTACATTACATACAGCTGTGATGAGGCTAACTTAGAATCTTGGCAAGGTTCCCAGAACAGCCTCTATCTCAAGGTAATTGCCCACAGATAGTCTTTCTCTGTTTAACCCTGAGATAGCCATACACACACAATTTTAATGACTAAGCAAGTATTTCTTTTCATATACTTAACACTTTCTATGTTACAACTGCTCACACTTTAAACTACTCTTTACAACAGATTGTTCCTACCTGCTCCATCCACAGAATTTCTATTACCCATGATACCTCCATGTATCAAAGTTGGTATACCTATGAATACCAGATGCTGAGAACATTACTGCTCTCATACCCTACTTGTAATCTTCCTGTAGCTATCTGGCAGGCCATTAGACTAGATGGAGACCCAAGGCCACAAACAGAAGACAAGTCAGAAGTAAGGTCTGAGCCTCAAAAACTAAACATCCAAAACATTCCCTCTCTGAATAATTTCGAAGTCCTAGATTCCCCCATAAATGGATTCCCACAGTCACACTCCCATTATGTTTTCTACTCAGCACAGTTATTTTAGGGTGTTTGTTTTGCTCATAAGATGCAGTTCAGCGCACTGTGGCAGGAATCACCACTAATCCATGGACTGAAAGTTTCTAGTGTGAAAATCTATGATAATCAAGATATTAGACCCATAGTTCACAGAATCAAACTATTGCACATATCAATTTGAATTAGACAACTAATGTGATTTGGGGTATGGAGATTTGTGGACATATTTCAGAGCCCACACTTCTATAAAAACAGCAAGAAAAAAAATCAAAGATGACATGTTTATTTCAGTTACTGTTTTATATAAACTGCATTGGACAAAAGTCATTCAGAGTTGACTAATAAAGTATGTTGGGGTAGTAGTATAGTATGAACTTTATATTATAAGGCACTAGCCAGACAGTATGTATAAATTCCAAGACTTAGGGAGTGTTCAGATGACCACATAGGAGAAAGAACTCATTGTGGCTTCTCCCCCCACCTCTGTGCTTGCCATGTGTGCAAACGCTATTTGCATAATTTTCCGCGAAATGGCAGTCACACACACACGGCATGCACAGGGGTGGGGGGAGAAGCCATGACAGCTTTTTATCCCTGGAACAAAAACAAGAATACCAGGTATTCTAACTCTGTCACAGATGTTTGCAATTTTCAAAATAAAGTAACTCAGCAAGCTATGGTTATTTTTGTTCCCCAAAAAATGGAATACAAATGTTTTTTTGTGAATTATTGGTCTTGCCACAGGGATTATTTCCCAAAGAATTATTGCTTACCAATGAGAACAATCATGTAAACTGTCATGAAGAGCTTTACGTAGCACCGAATCCTTGTCATAAATGCCCCAGGTAGCTTGTAGTACTGAATCAAGCAGGCAATCTCCTGCAGTCCGATTCCAAAGTGCATAAAGTCTACTGTCCAAACGCGTACCCAATTCCAGAGACCAGTTTATAATGGGAGATTCTTCTTCTAGCTCTAGAAAATATTAACAATCTAACGTTAGTCATCTTACATCCAATGAAAAATACCTGAAATTCCAGAATCACATTTACCAGAACATGCCAATTTCCCATCAGTAAATCTCTCGTAATTCCAAAATACATTCAAACAATCCAGGTAAGTGCACTCATACATAACTCAATTGGAATAGAGTATTGCAGTACAAACTTACATTTTGGATGCAATCCTAGATCCTTATTGCGTAGCCTTATTATCAAGAAAGCCCTATTCAATAAGGCCAACTGAAAAGGGTAGTGGAACTTACTTCCAAGTAAATATGTTTGGGATTGTACTGTTAAGCACTACTGTTACAACTTTTGTCAATGCACCAGAGCCAAGAAAGGGAAGGACAGTTTATTCAAAAGCATAGGAAGTACTATGCAGCTGAGAAACAAGGAGGAATTCAGTTGAGTTATCAGTTACACAAAAAATTAAAATGTATTATATGGTGTGCATTTAAGGATATTTTGGTTACTATAACTTTTTCATTCCAATCATATTTTAACAACTTCTTTCAAAATTTATATTCTATATGAATATCAAGATACATTCAAATCACCATCTTTTGCAACATGTTCACCTGTGTATAGTTTTGAAAATGTATGTATTCTTGCCTCCAGTTTTATTTTCTCTTGCCACTGTTTGCCAACCTCCCTAGTTTTTTTTTTTAACACCTAGGCTGACTACTAGTCCAGGGAATAGAAAATAAAACATAACAAAACTGTAAGCCTGTGACAGTCCAGGAACCTCTTTACCCAGCCTTATTGTTAAGTGCTATTAGAGAGAGCCTGGTATGGCCATATAATTTTCAAAGAAAAACAACTTTACATACTTCTAGTTTGAGTACACAGAACTCTTGCAACCACAAACTAGTTATTTCCTACATGCTAGAGATACCATATTTACCTTTTTAAAGAAAAATTAGAAAGAAAAAGATAAAACAAATGCATCTATCCACTCTTTCAAATCTGTACATATTTAAATAAAAAATTCTATTAATTTCAAAATCACATCCAAGGCATCTTCAAATCTAGTTCTGTAGGTTTGATCCAATTCCAACATTGCATAGCGGGAATCCAGTTCTGGCTAACAATTTCTATTGTCTAAACTTTCCATTTCAAAAGATGCTTATAGCAAGAAAACTTATTTATCAACATGATCCAAACTTCACACCTTCAAACTTCCTAGGACAATAGTTAGTACAATTTCCATACTTTGAACGATAACATTTGAGTAGTTATTAACATATGTTACCACCACAGTATGTTTGTTTCTTACTTATGTCTTTAGGGCTTTGACCAGTATTACTAACAGAGCTAAGTGGATTTCATATCCTACAATATCTTTCCAATAGTTAACAAGACTACAATGACAACTTATATGGACAAATGAACTCCTGGCAGTTTCACAGCACCAACAGGGATCCAAAACTTTTAAACATTTTGGACAATTTTCACAGGATGTAGTACCACCTATGTAGAAGCTACATCTGTTGAAACTCTAAAGTATTAATCCATAGATATTCCATAAATCTTCTGAAGTAACTTCTCTAAGCAATAATGTTAATTAATATTAACTGCTTGTACAACTGATAGAAGATATTTACCTTTTTGAACATCCCTATCAAGTACTTCATCAAATAGTTTCTCTTGAACTGTTTGTGGCAAGTCTTCAATATCTGCAGAAACAAGAAATGTTACCAGTGACACATCTGAAGTATGATAAATGGCTTAAGTCAGGGATGGGGAACATGCAGTCCAACATCATCTGGAGGGTCACACATGCCCCCAACCTGTAGCTTAAGTGTACAATCCATTGTACTCCAGCTATGTGAGAACTGCTGCGCAAGATATGACTATCTTTTAATGGCTGACAGAAATAGTTTCCGTACAGTGGCTGTTCCATATGGAATCCAATCTATGCCAAGTTAGTACACATGAAATGGTTTGTTGAGTTGTTCAACAGCAACACAAAAGCCATTTATGTGGTAGTCATATCGTATGAAGTGGCCCTTTTGTCCCTGGAAATAGACAGGGCTAACCAGCTTCAGATCAAGTGTTCTATTTGAAGTATATTAAGTCTTCCTCTGTATGAAATTATGATTTAAGTTATTCTGGTCTCTGTTCATAATTCCTAGCTAGTGTCTCTTTTCACAAAACTTGTTAGTTTTTACCTGTGTACGCACCAAAAACCTGAAATCCTAGAACAAACTTTATGCTAGTTTTCATGCAGTGGTCCATCCATCCTACAGAGCAACACCTTACCCAAGGATGAAAGATTAGACAGTAATTATACCAAACCATTGGATCTACATTTGTTTTCTTTAATAAAGACCTTACCACTGCCTCCTTCAACATACTGGGATCACACCATTTCTTAAAGAGGCATTAACCATATCCACAATCTGTATCTCCACAGCTAGACATCAAAAAAACTATTTATCATCTGAAAAAGTTATGTTGGACCACACTGAGCAGATGCAATTTTAACAGAAAGGTAAGATTTCTTTGCCACCATAGCCACCACAAATATAAAAAATGGATTCTTACCTGTGTTCAGTCGGATCCGTTACAAGTTTTCTACCATTTGTGTTCAAATCATCGACCTTGTCGTTTTATCGCCTTCAACCCCTCAGAATACTAAGGAGCTGACACAGCTCTACGACTGGGTCGAGGATGTTCGGAAGTGATCATATCAATAGCCCAAGTAATCCCCACCCCCCATTCCAGTTGGAAGCCAGGGCTTCAACAGGATCACTGGCTAAGTTTGCAGGAAAATACTCAAGAGACCTTAGAAAACCATCTGATTTCATCACATTTACTCTTCCACCCTTGCAGAGGTTCCAACTTGAAGTTCCAACTTGATCAGTTCCAACTTGATCAGTTAAGTATATATCTTTCCCACCCAAAATAAAGTAATCTATTGAATTGCAAGAGTATTCTGTGCCATGAGATCATAGGTCAAACAGCCAATATATTCAACTGGAGCTTGATAAGTATAGGATAAATATAGGATAAGCTTGATAAGTACAGGAAATACATTCAAGTTCATGTCACATAAAATCTCTGTGTAGAAAGTGTAATATATGAAACAATCTTATATTACACTAGCACTTCTAGACAAAATTAATTTAGGAGAAGGTGATTTCAATTTCAATTAAGAACTCCATTCCAGAGGCCACTACATGATCATTATTATTATTATTACTTCTTCAAGTAACACTGTTCTTGCTCCCTTTCCCATCTCCCCCACTTACCAAAAGAGATGCACCAAATGTAATTATTTTCACTGAGTAGAGTAGTCAGATGGTCTGTTTTGCATTACGTGATCCAGTGAATCAGAACTAATTAAGTACAAAATGCAGAGCTGGGGGAAAGGAGTGTTACTGTTCTTAAAATACTTTTTGGTAGCAAATAATTCTCTACTCTAATTTGAGCACAGTGATTTCGTATTTATGAAATCACTACTCACATAAGTACAAGAATTTTGAAAGGTAAAGAAAGATACAAAGAAATCAGAAGATGTACTGCAGTCACAGCAATCAGTTACCATAACAATTTCCATGTAGAGTATCTTAGTGTGATGCAGTGGCTAGAGTGTTGGACTGGGAGTTGGCAGATCCAGATTTTAGTCCCCACTCGACCATGGAAGCTCACTGGATGACTCTGGGCCAGTCACAGTCTCTGAGCCCAACCTACCTCACAAGTTTGTTGTTGTGAGATAAAAGGAAGAGAAGGAGGGTTATGTATGCTGCCTTGAGTTCTTTGGAGGAAAAAGGGCAAGATACACAATAGGGAATTCAAACTTCATGACAGTGAGCTGTGACATCCCCTTTGTAGCAAGACTGTGACATACCAGCAAAAATATAGTTCATATTCCTAGAATCGGTCACAGCCTATTTATCTAAAATGCAAAATCAATCTAACTATTTTAGAGTGGGTGTCCTGCACTATGTGCCAAAACTGGCACAGCAAGGTGGTCAAGAAATTAGTTCAGGCCCCAGACTGAAGGGAAAGAAATGGCAGCCCAACTAGCTTCCCTTTAGTCTGGAACAACGGGGAAGATTGAGCTCAGGGGATTTGTATTCTGAGGCATACATTCTATAAGTCAAATTCCATCTCCTCCCTACAATAGCCTTCTGAGCTGCAGACAACATGAATCAACCCAATCACTACATGTTGATGCCCATTGCAGGGATTTCCACAAATTCACACAACAACCACTTTTGCCCACAATGCCTGCCATCATAGGGACTATACTGTCTTCACAGTCACTTTTCTGGTGGAGCTGGACACCTCCTTGCCAAGCAGAAGGACTGCAACAGCTATCCCTATAGACAGCTCTAAGATACTAAGCATCCAAAACCAGCTAAGGAGATTCTTATGGAGAAGCGGGATTCCCACATCACAACTCTTTAGTTGGATCAGGAGTATACATAAATCAGATGTACACCAAAGAGCAAGTGTTTATTCACTCTGCCTTGCTTTCATCAGAGTGTTCAGGCAAATGCACATTAAATTGAAAGCAAATTCATTTCAAAATGTGGAGTGCATAAGCCAAGATTTTTGACACTTTGCACCATGCACTTTTGGTTTAAAGGATCATAAACTTGCCATGAACATGTATTAATAATGCCTGAAATTTCCTGGTATCGATCCCCCCTCATATCCATTGTATTTTGAAATAAATGAGTTCAAAACTGTTTGGAGAATTATGAAAGCTTAGTGAGAGATACTGAACAATGGAAGGTTTTAGTTCAAGAAATTGTAAAGCGGCGACACATCCCGAGGTTGGGGTATATTATTTGGTCTGACCCAAAGCTTAGTTTGCGGGTGTACAAACCACATTTCCTTACCCATTTTAAATACAATGGGTATTAGTGGCATGGGACTGCCCATGCTTGGAAATATCTTGTGCCCAAAACAGAATTGGGTCAGGTGCAATACTGTGATGTCTTTATTCGTTTTTTAGCAAGTTGAATATTGTTGGCATGAGGGTGCCCTGCTTAACACCATCTAGGACCCCAGGAAGCATTGGGCCAGAAGCAAGGCTGAGGCATCTCATACAGACTACTCTCCCCATGGTTTTGGGTGGCCTAAAGCTTATTTTGGGATGTACCTTATTCATATTCTGGCTAGAACTCTCTACTTGCATACACATTTGGATAGCATCTATTGTGCTTGCTTCTGAGTCAACCAATGAGAATGACACTGGGAAGCTTGCTTCTGCATGAAGATTTAATACCAAATGAATGTTAAAGTACAGCCTTTTGATTTGAAAATCGATTTTGAGCTTTAAGAGTGAACCTTTTCTTGTTCTGTCCGATCTGAGATGTAACAAAATGCACAAAGCTTTGCTCTACACTTGAGAAGGAAACTATTCGCAATTGCACTTGCTTTGGTAAATCATGTTATACCCAAATTGCAGCATTTATTCCTTGCAAAAATGTAAGTGTTGGAGCAGCTCAGTGACTAAAATCTTGAGAAGCTCAGGGTTGTTCAATTTTTTTTAAAAAATGAACCATTCTCAATATGTTGCATTAAAAAAAGTTGGATACTGTTCTGTAAGAGTAGGGTTACAAACTGTATGCTCACATACCTCTTTAGCCTTCCTTCCAGCATGCCTTGGACATAAGTTCTGTCTCTGCACCCTACTATATACTAATAGCCATCTTCTAGAATAAGCTCCAGGAAACTTCTTTCTTGGATGCCACTTGCATATCCAAGATGTATTTCTAGAACTAGAGGAAGGCTTGACACAGTAGTTCCCATCAATTATATTTTCCCTTTGCATGTATACATATATACATCACCAGACTTCCACACAACACTAGGGCTCATTTCAGAAACATCTACTACAGTTCTGAAAAATTCAATGACTATATCATTACACAATTACAACTGGTTGCTTTTGTAACATATTCATCCCTTTGCAAGCAGTAGCAATTGCCAGCAGCCAGCAGGAAGAAACATGGATATTTTCTAGCAACAATCATCTACACAGTAGCCCTATTCAGAAGTCACCTTAAACCACAGCTTTAACGGTGGTGGTTAAGCCAGAAAGCCAGGCTGTGTTTAGAAGACACCTTAAACCACGGCTTTAACCATGGTGAATAAGGCTTTTTGCCTTTTTCACCATGGCTAAAACCATGGTTTAAGGTGCCTTCTGAACACAGCCCAGCTTTCTGGCTTAACCACCATGGTTAAAGCTGTGGTTTAAGGTGTCTTCTGAAAGGGGCCACCATAGGCAATCTGGATTTGAATAAGCCTGTAAACATTTCCATGGCAGAGATTTAATTAACAAAACTAAGTTTGAATCCAACACTAGAATACAGACCTGAAGACTGGGTTATAAAAGCACATGAAAGTGCCTTAAACTAATTTCAATGTTAATGGAATGCTGTGAGGAAAGTCTACCTATATAAGTTTCTTTGTCTCTAAATGTGTCACAAGAGGCTTAATGACTGAAAAAACCTTTGAAAACTAAAAACACTCTTGTAGACTCTCCAGCAACTTCTGCAGAAAGAGTTAAAAGAAGTCAGAAGTTGGCAATCCGGTAAACCCTTAAAATTAACGAAGGACAAGTTAACAGAGAAAAGTATGTCACAATTACCTGCGGGTAATGTAAATGTTACAAGGTCAGTTAGGAAATAGCAAGCAAAATCTCCCTTCCGCTGATGAAGAGA
Source organism: Elgaria multicarinata webbii (assembly GCF_023053635.1). Taxonomy (NCBI): domain Eukaryota; kingdom Metazoa; phylum Chordata; class Lepidosauria; order Squamata; family Anguidae; genus Elgaria; species Elgaria multicarinata. The sequence goes on along the minus strand of NC_086178.1, from coordinate 74,076,402 downwards.
TGCAGCAATTTCACGCCGGATTTGTTCAGTAAGCTCTGGGCACACCATAGCTGGAATGCACTTAGCTGCATGTTGGGATACCTGCAACAGGGCATTTCATGGCTTTAGTTGCTTAAGAGAGAAATAGTTTATACATATTAAACATCTGCAAAAGTTCTTTTGCAAAAGACAGCTTACAGTAAGTCAGTATCACATAAGAGCCAATATGTTGGGCATGATGGGCTTGGAGTGGATTCCAATTCTTACTCAGCCATGAAGGTTGCTGGGTGATTACAGGGCAGTAACATCCTTTCAGCCTAACCTACCCCACAGGATTGTTGGAAGAAAATGGGATAACTCTATGTATGTCATTCTTAGTTCTTTAAAGAATGATGGAAGCTAACAAGATACCAATTCAGTTTTAAGAAGATGACTGACACTTTACCCAAAACTTAAATGCTACGTGGCAATTAACAGAAAGTTAAGTTCATAAGAAGAATTGCCAGTAAGCGTGATCAATCTTTGAACTAACTGATATTCTTTCAGATACAACACATTTCAATAAACAGCCTTATTTTCTGCTAATATCTTGTTAATGCATGAATTGACGTGTTCACGCTATGGACACAGCTGAGAAATATTTCTATTTATGAAAGGTCCTGATACGGCAGGATACTGAGGACAGCTTCAAATGTAACATATTGGGCGTGTTGCATGACAATGACAAGCCTCTCTGAGAATAAGCTACATGGAGTGGTTTATTTTTGGAACCCACACTTTGCCCAACAGACAATCAGGGTTGCCTTGGGTTGTTCTCCTTCTGCTTCCCCTTGGACTTCCAGATGGTATCCCATTGTCCTTCGCAGCAGAAGAAATCTTGTCTGTCTGTCCCATCCCCATCCCTGATCCGATTGTGACCCCTTTTCATGCCCCAGCTTTCTTTTATTTTATTTTTTCAGACCTAGAAACTTGCCAAATGGAGCCATAATTCGGGGGAGGGGGTTCAGTCTTTCAGAGGGACACAAGAATGCACTTAGGGCTGTACAATATGTTTACCTTGCCTTGGCAATGCCCTTGTATGTTTCAGCAGTCAAAGGGAACAAAGTGTACTAGGAAGGATGCAAAGAAATTGACTAGAGGCAATTTGCCCACTGCTGACAGTGCCAGGTTACAAAAGTAAGTGCAAGTAAAATGAGGTGAGTTGGCCACTTAGCAAGGTGATACTCAGAGTTTGAAGTTTTGAACTGACACTTGTCAGTGTCTTGCTTCCATTCAACACTTTCCCAAGTTTCCAGCTACTCAAGAAAGGGAGACGTTAGACTCTTTTTGTGGCTCCCTTTCATAGTAACCATGACTGCAACTGCACCAAATAGAATCCGTGAAAAGTGGACATCCAAATCGCCCTTTTCTGGAACAGCTGTTAACTCTGGGAAGTGCTGAATCGGGGAAGTGTTGAACAAGCCACCCTGCTGGAATTGGACTGAGACTGCACGACACAACAACACACCATGACTTGTCACTCATGATGGGCTGTCATGTCATAATGTTATGTGAACCCAGTCAATGGCTGGGTTCACATGACATGATAACCCATCATGGGTAACTCGCACATGACAATCCATCATGTTGCGCTATGAGAACCCAGATCGATTCCCACACGGTGATTTTGCTTGGGCAACATGTCACCCTAAGAACCCATGGCTTGTTTCAAGACTATTGTTCCCACGATGGGTTGGCCCTGCCAGCCCATCGTGGAAACAATAGTTGTGGGCAAAACACTCAGTAAGAGTCGCAGAAACCCCTGCAGCTTTTGCCAAGCGATCTTGCAGTGACTGCCTCTCCACAGCCTCTCAACAATCCTTTTTTTAAAAAAGACAACCCATTTTCATGGAGATTCTTTTTTCACAGAGATCTACATGCCACCGCCACCTTTTTCCTGCCATTCTCACTAACCACAGCAACCTTTGTCAGTTTCTTTGACAGCTGTCAAACATAGCCAAGGTTACTGTAAACAGGTGCAAAAAAGGGGTGATTTGCAGATCTCTATGAAAACGACATGCTTGGGAATTGGGCAACTAGCAATTCAAAGCAGAGCACACACAACCCCAAGGGTTGGAGCAATACTTTAAACTCTGGGGATCACCCTACTCAGAGGATAACCTGCACCCCTTTTCCCCACCTGTCACATGTCAAAGGCTGTAAAATCAGCCTTTATACAGTCTCCTCTTGTCATTTTTTGTGCAAATGTGTGAATGCAATTGGGGTTGCAGTTCCTGCAGCGAGGGGGATTTGGTGACAGACAAGACGGGTCTGCCGCCAAATCCTCTGGAATACCTGTGTGGGCTGGCAGGAGGACAGAGGGAATAGGAGGGGGAAAACAATCCATGGTGAGCCCAATTGTCTGTCAGGCTCACCATGGGTTGTTCAGACGACAAACCACACTGTGTGGGTTATCTCACAGGATGAGTTATCATGTCATATGAGTTCAACCACTGGCTGGATTCAGACAACACAATAACCCACATTCAACAGTTGAATATGGATTGAGTGTGGGTTACCATTGAACTGTGGATTGTTGTTAAACCATGGGTTATCATGTTGCCTGAACCGAGCCACAGTAACAAACCATGGTTTGTTAACCATGAACAATCCACAGTTCACAACTCAACAAAAATCATGAATTGTTTGTTGTTAACAAACCATGGTTTGTTAGTGTAACTGGGTTCAGCCAACACAATTACCCATGGTTCAACAACAATACATACTAAACCCATTCTCAATCTTGAGTGTGGGTTACTGTGTGTCTGAACCCAGTCATTTTCTACATTGAAATTATCTCCCTATAGGAAAAATTCCTGTACAAAGTAGCCACAAGGGATCAGTTCCAGTATTCTATTTCTGTATCAGAAAATTGCCTGTATTATGTAACTGAGGGGAAAACAAGCAGCCTCAAGGATCTGCATTGGGCTCAAAGGTGTTTATCTTATTCATATATATATATCTGGTTTATCTGAACATTTTTCAAAACCACCAAGATGGTGAGACTGACCAACTAAGGAAAGCATCATCATTAATCTCATTACTCAAATAGTACCTGTTGATGTTTCTATTATTTCTGGAACTCCCAACAAGTACACATACCAGAAAAAGTGAAGACTCACCTCTGTAAGCAGAACTGCTAACATATCTTGTCTTTGAAAACGTATAGCAAGATGAACAAGTGTGTATCCTACATCAAAAGCAGAAGGGCGATTTAACAAGCGTACTTCATCTGCAGTAAGCTGCCGTGCAATATCTCCTCCTGACGACTTGTATGCTTCAATAGCAGCTAAGTCACCTTCTACAACCCCTAGACATGGAAGATACATTAGAAATTTTACTTTTAGATAAAACAGTCTGCTATAAACCAAGTTACCGTTTATCACACAGTTTCTTATGTGCACCCTTGGAATTCTGACTTGGAGTGAGCGGGAAATAGGATTTGGTTGCTATTATAGGTGGAGCTTTGTGGCCCTAACTAATAATGTATGCACAGTCCACAGCAATACATAGGATTTTTTCTGGAGTGCACATGAAGGTGGCAGCCCATTCAGTACCTGTTCATGGAGCAGCACAAATCAAGTGCACTCAGTTCTTGTTCCTTTCAACCTCTGTCCAATTCATGGTAGTTCAAGAAAAGGAAAAAAAGAGCTGCATATATTCACATGGCCACTGTGCAAGGACTTCAGATACATGAATAATGAAATTAGCTTCTTGCATATAGTTGCACTAACAGAGTCTCACCTGAGGAATCCTTCTAAAATGGAATCCTTCTAAAATGGACTTCAAGATAACTTGGCCAGATTCTCTCTCTCTCTCTCTGGGCACTGGATCAATATGCCATGTTTGAAGGCATGGATCTAAATCCAAATGCCAGATCTGGCTATCTCCATGAGAGGAATATTTCAGAAGTTAATCAGGATGCAACTTGAGCATGACTGCTTGAACATGATGTAACAGAACTCAATGAAATCTTCCCTATGGTGGCATTCCATCGATTGTGAGCTTATTTACTTGTTCATTTGTTTGGGAAAGATAAGAAACGGAGAGAAAGACTCCCGTCTCTTACCTTTACTGCACATCAACAGAAATGAGAGACCCTGCTGAGTCTCCCAAGTTTCTGCACTAGACAGAGAGTCTTAGGAAGAGGGTTGGTGGCCATAGCCATACCTCCCTTTACTTACCATGACAAAAGGAAAAAGCCAGCTAGGATAGCTCCCTGGGTGTACAACAGCTGGATATAATGTATAAAACGTGCCAGTATAACCGGTTATTCCTGCCTCCCTGCTTATTAAGTATAGGAGACTTTTTGAGGCTATAAAGACCCCCTTCTTACCCTTAAATCCCCTTTGCTCCTCCCCATGGGTCTGTCTATCATGGGGGCCAGGACACATAGGTGCATAAAGGCTGGTTTGTGCCTAAAACCAAAAAGGAATCTGAATTTAGTATTTTTGAACACACACAGTTACTTAAGAGCAACTAATATATTCAAGAGAGGTATATCTCATCTTTTGAGAAAAGCCCTCACAAAAACCAATTGTGCCCACATCTGGGAATGGATTTACAAAACCAATAGTGTCCACACCTAGGAATGGAGTATGACTTGGACTTAAAGAGTAGAAGCCAGTGTTTAACTGGGTTAAAACATGCTGTAACTTCACTGCATCCAGCTTCCAGATAATTTTGGCATTGAATGAATAAGAATTCAGATATTATTGGCAGCCAATGAACTGACAGCAGCAACTCCAGTCCATGCCAAGTGGCGGGGGGGGGGGGGGCGCGATAATCTGAGGAAGAAAGCCAGTTTAGAAGTAACCTGATGCAGGTTTTTTGGAATGTTTTGAAATTGATTTACATAGGGAAATTTGCATCAGAAAATGTTCTAATCCCCTAGAGAGTGATCTAATTTAGCATGTTTATTTTACTTGTGTTTAGTAGACAAAGCTAAAATAAAGTTACATTTTTGTCCAAATACATCACATATTTGACTTGAAATATTCGAGGGAAGAAATTAAAGCACACTTAATGTGGTTTAAATTTATTTATTTATTATGTAGAAAATTTTATTGGAATACTTGTAAATAATAAAGACAATAGTATGCACTTCCCTTACATTGTTTAAATTTAAGAAAGAAGAAAAAATAAAGGTACTGAAAGCTGTTGACACACTAAGGGCCTCACTGCTTGGAAACCTCCAAATCCCCAGGCTTTTAAGATTCCTATGCCCTGCCAGTTTGAAGCCAAAGGAGCAGGAGGAGTGGCAGATGTGATCTTTGCCTCCGCATTCTCCAGTCTTGGATTTTTTGCTAGATCAGCTTTTCAGCCTATCCAGCAAGGGTGCTTGAGGAGAAGGAGCCTGGAGGAGGCTCAAGATAAATTGTATCCTGGTCGTTTGGTCGTTCCAGTCTCTTCCAATCCCTGCCCATGAAAATATTCACTTCCCCCCCCCTCCAAGGTCAATTTTCTGACCTTAGAGAGGCAGCTGGCACAGTTCTCTCCAAGCCAGCTGTGAGGGATTAAGGGTGGATCTCCAACTCCCTCTTTCAATCTCAGATCGGGGTGGGTGGGGGGTGGATTATGAATCATCCTGCCCAGGAACCATAGGATTGCTCTCCAAAAAATTGTAGCAACACGAAGTATCGCACAAGAAATGTTGACAATAATCTATTTCATCACAGTTCCACTCTCTTCCAATGAGATTGTTGGGGCACCTTCAGTTTCACTGTAACTACTTATTAGCTCCATTTGACAGTGAAGCATATATGCATTTAAATGATATATATGTATTTTCCCACATATTTGCTAGCTATAATCACCTGAAAACATTACAATAAATCTGCCAAACTTACCTAATATTGTATTTGCAATTGGCCTCCATTCACTGTTACTAATGAAAATTTTATGCTGAAAAATACATCATGCTAAGGACAGGTAATAGCATTGGCCACTACTCCTGCCCATGACCACCATCCTTCAGGCATGCCAGTCCCGAAACACACCCCACTTACTCCTAAACTATGGTCCTTGCCTGATGTCCAAGCCGTAGATATGACAAAGAAAGCAGAAACAAAATAAGCTTTTAGAGAGAGACAGAAAGAGAGACAGAGAGAGGGAGAGATAGTGGCAGTATCCAATATGGGTCCATGCAAGCCCTACTGGCCCTGGTCCATGTGTGGCCATGATATAGTGCTGCCAGAAACATGCCCTGACATGAACAAAAACACTGATTTCTGGAAAGGGCAGATCTCACCCCTTCCAGAAATGTCTGTTTTGGCACATGTAGGGGCTTGCCCCTGGAAGCGCTATAATGCAGCCTCACGCAGACCTGGGCTGTTCCATTGATTTCTATGAGGAAGTAAAAATCTGGCTCCCCATTAATAAGTAAAACTCCTTTTCTGCCCATCAACGAGTTACTTGACTCTACATCCATAGCAAATGAAATTATGCTGCAATAACCAGAATAAGGTGGGAGAGAAGGCTGCCACAAAAATATTGGACAAGGAGACAATATTGAACTAAGTGCCTTCTGGTACAAACCCTTTGGTCTCACTCCCAGGTATGAAGTGGTGTGGGTCAGCCACACTGTTCCCCAATCCCCTTCCTGCTTTTTCTCCCTACATAGAGCAAGAAATCAGATGCTCATATAAAATTCAGGATCAAAATCAATAAAAGCCAACCAAAAGCAGCAGCTAAAAGCTAAAAAACAGCAACTAAAACCAAGATAAAGGTATCTTCAGTTAAACCACATGAAAACAGGATGGATTTTGATGACTAAAAAGAAAGTAATAATCATACTAGATGAACATGCCTAAGGAGATGTGTACAGTTCTGAAAAAAATATTCTCAGAAATTGTACGAAACATTTATTAAAATCATATCGCTTAATATACACGTCCTTCCGCATATACACAATGCAACAAAAAACGATAGTGGAAGTAACCTGAGAAAGGAAATACTTTGCTATCTGAAGTAATTTCTTACTTGTTCATGGATTCATGAACCTTTATCATCATTTTAGTATGCTTTTAGGATGTTTTTAATATGTTTTTTAACAGTGTATACTATGTTTTTAATCAATATTTTATGTATTTTGTGCTTGCTGTTTTTCCCCGCCTTGATCCAATCGGAGAGACGGGTAAGAAATAAATTATTATTATCATCATCATCATCTTCTGATTTGTAAGACAGATTTTCAAAAATAAATTATGAACTTAAGATGTGAGTCAATGAACCAGTTCACAATCAAAAAGCCCTCCATGGGTTGAGCCACAGTGCATGCTGGGTGTCATTTTGCATATTCAACACCCAACCATGGATTGTCATATCATGCAAACCCAGCCACGATTGGTTATGCAAGGATTAAACAATCCTCTGACAGTTAAGTAACCTTCACATAAACCAAGGTCTATTATTTTGCCAACACTTTGCATATTCAACCCCCAACCATGTGTTGTCATGTTGTGCAAACCCAGCCGGCATGGGTTATGTGAGGGTTAAACAGCAGACCTTTGGTTACGTTAGGGCTGTTTAGCCCTCACATAACCAATAGTGGCCAGGTTCACATGAAACAACAACCCACGGTCAGGAGCTGAATAAGCAAAATGCCAGCCACGGGTCACAGTGGTTTAAATAGCCCATGGCAGGCAGTTTAATTGTGCAGACCAGGACATTTTCTCTTGACATGACAGGGCATGACATACAGGATACTGTGGCTACATTGTGTTGAAAATCTGAAAATTCAGTGCAGCTTCTCTGCTTCTTATCCTTCTGTAAAGTTATTCTACTTGTTATCAAGCAGTTTTCTGAGTGGGTATGGAAAAGCTAGAATTCTTCATTTGGAGTTGTTATAATAAGACCCATTAGTCAGAAAAGCAAGTTAGTGAAATTGTTCAATGTACCTTGCTAAAACACTACATTTGCCCCACGACCAAGTTTCACTATCATTATCTTCAAATTATGCATTTAGTCAATTTAAAATGAACAGCATTTCCTACATCTACAAAACGATGGTTTCAGCAGAGTATCTGTTCTTTATTTTCAAATCTAGAATACGTTATCCTTAAAGATGGAATGAACTTCATTATTTATATCAAATTACATCATCCATATCTTGATATAAACTGACAACTTTAGGTCATATATCAGAATTTTTGAGTAAATGATACAAATAACTACAAACCTAAAGCATTAAGAATGTTGCTCCACTATTTTAATCTCCCCACCCACAAAAATAATGTGTGTTAGCAGTAGGAAGTTTTGCTCACTGCTTGAAAACAGTGGCTTAGAAAATGTAAAAGTTACACCAAAGAAGGGAGACAAGTGATTTACATTACATGGAGACAGAAAGCTAGTAAGAGTAGTGATCAAATAGCTCTGAATAATTAATGAATTAGAATCCAAGCCAACTGACTGCAAAAACACACACACCTTAATTCATTTTCTCCATAAAATGTATCACATTACATCATCCTTGAAATCAGTCAAATGCCTACTTGTCTGGGGCGTATATTAGTTTCTTATACAGTTAGGTTGCATGACTTCACTGTTCACACCATCCTGGTGATATAAGAAAATACAGATAGGGAAGTTGGTAAAAGAGGAGAGGAGTTAATTACTTAGAACAGCCTTCCACAATCTGCTGTCCTCCAGATGTTTTAAACTACAACTCCCATCATCCCTAACCACAAGCCATACTGACTGGGGCTACTAGGAGTTGCACTCTAAAACATCTGGATCAGGCAAAGCCAACCTATTGTATAATGTAGCTTTGTCAAAAAGGCCATATGGCTCATTTATACATTCTACTTCAGCGGAAGCCACTGTGGACTTACTTAGCTCTGAGGCACTTGTCCTTCAGAGGCATCTACCCTTAGTTCATGCACAGCTATCCTGCAGAACAGGATAGCAGTGCATGAGCAGGACAACATAAACTCACAGTAGAAGGCTGTAGAAGAATTCCTAAGGCCACCAGGATGCCTTAGCAACTTAAATATGATGCCCATATTTAATTCATGACTGCAGTAACAAGTAATCTAGCCAGGACTTCCTGTGCTTGCTTTAATAGAAGTAATGTGATCACATGCTAACATTCCAAAAATCTCCACTGTGAACCAAGAATGACAATCAATGGCCATGTCTGGATGTCATTTTAAGCCATGGTGGCTTAACATGCTACTCATAGTAGATTATTTTTTAAATAGTCCACGATGCCCCAGCCACACAACCAGGCTAATAAGCTACTGTGTATAGCTCATTAAACTACTGTGCATAATCTAAGTCACCACCCTGCCCTGCTGCAAACAGTGGTGTTGTTTCACCCACTGACAACATTGCGGCAGCCTGGTTTAACCTTCCACAATATCCTAATGAGAGGAGAGAGGTGTGGGATAAAGTACAGGGGCTTAATTCAGCCCTTCCAGTCATCACCCTGACAAGGGGGTGGCAGCTCTAAAGCACTGGAAGTTTGCAGGATCAGGACAACCTTCATACACAGCCTCCTCTAGTTGGGAGGTATCCGATACACCTTCAAAAACCTGCGTGATTACTCAGAAAGGAGCAAAAATCCCATGTGCACCAAAAAGAGGGTGGCAGCTATAAAACCTCGGACGTTTGCAGAATCAGCACCTAACTTCATACACAGCCTCCCCTTGTCAGGAGGCACTCAATGCACCATTAAAATCCTGTGCAATTCACTCACAAAAGAGCAAAAATTCCATATACAACAAAAAGGTGATGGCAGTTATAAAACCTTGGAGGTAAACAGATCGGGGACAAGCTTTATACTCAGCCTCCCCTAGTTAGGAGGCACCTGAGGCACTATCAAAACCCTGTGTAATTACTTACAAAGAAGTGAAAATTCTGTGTGCACCAAATAGGGTGGTGGCAAAAATAAACCTTGGGGAAAAAAGCAAAATAAAATGGCCAAATAAGCACATCTCCCCCATAGCTTAAAGTGCACGATTGTGCAGATACAAATTCATGCTTATTCGCATTAGCACAAATTTGTACCCATGCAATTGTGCACTTTAGGCTATGGGAGAAATGCATATATTTGGCCGTTTTCTTTATTTTGCTTATTTTCCAAGGTCTATTTGTGCAATTTGGCGCACATGGGATTTTCCCTCCCCCGAATGAAATTGTACAGGGGAGGCTTTCTATGAAGTGTGGTCCTAATCATGCAAACCGTCAAGGGTGTATAGAATGGCAGCAGCTATATGATCCCATTTTTAACACGTGACTCTATAGGTCAGCAAATTACCCACGGTGGGTTAAATAACCCCTACTGCACACCATGAATTATCAGAGTGGGTTATTTTGGGAAAATAACCTATTGCAGGTTTAAAAATTCCCAACAGAAGAAATGATAATCCATGATGGGTTAAATAATCTATAATGGTTATTAAACCCATCGTGGGTTATCATGTTGTACAAATCCAGTCAATGTGTTGATGAAAAGGGAGAAGAAAATGGAGGCAATCACTATCACAACTTAGTACACAGATTTGCTCTCCTCCCTTTGCCCCATCAGATAATCCCGGTAAATATCAGATTAAATTTAAAATGATATACAAATTAAATGATATACAAATTAAAACAATATGAATGACATAAATTCATAAGCCTTTTAACGACTAAAACTACATTTTGAAAGTTACATGGGTTAACCAAAGGTTTCCACTTACTTTCCCAACTTTGTTATGGAAAGCACAGGTTCCTTTCTGCTCCAAGATTGTGGTATCAACCTTGAGCAGGATAGGAGATGTATCAGCATAAGCTCTATCCTGTTTTACTAGAAGTTAAAATTTTACATATTTGGGGTGCATTTTGGGCATTTGTGTATGGTTAGCACATATTTTGAAAATCAGAGAGATGGGTTTGCTTATTTGAATTTAGAAGCATAATTCCAATAGATGCAAAGCTTTATCTTTCAACGGCAAACTTCTCAAGCTTCAGTCTTTGTAGTGTTCACTGTTGACCCGGTTTAGAAATAATAACTCAGAATATGCATATCAGTTGTCGTTGAATTGTGGGTTATCATTACATGTGAACCCTGCACTATGGCTTAATTTTGGGTTATTAACCATGAACAAACCAGAGTTCTCAACACAACAATGAACTATAGGTTCTCTTCTTGGGTTGTTCCTGTTTAAAAACCCTTAGTTAAACCATAGTACAGGATTAGAACATGGGGACAACCCACAATTCAACAAGAACCCACAATTCAACAGCAACCAACAATTCAACTCCATACTCAATCCCTGGATTGCCATTACATGCAAACAAGGACAGTGTGATCTAATGTTAAAACAAAGGAGAACATTCCCCACTAAGTAAAAACAGCATTCTCCATTAGCTTCAAGTTTAACTACTTGAAAAAAATTCAAATAATTCCAAAGAGAATACAGAACTGATGCTCTACATTTTTACAATTAATAGAACTGATTTAAAAAAGAGAAAGATGAAGGTTTTGTGTTAAGCTGTTTTGCTATGTTTAAACAGCTTGTTACAGAGGAAACATTAAATTCTGCAGTTATTGGGAAGTGCACCCTCACAAGATTTAGAGAACCACTTTGAAATGGTGAGCCTTTGGCTGCGTTCGGACAACACAATAGTCAATAGTGGGTTAACCAACTTCACAGTTGATTATTGAGGGGGTACTCTCCACACAACATTCCCCGACTGTGGAATGATCTCCCTGATGAGGCGCGCCTGGAGCCAACACTGTTATCTTTCAGGCGCCAGGTCAAGACTTTTCTCTTCTCCCAGGCATTTAACAACGCTGTTTGTTTTTTAATGGCCCCCAGAACTGTTGTTTTATAAATGGATACTGTTGTTTTTATACTGTTGTTTTTATGTTTCTGATGGTTTTTAAATTTTGTATACTTTTTAATGTTTACTGTTTTAACTTTTGTGAACCACCCAGAGAGCTTCGGCTGTGGGGCGGGATATAAATGCAGTAAATAAATAAATAAATAAATAATCAACCATGGTGTGGATTAAGGCCAGCATCAAGTTGACTATTAGTCAATAGTTTGTTTGATTTCCACATCCCCCCTCTCCCCACCCCTCAGTCCTCCCGCTCTTATCCCATCAGCCATTGTGAGTTCTGCTGGCTGGACTAGAGCAGCAGCTGCCACTTTGGTCAATTTTGCAGGGGACTCTGTAGTTGTCAAAAATAACCAACTGTGTGCAACGAAATAGTCAATTGTGCCAGACACACAACACGATAACCAACGGTTGTTCAAATAATCAATTCTGCACAGCGTTGGTTATTTGTGTTGGTTATTTCAGCTGAATAACCAACTGTGGTGTAACAAAGACCCAACAGACGACACAATTACAAACCGTTGACTATTTAAGCCACTGTTGACTATTTAACCTACCGTTGGTTATCGTATTGTCCAAACTTTAACTGTGCTCCTCCCTTTTTGTTCAGCAACCAGGGCAATTGAGGCTTAAAGGTATAAAAGTGTGCATAGACAACAATATAAACTCACCACCAGTTTTGATTAAATTGTAATTAAATTAAATTAATTTTTAATTAATGGTGGAATGAGGCTGGCCATTTCGGCCTTAGTGGACTTTTTTGAAAACTGTGAATGCCATAGGAACCTAGCATGTCAGAGGTTGGTAAATACCTAAACGTATAACTCACATGTGGCAGGAATATGGGTGGATACACATCTGAGTGGATCTGCTATTATGATAAAGATGGGCTACAATCATGCTTTTTACATTAAACAAAAACACCATGCAGAACCATGGCGAAGAACCATACAGAATCTAATCCTCTCATTTGGTTCCTTTCAATGGAAACAACTCATCACATACCAGTTTAAATAAATGCTAGAGTGACTGATATCATCATTGCTAAAAATAATTATGGAAAACAGCAACTTGAAGTCACTATAAAAAGATAGTAAAGAAACAGATTTAAGCAGGAGGAAATGTAATCATATTAGAAAAATCAATATATTGTCCTTTTAAGGGTGCACTGCAGTACAAGATCAAAATGTCCTAAAATCCTTAGAGAGTTACTTGCATTTTGAACCTAAAAATCTTAGTCAAAGTAATAATCATATATCCTCTGCTCTTTTTAGGGTGCAAAGGATTGCTCCCTCAAAATCTATAAAAAAGCTCTATAGAAAACACTACCTTCTGGGTACATTCTTTGCTTGACCAACTAGAAGGAAGACTTACTTGCCTCGGGCAGCTGAGCAGTTTGCAAACCTAGCATATTACAATTACATATATTATAAGCTAGGTTTATTACATTATTCTGACACAAGACAGTACTACCCTAAAAATGGGTTGCAACTAGACTTAGTCATGCTTAAAATCAATGTGACTTAAGTTACCCATTACTAAATTGTCCCATTGATTTCAATGTGTGTACTCTAAGTATAATGAGGTCTGATCGAACCCTATGAGGAAAGAATCCACCTCCCACAGAAAAAGCTTTCCTTGCAGTGCTTTGTATATTGGTGTTGCTATGAAGGAATACTCCCATTTATACCCTTTCTCCCTACTGCCGCTAATGCTTGGAAGTGCCTCCCAAAACAATTGTGTGATGCTACTTTTCTCTTCCTGAAAATTCTTCTTCAAAATCCAGCCATCTATTTCTGATGCCCTACAGCAACCGAAGTTCAGACTACATAACAGCTGTTGTGGATCAGATCAAGGGCCTATCTAGTCCAGCATTCTATTCCCACAGTGCCCAACCAAAGGTCTATGGGAAGCCCACAGATTCCCATATAGCCCTCCTGTTCATTAATTCATATTGAGAGGCATACTTCCTCTGATGCTGGAGGTAATATATAGCTATCATCACTAGTAGCCACTGACAGCCTTATCCTCCATAACTGTGATGCTACATGTGATGGCAAATGTGTTGTTAGCAGTGACATCCAATACTTTTTTTGTTTTTTAAATGGACACTTCTAGGCAGGGAAGCAATCTTCATAAGGAACACAGAGCACAGTGGAGGTTTAATCTTTCCCTCCCAACTGTGATCCTAACAAAAGTCACATACACACAACACTGCAGTTAGCCTTTGGGGGAAATGCACCAATCATTACATGCACCAATCTTATTAATTACCTTTTAAAAGCATAAATTGTCTTTTTATAATATGCTAGACTATTTAAGAAAAAAAATGGTTACTATATTAAAAATATTTGTTACTACTGCAGTCAACATAAAGAGCTACAAGAGATATATATCTGTAGTTATTTTTAGCTGACAGCTACACACTTGTGTAAGAACTACACTGTTTACAAACACTAGTGAACTGCAGCTGCTGATTCTAAGTGGCATCTTGCCATCCTACAAAGGCCAACACATTTTTAGATGCATTACCATTCATACAGGGCAGGTTGTTGATAAAAAGCTTTTAAAACTTTTTGTTCCATATCTTAACGAATAAGCACCATGCTTTTTCACTTGAACATGAAATATGACAAGGAACTTACCAACACAAGCATTGAGAAACAGCCAGTCTGTCTTCTTCATTCTGTTTTTTATTTGCTTTAGTTTTTTGAAGTCAACTTCAAGTTCTTCTTTACTGCCAACAGCTCCAGCCAGCTCAATTCTCTGAAAGTCCATTTTCATTTCAGATTCCCGTTTGGTTGTAGGAGGTGATCTTCTTTGGCTATTACCACTACTACAGCTGCCCCTCCACCGAGTTCTGTCTTGCTCATTTATTATTGAAGAAGCCTCTTCTGTTTCTGCCAATTCTATTGCTTCAATGTTGTTGGGTCTTGGATGATCACAGACAACACATTTTCTGGCCTTAGCCCAGTTTTCATATGTACAAACAGAACAAGTCCAATGCTGTGTCCTCATATTCAATTTATTTCTATCATTGTACTCCTCACAAGGATCTACAGAGAAAGGAGCTGGTCTTGAACCAGACCCTGAAGACTGAGGGGATTCTGTGGGGCTCCTGGTCCTACGCTGAGACAAGCACTGAGTGCATCTTATTGCACGAGGCCAGTTCAAGTATGTGCACATGTGGCATGACCACTTATTTGCACTTTCCATACTGTAGGATGACTTAACTCTTGGTCTTGCACTGGAATCTGGACATATCAAAGGGCTGCTGCCTCCTTCAATACTTGTAGGATCCCAGTCTCTACCAACATCACTTGAACCACTCTTGAATGGATCTTCTGTGATAATAGTTCCACTAGGTCTTTGAGCACGGCACATGGTACACTTGATTGCAGATGGCCAGTTTTCGTATGTACAATACTCACAAGCCCATTTTATTCCACGTTCTGTCATCCTGCACTCCCTGAAGTTAATTGTTTCAGGCAGAAAGCTTTAAAAAGAGAGTAAGAATAAAACTATTAGAACATACACATTATGTATCATCCACAACTCTGGAAGAAAAATCTTTCTAAATTCTTCAGAAGAGTGACTAATTTCAAAGTGAGAACAAGCCATGGCACGCTTCAAGATCATGCACCCCCTCCTCCCCTTTTCTCCTCTTATGCCGGCATGTGTACACATGCACAGGATTACACACTTTCAGTTTCAATTTTGTAGTGTCCTATGAAACAGTTTTTCTGTTACATCCAAACTCAGGGAAATGTTTTGTTAAAAATAAAGGTTCAAAACACAGTTTCAAATTCTAGTTTGTTTGAAAGGAAGTGCACATTGAATAAACCACAGGGAGCACATGAACCAGAGGCTCACCACAACTCATTCTTGTAACGCTAAACCATGGTTTAACATTACATCTGAACTAAGCCTTTATTGCACTTAACTATCTTAATATGGCATTATTCAGCAATGTACCTTATTCACATGATGGAACCTGCAAAGTAGCCATCACCTGCCTTAATTATTTTATTTTCTCTCATGCAGTGAAAAAATGCTGATTAGAAATGACATGTTTTAATAATCTAGTTATCTCAGTTTAGTGAAAAATAAAGTTTCTTTCAAAAATGAACTGAAAAGTATATTGTAAGCCGTTTTCTGCTATTGCTTAGCAAACCTCAGTATATATACCCAACATCAGGAGATTTATAAATTGTGAGAATGCACCGGATGCCATCTTTACATCCTATTATTTTATTAAGAGGGGAAAATAGGAAAACATTCTCCAAGCTATTCCAAAATCCCACCAAATGAGGGTTCATTACATACAAGCTGGAAAACCTCAGCTTATTAAATCAGAGTACCCTATTTAAAAAAAAGTTCAAAGATTGTGTGCTTACAAATTCATCCAAGAGACAACACTGCAAGCAGCATTACAAGAAAGCGATTGTTACATACATCTACAATACAAAATTAAGTGAGCTTTAAACAGGTTAACCCAGAGGAATCCAAATATTTATAATTTTACAAGGGTCCTCAAAATTTAGTAATCACAAACTCATCACACAACTACATTATACAGGGGTCTGGGAAGAGGGAAGATGTGCGTTTTCAGATGGCCATATGATTTCAAACAAATTGTTACATTTACTTTTTCTATACTGAAGATCTATTTCATCTCCATGCTGGGTCAGGCCTTGTCCTCTTCTGCAGAAACTGCCAAGGATGACCAACAGCACTATATAAACAGCTTTTCCTATAAACAATACGAATTCTTGTTAAAATTTTACTCTAGCATACAGAAAAATAGTACTGGTATACTAGCTAAATTCCAACTCAGTATACTGAAATTAAAATCATTCAAATTTCTCTAAAACAAATGTTAAACAGTCATATCTACAGTAAATTAGTGAATTGGTTCAAACCAAGAATGGGCAACATGTGATCCTCCAGATGTTTTGGCTTCAACTCCCATCAGCCCTCATATTGGGTATGCTGGCTAGTGTTAATGGGAGTTGGCCCTCCAAATATTTGGTTCTGTATGTGTTCCCCCATCCTTGGTTTAAATAAATTGAAACTGTAACAGAAACACACTTGCCTATAGGACTACTGTTTCAGTAACACACAACTTTAATAAATATGTCCAACTCCATAATTCATTAAGTAGTATCAACTTAACAATATAGCTTCTCCCATTTATCAATACATTGCTTTCAGAATACTTTCAGAATAGAGAGAATTCCCAAATGGTTCAGGGATTATTCATGAATCAACATTCAAACAGACTAGATTCTCACATGTTCTAGACCAGGAGTGGGGAATGTTTTTTCTTATGAAGGCCTATTGATCTGTGGGAAATCAACTAGGCTGCAGTCAACAGTGGGTGGAGTTTGTAGGATTGTATACTGCTCCTTTTCTCTGCTACCCCATTGAACCCTTTCTCTGCAACCCCATAGGGCTGCAGGTGTCACAGTCCAGCTCTACAGATAACCATCCTAGGTTTCACCACCAGTTAGCTAATCTGAACTGCTTAATGGAAAGGTAAAAGATTATCGTAAAGATTATCAGTCAAGGAAAATGTATTCAAATTGTCTCCTGCAATTGGTCAAACCAACTAAAGCTAAAAGATCAATCTCCAACTTAAGGTATCCAACCTTACAAAGTCCAATAAGGACACGGAGAGATGATTCTAACTCACTCTTCCCATTTACTCATTTTAGAGAAAAACTAATTAAATGCACTTCTTTATATGTATAGCCAAGGTTTCACCTTTTCAAACAAACCTCCATTTTGTAGTCAAGACAACAACTAAAAACCTTGTCTCGTAGGTTTTTAAACAACTTATATAGCCAAAGTTGCATTGCAAATCATAAAAAACAAGTCTCTGATTCAGTTCACAGGCAACTCCAGCATGTAGTTTTTACACATCGTGAGGCACAGAACATATGTTATGATCTATGTACTCCAAAAATGATCCTTTGAACAGGCATCCACATATGCAGGCCAGTTAACACATGTTTCTAATATAGTTGGGGGAGGGCACACTAACTCAGGGCCTCCTTCCTCACCTTAATGATTTTGCATATGTGGTTTTAGAAAAGAGAGGGTTACAAGTGTGATTTATAATTACAGATCTCAGACTCTACTCTTCCCCCACAGCCAGTGGTTCTCATCTCCCTGCCTCGATTGCAGTGTTCTGAGAAGAAGCCCTTTTCTCCCATTTACATAAAAAAAACCATTTTTCAACAAAGCAAACTTAACCGTGGTTTGTCAAACTTAACCGTGGTTTGGCATTACATCTCTACTGACATCAACTATGCTTAACGTAAACTAAGGTTCCCATCTTAACCAGGACAAACCCGTTTCAAACTCTGGTTAAGATGAGAACACTGATTAACATGAACCATTGCAGTGGTTAGTGCAGATGTAGTATCAGCCAGGGTTAAGGCTGAAAAGTGAAGGGAAGGAGGAATTCATGAAGGTGGCGGGGGAGAGGGGGAGAAGAGAATGGATTATGCCGGTTGCAGGATGCCTAATTAGCATAATTACTCTTGCCAGACACAGGGTGTCATGACATCCAAACCCAGCAAGGCTGGGTGGTTTACAAATCACCCTGTAACACTAGAACAAGTCATGGGTTTCATGATGGTTTGTCAATCACCCCAGCCACCTACCATCGCTGAGTTCAGACATCACAACAACTTGCAGCCAGTGGGGCCACTAATTATGTGAATTACATGGTTCACTAGCTGCACTTGCTGGGAGGGAAAATAAGACACCGTGACTTATTTTCCCTCTGTGATTGTGCAAATCTAGTCAACAGAAATAGCATACTTGAGGCTGGCTCCTAATTTTCAAAACCATGCTTTAAAGGAAGCCAATGTAATGACTGCTTTACATGAGTTTATTTAAATTACGATAAATACCAGTGGCAATTTCCATAATCACCACCAAGGCACAGTTTGTTGGGTTGTCCAAACCCAAACAGCATGGCCCGTTGGAGCAGGAAAGTAACCTCCAACACACTTACTACAGACCATGGGTTATTGGAGGGATGTTTCCTCCCCTAACAAGCCATACCACCCAGGTTCATACAACCCAACAAGCTCCACCGTGGCAGTGATTATGGAAAGTGCACCCCCACATGCACCCAACACACACCACAGTTTAAACTAGCAAAAATAGCTTATTCTGATCATATGAAGTGGCCCTATATCTGCTCTAGTCTCAAGAGAATTAGAACCACACTCAATGAAACATTTTCATGACTCCATTTATAGTACAGCATCATAAGTAACTCTTAAGGACCTTTCTAAGTACTAAACAATATTAAAGGAAGTATATATTTATACATATATAAAAACATATTCATTTTCATATAAAGGGCAACTAAAATGATTAAGGGAATGGAGCAACTGCCCTATGAGGGAAAGTTACAACAGCTAGGATGGCTTAGCTTGGGTAAAAAGTGAGTAAGGGGGAACATGACAGAAGTGTACAAAATTATGCACAATGTCCTGCTTGTGGGTCATCAACAACTGGTCAACCACTGTGCAAACAGAATACTGCACTAGATTAAACCTTGTCTGACCCAGCATGGCTCTTCTTATGTTCATAACAGAACATCCAACTATAACAGAACAAAGGCAAGAATACTTTTGAAAAGTTAGAGTGTGTAAAATTGCATTTTAATCAACAAGGGGTTTCTTTTTATATGTCCTACTGAAGTTATAAGAGCAAATTCCACTAGTTTCAGATGGAGTTTGTGCAAGACAGAAACATAAGACAGAAACCCATTTAGTGTGAGATTAAAAAAAATAAAGTCATTAGAACGGCACTTCATGCAAAGACAATTTTTCCCTAAGACAACTTATAATGTACACAAAGGTTTACCAACTATAGGCTATTTGTTTAAAGTGACGGAAGTCACTCCTGAAGCCTTTCTCCACTGTGAATACTACAAATTAAATTCCTCTTGCTCTACACCAAGCCTTCGGCTAGTAAACAGATGAAAATGATATAGCAGTTTTGGCAACAACTTCTGGCAGTTTCCAATGTCTAAGAACTGCATGCACAAGGTTTAGAAGGAAATCAGGTAGAACTTTTTCTCATAAGGTTGTGAAATAAAATACATCATGAATTTAAGCTATCTTTCTGTAAGTGACATTGCAGCTTTACTCGAAGTATCAGTACACAGTCCTTTGTGATGTAATACATCTGAGCAAAAATAGTGCCTCAAACTCATAGTACTTAAGTTATGAGCTTGAGGCACTTAAGTTCACAGTTATTCATTCATCCCACCCACCCCATCCCCAACATGTATCTGACAACAGGAGAAGTTTAGGTCACTACACACATTGCATCAACTGAGAATGTCACACTTGCTTTTCAAGTTTAGGTCACTGCAAGTATACACACATTGCATCAACTGAGAATGTCACACTTGCTTTTCATAAAGTACAGATCAAGAAAAGATTGTCCCCACTTTTCTTTTGAAAAAGCAGTGATTTAAAATAAGCATGCCTGCCCTTCTCAACTGATCAGGGTGAATGCATTTGTTCTTGCTACTATTGTGCCATCCTCCTCATTTCTTCCATTTCTTAAACTGCAGGAAGCTCAGCTACTCAAGCATGCCACATGGATTGTATAGAACTCCAGCGATACAAGTATGGGTAAGCAAATTTATCTGCAAGGCTAAACTAAATCAGAATGTTTTGTTTCACACAGTAGCACTTCTTCTTGTCTACAGCAGAGCCAAAGTACTGCCATTTCAGTGTAGTAATTAAGCTTTATATTTGCTTGCGGCTTTGCTCCAAGCACAATATTAGTGCTATTAAACCAGTTTAAACAATGGTGACCTTTCCAGTACACATCATTTCAAAAATTTAGACTTGTAAAATCCATTTATTTTCACATGTGCAATCAAAGAACTGCAGGCCTTGTATAATTATTAGTCCAGCTAACATTTCAAAGATTCCAAGTATAGACCTGCTTCATTACCAAGGTACAATGACTGTTTGCCACCTAAATTGCAATAAAACTGTAAGAGGGCTCACTACATCTAACCAAAGTGTAACCTAAATAAAACCAATCTAATGCTGAGAGTGTTTCCCTGAGCATTATTCAGTCTCCAGAAGATACAAGCCACTCCCTACTGATACTGTAGTAATACTTGTCTGAACTCTGATCCTACTAAATTAGTCCCACACTGAGTAATATACAGCATTCCCAAGTAGGATGCAAGCCTTCTGAGAAAATAGCACAATAACCTCATCAGTTACACTGAGAGTCACTATATGGACAGGTTGCTTACCTGTAACTGTGGTTCTTCGAGCGGTCATCTGTGCAGTCACACATATGGGCTCTGCGCCTGTGCGAAGCCCCGCTTCGGGAATTTTCTATAGCTAAGAGCCCTTCTGGGTAGGAAACCCTCCCCTCTCTACTGTGCATGTGCAGGAGGGTTCCCGCCCAGATTCCCCAGTTCTTCTGAGACCTGAAGGCCTCGTCTGAGGAATATAGACACCTGCAGGTGTACCTGAAAAAACTACTAGAAGTAACATTAGTAATACTTGATGGACACCAAGAGGGGAGTATGGTGGGTGGATTGTGTGACTGCACAGATGACCACTCGAAGAACCACAGTTACAGGTAAGCAACCTGTCCTTCTTCTTCATGGTCTCTGTACATCACACATATGGGCGATTAGCAAGCTTTACTCACCGGAGCAGGGTTGGTGTCCTTAGGTGAATACAGATGACAACACTGCTCTACCAAAAGAGCAGTCGGATCTTGACCTGACGTCCAGTTTGTAGTGTGACACAAACGTCATTGGTCGAGCCCATGTTGCTGCCTTGCATATTTCTGGAACAGTGATGCCATGATGAAAGGCTGATGATGTGGAGACAGCTCTAGTAGAATGCCCCTTGACTGACGTCGGAGGGTCTAATTTCTGTAACTGGTAGGCCAGGATAATACATTGCACCAACCATGAAGAGAGTCTCTGAGATGACACTGGTAGGCCTTTTTTGTTCTGTCCATGACACACAAATAGTCGTTGTGACTGGCGGAAGGGAGCAGTGCAATCCTTATAGAAAGCCAAGGCCCTTCTGACATCTAATAAGTGTAACGTTTTTTCAAGGTAGATGAAGGGGAAGGAAAAAAGGTTGGTAGGATGATATCTTGGTTAACATGAAAACTGGAGACAACTTTTGGTAAAAACTGAACATCAGGACGAAGTAACACCTTATCAAGGTGGAAAACCAGGTAAGGTTTGTCTATTCTTAATGCACACAGTTCACTGGCACGTCTTGCAGACATAATTGCCACCAGGAAAAACATCTTCAAAGTAAGAAGACATAAGTCAGTGGTTGCCAATGGCTCGAATGATCTCATTGAAAGTGCATGCAGAACCACTGATAAACTCCATGACGGCGAAAAAGTCCTTACTGGTGGGTTTAAGTTTAACAAACCCTTTAAAAAACGCTTAACAATAGGATGGGAAAAAACCCTAAATCCATCAACGTAGTCATGAAAAGTAGAAATAGCTGCTAAATATACCTTTAAAGAGGAAACTTTCAGATCTCTGTCGACTAAAACTAATAAGAAGGACAGGATCTGATGAACAGGGCAGTTTGAGGGTAAAAACCCTCGTTCAGAGGCAAAGGCAGTAAATGCAGACCATTTTTCTGTTATAATTTTTCCGTCTTGACAGTTTCAGGGCTGCGTCCAAAACCGTTTGGATCTTGGTTGCCAAATCACTGTCTCCCACTGAGGGGTCAGCCTCCACGCTGTCATATGTAAGGTGTCGAGGTCTGGGTGACATATCCGACCTTGTTCTTGGAACAGAAGGTCCCGTCTCATTGGCAGCCATATGAAGAGACCTTGTGACCTGTTCAGTAGGGTTGCGAACCAATTCTGTCTGGGCCACCAAGGGGTTAAGATTATGCAATCTGCATTGTCGTGAATAATTTTGGCAAGTATTCTCGTTATCAGAGGGAATAGGTATAGGAAATGATAGCTTTACTTGTGGAGGAATGCATCCCCTAATGATTTCTTTCCCATCCCTGCTCTGCTGCAGAATTGGTGACATACTGTGTTGTTCCCCGTTGCAAACAGATCTATGTCCGGTTGTCCCCAGAGGTGGAATAGTTCCTTGATGACCTGAGGATGAATACGCCATACATGGACTATCAACGACTGTCTGCTGAGGGTGTCCGCCAGTGTGTTGGATAATCCCGCTATATGAACTGCAGTGAGGAACACTCGACATCGAATGCACCATTCCCATATGTGTATGGTGAGTTTGGTTAAGGGTAGGGATTTCGTTTCCCCTTGCTTGCTGATGTAGAACACGACTGTCGTGTTGTCTGAAGTCACTTGAACATGGTGGTTGTGAATCTTGGTTTCGAATGCTTTGAGTGCTTTTTGGACTGCAAGCAGCTCGAGGTAGTTGATGTGCGCCCTTTTCTCCCTCGTTGACCAGAGCCCTTGTACTCTTAAGGAGTCGAGATGGGCTCCCCATCCCGTACACGAGGCATCTGTCGTGATCGATCTCGTTGGCATCGATGGTTTGAATGGTATTCCCTTCATCAAATTCTGTTGGTTCGTCCACCACTTCAAGGATTTGGTCACTGTCGATGGTAAAGAGAGAACAAGGAGAGAACACTGTCGATGGTAAGGAGAGAACAAGGTTGAACACCTTGTTGAACCAGAGCTGCAAACGTCTCATCTTGAGCCTTGCAAACGGGACGACCATGGTGGTCAATGCCATTAGCCCTAGTAGTCTTTGTATTGTGTGCGCCATGGTTCTTTGTTGTTTCGCCAGGTCGTTTGCTAGGTTTTCGATGACGATTGCCCTGTCGACTGGCAAGAATGCTTTGGTGGTGTATGAATTCAAAATTTCACCTATAAACTTTATGGTTTTGGTTGGAAGGAGGGTTGACTTTTTTATGTTTATCAGAAGCCCTAGCTCCACCATGAGATCTTGTACGTAACGTATGTGCTGTTGAAGGGTATGCTTTGAATCTGCTACTAGGAGCCAGTCATTGATGTAAAGGTGAATTTGTATTCCTCGACTTTTCAGGTGGGCACAGACCACTGCGATAGATTTTGTGAACACCCTGGGTGCTGTCGAAAGTCCGAATGGAAGGACACGGAGTTGAAAAGTGCGCTGGCCGATGGCGAAGCGTGGGTATCGCTGGCTGTCCTGTTGAATGGCTATATGGAAATAAGTGTCTTTGAGGTCGATGGAGGCAAACCATGACTTCTCTGTGAGTAGTGGTAATATCATGGGAAGGGAGACCATACGAAACCTCTTTGGTGTTATGAAGGTACTGACCTCCCGTAG
Organism: Elgaria multicarinata webbii; assembly: GCF_023053635.1. Taxonomy (NCBI): domain Eukaryota; kingdom Metazoa; phylum Chordata; class Lepidosauria; order Squamata; family Anguidae; genus Elgaria; species Elgaria multicarinata. The sequence goes on along the minus strand of NC_086178.1, from coordinate 74,052,215 downwards.
GTCCAATATATGGCGGATGCCCCCATCGGTTTTTGGAATGGTGAAATATCGGGAATAGAATCCCTTCATTAATTGTCTTTTTCGTACTGGCAGTATTGCTCCCTTCTCTAGAAGTGAGCGGACATCCTGCTGAAGTGGCATCGATGATGTAGTTGTTCTCAGGACTCCCGAGGGTGGTAAAGAATCAAATTCTATTCTGTAGCCATTTTCGATGATGGAGAGTACCCACTTGTCTGAAGTGATTCGATTCCATGCCTCCCTCGACGTCGAGAGATGGTTGCCAAAGGGGGTGCTCATGGTGATGCGGATAGGGGAGTCAAAGGTGTCGATTTTGTGTGTAGTCCGGTTTATGACGTTGAAACCTGGGTTTCGATTTCGGAAACTGCTTCTTTCCTTGCTGAGGTAGAGAAGGTTGCTTAAACAACTGCCTGTCAGGTTGGTATCTTGTCGCGCTGAATCCCGATTGTCTGTACCATTTTCTCGGCTTGAACTGTTGTTGAGTCGAGTCTATTCCCATCTTCCTTGCTGTAACCCTGGCCTTCTGAACATTATCCATGGCCTCATCAGTTGTGGAGTTAAAAAGGCCTGTGCCATCAAAAGGAAGGCTCTCAATTCGAGTTCTGGCTTCTTGTGATAGACCTGCCGACCTCAGCCAGGCATGTCTTCTAAGGGCCACTGCTCCTACCATAGTCTTTGCACCACAATCAGCTTGATGTTTTGCTGTAGCTATCTGCTGATGTACCATTCTAGTAGCTTTAGAGTGGAATACTCTTGCCAACTCCCTCTGATCATCTCCCAAGTTGTCACATAGTGACATCATCTTGTCCCACAAAAATAACTGGTATCTGGACATTGTGGCTTGGTAGTTTGATACCTTAAGGCTTAGGGACGCAGTTGAATAGAACCTATGGCCCATTAGGTCCAGACGTCGACCTTCCTTATCGACAGGTGCTGTATGTACCCTTTATGAACGGCCTTGTGCCGACTCCACAATTATAGAGTTTGGGTGGGGATGTGTGAACAGGAACTCTGCTTCTTTGTCTAGACCTCTGTACATGTTGTCAAGTCGTTTTGACGATGGTTGTAGTGCTGCAGGGTCTTTCCAAGATTCTTTTACCGCCCTAGTCAGGGTTGGTAAGAAGGGAATAGCGATGGGTGTTGTTGCTTCTGTATATATAGCGTCAAAAACAGGATCAATTAATTTTTCTACTATTTGTCGAGTCTCTATGCCCAATGCTTGAGCCATTCTTTGAATGAGGTCCACGAAGTGGCCCAGTCCCTCGGATGGGGAGACAGATCCCTGTGCTTCCACTATCGCATCTGGCGATGGTATTGACGGGGCAGCCGAAGTGCAAGAGGCTGAGGCTGAATAGTAGTCTTCTCCCGCATCAGGAGATGAGGCCATTTGTACAGTCTGGATTTCTCCAGTTTGCTGCAGATCAGGAAGTGTTGCTTCTTGACGTTGAGCGAGGTGAGGTGCAGAATCTACTGACGTAATGGCTAGTGGAGCTGGTAGTGTCTCGATGATCTCTTCTGGTGCTGAAATCGTGGCTGATGGCATTTGTCTACATCGAGGGGATGATGCTCGGGTTTCTTGTTGATATCGATCATGGACGTCGTGCCAATCCCTATAATAATAAGTAGGTCTTGGTGGAAGAGATCACTCTGATTGTCTTTCCCATTCCTTTACAGGAGATTGAGAGTGGTGTCGTCTTGAATAATAGTAGCGTTCACTCTCCCGATATCGACTGTCGATGGAGTGGACTGAGTCAGGCGAACGGCGATATTCCGATCTACGTTTGAAGGGCGTGGGCAATCTTCAATAATCGTATCTGCGTTCTACATTAACTGGTAAGTGCCCGGGGGGTGAGCATCTGCTCGATCCCCTTGCTGAGCGTCCTCAGTCCCTGCCCTGGAGGGATGTATTAACCCTAATTTTGTCTTCTGACAATGATGGGGTTGGCATCGGTTCGATCATTGACGTCGATGGAGCAATGACTGTCAGAGTCGCTTGTATTGTCGATGGTGGGGCAGGAGTGGACGGCGATAGTATAGTCGACATCGAAGCCTTATTCTTAGGGCAATCGTGCTTATGAGACAATTTTGCCTTCTTCTTTTGCTTCACAAGGTCTGAGGACTTTGGAGTCCTTGCTTACTTGGATAGCTTTTTTGCTACCGAAGCAGTCAGAGATTGCCCTGGTGTTGCAGGGGGATCCTGGCAGGGTCTGTCAGCCTAACTTATTGATGGCTCGACAGGAGCTGGAGGCACTATTAGCTCATTTTGAGAAGCCATGGTTGGTTTATCTACTGCCCCAAGTGCTCTCTCCCACAGCTCGGCCCGCAGTTTGTCCGTCCGATGCTGCCTTGTTTGCTTCGAAAAGGCTTGGCAATGGGGGCAAGCGTTTACCTTATGTCCTTCTCCAAGGCAAATGACACAGAAAATGTGGCCGTCCGAGAGTGGCAATTTCGTCCCACAGCGGACACATTTTGAATGGGGCCTTGGGGCCCATGCGGTCCAGAATAAAGTGGAAAGATAGAGAATGAGGTAAAAAAAATTTTTTTTAAATTTTTTTTTTAGGAAAGAAAGAAGTAGAAGATGATGGAAAAAGGATCGAAGATAGAATAAAGAAGGTAAGTCTTAGCTATTTTTGTTTGTTTGTTTGAGAGAGAAGTTCCCGACAAGGCTGTCACAATGACGGTCATAGAAGAACTGGGGAATCTGGGCGGGAACCATCCTGCATACGCGCAGTAGAGTGGGGAGGGTTTCCCGCCCCAAATGGCTTTTAGCTATAGAAAATTCCCAAAGCAGGGCTTCGCGCAGGCACAGAGCCCATATATGTGATGCACAGAGACCACGAAGAAGAAATAAGTGTTTAGAAAATGCTCTTTTACCAAGTCACAGAATTTAATTCCCTATAAAGAAAATCAGATTGGAGAAAAGATAATTGCCAGAGGAGGCACTGATCCACTCAGAATGATCTGAATATATGTGAGCCCATCATATAAATTAAGACAAATCATGGGTTAATAAACTTATACTTTATTGGTGGGTTAACCACTGTGTTTTTTAGCCCCTAAACAACCCAGAACACTGCTTTCACACCTTATAATGGAACAGTTATTTAGATTCTGCAGATTTCCCCATGCTATTCAACATCTATATGAAGCCGCTGGATGAGGTCATTAGGGGTTTGGGGGTTGGATGTCATCAGTATGCTGATGATACTCAGCTCTACTTCTCCTTGTCATTGGAGTCAGCTGGGGCAGTGAAGGTGCTGGACCAGTGCCTGGGGGCTGTAATGGGCTGAACGAGGGCTAATAAACTGAAGCTGAATCCTGATAAGACGGAAGCTCTGTAGATTGGTGGTTCCCAAGTCCAAGAATTGGGTAAGCAACCTGTTCTGGATGGGGTTGCATGCCCTCTAAAGGAGCAGGTGTGTAGCTTGGGAGTACTCCTTGATCCATCCTTGTCACTGGAGGCCTAGGTGGACTCCGTGGCCCAGAGTAGTTGGGGTCCTTCTGTCTACATTTTAAGCATGTCAGTGCTATAATCTACTGCATATGAACAGATGGAATTTTAAATTTGTAAACCACCCAGAGAGCTTCGGCTAATGGGCAGTATAGAAATGCAATAAATAAATAAAATGCCTCTGAATGTGAATAGAACAAAACATGTATAATGTATGGTAGTTTGTCCATGCTAAGCAGCCAACAAGCTATTGAAACTCTTTTTTAATAAACTCATACAAATCAAAAAGAAAAATATTCTACTACAGGATGCAATTTCATTTTAACAGAAATTTCTCCTGACATCCAAAATACTACAATTCCTAAACTAATCAAGCTGGCTAAAAGAAAGGTCTTCATTCATTTTATCTGTATTAATTTAAAATGATTTTTAGGCCACCTTTAAGGGTGGAGCCATCTCATAACTAAAGGTATATCCAAGTGTTTCGGTGAGGCAAGCAATAATGTATGTCAGGTTCTGTGACTTCCCCTGGCGGAAAACTGTCTAAGCTTGTACAGCTCCAACCATCCTCTAGCATTATTCATGAAGAGATGTGAGGGCAGGGGGGTGGGAGGTGGAGACTCTGACCTGGTTCGTATGTAACAACAATCCAGAGTATGGGTTGAACATGGGCTGTTCTTGAATCATGGGGTTCTGTTACATGCGAAACGTGCAGTGGTTTAACTATGGTTTATTAACCACGAACAATCCAGAGTTCACAACCCAACAATGAACTATAGTTTCTCTTCCTGGATTCTATGTGGTTAGCAACCCATAGCTAAACCAGAGTGCAGCATTCACACATAATGACAACTCAGACTCAATCCATAGCATTACCTACACTTTAAAAGAGAGATAGACCAGGGACATATTGACCCAGATCACACAACAAAACAACCCAGAATACAGGTTGAGGATGGGTCATTGAATTGTAGGTTGTTGAGTTGAGAGAACCCAGTTGCACTAACAAATCATGATTTGTTAATCACGAAAAACCCACACTTCACAAACCATTAATGAACTATGGGTTCTCTTTGTTGGTTGTTCGTGGTTAACAAACCATGGTTTATTAGTGTGGTGGGGTTCACACGACACAACAACCCATGATTCAACAATCCACTGTTCAACAACAACCACCCATACTGTGGCTTGTCACATTGTGAACCCAGTCATCGTAGAATGACCAAGAGACTAATTCTTGGCTTCATGTAGGCAGGAGCCTACACAAGAAGTAAACATTTTAACAAAGTTTAGAAATCCTAAGAAAATTTAGGAGTTTCCAGTCAACCAACATCACAAAATAATAATCATGGCCATTCTAATAACTGTACTCCAGTACATTATTTCACAATTCAAGGAAGCACCTCCCCTATTACCAGCCAATTAGGGCTGTTCAAGCAACAGGAGATGCCCTGCTCATAGTGTCCACACACACAAATGTGAGGACGTGGGAACTCGAGAGAGGAAAATCTCAGTGGCAGCCCCCCATTTGCAGAACTTCCTTCTAGGAGACGTGCAATGAGACACCTCTGTGACTAATTTTAAACCTAAAGACCTATTTACATAAACATTTGGCTCCCATCTATGTTAGGTTAGATTGTTGTTGTATTTCAATTGCTTTAGTATGATAGTACGTTTTTATGGTTGTTTTATTGGTACTTCTTTTATTAATACTGTAAGCTACTCTGTGCTCCTTATGGAGGAATGACAATTCTAAATAAACCAATGCATTTGAGTTTGCTAAATGTTTAACAAAGTGCCACAATAATGGCTATTTTTCAAAAGGCCAGTCTTCCATCCATTAGTTGTCTCTAGACAGCAGATGTCCAATTATTATTGTTTCCTAGCAACTAAGGTTGGACTATTCACACATTTGTAACCCTTGTATGTAGACCAATAGCCTGTACATTCATTTATCACAACACTATCAGTAGGATTTATAGAAAACAAAGAGTTGAGCAATTGGCAAAATTAGCTGTTGTTCAATATATTTCTATTCAATATATTCCTATTCTTACACTATCTTCAAATGGAGGATAATGAATGATGCAGCATAACTAGGATGGTGTGGCAGAGTTCTCTAGGCATTTGGCTAGTGATGAAAATAAGCCAAATGGAAATATAACTAAGTCTATGCAAAATAAATGAATAAAAATAAAAATACAGAAGGGTATATGTAGGGGGAAATGGCTGGTTTTCTTATTCGGCTTCACATGACACGATAAGCCATGACAGTTTATTTTTCTGAATTAGGCACCCTGATAAGCCATGGTCTGCAATGAGGTTTGTGTAAACCATTGTGGCATATCGTGTTCTCTGGCGTTCCAGAGTGGTTTAAAGAGATTACCTACAGAGTCACCTGGCAAGAGCAGTGAAAACTGCTGCTAACATTCTGCTCCTATCGGGCAACCTCTATTTCCAAGATCTGCTTAGCAACAGATTTCGCTCTCCAACCATCTCCAACCTCACCCTTCACTCGGCGGTGTGCTCTGCAAAATTCCAAAGTGTCAAATCCCCACATTTCCCATAGAGAGGCATAGCCGTACATAGTTCTGCCTCAGGTGCCTCCCCACAAGGGGAACCTGTGTACAGAATTTTGTCACTTTCCTACAAACTCCCAAGTATTTAGAACTGCCAGCCCTGTTTCAGCACAAGGGGTTTTTGCTTGCACATGTTTGCAATCACGCAGGGGTTTGCTTGTACATCAGGTGCCTCCCTAGGACGGGAACCTTTGTATGCAATTTTGTCCTGTTCCTACAAACTTCCAAGGCTTTAAAGCCGCAACTCTGTTTTGATGCGGGAGGACAGGGAGAAAGGGCAGTGTGAGAAGTGGTGGGGAGCACTGTTGGTTGGGCAGGGCGATAACAGTGGGGAAGGTAAAAGCACGGAAATCTAGGGACAGGGTCAATGAGCAGCGATGCAGCGCGGCTTGGTTGGAGCAATGGCAATACTCCTAGAATGAAACTTAGAACTCTTTTAAAATGTGTTCTGTTTGCAACTACTATGTATTCTTGTATGTTCAGTGTACAGCAATGGTGGAGGTGCAGGCAGGCAGGGGGGAAAAAAGCATGGAAATCCAGCTGCTAAAAATTAAAAAAAAATACAGTTGGAATAGGATTTATGTGAACAGTCCAACTTTTTTAGGTTAGATTGCCAACTGCTTAAAAGAAAAAAAAAACTGCCTGGCCTGCTCTTATGCATCTAAGAGCAGCATGGCATGAATGTAGTATAATTAAAGGGCGGGGGGACTAAACACACAAAAATAGTTTTTCACACTATCTAGATTTGTCCATTAAGGTTCAGAGATACAGATTTTCCATAAATACTTGTTTAAAATGAACTGTCATACAGAATAGCCCTGATCGGGTCATATGGTAAACTCAACACAAACTGTAAAGCAGTGGTTCCCAAACTTTTTCAGGTAACCACCCCCTTGGTTCCACAAACTCATGCCCAGTTCCCCCTACTCTACACTATAAAAATCATTATTCAGAATAGCAGTTTTCAATGACCCACTAAAGAAGATAATAATAAAATTCAAAACAGTAACAATTAATTGAATATTTATTCAAAATCCAATTACATTTTTTTACTTTATTTAATTAAACATAATTGATGAACTTGATCCAGTGATATCATCTTTTCAATGTCTGATAGTCATTTAGCAAGAATATTAGATATCACATTTAGTAACTAGGATAGAGTACCTCACTATTCTGTAAATTCTTAATGTGATGGATGGGCTTGATGAAGTGACACAAGTTTCCCAATGTCTAGCTTAAAGTCACTTAACATGAGTCTTAAATCACCACGTTTAGTAATCTGGAGTCAATGTCTTTGCTTGGAGAGAAATAGGCAGACCACTCTAAAACCACATTCCACCAAATATGAAGTTGGAAATGCAACTACTCTCCATCGTGCAGGATAGCTTCTGAACCACTCTCCTTAGTGCAGGATAGCGATCAGAAATTTCCTTCTGTAACCAAAACTCCTGGTACGATTTCTTAAACTTCGACTTCAGCTCAATGTCATTTTGTAGCTCAATTGGACCCTTTAAATGGGAAGCACCCGCCGCAGGCTTGTCGAGGGAGGGAGGGAGGGAGGGAAAAGAGAGCGAACGCCTCTGTTTTGCAGCTGGCGGGGCGGGGCATACCGAGCAGCGTATGTCTCTTCATTAGCATTTTGGAGCTTTTGAAACATTTCAATTCACCGTTAAAAGGATTCTTCTTAAACAGCATTAATACATGTCTGGATTCTTCCCCTATATGGCTTGGGACCAAACTACCTTCTCCCATAAAAATGTCCCTGGATTTTAAGACATTCCGGAGAGGCACTTCTCGGAAAAGACCACCTCGAGCACCCCCCTGCTGCCCCTTTGCCTCTTAGTGTCCCCCTGCCGCCCTGTTGCCTCTTAACGCCCCCCTATGCAATCCCACCCACCCCAAGGGGCGGTACCACCCACTTTGGGAACCACTGCTGTAACGGGTATGCAATGTGACTTCTAAGTTCCCTCATCACTATATGAAAATGCAGGCATATCCTATAATGTACATATCTTGTATACTGCTGTAAGAAGCTGCAGTTGAAAACAAAGGAAAGTTGTGTGCACAGAAACACTTTCATCTACTCATGAAATTTTTCAAATAATAAGTTATTTAAAGTTAACATCTACTGTTCAGCGTCGCAGCATAACAAAATTTTGTATAAAGTTAATCTGAACTTTGCTTTTAAGGTATTAACTTTAATATTTAATTTTACCAATCAGATTACTAGCAGACATAATATCAAGAAGAATTTGCCTATATTATGCTTTTCACCCAATGAAAACCAAAAAGATACCAGGTAATATTGGTTATGGCAACATTTTACTCTTTCGACCACTAAAGGTTCAGATCAAGTAAACCACTACCACTGAGACAACAGATGCTTCTCAGTTTGTGTAAATCGTTCCAATTTGAACCTCTTCTAGGACTTTGTATCTAGCTTCTTATCTTAACATTTGTCTACTGTTTTGCGAAATCAAGACTGTTTATTTTTGCCTCTGTCTTACATGGGACCTGAGTGTTCCAAACCACACTAGGGACAAACATGACTTGTTTAATTTTTTTCAAAGGAAGCCTTCTCCATTACTGCCCTATCCCTGGAGGGCTTTGTGTAATTTGAAACAGTAGTAGGCCTACCCTTAACAAAGTTATGCAAGTACTTCCATCTTAAATGTACTGGGGGGTGGGGGGAATCTACAAACAAGGCTAAGCTAAAAGACTTCTTGAAATCCTTTCTAAGAAAGGAGTTTTGTTTAATTTAAAAAGTATACTGTAACACTAGTTGGCCCTGATAAACAACATTACTTTACTGGCTTTTTTCTTCTTCTGAACCAACATAGCAACTTGATTTTTATCCATTCTAGGTATATGAAGAATTCAAACTCACTCAGTGCTAAAATTTCAGTTTATAGTTCATGCCAATAACCCCGTCAAAAAAACTATTAAGCGTAATTCATAATAATATACATGCTTAAGCTGTTTTGAAGAAAAGCTTACTATGGGCTGTGAAGACGTTTCTCACCTATATTTTTCTTATATCAACAAATTCTGCCTCCTCCTAACCCTCCATACTGCATGACCAAAAGCTCCACCATGTCATAACATGTGCAAGTAAAATAACATGCGCAAATAAATACCAGAAAGAGTTGTCTGAATTGGAACCTTGACAAGCAAAATTATTTCAGCTCTTCAAATCACTATCAATTACTCAACATGGCATCATAAATAATACATTCAGGCATCTATGGGTTTTTTTGACCTTTTCCTCTCCCCTACCACCACCACCACAAGGCAAGCAGCCTTTGACATGCAGGCAAGATTCAAAACACATGTAGGTCTCAACAGAAGTGAATGCTGTGCAAAAAAATCAAAATCGCACTGGGCAAACCTAATGAAGGCCTATCAGCAATGGTTGAGGCCATTTAGAAACAACCCCTCTTGTTAAATGGCTATGGCAAGTGCATACTATTCCAACCCATCAAGAGTAATATATGCCAATACAGCTATTTCACTCTACCTAGAACATCAGGCCGGGAAAAGAATGTCTATTCCCTTCCTCTTTCACATGAATGTAACAAGCACTATTTTAATTCCTGTAGCAAAGTGTAGCAGTGAACTTTATACCATCACTACTCTGAACATGTGTTGTGAAACTTTTAAAATTGTAAAATCAACTTTCCCCCACCTGGTACCTTCTCAGACGTTTTGGATTTCAACTCCCATCAGCCCTAGCCAGTTGGACCCTTTAAATGGGAAGAATAGCTAATAGTTAGGAATCCTGGGAGTTGTAGTCCAAAACATCTGGAGAGCACCAGGTGGGGGAAGCCTAAATGTAAATAATGAAAGCAGATTTCTATACATGAACCTAGTCAACGTAGATTCAATAGGTGCATAGATAACTGGCACAAATCGATCATTTGGCTAAACATGACTAGAACAAATTCATTGAAGTCAGTAAGAAGTTTCCTTACCATTAATTTCTAAATACGCAATATATTAGGCCTGGAGTCTTTCAAAATAGCTATTTTATGCCAGGTTGTTTTTATTTAAGAAAAAATTGTGTTCCACCACTTAAATTTGGCTTGAGCCTTTATTTTTTCATTATTTAAGTTTTACTATAAAAATAGTTACTAACTTCTCTCATCATAGTTACAAAAGGAATGTAAGTGATTTCAACATCAGCTTAAGCTTCTGCTATGTAGCTTGAACACAACCATCTGTTAATCAAGAAGTAGGTTGCCTAAACCTTTGGTAGACGGCAACCTTGCTGGAAGACCCAAGACAATACACCAGGCCATTTACTTTGTAGCTCAAAGTAGCAAGGCTCTGGCTATTTAAAGAGAAAATGGGTCAGAGAGAGAAAATCAAGCAATTCAAACTTTCCTCCCTACCACTTCCAGCTAGGAAGTAGTTTTGCTTTGAGTTCTATGTCCTGATCAATCTTACCTTTGAAAAAGAGAAGGGTCTGCCCTGTAGTGGCACCTTCCCTTTGGAATTTCCTGCTCAAAAGGATCAGCCAAACCACCCCTCTCCTTGTGTTCCATCAGCAGTTAAATGTTTCTGCTTACAAATGTGTTTCCTGACTGTTAATATTGCTGTTGCTGCTGCTTTGCAAGTATTATAGTTTTTAAATAGAATGCTTTGTATGCTATTTTTAGCAGTCTTCAGCAGATTGCTGTTATTTTATAAGTCACTTCATATGTTTTTAAACAGAAAATATGAAACGTATAAAACAAATAAAATGCATTAGTTTAATATGCTTTACAAAATATTTTCAAAGTCATGATGGCTGTGTTCAGTCAATGGTGGGGTAATAATCAACTCAACAGTTGTTTATCTAGGGGGTACTCCCCACACAACACGATAATAATCAACCATCACAACATGATAATAATCAACTGTGGTATGGATTAGGATCAGCGTTGTTGTTGTTTTCTTCTTTCTTTCATTTTTATACTACCCAATAGCCAAGGCTCTCTGGGAAGTGCACAATTAAAACCATAAAAATACAGTAAGTTAAAACGTTAAAAGGTAAAAGTGCAATATAAAATCAGATAAATTACAGTCCAGGGAAAGTCTGTGTGAAGAGGTACGTTTTTAGGAGGTGTTTGAAAGCTATAACACTTTCCACCTCCCGAACCACACGAGGGAGGGTTTTCTAGAGTGTGGATGCCACGACAGAGAAGGCCCGTGATGGAGTTGTCTATTAGTGCACGCTGAGTTGACTCACTCATCCTCCACCCTCTCTCCTCCCTCATTCCTCCTGCTAGTATCCCATCAGTCATTGTTGCCAAAAATCTATCCTGCTAGTTAGACAAGAGCGGCAGCCACCACTTTAACCGCTTTTGCCTTGAGATTCTGTGGCTGACGAAATAACCAAAAGTGGCTGAGGAAATAACCAACGCTACCCTCCACACAACATGATAACCAATGGTGGTTCAAATAGCCAACTCTGCATAGGGTTGGCTATTATTTGCATTGGTTATTTCAGGTAATAAATCAACTATTGGCTAAAAAACTCCCTCTACACAACACAATAAATAACCAGCCATCAACTATTTAAACCACCATTGGTTTTTGTGTTGTCTGAACCCAGTCATAGTGTTAGTACTGTACACAACTGCATCTTTTATATACATCTAGCTGCATTCTATTGTAACATATTCTATCTGGGACTGCCTTCATAAATTTTCATTGGCATTAAATGTTGCTACCAGCCTATTGCCTGAGTAGGGCAATGAGAACATATCACCCCAATGTTATTTGGCCTGCAGTGGCTACCTTCACATGTCTGAGCCCAATTTAAGGTGCTGGTCCTTGCCTTTAAAGCCATAAAAAGCTTCAGACCTTGGTAAATTATTGAAGTGCAGGTATAAGGCGCAAGGCCCTTTTGGCTCTGGCATCAACACTGCAGAAAGCCCTCCCAAGAGAGGCCTGCCTACCCCAAACTCTAAATATTTTTAGATGTCAAGTAAAGATGTAGCTTTTATGTATTTGATGTGGACTGTGTGCTGCCTGGTTGTGTTTTTCTTCTCTTCTTTCAATTTTGCTGTAAGGATTGTTTACCCTTTGGCATTTGCTGTTGCATTATTATGTGGTTGTTAATTTTTATTGTTTAATGCTGTTATTTTGTGTTATTATTTGTAGTATGGCTATTGTTTTAATTGCATTTTAAGTTTTAAATCACTCTGAAATCTTTTTGGACAAGAGCAGTATAGAATTGTTTATAGAATTCCATAAATACAAATAACTTCAGAGATCTTTTTCGGACATGCATATACTAACAGGGGCTTTTGTAATTCAACTACTAATTCCCTTAGTGGCTTCAGTAAACTCCATAGCCATCTACAAGTAGAATCACCTCATAAATAAGCCCGAAACAAAGAGGAATCTGTAAATCAGTAATTTACAGATTCAAATGAAAAGCTACAGAAGTAGAATTTGTAACTGCATTTGGACTTCAATAATCAAGATGCTGTAAACCCACAAAAAACAAGAGCTGGGAATGAATATACCCTGTTATTCTGTAGGATGTACCTTGTCCTCAATGCACGTTTGCCCAATTGCTAGAAAAATGCAACAGCTAGATAATATTTGCGCCGAAAGCACAGGCAGCATATATGTAACAGGAAGCATTAAAATTATAGTGTCCTCTCTCATGAGCTCTAGGAAAGGCATCTGATGGTCATAATAAAAAACTATGTGATTACAAAACAACTGCATGGCACTTGTCAATAGCTATGTTTGGGGCATCCTGCACACACACACACACACATCCTCATGCTAATGCTGAAGACTATATGGGATAGTCTAATATTGGGTGCAACCTTCAGAGCTGAAAAGGTTGCGCACTCTCTGTACTATATAACAATTCAGCTGAATATGGTATATTGACAGTTGGATTAGAAGGGCTGAAAAAAGTACTCACTCAAATGGGGACGGAGAAAAATAATGATGCATATAGCCTCAAACAGAAGATTTTCAAGACACATAGCACTGGGAACATACAACTCTCAGAAACTGAGGGAAGGCTATCTGGAATAGTTCAGGTGTTCATAAAGTGCCTTGAATGACCTCCAAAAAAAAGACTTGATTAGCCATATAGATAGCTACTGCAATGTGGGAAGATTCTTAGGAAACCCTTTTAAATTATCATCCAGTACAAGTTCCTACAAAGGTCTGATGCTGTTCAAGAAGTGCAGTCAAACCAAAGATGCAGTCTCCTAGTAAGAGTTGTTGTTACAGGAGAAAAAAAAACTGCTCAGCTACTCCAAACACACAAAATTATGTTAATTCCACTTTAAGCGAGGATAAAGAATTTAACCTCTGTACCGTGAAAAAATCCAGTTTTTATGACAAGCTACTTTTGCAACAGAGATAGACACAGGTTACAGTCTATGAATAATGAAGAAGAGGAGGGGCTGAAAATAGGAGAGGTATGACCTCACTATAGTAAGTAGTAGGTACTGCAGCACTAAATGTGGATAACCAAGCACACAGAAACATCTCTCTACTGCATATGCCAAATGGCTGAGTGTTGTTGTTGTTTGTTTTTTAAAAAAGAAGCTTAGATAGAATAATAATAGTGATGGATGTACTGGCGGTACATCACCGAGCATTTACTGCATCAAATTCCCCCCTTCCAAATGCAGAAGTGATGCTACCAATGCAGACAATGCCTTTTAGACAATCACACACATTAAGGAAAGCAAAACAAGAGTTGCAATATTTAGTGGTTTCCCAAACGCCTGAGAGGCAGTGAGTGACTCAATACACATTATATTCACATTAATACTTTACGTACAACTCTCTGAAAAGCAACTATCATAGGCTGCAGTTCCTAGTAAACAACCAGTTGCGACAGCAGCATCCCTCCCGAGCAGGTGGCTGAATGTCCCAAATCCTTGTGGGGCGGGAGGGGATTCATTACACAGAGCAAACAGATAAGCATTCCATCTAGCTATGACAACCTTCCTGTTAATCATGAGTAACCCTATGTCCTCTACACAAAACACACTGAAGAAAGTTTTAGAACATCCCCCTTGCTCGCTCGCTCTCCCAACGCCTTTCCCCGCGAAAGCAAAAGCCTTAAGAGGCTGGAAAATAAAGAGGTCACGAGCGAAGAAGGGACCCGAGAGAACTACCTGGTTTTTATTTGGGGGCAGTTAAAAACCTCTGGTGAGCGACAGAACAGCCCTCAGAATCCTTTATACTTTAGCAGTACTAGAGCGGCTGGGCCTGCCAACAAAGTGATTTTGAAACGCCAAGGGGGGGTAAGGGCGGGTGGGGGAGGCCGAGCATCAAGGTAGGACCATAGGAAAGCGGGCAGGGGACAGAGGAGTTAATCTCCCGTCTCTGAAGTGCAACCGAACACCACCTTCCCCCCTCCTCCGAGGAAGAACTATACGGCGCTGGTCGAAGAATTGCCTCACATTCAAACACGGGGGCCACGGGAGGTGGGCGAGGACGACTCCGTGTGAGGTAATTTCTCATATTAAGTCTCAAAGTCCCCAAAGGGTGAGCTCTATATACTCCCTAACCGCCCCCCCCCGGCCACCCCGTTTTCTCCAAGCCAGAGAAGGGGAGAGAGGTTTACCGTACCTTGCAGGGCTGCCTCCCGATCCCGCGGCTATCTCCTCAGCAGCTGCCGTTCATGCCCCTCACCCGCATCCCACCCACCCCTGCACCGCTGGCTGCGGCCTCCTGCTCTCACCTCCCCTCCCCCCGGCTCAAGACATGGTTTCTTCCTGGTCTGGGTGACTAAAAGGACGCAGTTAGTTGGTAGGGCGCTACCACCCTAGCGGGACAGGGGGAGGAGACCAGGAAAGGCGATCCCGCCACCCTAGAATCTATCCTGGCTCGCCTAATGGCGGCGGCTGGAGCGGCCCAAAGCAAAATAAACCCCCATACGGCAGAGACTGGAGCTCGCACGTCAGCCCGCCCGGCCTGGGGCCCTGCTGCACGTTCATTGGCCAGGAAAGCGCTGCCAACCAGCCAATGCGACGGCGCCTCTTTGGAGACGAACAGCTGATGTCATCCCAGTCTTTGGGGCGCTTCATTGTGAGGATGCTGAGGGGAGTTTCTCTTTTCCTATCCGAGAATAGAAAAGGGGAAAGAGAAGAATCTCCCTTCTTCCCTCCCCATTTATATATACACACACAAATACATACACGCGAGGGAGGCCCACCTCGACCCTCCTCAGCAAACAGGGCAGAAATGGCCGCTTCGCAGCCGCAGAGGCCTCGCAGGATGCTCCCCCCCCCCCCCGCAATCCCATAAATAACCAGGCAGGGGTTTCCTTTACTCCGCCACCTACATATTTCTTTCACTTCTGTGTCTTGCAAAAAGAGGAGGCCGTCTCAAAAGAAGTTCCCATTCCCGGCAAACCAGAAACCTCTGCTCTCCTTATATAGAGCTAGGCAGGACACCCATTAACACACACACACTTCCTGTTGCAGTCCAGACAGGCGCTTCTCAATCCCACCTATCCGTCTTCCTAAAATATGGTTGCTGCTGACTTGTTCCATGTCACTGAAGACAGTTTACTGAGTCAGGCCTTTTGGACCATGCATGGTCTATTCTGACTTGACAGTGGCCAAGGGATGCTTCCAGACAGAGGGCTCCTAGCATTTACCCCATTGTGCTGTTATTCCATCTTTTTTCTTAACCATTTTTCTGTGGTAAGGAAAAAGGCGGAAGAAGCAGTGAGGAAAGACAGGAGGGTTATAAGTGGAAGATGATAAATATTGTGAATGAGGCAGGGTGATAAAAGCCTAATATGGAAGCACCACTGGGCTGTCCAGAGGATTTATGGGGCCTGGGGCAGATGTGATGTCGGGTCCTGCCACTACCCTTTACAAAGACCCGAGGGGGGGGGGCTTGTGAGCACTGTGGCAGGGCAAGAGCAAATGGTGTGCACAATCATTCCCTGACTGCTGATCATTTTGTGGTTCCCCAGCTTTGGCCTTTGAGCTGAAAGTGGCTCTGCACCCCTGCTCTAAAGGATCTTGGGAAGATGGTCTTGAATAGGATTTTGATTTTGCTGGAGCCTGGAACCTTCTTCATGCACATTTTCAGAACTCTACTGAATTATGGCAGGTCCTCTCTACTGTGCCACAAACCAAAATTCCTGAGCTTCATGTCAACAGATGGTTTGTATTCACAAAAACAGTTGCTTTTTTTTTAAACAATCGCTTAACTCGCTCAGTACTAAGCATATTTATTTGGAAGTTTAGTCTCATTGATTGCAGTGAAACTTATTTCCAAATACAGTTGCAATCCTATGCATATCCACCTGGGAATACGTCTTACTGAGCTCAGTGGGCCTGTTCAGACATCACACTAAGCCACTGTTAGGCCGCTAACCCTTTTGCAGCAAGTCAACGTGTTTAAACTGTGGTTATGTAGCCACCATGGTTAGGAATGGTTCACACAACATGCTAAGCTATAATGTTTAGCTCAAAATGCTTAACCACTGTGGCTTAGTATGTCATCTGAACAGGGTCTTTGTCTCCCTCGTTCTCAAGCTCTCATATTTCTTTTCTAGTGCCACCTGTAGAACTGGAGGCCAGGTTTGGGGGAACCTTAGAGAAGATGGTTTCCATACGCCTACATCTTCCTTGCTGCTGCCCATTACTTGTCCTCTTTTCTTAACCTCATTCTGAACAGACAGACAGAGGCTGAAATGAGTGGATGCTCCTCCTCCTTCCTGCTTCTGTTAGGAAGCAAGAAGCACTTGCTCACTCAGAAAGGCAGGTGAACAGTGGAGCAGGGCCAGAGGGCTCCAGGAATTTGTAGTGAGTCTCCTGCTGATGACACTGATACCAGAAATGGCTCCATCCCTTCCCAGAAGTGAAAAAGAGAAAAACCCAGATAACTTGAACTTCTTTTTCCCTTTTCTGTAATAGCTGCCATTTAACAGATAAAATCTGCAAACCCACCACAGATTACAAGAAAAGCAGAAGAATTTGTGAAGTATATTTTTTCTGCCAACTGTGAAACATCCAAACTTCTCAGCCCATCCTAAACAGAATTATTACTGCTGAGAATAATACTTCCACTTCCTTAAAATAATCCCCCATAGACACCTTTTCCATGAAACCTCTAACCCCTTAGTTCTCATACCCTGGTGAACTAAGTCTAATTGTGGGTGCTTTTTGCAGACTCCTACTATTATTAATGAAAAGGCATTATGCAGCTGTTCAGTTGTTTAATCCACAGATTTTTTTTCGGGTAAGACAAAAGACAGAAGAAGTAGTGGGGAAACACAGGAGGTCTACAACTTGAAAACAATGACATCTGGACACCACCACCATACAGTTCTGTGAATGAAGCATGTGAGATTGCACAATAAAACCCCCGGCCTGAAAGCACCCTACATGTAAATGAACTGAATATGTGTTCTTATCCTATTTAATTTCACCATGTTTCCGTCAAATGTAAGATTATAAGTTCTTCAGGTCAGGGACAGAATTTTTTTGTTAATTTATAAATAGAAGCATATAGCAAATTTCTTTGGTAATTGACCCTCTGATTACAATTGAAATAGATCTGTATGCTGAATTGTTTATTGAAAAGATTACTGTGGTCCATTCTATAACTACCTCTTTCTCTCTCAAATGCCTTCTACCACTCTTCTCCTCCATCATTGTCTTCTTTCCATTGTTCTCTTTTGCTCCAGTATCCAGAATAGATATTTCATCCTTTCTTTTACTTCTACACTTCCATCTCTCCTGTTCTACTGCTACTTCTGTTCTACAACCTCTTATATATTTACTTTGTTTTTCTTTTGGAACTGTCCCTTCTAACTTTGAACAGTCAAAGGTTTTTACCTATTTGGAAGTAATCTTCCTTGCATGCTCTTTCCCTTTGTGATTATCATCCTCTTTTTATTCCTTTCTTTTCCTTCCAAACTTCTAGGGCACCCTGTTTACTTCTCAGTATCTTTCATTTCTGTTTTTTAATTCTGGTTTCCAGTTCGTTCCTCAGTAAATCACAGGGTCTCTCTTCTAGTCTTGCTCTCTAAAACCTTTCTTTTATTTTTGTACAGCCATAGCAGAATCCTAATTGGGATTTTCACCAGCTGGAGGGGGAGAGGATGAGGCAAACCCATTTATGCCACTGGAAGTCCAGATACATCACTGGAACCATGCTACTACTCCACTAGAACATCAGATACGCTGGCATTACTCCAATGCTACACTGCTGCTATGCTGCCAGAACTCTGCCTATAACTCTGCCAACAGAATGGCTAAAACTGGGGTGAGGATGTGGCACAGTTACAGCTCACCAAAGCCCCCTCATTCCCGTGACATGCCCACAATGACAACAGAACTTTATACCATCTCAAAGGCTGGTGTAAGAATTTTCCCTCTCATTGAAGTCAAATGGAGAGTGAGGAAACCCCTTGGTGCCCATTGCCACCTCCTGCCCTACCTAGCTTGGAAAGGACTGAACTTAGGATGTGGTCTAACTCAAAGCCAATCACAGCATACCACATAGGCAGAACACAATTCAGGTGAAAGGGTGTGTGTTATATCTCTCTGGCCCTATGTTGTGCACACTTTGAGCTCACAAGGGGAACTCTAGTGAGGGGAGATTATGGAGAAAGGGCACTTTGCACAGAAAAGGAAACACTCTACACCAAAAAGATGGACTTTGCACAAAAAGGGGGAACTTGACAAAACATTTGTCTTCTGAGCACACAAGGGAATTTGAGCATGTTGCGAACCCTTCACTTTCTATAATCCTAACAGGTAACCTGCCTCAGGACTCTAGGCACAAACAGCTACCACCAAGTTCCACTCCAATAACTTGGGGTGACTGGACAGAGCTCCCCTCGACAGAAAAGCATGGGGTGGGGTAACACATGCTGTGCTGCAGAACTACCACAACTGTATCCCTTGTGTTCTTCCCACCCCCACGTTACAAGATGTGTCTCGTCTGAACTGCACTGTTGTAATACTCCACTCCAAACAGCAGAGAACAATGTCCCGTAACACACACAGAGAGCAAGGAAAGGTGAAATCCTTAACAAACAAGAATACAATGCTCAACAAAAAGTTAAGGATATACAGTATATACAATGAAACCATAATGGTTAATATACAAAAATATAAAATAAAAATTAACAATGATATTGCATTAAAAGTGCAATAGCATATCGCAGAAAGAGGCCAAACATGTTTCGACAAAAGGTCTTCGTCAGTGGCCAATACGGACTGCTGTGTACTCCCTGAAGATTTACTGGGGCTGACTTTACAATTCCCATAATTATGTGGTATAGGGTGTCACTCCCCTTTGAAAATATGTCAGGCTTCAGCCCGACATATTTTCAAAGGGGAGTGACACCCTATACCATACAATTGTGGGAAATGTAAAGTCAGCCCCAGTAAATCTTCAGGGAGTACACAGCACAGCAGTCCGTATGGGCCACTGATGAAGACCCTTTGTCGAAACGCGTTTGGCCTCTTTCTATGTGGTTTTAGCTATACAATGGTCTGTGCAATATGTTATTGCACTTTTAATGCAATATCATTGTTAATTTTTATTTTATATTTTTGTAAATTAACATGGTTTAATTGTGTATGTGTGTGTGTATGTATATGTGTGTGTAACATGCACACACACACATAGGGGAGGCATTCCTTTCCATATGCAGGTAAGCCTCACCACACACACACACAGACAGGACATGGTACCTTTCACTAGTGAATAATGAATGAGATGCAAATGTGTAACTGCTGCAACTGTCTCCCCTCTCCAAAGATGTATACACTGAAGTCTTGTTGGAATGGTAACTCATGAACTGCTCTTCCCTCATGCAGCTGAACTTTTTGATAACCAAGGCCAGGAACCTTTCTCCAGCTATTGGAGCTACTGTCCAAACACTAATGAACACATTTTGCTTTACAGGCACACAACCCAGATGCAAGAAGTAGAAGAAATTGACACCATACCTGCAGTGCTCCCCCTTCTTTCTAAGTTCTGTACCCCCCCTCCGTTAAACTCTTCCCTCTGTCATTCATTTGGCTACCTCTCTCTAGCATTTTAAAGTTTTCTAACTTAAGATTTTATTTTTCCCTCTCTTGCCTTTTCTCTTTCATCACTTTTATATAGTTATTGATATCTTGGTTTCTGCTTCTTGCTGTGTTTATTCTTCTTCACCCAGCACTGACATACCCTTTTTGTATTCTGTCCCTCTACTTGTTCCTTTTGTCTCTGTATTAGATTGTAAGCATTCAGGCTGTTATATATTGCACAGTATATAATGGGGTGGATCCAGACTTAGTCATACTTAGAATTGAACCACTGAAATCAGTGGGGCTATGGGCCTACAATAAATATGACTAGGCCTGAATGCAACCCATTGTACATGTTAAGCGCTAAAGAAATAATTAATGATAATGACTGATAATGACAATCAGCTACATCTCAACAATGATTGATATCTGCTTCAGAACTCTCTTGGGGCATGTCTGCACCGGCCTTTCCCCCCGGGATCATCCCTGTGCATCCAAATGACACACGGGGGATCCTGGGAGCAGGCAGGGATGATCCCTCCATTTTCCTGGGATAATCCTTAGGTGTAGAAAGGGCCTTCCTTTGAAGAGGTTCAGCAGAAGACTACTAATACATACTACATGGCAGAGTTCAGGTTTTGGTAATTTCAAAAGCTTCCTTGACAAAAACAATGAGAAGTTTTGACACTCTTGTAATCACTGGAAAATTTAAATGGGGACTTTGATTTTGATTTTCAAGGCAAAAAGCACAAACTAAACTCAAGTATCTGTTATACAGAATTGGTGTTTAAAGTGATTTCAGAGAACCTTCGAACTAGTCCTGAGACAAACTAAGGCCATAGCTAGACCTAAGGTTTATCCTAGGATTGTCCTGGGGTCAAACCTGTTCAACTAAGTGCCACACAGGGCATCCAGCGCTCAGGCAGGGACAAACCCAGGATGATCCTGGGATAAATCTTAGGTCTAGCTATGGCCTAACTTGACAATTTCCTGTTCTCCTATTCCTTAAAAAAAAGTCCAAGGCAGGAGATTCCCAATTTCACAAGACAACTGCTTGTTTATTCTGACTTGATGTTACAGATAGGAAGTTACATTTATTTATCTAGCTTTCATTAATGCTCTTATATTTTAACTTATGTTGCATGCCTTGACCTCAGTGGATGTGGTGAATCAGATCCACTGAAGATGGTCTATCCATGATAATGGCCACATTTGTTACACTTTCCCTTTCACCTTTTTCCCAGAGCTTTTTAAAATTCACTGAATTTAAAAACAAAAAACAAAACCCTAATTTTCAAATTTGACGTGTGCTTTCGTTGTTGCTTAAAGAGGAACTTGTTGGGCAGGGCTGTTAAACAAGGACAAATGTAAAGCATTGCACATAGGAAAGAAACTTAATGCACAAATATAAGAGAGGACACAACAACCTACAATTGCACAGAGAAGAACACTTGGGCAATTAAGTAGATAGCAAGCTAGACAACTATGTGATCCTAAAGCACAGAGTCTCAATGTCATTTTAGCAGCAAATTCAATGAGTAACAGTGCCAAAGCTGTTCTTGTTTGTGAATTAAAGGAGGGACATGTGCATCAAGACTTTTTTTCAGTTGCTGCCGCCACAGAATTCCTGTATTGTGTTAAAGCTGTCAGAATTGAAAAAGAACAAAAAAAAATTTTTTTTTAAGAGAACCACTGCTGAGACAACAGAGACTGCTAGAAGTTCAGACTGGTACTAAAGGGTATAATGTCCTCTCCCTGGATTAGGATTTTTGTTTGTCAGTGTTTGATGAGGAAGATTTATTGCCATGATATTAACCTTCTTACATCTTTATCGTTACATGTTGTGGATAATACTGTTCTAAAAGGCTCTTTTGTCAACACAGACCTAGCTTGCAAGAGGTCCAATGCTAACATCATTATTGTAAAAGCTTCAAGTGTGACTGTCAGATGACTGACAAGGAACTAAGATGCCTGGCATGCTCCTTTCAAAGTAAAGGAAGTGCTTCAGGGGCATGAGCAGTGGAAAATATAATTAAAATCCCATGACAGAGTGCTACTTTAATACACTCATCCTCCTTCTTCTAAGTATCCAGCAGCACACATTGCACTGCATCACATGTGTCAAGGCAAGGACTAAATTATTAGACACTACAGACAACTATTTCAGAAAATGGATGGTGATTCAACTATAGAGTATTTTAAACCTTGGAGCCTGTTTTCTAGCCCAATCCAAAAATGTTGTTATACTTGTGCCTACAATACCTTTACCTGCTAGTGATTTTGAAGAGATTCGTTTATTTCAGAGTTCCCAGTTTTTCAGGTTTTGACCTTATTGCTACTTATTTTGCCTCTACAACTGCACTGTGGACTGCTATGGCATGGAATAGCACTTAACCCATGGCCAGCTGCAGAACATGCTGGGTACATATGGCTGCTGTTTTGAATATGCAACCCATGATTGGGGGTGGCATGTCATGCAAATCTGGCCATCATGAGTTATTCAAGGGTTAAACAAATCTCGCATAACTATTGATTAGGAGTTTGACAAGGGGAGTTCAGCAGGGGAGGTCAAGGGGGAGGCCTCTAAGAAAAAAAGGGGGAAAACAAAGAAAAACATAAAGAGAACACACACACCCAAAAAAAACCCAACCAAAATTTTTTATTTACATACTCATATAGTTGTGTAGCTTCAGAGAGGACAGGACACAGCAAAGGCAATTCCACTATAATCAGAAAGGAAAAAAACAAAGCAGAAATAGATAACATGGATGGAAAGGAGTCCCTAGAGGTGGTGACCTGCAAAGGGTGTGCAATGTTCGTGTTTCTGCCTGAGCTCAACATGGCGTACACCTGCAACAAGTGCAAGCTGGTGGCACTTTTGGAAGAAAAAGTGAGAGGACTTGAGCGGCGAGTGTCCACCCTCCAAGGAATAAGAGAAGACAAGGAGTTCTTAGACCGAACGGTGGAACTGCAACAGCAACAAGAAGCACAAGAGATTGAAGAGCAACAGCAAGCTGAAGCAGAAGTGGAGTATGCTGAGGTGAGGAAAGCCAATGAAGAGGAAACTCCCTGGAAAAGAGTGACAGTTAGGAGCAGAAGAACTAGAAGGCATTCTGCATCGGTGGAACCATTAGAGTTAAGCAACCGCTTTCAGCTACTGGAGGATGAGGCTGAAGGACAGTTTGCAGAGGAAGAAGTACAGGAGACACCGTGCAACAGTGAACAAGAGGCAGAAGGTAGGTCAACCAAGAAGAAGAGAAGAGTAGTCGTTGTGGGAGAGTCCCTGCTGCGTGGGATTGAAACCCAAGTATGTCGTGAAGACCCATGGACTCGCCAGGTGTGCTGTCTCCTTGGAGCACAGATTAGAGATGTGACTGAAGGGTTACAAAGCTCATAAAGCCCACGGACACATACCCCTTTCTTCTCATCTATGTGGGGACAAATGATGTCGCCAAGCGGAGCTACGAAGAAATAATTTATGACTTTGAAGCTCTGGGAAGGAAACTGAAGAACTTTGGGGCCCAGGTAGTTTTCTCATCCATCCTCCCGGTCCTTGGAAGAGAATTAGAAAGGGGGGGGGAAAATACTCCGGATGAACGACTGGCTACGAAGGTGGTGCCGACGTGAGAGTTTTGGATTCTGGAACCACAGGCTACGCTACTTGGAACATGGACTGCTGGCAAGGGATGGGTTGCGCCTCACAAGGGCTAGAAAGAATGTGTTCGGTCACAGTATGAAGAACTTGATCAGGAGGGCTTTAAACTGAATCTTACGTGGGCGGGAAACGTAAACTTTGAGGCAACAATGGATGAAGGCCAATTCACCACAGTACAGAGAACAGCTCCAATAGTGCCCCAAAATAGTGTCCGCAACAATGTAGGAACAAAGCCAGACTATAAAACACATGGTCTTCGATGTCTATATACTAATGCCCAGAGCATGGGAAACAAACAGAATGAACTTGAACTCTTATTACATGAAGGCAAATACAACTTGATAGGTATAACTGAAACTTGGTGGGATGACTCCCCATGACTGGAATATAGCAATTGAAGGATATAACTTGTTCAAAAAGAACAGAAGAAATAGAAAGGGAGATGGAGTTGCACTGTATGTTAAAAATACCTATCCCTGCACAGAAATACAGGCGGATCAGACTGGGAGCCCCATCGAGAGCATCTGGATTAAATAAATGGACAAGGAATAAAAAGAACATGATAATTGGAGTCTACTACCGACCACCCATTCAAGGAGAAGACGAGGACAAAACTTTTGAGAAACAAATTGCCGGTATTTCAAGGAAGTGTGATGTAGTAGTGATGGGGGACTTCAATTACCCTGATATCTGTTGGGAGACAAATACTGCCAAAAGTGGCCCTTCCAAGAAATTCCTGACATGTATGAGTGATAACTTTCTCCTACAGAAAGTGGAGGAAGGAACTAGAGGATCGGCAATCCTTGACTTGATATTGACCAATAGGGATGACTTAGTGGATAATGTGGCAGTTAACTCTGGGGGAAAGTGACCACGTCGTACTTGAATTCTTGATTATGAAGGAGACAAAAGTTGAGTGTAGCCATACATGTACTCTGGATTTTAGGAAAGCTGATTTTAATAAACTCAGAACTATGATAGGTAAGGTCCCATGGCAAGTGAGCCTAATGAGAAAAGGAGTGCAGGATGGGTGGGAGTATTTAAAAAAGGACATTTTAAAGGCACAGTTACAAACAATTCCAACCAGGAGAAAAGATAGAAGACAACAGAGGAAACCAATGTGGCTCCACAAAAAGCTTGGAGATGACCTGAAAACAAAAAGGGATACATATAGGAAGTGGAAGGAAGGCCAGGCTACAAAAGAAGAGTACAGACAGGGGGCACAGAAGTGCCGAAATGGCGTCAGGAAGGCTAAAGCTGTGAATTAGCTGAGATTAGCGAGGGATGCTAAAAGCAATAAAAAGGCTTTCTTCAGATATGTGAGTAGTAAAAGACAGAGGAAAGAAATGGTGGTTCAACTGCTTAATGAGGATGGCAAATTGATAACAGATGACAAAGAAAAGGCTGAAGTGCTCAATTCCTACTTTGCCTCAGTCTTCTCCCAAAAGCAGGTCTAAGACCCCCCTTGAAAAAGTGAAGCAGAAGTTGAGGGGGCAGGATTGCAGTTTGAGATTGATAAACAAATGGTCAAAGAACACCTAATTTCCTTGAATGAGTTCAAATCTCCAGAGCCCGATGAACTGCATCCTAGAGTAATGAAGGAGCTAGCGGAAGAACTCTCAGAACCTTTGTCTATTATCTTTGCAAAATCATGGAAGACGGGTGAGGTGCCGGACAACTGGAGGAGGGCTAAAGTTGTCCCTATCTTCAAAAAGGGCAAAAAGGAGGAACCTGGGAACTACAGACCAGTCAGTCTGACATCCATCCCTGGGAAAATTCTGGAGCAGATTATAAAGAAGTCAATCTGTAAACACCTTGAAATCAATGCAGTGATTACTAGAAGCCAACATGGATTTCTCAGGAACAAATCCTGTCAAACTAATTTGATCTCATTTTTTGATCGAGTAACCTCTCTTGTGGACTGTGGGAATGCTGTAGACATCATATATCTTGACTTCAGCAAAGCTTTTGACAAAGTGCCCCATGATATTCTGATTAACAAACTAGCTAAAAGTGGGCTAGATGGAACAACTATTAGGTGGATTCACAGTTGGCTACAGAATCGGACTCAAAGAGTACTTATCAATGGAACCTTCTCAAACGGGAGAGGCAACGAGTGGGGTACCGCAGAGATCAGTCCTGGGCCCAGTGCTCTTCAACATTTTTATTAATGATTTGGACGAGGAGGTGCAGGGAACACTTATCAAATTTGTAGATGACACAAAATTGGGTAGGATAGCTAATACCCTGGAAGACAGAAACAAACTTCAAAGTGATCTTGATAGGCTGGAGTGCTGGGCTGAAAACAACAGAATGAAATTTAATAGGGATAAATGCCAAGTTCTACATTTAGGAAATAGAAACCAAATGCAAGTTACAAGATGGGGGATACTTGGCTCAGCAATACTATAAACGAGAAGGATCTTGGAATTGTTGTAGATCACAAACTGAATATGAGCCAACAGTGCAATATGGCTGCAAGAAAGGCAAATGCTATTTTGGGCTGCATTAATAGAAGTATAGCTTCCAAATCATGCGAGGTACTGGTTCCTCTCTATTTGGCCCTGGTTAGGCCTCATCTAGAGTATTGCGTCCAGTTCTGGGCTCCACAATTCAAGAAGGACGCAGACAAGCTGGAGTGTGTTCTGAGGAGGGCAACCAGGATGATCAGGGGGCTAGAAACAAAGCCCTATGAAGAGAGACTGAAAGAGATGGACATGTTTAGCCTGGAGAAGAGAAGATTGAGGGGAGACATGATAGCACTCTTCAAATACTTAAAAAGTTGTCACACAGAGGAGGGCCAGGATCTCTTCTCAATCCTCCCGGAGTGCAGGACACAGAATAACGGGCTCAAGTTAAAGGAAGCCAGATTCCAGCTGGACATCAGAAAAAACTTCCTGACTGTCAGAGCAGTACGACCATGGAATCAGTTACCTAGGGAAGTAGTGGGCTCTCCCACACTAGAGGCATTCAAGAAGCAGCTGGACAACCATCTGTCAGGGATGCTTTAGGGTGGATTCCTGCATTGAGCAGGGGGTTGGACTCGATGGCCTTGTAGGCCCCTTCCAACTCTGCTATTCTATGATTCTATGATAAGTAGTAGGTGAACCAACCCACTGTGTTCAATGGGGCTTATTTCCAAGATAAGCGCATAGGATTGCAGCCTAGAGGTCATATGATTAAGAACATAAGAGTCCTGCTGGATCAAATCCATTGAGTCCAGTAATCCGTATCCTACATTGACTATCTAAATGCTTCTTGGAGAAGTTCTCAAGGAGGACATGAGAGAAAAAGCCCTCTCCTGCTCTTTCCCCCCCCAGCAACTGGTACTCTAAGAGACTGGTAGCCATTGATAGCCTTATCATCCATTAATTTGTCTAATCCCCTTTTAAAGCTATCTAAAATTGGTGGTCATCACCACATCTTGAATAAGGACATCCAGCAGAGACTTTTATTCTCCTTCATTCATGGAATTTTTCAGGTAGTCCAGACATTGTCACCTTCCACTTGCAATCTTCCTGTGTTTTCCCACTACTTCCATCATTTTTCTTTCCGCACAAAATAATCAATTAAGGAGGAAAGAGATGCACTAGGTCTTTTGACTGGTAGCACTCGGAGCCGTCCATCTGGGAGCACCCTCAGGTTCTGGGGGATAGTTCTAATGAAGTTTGATCTGGACCTTAGAATGTTTGCAAGGAACTCTCTCAAGGTTTATCTCCAGTACAAACTGTCCCTTTGCTTTTCCAGCCGGCTTCATCCTTCCTCTCGGGTCTGTCCCCTCAGGTGTGCTTTCTGGCTGTTCTTCAAAGCTTTCCTGGCTCTTTTACTCTAGGATATACAGATGCCCTCAAGCCCCCACTCCTGCTTTTATCTTCTTTTGACATCCCTTCAGGCCTTTATTTCTCTTTGGCATAAGAATCTCCATTAAGGAAACTCCAGTCCATTTTTCTTTAGAATATTGCTAAACCTTTCAGTTCATTGTGTGATGGCTTCTAGTTTTTCTGAAAATGTCTTTACTGCGTGGTGAAGATCCACAGGGCATTCAGCAATTACTAAATAACCTTTTTATATACAATGTAAAATATTCAAAGACTATATGCCAGAGTGAAGAGATGTGATGCAATTGCTACTAAAAGCAGTGCTGTGGATTTCTCCTTTTTGTAATTCTGGTCAATATTGCCTATCAGTCACATACTAATAACTCAGTGGTAAGAATGCACAGATTTGCACAGTCTGTCACCCAGTTCACGTGATTGTGTCATGGTTCGTGGATCATTTGTATGATGGTTTATTAACCTTGCAGTGCATAGTGGCTGGATTTCCCTAATTATCCTTACTGCCATGCCATCTTAATCCTGGTGATGTGCCTTGTTTGAGGGGGCAGCAACCCTCAAATAACCCATGGGCTTTTGTTGGATTAGTTGAGGGTTGCTGCTGTCCTGCCCAATCAAACCAGGCTGCCCGGTTCAGATGACACAGCAAGCAAGTTGTGCCAGTGAAGGTAATTAAGAAAATCTGTATGGCATGTGCATCAGGGGAAATAAACTTATTTCCCTTCCTGCAATCATGCAAACTGCCCCTATTGTTTGAGGTCCAATTGATTTGTCATGCCTGTAGATATTCGCTCATACAAGGGAGCAAAATAGAATACTTGGAAAATGTGTGCTTTACTAGAGAAAGTTGTACTAAGAAAACCAGTGCATAATATTTGTAGGAACACAAGAGAAATGGTTTATAAAGTGAACTGCCCAGAGAGCTCCAGCTATTGGGCAATATAGAAATGTAATAAATAAAATAAATAAACCATTGACTATCAAGCAATCCTATCCTTAAGAACCTGCTGGAAAGGACAGAATTGCTCCCACTTCTCCTCCTGCACTGGCAAAACACAACACTACACTAGCATAGTTAATCTATGCCAATTTAACCATACCATTGTGCCAGCAGCAAGCTACCAATGTTCTGCCAGAACAAGGGGGAAATTGGACATTGTTTAGGGCATGGCAGGAATGGGTCTCAGTTGGAGCCGTAGGGTCACTGAGGGTTTGCTCCTGCTCCATAGGCAGCTGCAGAGTGAGAAACTAGACAGGAATACCTGATACTGCTGTAAGCCCCCTTCCTGTTGAAGAATGAAGATTCTGGTCACAACCTCACATATGGGAAGGGTGTGAATTGGGTTCATGATGTATCAGAGCACTGATGCTATTGCCATGTATCGTGTGGTGTTTTGATTATACAGGTACTCTGGGTGACCGGTATAGCAGTTGGTGGCCAGGAATGCTATGATATTGATATTGCTAATTGGCTCTTGTTTCTGATCGTATGCTTATGTTTTCTAATTTGCTCTAGGAGGGTTTGTAGGATTGTGGCTATGTTACACTAGCACAAATCTTTGCATAGCAGTGCCATAAACAGGCTATCTTCCTATAAGACAGCCTTCCCCAACCTGGTGTGCTGCAGATCTTTTGGACTTTAAATACCATGAGCCCCTGTCTACCTAAGTCAATGATCCTGAAAGCTGGGAGTTGTAGTTCAAAACATCTGAAGGACATTAGGCTGGGAAAGGTTGCTTTAAGTCTTGGTTCATAGGCTCGAACGTAATTTATAACTGGTATGATGCAAGATGAAGCAATTATAAAATATACTATGGAAAGTATGCTACTGTTGGAAGTACTGTTTATTATTATTATTATTATTTATTTATATAGCACCATCAATGTACATGGTGCTGTAACACATGGTGTTTGTTTATTATTATTTAAAAAAAGCAAGTGGGAGGGAATAAAAGTAAAAAAAGTAATCTGGAGATGAGGACAAAACATTAAATAAGAACAGAGAAATCGAGAAATGCCTCTCACATAGAAGGCTTATTACTTTTCACATCACCAGAGGTAAACAAAATTCTCGTGGGATAGACAGGAGAACCATATCTATGTCAAGAAGAAATGAGAGGCCATAAACTTGTTCTCACACAGGAGGAAAATTAGCCCACAGAGGGCTACATTCCTTGTACACAAGCCGTAAAAAGCTGCAATGCCTTTTATCTACACAATACCAAAACGACACCTCCAGGATCACCTTGCAGTTCAAATAGTCAGGTCCAACTTGCACCACAAATTATTGGTATTTACTTCTGTGTTTAGAGGGTTTAGGATCAGGGTGTAAAACTCTATTACGGCCCATCATATGTTGCTGGACTACAACTCCCATCACCCCAATGTCTGCTGGCTTGGGCTGATGGGAGTTGAGGTCCAACAACCTCTGGAGGCCCAAAGGTTCCCCTCCCCTGAGCAACTTTAAATGGTATCTCTATGTCAGCTATAACATGTAAGCCAGCTCTGAGCCTGGGAAGGTACTTAAATCCATAGTCATGGGGCAGCTACTGGAAATGTTACTCCACACATCTTTGTTATCTCAACTTAGAACGCAAACGGTAAAGAAAAGAATGTGGTCTCTCTTGATCTCAGAGTATTCATTTCTGTTGATCCGAAAGTTTGCAAGGTATGCTGCTGTCTTGATGAACAGCACATTTCTGAAGGTAAAATCCACAAAATCAATGAAATACAAGATAAAATACCCCAGACAATAATTCTGAATTACAAATGGCATGGTGTTTTATGCCTGCTGTTATATTGTTTGCCAGACTGAGCTCTTTTAGCACCACTCTTCACCCTCAGTTAACAATTTATTTTCTTATGATGTCTGCAGAAAAAAGCTTTATAATGCAGTACTACTTGATCAAAATCTTAGGTCTAGGATCTGGATTCCCAACCATTTATTGTCAGTGGGCAGATTTGGATTTTTGAGAGAGTGTTGTGTGTGCTCTCACAAAATGGCTGCCATGGAGGGTGAGCTTTTCAGATCCCAAAATCTCTGCCATGGTGAGCATGGCCAGTCACAAAACACCCATTTCCCAGAAGGCAAATTGGTAAGACAAAAATAAAAGGAACTTGCCCCCAAAACCTAAATACGAAGCAGAAGTGGGGATCTGAACTCCAAACCACAGAACCACTCTTTTGAAGCCAAATAAAGATAATAACTGAAGGGCAGTAATTCACTTTGCAACATGCCGTCTCTGTGTGTATATAGAATTAATTAAAAACAATCTTAAGAAATAAGGGAGCCTGGCACCACACTGAAAACCCCCATCTTATGGTGGGGTTTATATGATATTTGCTTATATGATATTTGCTTATATGATATTTGCAAAATTATATTGCTTTATCAACAAGCTTTCATGTGGAGACTAGCAAGTATAAAGTGATTGATGTGCTGCTGTTACATCTGCAGCCAAGAACTAACATGCTGGACCATCCTTCCCCAACCTGGCACCTTCCAGATATGTTAGACTACAACTTCTAGAATCCCCCAGCCAGCTAGGGAAGCTCGGAGGATGGCAACAAGGAAGAGGGCCTTCTCAGTGGTGCCCCCCCAATTAGGGAATATCTCTGATGAGGCTCGCCTGACACTGATGAGGCGCCAACATTGTTATCTTTTCAGTGCCAGGTTAAGACTTTTCTCTTCTCCCAGGCATTTAACAGCATATGCTGAGTTTTTAACTGACCCGAGAATGGTTGTTTTAAATGGATATTGTTGTTTTTTTATACTTTTGGTGGTTTAAAATTTTGTATATCTGTTTTTAATGTTTATTGTTTTTAACTTTTGTGAACCGCCCAGAGAGCTTCGGCTATGGGGCGGTAATAAATAAATAGTCCAACACTGGAGAAGGCTCTGCTAGACTATTACAAACCCAAAATAATATCTATAGCAAATGAGTATGGAGGAGTGGCTAGAGGAAATGCCAGGGATGGGGACACAAATGTCAACCTCGGTCATGTGAGCCACATTTTCCTGACTGAACCTTTCCCTGTATTCTCTCAGGTGCGCCTGTGTGGACTCTTCCCAATCTTATCTAATGGGTGAATCTAGGGCCTTCTGCATATGAAACCTCTGCTCATCCACAGGCCCAGGGCTCCTCATGCTACCTTCTTAGACCTAGGCCAGATCTACACCTTGTGTCAAATCATTACAAATGTGGAATAAAAAGCAGGAAACGCTATGAAAGCGGTGTATGGAATGTGGATTGTGACCCAACAGTTATCAGTGCACTTCAATAAAGTACTGTTAGCGGGTGGTTCATCTGTCCGGCGAGGTGATGTTTGCCCTGTCCTGGACGGGGTTGCACTCTCCCTAAAGGATCGGGTCTGTAGTTTGGGGGTGCTCTTGGATCCAGAACTGTCACTTGAGGCACAGCTGAACTCAGTGGCAAAGAGCACCTTTTATCAGCTTAGATTGATTGATATACCAACTATGCCCTTATCTGGACAGAGATAGCCTAGCTACAGTTATCCATGCTCTGATAACCTCTCGTTTGGATTACTGCAATGCGTTATACGTGGGGCTGCCTTTGAAAATGTTCCGGAAGCTTCAGCTGGTACAAAACAGGGCAACCTGTTTACTAACAGGGACTGGCCGGCGAGATCACATTACGCCAGTCCTTTTACAACTTCATTGGCTGCCAGTCCAGGTCTGGGCCCAATTCAAAGTGCTGGTATTGACATTTAAAGCCCTAAACAGTTTGTGGCCAGGTTATTTGAAGGAACGCCTCCTCCCATATGTACCTGCCCGGACCTTAAGATCATCTACAGGGGCCCTTCTCCGTGAGCCCCTGCCAAAGGAAGTGAGGCAGGTGGCTACTAGGAGGAGGGCTTTCTCCGCTGTGGCACCCCGGTTGTGGAACGAGCTCCCCAGAGAGGTCCGCCTGGCGCCTACACTGTACTCCTTTCGTCGCCAGCTGAAGACCTTTTTATTCTCTCAGTACTTTAACACTTAATTTTAACTTAAATTTAAATTTTACTGTTTTAAGTCTGTATTTAAATTTTATATAAATTTTGCTGTGTGGTTTTTATCCTGGTTGTGCTTTTTATACTGTATTTGGTGTTTGTGCTTTTAACCTGTTGGTTGTTTTATTATGGTTTTAATTTTTGTGAACCACCCAGAGAGCTTCGGCTATTGGGCGGTATAAAAATGTAATAAATAAATAAATAAATAAACTTTTGTAAACCGCCCAGAGAGCTTCGGCTATGGGGCGGTATATAAATGTAATAAAATATAAATATAAATAAAGCAGTAGTGTAGATCAAGCCCTAGTGGATATGGCTGAGTCTGAGGGCTAACAAATGCTCCATGTTATTTTCTGTTCTCTTGTTGGTTGCTATGGCTGAGTGATTAATGAGCTTCGTTGTGAACTGTGGGCCCTGATCCAGCCTGCTTCCTTCTTTTGTCTCTGACATAAATAGGGTGGACAGATGTAAAAAAGGACAGGGTTTCTGCACAACAAAACTACACCTACATGACAAACCTCCTTCTTCTAAAAGTAGAGAAGCCCTATCCTCTGTTGCATCTGGCCACCCTAGGCATAAATGTTGCTGATCAGGCATATAAAAGTAAAGTTTGGATTTAATTTTAAGAACATAGGAAGCTGCCTTATACTGAGTTAGACCAGTTGTCCATTACCCCACTACTGTTGACGCTGGCAGCAGTTTTCCAGAGTTTCAGGCAGGATTCCTTCCTAGCCCTACCTGTAAATACCAGGGATTGAACCTGGGACCCTCTACATGCAAAGCATGTGCTCTATCACTGGGCTATATGGCCCCTCAGTTTCCCATCCTAGTTTGCCACAGAGTGAGTTGACATGGTTTGCTTTGATAAGAACACAGCTGTGACTTTCTTCGTTGCATGTCCTAGTTTGTTCTATTTCCTCCCTGGCAAAAGCTCACTCTCTTCTGATAAATATTGTTCTCCTCTCCCCAGCAGACTTGAACTCTTGTCCAAATTAACTATATGGGTATTCTGCTTTCCTTTCTGTGTTTGTCAGTCAAAAGTGTGTGTGTTTGTATAAAGAGTTCAAGCTTCTGTCTTCAGGGATCCCTGTGGCGTCTTAGCCCCTGGGCTGTTGCTCTCTGCACCACAGTGACTGACGATGTGCAGGGTGCTGTGGTGTCCTTGGTCGTGCATTGCCTGTGTATGGCATAGGGGGATGTCAACAGGTGTATTTCCCCACATCTGTGTGTAGATTGGTGCATTCCATGCATGGCTAGTGTAAGGGCCTCATTGGCATGCTGCTCCATGAGTGGTGGGAATTGGTGTTGTTGTGGATGGTGGGGAAAAGGATGCTAGGTTGCCCTGGTTGATTGATTAAATTTATATCTCACCTTTTTTCCTCCAAGAAACCTAAGGCAGTGTACATAATCCTCCTCTCCATTTTATCCTCACAACAACGTTGTGAGGTAGGTTGGGCTGAGAGTCTGCGACTGGCCCAAAGTCACCCAGTGAGCTTCCGTGGCCGAGTGGAGACTAGAACCTGGATCTCCCGACTCCCAGTCCAACATTCTAGCAACTACACTGGCTCTTCACTGTTGTTGTTGTTGTTGTTGTTGTTGTTGTTGTTGTTATTATTATTATTATTATTATTATTATTATGCCTTTTTCCCAGTATTGAGACTCAAGGTGTCTTTGCAAACATATGCAATTAAAACATATGAACACAAATATACAAAAGTTAAAAATATAATTAAACTAGATGTAATATTAAACATTTAGAAAATTTAAAAGACAAATAACAATAAAAAAAACCTAGCACATTAATAGAGGTCCAGACTGTTCACCAAGGCCTGATAGAACAAAAAAGTTTTTGCCTGTCTCTGGAAACATAGCAAGAAGGGAGCCAGTCTAACCTACCTTGGAAGGGAGTTCCAGAGCCTTGGAGCAGCCACCGAGAAGGCCCTGTCCTGCATTCCAACCTGGAGTGCCTGTGATGATGGCAGAACTGAGAGAAGGCCCTCCCCTGAAGATCTCAGGGCATGGGCAGGCTCATAAAGGAGAATACGGTCTTTCAGATAACCTGGACTCAAGCCATATAGGGCTTTGTAGGTCATAAGCAGCACAGAAACAGACTGGAAGCCAGGGAAGCTGTTGTATGCTGTACCCTGTAACAATCCTGTAACCAGCCCCAGTCTATCTGAAGTTTCCGAACAGTTTTCAAAGGCAGCCCATGTAGAGCGCATTACAGTAATCCAAATGGGATGTAACTAAGGCATGTGTCACTGTGGCCAGATCAGACGCCTCTAGGAATGGTTGCTGGTGCAATAGCTTTAACTGTGCAAATGCACTCCTGGCCACTGCTGAAACCTGGGCATCAAGGCTCAGGGCTGAATCCAGAAGTACACCTAAGCTGTGTCTTTAGGGGGAGTATAACTTCATCCAGCACAAGCTGAGTCCCAATTCCCAGATCTGCCTTTCAACTGACCAGGAGCACCTCTGTCTTGTCTGGATTAAGTTTCAAGTATTGTTTCAAGTGTTTTGTGTTGTTTAAAGTGATCTTGTTTTGCTGTTGACTTTGCTGCTGAGAGTGCATATGATCTGAGGGGGGTTATACGGCAGCAAAGTCAACTTATCATCTGAGATATGGACTGCCTGGCATGGAAGTTTTCTCCTGCTGGCAGTATCTGCAGTGATTGTAGAATTAGTAACTGTAGTTAGTAATTGTACAGTTAGTCAAAATACTGCACTCTGTTGTGGCTATGTACAGAAATAGGAAAGATATACATGGATTGTTAAAAAATAAAGTGACAGAGTATACATACCTCAGTTGTTAATAAATAATTTGAACGATGCAGTAAATAATCCTGCGATGTTTCCTTTATCCACATTTTCTGTGCCAACAACTAGGTAATAGCAGGTCTTGTGATGGCTAACAAAGAACTATTAACAATTATTAACAATATGATCCATGAACGTATCTCCAGACCCTGTGCAAAGCACCATCGATTACAAAGAAGACTCTCACAATTGTATGTTGGCATGGATTTGCATGCAGATTAATGTATCAGATGGCCAGAAACTGTCGATCAAGCCAGACAAATATTCTCTATGCTAGCAGAAAACCCCCGTCCTATTTACTGAGGACAGTATTTTCAAAGCAAACTGAATCACTGTTGCCTAATCAGATTACTGGATAAGTCAGAGAAAGCAAGACTGTGTTCATGTCAGACATAATCCACTGATGCATGTTTTAGGCATTCTCTCCAGCTTTCCCTTAATAGATTGCTGAGTCTTCTTCACTTGGTTAGTATTAAGCAGATCTCTCTCTGTGTGTGTGTGCGCATATACTTCTGAATGCACTTCCGAAAGAATATAAATATTAGACAAAGATGACGGAGTAGTTCATCATGGCTGATGGCTGACATGGCAGGGATAGTAAAAAGGCAGTTTTTAACAATACCAGCCACATAGGTTTTGAGCAGAGTTCTCAACTAATGTCGCAGTGAATGACCTTGACAGTGGCAATCATATACATCATGGCAGGGGCTCACTGCAGCTTGTCGTTACATGTGAACCCAGTGAAAGTTGGGTGTTGGGTGTTGTTACATATGCCATAGCTTCATAACAAGACGCTATGGCATACCCCATCACAGCTTGCATATTCAAAATGGTAGCTGCCGCTACAGCGATAAGCCCTGTGGGGAAATTCCCCCATAGTGGTCTATCAATACATACAAAGCAGGTCTCTATGTTTGCCATCAGGGCAGGGCTATTTCCACCTGCCTTGCCACACCCTTGGCTGAGGAGTCTCCACAAGAAAGTGGCTGCTACTTCTCCGTGTGTGTGTCCGTGTGTGTGTGTGTGTGTGTGTGTGTGTGTGTGTGAGAGAGAGAGAGAGAGAGAGAGAGAGAGAGAGATGCTTGTGCTATCTCTGGGAAATCTTTCGGATGGCTGCCCAAGGAGAAGCTTCTTTCTATCTTACATTTCCTGTTGCTCAGCTGCCAAGAGGCAAACAAGAGGTGAAACGGCATGGGGATGAATGTGCCTTTTGGTTGCTCAGGACATGGGACCCTGGTCTGATGAGGGTCTCTATGATGCTTGAGGGTGGGCTGCTTGAAGTCCTCCAAGGAGACTCCAGATAGCAGTTTATTCTGAGATCAATTTTATGAAGTAGATTAGACTGTGAGATGGTGACTTACCCAATATCACTCAGAACCTGGTTTTGGGGTGAAAGGCAAGCAGGTAGAGGGTTTAATAAACCTGGAAAGGAAGTGTGGCGGCGGGGGGCGGGAGGGATGAGAGGCAATGCACACAAGTGTACACAGAATGAACCAAAATCAGCTATTTCCACTCAAAACTGAGAATTGAAACAGGAAGCACTGGGTAGTGGAGCCGTCAGGTCTTTGGCACAGTTGTCCAGGGGCCCTTCCGCACATCGTCCCCAGAGCGCATCTATTCGACTCCAGTGCACTCTGAGGACGATCCTGTGACTTGCCTGTAAAAGAAACGACGATGAGACGTCCTTGGCGCTGCCACCGCCGGCGCCGCTACCCAGCTTCCTGCTCCCTGCCCGGGACGGATAGCTTGTTTTGAAGAAGGCGGGGGAGAGAGCTTCTTCCGCTCTCTCCTCCGCCTTCTTCTGCCGAGCTATCCGTCCCGGGCAGGGAGCAGGAAGCTGGGTAGCGGCACCGGCGGCGGCAGCGCCGAGGACGTCTCATCGTCATTTCTTTTACAGGCAAGTCACAGGATCGTCCTCAGAGTGCACTGGGGTCGAATGGATGCGCTCTGGGGACGACGTGCAGAAGGGCCCCTGGGCCCCAATTAGTAGAACAAATATGAGAGCCCTAAATGCAGCAGAATTGGTTTGACATGTTCTGAAATGGGTGAATAATACACATGAACATCTAAAGAGGACTTCCCGATAAAAGACCATTAAGTGCAGAATCTAAAATTTCCTAACTTCACCACTGGCTTTATGTAAACAGTTCTCAGGTAATTATCACATCACAGAGCAGCATTTGAACACAAACTAAACAATGAGCTGTTGCAGACCATAACCTGTTTCTTGACTTTAGGGCTCCTATTATCTCTTATCTTAACCAACCTGGATTTTGCAAGATGACATTGGCTCTCTTTAAAGACATGGAAGAGAGTTCAAGACATCTTTACAGGATAATTAATTCTGTATACAGAACATTAGGTGACCAACAATTAATCAGAGAACATTTGTATTTCATTTAGCTTCCTCCCATCCCCAATTCCATTCCCTTCAGTGAAGTGACTTTGCTCATCCCTGTTCTCAACAATTTTCTAGTGAGATTCCTGACTTTTAAAAGGCAGCATAGTAGCTTATTCTGAGAGGCATCTATTTAAGAGAAGTAACATGGTAGAGTGTTTGAAAGCCACAATAAAAGCATGTGTAAGAACACAACCTATCCCAAACGATCACAATTATGCTATATCAGGAGGATTTTCCCATTGCACAAACACCAAGAGAACAAGGCAAAGGAATGGCTGCAGGTGCTGTATCTCTCTAATATGGAAGATACGGGAAAAGCTCTGGCCATTTGCCAAGCAGAAAACACAGATGATTCATGTTTACATTCGTTAATGTAATCCTGTCTCAAGCACTACTTCCTAAATTGTGTTAAGAGTATGAGATTGTCTGGAATTGCTGAACGCTTTCACTATAAAAGGCCACAGTTTAGTATACAAACCCACCTAGAATAGAAAAAAGAAGTCACTATGCTTAAAGCAGTTTGAGCTTGATTAAATGGAGGTGCAGAAAACTTGGTCAAGGGTGAGCATCTCATTACATGTGTCTGAGGCCATAGCTTATTTGCATGTTCTTATTATATCTTGTTCATTACATGTATACCTTATATCCTGAGGGCTGAGGGACAAACTATACATGGCACCTCTGACATTTGCACATGGCTTTCCCAACACTGTGTGCTACAGCTAGAGTTGTCCTTGCTATAACAGTCAGTGCTGGTTCAAGATCCTTTGCTGCGTGAGGTAGAACATCAAATCCCCAGCCCAAGGTACATAGTGTCCACGGCTGGCTAAGTTATTTTGGCACCTGAGACAGAAAATCCCTGTTAACAATAAATATTCAAATTTATTGTTGAATAAAAATACAACAATAATAAATTAAGAAGCTAACAATTTGTTTCCCTTGGATGGCAGCTGAATCACCTGCATGAGGCAGCTCTCCCACTCTGCCTAATGGTAGAGCCAGCCGTTACAATTTAGGTTGCAGAGTGATGCACACTATTTCATAGGTACAGGCCAAATCTCTGGTCCTGGCAGCCTTAAGTGCTGGAACAGTCTGTTTAGGCAATCTCTACTCGGGGTCTCTTGTCTAGCCCTACCTCCAGCTTATGGGAGATGAACTCCACCAATCAGAAGAACACAGCTAGTCATTTCCCTAGGGTTTGATAGGAATCACATTGATAGGAATCACAGCCTTTCCTTCAAACAGCTTGACATAGTCATATCCCTTGTTATGCTATTAAGTGTCTCCAAATTTAATGTCACACACATGAATGCGGCCGAGTGTATGTAGGCAAAGAAGATTATGGAGTTATTAGTCATATTACCTGTCAAAGCTGGCAATATGAGCCTCCAGGGATACATCTTACACTTCAAAGATGCAATTTACCTGGGACTTAAGCATATGTACTTAGAAATAAGCCCCACTTAAATCAACAGGCCTAGCAAGTAAATATGTACAAAAATGGGCTGTAAATGTTTCCATGCTTATAAAATTAGTTATTTTCAGAGTGCCGTGCACTGATGTTTTATGCATACCAAATTGTGCATGGGTTCAATTAGACAGCAAGTACATATATGCAAGGTGCAATTGTGGCACAATCTTTAAGATGTTTTTTGAATGGGATGGAAAGGAATAGAATAATGTGCCACTATCCTGTACAAAGGAGTAATGTTCAATTGAGTTTAATTTTAGTCCTCCTAGACTTAGTAACACTTCTTCGCTAGCAGTGCAATGAATCTGAACTTAATTGCTTCAAAGGGGAAGGCTTTACAAGCTGTACCACACAATCCTTGGAACTAAGTTCCACTGTGTTAAATGGGACTTACTCCCTACTAAAGTGTTTAGGACTGCAGGCTTAGCCATAAGTATTAAAGGAACAGGTGTCGTATCTTCCTTGCATCTGGTCACCCCAGGATGTTCTAGTCAGAACAAGTTATCTTGGGTTTCAACATCTAGCTTAGCTGAACTGAAATACTTGGGGGCAGGGGGAACCAGTAACAAAACCTGTTCACAATGTATCCTTCACTGGAATGTCTCAGTGCATTTTTAAAAATGTATACCCTGAGCTCAAGCACAATAGTGTGGAAGCCTAAAAGAGGATATTATAGAGCTGGAAAAAGTGCAGAAAAGTGCAACTAAAATGATGAAGGGGCTGGAGCATCTCCCCTATGAGAGAAAGTTACATCAACAGGGATTGTTTAGCTTGGGAAAAAAGAGGCTAAGGGGAGACATGATAGAGGTGTACAAAATTATGTATGGTATGGACAATATGGATAGGGAGACATTTTTCTCCCTCTCTCAAAATACTAGAACCCGGGGTCATCCCATGAAGCTGATTGGTGGGAGATCCAGGACAAATAAAAGGAAGTACTTAAGTGTGTGTGTGTGTGAGAGAGAGAGAGAGAGAGAGAGAGAGAAAACAAGAACTGTTAAGTAAAATAGCCCTTCCACAGTGCAAATGGGTTAAGTAATTCATATGGCCTTAGCTAACCTCTGTTAATGAGGAGACAGCCAACTGGGCATGTGGTATGAAATTCTAGATCATTTATCAGGAAGGGATATAGAGATGCTATGGATAGTTTGTTGTGGTGATGTTACTGGGTTCAGGTTTAAACGTACTTTTAGTGGAAAGAAACTTCCAAGTCAATAATTAAAACTCAGTGGGGCACAAATAAAAATAAATATGGCAAATATGTTAAGTCTGCATTTTGCTGAGGACAAGGGGGATAATTTATGTTGCTCAACACGTTAAATGTCTACTAGGATGCTTCAGTGGGTGGTGTTATATTAGTTAAGATACCTCAGTTTCTTTATACTGATACTCCTAGAAAAAATAGTATGTTTAAAAAGATAATATAGCTCACTATATGAGCTTTACTCCTGAGGTAAATAAGCCAAGTGTCCAGCTGAAAGAAGTGGCAAAAAATAGGAGTCATATAGCTGGGACTGGATCATTTAGTTCTTCAAGTATAGTAAACAGGAGATTGAATTTCAGCTAAAGGTGAATTATGGAACAAATACGTGCAGACTGGATTTGATCAGGCTTTTGCCTCTCTGAGTGGAAAATGCTGTCACTCACTGTAATGGGTACTGGAGTGACTAGACTCTCCACCTATTTCTAAACATAAGAAGTGTTTGTAAGAATGCCCTATTTTACTTCAGAACAATCCAGAATAATTATAACTCCATGTTTTTCCTTTGATCGTAGTGGTAACAAAGATAAGGGGTGTTCAGGGTCCAACCCTGCAGACACAGATATTTAGGGCCCCCAAAATATTACTTTAAACCTGTATCTAGCAGCTACATCTGTTCCCCTCTCTTCATTTTAACTCTAGAGTAAGCACAGGGGGCCTAATCTGGATTGGAATACTAGCGTGGGTGGAAATAGTAAAAGCTTTCTTCCTCCCACACTAGGGTCCCAATCTGGATTGGACCTCCTGCACCTACTCTAGAGTAAATATGCATAGCAGCTAGATATGGATTTACAGTAATGTCTGTTTTGGCCCTTATGTGTAGGGGAAAGGAAGTTCATATCTTCTTGCCTCATCCCTAACTTCAACACTCCTCCTCCAAATACATGGAGGACAAGATGGTACCATCAGGCACTCCCTGGCACAATTACCAGGGGGCCAAAAGATAGTCACCCAGTGCTACTACTAGTAACTGGCCCTCACAGACAGTCCAGTAGGCCAATGGTATCAAAAGCCAATGAGATCAAGAAAAAGTAGCAGGGTTGCACACATCCTGTCCCTCTCCTACTAGAGATCATCCGTCAGGGTGACTGAGGTCAATTTAGTCCCAAAACCATACCTGAACCAAGATTGATATGGGTCTAGAAAATCAGTTTCTTCCAAGAGTATCAATAAAGGGTTGGGGAATAGCTTTTTGTTTGGTGGGCACACTTGCCCCTCTGGAAACACACCCAGCATAACTTATGGAGATCGCACCGGAAACATATGGTGCCTTTTTATTATCCTTTTAGTTACGAATATACAAGGAGAGCATATTACACCAAGCAGATATAACTTTGAAAACAGTTTGAAAACAGTATATGTAATGTGTCCTGGGCCCAAACAGTTGTCAAAACCATTATGAACTGTGGTAAAGCAGTAGTGCAGACCCTGCCCAGCAGTCTTCTAAATGAGGCAGCAATATGCCTGCTAATCTTCCTCCGTCAGGTTCCCAAACCGCAAGAGTTGCAGCTCTTTCCTACTTCTGACTGCAGCTCAGTTGCAGCTAGCTCCTGCTGAACTCCCCCCCCTCTCTGTCCAAATTCATAGTGCAACAAACTTTTTCCTGGACTTTCCCATTAGCTGAAGAGGGTTATATTCCAAAGGAGTTCTAGTCATTAAGGGCCAGTAAGCTTTTTTGGCTTACATCAAATACCCAGTGAGACTAAAAGAGTGCCAGGCCTACTCACAATAGTCAAGTGAGCCAAATATGAAACAATACAAAAAGGGTGTATATATATCCGTGGGGGGCGGAGAAAAGTAGTATAATAGCAAAGTGATGTCATGCAAATAGCTTTCTCTCTTTAGCATCTTAGAAACTGCTAGTGATGAAGACAAGGTTTAATAATGGGCAATTAGTAACAGTAAGAAGCCCTTAAATCCTTATTTTGATCCCAACTATTTGGAATATATCACGATAAGGAAGACCCATGAACCTGATAAGAAAACTTTGAACTGGTGTTCATGTCTGAAAGCAGCCTGGGCGGGCTGGCAGGCTGTGCCGAGAACTGATGCTGCCCCCGCAAGCCACTAAGCGCCATACCTATTTGACAATCTGTTTTTGCACTGCCTGCCCCTGCTATATATCTAGGGCGGTCACATAAAAAAGAATGGGGCTCCTGCACAGTTTAATGTTTGTCATGCTGGGGAGTGGGTGGGTGGCAGGGAAAGACATCTAGCAATAATTAAATAGTGTTAACTGTCTTTCCCTGCCACCCACTCCCTTACATGTTAGAGGCAAAGAGCATTTAACTTCATGTGCAGTTTTGTGCTCAGTGTGCCACCAGATGAGGACATCATTTAGGCAGAGAATGGATCCCCTGTGACTACCCATGTGCAAATCTGTGGTTCCAGATTGCTTTAAACCATGACTGAGGACCTGTATATACAAAGAATTGGACAGAAGCCACAACACAAGAGGATGAATCTGCTGATCTATTCAGGGCAGTCACTGCATTGTTGCTTCAACAGAACAGAGAAGCTTTCCTTTTATTGAGTTAAGCAACGGACCTGTTTGGTTCCTTCTCATGCCATTAATTTTGTTCTAAATGCACTTTTCAGAGTGGCAGCTGGAATAGACTGGAGGCAGTCTCTTTTGTGACTGTCTAAAAATAGGACAGAATAAAAAAGCACATCTTTGAAAAGAAGTTTGATACAATGTAAAGGGCATTAGGGGAGGGAGGGTTTAACCTCTTCCCTCTGTGCCATTTTCTCTAATCAAAATTGCCTCCCCATTGCTATTTTGCTACCTGGGGGAAAGAATTGCCAGAAAAATGGTACCGCATGACACAACCACCCCAGAGCAGGGATTGGATATTCAAAATGGCATCCACACATGCCACAGCCTCATTGTGGGTTGCCGTGTTGAACAGCCCCAATATGATGGCTATATTTAATAAACACTCCTATCATTTTCGTCCAGCCTAGGGTCACTTGTTACAGACCTGATAATTGCAGATATTTGTGTGTGGGGGTGTAATCAAGTTTCTAGCCCTCACTGTGAGAAATAGATGCTCAAACATTTCCAGAAGGTCATAAACAAGTAATTCCCATGTTCTGCAATGTTCATACAAATGACAGGCAAAGAATGGAATGATATGCAATTAAAATATGGAAGAGGAAATTAAGAATAGACACTCAGGCTATACACATGAGAAAGCAATCATGATGCCATCCTGTGCCATGTGTCATTCTGCTCTTACTAAGTGATAAACATGTGATGCAGTCAAGGACTTCAATTAGAGAAAACCATACGACTGTACTAATACATTAGGTCAAATATGCCAGTGCTTGAATTACAGGGGGGCGGGGGGAGAACTAGGGGAGCTTGATTAAATCCACAAACTCCATCCCAACCCCCACCAATTTTAATGAAATAGTGCCCTACTGTATTTATACTTATTGTTGTTCCCTGCCTCAATCCAAACGGAGAGGTGGGTTGTTATTATTATTATTATTATTATTATTATTATTATTATTATTATTATTATATTAGGCCTGTCAGAA
Source organism: Elgaria multicarinata webbii (assembly GCF_023053635.1). Classification (NCBI taxonomy): domain Eukaryota; kingdom Metazoa; phylum Chordata; class Lepidosauria; order Squamata; family Anguidae; genus Elgaria; species Elgaria multicarinata. The sequence goes on along the minus strand of NC_086178.1, from coordinate 74,008,151 downwards.
AAGATAGGGGAATGGGGAACCCCCTAACCCTGCTGTAATTGAAACAGACATTGAGATGAAAGAAAATGATTTTGATTTATTTTGTGGAAATAAAGGTGGGAATTACTAAACCTTTTTTCAGTTTTATACCTCCCTATTAATCTGAGATAAGCACACACTATGTATTGCAATAGAATTTGTCAAAGTGTTTATATACCACCTGTAATCAAAAATAGATCTGGTAAACGCAGTAGCTTGTTGGTTCTCAGGCACACTGGATAATGTGCACTCATTCACCTGAAGCAGGGTGTGGCTCTAAGCCTTTGTTTAAACGAAGGACTTCAGTCGCTGAGTGCTAAATCTGCTGCTTGGCATGCATCCCAGCAAAGAACACAGCATTGTGTCATTAGGAGGGACAATTACATGGATTCTGCGGTAATGTTAAAAAGCATTCTTTTCTGCAGGAACAGAAGGGAGGGGTGCACGCGGGGCAAGGAACATTATGTTCAGTAGGCTGGAACAGTTGCCAGGGCGCAGGTAGTGCTGTCAAAACAAAGGAGCTTCAGTCTGTAAAGTCTGAAAATAATAGCATGACAATATTGCACTAAAGTGACCTTGCTTTTCATTTGGGGGTCTTTGCAGCAGCAAAAAGGATTCAATAGCTGTAATCCTATGCACACTTAATCCCACCCTTCTTCCATGGAAGACAAGGTAGTAGATGCGGTTCCCTGTTTGATTCTCACAACAGCTGGGAGCAAGCGACTTGCTCAGGGTCACTCCGGGAGCTTCATGGCTAAGCAGGACTCCACGTCCAACATCCTGACTCTGGTGAAAGACTGGGGCCCAAAACAGACATTTTAAAGGTGTATCTAGCAGCTGAGTCTTTTTTCATTTTTATTCTAGAGTAAGCACAGGGCTCCCTGATTTGGATTGGAACACTAGCATCACAAGGTAAGGGGGGCTTTTAAGATCTGGATTATGACCCCCTGCACCTACTTGAGTAAAAATGGAAAGAAAACATAGCTGCTAGACACATTTAAAGCCACATCTATTTTGGCCCCGGCTTTCATCACAACTAGCTGCAGTTAGTACTGTTTTACGTACTTCTGAATATTCATGCATAGCATCAAGGTGTAACTTAGATTCCTGTAAAGTACTCTACATGGAGCTGTCCTTAATAACCATTCTGAAGCTTCCCTTGGTGCACAGGGGTAGCAGCCAAGCTCCTCACTAGGATGAATATTAGAGAGCAGTGCTCTCTAATAGATACCAGTGCTCTAACTGTAGCTGCAGTTATTGGCTCTCCATCATCTTTCAGAAACAATTCAAGCTGCTGGTTGTGATCCATAAATACCTAAATTGTTAGGGCTGCCTTCTCCCTGTTGTGTGATACTGGACCTCACATACAATGTTTTTGATACTGACCAGACGCTGTGCATTTTGATTGCTTTTATAATGATTGTGCATTGTGACCCACTCTGGGATCATTTTGTGACTAAAGGTGGGATAGTTTTTTAAAAATAAATAAAGTATCTTACTGCAAGAGAGATGGGCAAATTCCTTCTTTGGACATTACACAGGGAACATGAAAAACAAAGTTCAAATCAGCCATACTTCACCACTTCTTTAACATGAAAATCACATTTCACTTGTTTCACCGAAGTTTCCCAAATCATGTTATTATTAGTTAGGGCTGAGAGCTAAAGTTGGATTAAAGCAGAACACTTGTAATGCTGCTGTTCCTTTACATGTTTATTAGCTTATTACAAATAATATTCCAAGTTAAGCTTGGAATATATGAAAGGATTTGAATTGCTTGATTCATACTTAAAGCTGCAATTCTAAACACACTTATTAGGGAGTAAGCCCTATTTAAAACAAAGGGACTTTGGAGTTAATATGCATAGGACTGCACTTCATGAAACATAAAGCGAATGAATGTAAATATTAATATACAGCATGGTTTTCTTGGGTTTTAATTAAAGTGGTGTTTACATCTTTCTCTTTAATAAATCAAAATTATTGTAAGAATATAAGAATTGACTAAAGATCCATCTAGTCTGAAATCCAGGATTGTGCTTACAGCAGGGATGGAGTAACATGAAAACAATCATGCTAGCTGCACCCTGAAAAAGGAGCATCATGCATTGCAAGTCCCACTTCATTGCAGGCCCCACTTGTCATGGCCAAGAGCCATTGATAGACTAACAATACAAGCCTATGCATGTTTACTCAATAGTAAAAGCCACCATGTTCCAGGTAACTGTGTGTACAGGATTGCAGCCCTATTTTCCATACAGAGTTAGTGGCAATCGGAACATCTGGTGCCAAGAATATGTCCCATGAAGAAATCAATCCTTTTTTTGACCTGAAATGACAACCAATTTAACTGGATGACACAAATCTACAGTATCTTGAGAGAAAAATCTGTTTTAGCTATTCTAAAATCTACATAAATTACTATCATTCCCCTGCTCTAAAAAGCTTCAGCCTTTTAAATCCTATCATTCTTGTTATATATGTTCACTACTGAGTTTGCTGTTCTGCACTCATTTTGCCATTGCTGCAGTACTATCAATACAGTGATGTCTTAATGAAGGTTAAGATGAAGCACCTGAACCAAAGGATGGGAATAAGTGACATTATTATGCATAGCCAATGTAACTTCCTCGGAGGAATATAGGCCTACTTGCAAGATCCCAACTGACTCGGATGTGGAGACTCATAGCTGAATCAAACGATGGATTGATCGACTCCATTCGTTGTGGAAGATTGTGATGGAAATGATCTATATTGGAGGGATCATGCAGGTTCCATGACTGCCAGCAGGGCTGAGTCTAAACTTAGGTTACAGTGGCCAGTTATGAATTGTGAAGAAGAGGACAAAAGTGTGATTTGCCTAAAACTTGCATATGCTAATTTATAGGTATAGAAGTAAATTTGGAAATGATTACTGTAATTTAAATAGAAATTTAATAAGTCTTAAAAAACTGTGGAAGACCTGTGTGCCTGCCTGTTTAGTCTGCTGTCCAGGTCAATGGGCAGCTTTTCTTCAGGTTCTTATCGTTAAACTGGAATTGGAGATGACAGACCTTCAAATAGAGAACAGTCCTCTGGGAGCCATTCAAATAGAGGACTATGTTCTGTCAAAGAGAACACATGGCCACCCTAGGTTAAGTAGAGTGAGGCATCTGCTTCAATCAGCTGATCGTAAGAGGGCAGCAAATTGTTAGTTATTTAATTAACTATTACGGTATTTTTACTGGGAGGAGGACAAGCACTTCTTGGCTTTTCTGTTTCACATGTGAAAATAACTTGACTAGCTTTGGGTATTATGTACATTAACTTGTTGGGGTTGGTTCAGGCAGTGAAAGGTCTTGGACTAGTCCTATTAGATGAGAGTAGAGCTTGGTTTTCCAGGGAAGCAGCTTCCTGGCAGGGTAAAGCAGTCAATGGAAAATGAGATCGAAAAGGTGGTATGAGTTGGGGAGGATGAACCAGGGAAGTTCTGGTTTTCTAGCTCAGCTGAAGACTGATCTAATCCAAACTTTATATTGCTAACTTGCTAGACCTTGGCAAGATTAATTTTATGTTCATAGCACCTCCTACATGGAAAAGTTTGAAGCTATATGCCTTAGATATTTGTACATCTCTTTGGGGCAAGGTGAGGAACCAAATACATTTTCCATTTTGCTCCCTACAGCTAACAGAGCATCAATAATATGTATATAATACAACACAATTCAAACATTTCTGCTCTCAGTGTAAAAGGGATGATTTTTCTTCCTCCCCTCATTGGCCTTCCTTCATTAAAATCGTTTGGCAGAAAGGGAGGCCAACTTATAAAATAGTCTCACAGCTAACAACTACACCTTCTAAATGGATAACTCATAAGGAAAATAATTGATTTTCTCAATGCTACATCTTTCTACTAGAGCTAAATTGATTCTTCAGAAATACAGCAGGGTGCTTTACCACTTAGGCATTTCACTCCAACTGTATTAAAATTGCAACATGCTGGAGTCATAAAGTACAAGGACAAGCAATCAGTTCTAAGGAAATGGATGCAGTCAAAATGGTATACTTAGAGAACCAAGAAATACTAGCTGGAACCACTAAATCAGCCTTCCCCAGCCTGGTGCTCCTCAGATGCTTTGGGACTACAACTCCCATAATCCTCAGCAACCATGGCCAATGAAGCCAAAGCCCTTTAAGTATAATTCATCACTTCTCTATGGAAATAAAGACTTCTGCTTATTGCAACATATAATTTACCTTCACATTAGACAGTGTCCCTGCCTTCTGTGTTAAGGCAAATACCTGTTTGCAGTAAATGGAGTAGATGGCAGCCTTCTCAGTACTTCATTTTGTGTTGAAGGAGCTTCATTAGCACCTCTTCAATTACATGGGAAGTGCACTGGGAAAGCACTCAGAATATAAATGAGAAATATATGTATTTAAGCATTTTAAAATGGCACAAAGTAAGGCTTGTTGTCTGTTAGCAATGATGTTACAGGCATTAGCAATGTTACCTGCACAATCACTACATGTGTACCAGCTGCAAACATGTATATATGTGTAGCTGGGGTGAAGAAGGAAATTAGACTTTCTGTGACAAAAATAGCACATCTAGTTGTCTAAACGTCTAGACATTTGATGCTGGTGTCTAGGAATTAAGTATTTACATAATATTTGAGTATTTACAGAGGCCTATGTAACACTGACATCTTATAACGTCCTCCAATACATTTGAGATGGCCATTAAAATATTTTTCAACCTTGAAAATTGCTACATAGAATTTAGACATAGCATATCCTCCTCCCATAAACCTTCACTTTTCATTTTTGGGGAATAGAATTTGACTAGAGAGATTTGCACAGTTCTGACTCATCTGAATATCTAGCACAGTTATGAAGCATCAATCCAACTTACTTTTAGCTATTTTGTTTTAAGCCATACAACCATATCTATTAATCCCATGGAGCTCAATGAGAGCTTCCAAGTAAACACCATAACATTACAACTGCTCTAATTCTATGCAGACTTACAGGGGGATAAGTGTAGAAACACAGACTTGTTGAAAGCAACTAGCTTTTAATCTTCTATTCACACATTCTGCCTTTATTTTGGAGTCTGCTCAGCCCTCCCTGTGTACTTCAATAATCTATCCAATTATTTTGTATATAGAAGGTAATTATGGTACATATAGACAATCTCGAAAGCAGTAAATGGCCTCTGGCATTTTTTTTTTACTTGTTCTTTGCCTATTGATGGAAATGTGAAGATTGGGCTTTGAATGTCACAGGCACCTTGCTGAAACTAAGCAGGATTGGGTCTGGTTGGGGCTTGGATGGGAGACCATGGCAAAGCCCATGCATACTGCCGTGAGTTCTACCATGGAAGAAAGGCAGGATAAAAATAAAAGTGTGAGGTTTGGACAATTAATTATCTTTATAAGGGACTGTGCAATAACACGCCCCCCCCCAATACAAGAGACAGTGAGACATTTTAAAACTGACTGTAGAGCACTTCCTATGTTCATATTTATGCCTCAGATAATACATTAAGCATCCAGGCAGACAAAAACAATCTGCCACCATAGTAACAAGGTAGAATGTGTGTCTCAAATCCTTTGAAAATTTCTTTTAGGGGTGCTGGGAACAATTCTAACGACATTTCTTCTCTTATTATAATTTGTTTTTACACAATGTGCATACAAATGCAAAATATTTGGATGGATTGTTGGAGAAGCGAGTACAGACGGAAGGCTGAGTAGATGCCAACTGAAACAGAGAATACAAGAACAGAAGAATAAAAGTCATGTTACAGCACAAATTTCTTATTCTTATTTAAGGCTGGATACCAGTAGGAATTAGGGGTAGATATTTACACCAGATCCACCTAAGTGACCATAATTCCACAAGTGGCATAGGCATTCTAGTTGGTCACACCATAACAGATAACTGAAGGAGATAAATTACAATGAACAAATAGGATAGCCAAGGCTGATACTTTCACTGGAGGTAATTCAGTTGCTTTCTGAATGACTGAGAAACGTATGAAATTTATGTCTCTATAAATGTAATTTATAAGAAAATGGCAAATTTCCTGGAGGTTATTTCCTTCTATGGAACTTCAATGTAGGATGGAGTACAGTGTTTAATTGGTCATAATAGTGGAGAACTCATAGGGAGGTGGAAGAGGAAGGTCCCTCTTCTCAGTTTTCTTACATTCAAAGTATTGACTGAAGTCAGTATCTAATGCTGCCCTTATCTAGCAGGACCCACCGCTGCTGCAACAGGAAGCTAGAGGATCCTGAAGCAACTGGAAACAAGCCGGAATGCTTGCAAGTCAGTGGAGATTGTGGAAGGGAACTCCGCTGACTTGTCCTGTTCTGGAAACGAGCATTTATGCTCATTTCCAGGTTTGTTTTAGGAAGCACTAGCAGTTGTGCTATCAGTTAGTTCTGCAGGTGCAACAGAATGAGCAGAGGTGCAGCGATAGCATTGGACAATGCCCTTAAGATAGCTCTTTCTCTCACATTCAAATATGTAAAAATGTCTTAAGTGTTATTTCTTTTTCCACCTCCCTTGATTATGAGAAGAGAGGAAGTTTAAAGAAATGCCTTGCCACTGCCATCAACCCCATTTCAACTAAATCATGGTCTCTGCACCCTTCAAAAAGCAATACCCAAGGGGCTGTCAAAGAAAAGTAAGGGAGTCTGGCCCCTCTGCAATTTGAGCACTGCTATCTCAGCTTCGTACGTTTTTAAACCATGCTTTCTGCACCACGAGTATTTCAGCCAAGAAAAAAAATAGATGCTCCTTGTCTGTAGCCACAATTGCTATCTTGGAATCCACAAGATGTTTGGTCACCTATCTCACACAAGAATAACACATGGGATCATAGCTGAAGTCTTAATGGCTCCCCTTAGATAACAGCATCTGCAGAATATTTTTTCTCACTTTCCCGTCAGTGTAAAAACTAAAACAAAGTTACGATAGATCTCTATCAAAGCATAATTCTCAACCAGTGAGAAACGGGGAAGACACAAACCAGATGTATCTACTCCCATCATTCAGCATATGACTATCTCTCTAAGCTTCGAGATGGAGTTAATAATGCATTGGGGAGCAAGACACATTCAGGACTGGCCAAGGCCTCTTTGTGAATGGAATTGCTGGGTTCTGAGACACTCTGCCTCTGAAAACCAGTTCCTGGGGAACACAATGGTGGGGAGGCCTGTTGCCTTCATGCCTTGCTATTGAGTTTCCCAGAATAATCAAGCTGGCCACTAGGATACTGGATGAGATGGACTTTTGGTATGATGCAGCAGAGCTCTTCTTACAACTTTATTCTTTACATGTGATTGGGACGTAAAGAAATGGGTTTACTGCCACCATGTGAAATTTGGGCCAATTTGGGACACATAGATGCAAAGGTGTACATTGACTATATAACAGAGAGAAAGAGAAAAAGCTGGCTCTCATAATGGAGGTGATGGCCCAGGATGGGCAGCTATAGGAAAAACATAGGAAGTTGCATTATACTGAGCCAGGCCATTGTTCCGTCTAGCTCAGTATTGTCCTGACTGCTGACAGACATTCTCAGAGTGCCAGACAAAAATCTTTCCCAGGCCTAACTGGAGATGGTAAGAGATTGAACCTGGGACCTTTGCCAAACAAGAATGCCATGGGAGCAATTTACCTGGGTCTCCCGTAGCAGATAAAAGGGCCAATATGGCAGAAACCAAGGTGTTAGAATTAAAAAATAACAGCAAACCAACCACCTCACTTTCTGCCTCTAAAGCATTCAAAAACTAAAGATTTGTCTTCAGGTTAACTTAGCTACCCAATAGCTGGTTATCAGAAGCATGTAGTACAGAAAACCTGTGGGTAGGCTTAAAGAGTATAAATCCCAAAGGCATAGTATTGTGATGCCAGTAGAAGAATGTATTTATTTCTAACAAAAGAGATTGGAAACATATTACTTAAAATTTACCCTACAGTCAGGAAGTTCCATTCCAGCAGGAAGTGGAAGTCTGAATTCTCCAAGGGACCAGATCCTGCATTTTAATGGAAAACACTTCACTATTTGCAAAGTGTTTTCACTCTTCTTAAGGATGGAACAAATCAGTCTGATAGGTCTATAGGACGAGGCATGTATTGGGGAAAGCAAATCCAGGTCAGGTAAGATCTGCATAAAGTCATGAGCATAGTAAGGAATGCTTGGTCAGCAACAGTATTAATATTTCAATCGGGAAGGAGGATGTTCCAGGAAAGGAACACAGGCTGTTGTTGTTTATTCGTTCAGTCGTTTCCGACTCTTCGTGACTTCATGGACCAGCCCACACCAGAGCTTTCTGTCGGCCGTTGCCACCCCTAGCTCCCCCAAGGTCAAGTCTGTCACCTCCAGAATATCATCCATCCATCTTGCCCTTGGTCGGCCCCTCTTCCTTTTGCCTTCCACTTTCCCTAGCATCAGCCTCTTCTCCAGGGTATCCTGTCTTCTCATTATGTGGCCAAAGTACTTCAGTTTTGCCTTTAATACCATTCCCTCAAGTGAGCAGTCTGGCTTTATTTCCTGGAGTATGGACTGGTTTGATCTTCTTGCAATCCAAGGTACTCTCAGAATTTTCCTCCAACACCACAGTTCAAAAGCATCTATCTTCCTTCGCTCAGCTTTCCTTATGGTCCAGCTCTCGCAGTCATAGGTTACTATGGGGAATACCATTGCTTTAACTATGAAGACCTTTGTTGTCCGTGTGGTGTCTCTGCTCTTAACTATTTTATCAAGATTTGTCATTCCTCTCCTCCCAAGAAGTAAACGTCTTCTGATTTCCTGGCAGCAGTCAGCATCTGCAGAAATCTTTGCGCCCAGAAATACAAAGTCTGTCACTGCCTCCACGTTTTCTCCCTCTATTTGCCAGTTATCAATCAAGCTGGTTGCCATAATCTTGGTTTTTTTTTGAGGTTTAACTGCAACCCAGCTTTTGCACTTTCTTCTTTCACCTTTGTCATAAGGCTCCTCAGCTCCTCCTCGCTTTCAGCCATCAATGTGGTGTTATCTGCATATCTGAGATTGTTAATGTTTCTTCCTGCAATTTTAACTCCAGCCTTGGATTCGTCAACTCTCCAAAACATAAACCCATGGGTAGATGGTCCCTACATCACCACCATAATATTCAGAAGGCACCCTAGCTAAACCAAAATCCTTCTCAATACTCACTTCTGCTATAATTTTAAGCACATAATGATAAATGCTTCAGAGAGCAACCTCAAGTTAGGTTAGCCACCTTCAGTTCACAACCAGTTTAAACTCCTGGTATGCAAGGTTAGCACTAACGAAAATTCATACTCTGTGTTGGTCAACCAACAAAAAGGATACATGTTCTCTCCCCCACCCCTTAATATAGTTTCCTCCCAAAGCTGAAATGCATGATGGAATTTTAACCTGGAATTTTCTTTCCATATTTATTACTCATGCCATTGTCAAGATGATCAAGTATCCACATTCATCACCCTTTAAAGCCATCGAAGTTAGTGACCATCACTACAATTTGTAGTAGCGCATTCCATTTCTTGATTATGTAGAGGTATTCCTTTTGTCTGACCTGAATCTCTCACCATTCACTTCACAGATAAGCCCAGGTTTGCCTTATTAACTGGGGTTAAAGCTGTGGTTTAAAATGTCTTCTGAACAGGGTCAGTGTTACAGAGAAGCTCAGCCACGATGACTTTCTGTACATGCATCTTGCATTTTTATTGGCATCACCCTGGCATCTTGACTAAAGAAATCATTTTGTTTTGAGAAAAGCAGCAAGAGACTTGAAGGTGCAAGGACCTATAGAGCCCCAAATGGTAGTAGGGGGATAGAACCCAATTGTCTACATGTGCCCTATACTAATTAAATTTGAAGGAGTTGCTCCCATGGAACTGCAGATGCAAGCAAATACCTACCTGACGTCCCAGCCATACAATCCATGAGGGTATATTTAAATTGGCCAGTCTGGGGCCTTGGTGGGAAATATAGACCAATCCCGAAACATCTCCAAATAGACCAGCTGGTTAAAGCACTATATGGGCACTCTCATGATGCCACTACCTAGCTGCCTCCCAGATGCATCTCTTTTGCAATGCTCAGTCAGCTAGTTTTAACTAAAATAGCAAGGAAACTCCCTGGGGTCTACTTTCATTCCTAGAGTCAAACTACTGATCCTTTTGTTCTGCCCCATCTGGAATCCAGTTTCAGAGCCACTGGCCACTTTGTATTTCCTCTTTCGAAGTCTACAACTGCCCTCAATTTCAGGCTCTCGGAGCTCTTCCTTGTGATTTTGGGCTCAGCTTCAAGACCATCCCAAATGGTTCATATGACTCTCAGATTTCTCACAATCTTTTCTAGCATTTTCTCTAAATACTCTGGTACCTAAATTATGTCTGCACGGCAAGAATCCTTTTCTTGCTCCTCTTGAATCAGCCTGTTCAATTTGCCTAAATAGATGTTTCCCTGTACACCCAGAGAGCTTCACCCCCTGGTGAAACACCCATAATCTCTCCAGCCATTCCTTTTGGGATACAGCCTACCTTGTGGGCTCTCTGCATTGCTCGCTGGACCTAGGTGCCTTGCAGGAGCTTCTTCCTCTATATTCCTTGCTGTCTTTGAGTCCAGTGATTTGGACTGCAGTATATCTTGGCATTGCACAGAGTATATTCCTTGCATCACTTCTCACACCATCCTCAAAATGTATTCAACACTTAGCTATATCTGCTTCCTTTACCAAAAAGAAAATGAGTAATAGCAATCTACATCATATGCTGCATCTTGCCCTGGACACTCCATTTTCTTTTGCATGTTTTTTGGGCTTCTGAGGCTGTATGAGGGCACCATGTGTGCACTGGGGCTTTTGGAACTCTTGCTCTTTTTAATTCAGCTCCTATATGTGTACACTCACACCTCTGACAAAGAAATATCTGGAATGGCATCTGAACAGGGCATGAGGGAGAAAATCGGCTGAGAAAGTGTGCATTCACATGCTTGTAGACATACAAACATTTTACAGCCATATAAGTCCCTTTGGATCCCAGCCTTAAAATCAAGAATAAGGCTCTCTTCTTTGTAGAAAGCAATACTTTGATAGGAATCTCACTTTCTTTGCAGCCTGCAGACAGTTAAAAAGTAAACATTATATTTTTAAGTCTGTTCCAATGTTGTCACAGATTATTTCAGTGCTCTCCTTTGTGTTCCTATTTTGCCTTCTAAATATATTTCCAGTTTAAGTTTGCTATTAGAATATATTATACTATATTCTAGCTCATGCTATTCAGTAAAAGCTTGCTAATATAATTTCCTTGGTATTGCTTACCTGAACAGCCAATCAATTCTGAACCTAAGGCACAAGAGAGCCAACACCTTTATGTTCCTAAATGAGAAATTCCAGTCAATCTCATTTCAATTTCAACGGTACAGATGATATGCAGCAACGAAGCACCGATACTTCTGGACCAGGTATGACTCTACAGTTGAAAGTGTTTCCCTGAATTCATGACAGTTGAAGATTTAGTTTACTTTTTCAGTAAAAGCTCCAGGAACTACGTTCTGAGCTAAATTTTAAAACTTCACATTATGTACAAAACATAGATCAGGACCCAAGTAAAATGCACAGACCATATTAGGGAGCTCCTTATAGGGTAGGGTTATACTTCAGATCCATACCAGTTGGACTGAAACTTATTTCTGAGCATATACATATGTTCACTAATAAGCCCTGGGCTATAATCACTGTTAGGTATTGCAGAGTTTCCTTCAGTAGTTTAAAGAAAAAGGCATCAACAGACTTGGATTTCTGACTACTAATTTTATAAAACACTATTTTCACTTAAGTGAAGTAATTTGTGTGTGTAGTAAATGGAGTTGCTACCTCCAGAAGTTGTTGTGGTGTGCTATGCAAACTAAGGGAATATTGCTAGTCTTCTGTTGCAAGGTTTATAGGTATTTGCCATGCATGAACAAATGTGAACAATAGTCATTTAAAAAGTGATTACTACTGTATACATACCATAATCTCATGGGTGCTTCTCTTTGCCCTCAGCCAATGTGGGAATCAACATGCAGTTTTGTCAATCATTTGTTCCTTTTGAAAAAAATGTAACTTAACACTGCTTTCACTTGCAGATGCCTGATCTCACCGCAATGGAACCTTGCTGATAGATATTAAAAGATAAAGGATTAAATAAGATTTTATTGTCACATTTAACTGCTTTGTCAGAGATGTACATTATAGGTTTCTGAGCAAGATAAAAAATAAAATTTCTTGAATGAACTGATGAGATGGTTAACAGCACTTATTTAACAAACCAGCAATATAGTTGCTTGCAGATACCTAGTGTTAATAAAACCCAAACATTTTTTTTGTTAATTAGAACAGATTGCATGAAAGAGAAAACGCATCATGTTAAGGCCAAAGTATGTTAAGTAGTAAAAACAGAAAAGTTTAAAAGTTCCAAATATCCAAGGAGATAGAATTTTTACCATATTTCAAAGCCACTTGGTTTTACTTAGTACAGACAACAGAGAGGCTAATAAATAGGTGTGGGATAGTTTAGTTTTAGGCATTTGGATATCTAAAGGAAACCTTGTGAGTGTTTAATGAAGAGTGGGATTATACATGATTTAGATGCATTGTCACAGACTGAGGAGTTTGCTGTTTGCTAAATGAGGACAATTTAATGGCACAATTTCATATCATTTGGGCGATGATTCTACTGCAAGCTTAAAATTAATATATATATATATATATAAGTGCATCCAAACATTCTTTGAGCTGAGTCACTTCATGCCTCCAAAATCACAAGGTTCTCCCCTGCCCAACAAGAGCTAAAAGAGTTTAAATTTAAGAGGAAACCCTAGTGTATTTTACTAGTCAGCCTCTTCCATTCCCCATGACTTAAAATTTTTAGAATCTGGAAACTTTTGCAGGTTACTAGAACTTGTCTTCATAAAAAGTTCAGCATTTGCAGAGTTCTAACACAAAACTTTGACAGAACTGACAACATCACCTTCTGCTATGTGCTCTTCATATGTTTAGAACAAAAACAAGACAATGAGCATAGTGTGGCAGAGCTACTTGAAATCCACCAAGGTTCAGAATAGTTACGCTTGAAACATTCACTGATGATTTACTGGTAACTGCTTTTCTACATAAAAAGGCAACCATAATTTTAAGTGATACACATTAGGCTAGTAGAAAAAGATTGAAACAAACCTCATCTCTATTAAAAGAGCATGCAGAGAAGATAGTTCACATTTGTTCCAATCAGGCTTCTTGGAATTATCAAAGTTTTTTTTTTCTGGCAATGATCTATTTGGCTTCACTGTTAAAAAGCCTGCTGATCAAAGTTCTTAGAAACAACCCCACCCCCTTAAAACTCAAGGCATGATAGTGCACGAGGTAAGTTTTGATTTGAGATCATTAAAGACTGTGCTTAGCTGCTAAATCCCATGTTTCTTATGGAGAATATGGCAACAAAAGCTACACATTTTTTAAAATTCCACTTTGCTTATTTACCAGTACATCCATGAATATCAGTACTGTTTGATTATCCTAATGATTCCATTACAAAACTTGCAAAAGTGTATCACAAAGTGAATAAGCCATCTAAGTTCAAGTCTTCTACGTCTGCTGTGCACAACAATCCACTTTTGTAGCTCATTTCCTCCAAGTTTAATCCCAAAATATTTCTGTAATGATTAGGAAATATAGTGCTATATTAAGCTTATGTTCTATTAAATCTGGGAGATTTGAGTGTTCCTGGAATCTCCATCTGCATGTGTCAAGGGTTGAGAATCTCTTGTCTGTGCGTATTCACTGTCAGATGACTCTGTAGGTTCAAGCAAATTCTCATAGTCACTGTCTTCCGATTCATTAACATTGTCACCAGGTGTTGTTTGGGAAGAGGATGGCACGGCTGTTCCATTTCCTGAATGCTTCAATCCTGTATTTGTGGAAACATAACTAGAAGAGCCCACTGCTTGAGGTCGAGGCATAAAAGCATTGCTTTCTAGAACTCCAGGGCGTACGGCACTGTCATGATTGATCACACTGAAGTCAGCATAAGGAGGAGGAGGGTCAGAGGCTTCCGATTCTTCAAGATTACTGCCTTCCACAGCAAATCCAGCATGAGACATTCGTGGGATAAATTCAGGTTCTGAGGTATCATTTGACATTTGCCTGCTTAAGATGGTCTGCTGCAGTCCTACAAAAGTGTAAACATAGTTGCAATTACCCACAAGAGCAAGATAGTTCATGTACTTAGGAATTAATCTATTTGTGAGAAATTTTGATACTGTGGATGTGGGAAAATAACTTATTGTAAGTCGCCCTGAGGGTTGTATTCAGGCTGAAAGATGACCCACACATTTTAAATAAAATAAAATGCAAGTGATATATCCAACTGTGTTTAAGCAAGTCATGTGAGTGAAAACTTGCCACTATTGAACATAAAGTGTAAACTGAACTCAGTTCCCCTAAGACTACTGTGATTCATGTAACCTGTTCTTTATATTGGAACAGCGTCTTGCAAGAAGCCAAACACTTGGTCAAAATAAAGTAGAGCCAGGTCAGTTAATTCATATAGGATTTCTTAAGTAAAACAGACAGTAACATAAACTTGATAATGAGCCACTACTGGTGCATCTCAAGAGAATTCCACACAGGCAAAATAGTATGGTACAGTAACAGCAGAGCATGTATGGCATACAACTGTTACACCGCAGATGGAAACCAAATGTTGCATGAGTGGAACTCTGCTCATCCAACTGGAGTTTCTCACTCTCTCCTGCCCACTGCAGTCCCTTTTGACTGCTAAAAATCTGCTCTGCAGGACCCTCCAACCCTCAGGAGATTTTCAGGCTCTGCAGGGGACTGCAGGAAGAAGGGAGAATTACCCCCTCTTTTTTCTGCTGTTCTATCAGTGGAAAAGCTGAATTGGATTTCACCCAGACAACTATATATATGCAAAAAGACTGAAGAACTTTAGATAGTTTAACTCTGACTGACGTCTAGAGCCAAACTGAGAACCTAACTGTTACTCCAAGAATATTATTTTTCAAGAATTCCTAAGGGGACCTGAATCACTAGAACACTACATAAAGTTATTTCACGTCTACATTCAAATGTTTCCAAGAGTAACTGAGATGTGAAATATGTACCACTGAACTCAATAACAGCAACTTCTCCTGGTTTTCTCACTTAATGATGAGCTGATACACATCCCATTTCCCACAACAATACTACCAAGAGTGGCATCCTAGTGCCAATTTCCCTATTTCCATTTCTCCACCATAGATATAAAAAAAATCTAGCAGAATTATCTTCTTCCCACACTTCTGCCCTGCCATTTTGTGAGCCTTCAAGTTTTTCGATGTAATTGTTTCGAGACCACCAGTTCCTCTTCTCCAGAGTCAACAGGTATATAACCCATTACCAAACATCAATTCACTATGCTCTCATGCTCTGTCTATACTATTGCCACTGTATTAGTGCTTGTATAATATTCAGTTTGGGTACCCGTTGATCACTTAGAAAGGCTCTGGACTATGGCAAACTTCCATTCATTCTCATTACATATTTGTTACATGTCACACTCTTGCTTCAGCTGATTAAGAAATGAGTCATAGGCTCAGTTCAGACCACACGTTAGTCAACGCAGTGTGAAAACTCCACTCAACGGTGGAGTTTTAGCAGGTCCTCCCCACACAACATGTTCTAACTCTACTGTTGTTGTTACCCCAAAAGGTTGCATTTATGTGGGAAAATTTAGTGACTGTTAAACCTACTTTCTACTATTCAATGCTAACACTATCAGAAGGAAGAAAGTCTGAGTATCAGAAGAATGTGTTGCTCATCCAATCAGATATCTAACATTTAGTGCACTGGAAAACTGCTTAAGAGTAGCACTTGAGAGCCAGGATCCACTTGTAGTATTTCATTCTTTACAATTCAGAGGCATAATCTAAGAGTGATACAGTGGTGAACCAGGGCATTAAATACGTTAAAAGCCACTTCTGAAGAATCAACCACAAATGAAACAAATACTGCTTTCTTCTGCTGCTTTGTTCACTGTACCTTTCTCTACCATTTATTATTTTCTAACCATTTATTATCCAATATTTATTTATGTATTACATTTCACACTGCATTGACTAACGTGTTGTCTGAACTGAGCCTATGGCTTGCTCTCTTAGTCCATACCTCCTGCAATCCTATTTTTCTTTAACCTCTTTTGAGCTTTCTCCTCTAAGCAGCTGCTTGGACTTTCAATACATTGCATCTAATAATTTAAATACCCAACTAATATATGAGAGATGTACTAACATAAGTGTTTGTGAGTAACACGAAACGGGATAAGGTGCTCTAATAAAAAATGTACTGGCCCGCTATTCAAATAGTTTAATAAACTACATATTATACTGTTAATTGGAGTGGATCTACCTTCCCCCAAAATAGAAAACATATGGCTTTTCAGTCAGCTATTTATAACTAGCATCAAGTCTAATGCCAAGTGGTTTTTAATTGGAATGTAAGAACTGCAGACTATAATCTGACATTCAGCTCTATGACCACTGTGCTTCAGATACAGGCAGAGACAGTTCTAGAAACCCAAATAACATAATGTATCTTTCGTTTCCACAAGTTATAACCAATAACCACCATTTTGGATGCTATAGCTGAATTGTCTTGGTTTTAATATTTTCAATGAACATCCCACTGCACATGGAGTCCCCATCAAAACATTGGTAAAATTTTATCCTAGGTCCCTTCACGATCTCTTCTGCATTCTAAAGTATCCCTTCCCTTGGCTGCCTTTCCCCCTCCAATGTTTTTTGCTAGGCACTTGCTAGGCACTAGCACTTACTCCACTCAGTATTCTACAGATGGAGCTGCATCGGGACTTATCGTGCCCCTTCTCTTCTAAAAAGTACATGGAGAACTGAAGCAGTTAGCATTTTGCTGAAGCATTACTTCAGCCCTGCCCGACTATGAAGGTAGCTAGAGAGAAGGAAAAGCCACTGAAACTCAGAGCTCCAACAGTGGGTTGATAGAAAGGGAACATATAATTGAAAACAGTGTGCACTGCAGATGAGTATTCCACTTCAAGAAAATGCATGCTCATGTACATGCACCTCCCTACCCCATGACTGTCCCTTCCCATCAGCTTTCCTTACTTCGTCCTAGTATCAGAGAATTATAAAGGGCATAGAACATGCCTGATATTTGGACTAAAACTAGAGGCAATTGTATGCAGTTGTTTCTAAATACTTAGCAGAAATAGAAAAAAGTTTTGAATGAAGTGTTATGTCCTAAATCTCCTAAATATTGGAATTGGTTCAGATACATTCCAGACTTTACGGTGTAACAAAGCATAATAGAGCTGAGTGTAACACCCATTTTTCAATTAACAAGAGAACATTTACAGAAGAGCCTTACTTATTTCCTGCTCCTTTTCATTTTTCCTTTGTGAGATTTGCCTTTTTAGCTTATTCACCTCCGCCTGAAAAGTTTCAACAGATCGTTCACTCTTCTCTACATCTATACATACTGCCTGGGAGAAAAACAACAAGATTATTTCAATAGACATTTGTCAGCCTTAGCGGAAATATAATGCAGAAATCAAGTTCAAGGACACATCCATCATGAAATGTTGATAATTCATATTTTATTTGTCACTTGTGTCCAAACCTCAATTATTGTAGGGCAGAGGAAATTGGCTAAGTTTCCACTGTGGATTTCCTCTCATAATAGCAAAAAAAAATGACATAACTGACATTAAGTTATAAACTTAGCAGCTACATTTTGGTTTCACACACAGGTGTTGTTAAATGTGCTGACTGCCTTGGATATACACAGAAACCCTCCTTGAAAATAGACAATAATATTCTGTACCAAAGTCAAACATACTTTCACTGCTCAACCCCTACGCCCTTGAACCTGAAAACAGTAATTTAAAGCCTGTTTCCATGTTCTACAGTACCAAAGCATGAGGGCCAACTATTAATTTGTTTAAATATTTACTGCCCTTCATCTTATGGTACCAGAACAATTTACAGAATGTAATAATTCTTTAAAACCTTAGTAAACTCAAACCACAACAAAAAGCAGAAGATATATAAAACAGGCGGCTACATCACCTGGCTTCATAAAGCAATTTAAAATGCTGGGCAAACAAATTAATTTTGATCTGACACTGAAAGTAATATAATGGTGCCAGTCACACTTCCATGAAATGTATGGGTAGAGGGGCAGAGCTACCTACAGCCTAGGATGCCTTGCTACAAAACCTTGACAGCAGCCCTAAGCCACTAATACTGGCAGCTGTTTGTTCTGGCAAACCAGAGTACTAAGAATTTAAGTGGTTATTTGGAAGAAATGTGGGAGAATTGCCACTTGAGTTGTTGTAGCACAACTTTATCTCTACAGCAGCAACTAAAGCAAAGGAGATGAATGGGCTGCTGAAGAAACAGTTTAATAAAAATGAATTATGCCTATATTATTATTATTATAGCACCATCAATTTTCATGGTGCTGTACAGAACAAAATAAAACAAAATACAAAACACCCTGCCATATGGCTTACATTCTAAAATCACAGTAACAAACAAACAAACAGGGAGGGGAAAGGCCAACCAGCATGGGGGACAATAAAACAAATAATAAAACTAGTATCATCACACTACAGATTATAAGCTTTTGAGAAAAGAAATGTTTTCAAATAAGATTTAAAAACTATAGCTTTTCAAATAAAATTGTGATATATTTAATAAATATCAGACCAGTAGGAAATACTCAGGAAGTAACTTTAAACTCCTTTAAAACGTTTTTTTAAAAGAACTGTTACAGATAAATGAGAAAACATTCCTTTCTAGAGGTAGCAATCTCAAAAAAAAAAAAACCTGTAAATGTGACAGATTTGCAATTTTCATACAAAGGGAAATAAGAGCACTTTTGTTTTTGCTTTTAGGAGAGGACATTATTGGGGCAAGGGTGAGTGAGATCAATCTCTTACAAATACAGCTGTTGCTCACTCAGCATCGAGGAACTGAACAACAATGCACATTCCTACTAGCGCAAGAAGGTAGAGTCGATGTTGGGCAGCCAATCAGAGCAAAAGCAGCAGCAGGCTGCTGATTGGATTCCATTGCTGCCTTCTTGTGTCAATCAGTTTTTCCAAGCTGCATGAGAAATAGCTGCTACATTGGAATTGCAGGAAGCAGCTCAGACAAACAACAGGTGATTTTGTATCTTGGAGGCAGTGGTGTGAAGTCAGAATGGGATGGATGGGTGAGGAGGTGCCAAGATCCACCTAGAACAGCATTGCAATCCAGTTTTGGGTCATGACCCCTAGTTTGAGAAACACTGGGTTAAAGCATAATTAAACTAAATTTTCAACTATTAACCAACGGAACATTGTTTAGTGTGAAGGTTCCTCCTGATTAAGGAGGCATCCAACAATGGGTTATCTCCCTGTTTCCCAGAAAAGCAGGGATCATGTGACCAATTTTTTTGTCTCTAGGCTGGTATCGCTAGACTCCACCCAGTTTCATGTGATAGGAGTTCAGAGATAAGAACAGGGATTTGTCTCCTCACAGAGAATGAGTTGAGCTTGCTGTGTGCTGGGAATTCCCCATCCCTCCAATAAAGGGAGGGAGAACCCCTTGTTTGATGCCTCCTCACATCAAAATAAGAAAAGCAAAGTTATTTCTGGAACAAGTTTTAAATTCAAAATGAAGCTGGTTTTCTTGCTGTTCTGCATAATTAAAACACAGAAAGTTTATCAAATTAAATGTTGACCAATATTAACATACAAGGAGTTACCTGTACTTTTTCCTGAAGTGCATTATAAACCTGATATATAGCCCTGATGTCCTTCATCACGCCATCTTTATCAAAAAAATCAGTACTAAAAAAAACCCAACAGAAATAACGAATTAGAAGAAATCACACTTCAAAGTCAGTCTGCATTTTACCCTTCAATTTATATTTCTTAGAAAACTATTTATATTTCTTAGAAATCGATATTCCAGATCAACAGTGCATGAACTGCCATGCCCTATTACAGAGCTAGCTGTATTTGCTCAGCCTAATATTAAACTGATTGATGTAGGAGAAATATTTGCTCCTTTAGGTAGCAGATTGAAGAACTGCCTTATTCAATTCTAACCTACTCCCAATGTTTAATTGCACCAACAAAATATAAACATTATATACCAAAGGGCACATGTTTCTCACTGAACTCCGTATACATTCAATACCTGATGCTCCTCTACAACTAAAGCTTGATCATTTTAACTTGGCTTTTCTTGTGGGCTTGTTTTACCTTGATAAATATTTTCAAAGTTTTATTTTCTACTTCTCACTACTGTTTAGAAAACAGCAATAATGAAATAGAAGCAGATAATCAAGAGTGCTGCATATCTATTCTTGTTTTAAATCTAGGTTTATTTGTTGGTATGCCAGAATAGCAGCGGTTATATACTAAAAGAATGCTTACCCATGCTCCTTAATAACTTTGGTATAATTTTGTGAAGTATTTGGCACTGAAGAAACCTTGTATTCCTGCTGGCTTGTGTTGCCTAGATTAGGAATAGCAAGTGACACTCTTTGATTATACCTACAGAAAAAGTTAAGAGAGTTGTTAGCCTTCATGGAAATTATTTCTGCCAATGTGTTCTCTCTAGAAGAGTTCTAAGTCATAAACTGGGTTCGAATGATTAGCAGGGGAAAACCACACTGCACCAGTTGTTTTCTCCTATGCCAGGACTGACACTACCCTAATTACCTGTGCCACATTACAGGTGGCTGTGTTGTTCAAACACAGAAAGACAGCCTCCGCAGGCTGGCATGCCAACATACTGCAAAGGAAGGCACTAGCCTCAAGCACCATCTTTATTTCCAAGAATGCCATGCAGGCTTCATGTGGAGAACCAGGCTTCACTCTGAAGCATGCTGAGAAAAAAAAAAAAGAAAAGGGTAGGGTGAAGGTGATGGGAAGCATCACAGAAGTCTAGAGGGGGTGGCAGGGAGCGAATGGGTGTCCTTTGCCTGGCTATGCATGCATGCTAAAATGTGAAGGCTTGGGGAGAAAATCTTGGGGGGGGGGAGGAAAAATGTATTTCTCTGACCATCACTAGTTGCCTTCTGTGAAATGCGTCTTTTGTTACGCTGTGTGGGGGAAAATAGATGATTTGGCATATGGGGCCTAGACCCAATCTCTCACTTGGCCAAGTACTTCTTATTGAGCCTTTTGTGAAATGGGCGTTGGAGCAGAAAGCTGCAGATTCAAAAGAGTAATTCTCTGTTCTGGAGCTGAAACCACACCTCTGCATTTTTCTTAGGTTTTTGAGCACATTACTTTTCTTTTAACCTCACCATTTTACCTTTGGGAAATGGGTGTTTATGACTGGCCACACCCACTATGGCAGCCATTTTGTGAAATGTCATTCCACATTATCTCAAAACTTCAAATCTTCACACCAGTACAAAAAAGTTGGGGACACCTGTTCCAGTGCAACACTACGTGCTAGATCCAAACTTACTCATGCTTACAATAGACCCACTGAAATCAACGGGACTTAAGTTCCATAGAGTTTTGTGGGTCTACTTGAATTCTAACTAGGTCTAGTCCAACTCCAAGAGGGCAGCTTCCAGCATTCTAAACAAATAGTAGGAAAGGGAAAACTTGAAGTGGGAATGCAGAAATGAAGACTTTTTGAAATCCTTTGAAATAACGTTAAAACGAATTTCCAAGTATATCTGCATAGATCTGAAATCTTTTACTGTCCTAATTACTCATTTTAATCAAACTGCATAATTGGAGCAAAGTGTGTGTTTTTTCCACAACCCAGGAATTGTTTACCTTCGGTTTGGTCTAAAAAGAACATATTCTAAAGCATGTGTTGAGTTATTTGCTGTGGAGATGAAACTGAAGAGAAGGAAGACAAGGTCAGGCACTCCAAGAATTTGCGTCAGCTGTTTATGGATGATGTGCTCTCTATATGACATTTGTTGTTGAGTGTTTCTCCTAAATTTGTACCATCCAATAACGTTCTATAAGAAGGGATGAGAGGAGAATGTATTAACTGAAGGACAATAACGTTATCTGTTGATATTTTGGAAGTACAGCGAATACAGATAAACTAAAGTCTCAACATGGCACTGGAATTCTTAAGCAATAATAATAATAATAATAATAATAATAATAATTATAGAGGCAAATATCATGTGTTATCTGCTAATGTTTCATTTAAAAATGAGATACTATTGTAATCTACAGAGTATGAAATCCTTTCATGTTATCTATAATCCTAGGCATAATGGTTTACTTTTGTAATGATGAAAATACCTTCATTTTGTAGATATGCCAGCAGATATCACTCAACTTTGAAAGCCAACAGATCTAAGCAAGACTAATCACCCATGCAGTACTACCAAGATATACATTTTCAGGATTTTCTTTTTGTTCATAAGCATGGACACACGAGGATGCCTAAACCAGAATCAGCCCATTGGTCCTTCTAGCCCAGTATTCTCAGAAGACCTTGCCAGACAGGGTCTCCAATAGAGGCCTTCCTATCACCTGCTACTGACTATTTAACTAGCGATACTGGGGATTCAAACTGGAACCTTCTGCATGCAAAGCTTGTGGCACAGCTAAGCAGGATGCAAGTACTACAATTATCTCAATGGTTTCAATGACTAAGAATACGTAATGCTATTTAATTTTATGTACTTCTACATAGTACTATTTATTCTGTGTTCCAAAGTAATATTGGGCAGTATCCAATGAGGCACTTTTGCCCCTGCCCACTGCTTGTGCAACAGAGATTTAACATTTCCTAGGGGAAGCCTCAAAAAGAGTGAAAATGCTCATTTCTGGATCAGAACAGTGGGTGGAGCTCCCTTATGCCAGTTCCACTTACCGGCCCCACTCCAAAAATAAGTGTTTTCAGTCATTTCCAGCTGCTCCCAGAATCACCAAATCTCTGTTCCACAAGTGGTGGTAGCTCCTTGTGGAAGGAAAATGGTGGGGCACTACAGAATTGGAGGGGGTGTAAGCCCCCCATTGGATGCCTCTTATGAACAGTCAAGTTCTTGGATGACCCCCATGTACTTCTCTAAGCATCATGCCATATGAAAATCTACTTTTGGAAGTCCCATGAATTTTGAAAGATGTTTGCTATGTTGCATGGGGAGCTGCTGTTTGAGATATGAAAGTCCAAAGTTTTCTTGGATATGTAGTCCTTCTTGTGTTTTTATTTGATTAAAGTCAATGGTTCTAAGTTCAAACTAGCAAAATTCACATGCACATGTTGGATTTTGTCACCTTTCCAATTTAGCAGTTATCTCTCCCTGTTACCAAACCATGAAATCATTTTTAAGTTACTTTGAGCCTAAAAAGCTATTTACAAGTGCTGCAGCATTGGAATGATCACCTAAAAGAATGAAAAGCTCTTGGTGTGCTTGTACATTTTTGGTATACATTTAAATGCCATTATTTGATTAATACTGTCTCCATCTCTCTCTGAATTTAGTCCAACATAATCAGTGAAACCAAATGTGGAAAAAGCTGTAAGATATGCAAGATAATTCTATACAGAAAATATCCAAATATTCAAGCAGATGTTCCACCTGAAGTGGAAAGAATAACTTCTAAAAAAACCCACTGAAATAATAATTGTTCTTACTTTTTACAGCAGATTGCTGATGAAATGTTTATAATAGTCAACTGAATTTGAGAAACATTAAGGTTATTCTTAGTTTATTGATATGCTGCTTTTACCAGAGTAAACTATGGCTGAAGTAGCTCACAATGAACTTTAACTTATTGTGAAAGGCTGTTTCATTAGAAATAAAACACAATTTGTTACAAAATCAATAATACCACAAACAAAAGGTAAATTCAATATGAAATTATCTAGACTTAATAAATAACAAGTACAAGCAAAGTCAAAATTAACAGGCCAATGTGGTAAGGTGAGAGTTGCTGGCAATCATAAAACGGAGTGGCTATGTGTTGAAGGACTGAGGCGCAAAGAGCTTTGTTTTATGTAAAGTGGAATTGATCGGCACAGTGAGGAGGGGGCACCACAGAGGAAGAAAAGGAGGACTGAGCTCCACCTGAAAGTTAGATCAGCTTCTGACTAAGCTAATTTTCCTTTACACCTTCCCTTTGGTGTACGCCTGTCTTAGTGCATTCAACTAAAATGACCTTAAGATCCCTTTAAGCCCTACTGTTCAGGGATTCCAAACAAAGCAGATGCAATACCATATTAAAGAGGCCCTCCCTTGATCTTCAGGGACAGGGGATTTACAGGTCACTATCTAATCACCCTTTCTTGGCAGGGATGCTCAAGTGGGATGCAGCCAAGCAGCTCCAAATACCCCTGGATGATATGAATTTAAACCTGTTTCAACTAGGCTTCTGGGCTAGGGTTTGAGACAGAAGCTGACTTGATCAACCTGGTTGACTACTTTCGCTGGGAGAGCTAGTCTGTTGATTCTCCCAATTCCCTTTTGATACTGTCAATAATAGTATCCTTTTGAAATTACCACGTATGTTGGAAGCACAGCGGTAATGCTCTGCAGTGGTTCTGTTCCTACCTCAATGGGAAGTTACAGGAAATGGTGCTAAAAGACTGTTCTTTTCTTTGGGAGCTCTTGTGTGATTCCAGAGGGCTTTATCCTTATGCCATGCTAAACATCTACATAAAACCGCTGGAAGGGGTTGTCAAACATTCTTCAGCAAGTTGTCGTCAGTATGCTAATGACATTCCTATTTCTCCTTTCCATTAGAATTAGGTTTGGAATTTTATTATTCAATGCCTACATGAGATCAGTAACAACTAACTCCATCCATGTAAGATGGAGTTTCTCATGTTGAGTCCCATGGGTCCTACAAGACCTGGTCCCTCTTCTTCTGCCTGGCACATTTCCACCTGGCCTAAGAAGGTGTGACACTGACTGACTTCAGCTACAGAGTCTGTTCAACATGCCTACAGACCACTGCAGTTCATGGATTGTTCCTTGGGGCAACTTTCGGTCTTGGATATTATTTTCGCTGCTATATAGATTATTTTTGAATTGTTAGGCCCTAGTTTCAATTATTAGTAGATTAAAAAAAATCTTGTAACGATTAGTGAGTCATCTTGAAACACTATATTGCATAAACTCTTCTGATGGTGTGAGTAGCTGAGTACGGGTGACCATGAAAAATAAACTGATGATAGAGGTCCTAGATTAAGAGAAGTGGTAAGACTTTCCTGATCCTAGATCATGATCTTCTCCTAGATTTGTAGGTGGGGTGGCAGCAAGGAGAATGCTCTACCAGTTTGGGCAATTATGTGCTAGCAGAACCCTTTCTTGAAAAGAGACCTTGCCACCGCTGTGTGCCCTGGTAACTTCTTGAATGCAATACTATAACGAGCTGTACATGTTGCTCATGAGATGTATGTGGAGTTCCCCTTTAAGATAACTCAAACTTCAGTTAATCCAGAATATAACCAGATTAACACCTGCAATTAGACAATGAAGGCACACAGTATTAATCTGCAAAGGTGCCACTTCCTACTGATTTTTTTCAGACTAACACAGAAATGCTGTACCATACCTTTAAAGCCCTGTAAGTTACAAGGTCACATACTAGGGAGAGGAAAGCGGGTTAAAAAAAATCAAATGCCCAAGGATGGTGCCAACTCCAGAAATAAGACTAGCCTCAAAAGCTAGTAAGGAATTTCAAGCGATGACTCTGCATTTATTGAACTTTGTTTCTGAAGATCTGTCAGGTCTGGATGCTTGTCCTGTTTATCAATTCGCTTTTCATGCAGGCTTTAATCTTTAAATTAAGTATTGTATAAACTTTCCTTTCCTGTTGATTGAGAGAAATGGCTGATTTGTTCTTGTTTGGTTTAACTGCAGTTTCAGTGTTGGAAATTGTAGAAACCTTAAAAAATTATTTATGCTTGTACTCCACTTTGAGAATTGCTTAAGTTGAAAAGCAGGTTTCCAAAAGAGTAAACACTGATCTTGATTAAATGAATTAATAGTATGAATGTGCAATTGGTCCTTCATGCTTTATCCTTCTTTGACATATAGCCCAATGTCACCGAAATATTTGTTATACACACCTGATTCTGCACCCACACCACTTCTCAAAATCCACATTAGGCATGGGCAGTGCAGGTCAAGATTGACAATTTTCAGTCTAAATATTTTAAGTCACTCCCCTTGTGATCAAACATGAACTGCTTTTCTTCAGACCTTACTGCTTTTACAGGAATTTTTTTCATAAGGATAGGTAAACTTACTTTTCTCCGATCTTTAAGAATCCTGTCCAAATTCTCTTCATTGACTTTGCCTGCATAGTCATAAAAGCTTAAAAGAAAAAATGAGGCTTGGCTTACATATCAGATCAAAATCATGTGCAGTGAAACGAAGTGTGCTATATGGATTGTATTGGCATACCTGAGCTGAACAAACTGCTCATTCAAACGTCCTTATATGATCCAAATCATATAGAAAAGTTGTACATGGTGCTTAGACAGCTATGTTATGAAAACTATGCCCCCCTTTAAAGATTTGTTACTGTTTAGATATCAAGAGATTAATATGTAGCATATGTACAAGTAACCTATAAAAACTGCATCTCTCTCAACTTGTTAATGAGGAAATCCTGGCATGGAAGTCTTGCTTACATGCATGATACTTAACATTGTTATTAAAAAGGAAGGAGTTTACTTTCAGGAGTTTCGTTCATACCCACTGGGCCTAAGAATGCTTTAAATGCCTACATTGTAGTTCAGGATTGGTTTACTCCTAAGTGCCCATCCAATATGCAGGAGAATACCCAACATGCAGGAAAATGTTTTGTATGGAGCATGCATATATTATGCAAATGAGCCCTGTCCAGTTTTTATCCACTCTTGTGTACATTGAACAATTTAATGGGGAGGGATGTAAATGCGAGTATGCAAGCCACAGACGCACATCCAGAGTACATAAATTTATGCAACACTCCAACACCCCACTCTGTATAGCACATGCACATATCCACATAAATAAGGTTCAAATATTTTCACAGATTTCAACATGAGTCTTCCTTAAAGTAAATCTTTGATATGAGACAATCTCCATAAAGCAAACATTTCTCTAAAAGCAGTTCTAGGTGCAAAAAGTTTAACTTGTAGGAAGCCTTTCTCCACAAGCCCTGCCTGGCAGCCCCTCAGAATCTGCTTTCACAAAAAAAGAGAAAAAATACTATAGGAATGGGCTCTATGGTTCCTGTCATATAAGCCTCATTCCTAGAGCATCCTCAGAAATAGTGCTCAAAGGTTCCCGCCTGTATCCTAGGATGCTCTGGGAATGCTCTAAGAGCAAAGCTTCTATGGCAAGAACCATGTAGCCCATTTCTAAAGTGCTTCTTCTTGTTTTTCTTCTTTGGGCAATGGGGGAAAGGTTAAAGCTGTCAGTGAGTGAGAGGAGGAATGAGTGAATACATATGTGAATGGGGGTACAGTGTCTGTGTATGTGCGTGTGTGTGAGAAAGAGATGTATGTGAATGTACATGTGTGTGCACGCATGTGAGCACATGTGTCCCAACCATCCCAACAGACATCTGATGTGAACCTCGGGGCTGAAATTATTGTGCACCCCTGTGCTAAAAGAAGTCAATACTCAGAAAACTTAACATCCAGCCTCCAGCTCCAGACCTTTCCCTTTAAGCATTTCACAGAAATCACTGGCATGCTCCAAATTTATCTGTGTATCCAGTTGCTGCCAGTAGTTAATTGAGTCTACATAGCAGATGTAAAGATTCAAATGTTTAAAAGAAAATTATATTGTGAGGTTAAAAGTGTATTTGAAAGTACACTCCTTCTAGATTTATCTGCAAATGC
The DNA here is from genome assembly GCF_023053635.1 of Elgaria multicarinata webbii. Classification (NCBI taxonomy): domain Eukaryota; kingdom Metazoa; phylum Chordata; class Lepidosauria; order Squamata; family Anguidae; genus Elgaria; species Elgaria multicarinata. The sequence goes on along the minus strand of NC_086178.1, from coordinate 73,980,226 downwards.
CTCTTTCTAGAGGGAGTTTACAGTTTACTACACCCAAACTAGTTCATAGCATGTCAGTCCAATAAAGCAATTTTCTATTCAAAGTATTAGCACAGTAAAAGTCTGCATCTAATCCAACTATAAATTAGCTCCTTATTTCACATAATTCCAACTAGTGGGGGAACTGGAAGGGGTTAGTCTCTCCCAGTTGTGCCCTCCTAAGGATTTGGTGCAGCACCAACATAGACTTGACAACCAGGGAGGGAGGAGGGATGGAATCTCCCTTTCTAGGCTTCCTGTAACTTCACATGCCTTGAGAATTTGTATCATTGAGAACCGAGGACAGATTAGGGATTCTGCTGGTGTACCAACCACCCCGCTGTCCCTCAGTTTCCCTGACTAAGGTGGTCTCAGACTTCGTGTTGACTCTTAGGATGATGGCTCTGGGGGGATAGGTGTGTCTCAATTTTCATACTGAGGACATCAGATCCAGAGCAGTTTAGGACTTCATGGCCATCGTGATAAGCTTGGGGCTGTCCCAACATGTTGTTGTCCTAATGCACGTAGGACACACTCTTGATCTGGTTTTCTCAACTGGATGGGAGGATGGTGATCTGAAAGTGAGGAATTAACTTCTATCCCTTTTTCATGGCACTTTTGAAAATTGATTATCTAAATGGATTGGAGATGCAATGGAATGGCTCCCAACACTTATCAAGTCCACCAATAGTTATTCCCTCCTTGTTATCCATGTGGAAATGAACAGTAGTGCCAAGCACAGCTATGACTGCATTGTATCCAACTACAAAGCTCAAGGAGGGAAGCTCAAAATCTTTGGGTCTCAAATGGTGTTCTCATCCATCCTTATGGTCCATGGAAAAGGACTAGGATAGTAGAGAAGAATTTTTCAGATGAAATCCTCCCACTAATGGAATGAGTTTCATCAGGGGAACAGCAAGGAGCCAATGCACTCTGCCCACAACCCCCTTAAAATCTGCTGTCAGATATTGGGGGACCTTCCAGATTATATGGGTGAGCCAGGAGGAGAGGAGGAAAAGTCCAACTGCACAAGTAGAATTCTGCTTATGTAACCTTGGATGTTGCCATTTGGTAGTACTTTTTGTGTGATGTATCTATACGTTAAAAATAATGTTTACGATATGTAGGAACTTCCAGGTTCATTCAAGGTTTACTTTTTTCTTATACAACTACATCTCTACTTTGCATTACATCTTCTCTGGTACTTTTCTTATTTAAATAGCTATGCTGGATGCTCATTCTGATCAATATTAGTGAATTACATACAACCCACCTACAGTGGACAGAGGGGTGACAAAAGTAACTTACCTAAAGAGTTTAGAACAAGGCTCATGATTATGAATTTCTGTAACAAGAAAACAATGCATATTCAGTTACTTAAGACCAAGGGGGAAGCTACAGAGATGTCCTTGACATTGCCCCACTAAGTTTCAGACAAAATGCAAACCCTTTGTTTCCCAGAACAAAAGGCCTTAAAATCTATGAAAAATTCTGATGGCCATAGCAGCACAACCCCACAATAGTTACTTTTTTAAAATTAATCCAATAACTAAAGACACAATCCTATGTGTGTTTAGACAGAAAAAAGCATGCTGGGAGTTGTAGGATGCTTTTCTGTCTAAACACGCATTGGATTGTGTCCTAAGATACCTTTCTGTGGACACACAATATCAATGAGATTATCTTTTACAAGTAATTGTTTCAGCCATTAGTCGATTATAGTAGAAATAATATAAAGGGTTTGTTCTAACGATAGTGAAGCAAAAGGTTGCATCCAGATATGTTTTCATGTTTCCAAAGCAATGCTTCAAATTCCCTCCTTAGAAACTGAATCATGTTTTAAACCACCCAAGTGTAAGGCAAAAGTAGGCAGTCCAGCTGGGTATCAGTTGATTTGGATAAACAACACGCACTCAGGTACACATGGACATACTCATGACCTAGCTGCTCTTTTATTTTCTCCTTCAGAAATAAATAAATGTACACTAGGGATTTACCATATCCTCCCTACCCACCCACCAAACCAAGGATAAATCAAGTAGCACTAATGAACTGAGTTCCACATGTTCCTATCAAGAAATGTACTAGAGTCAAACTGACTTGAATTTTTGATCATTCAATAATTCATCACCTGTTAAGCACTAAAGCCCGGGAATGTAATGTTGTACTATCAGAAAGAAAGGTAGTGTGACTTACCAATTACTTGCAGAAATTCAGTGTTGCTGATTTGTGAGTCACTAATACTAAATGTCTCCTCTTGTCTAACCTCTCCCAACAGAAATCCTTCCTGCAAAATGGAAGAAAAGAATTCTGATTAATGACAGAAAAAAACCCTACAAGTGTACTCCTTTTTGTTTTATTTTCATGCAGTTTTCACAAGTATATGCAACTGAAAATGTAAAATGATCCTGTAATGCCTGTGTCCAAGGGCCTTGGAATGCTGGCTGAATTAAGTGGGAGGGGCAAAGAATGGAGTGAGGGAAGAGCAAAAACTTCTGTTTTAAAAGGGTGGTGGAGTTTGGAGAGAGTAAGACGAAGAGGGAGAGCTAGAAGTAAAAAAGGAGAAGTTAACAACATTGGGAGAAGAAGAAGGTGACAGGCTGCAGATTACTGAAGAGTGCACCAATGCAAGACAGACAAGTGAATAGGGATACACATCTGTTGCTGATCCAGCAAACCTGACACTGGCACCTGAAAGAGAACTGCAGGTTGAAGAAAAGAGTTGAATATAGTTGATTCATAGTGATGTTAATTGTTTTGTTCATGTTAGTATTTCTTAAATCTTCTTTAAATTCTGTTAAATACATATAGTTGGTCTCTGGAGTTATTATAATCTGCCTCTCCTCATCCTAGTTATAGAAACCTGAGACATTACAATCCCATTTGGAAAGTTTAACTACCAAAAGACCTGAACATAGGACAATAAAAAGTTAGTACTTCAGTAGAGACAAGAGGGCCCCATAAATCCCAAGCAATTTCCATCAGAAAATCCTTAAATCTAAAGAAGCTGTAGATTCTCAAGCACATGGATTTTATGAATAAAGCTCGAAAAAGTATTGCAATATATGCACCTGTAGGGCAAATTATATACACAAACACAGTGCAATGACCCCAATCAATGCCTTTAAAAAAAAGTCTGAGAAAGAAAAACAACTTTGAAAGAAAGGATAGGTGATCCTTTACCTTTTTCTTGGTTGCAACTTCTACACTACAAATCCTACTCTAGAGACTGCTCTTCCTCAAAAGCTGTGTTTGTCATTACAAAAATGGGCTGGAATAGAGAAGCTGCAGTCAAGAAAAAGTGTCAGCCACTTCCTGCTCTAAATTCCTTCCTCCTGATGTTGCTTTTCTGAAAGCTATCAAGACCATCTTGTCTGCATTTGTGCAGGTCTTGTGTAACATGCACACCCCAGATTCAATATTCAAAGTTAGTGTTAGTATCTTCAATGCACTTGTCTATTTTTATATTAAACTGTCTAGACCAATTTATCAATTTCTATAGAATTCAATCTTGACTGGAAAAATGGGAGAGCTGAAAGATCATGCAAGCCTGTTCCGAGGAGATCTACATTAATAGTGAAACTCAATCAAAGGCATCCCAGCCACAGAGACTAATGTTTTAAGCTCTTAATCCCAAATCCATATTTGTCAGATGAAAATAACAATCGATTATTGAATATAATTTGTTTGTTATGTGAATAAATCAAGAACTTTTCATGTTCAATAATCATGAAAAACTCAGGATAATACTTCATGCATCTGATGAAGTGGGGTGTATTCCACAAAAGCTTATACCATTAATCAATTTACAAGTTTTTAAGATGCCACAAGACTTTTATCATTTTTGGTTATCATGGTTACCCCTCTGATGTTATCAAAGAAATACTTTTATAAATCAAAATGATAGCAATGCTTAGCACTTAGCTCCCCCAATGAATTATGATTCATCAGAGGATACTAATACCCAGGAAATAAGTTAGAGCATATCATTAAAATGTATTATTTTGACTTTTTGTGTCCTCTCCATATAGCGTAGACTACTGTCGGTTTTAGAATTTTCATCCTGGGAATGGTACCAAGTTGACATGTTAAAACAGAATACCAAATATGTCATGTGAGCCGCTTGTTGGACATATCAAGCAAGTTCATAAAAAGAAAGGAAGTTGGGGAGCAGTGCTTTACTCTATGAGGGGCATCTACTTTTAGCCCTTAACACAAGAATTCGATTAAGACAATTCTCTTCTTTAAAGTCTTATATAAAGCAATGTACATCGTACAGAATTTTCCAGTCTACAATTAGTCAGATGTGACCAAGAAAGGGCTAGACAGCTATGAAAACGAGAGCTAGAAGACCAAGATTAAGTACTCAGAATAGAAAAGTTTCAATAATAACTTTATTAATTATCTTGTTCTTTAGAATCTATCCTAAGCACAATCAAAGCTGAAAGCCAGGCTTTTCATACAACAAAATAGAAAGCTTCTTAGCTTTGAAAGAATACTGTGCAGAGCAGAAGTTCCCTCTAAAGCAGAACTAAAACGTGACAGAACACACAAGAGTCGAATGCATATATACAAAAGTCACAATCCAGCAGCTGTGTATTACAAAATATAGTCAGAACATTCCTATTTTTGGCTTTGGAACAAATTGCGCTTCCAGAAATTTGCCTTCCGTAGCAAGCAGGAGTCACTGGATCAGGAGCCAAAATGGTTTAAGTTGGAAAGAAAAATTTATACTAAGGACACAAATTATTAAAGAAGTTTGTTTAAAGATCTCTACGAATTAATGACAGAAACAAAGAACTCTATTTACTCCTTTGTTCCTCATGAATTATGAAGAACATAGAATTAAAATAGGCCAGTTCCCATCAAGGAGTTGGGACAGTTAAAATTCAAATGACCACTTGCAAAGAACCATGTTAGTTCTTTAACCAACTAAACCAAGAATTTGAGGAATATTGTTTTCCACACTCTATACTCTCTCTCATTAGTTCTCAAACTAGCTCATTTAAAACTTAACCATCGAGTCCAACCTCTCGCTCAGTGCAGGAATCCACCCAAAAGCATCTCTGACAGATGGTTGTCCAGCTGACCCTTGAATGCCTTTAGTGTGAGAGAGCCCACAACCTCCCTAGGTAATTGGTTCCACTGTCATACTGCTCTAACAGTCAGGACGTTTTCCTGATGTCCAGCCGGAACCTGGCTTCCTGTAACTTGAGCCTATCTAAACCACTACAAAAAATCAACTGGAAATCAGTGTTGTGTTGGAAGCAAGCAAAAAGGCTATAAAATACAGTATTTGTATGAAATATTACCGTATTTCTTCAATTGTAAGATGCCATCGATTGTAAGACGCACACTAATTTCAGTACCACCAACAGAAAAAAACAACCCTAAGACACCCGCAATTCTAAGATGCACCCCGTTTTTAAGAGATGTTAATATGGGAAAAAAGTGCGTCTTCGAATCAAAGAAATAGGGTACGTAAGAGTGGTTTTAAGAAGTGTTTTAGATTCTTTAGAGCAACCGTCCCTCAACTTGATGCCCTTGAGATATGTTGGGATCAGTGAACTTGCTGATGACACCAAATTATTTAAAGTTGTTAAAACACAAAGGGATTGTGAAGAGCTCCAAAAGGATCTCTCCAAGCTGGGAGAGTGGGCATCCAAATGGCAGATGCGGTTCAATGTAGCAAGTGTAAGATGATGCATGTTGGGGCATAAAACCCCAACTTCAAGAGATTTTGGGATTGTGGTGGACAGCTCGATGAAAATGTCCAGCCAGTGTGCAGCTGCTGTAAAGAAGTTAAACTCCATGTTAGGCATTATAAGAAAAGGAATTGGGAATAAAACTGCCAGTATCATACTGCCCTTATACAGATCTATGGTGCGACCACACTTAGAATACTGTGTACAGTTCTGGTCACCACACCTAAAAAAGGATATTATAGAGCTATTTTTAGTATTCGAGGCAGTAAACCTGTGTGCACCAGTTGCTGGGGAACATGGGTGGGAGGGTGCTGTTGCACCATGTCCTGCTTGTTCATCCCTGGCTGATGGCTGGTTGGGCACTGCGTGAACAGAGTGCTGAACTAGCACTCTTGGTCTGATCCAGCATGGCACTTCTTACGTTCTTATGGCTCTTTGTTGTAGTACTAAATCATGGCTTAGCGTTAGTTCTGAATGCAGCCATTGTAAAATAATAATAATAATGATGTAAACTTTGTTCTTATTTTATTTTACCACTTGCCGAATATTAAAATTAACTACCGTATACTGTACCTTGCATTTTGTTACAGCCCAATTTCCCCCAACCTGGTACCCTTCAGATGTTTTGGGCTTCAAATCCCATCAGCCCCAGTAAACATGGCGAATGGTCAGGAATGCCTGGAGCTGTAATCCAAAACATCTAGAGGGCACCAGGTTGGAGAAGGATATTATAGCTTATGCTAAAGAAAATAGATTCAACGTATGATACCTCAGGAGAAAAAAATATTATTTTAAAATTACTTAGGTATCAGGCAACATAGGAATATAATACAAAGTGACTGTGAACAGTACCAACCTGCAAATTTTGCTCAGGTTAACACTGGGCCTATTCAGACAACACAGTAAGCCATGGTTAAGCCGCTAACGCTTTTGCAGCAAATGGTGAGGAAGCATGTTTAAACCGTGGTTATATAGCCCCCATGGTTAGGAATGGTTCACATGACATGCTAAGCCATAATGTTTAGCTCAAAGTATTTAACCACAATGGCTTAGCATGTTGTCCGAACAGGGTCACTCTGTAGTCTAGCTCTCTTCCACTACAAGAAATACCCATGAATATATATTTTTAATGGTACTCTCATGCCAATCCTGCCCCTCAACATAGGCTTAGGTACAATCTTGCACCCACACATACTTCTGGCAGGCAACCTAATCAACCAACAGCTTACATGGAATCATTTGCGAGTTCTGATCTAAGGAAATAGGACGATAGGTGGGAAATTATATGAGAGCACTCTGCTGCATAAAGTGGAACTGGTAGCAGAAATACAGCTATCAATTCCCATCTCCTCCGTGTTCCCATGAAAGACTACAGGAGCCCAGCATAGTATAGGGGGTAAAGGAAGCCCCATTATTACTGTATGATGCTACATTGGCATGAAAAAGTGTGCACTTACATAAATATACATGTTAACACGTAGACATGAATTTGTCTCAATTTAGTTATCTCTTACTGTGGCATGAAAAGAATTAAGTTATAATACCAATATAAATGTCAACTGAAGCATATATCTATTTGCAGATTTGTCCATACAGTGCTGTGTATGGGAGCAATACGACAATCTCAGATAGCAAGTGATGGCGGAAGTGGAGCTACTGAGAAACAAGGGACAGGTATTACCATGTTTGAGAGGACACTTAGGTTCACAGAAATACAACAACCCTGAGGGGGCAAACCCCTCTCCCGAAAAACAGCTCAATGAGGACTGAGTATGTTCAGTAGCCATAAAATGTTTTAGCATCTATTAGAAAAGAGAAACAGAAGGAGGGCAGAGAATATCCTGCTTGAGTTGGCACCCTGAACAAGAGCACTCCAGTTCCACTTCTCCACAATATGGTAGTTCATATATGCTCATGCTCATAGTTAAGTTCCAAGACACTCACACAGCTACAAATACAAGCTTCAGTTTTCAAGATTTCAAAATATAAACAAAGTGTTTCTAATTTCTCCCTGAGGAGAACGAGCTACTTTTCGAAGCCCAAGTGACAATTACAGCTGCTATAAATGACGCAGCGTGTTGAGGAGACGTCCTCCACAGGCTTGACATCTCGTGCTCTAGTCCAGGGGTCCCCAACCCCTGGTCCATGGACCAGGACTGGTCTGTGGCCTGTTAGGAACTGGGCCACGTTCTCATTGACAACAATGCAATTTCTGCATTGACAACAACCAAAACGAGATTACGGAATAGACTGGACACTTCGGGTGTCACTGTCTCCCATCACCCCCAGATGGGACCGTCTAGTTGCAGGAAAACAAGCTTAGGGCTCCCACTGATTCTGCATTATGGTGAGTTGTATAATTATTCCATTATATATTACAATGTAGTAATAATAATAGAAATAAAGTGCACAATAAATGTAATGTGCTTGAATCATCCCAAAACCATCCCCTCAACGCCCCCCCCCCCAGGACCGTGGAAAAATTGTCTTCCACAAAACCGGTCCCTGGTGCCAAAAAGGTTGGGGACTGCTGCCACGGCCCCTATCTCTTGCCGCCTTCGCCCCCAATTACGTTCCACGAAGGCTCCACAGGCGGCTGTTCGTCGGTGTTCCCACCACATGTTTTGCCTCTCGCCGCCTCCTTACCGGCTTCCCCTCCTGCTTCCTTACCTCCGCCGCTCATTATCTCACTTCCCAAGGCGGCTGCTCAGGACCGTCCGTCCCTTCGAGCCCATTCCACCTCCTGTGGCTGCCTTCCCCTTACACCCATTTCCTCTTGCCTGCGCCTGCCTTTCTCGTTCCTCTCTTTCCTCCAAGACTGGGGAGGAAGAAGAGAGAAAGCTCCCCTCACAACCCCCCGAAGACGAAGCGATCGGCGGGCGGGAGTACTTACGTGGTCGGCGCTGCTATTGGCGCTGTAGTAACAGACAGAACTGAACGTGTAGCCCGAAATGGAAGCCGCCATGATGGAGCCCCACCACCACCTCCGACGACGATCCCACAAGCCACCGCACCTGCGCCTCCCCGGCTCCCCTGCTCCGCCGCAAGGCCTCCTGGGAAATGTAGTTCTCAGCGATCTAATGCTAGCTGAGAGAGAAAGGCCCCCATAAGCATTCAAAGCCTACAGAACCAACACCGGCTGAATATTGTTAGTTACTTGAACTACTTGGCTACGCGGCTACGTTTTATTTCTCATAACTGGCGGCAGCCCTTCCCTTGACTGCCAATAGGACATCTCCTCCTACTGGTTCCAATTCGGTCTCTCCTTTCCAGAGGAGCGATGACGTAATTTTGGCCCGATGGGAGGGGGGAGAAAAGGAGGGACCACTCAGATCGCTCGCCCCCTCTTTCTTTCCTACTACTGCATTTGTATCCTCGGAAACAGCTGTTGGTTCCCATCGCACACTCATAACCCACAGGAAGAGGTCAAAGGAGCAGTGAAGAAACAGTCCTCCAGAAGCCTAGAGGGGCAAAAGCTGCACAAGCCAGAGCTGTTTTCTCCTGCAATTGCTCCCTGGTGTGTCCAGAGTTTCCTGGTTCTCATCGGCAGGCGATGGGCGGCAGGGAGGATGAATTCGAACCGTCGGCACTGGGCACCAAAGAGCAGTGAGTGCAACGTGGGTCCGAGGTGGCATTTCCAGTGCATGTTTAGACGGGGTGGTGGGGAGCCCTACGACTTCCAGTATGGCTAGCTGGGGAATGCTAGGAGTAGTAGGAGTTTTCCCCTGTCTAAACATGCACAGGATTGCACCCTAAGTCTCTTATCAGCTTTCCCCCAACCTGGTGCCCTCCAGATGTTTTTGATTTTAATTCCCATCAGTCCAAACCAGCATGGCCAATGGTCAGGAATTCTGGGAGATGTTGTGCAGAACATTTATCAGCTTCAGGAAAGCTGTGCTATTTATTTATTTTTACACTACCCAATAGCCAAAACTCTCTGGGCGGTTCACAACGATTAAAATAATAAAATACAAGATAGTAAAAGACAATATAAAAGTTTAAAGCTGCAATATAAAATTAATAATCAAATAGAATCTAGCAGTGGAAGAGCACCTGCTTTGCATGCAGAAGGTCCCCAGCCAGGTTTGATTCCCAGCATCTCCAGGTATAACAGAAAAAAAACTCCTGCCTGAATTTCTGAAGAGCTGTTGCTGGTTAGTGTTGACAATATTGGGCTAGATGGACAAATAATAGTAATAATAATACATTTATTTGTTACCCACCTCTCCCTCTGGATCAGCCTTCCTCAACCTGGGGCGCGCCAGATGTGTTGGACTACAACTCCCAGAATGCCCCAGCCAACTGGCTGGGGCATTCTGGGAGATGCAGTCCAACACATCTGGCGCTCCCCAGGTTGAGGAAGGCTGTAGTCTGGATTTAGGCTCGGACTGACTTGGTATAAGGCAGCTTCCTACTCTATGATAACCTTCTGGTAGTGATGCTATGCCCTAGTTTCAAAAATTAACTAGGAATCCTGATTCTCAGACTTGTACAGCTGCCTGTGGCTTAATGTGAGCAGAAGCTAAGGGTTCTGTGGGTCATTACTCATCTAATTGATTGAAGGTGAAACTTAAATATTTTATCAAGCCCTTTTTCTAGTTGCTTTTTATAAGTATGTCAAAACAACATTGTCTTAAACAGCATCTTAAGCAAACGAACCACCTCTTAAAACAAAAACTGCTCCTTTTTAGAAGCACCCCATTCCCATTTTTTTTTTTTTTTAAAAAAATTCTTTTTCATTGATTTGGGAATAGGGAATATAGAATATTTCCTGCCACAATATCTTGCTGTATGATTTAAAAACAACAAAACCAGATACTAAAATAAGGTGGGTTTTTTTGGTGCTGTGGAAGATTTGTATTTTTTAAAATATATTGAGTTCAGTTGTATTTGAAGAGCCTCGTGTGGCGCAGAGTGGTAAAGCAGCAGGTTCTGCAGCTGAAACTCTCCCCATGGCCTGAGTTCGATCCCAGCGGAAGCTGGTTTCAGGCAGCCGGCTCTGGTCGACTCAGCCTTCCATCCTCCCGAGGTCGGTAAAATGAGTACCCAGTTAGCTGGGGGAAAGGTAATAACGGCCGGGGAAGGCAACGGCAAACCACCCCGCTATAAGGCCTGCCAAGAAAATGTCACTGAAAGCTGGCGTCCCTCCAAGAGTCAGTAATGACTCAGTGCTTGCATGAGAGGTTCCTTTCCTTTCCTTTCCTCAGTTGTATTTGGATACAAACGGGAGCTGTAAAAGTTGCATTCTGAAATGCAAAAGATCTACTGGCTTTGGATACTGAATGAAAAACCTGAAGGTTAAATTTCTGTTAAATTAAATATGGTATGAAGTGGAGAGAATAACTATTATTTGTCTGCTTAGATAGTACTGTGCTTTTTTATATCAACTGCATGAATTCTGAATAAGCTTGTGTGTTGAATTATACTTTTAGTTGATTGATCACCTGTTTATTAAGTTAATACAAATTTGTAGCCCTTTGTGGCCTCTGGAATGTGTACAATAATAAAAATCACCCTAAGGGCATGCACAGAGTTTCTTTTCTTCAGAAATGAGTAACCTTGCACATCAGGGATTAGGGAGAGAGGCTTACAGCTAAAATTGTGTGGCTTCCAGGTAGGTTTGAGCTGTGGTATTTCTTATTTTAGAAGCTAAACACATCTGTTTTCCCAGGGGAGAGCCAGCCTCTTTGTTTGCAAATGTCAATTCATTTACTATCTATACCTTTAGAATTGCTTAGTATTAAATGTTAAGCCAAAATAGAAACTGACCAGGTGTTTATAAATGATTTCATATCTGGATTTTTTAAAAGGCCAAGGTAACAATGATCTCTGTGTGCTTGGAGCCTAATCCTTCAAGCTATCCCTTTTGTGGCATTGACTTTTATTAGTCTGGTTGGTCTTGTAGAACATGGAACAGCCACTTCTAGATAACGCTTACATCTGTTCTTGAGCTGTTTTGAGCCATTTTGAGCTGTGGCCTGTCTATACTCTTGACAAGAGAATGCAAGACAACTTGCACGTCTGACTTCTCAAGCTTACTTTGAGAGCATCCTATGGGAAAATATTCCTGCCATTCTAGGCTGCTTCCCATGCCCCACTAGGTTGCAATTCTACTTACCTGAGAGTAAGTCCATTGAAGTAAACAGAACTTATTTATTTATGTAATATTCCGCATTCCTACCCAAAAATGTTGCTCAAGACTGCTAACAATAAAATCCAGATTACAAACCAAGTCTTAATTAAAAACAAAAACAAAAAAACACAATAAAAGAAATAGCTTTTTGATTATGCTGTTTGAGGTTCCTTTGTTTATTTGGTTTTTTAGATAGTGGGCAGTTTGCACAATCAAAAAAACTGCTGTGGTTTGTTTAAATATGCCACCATGGCTCATTTAAATTGCCAGTGCAATTCACCTGATGCTAGGTACCATTGGGCTAACATTGTTCCTTGTTTCAGGGAGGAACAAGCCACCGATTTCAATAAGCCATTGTGCCTTGTTTTGATTGTGTGAACTAGGTCAACATGTTTATGGATTGTGATTGAATGTCTACATTCTTTGTTTTTTTATTTAAAGTTTCACAAACTACCTTGAAGAAAACGTTAAGTTTAAGATGTGGTATGATAAAATTAAATGTGCAGTGCTAAACATGATTATCCATAAGTCTTACTGTGATCAATGGGGCTTACTCCTAGTTTGGTGTGTGTTGGCTGTAGGTAGAAAAGGGTGGCTTTTCTGGGAACAAGGCAGGCCATGTTTCCTTATGAAGTCCCTTCTCCCAGTTGGGAGAACTAACAGATGCAAAGTTTTTGCTCTGTTAACCTCCATGTATTTTTCTCACCCTATAGTTGGGATGCAACATATGAACAAGAATTGAAAATTTTTAAAGAAAGTGGCGATGCTGGTGAGATCTGGCAAGTATCAATAACAACATAACATGCTTCAGTAAATGTTTCAGTTTCTTTCTGAAAGTGCATGTAATAAAATAGAATAGTACATCTGCCTGTTTGCTTAGAGTACTGGTAATGTGATACAGAGGTTTTCATGAAAAATGCCTGCTCTTGTCTGGGTGAAACCTGTTGCAAATTAAAATAGCTAATTATCATCTGACATCTGTTTTTTATGTGGGAAATAAATTGCTGACTAGAGTTTACTTGGTAAAGGCCAAATGTTCATATACCTGACATTTGTCAAAAATTAAATAAGACGTACAGGCAAAGATGCACTGCTGCTTTGTGTTCCTATAGAAAATGTTTTCTTAAAAGACTGTCAACCTCCCATCTTCTGTAACACTAACCCAGCAGATTTCAGAGCCATCCATTCATTTAAAAAATTGAGCTAAACAAACTGGTAATGTGATCTCTAGAGATCGATGCCTTAATGCTGACATAATGTGGATGCATTGCATGAGTTTGATGAAGTTTGTTTGCCTTTGCTTTCCATAGCTTAATGGAGTTAGTTACCTGAACCTCTGTTTCTGATTAGGTTTGGCGAAGAGAGCATGGCACGTTTAATTAGATGGATAGAAAAACAAAAGATACCCCTGGACAGCTCTGTGCTTGACATTGGAACAGGAAACGGTGTTTTGCTGGTTGAATTGGTTGGTATTTGTAAAAACTGTGGATTTTGAAGCAAAATTGAAAGCTAGGAACCAAGCAAGCAAGAGCTGAGAAGTGGTTGAAACATTGATTAAAATGCAGAACGGCCCATTAACATTCCAGTGGTCTATCTCCATGTATTATTTGAATTCATTTTGAATCTTCATTGTGAGCAGGAGAACACCAACCTTGAGATATTTCAGTTGCATAAAAATCCAGGTCTAGATGTTTGTTACAGTCAAAAGAAGGAGCTTTGAACCTCCAAATCCTATGAAGTTGAAAGCTTGTGAACATTTCTAAAAAACTGCCACCCACAAATACTGGCTGAATTGGTACCGTAATTGGATCGTAATCCTGATACTGTCTTATCTAGTGGCTTGTAATAGCTAGAGTAGGGGACTGTGACTCTCCAGATGTTGTTGGACTGCAGCTTCCATCACACTTGACCATTTGCCATGCTGGCTGGGACTGATAAGACTTGGAGTCCAACAACAGCTGGAGGGCCACAGTTTCCCCACCCCTAAGCTAAAAGTTCATTGTACTGTCTGACAGCTGGTACCAGTATAATATTCTCAATACATTGATTATTAGAAGGGGAGCAAATACCATGTTTTATATTTGAGAGTAATGGTCCAATCTAATAATATTTTTGTCAACTGTTCTGTGCTTATAAAAAGAAGCATCATAAAATAAGCCAAGAGCTGCTCTTTAATTGAGAGTACCTAAGAATGACTTTATGGTTATACTGAAATGGTGCTTTACATTGTATATCTAGTATAATGTATGTAAGAGGGCACTTGTACATCTTCCTTTATAATTTGATGTTTTATCTGTCCCTACATCTAATATCCATGCATCACTCAGTTGGAAAAGTTGATCCATTGAGAAAGCTATGTGGGATCAGTAATGTGAAAAATGGATTCATTTATGCAAACACTTCTGTTAATCGCTTTAGAGTACCCTAATCTGAGCCAATTTATGAAAACCACAAATATGTTGATTATAATTATGTCTTGATGTAGCAATTTGGAGTATTTCCATTTGTTAATAGGACCTTTAATCTGGTTCTATTTCATAACCTTTAGTCATGAAATAACCCTTTTATATTTTGGTATTGTTTGCTGACATTCTATGTCCCAATCTTACATAGACTGCCATAAATGCCATAGAAGCCAACTGGTACTAAGGAAATATGTTTAGGACTTAGTGGACTTTTCTTTTCTTTTTTCTCTTTAGGCCAAATCCGGTTACACCAACCTTACTGGGATTGACTACTCTCTGTCTGCGGTACAACTTTCAAAAAACGTAATAGAAAAAGAAGGTCTGCCTCACGTTAAATTGCAGGTAAGTCTTCATAGGGGTGGGAGAAGTGCAGAAAAAGACAACCAAAGTGATCAGGACGGTTGTGGAGGATTTTCATCAAGAGAGAAGGGGCTATTTAATTGAGGAAGTATATGACTGAGGGTGGACATGATAAGAAGTTTATAAAAATCAGGCATGGTGTGGTGAAAGAGAGGATAGCAGAAAGAAACCTTTTTTCCCCTCGCTCATAATGCTACAAGCAGTGAATTTGATTGGCAGTAGATCCAGAACTTTATTTGGCTCAGAGGCCCATCTAAAGAAAGAAATGGTAAAAAAAGGGGACAGAGAGGCGAAAATTGCCTTTGTTGCTCTTCCCGCCCTGTCGGCAGCAGCTTGGCAGGGCATTGGATACTTGGAAACCTCCAAGAATAGAGGCTCCCTTCTAATAAGGGTACAACTGATAGGATAGCCATAAAATATTTTAAAATGTCTGTTGCCTGATTGGTAGGGTGTACGATGTTAGCCAAAAATATTTTAATCAATTGAATTGAGCTGAGTGGCTAAATATTGCAGCTCTAGTAAAATATGATATTGGGCACAAAACTCATCTTCACAATATAACATGTTTTGTAGGCTTTTCAAATTGGAGAAAATCTCTAGAAATGACAGAATTCTAATGTTATATCTTATGTTTCAGGGCAGGCTACACAATAATCTAAATTGCACTTTTTCTTTTTCAGTAGGATTCTAGTAATCCTGATTTTTTAAAAGTATTAAGTAATGATCATAGTAAAATGTTCATATGTTAACAACTGTAACTACCTTGTACAGGAAGAAGATATTTTAAATCCCTCAGATGAATTATCAGATTTTCAGATTTGCATTGATAAAGGGACTTTTGATGCCATCAGTCTGAACCCAGAAAACGCGGCAGAAAAAAGGAAACGCTATGTGAAAACCCTGAACAGGGTGTTGAGACCAGGAGGATTTTTCCTCATAACGTCTTGTAATTGGACGAGGGAGGAGCTGTGCAAGGAATTCAGTGAAGGTGTGTGCTTGGCCTGCAATTGCATATATCTAGTTCAGATATATGTGCTTTTTGTGTTTTCCATATATACATATAAAATTGCTTGGTAATAGTGCATGCTCTGCTTGTGTTTCACACCTTAAGACACTAGTGACGGATCTTTAGTTCTTCAGTCTTAATCAACTTTGAACTAGGCTGATACATAGGAAAAACAACCACTTCAAATTGTTTTAGAGCAAGGCACAATATGCTCAGTTATATATGAATATCTATGATGATAGAGTACTATTTTTGAAAGGGCACATAGAAGATCAATGCAGGCTGCAAGGACTTAGTGGGCTTTTAAGTTTCTTAAATAGTCCCGTCAAAGGTATTTTGGCAGCTCAGATGTTGCAAGTTTGAGGGGAAAGTGCTTTTGAAAAAATCAAGCACTGGTACATTTGGGTTTTTTTGTAACCCACTTATGTTACTGGTATGCTATGTGCATGGTTCTTCGCTTTTCTGAATTATCCTATGCCTGCTGTTCATTTTCTAAATACTGTTGTTGTTATCTAGGGAAAGGACACCAGCACACCCGAGTTCTTCTAAGTGTGCATGTAGACAAAGCTTTGCTTGCCATTTTCACCACAGTTGTTTCCATAATGCCACAGAGTTAATCTGCTTTTTCAGTTGAACTGATACATGCCTCTTTAGCAGTGAAAAAATCTATGACTTACAAGAGCAAGTAAAGCTTTACCTGCATATGCAGCTTTATCATGTCAAAATGCCATGTCTCTGGATCTTACCACATACTTTCAAGCTTGAAATCCAAGAGTTGTAGATCAATAATCCTCCATGGGCAAAGACAAATGAACTGTGGAAGTGGGATTTCCAGCGACAAATCTGTAGTTCATTCAGAATCTTTCATTTTAAAAAAAAACCATTTCTGATTGTCATTGTTAAAAAAAAAACAATCCACATATATATAAATTCACTGCCTCTGATGCTGTCATGATAGCATCCCATTATCTGTCTTCAATCTATAAGAGGAATAAACCTTAGCTAGGTGGTATTGGTCAGCAAAACAAAATCCCCACTCTTATTTTAAAAACAACAACTGCAGAGTTTGCTGACGTGTGCATGCTCTATTTGAATTAATATCAGAATTTCAAGGGTATACAGTAATTTCTTTATAACAAAAGCATCTTACTTTTCTTGGCAGGTTTTCTTCTTTTGGAAGAGCTCCCAACACCCACATTCTGCTTTGGAGGAAGAACTGGAAACACCGTAACTGCTTTGGTTTTCCAACAGAAAACATAAAGTTTTATATACTGGGTGAACTTTGGATGGAAGACTTCCTGTTTTGAATTCTGAATTTCATTGACAAATATTATAAAACAGAATGATAACAGACAAATGATATAACATGAAATACAAGTTTTAGAGAGTTTAAACAAGTTTGGTTTCTTTAAAGCAAATTTTATTGCAGGGATATTGTATGGATATATCTATTATTTTTTCAAGAATAAAATAGCTAGATGCTGTTTTTTGTATTTGAAATCTAAGATATTTTTTTATTATGTTATGGTGGACTTCAAAATTGGTTGATTATGAATTTTAAAGAAATTTGTCATATTTGGTATTATTTATTAAGACAGGTACAAGTAAAATTGATATTCTTTAGAAATGTGACAGATTGCCTGATATAACTTCTTGGATGAATATATTTATTAATATTTGAAAATGTATTTGCATGCTGAGATCTAAAGCGGGGCGGGGGGAATGGCACTGTTCCCTAAAGGTTAAAATGTGGTGTGTGTTTTTCTTTACATGATGTATTTTCCGTTCTGTTTTGTTGATATTCACAATAAAAAGGGGGGAAAGGGAAAAATGCTCTGCTTTACAAAGGTACAAATGATTATATGTTGAAGTTATACAAGAGCCATTTGAGAATACAGTCCTTAAAAATAAGAGCCACGTGGCAATTGATGGAGAGGGTGTTGCTTTTTCCCTCTGACGCAGGTCAGTAGAGTGGGTGTAGGTGCATCTAGTTATAACTAATGTAGTTAATAGCTCCAGTTTGATTTATATAGAAGGATTAGCAACCACAAAGTAGTAATTAGGTTTGCTTATGATTTAGAAAGGGAATGCTAAATTTTTGAATTTTATTTCATTGATATCAGAGTCAACAGAATTTGCGGAGTTTTAAACACTGTTGGTTGAACATTGCCTTTAATTTATGTTGATGATAAATACTGTGAAAAATCTTGTTTTACATTGCATGATTGGTACTGCTTTCTTTCGAGTGCTTTCACTTCAGTGTGTTTTTATTGGTTTTGTACAGCCTATAACAGCCTTCCCAAACCTGGTGCCCTCCAGATGTTTTGGACTATAACTCCCATTATCCTTGACTATTTGCCATGCTTGTTTGGGCTGATAGAGTGGTAGCTCAGAACATCTGGACAGCATCAAGTTGGGGAAGGATGGCTTAGACTGTAGCATAAAAACACTACATATGATCTGTTTATTCAAGACAGTCTCTCCAATTATATTTGGCTCTTCTGCAAACTAAATAGAAAACTAATTGTGGAGTGAAAGACGAATTGTTAAAATATGCTTTTCTAGGAAACAGGTATAAAATTACATAAAATCAATAGATGTAGTCATCAAGCCTGATAACCCTGGAATGATCATGCTAATAATTTCCCACCTGCTTGTTATTTTATATTTCTGAGAGTATAATAATATAGCTGCCTTGAGGGAACACAGTCATTTTTTCTCCCTTCGATCTAAACATGCACACATATTTTCAAATAGCAATAAATATGATATTTTAGTCATCCATGAAGTTTTGTCAGGCAATCTGTCACACTTCTACAGAACAGAAATTTGCCTTGTGCCTGTCAATGGTATTTTATGGGAAACTTATATTTCAACTCGACTAGATGGCTTGTAGCAGTCACTAACAAAACTGGATAGGAGCTTCCACCACCTTGTTCCATCTTGGTTCCCTCCTCTGTTCTCTGCCTTACCTTGCCATGTGTTGAATTCATAATGTGTATTATTAAGGTTCTGTGTCAATCTGCTGGGAGCTGTTCGATTAATCCCCCACTTTCCATACTAGGAATGGTCTCCAGGCCAGAGCTCAGTGCCCCAAGCAACTTTATCTGGTCTATCCTGACCTTACCTAGTGTGCTTAAAATGTTTACCACACTTTTCAGTTATGAGGAAAATAAATGATGGATATTCCATATATTCATGTTGTTGTATCTCATGCATACTTAAGAAAAGCAAAGAAGCACTTCCATTTGTGTCGCAAGGGGAATTTCAGGAAAGACACTTATTCCTAAAATAACTTCTATTTTCACTAATTGCTAGTCTGATATCATCGGAGCACTTGTGTTTTCCATACCAGTAAATCCTTTGCTATTAGGTGCTGTTAGTTATAATCATAGAGCCTGACTACCTTTGAGGGAGGATCAAATCGCTTGGGTCCTCAGACAAATGTCAGGAAAACAGAGTATCTCAAGCATACAGAAGTTGGACGTCCATGTTCCATATAGGATTGTGGATGACTACCATTTTTTAGCATTATGCTGAGGCTTCAGGTGGGGTAACAATACTTCTTCTTTTTTTAGGATAATATTTAAAATAACTCCTAATGTCAACTTAACACCAAGTTCTGAAAAGCAACTCAAAACATGATCTTGTTCTTGAATATGCTTGTAAACAGAACATTAGATGAACAAAGTTGGAGATATCTGGGCACACTAGCCAAAAGGAAATAATTGTTCTGCTCTACATTAGACCTACTGGCTTTCTGTTGATCTTCACCCACTGAAGCAGTGCAATGACTCTTTCAGGGGAAGTGCCCTTTTCATTACAGATTTTCCTTTTGGCCAGAGTTCGACAATACCAGTATTCTAAGATATTAATACCAACTTTGTACAGCCCTGCCCATGCTTTATAGCAAAACTGCAAGTGAGAAATTTCATAATAACTGAAATCTCACTATTTTTAAATACACAAACAGCTTTTCCTCACCTTGGCATGATACAAGTTAAAAGGATTTGCTGCATCAATGCTAGCTTTCGTTTATAGGATTGTAAAACCTCATTCATGCTGAATCTTACGCCATTTTAATTCTAAAGTAGTATATTACTGGCAGAACATGAACACTGGAATGAATGTGGTTGTCTATCATTAAATGAATCTGATGCTCCTTTGCCTGCAACTATTCAATTGGCCATTCTTTTAAAGGCTAATCATAAATTTGCCTTTTAATTAACTCTAAAAGGAACAGAGAGCCAGGAATTTTTCATAAATTTAATCCCAATCATTGGGAGGCAGGAATGGATTTTTATAGTGGGAAGTGGTAGAAAAATTAAGGAAACGACATTATAATACCTGCTTTCATTAGGATTTACAAGACACAAGTGATTCATAACTTGAGAGATGCAAGAGTGCATTGCAAGTTGAAGTGGGCAGAGTTAGGTACAGGCTAAGTTGCTCTGGCAGGATAGTGACTCTTAGAAGCCAACATAAAAGTGAGCTGCTCTGTGGGAGTGGCATCACTGTGAGGCAGGTTTGTCCATGGGCAATGTAATGGCAATGTCACTACCCCACACATTGTCTTCCCTAATAGAGATCTTAGAATAGATGTTTAGAGTCTGGGGCATTTGAGAGCTTCCTGAATCTGCATTGAAGAAGGACTAGCCTTTAGCATAATAAGCCATAATAGTCTGAAGTTTCAAGTCTCTGTTTTGTTGATTGCAAAGGGTAAGGACAATCTGATTGTGTGGTCTTGATCCATTACAATTGGGGTTTCAGGCCTGGTTTTGGCATGGAAATGGTCAGTACAAGTGAAATATTAAGACTGGTCTTTTGGAAATGCTCTGCATCCAATTTAACTGTTTTGAAATGTAAGTAATATTATGAACAAAACCCCTTATTTCAAAGTAATTCAAAGAGCCAGAATATAAATATTAATTATGGACTACACTTACAACACCTAAAATTCAGTAACACTGTGGTTTTATTGCTTAGGTTATTCAATTTCGACAACTGTTTGAGAAGGTTTTATGTGTTGGGCCTCCAAAGCTAACATTTAAATGAGTATCTTATATATAAGATTGTGATGTGATTTGCCAGATCATTTTAGCTATTCTTCTTGCTCTACCCTAAGTAAAGTAGATGTTTTTGCTACAAGGCAGTGCCACATAATAGATGTCAAAGGGAATAGTTCTGCCATGCAGAATACCCTTCCTGGCAAATCCAGAAGTAATGTGGTGCCCTGCTGTGGTGAACACACAGTGGCTGAAAGTAACTGAACGAACAGCATTGGTGCCCCCTTCCTCAGTTTTATTATCAAAGAACATTACTTTATTTGCTATAACACTCTTAATATTGCCTGATGCTTCTCCTCCACATAAAACTTGGACTTCGAATACTAAAGCTACACAGTCCAATGATATTGACCTAGCAGCAAGTCCTACTGAATTTAGTGGTACTTATTTCTGAGTAAACATGTACAGGCTGTAGGACTTCAAGGAAATGGTTTAGAAAACTTGTGAGAGCCCTAGGCTAGTCACTGCTTTCCAGATCCTTTCGTGGACAGGGATAACCTAGCCACAGTAGTGCATACACTGGTAACTTCCCGACTAGACTACGGCAATGCACTCTACTTGGGGCTGCCCTTGAAGAAAACTTGAAAGTCGCAGCTAGTGCAAAATGCAGCAGCTAGACTGCTGAGCGGTACATCTCACAGAGACCATATAACACAGGTCTTAAAGGACTTGCACTGGCTGCTTATACGCTTCCGGTCAGAATTCAAGGTGTTGGTAATGACGTTTAAAGCCCTATATGGCTTGGGACCTCGATATTTCAGGGAGTGCCTCTCCCTATATATATATGCCTGCCTGAAACTTGAGATCTGTTGGAGGAGCCCTCCTCCACATCCCACCAATGCGAGACATATGCTATGGGGGACATGGGAGAGGGCTTTCTCTATTGTGGCACCCCAACTGTGGAATGCCCTCCCCTTGGAGGCCTGACTGGTGCCGGCACTGGTTTCATTTCAGCACCAAGTTAAGACAAGACTTTTTAACAAAGCCTTTGATGGCTAAATTCACCAAGCCTGTACAGAGTTTTAATTGTTTTACTGTTTTTAAATTCTATACTGCTTTTAGCTTATTGTTTAATTTGTTTTTAGCTCGTGTGGTGCAGAGTGGTAAGCGGCAGTTACTGCAGCCAAAACTCTCCCCACGGCCTGAGTTTGATCCCAGCGGAAGTTGGTTCTCAGGCAGCCAGCTCAGGTCAACTCAGCCTTCCATCCTTCTGAAGTCAGTAAAATGAATACCCAGCTAGCTGGGGGAAAGGTAACTGTGACTGGGGAAGGCAATGGCAAACCACCCTTCTACAAAGTCTGCCAAGAAAACGTAAGTGTAAGCAGGCGTCCCTTTAGGAGTCAGCAGTGACTCAAGTGCTTGCACGAGAGGTTCCTTTCCTTTTTGTTTTTAGCTATGTATATTTATTGTTTTATATTGTTTGTATGATTTTTTCTGTACACCGCCCTGATATCCCTGTGATATAGGGCGGGATACAAATGTTTTAATAAAATAAAAATAAATAAAACATTTAGCAGAAGAAAGAAAGGGGCACGGAGGAAAAGCAGCAATGTAATAATGGAAGGAATACAAGTAGCATCTGGGGCTTTTCTCTTGTGCCAAAAGTTTGTTAGGGGATCAGCATATACCAGTAGGAGTCACTCTAAGCTTCTTAATAGAAATTTTAAGAAATTAACACAAATGTACTGATTTATAGGTAATAATTCCTGTTCAAAGAACACAAGGGCTCTAGCCAAGAAAAACACAGACAGCATTCTTGACAGGTTTTCTTTAGATTTTTTTTGTTTGATTTATTTTCCTTGTGGTGTTCAAATTAATTACCCTTTAACAAGTCTCAAATTTGAGAGAACAAAATCTGAAGCTGTTAACTATGGGTTGTTAAATCAATTTGTTGTGGTAAATTGGAATTGTACTATAAACTTGAGAACTACAGCTACACTTTTTGTTTAGCTTTTTGACATAATTTTGGATATAATTTTTTGACATAATTTTGGATATAATTTTTTGACATAATTTTGGATATAATTTTCACAGGCATATCATAGCCAAGTCTTAATCCAGGCAGGTGACACTAAATTTACTGATATGCTAAATGTTTAATTGTTCACTCTTAGTGCAAACTACATTCTATTGGACCTTCTTGAAAATCTTGATATGGGATTGGGAAAATGAGATGATGGAGTAAGTCTGTAGCATTTAGCATTTAACTGCCACACTTTTTTCTTGAGCTGCATGTTTTTACATTTATATCTGCCTTTTGTCAACCAACATTAGATTTTTTTAAAATACTCTTATTTCCAAATGATCACAACAAACAATTTGTGTGTTGCATATTCAGCACAAGTATGAGTTCCCACAAAAACTAGCTTCCTCCCTGAAAAGAGTCTTCCAAATTCAGGTTGATGAGGAAAATTCCACTAAGTCCTAGTGCTACATTTCTAAAATATTATATTCCAGGGTTTCAGCCTGTGTGGCAGCTGTACCCTTTGACCTGGAAGACCTTCTCCTAATCCCGGATGTATTCAAGAAGGGGTGTGTGTATGTATGTGCGGGTATATATGCATGTGTTCAGTAGCGAAGGGAAGACACTCTGCATACACTAGCTGGCTCTCTTTGTTACGACTTCCTATGTTCCTTGGCATTGCAAAATAGGTGCCGGGGCTGAGGCTTGGCTCAATTCCAGACAGGCATCCTCTCAATAGGAAGTCGCCACCCAGTCACCAGGCAGGCCCTCCTCTTTGAAGTATACTCGCCGAGACCTTATAGGTTTTATGGAACAGGGTCACCTGGAGGAAACCCCTCTAGTTCTGCCCACAGGATTGCCGTCACGACTCCCGTTGTTTCACTGCTGCTCTTGCTACTCCTACCCCACTGGCACAGAACAGGGGTACTCCCGTGCTTTTCCTAGCCAAAGCTGAGCTGAAGACAATTTCCAAGTTGGCTCCTGCACCCCCACCCCCACTCCATGCAACTTCCAAAAGCAGCCGCTGCCGCCACCCTGCCCTTCTCTTCTCGCAAAGGCGATGGAGTCAGTCCATCAGTCAGGAAGCAAGCGCTGCTGTTTTTGCTGCCCCAGTGACTTGCAAGACAACTAAGCAGCAAGAGCCGAGCATAACCTTAACCTTGCCGTTCGGTGTCTTAACTTGATGATTGTTTTATTATTATTATTTTAGCTGGGGGTGGGGGTGGGGACCAAAAGACTCGCTGAGAAAACAAACCAGGAAGTGACAAGCGTATTTCCTTTCTCCGGGAGGATCGGACCATAGCACCGTACTTTTAGCAGGGGAGCCGCCTGCGCAGTCCTTGCAAGAGTTCCAGCTTCAGGGACGCGCACAATGGACAGCTTGGGAACGGGGGGCTTTAATCCGCCGACCACGGTAAGATATCGGGATGGAGGGGGCGTTTTTAAACGATCCCATGCTGTCCTTTCGTTCTCTAGCCTCTCTTCTCCCCCCTTTCCCATTCCGGTGCCATTGGTCTCGTCCTGGGGGCAGATATGGTTACAATGTGTAGAATAGGAGAGCGCAGACACTTTTCATTCCCCTCTTGGGCAGAAAGAGAGGAGGAAAGGCTGTCTTGATGGCTTGAGGTGGAAACTATTTATTATCTGCTATTTCTTCCTCCCCGCTTTGTTTTGGCTTGTTTGTTGGTTTGTTTAGTTTTCGGTAATTGACGCTTGGTTTTCTTGTCTGTGCCTGAAAAGGAGATTGGGAAGGAAAGATGACAGGGGGGCTATCAGAGCAGGGGATTCCGTCCCCCCACGCCGCTACTTAAAGGTTTGCCAGGAGCATTCCGAAAAGGGACCAACGAGCGGAATAAGAAGATGATTGATCCGAGGCGTTTTCATTTAAAATCATTTTTCTAACTTCATCGTTCTGCGTTGTCATTACCAGAAAAGAAGATTCTTCGACAGATGAGCCGGGAGAAGGATGGGGGCGGGGGGCTGGCGGCGGCGGGGTCAGCTTCTTAGAAAGTTTAGGAATTATCCTTTTGTTTACTGAACTTTGCGTGTAACTGGATAGGTCGACACAGAGCAGCAAAGGACTGGCCGCTTTGATTGATTGAATTGAGACCATGCACTATAGCTGCTGCTTACCAAATGGAAGTGTGTTAAGGTTTTTATCTTCTCTCCCCCCCCCCCCAAGATTAGATGGGTTGCTTTTATAGTTCCTTTTCACAGAATAATAATAATGATTAATAATAATTTACTGCGTGCATCGCATTTGCACATGGCGATAGGATCTGTCCTTGAAAAGCTCTTGTAAAGTCACATTTTTCCCATACGTCATTGATTTGTCAGAGTTTTCTCCCCAGGCTTCATTTCTCGTTTCTCCCTCCTGTGAATATAACCAAGTCAGTTTGAGCATAAACAGGTTGATAATTCTTACCACAGTGTGTGAGTGTTTTACAGATCTGCTCCTAGCAACATTTGACAGCGGTGTTTCATGCCTGAATGTCTCACTTGGTCTTGCAATCCATATTTTCCACTTTTTAATTTAACGGCATTTTTCTTGTTTCTTCCCCTGGGATGTTTCAATACTGTATGAGTGTGTTATGCGTATTGTACTTAGATGGTGATTTTGCAGTACATGATCAATGGAGGGTTGTTATGGACTACCCCTAAGCATTATGGGTTCGATCTAGAATTAAGAATGCTCCCAGACAAGACTTTTATTGTGCATATTAGTATTGCCTTGTCTCATTCACAGAATTTTATGGGAGGGCCAAACCATCAATTTGTAAGCCTCCCATGTTTTCCCACCAAGTCCCCCATCTCTTCTTACCAGAAAAAAATGTTAAGGAGGAAGGACAGAATAAGATGCACATAGGTTTTTATTGGTAATGCTTGGTGTCCTCTGTCTAAGCACCCTTAGTTATACTTGGAGTAGACCCATTGAAAAAAAAGTCGTAATCATAACACTCACTTATATCCCATTGATTTCAGTGGGTCTACTCTAAATATAATTAAGTCTGTATCCAGCCAAATGTCTCTGGCAGTAGTATACTCAGGTGTGAACTAAACATTTGCATGCATTCAGGTAGCTTATATTTCCATTAAAGTTAACTCACTGAATTGGGATTTATTATGCACTTGCTTGTTTGCTGGAGTGATAAACAGAGAGGCTTATTTTTCAGCTAGCTCTATTTTAAATTTGTTACTTTCTTGAATATTCATTTATACATCTTGATTTTACCAGTTATGCTTTCCTATAAAGCCTAGTTAGAGTAACTAAATAGTTGTAATAGTATTAATTGTTCCTTATGTTAATAGAGCATATCACATACATAAAGTCACATTGCAAGGGTGGATGAAAGAAATAGCTTATTGTAAGATTGTTATATTATTCTCGAGCTTGTTTTGGGCTGTAATTTAATTATCCTTTGCGCATATGCTCTGAATACTTGATGTTAGATTGGCTAACAGTTTGCAGATTGTTAGTGCTATAAAATCTGGCACAGGCTCCTTATCTGTGTCACAGGCCCCCCCTTTTTTTGGTTCAAGGGAAAATGAACTTTTTGCTGAAATGATTTAGGAGTGTGCTTCAACTGTAGTCTTGGCAGCACAGCATAAAGGCTGCTTGAGTACAAACTCTGTTCTGTATTGAGAAGACCACATCGTACATAGTTCAACTATAGAGAAAAGATACAGAGGAAACTAACCAAGAAATACTGTCGGAGACCACACATGCAACCAGAGAATGGTACTAATTAAGTGCTTAGATGCATTCTTGTTGCAGGATTAAGCCATAGCCCTAATCTATCCCAGTGTGAAGGACATCTTGCATTTGGATTTATTGATTAACACTAGCCCACATGTCCTAATTAGGTTAGCTGAATCTACCTGCTTATCAAATAGACCCAGGCTATTCATTTTGACCTACTGGACAGTCACTTCTAAAGGTCCTCTCTTGTGTTTCAGATTCTGGGAGAGCAGACCAGCAGATATTGATTAGGGCTTTTGCAAGAAAAACATAAAGTAAACTGGGGCTTACAAGCGGGTAAGGCCTGTTGAACACAGTGATACTTATTTCTGAGTAAACATGCATAGGATTGTATTGTGGAGCAATAAAGACAACACTCTTTATTCAGAACAATCAGTATTCTAAAAATATAGTATACAAATGATTAGAGTTCAATAAGAACTCTTCCTCATGCTGGATATTCAAGAAAAAAAGGGGGGATAAATAGTGTTTTTTTCAGCAAGGGGATGGAGTTAAGCTCAAAATTTAGAAAGGAACAAGGTACATTTTCTTTCCAGATTTGCATATTTCTGCTTTGGCTGTTTGTTGTGTGTGTATATATGTGAACACACATTATATGTTCCATCTGATTGAGAATTATGACTTGATACAGCTTAAGAAAGGAAAATAATGCCAGCAACAAGCAGTGATTCCAATCAAGATTCAGATGTGTTCTGGATAACCCTTTAAACTGCAGTCCTAAACATGTACCATGAACAGTGGGAGTTACTTCAGAGTAAACCTCTATAGGCTTGCACATCAAACAAGCCACGCTTGTGCTAAAGAATTTGTAGACCTGGGTTCAAATCTTCTTTCTGCAGTAAAGCTGATAATTCCCCTAGGCAAATCACTATTGCTATATCTCAGTCTGCACTACTTTGCAGGGCGATTATTTTGAGCTCTTGTGATAAAATGGGAAAGAAAACTAAAAATATAATAAAAGCTGTTTCAGAGATGGAACTAAGTACAGAAGAAGCAAATACGTTTGGGCTCATATTACCAGTGCAGTAAATATAATTATATTTAATCGCGGCAAGATTTATTCTTGATTAATGAAGTTCTTCATGAAAGTGTTAGTGAGAATTGAAACTCAACTGAAGTTTCTAATAGACTACTGGGTGATATTTCTAAGGAATATTATTGGGAACATGCCCAGTGCATCCTAAAGTTATGGAAATCCACTCTTATTTGCAGGTATTACAGCAAATCCCGCCTCCCTTTTCATGTTGCATAGTACCCAAGGCAGGTTAAATTATTTAGGCACGCAAGACAGAAAATTCCACAATTGTGCCTCTCACTCCTGACAGTAAAAAACACAACAGTAATAAATTAAATAGCTCATGATTTGCCCTTTCATGACACCCAAAATCAGCTGCCACTATTTATCTAACAGTTAAAGAAATTATCTCCACTAGTTGGCTTACTTCCATATTTTCTGTTCACAAGGAAGCTGTATTTAAGGAATTCTCTTCCTAATTATAGGTTAGGAATATTCCAAAATTTGATTCCCATTGCTAGAACCAAGTAGCAGTTTTGTAGCAATTAATTGAGAAGTCTACTGAACTATGATATATTTTGTCTGAATCTAGTTTTTAGTTGGATAATCCAAAAAGATGCTATATAACCATTTCTTCCCAATTAACACAACATGAAATAATGAAGATTTTCAGTGCTGCTTTGGCAATTATTTTTCTATGCACTAAACACATGTTTCTCTAGAAGCCTTTGACTTCTTTAATTCAGTTTGGAAGTGGACCTATCTCTGTAGATATCTCTGCAGGCAAGTTATTTTTAAAACTAGCTACAATTTATTGTGTAATATGTTGATAAAAAGGAGCTTCAGCTTTAGATTCGACCCAGATGTTAATGTTTTCTTTCTAAATGCTCAAACAATACTGGGAGTATATTTCACTATGTTAAAAGTGCCTTTCAAGTTGCAACCTGGCTTGCAATCATCAGGATCCTAACAATTCTCAATTCCAGGGGCAGCTTTAGGTCTCTTTTGATCCTGTGTAATTCCATTTACCCCTCAAGCAGTTTATTTTCCTGTCTCTGCCTTGAAAGAATAATTTGCTCTACAATAATGATATACATGGTGTCAGCATAGCCTGACCTACCTGACTCTACCAGATGTTTTTAACATTGTAGGTTTTGATATCTGGGGGGGGAAAGAAAATATTTCTATACCCACTTTCAACAAATACAAGCCATGCGAAGGCTGTTCAGTGATTCAATATGGTACAGGAGTAATTGTAAAAATGAGCTAGCGATAATGCTAATAAGTGATTGATAAGATGTAAGTGGAATGCATTTCACATTTATATAGATCTCACTTTAAAAAAATCTAGCATAGGAGATTATGGTCCTTTTAGAGTTGATGTTTCTCCACAAAATTTCCATTGGCTCATGAATGGCTGTATTACAATGAAGCAAGAGTGCATACATCAATATGTAAATGGTACTGAAGCTAGGCTTTGTGTTCTGTATTCCTTTTAGTTATCTTTTCTTATAAGACGGCAATATATGTAATCCTCTTTGTCTTGTTATTTATTACTCTACCAGCAAACAGCATTTTACAGAATAACAAATGCAAAGCCCTCTTGTTCTGTTTAAACAACAAATACCCTTGAAAGATTAACAATTTTATTATGGCATGAGCTTTCATGGACTAGTGTCCATTTCATCTAGTCCATGAATGCATATGTCATACTAAGTGCATTAGGGCATTCTTAGACAGAAAGGAATCATACAAATCCCAGCATTCTCCAACCAGCATGGCTGCCTGGGGAATGCTGGGAGTTGTGGGTCTTCTTTCTGTCTAAACATGCATAGGATTAAACTTTAAGCTATCATAAGACTCTTTGCTATGTTTGCTGCAACTGACTAACATGGTTATGCCTCTGGAAATAATTTGGTTAGAGGAACTGACAAAGACAAACCAAGTAGGCTTTTGTGTTTTTCAAAGGGCAAATGTATTCAGATACTATAAAATTTGAACAGACTGGACATTCACACAGAAAAAATGTGGCTCATCAGCCAAAAGCCAGTTCAGTTACTATAAGCCAGGAGTCCCCAATCTTTTTCGACCCATGGGCACATTTGGGAATTTGAGAAACCGCTGTCAGCACCCCCACAAAAAGGCTACCATGGAGGATGTCGCTAGTCACACAATGGCTGCTGTAGGGGCTTGGCTTGTCAAGAGGTGGTGGTGGTGGTGGTAGGGAGAGAAATAGCAACACTAGAGGCTGGGAAGGAAAGGAAAATGAGTGGGCCAGGAAAGCAACTCTATCCCCATCTTCTTCCATTCAAACAGACTTTCCCCTTTGTCCTCTCTCTCTCTCTCCCCCACTCCCAGCCTCTAGCCTCACTATTTCTCTCGCTCAGTTCCTTTCCTCACTATTTCTTTCCCTTCCCCATCCCTAGCCTTCTTTCTCTCCCTTCCTAGCCCCTGGCCTTGCTCTTTCTCTCTCCACCTAACCTCTAGCCTGACTCTTTCTCTCCCCTCTACTCCTTTGCCTTGCTTTCTCTTCCTGCCCATCGAACAGCTGATCAGTGGCAGGTTCAGGAACAGGAAGGAGAACCTGGCACCTTAACATTTTTTTTTAAAAAAAAAAAATTCACGCAGCAGAGAATAGTGTGCGGGTATCATTGGAGGTGCTGGTGCGTGCTGCTTTGGGGACCCCTACTATAAGAGATGACTTCACACTTGGTCACTTTTGTGGATGCTTGGAAGGTGTCTTTATACAAGTGTGTAAACATAGTTGTTTTAAGTCTGTGTGAAAAGTTAGAGTATTTGATCTGCTTTTGTTAAACACGCCCAAGCTAAATTGCTTTTTTAAAAAAATGGTGGCATTTGTTGACCTGTTTTCCTAGTGTTAGCTGCCCTACTCTGACATAAAATAACTATCTCATGTTTAGCAAGCCGTGCTGACTTATAGCCATGATGTTTGCAAGTAAAACCCGTGGGTGTATATGCTGTAAACATGGTTCAGCTCCAGGGACTAGCTTGCAAAAGGCTGCCACAGAGTCTGAGTCATGGTACAATGGGCATGTGGGGCGGAGGCAGGAAGTACAGTTGTGAATGGGCTGCACGTCAAGTACTGGGTTAGTCAAACAGGGAGGTAGGGTCAGCTGAAAGCTCACAGGCAAATACTGCGGCCTACAGTGTGCCCTTGCCTTGTGGAGCCTGTCTGTCTGTCTGGTTGAAGGCCTAGTGTGGGGGTACAGAACCTCAGGCCTGGGGTTCAAATCCAGCTGTTCTGGGGTCCCAATCCAGCCCTCAAGGCTTCTCCAGATGGCCATGCTTTTCCCTGCTAATGTTTTTCCTGTAAAATTTTGAAATGTCTCCTAAATCTTAGTTACTGCAGCAAGACCTTTAAGCAAAAATATTCTGGTATTCTGACCCTTTTGCCTTTGGCCCTGCCCACCACTAGAAGGTGGTCTCAGAGAGCTCTGAAATGGATTCAGCCCCCAGCCTGAAAGAGGTTCATCACCCTCCAGCCTAGAGTGCTTGTGCTGCAAGAGTTAAGGTGTTGAAGGTTGGCTGCAGGACTCCCATTTCCATGGCTCCCCTCGGTGGCTTACATTTGCCCTCTTTAAATGTATATTCTGCTTGATGTGTTATCAAATGAACTCATCCGTGGAGGAATAAAACTGAATATGAAATAGCTTATTTCTAACTGCTGACTAGCTCCACTGCAAGGGTTATTTTTGACTGGCTTTTCTATTCCAACCTTTGACTTTTGTGATGATGCAGCCAGCGTTCTTATTAACCCATCTAAGGCATTTCAAAATGTTTGCTTTAAATTTGGGCCAAATTTGGAGGGGAAAAAGCTGCCCCAAAACTGTACTGAGTTGTTGAAAAGCTAAAAGTGTCATAATTTCAGCCATCACTCCTTATAGCTCTGGAACTCAAACAAATAATAGAAAATGCCCAATAATAATAATAATAATAATAATAATAATAATAATAATAATGTTACTATTTCTTGGTGCAAGTAGCAAGGAGGAGTAGAACAGGCATTATTCTATTAAAGTGAAATCACTGTTGGCAAAACAGAGATATTTGACTGGGAAATGCTCAGAGTATTTTTTAAAGCTCCTGGCAGTCCTATTTGCCTAGTTTTAAAGTTAATCTGTCAGCTCAGCTGAAGGGCTTGAATTGGTTTGGAATATTTTGTGTGAGAGAAACAAAGTTTACCCTACTATCTAGCAGGGTGAGCCATCCAGTTCAGGCTGCAGATTTTGGGGTACTCCTGAGGGGCAGAAAGTTGTCAACTATTTAATTATTATGTTACTTTACAACCTTAGAGGCACCATTTTCTGCATCAAATACCAAAATGTCAACTCCAAGGAGAGAGCAAATATTTCTTTCTAGCTACACCTTTTACAAAAGCCACCTCAGGTTTTTGGGGTTTTTTTGCAAACATTTTGGAGCTGTGTCTCCATAATACCTCATGGATAGGTAAATTTATTTCATATGTCTAGTTCACTGACAGACTTCTATAATTCAGAGCCAGTTGTAGAATTTGGAATGTTAAGGAACTGAGAGCAAGACAAAGTTTTGTATTACTGATTTATGTCATGTATTTATTCATCTATGTAACAGTTGAGGGAAATGTGTGGTCATCCAGATGTTTTTGGACTGTAGGAGTTCACCCATCTCTCAACATTAGCTATGCTGGCTAGGGCTATTAGGAAGTTGCAGTCCAGCAACATTTAGAGGGCCTTACGTTGCACTTTATGTATGTGGCTAAGGATTTGCCTACATGTATAACATTGTGTATATATGTATGTATGCAACAACGCTATTTATATACTGCTTCTCATTTGAAAAAAAAAATCCGAAGCAGTTAACAAAACGATAAGCACAAGCCAAAACAAACAAAAAAGATCACACACTCACACAAGGTAGTATATATTTTCATTAAATGCCTAAAACATGCCAGCGTTGAGATCTGACGTTCTTCAAGTGTGGGAGATCATTCCACAGGGCAGATGCCACTGCAGAGAAGGCCTGTCTCTGTGTTGTTGTGTAATGGTAATCTGTAGGCCATGGCATGGACAATAGGGCCTCCTCTGATGTTCATAATGGCCTGGGAGTGTGGTATGGAGATCTTCTTTACAGTAACCTAGTCCGGAGTTGTACAGGGCTTTGTATACTAATACTAACACCTTAAACCTATCTCAGTAACATTTGAATCTCGCTTAATGTTTTAATCTTTCAAACTATACGTGCAGTAATTCTGCTTTTTTTAATCAGCTCTATTTCTGTTCTGGTACAGTGAAGAAACAGCACTGAAAAGGAACGTAGAAGGCCACTAAATGTGGAAATAAGTTGTGTTGGTTAATTTATTTCACATGTAAATTATTTTATTAGCCTGTCAATCTTGTTAACAAAATTAATAAAACAATGTATGTTTTAATTAAAGGCCATTTTTTATGCTGCACTGTGTTCTTACTTTTATCATTTTTCTCTACCAGGTAGGAGAGGATCATGGCAGTAGCCATCTCTGCTGAATAAGGAAACAAAGAGCACAACTAAAGGACATTGGAGACGTGTGCATTTCAAAGGTACTAAAGATTTCACACGTGGCATGGAAATATCTCATATCTATATATGAATGGTATTTCTGGAGTGGTTCCCTCCATCTCCTGCTAAAAGGATGTACATCAGGCATTCTGCCTAAAAGTACATCGCTGGGGTGTTTGTAATGAAATGTAAGGAATAGTATAGATATAATGTCCTCTTATATCTCTGGATAAGACTATTCACTGAGTAATTATGGGATGATCTTATGTGATGGAAGAAAAATAACTAAGACTACAATTTTATGCACTTACTTGGAAGTAAATCTCAGCGAGCTCAGTCGGAAACAATACTAAATAAACATGTAGGGTTGGGATAGGGTTGGTCTCAATTCTATGGGAGCAAGTCCATTGAACTTGCTGGGGGTTATAAGTATTCCTAAGATCATGTTTTAAGGCTTGTAGGCTTTTAAGATTATGATTGCGTTTGCATTTTGCGCAGAAAAACCCAGGTTTTTTAAACCCTGACTTGTTGCAAATAAAATGGGAGCAAGCAAGTGTATTGGCTCCCCTTATCCAACTGCTTGCTAAACAACCAATTGGTTCCAATTCTGGGTTGTCCCTCCCCCAACAACCCAGAATTCCCAGTTCACATGTCACACTAAACAATCCAGAGATGGAGCGTCGTTAGCGCTTCCACTTGGTTTACAACAACTCAGTGTTAAAAAACAAATCTGGGTTGTGATGTCTGAATATGGCCGATGAATCCAGTCTGACTGCTTGTAAAAGACTTGAGGTCAGATTCCTCCCTTCTCAGTGAGCTTTAACTAATATGAGTTTAAGTTTTGCTATTAATGAGCTTGTGTTTCATCAGTTAATATTTATTTCATAGTGATTAATACTCAAATATTGAAGCAATGTTTTATTGACCTAGTGTGGGTAGAGTGATCCACTTGGCCTTGAGAACTGACTTTACATCAGAGCTTAGCCACAGACTTGCTGGGTGGCCTCGCCAAAACTCTCCTCCTGTCTGATTTTTCTAATCTGCAAAATACTAACAAAGACATGACTCACAGGATGAGTTGTGAGGATGGGCTACATTTCAAACAACAGACATAGCGCTGTTTCCGTATGGGCTCGTTTGAAATGCATGTGGTACGGTAGAGATTACTGCTTTCCTTTTTGTGCATGCACGTTAATGTGTGGTTTCTAGAGAGACAAATGTTGACATCCTGAAGTATAAAATCATTAATTAAAGGAACAAAGTTCAATGCTGTCTTTGCAAACTTTGCTCATAAAGCTTCCACACGGAAAGAGGGTTTGAATGTATATTGCTGTAGAGACAGGCATGGCTGCCGTTAGCACCTGGCATCCTTGGCTTGGGGAAGACCAGTGTAATTTCTTTCCCGACACCTAAATGCAGAGCTTGCCACCTCAAGTGAAAGAGGAGTACAGCAATAGTGCTGCTAGCAAAATTTGATCCCAAATGAAGAAAAACCGAATATTTGAAGATTTAATTTTTGAAAAGGTGCACGAGAGCCCTGCTGAAATCTTGCCTCAAGCTTAGTCAGACCATCTAGCTTAATATTGTTTACTGTGACTCCTACCAAGTCTCTAAAATTTTGGATAGAGATTCCCCCCACCACCA
The DNA here is from genome assembly GCF_023053635.1 of Elgaria multicarinata webbii. Classification (NCBI taxonomy): domain Eukaryota; kingdom Metazoa; phylum Chordata; class Lepidosauria; order Squamata; family Anguidae; genus Elgaria; species Elgaria multicarinata. The sequence continues at coordinate 73,945,556 of NC_086178.1, read as the reverse complement.
CCTTTTCAACCTTAGTTCTGTTTTACTGGCAGCTCTGAGGATTGAACTTAGAACCTTACATATGCAAACTATATGCTGCTTCACTGAATCATAGGCCCTCCTCTAAAGATTCCTAAGGTACAAGGCCGTGCCCCTCCCTTGGCCAAGGAGAACCCACAATTCCATGGTGTAAGCTGGCAAAAGTGCGAGTCGTAAACCACTAAATCATAAACGCGGGGCCCTAGACATTGAGAGAACATTACTTGAAAATGGATGTTTTTCTGTAGTTGCATAGGCAGGATTCTGAAAATTTTGGCTAGAATCCTGTTGTGGGTTCTAGTTGTGAACATGAATAACTAAAGTCAGAGACTGACAAAATATTGGACCATCATGAATGGCATTTTTGCCTTAGTTCGAGATGATGTTGGCATCTGTGAAACACGCAGACAGAGCTACAGTCAGGCTACTGTGGGGTGGCCTAGGTTGCAATTCCTTTTGGGCTCGGGCTCTCTAATCCCAGCAACAGCAATGACACAGATGGGATGTAGGCTAAGGTACCCTTTTAGGGATTAGCCACTCCTCTGTGATGCTAATGATTCCAAATAGCAGAATTTACTGGTAAATGTAGGGCATAATCCTATTGGCATGCCTGTCAAACTCCGAACTTGGAAGCTGACAGGCATCCTATGCAGAGCGGGAGGAGTACGGAGGCAATTTTCATCTCCACATTCCTCCCACTCTGTATTTTTGTTAGACAGTCTTTTTTGCCCATCTAGCTGCGGCTTTGCAATGCGGGAGGGAAAGAGGGTGGGAGACTGGAAAATTCTTCATAAGCTAGCCTCCCCAGTCCCCTCCCCACCCATGGAACCTCCCCCTTTCCCTCCTCTTTGAAGTTGCCTTGGGGACCTTGGAGGGGCAGCCAGTGTGGTTCTTTCTTCACCAGCTGCGAGGGGGGAGGAATTGGGAGCGCTGATTCCTGGGTTGGAGGTCAGAGCACTGTCTCTGACCTCGCATCCAGGAATCTGAACTATTCTGTGGCCCTCCAGATGCTCTCTAGGAGCTATAGGTTTGCTCTCTCAGTAGAATAAGCTCTGCAATGAAGGGAATATATGAGATAGGTGGTTGGATATAAACTTTTACAAAAATAGACTTGGATCCAGAGTTGCAAAAGTGGAACTCTGAACAACAGAGATTTCTCCTTCCCTCCTCCCCACTTCAGTCTTCTGTGCCCCCTAAAAAGCCATTCCAGAGATTCTGCAGTGTGGGGAATGGATGTGGAAGCTTCATTGTGCAAGCAGAGTTCTGCTTATACAACTTGGATCCAAGCCATAATCTTACTGCTATTTTGTTCATCTACAGCAATGAATTCTCAGTTGTTTAGGAAACCTTTATTGAATCTCCATGTGTTTAGTCTACCATAGTATTGGTTGTATTATGAGATGGGCATGCTGGATATGAGTGCAAGGCATTTCCTGACATTTTATATAGTATGGGAATATAGGTAATTACTAATATTGTTATTGTCTCCATAATTGAGTTGGACATTGGCTTGGTTTATAAACCAAGATATGCAGATGCTTTGTACACCCACACTCAGCCCTTTAGCTCCTGCTGCACTCTTCCCTTCATGCAAGTACAGAAACAAGCCAAGAAGTTGCAGCTAATCATAATTTCCTATTATGTCCAAACTGGGCAATTATGGTTAATACCGTCTAAACACACAAGGATATGAAGCCATGATTTAATGTTGGCTTTCAGGTCTTGGCTTGTTTGGAAGTCTTTACCCATAGCTTCCCAATTCAGATGTAATAGGAAGCTGTGATGAACTGTGGCTTCCTGGCTTGATCACTCACATGTGCAAAGAGGAGAGCAAAACAGGAGCAAAGAGGCTGGTGCACAAACCTCATGCATGCCCTTAGTTACTAAGCCAGGATTTGATCATCCGAACATAACAATGCATTGAGTGTGCAGTGTGAAAATATTCAGTTGCGATATAGCTTTTGAAACTAGTAGTTTATTTTGTATTAAACGTTATGTTTTAGGAACACATAGCTGTTTACAAGCTCAGCAAAGCTCCAAGTAAAGGTCTCTTTCCAGATATATATTTTAAAACCTAAAGCATATAATATCTTAACATTATTAACGTCTACCAGGCATGAACTCCATGGCTACATTCTATAAAGGAAGGGAATTATATAACATAAAGGGTAACAAAAGCCAACTGTCATATAGCAACACAATAATCCTGCTAAAGTAGCAGGCTGAAAGCAAGGTTCTCCTGGGTTTGCCTCGTTCTCTTCCCCTTTGGGGTAGACTATGTGTTCAGTATATCTTGCATTCCCTTTCCTAATTATTAACTTTCAGTTTGAATCAAATAAAGTTGATAGCTGGACTTGGATGCATCCCAATGAGATCTATGAGTCTTGATTATATCTAGTACTGTGACCTTTTGAAGTTTGTCACATACATTGTTATTTTGTGGATTTTAGTTTCCAGCATAAAATATGTTTTCTTAAAAACCCTTTTCTTAAATACCAATTGCTTATGCATATTTTCTGAGACAAACGTTGGAACTGCCTGTTAAGAGTTTCTGGGTGACCTGATTGAAAGACATTTGACCTATTGATGGTTGCCAGGAGCATAAAAACATAACATCAAATTGCTGAAAATTACGACAGCTCAGCTAAATTACAAAATTACACCTTCCCCCACCGCCCTAGTAAGGAACTCATTTCCAAAAGTCTGAGATAGTTGCTTTTATCAGTTTGATGCCTATCAAAACCAGGCAGCTGTGGATAAAATATATGCTTAGCTGTTCCCTTGTGAACTTTCAATACAAGTTTATTTTTTCATTCGAAAAAGTTCTCATCTGTATGTCCTGTAGAATTTATGAATAAGCAGCAGTGTGTGAATTTGGGAGACAAATTCTCTATAGTTACATTGATATCCACCAAAAATTAATTCCAGGGAATGACAGATAAACCACAATCCTATGCACACTTACCTATTGGGAGTAAGCCCCATTAAACGCCATGGGACTTACTTCCGAGAAAACATGCATAGGATTGGGTTGTAAAGCATGTTATCCAACAAGATAGACAGATAGATAATATTCCAACTTAGAGGCAGGAAAATAAAGCCACAGATGCATGTAGGGAGGGTCTGTGGCCTACTTCAGAGAAGAGAGTCATCTATTCTCTGGGGTGTTAAGAGGACATTCCTTGGGCTGTTCAGTCCAAGTCTGGTTTAAAGATGAAGAACTCTACACTCCCTTCTTTAAGTGGCTCATCAGCAGGTAGTACCTAGATAGCCTGGTCATACTCTTACCCACTAAGGCGAGATGTATTGCATTTCTATTTAAACTATAAAAATTATTGCCAAATTTGCATCTATACATATAAATTAACATATGCCATCCTTACGTAAATTGCTGTCATATATACCTTCGATAACAGCGTCAGCTAAGGATAGTGTGTCTCCTCTGAATGAATGCTTGGAGGTGGTAATGGGCTGGATGAGGAAAAACAAACTGAAGCTGAATCCAGACAAGACGGAGGTGCTGAACAGTTTTGTGAACCGCCCAGAGAGCTTCGGCTATTGGGCGGTATAAAAATGTAATAAATAAATAAATAAATAAATTACTGTCAAGGGTCTTAACCTGGGTTTGGAGGTGTGTCAACCAGTTCTGGATGTGGTTACACTCCCCCTGAAAGACTGTATTCACAGCTTGGGGGTGCTTCTGGATCCGTCGCTCCAAATGACAGCCCAGATAGATGCGACTGCCAGGAGAGCCTACTATCAGCTTCAGCTGATACTCCAGCTGCGCCCCTTTCTAGAGTTGGAAGACTTAAAGATGCTAGGACACATACTGGTAACCTCGAGGCTCAACTTCTGCAATGTGCTGTACATGGGGCTACCATTGTACCTAGTTCAGAAACTTCAAGTAGTTCAAAATGTGGCAGCCAGGTTGGTCACCGGCACACCTAGGGGCGACCATATTACACCAATATTAAAATCACTCCACTGGCTGCCAATTAGTTTCCAGGTGAAGTACAAAGTATTGGTTATTAGCTTTAAAGCCCTACATGGTTTGGATCCAGGTTACCTGCAGTATCGCCTTCCCCGTACAATCCGCCCCACACAATCAGGTCCTCTGGGGAGAACTTACTCCAATCAGCTAAAACTAGGCTGACAACTGTTACCCAGAGGACCTTTTCTTCTGCTGCCCCCAGACTGTGGAATCTCCTGCCGGAGGAGATTCATTAACTTAACACTCTCTCCAAGTTTAAGACAGCCATAATCTCTTCCGGCAGGCCCATCCAGATGAATTTTAAACCTAAGAATTTTCAGATGTCCTGATTGTTACTTTAATATTGTATTGGTTTTATATGCTCTTTTAATCAGTTTTCTGCATTTGATTTATATTGTATCGTTGTACTTAATGTTGTTCCCCACCTCGATCCAGAGGGAGAGGCGGGTAATAAATAAATATATTATTGTTTTTTGGAGATGCATTTCCTCTTTTTGCGTAATGCATGAGCAGTTGCCCTCAATGAATGTGTGAACAAAAATTGGCAGTGGATGAGGGTTGGTAAAAAAAATATAAAAATGTAGTTTTAAATTTATGCTATGCTGAGTTGTAATCTTGAATCTCATTTACTCACTGGGTTTGAGGTTTTCCCTTTTTCCTCCTATCGCTCAAGGCCAGGCCTGCTCTTCAGCCTTCACTGTTTCCCTGCTGGTTCACACCCTGATAAGGGTGTGCATAGACTAGACTTCCCCAACCTGGTGCCCTCCAGATGTGTTGGACTGCAACACCCATGTTAGCCGGAAATGGGGGGAGTTGCAGTCCAACACATCTGGAGGGCACCAGGTTGAGGAAGTTTGGCATAGATGGTCAAATTAGCACATTTACCTGCCTACTAGGGCATCCCCAGGAGAAAAAGAAAATGCTACCCTGAGAAGTTTCCAACATTCCTGGTCAACCTCTGCAGTGACTATCTTAAAACATAGGACAACTTTTCACACAGTGGCTCAGTGTGTACACACTACACGCAGTAGATTTCAGGATGCAGTCCTGGGTTTGTGCATGTCCAACTTGTTTCATTCAGTACACTGTATATGGTTGAATATGTGTGTACATCCTATCCACACAATTTGTGCACTCATATTTTTAAACTGGACAAATTGCATGCCAAGGTGTACATGCCTGAACATTCCTTTACACACTAGGACAGGACAGTGTGTGCACTTTTTCTTAAGCTATATGTGATCTTGTGCTTGAGAATATTTGGCATCTTGCTTATTTCAGCTTCTTGCTTGAGATAACATTAGCATTTGAAGAGCCAATGTGTTAAAGGAGTTGGGGATCTTGCTAGTGGCACACTATGAGCCAAAATGCTTGCTTTGTTGGGCTCCATACAGATGAGAATTTTATTTCAGCAATTCTCTATTTCAACTTTTCTTGGGTAAATGTTTTTCTAGAGTGAGATAACTAAATAGCAAGTCCAGAGTTTAGTGTGAATGTCATTAAGGTTCACTGGGCCAGGGCCAGTTTTAAATGTATCCCAAGGGTACATTTGTATTAGACGCTCAAGAAATACATGGATTTGTGTGTTGATACCTATAAGCCTATGGTGATTTGTTATAGATAGTTCAGCTGTCTCTTTTTTTTTGGTAGAGTTGTACAATGTATTATCTCTAAAGAAAAGTAAGGTATACTTATGATTTTGGTCTGGTTTTGTTCTTGTTGCTAGACCGGATCACCTTAAAGGAAATTTGCAATGAAAATACCTGCTATTGTCAAATACTCAAACAGCACTTGGTTTCATACCCATTTTTTAAGTCTTGGAAAAACTGACTTGAAGATGTTCTTCTAAGTATACTGTTTCTGGGCAAAGGTCATACTGATGTTAATGACAGAACAGAGGAAGCTCATATAAAAGTGGCTCCAGGTTTTAATTCATAATATTTCCAAGTGGACTTTGATGTCCCTCCACCCACCCACACTTTTATTTGCTGTGGATTTGCACAAAGGTGAGTTGTTTTGCTTTCTGACCTCATAGAAGAGTTGAGGCTGAGGGGACAATATGTCCAGCAATTCCACAATAGTTGAACAGTGTGACCTACCCTGGACTTTGTTAGGCTATTCACTGTGACTAAACCATGTTGGCTGATAATGAGTACCATAGCTGAATTTAAGGGAAGGACTGTAGCTCAGTGTTAGAGCACGTGCTTTGCATGCAGGGATCCCAGGTTCAATTCTCTGGCATCTTCAGTTAGGGCTAAGAAAGAGTCCTGTCTCAAGCCCTTGAGAGGTGCTGCCAGTCAGTGTTGGCAATATGAGGCTTCATGGACCAATGATCTGTCATGGCATAAGGCAGCTTCCTATGAATAAAGAGGGAGCGTAGAGAAGAGAGATGCTTGTGTGACAGAAAACATGATAAGAGGGAGAGTAAAAAGAGTGTTTTTGGGGGCAACAAAACAGGGAAGCAGCAAAAGGAGAATGATGGTTACTGGCAGAAGAAACTACTGGTGGCAAAAGTCACTCACGAGGAGATAAACAGATGTCAGGGAGATGGGGAAACAGAGAAGTTAAATAGCTACCAAAATCACGAGTGGGTGAGAGAAGGGAGGGATGGCAAACAAGATTCAAGCCTTTTGATAATAGCTTACTACATAAATGAGTAGGAGTGGTAATATCCCATGCCATAAAACGCTTTAGAAACTCTCCAGGGTAGAGAAGCCCACAAGGCAACTGGTTTTAAAAATACAGCTGTCTGTATCACAGGCCACAAGGGGATATTTATGTGAAGGCCTGTTGTTAAAGCCTTGGCAGCACTTCACTAGGTGGGGCAGCTCCATTTTGTATGATAAATATGGCTCTTTGTTTTGAGAAGCAGGAAGTAATGGAATGAGAGAGGAAAAAAGTGCTACCATATCACATAGCATTCAGCATGTGGTAGAAAGAGTACTTTAACCCTGGGTGATTTGACCTTTTGTCTTCTTGTGAGATACCAGAGATGACCATGACAAAATTGGGTCTACCATAATGGCTGGTATTATGATCAGAGTTGATCACCAAACTAATGGCCAGGAAGGAAAGTTTCAGAAGGCCTGCCGTTCCCCACTTTAATGTGTGAAGCAGCTTGTTCGTTCAAGCCCTTATAAAATTTACATCACCTTTGGGTATTTCTTCTGTGGTGTGCCTTTGTCTCTCTTCATTTCATGCTTTAGCTTAGATGATATTTTATTAGAAGCGTTAAACAGGAATCTCACATGGAGCTGGATCCACATTTACGGTGGATCAGCTGCAATGTTAGAAGTTGACTTACCTGCCTGCTCCTTCCCCTGGCAACCCCTCCAATACTCTGGAAATGCTATGCAGAGTCAGGAGACCCTGCTGAATGGGGTGAGCTGTCGTGTGATGGGAGGGGGACTCCCGAAAAAATCATGGGGGGGGGGACCTTTTGCAAGCAGAACTCTTCCTCTTGCAGAAGGTCACTGCCTTCCATGAAAGGCAGATCCTAGATCTAACCCATAGAGAATCTTGTCCCCAGGACATAGGGTTGTACTGAATGACTGTGGCATACAGTCCGGGCATCATCCACAAGGAATTTGTGCAGGATTTGATAGGAAGAAATAACTGGCCCTTCAAATGAGAACAATGGCATCTATGTACAAGATCTGCACAGTGGTTTGTGCCCTTCAACACTATGATATTATAGCATTCTTCTAGCTGTATTCACTTTAAATATTTGAATAAAAATTTTAATGCAACTTTTTTGGTCTTGTGGGTGTTTGTATGTTGCTTCCATTAGTTTTTCTGTCGCTCCTTGAAGAAAGCTTCACATTGTTGACAAATTAAACCGCATTCTCTGCATGTAATAAATGGGTTTATATTTAGCAGGCATCAAAACTATACTGGGTGAAGAATTTACATCTCAGACCTCTGGAGGGGTCTATACTACGCTAACAAACTATCATGTGCAAGTTTATGCAAAATAATGTGTAATTTAAATAACTTCATAGGCTATTTTGTCACTATCTCTGATACCCATCATTTCATAGAATCATGGAATAGTAGAGTTGGAAGGGGCCTAAAGGCCATCGAGTCCAACCCCCTGCTCAATGTAGGAATCCACCCTAAAGCATACCTGACATCTAATTAGGTACCTATCTGTAAAACAGATTTAGAACATTCTTAGCAGGTTGGTATATAATAATCTAAAATCCCAAAGCAATGCTCAATATGCAGACTATTTTATGTTGAGTGCAAAATTCAGAATTCTGCAAAACTGAGGTTTAATTTAACAACAACAACCCACGTTTCTAGCCCTTATGGCTCTGAGGAAAGTTTTGAAAGTTCCTTGCTGTACCTCACTGTTAGCAGAATATATTCTGCAAAAGCAGAATATATTATGCAAAATAGACATTTGGGTTACTGTGGTCCATAAATATACACAGCTGTATTAACACTGGCTAAAAAGAACTCTCTCAGGAGCTTTTACTGCAATGCTCCCCTAACCGAAGAGAGTTGATGTAGATGGTTCCTTCTTTGCTCCAAAAAAGCATATAAAAAGGGAAGAGAGCGTTCTTTCCCTCCTACATATTCATACCTCAGCTAGAGATGCCGGCACTGATTCCTTTGCAGCCAGGGCACGTAGGGACCATCCTCAGGGAACAAACTGTGATGTATTTAATGAATCCGGGAAAGTAAGACATTTTAAAAGCTGCAGGGCAATATACACTTGCTGCTCAGTCTGCCAAATTTGCACCAATTAGGACAACCTGCAGCTGTCTAGCTCCTCCTTCATTAAGAGACACTTGCATTGGATATAGGACTAAACATTTACTTTTTCTAACACATTGAAAATTCTTTGGTAATGCCAGCCACTTTGTAAGCAAAAGTTGAAATAGTGGTATTAGTTTGCTGAAAAAGTGGATCCAGTATAAATAGAGTGTTTTAATATAGCATCTTTGGGATATAGCATTGATAGATGGGTTGGAATTCAAGTGAAAATGGCATTATTAAGGCTGCAATCCTACATACACTTACCTGGGAGAAAGTCCCATTGAAAACAGTGGGGTTGAGTTCTGTGTAGCCATGTACAGAATTTGGATGCTGGAAGCGTTCAAGTAAATATGCAGAAGCTTGCCCTATAGGTGTTGTTAAATACATATATAATGTACTTCTTGTCTTGAATTTGATATCATTGTAATAACCTGAGATGTGTCTGCACCTGCTCGTTTCCACATGTGAGAGCCAAAGCACATTGAAGCACATCTGGGCTGTGCAACTTGCATAGTGTCCTGCTGTCAACCTTTACACATCATATGATATCATAAACTATTGGGGCAAGCTTGGACGCTATATTGGATGTCATGTGTAGTGTTGGAACACAGTTACACTAATTGGTACAAGCTTCCCCATTTCTTCCTGCACTAAGCAGAAACAAGTAATATGTTATTGGCAGAATAGGTTTACAGTCATGCCTCATTGTATGAGGTACATCTTTTCATAGCCACTGTTTGGAAGGGGAAGTTCCTCACTTCTTCCCTCTGTGCCAGTACCAAAGCACCATAATTAATCATGATACGGTACTGTTTAGAACTTTAATTCATTTAGTCATCAGTATTAATAGCGATGTCATTATTTATAACAAAAGTTCTGAAATACCTGGATTGGTCTGACCGAGATCAATTTTAGCCCTCTTGCCAGAAACACTTTCCATGGCCAACTAATCAGAACTCCAGAGATATTTTGTGCTTTCTATAAATGTGTGGGCGCAATTACTCAGAGAAGGCAGAATCCTGCTTGCTATTTATAACCTTCGTTTTACCTTTCATCTCTCCTCTTCTCTCACATGCACACTAGTGCTACTCGCATCTCTTCCATAATAATGGCTGATTCCTGGCCTCCTTTTTTTAATCTACTGGGTGAGTGAGAGGTCAGAATTTAAGTTTGCTGTTGTATGTGGGAATGCTTTCCTCTTGTGACACATACTTGAAACAACATAACAAGAGGCAGAATTAGTGCTTTAGAAATGCGCCAAGTTCTAGTGAGCTGCTGCTGTGCGTAAAGGAACATAAAGAGAAACCGCTTATGGCAAAGAGAGCCAAACGCTGGCCATATCCAAGAATCCCATGTAAGGCAATGACTGAGACTGCTGTTACTAGATATTCAGGGATGGAGGACCAATTCTGCATGCTTTCTCAGTTAGTACTAATCCCTCCGTATGCTACAAGGGGGCTCAGATGTATTGTAATAGTGAATATTGTGTCAGATGGAAATATGACTGCAAAATTTGGCTTAGGGCAGTGGTGAATATTTGTTTTTGTGGTTGTGCAGAACTACCATCTGCCTTCTATCTATTTTTCAAGAGCCACTTCCTATTCCAGCTGTTCCCTGTTCCTCCGCTCTTGTGCTACATTATTCTGGCTAGCAGGCTGATTTTACATTGCTCTTATATTTCTTTAATCATCTGACTGAGCTTTTTCAAGTTCAGTTTTGAGCAATGGATAATTGAAATTTAACATACACTTAAAAAGAGAATTGGCGTTCCTTTCTCTAAAGAAACTCTACAAACCCAAGATGCTGATGCTTGGAGTTGGTCTAGACCACACAGTTTGACTGATATTGTTCAAGGTTGGCTCCTCGAATATCTTGGCTGGCCAGGAATGGAAGCAGCTTCCACAGGTTTCAGTAGATCTTGGTACACCGCAGGAGTGTCGCACAGTTTCAGGGCCAAGAAAGTGAAAGCAATTACATTAAAGTGTTTTGGAACAGTCCAGAAAGTACGCTGCAGCTTTTTTTTCAGCTGCAATAGTGCAGTATTCCATCTCTAGTCTGGTGTGGGTGGAAAATAAATTCTGCTGCAGGAGAATTGTCTTGTTGCAAGGTGCGTTGCCTTGTCAAGGCTGAGCATAATTTCTCTGGAAGCTTTTCCCATGAGTCCCACTCCTCTTACAAGGCCTTGTGTGATATGAAAAATTGGATGACTGACTGGCATCCTTTACTTGTGTGTTTTTTTTTACTTTCCTTTTAAGCTCCCCACATTCCTGAATATCTGATCACGTGTTTATCCTACCCTTCCTCCAGGGAACTCAGAGGGGCATAAATGGTTTCCCCCAACCTATTGTATCTTCATAACAACCCTGTGAGGTAGGTTAGGCTGAGAGATAATAATAGGCCTAAAAAATTCTACAGCTGAATGGAGAACTGAACCTGACACTACACCTTTGTCAGGTGCCAATCTGGTGTTTCGAGTCATTTACCTTTATTATGCAAATTACAAACAAACAGGCATAATACAGTAGATTTAAGGTGGCTCCTGGGATAAAACACCATGAATTACATTTGCAACTAAACTGCTGCTGTACACAACCCATTCTCAAACTGAGTTGGCTACCAAGTCCTTAAGGTAGGTTTTTCCACGGGGGTCTCTTCCTTCACTTCAAGTCCCTTCGAGCGCCTCATGATCCTGTGTTGCTCCTTCCTTTTCACCTGACATCTAACTCCTGGGTCTCTTATTCCCATTCCTTCCTTTTCTTCATTAGTAGCCTGTGGTCTCACGGGGTCAGAGGTCCCGGCCTGATTGTCATCCATATGATTGGACAGCAGCTGGGCTTCATCCTCTCTGTCACTCTAATTCTCACTGTCTCCACTCCTGCAACCTTGCTGCTGCAATAAAGCCTCCCCCTCCCCATCTGACTCACAATCAGTTCCCGTGTCTTCTTGGGGTGTGTCTACAGAGGTGCTGGGCCCAATCCCTATAACCTTTGTATTTAAATACAGACATTACAGTATGGCATGTAATATGATATAAGAATGCATGGCAGATGAATGCCTTTTTAGATGCTAGAATTGTGCACTGGGTGGTGAAATGTAAAAGACAGTCCTGTTGAAATTCCCTCTTCCACATAACTATTAAATTCCCTCTTCCACATAACTGTTCGCCTTTGCATCTGGCTACCATAACTGTACCTGTGCTCAAACACTGCAGTCCAGAAATTCTGAGGACATCCTTTAAAAAGCCCCAAAGAAAACATAATTAAATTAATGTGTAAATGTTTGCAAAAGTGTACAGGCATGGATAAGGAGAGTTATATTACTAATGATATTGCAGATAAGCGCAAAAACCCAGCAACAGAAGCATAAGCTCTGGGAAAGTGGTGGAATATAGACAACAAATAGGTAATAAGTGTACATTTATTGCGTTGTACCCAATATTAGTCCTACTTAGAGTAGACCCATAGACATTTATTGTGTTGTATCCAGTGTTAGTCCTACTTAGAGTAGACCCATAGATATGAATAGGATTTAAGTTAGATTAACATTGAATAGAACCCATTGTGCCAAAAACATGTGCAAAAGCCCCAAGAGTTATGCAATGTGCTATCTAAATTTAAATCCAGAGAAAAGAAGGGGACTTGCAGAGTAGCAGGCAAGACTGAGGATAAATAGACAGAACAAATGCTCTCCACTAGCTAGTGTAAATATCTTTTGACTGCCCAGTCTGGACTTGCCTTCCTAAGAAGCCAGTGGAATAGACCATTATTGCAATTCCCCTGCAATCTTGAAGGCATCTCCTAATATCTGAGTTAGGGATCTTGATTTGAGAACCAGTTCTACTCACATTGAATTCATAAGGTTTTATTCCCCTTAAAAGAAATACCAGGCAGTTTTGAACCATATCCATAGATCTGAAACAAACATAATTTCTGTTGTATGATTTATAGAAGGCAGTGTGTGTATTTTTTTCCCCATGACATAGGTGATGGCATGTCCTTTTTTCCTGGTTCTTAGACTTGTTCGTTTTCTTCACATCCATTTCCTCATATCTTTATTTGTAGTGATGGAGGGCTGAAATTGATGGCCTCTGTACCCTAGTGGAAGGAAGATACTGCCTTTTCAGCGGTCTGCTTAGTGCTAGCTGTCAAAAGATTAATTTATCCTGGAGAGTTTTCTTTGAGAAAGTAGCTATTTATGTTATAAAGTGGAAACCTTGGTCAGCTCTGGGGGTCATGTTGAATACCTATTGTGAATGGGGTGTGTTCCTTGTCTGCAAACACACAGGTAGAGAGAGGACTGGGTTTTTTTTATTTTTAAAGAGGTTTTTCACTCTGTTTTCCTATTGATCTGCACTAGATGTGACAGGACAAACAGCAGCTTGCACTGTTTGTAGTATCCTATTTCTGCCAGGACCCCCTTCACTTGAGACCCACAGAAGGTAGTGCTGTGCGATATTAGACACTGATTGAGAATGAATGAGATACTTGAAAGCACTTACACAGTTAAAAGATGCTGTGGAGATAATCCTTTACCAAGACACGGGGATTAAGGCTTGCCTTAGGAAATGGTTCTGTATTTTGGATCTAACTAATGAAGCTAACATATTTAAAAAATGGAACTGGCTTTGCTTCCTCGGGATGCATCTGGAGACACCATTTTGTGCTGTAGAAATGACATCCCTAATCCAATTTGATAGTTACTTGACTTCATTTAATTGTTTCATTTTATTTCTGATAAAATATGCAACTGAACTGATGTGAGATCACACCTGTTATTCTGAAAAGTTATATGTGCCTATCTCTTACTCTGAATTACTTGAAAGTAATTTTAAAAATCTGTATTAGGACATAAAATGGGCTGCTGTTGTATATGAAAATTCTTGTGTGTGTGATATTGTTCCAGGGAGCAGATCTAAGATAACCTTGGTTCTTTTTTTATTACAGCTTCGTAAAGACTCAGTGTGGGATTTTTCATGAATATGGAAAAACAATTATTTGCTAAAAGTTTCCAATTTCCATGTATTGAGTACAGTTTATGGTTATTCCTTCCAGTGTTCGTGATAGCCATCTCAACAAGTACGATTGCTATGCATGGATAGAAACTCTGATGGGTTTTTGAAACTGTTCAAATAAGGATATTTTGAGAGGGCATAGCTGGTAGGAAATATTAAACTGCATACATGAGAATTTACATAAGGGGAAGTTTTAAGATATGTTGCACCATATGTCTTGCTTCTGTCTCAGATGGCATAATCATACCCCGGAAGCAACATTTTTTTGAACAAAATGAAAATGTGGATAAGGCAAATTGTAGGAATGGTAAGGTACTTGTAAAAAGCCAAGTGTACTCCTAAAAATACTAATGCAAGTAAAGTTGGCACTTGTGTGAAGTTGTTTTGAATTGTATATATAGATGCAGACAGTAAGTGTGTAGACAGTAAATTGCTGTAAATGCCTCCTTGAGAGAGGGAGTGGTGTTGGCCTCTTTAAAAGAGGCGGCAATTAGACCACTCCTGAAGAAGCCTAATCTGGACCCGGAGGATGTTAACAACTACAGGCCGGTGGCTAATATCCCCTTCCTGGGCAAGGTGCTTGAGCGGGTGGTTGCAGGACAACTCCAGGCACTCTTGAATGAAACGGATTATCTAGATCCATTTCAATCAAGTTTCAGGCCTGGTTTTGGAACAGAAACTGCCTTGGTCGCCCTATGGGATGACTTCGGCCAGGAGAGAGACATTGGGAGTGCGACCCTGTTGGTTCTCCTGGACCTCTCAGCGGCCTTCGATACCATTGACCATGGTATCCTTTTGGATAGGTTGTCTGAGCTGGGAGTTGGAGGTACTGCGTTGCAGTGGTTCCACTCCTACTTGGATGGCGGATTCCAGAAGGTGGTGCTGGGGGATTATTGCTCTGTGCCGTGGCTCCTAAGCCATGGGGTTCCGCAGGGCTCTATCTTATCCCCTATGCTGTTTAACATATACATGTAGCCGCTGGGGGAGGTTATCCGGAGATGTGGACTGAGGTGTCATCAATATGCGGATGATACCCAGCTCTACCTTTCCTTTTGATCAAACCCAGGTGAGGCAGTGGCTGTTCTGGACACGGTAATGGACTGGATGAGGGCTAATAAACTGAGACTCAATCCAGACAAGACGGAGGTACTGTTAGCGGGTGGTTCATCTGTCCGGCGAGGTGATGTTTGCTCTGTCCTGGACGGGATTGCACTCTCCCTAAAGGATCGGGTCTGTAGTTTGGGGGTGCTTTTGGATCCAGAACTGTCACTTTAGGCACAGGTGAACTCAGTGGCAAAGAGCACCTTTTATCAGCGTAGGTTGATATACCAACTACGCCGTTATCTGGACAGAGATAGCCTAGCTACAGTTATCCATGCTCTGATAACCTCTCGTTTGGATTACTGCAATGCGTTATACGTGGGGCTGCCTTTGAAAACGGTCCGGAAGTTTCAGCTGGTACGAAACAGGGCAGCCCGTTTACTAACAGGGACTGGCCGGCGAGATCACATTATGCCATTCCTTTTACAAATTCATTGGCTGCCAGTCCAGGTCCGGGCCCGATTCATAGTGCTGGTATTGAAGGAACGCCTCCTCCCATATGTACCTGCCGGAACTTAAGATCATCTACAGGGGCCCTTCTCTGTGAGCCCCTGCCAAAGGAAGTAAGGCAGGTGGCTACTAGAAGGAGGGCTTTCTCCGCTGTGGCACCCCGGTTGTGGAATGAGCTCCCCAGAGAGGTCCGCCTGGCGCCTACACTGCACTGCTTTCGTCGCCAGCTTTCGTCGCCGTATTTTAATCTTATATCAATTTTGCTGCGTGGTTTTATCCTAGTTGTGCTTTTTATACTGTATTTTGTAATTGTGCTTTTAACATGTTGGTTGTTTTATTATGGTTTTAATTTTTGTGAACCGCCCAGAGAGCTTCGGCTATTGGGTGGTATAAAAATGTAATAAATAAATAAACTGATGAAGAAACAATGTCTGGCTTCTCCATCAGAACTGAGACCCCAGCATCATCAGTGCTAGCTTTTAACCCCAGTATTGATTGACTCTTCCCCAATATATTAAAGAGATATTTTTGTTGTCCTGGAAAAATGCGAAGGCTACGGATATTGATAAAGAACAGAAATCATATGATATGACCCTGTGGTCCTTTAAGGCTTACTATGGCGGTAAAGACCAATGGAATCCTCATTGATTTCAGCTGGAAGAAGGCAAGGAAGCAGAACTGGATGCCTCTTTTTCATCCTTGCCAGGTGAGATGCCTTTGTGGCTATGGTGGCACAAGCCACTGCTTGAAACATCAGAGCAGCAGTAGGTACAGTAAGAACTGTCAACTTGTCAAGGGCCTAATATCTGAGCCTCCTCAATCAAAAGTTAAAAGGGGAAGAAAAGGTAATCTATCTGGCAGACCTCATGCTTGTCCCAGATCTAGAAACAAGGTAAACCTAGAGGAAATGGAGGGAGCAAGGTCACATGATTCACAATGTTCTTTAGCATTCCCAAGGTTGGTATCCCAAGGAAGATAATGTGCAACTCCATATAAGTTAGTAGTACCTACTGTCAATGTTAGCTGTGCATCCTGCCCATATTAGATTACTAGTTTAGATTACTGTAATGTGTTTTAGATGGGTCTTCCTTTGAAGATAGTCTATAAGCTTCATCTGATTCAGAATCTGGCTGCCTGGTTGTTTGTTTGTCATTCCTTCAGGTATTTATTTAATTATTTATTACATTTATATACCACCCCATAGCCGAAGCTCTCTGGGCGGTTTACAAAGGTGTTGACAGGTGAGAGTCCTATTATGTGTATTTCATTGGCTTCTGGTTTGTTTTAGAGCATTCACAGAGACATAAATTGTCTCTTAGAGATTAGTGCTTTCTGTCTTATGATTCTCCTTCCTCCTTCCCCTGAAAAAAAATTAGCCAGTGCCTTGCTCTATCTCTTTTGGATTCTAGATTTCATCAAATAGCAACAGTTTTTCCGCTTTGGTTTTCCCAGGGCTCTAGCATGGCTTTTCCCAGAAGGTCCACCAAATGATCAGTTTCTAATGTAATTGCTTTGTTGCATTAGGACACAACTTGGTAGAGATTTGGACTCTGGTCATATCAATTCTCAGAAATGTTTCAGGCAGAAAGGAAGGCTAAAAAATATTCTTAGAAAAGATTGACTTCTGAAAGGACATCTCAAATCGCCTTTTCATCATGAAATAAAAAACAAAACAGCCAGACCTGCAATTTCCTATCCTTGAGAAGGTAAAGATATATTCAGTAGAACTCTAGCTTAAGTTTGAGAAACAAGTAGTATTATTTCTTTCATTATACTGTTCTCTTAAGATGACATAGATTTATCTCAGAGGGCATGCTCTCCACAACAGGATGTCCTTTCAAGAAGAAATATTTTGCCTGTACTTGCAAAATCATTGTTGTAAGGTCTTTTGAGTTTCTTGCAAAAGCATTAATCATTACCTTAGGGAAAAGAAAATTATCTGTGGAGAAATCATACCCTGATTCTAGATAAACTTTTGACATAACAGTGTGACTGCTGCTCAATAGTTCAGAGGGGAATTTTCTGGGCACAAGACTACCTATTTGCATGCTAGTTTTTAGTGCACAGTTTCATGCTCTTCCATAGGTAGATTAAATTACTCTTTCAAAAATGGATGTTTTTCAGTCAGCAGTCAACACTTTCAAGCGCCCTTTGAGTATACATCTTTTCCACTTGGGGAAAAATTGTATTCAAAAGTACTCTAGAAGGGCCATAGCTCAGTGCTTTGCATGCAGATGGACATCTTAAATCACTTTTTTTATGGAGGCAAAGAGTTCAATTTCTTTTTCATCTCATATAGCAGAGCTGTGCCTGAGATCTTGGTAAACTGCCCCAATCCGAACAGGCAGTGTTGAGTAGGACTCTAATAGTGATTCACTATAGGTCCCTCTAGCAGCTAAAGTAGGGGGGCTGCATGTGGCTTCTGCCGCCCCCAAAGCTGTAAAAAAAAAAAAAAAGTTTGCAAGTTAATGTTGATCGTTTTAGTGCTCTATAGCCACTATTGAGCATCAAAGAAGTCAAAATTAGCTTGCAAACAAACTAATTTTGATCCTTTTGGTGCTACAGATCCCATTTAAAAAAAATTCTGGCAGGAGCGTGCAGCCCATGGGGGGAATCCAGTGTGTGTGTGTGTGTGTGTGAGAGAGAGAGAGAGAGAGAGAGAGAGTAGCCCTGGGACCTCTGCTTTAGAGATACCAGTAGGAAATCAGAATTAGGCAGCTTCGCATGTTCATATATGTCAACGTGCTTAATTTGATTGCATTGTGCCCAGTGAGTGTGTAGTTGTCATATTTGGATCAAATCTTTTGAGTTTGGAACTGATAAGATTTAATTAATACTATTAGGTATGGCCAAAAGATGAGGAATATTTGTCTGTTCCTTCCTTATTTGAATACATGGAAAAGCCAAAGAACTGAAGCCATTTCTAGTGAACTGCTTGGTGTATCCCACAGAGTCTTGAATAATTTGTGATTTTGAAAAAACACCCTAAAAGATTCATAGTAAAGTTTCTTTCTGATAAGTCTTCCCGCTCAGTGTATTTCATTAATTATTAGCATTGTAAGGAAAACTCCTCAGAGTATTTACTGTTTTTACCAGAGTAAGAAAACAGTTCTCTGCCCTTTCCAGAACTTAATTGCTTCTCAAAGTCCCAATGCAAGCCAAGCACTGGGCAGACCATGTGCTGATAAAAACAACTCACTTGTCAGAAAATGGCTGACACAGATGGCGGCATGAGCTAATTTTAAGTACTGTTGATGTCATTGTTGTTGTTACTGTGTTTTTTTTTTTATAAAAAACCCCTACATCTAGTCCTCGCTCACCATCTCCTTCGCTTCTTTTATCCTGGCTTTTACATTATTGCAGAAGCAGTGGAGGGGCTAGGCTATGGGGTCAGTATTTTTTATGGCTGAAAGGACAGTAGAATCTCCCCTTTGTGTGTTCTTATTGGAGAGGATGCTGCATTCCTCCCCAATGTATTCATCAGTTTCACTTATTCCCAATCACCTGACAGGTCTCTCTCCTCCTCTTGAATTACTTGCAGTTGGTATATGATTTCCTTGCTATTCTGCCAGTGTGCTATGATGTAGTGGATGACATAGAGTGGCGTTTTCATGGGCCCTACTTCCACATTGTTAGCTGATGGTTCCGATGTCAAGGCACAAGCTTGCAAGGCATGACTCCGTCAGTTCCACTGGCTGGCTAAATTGATGTTGTGAGACCTTTAGCTTTCTGATAAAATGTCATGGGAGAGGGCACTGGAAGGTCATTGGCCTAGTAACTCTAGTATATGCATATTTCTGCTTTTGTGAGTTCACTGGTCAGAACTCAGCCTTGTTGGTCTGGTGTCAAGGTTCAGGACTCTTTGGGGTCACTAGCTTAGTAGCTTTAGCCTGCAAGAATGAGGTCAAGAAAGAGGCCTCAAAGGGGTCACTTTCTCATCGCCTCTGGCTTGCTGCAGGAGAAACTGGCCACCAAGCATTGAGAGCTGACACCAACAAATGGTGAATATTTGAAAATGTGTGCAAATGTAAAATTAACCATGCGCATTGAGGCTGTACTTGATTTCCAAAAGAACATTGTTGGAGAAGGGATGTCAGTCCAGTAAAAAGCTGGTCAAATGGCAATCCAGAGAATTTCCTGAGTATATGTTGATTAGGCCTTTGAGGATTTACTCATGCATCTCTGGTTTGCTATTTAGTTTACTATATTGTACCAGTTCTACATTTGTAGCTAAGAGTGAACAAATTGTGAAAATAAATTCAGTAATTTGTTTCTCATTTTGTTTCTATAGTTAACTGTAAGGAGGACCCTTTCCCCCATGTCTTTAAAGTGTATTTGAAAGGTTGTGTTTATGGGGGAGAAAAGTGTGCAACACTTGTATAGATTGATACGTGTGATGGTTAATATGTGCCTTACCTACAATTTCCTACAAGGAAGTGATTTCCACGTAGGCATTTTGTCAGCTTGATTTAGCCATTAGAGAAGAGAGAAGGCAGTGGTATTTATTTTAGAATAATTGAATCCAGAATAAAAGACTATGGATGTTTCCAGATGGACGACTCTGGGCACTACCTATCAAAAGACACTGTGCAGCTATTCTGTTTTTTCGTCCTGAATAGATTATTGCATGGAAAGAAAAAAGATGGTAGAAGCTGTGGGGAAACACAGGAGGGTTACAAATGGATGACAACGTCATCCAGACCCCGATAAAATGTGAATGTTGGACTCATGGCAATTCCACAATAAATCCTCTTCTGAAAGCAGCCTTTGTTGTTTTAGTAATTCCCTTTCTGAATGTACTGTCAAAAGAAAAATTCCAAACAAAAATGTCCCAAATCAGTACAATTATCAGTGACCAGGTTTGCCTGACACAAAGGTGGCTAACAAACCATGGTTCTAGCAAAGGTTCTCTCACCAGTTACCCCTGTTCACATATTGAAGTTCAGTGGGAATTGTTGGTTTTGCAGCCTACTTTTAATTGCTCATTCATTGTTTTGTCTCATTTAGATTGTAAAAGAGAAAGAGACGTGCTCCCCCACCCCCACTTTACACATTACAGCAGAAGCATCTAGAGAGGAAATGCAGCTAATCACTGCTTCTCGTAATGCTCAAAGTGGTGCTTGTTCACCTGGGCCATCTCAGTCCAAAGTGTTTTTGTATGAAAGAAAAAGTCACCAGCTAAGCCTTTTGATTTGCGTTACCTCTGACATGTGAGATTCGAAATGAATAGATTGCCTTTTCAGCTTGTACTTCAAGGGCAGGTATTCCTAGAACCATCCCTTCTCCCATAAACTGAGGTGACCATAAGTGAATTCAATCAGGGTCATTAAACACTGTTACTTTCCTATTAGGCCTGGAATATTGTATACAGCTCTGGGCACCACAGCTCAGAAAGAATATTGTAGAGCTGGAAAAGCTACAGAAAAGGGCAACCAAAATGATCAAGGGGGCGTACTTCCTCTACGAGGAAAGGCAGGGAGTTTGCTGTTGCGTTCATATCCTGTTTGTGGGCTTTGCATCTTGTTGGCTACCTTGGAAACAGAATGCTGGACTAGGTAGGCCTTTGGTCTTAAGTTCTTTGTGTATGGGAAATGTAGGCACCTGTATTTTTTCCTCTGTGGAGCAAATAGCAGTTGAGCTGGGGACAATTTGGCCACATAGAATACAAAGTTATTATCAACATAAATAAATAAAATAAAACACAAATAAAACACAACTTGATAATCCAACATCTAGCCCTATAATTCAGATTATGGAATACCTCAGTCCTATTCTCCGCACACGTGTAGCTCCTTTGGGTGGTAGCCGCTAATGTTAAACAGTTTAAGTGTGTGGTGTAAACAGTCCCCAATAGTAATAACATTTCAGAAACAAAGCTACTGAGCAGGGGCTTGGACTTGATGGCTTTATAGGCCCCTTCCAACTCTACTATTCTATAATTCTATGATATGGGAAACTGAGTAAAATGCAGGTGAATAGCCCATGCTATTCAGGCCAGGGAGCCAACTCCACCCCTCTGGGGTTCCCCAAATGATTCCACCCCTTCCTCTGGCCCCATCCACAAGATGTTTGGTCGTTTCTTCGCTTTTGTGAATCTATTCTGGATTGTTGGAATGCTGCTCCTAAGGCTTAGTTACTTGCATTAAGAGTTTTAAGGTACAATATGCTGGGTTTTAATTTTTTCCCTTTGGCTCCACCCACTGCTGGAATGTGCCCCCCCCCCCTCGAGAGCTTCTTCAAAATTGAATTGAAAAGGGTTCCCCACCCGTGCTTTATACTAAAGGGTTCTCATCTTAGAGATAGGTGCCATGGCACAAACTGGATTATTTGACAACTGCATAGGCCAGTGGGATTATCAAACCAACAAATGGGGCTGCTTTGCTTGCTTCACATGGAATACTAGATAGCTAAATCAGATACGCTGCCTACCCTGTGTGCCCTCAGCTAAGCATATTTTTAGGCTTTGCATGTTAGTCTTGTCTTGTCTCACCTTCTCTACTTGTAGCTTTCATAATTTCCCGATCATTAGATTGTTCAGAGATTAATGGGGAAGCCACCAGCAAACTGTACTTGACGACAACCACTATGACACATAGAAATATGAGACTCCATCACACTTCCTTTTTACAACAATAAATCTTGAGAAAATGTATTGATTTTCTTCCTTCCATGGTTTTGCACTCTGGATGAACCTAGTTCTGACAAAACAATAGTAGATAATTTTTCTTTACTAGCCAGCTGGCCTTTAAATGAGCATTCTCAATGGCACCCACTTGCAAGCTCAAATCCAAGTAAACAAGAAATATGATTTGCAGGCTAACCAGGGAATCAATATTGGTTCTTAATGTTTTCTAATGCTTATCAGCATATTCTGAATCATTGACCTTGCATAGAACTGCTTGATTTTAATTGCACATTAGGGGATAAATGTTTAATGCCTTATAGCGCATGGTTTTCTCTCTCTCCTCTTTGCATTGACAAAGCAACAACAAACTATTTAAACAGGATTATATGCATTACTTTGGAAAATTATTTCTCTAATTAGATCCTAGCTACAATCTGTCATTTTTTAGCTGCAAGGACTGCCAGAAGCTGAGGGGGGAAATCTGTTTTGGCTATCTCACGTTTCCCTGACTTTACCATCTAGCTCGTGTAAATATCCCCCAGTCATTTGAACTTTTATCTTGAAATGTTTTGAAGGCTGCCCTAAATAAAGTTGGTTTATATGCAAACAAGTTTATGAATTGTAAAACAATTGTTAAGCTTTTCCCTTAAACTTTATTCCAGGAAAATTGTCCCATCAGAGTTGGGACTGCATTAACCATTTTTCTAAGTATGCTCCTATCCCATTGCCTTGGCATGACTTACTTTGCCTTTGGGAAGGGAAAATGAGGCAGTGGCTGCATCCGGATGTCACTTTAGGCCATGCTGGGTTAATAAGCTACTCACAGTAGCTTATTTGGAAACAAGCTAGTGTTATGCATGACATGATCAGACAAATAAGCTGCTGTGTGCAGTTTATTAAGCTATTGCGTGTAATCTGAGTCATCCCTCTGCCCTTGTCCTATTGCAGTGGTGCTGTTTCACCCATTGACATTGCAGCAGCCTGTTTTAATCTTCCACAATATCCCAATGAGAGGAGACAGTGAATTCAGCACTTCCAGCATCACCCTGATGAGGGGCTGGCGGCTCTAAAGCCTTGGAAGTATGCAGGATTAGGATCAAACTTCATACACACCCAATGCACCATTAAAACCCCATGCAATTACACACCAAGGAATGAAAACCCTGGGTGCATAAAAAGGGCGGTGGTACAAATAAACCCTTTGCAGGATCGGGACCAAATTTCATGCACAGCCTCCCCTAGCAGGGATGCACACGAAGCCCATTGAAAATCCTGTGCATGGACATAACCACATGGGCAAAAGCACCTTTTCACCAAAAAAGGAGTGGCAGCTATAACTCCATGGAAGTTTGCAGGAGTGGGACGAAACTGCCTTCTTTTCTTGTTAGTTACCTGATTGTCTCTAGTCTATAATGGTTCCCCACCAGCTCACCATCCTAATTAATCAGTTCTCCATCTTGCAGCTACCCAGGTCACGTAAGGAGGAAAGGGCTTGTCTGTTCTTCCCATTGGTATAATTTAATCATACGGCCACCATCTTTGTGCTCTTGGGTGCATGGAAAAAGGAGGATTCCCTAGGTCTATTGTGGGTGCAAAGGCAAACTTCCCACAAAGCCTAAATTCCATACAGTGATTTGTGAAAGCAATTTATAAATAAATTGTGTTTATCTTTCTGTGCCCCCCTTTCTTCCAGAGAGTGAAGATTTTGGAGCAATTTTTGTCAAGCCGTACAGTTTCTAAAACAGATGGGAATTGGTTCCATTGAACCTTTCTTCTGGGAAAATGCACTGAATCAGACACTGTGCCTAATATGGCTGATTGTGACCTTTACCTCTACTGGAATGGACCCCAATGCATGACTTTGTTACCATGGTGATGATCTTAACTACAACTCTGGAAAACAAAGGTGCTGATTCTCTATCATGCAGGGCTGAGCTGGTAAGAGTTCATTTCACACACTGACAGCTTAGCTTATGCTATGAAGCATTTATATCTTTCAGATTGCAGGGCTGTCCTCTCATTTGGGGTAAAAAGAAGTAGGACTTGGTTGATTTTTTCAGTGGTGCTGTACTTTTAGCCCTATTTAAACACAATGATCTGTGAGCAAGCAGAACTTACACATGCAGTGTTGCACATGCACAACACCATGTGTAAAAAAAATGTGTGTGTATGTACATACATACAAGATGTGTCTGTCCTGATTTATTCTGAGCATAGAATTGGAATTTTGGTGCCAAATTTGGCTTTCCTTGGCACAGATTTTTTATGAGTAGTTAATGCATGCATGTTTTTGCATAACATAATCATATTTAATGTTTTTGTTCATTGTTTCTCAGAAGAGAACACTAGTGCAGATAATCCCTGAGGAACTTTAGTAAGTGCATACATATCAATAGAAGGTCATCGTTCTATTCACAAAAAGAAATCAATTTCTTTGCTTAGCCTTAAGAAAAACAAATGTGATGACTAATCTACTTCTTCGCTTTTAAATTTTAGTATAGAGCTCAACTTTTGTGAACCGATAATTACAGTTAAAATTCATACAATTTCAAAATGTTCTCACTTCCTCAGATTTTTCTTTTCCTTAGACCTAAGCTTTATTTTTTGAATAATTGTTCAATGTTTGAAGAGAAATATAGGCTGCCCAAGCACTCTTTCCTCTCTCCCACTTAATTAAATTGTATAAATACCAGTATACGAAGGCAAATTATAAACACAATAACATAAGGAAGCCTTCTATGTACTGTATTTTCTGGCGTATAAGACTACTTTTTAACCCAGGAAAATCTTCTCAAAAGTTGGAGGTCGTCTTATACGCCCAGTATAAGATGACTTTTTAACCCAGGAAGATCTTCTCAAAAGTTGGGGGTCGTCTTATACGCCCAGTCGTCTTATACGCCGGAAAATACGGTAGTTCTGGAAACTCTTTCAAGGGTGACCCATTCAAAGGAATAGAAGCTACAAAAATAGTATAAAGGAGATAACAGCCTTCTTGTTTTGAAGGTTTGCCATTATCATTTTTCATTTTGCTCGTGTGCTTGGTTCTATGCCCTTTATTAAGCTATGCTATGAGTGTTGCACAGTTTTTGAATGGCATCTTAGAATGAAGTTGTTCTGAATCTCTCCCTGTACCAACTTATCCGTATCTTAAGGTCTTCAGAAGAAGCTCTTCTCCAGGTTCCTTTGCTATGAAAAGCTCATTTTAGAAGGGTGGTCAGAGGGCCTTCTCTGTGGTGACGCCTCATTTCTGGAATGCCCTCCCCAGTGAGGTTTGACTGTCACAGATGGTGTTATCATTTCAGCAAGTTGTTAAAATTTACTCATTTGTCAAAGGATTTTAAAGAGTTATACATGTTTAGTTTCTCTGCTGGTTTTTTATGTTTCTGGCTTGTTTTTGTTGGAATGTTTTAAGGTTTTATTGTATTATAGTGGGGCTTATTTTTATTTTACTGCCCTGATACTTAGGATAAGGGACAGGTTAAAACCATAGTGAATAGCTTTTCTGCTTTTTTTCAGCACACTTCAAAGAAGATGAGTCAAGGACCCACTCTTTTCTCTTGTGGAATTATGGGTGAGCAGGAGAAACTTCTTTTTATTTTTACTGTTCAGTTATAACTGCACATTATGCAGGAGGAAATGTAGGAGGGATCTTTGAACTGATGCTTAATATTTAGTTATAAACAAAAACATTTTTTTCCTTTTTCCTTTTTACAAGCTGAGAAATCTATTTCCTAATTTCTCATTCACTTTTCTTTGTATTCCATATGGCTGACTGTTGATCTGCTTTATGTTATGCAACATGGCACCCAGCTGATATGCTCTCTGTGTGTGTAAATTTCCAAATGGCTGCCCTGCATGTCAAATTTTTGGTGACCTCTACCTGATCTCAAGTATTGTAGAATCTAGTAAATCGTCTCTTCTCACTTCAGTCTAAACCAGATGTACTTAACTGGGGCAACTGACAGGGAACAGATTCCATGAAAAGCATTTTAGTGTCTTGAAAAATCAGCTACATGGCACATCTGGTATATTCAAACTTCACATTTAGTAATGCTGGATAGAAAAGTTCCAGTTGTTCATTGGTATGAAATAAAGCTTGCCTGCCGTTCTTGTATAATTCTCTTCTCACTCAAAGATTTTGTGATCTTGAGTGTTTCAAGATGGCTTTTTTGGGGGGGAGGGGGGGGAACGTCCTAAAAAATTCTTCTGAATATCACTTATTTTCACAGTAATCGGTACAACCATCACAGTCTTTAAAAGAAAATAATAACCATCAGGCAATTGCAGTTTAATTGGTATTCTTGTGCTGCTTTTAACAATTGACATACTTCACTGGCACATCAGCCACCATTTATTTGTATAGCGATATGCTAGTGAACATTATGATGATTAGGGTGTGGCTGGATGCTTTTTAAGGGCTGGTGGTTTTGAAGGACCTAGCTCTGTATTGTATTCCTTAGTTTCTTAGGTTATTGGGTAAGAACCCCCCACCCCAATTAAAGCATAAGGTAAAGTTTGAGCCACAGTATTATATCATAAAAGATGATACTTTACAAAATATCTCTTCACACCATTCACAGGCATTCACAGAATTAATGGAGGGCAATTGTATGTAAGCTTCCTGACAGGGAATTCATCTGAGAGAGGAGGAGACAAAGTATTTGTGTAGAGACAAAGCAGTGTGTGTATCTGCATGCATGAGTGTTGTATATGTATATGTGTGTGTATATAAAATAGATGTGTGTCTGTGCTCAAATGAAAACAGTCTGTTTTCGTTATGTTCCCTATAAAGAATAAATCAAGGAACAAAGACTACTCACCAAGTTGATCAAAGAATAGGATGGGCCCAAGCCTAATAAGCCTGTTTGGCATTAACTTTCTACAAAGTTGTATGCATTTGAGCTACATAAATGCTGGCCTTATTTTGCTAAAGTATCCTGGTTCCAAGGGATCCTAATTGTACCTTGCTGATCAGAGCACCCACTTGTGCAATTGCTTTTTATCATGCCCAGTCAAAAAGAGCAAATCCCATTGGCATTCTTTTTGTTTTGCTTTGTAATTTTAGGCATCTTTCCTGATGCTTTTATTCACTCTAGTTTCCAACTAGCCCAAATTAACCAGCCGGGTCATTGTTGAAACATGCCCAGATAGGTTCACTGCTGACAGCCACAATGAATTTCAAACTGCTATGCTATTTCCAATTAGATAGTTGTGTTCTTGCTTGCAAAAAGGATTGAGACAAGAACATCCTTTTAAGTTTGGTTTTGGATTTGGGCCAGTGGGAAGCCGAGAAATGTAGTGCCACATGGGACATCTTTGGACCGGAGAGAGAGCTTGGCTTCCTTTCTTGTCTCCTCAGTCAGGAGAGGCATGGTATCTTGAGAACTAATTATCTATTTGGCTTTGAATGAAGGTAGAAAAATTAGGAACTAATAAAGCTGGTCTATCCATAGAATAAACAATACTGCTCTTGGGAAAGTTGGTGTGTAAGTCTAGCTTTGGGATAATATTAGGATAGCTTATAGCTAGGGCATCCTGCCCATCAGAGCACAGTCTGAGGCAAAACTGGGAATGGTGATTGATATCCAATTCCTCCCACCTAAAGCATGGGAAAACTTTATGTTGGTCCTTAAGGTAAGACATTCCATCTTACCTTAAGGAAGAAGCTAAGTAGCTCAGTCACTTCTGTGGAACCTCTTTGTCCCAAGTGCACTGATGACCTTCTACAACATTCTTGCTTCATTCTCACATTCCGTATATTTACCACAGTTTACACAGGAAAACTTCACCGACTTTATCTTGATTTAAAATAAAATAAAGCAAAAGTGAGGTGTTTTTCTAAAATCAAAGTTACCAAACACAAACCCTTATTTTATGATCTGCAAACTGCTCTGGGCTTTCCTCTCTCCACAGATAATGTAGTTGCTTTTAAGTTTCATAAACGTAACCAAGTTATTGCCATTCATTTCCTGTTAGTTAATTTTGAACTACTGTCTTTAGCTTTTTGGACTTTCAGTTTGTCAGAGTAAATGTCACTTCCCTTTAAGATTTGTTTGGTTTCAATCCCTCTATCACTTAAACTGTAGCATTAATTGTTTACTATATTGAAGTACACCGATTTGAAACAAGTGATGGGAATAGAACTATCTGTCTATCGACCATTAGCATTTAGTGGCCATCTTGTAAGCATTACAATCATGTCATGCAAAACTCGTGATTCAGCCAGTGTTCAGAATCATAGTAAGGAAAAAAGAATAATGAACTAATTCATGAATGTCTTTCAGCCTAGTCATATATATATTTATTAAGACGTTGCAGTTCTCAAACTATCTTATCCGGTATAGTTCTATTCACATCAGTGGGACTCCTATTGAATTGGGCAGCTTTAGGATTTTATGTTATGAATGTTCAGTTTAAATAATGATAAGGAAGGAGAGTCCTGTAAGAATTCATTCCACTGTTTTACTAAAGGAGCATGACAACTGAGAAGCACAACGTTGATTGGAGTTATGATTCACAACTATTAGCACAAGAAAGGCAGTTATCCACTTCAGATATTCAGAAGGATGCAGCCTACGTCAGATGTGCAGCTGCCTAGGTGTGAGCACCGTCTGAATCTCCTTTAGACTTTAGATACACCATCTATGCTTCGGAGTTTTTGGCTCTCATCTTGTCACCAAACTAGTAGCAGAAAAGCTTGGGGGAATTTTCTGCTACAAATGCCAAATGTTGAGATTTGTTTCCTGAAATAAGCACAAAGCTCTTTTACAAGCACTGTTGAAGGATTTTACCTTGTAATTCAGGAGCAGACAACTGTCTTGGGCCATGGACACATTAGAAATTTGAGAAAATGTTCTGGGCACTATCACAAAATAGTTGCCAGTTTGGGAACTTTCTCTTCTTCTTCCTGTATGTATGTATGTATGTATGTCTAGTGGGAGGTGGTGGTGATGAGGAGCAGATGCACAGCTTTTTAGCCTTTCATGATAAAGTTCATTTTGCTGGGTCATACTTCGAACCTTTACATTTACAGTATGGCTCTTCAATATAAGCAGAATCTTCCTTAGTTCTTCCTTCTGTTATAATTCTTGATGATAAGGGCAGTTCAACAGTGGAGCCAACTTATTTATTAAAACATTTGTATCCCTCCCTGTATCATTGGGATCTCATGGCAGCATACTGATAGATTACATAGAGGGGTGGACAGCCTCTCCCTTTCGCGGTATCTTCAGGTAGAAATTGGACAGACATTTGCTGAGGATGTTCTAGCCCTGGATTTCCTGCATCTAGCAGGGGGTTGGACTACGTGGCCTATAAGACTATTGCCATGGTTCAATGTAGTCAGAAAAACAGGGAACGAAGTTGCTTTGCCAGCAATCTGCTGCTGGCGGAAAGTGATGCAGCAAAGCTGACCATTGCTAGTTGGAGCAAAAACAGCCGTAAAAGCAAAGAATATACCACCCCTCTTCCAGTACACCACACTGAGCAACTAAATTATCACTTTGTCTTTCTCAAGGAAGAATCAAACGTAAAAAGTAGTGCTCCCAAGCTTTTGTTCATTTAAAACCAGTTTTAATTTGGAATTAGTCATTTAGTAGTTGACTATAGCAACTTTGCCTCAGGTTCTTTGGGTGTGATTCTGTAAACATCTGTTTCTTCTGTGCAAAATATTTGCTTACTGCTTAGAATTATTTGAACCGTATTTAATGAGGCTGTATTAAAAACTGCATAGTTTTCCTGGCATTGTTTTCCCTATTGTAAGAAGGGGGAATATGTGTGAAGGATTCATTTCTAAGTAGTGTTGGTTATCACCCTTAAAGCCCTACATGGTCCAGGCTACCTGCAGGATCACCTTCTCCCGTACAATCCACCCCGCACACTCAGGTCCTCTGGGAAGAACTTCCTTCAGCCAGCCAAACCTAGGCTGACAGGTATTACCCAGAGTAATACCTGTCAGCCCTTTTCTTTTGCTGCTCCCAGACTGTGGAATGGCCTGCCGGAGGAGATTCGTCAACTTAACAGTCTTTTAGCATTTAAGAAAGCTATAAAGACTGATCTCTTCTGGCAGGCCTATCCAATGGAATTTTAGGATGCCTTTAGTATGCTTTTAGTATGTTTTTAGGAAGTTTTAAATATTGTGTTTTGATTAATATTTTATGTATTTTATACTTGTTGTTGTTCCCCGCCTCAATCAGGATGGAGAGGCGGGTTAGAAATTATTATTATTATTATTATTATTATTATTATTATTGGGTTTTTCTGTAAACTTTATAAAAGAGGGAGAAAAAAAGTGATGCTGGATGCTAATACATAAATGCCAATATAATAAAAGGAACTATGTGCTGCCTTCATTTTGACACCATTATTTTTAAAATGAAGAGCCTCATTTTTTACAAGGCCTAAGTCAGTGGTCTTCAACTGGTCCAGATCTGAGACCCACCTTGGACTCACATGGAAACAACTTTCACAATTGCCTAACATCGCGGCAACAGCTTTACCATGACCCATCTGGACTCATCTCGTGACCCACTTTTGGGTCCCAACTCATCAGTTGAAGACCACTGGTCTAAGGGACTAGTATTGCATTATCTTAATGGATACTTTGTTGGAATAAGTACATTTTGCTGCCCTCTTCCCTCAAAAGGCACCATTTCACTATCCAGTCAGGGCTATGAATTCCCATATGTGTACATGAATCAGGCACCCATTGAATTCAGTGGGGCGTCATTCTGAGTAAACGTGGATGGGATTGCACTGTCAAGAGCCTGTTGCGTGAGGCGTGAGAACTTTTGTCCTCTTGAAGACAAAGTGAGAATTTAGTTGCTCAGTGTGGTGTACTGGAAGAGGGGTGGCATTTTCTTTGCTTTTACGGCTGTTTTTGCTCCAACCAGCAATGGTCAGCTTTGCTATATCACTTTCCACCAGCAGCAGATTGCTGGCAAAGCAACTTCGTTCCTTGTTTTTCTAGGTGGGTTGTCGGTTGCTTCCCTCTTTTGACAGTGCTATGGGGAAGTGGAGTGGAAAGTCTGAATACAGAGTATGTAGCATGTGTCTGAAGGTGTGAGGAACTTTGTGCTACTTTATGCCACGTTCAGTATGAGGGAAAGTGTATAAATCCCCAGGGAATAGAATATGGCAGCTATGCCCTGACACATTTTCAAGACATGAATTAGATTGTGGTGGTGTTAATCATCCCCTAAGAGGGTGAGATGGAGGAAATGGCTAAGTGCACCCCCTACCCAAATTCATATGAGAGTTCTAAGGAAACAGGCATGTTGAGGCTGTGGAACGAGGATTTCAAGGTCTTAATTTGTCAATGCTGTTTTCAGTGCTCCACCTCTTCCTGTTGCTGAGTGTCCACCTAAAACCGTCTGTTCACCTAAATGTGACTAATTGCTATATACACATGAGAGGAAATGATGCTGAATAAAATCTTTCTTCCATCTCTGTTGGCTCTCATAGCTGTGAAAAGATTTTATTTTATTTGCAGAAACAAAGCTTAATTGCCAGACTTTCTAAAGGCTGCGTGTGACCAGTGAGGGGCATTGAATTTGTTGTCTGCTGATCAGCCTTTTCTGTTGGGGGTTCCTAGGGCCAATTCAGATGTTACTTTAGATGTGAATCTAGCAGCTTCATCTTTCATTTCACTCTAGAATAGGCACAGGGCCCCTTGATCTGGATTGGGACCCTAGCCTGGAGGGACCATTGAGATCTGGATCACACACACCCATGTCTACTCTAGAGTAAAAATGGAAAAAATACATAGTTGCTATACCTACATTTGCATAAAGTCAATTTTGGCTTTCAACTGTGTACCCAGCAGGATTGCTTCTTTTGACAGACATGTATGTGTGTGGGATTAGCCACACCCTGACTCTGCCTTCTTTAGTTTCTTCTTAGCCCCTTCTTATATACGTTATATTTGTTCAAGTGGTGCCAAGTACAAGTTAGCCAGTTTCCTCAGGGAATAGCTGTGGAGGTCTGATGAGCAGAGCAGATTTTCAGATGAGAAACCAATTCCTTCTTGAGAACACATGTCAGCTTCTGGCCTTAATCTTTCTCAGGTTCTTTGCCTTTCCCTCCCCCTAAGAAAAGCACTCGCTTTTCTCTGTCCAGGTATGCAGAGTGCAGTGCCATTTCTCCATTTTCCTGTGAAGATGTTTTTTTTTAAAAAATATATGAATGTTTTTCCTGTGGTGACAACTCAAAGCAAATGTTTTCCAGGATATTGATCTGGCAATGCTGGGGCATGTTTGGAAAATACGTTCACAAAAGAATAATAGCAGGAAACATCTCGCCCATCCCAAATGATTTTGGACTCAAAATTTCTTGGGGAATACGGAAAAAACACTTTGGTACCTTTTGGGTAACCAAGGGCAACATGGCAACCAAAGAGATTCACTGACATATCCCACCATGCATAATGGTATGGTTGTGGGAACTCCAGCCACATTTCACCATATGAAATGCCTCCCCCCCCCATTTTACCTCAATGAAGTCTTGCCACTTTTACTACTAAAAACCATGATTGTGGGGTTGGGGTGGTATGGGGAACCACCTTGTTTTGTGGGTTTTGTCTGCAGGTGCTCAGTGATGTTGCCAGTCCCTTTGTAGCAGACATTTTTTTCTGTATTAACATTAGTAAGCAAGGAAGGGTAGTAGGGTAGTAGGAAAAGTTTTAACTTGTCCTGTTCTGTCGGGTCAAAATTTAAAAAGAAAGTATAAGTAGGCCTGCAATGAAACATTGCAGTATGTCCTCATTTCCAGCTAACAAAAATGTGCCAACCATGAGTACTATAAGCTGCTATGAGCTCCAGCAAGCCAATTCTCTCACCATTCCCTACCCCTTGGTCTTCTGTTTGTTGATTTTCAACTGACTCTCAACGTTCTGCAGTTCTTGGTGAGCACTGACATGCTAGGTCTTCATCAGGCTTTATTTGGGGTGGGGGGTAGTTTCCTCCATTTGGATGGATTTTAAACAATATTGTCCTTCTGCAAGCCCTGGGTTTTCTCCGTGCATGCTGATTCCTCCTACTTGATTCTTAGTGACCCCATTTTGTTTTCATTTTCATCAGCACAGGGAAACTGAGTTTGCTATTTGGGAGACCAATAAAGCTAAAATGTAATACACAGAATTAGATTGTCAGGGAGGGAAATACATCTACCCCCAATCTTTTTTAAAAAAAATTAGGGAAGAAACTCTTTTTAGTATGGAAGATTAAAGAACAAAGGCAGCTTTGGAGAAAAAAAATTGACACTGTCCCCGTTGAAGAAAAGTGGTGGGTCTTATTTGCATGAAAACCACAAACTTTGCTGTGCCATGCTTTTATTCTGAAGAAGCAGATTTTGTGCTCTAATTTATCTCCTACTGAAATGCCCTTAGATGCCTAATCTTTTAAAATATTTTTTGAGACGGGAAAACAGGAGTACTGGTGTGGTTTCTGTGTCATTGCTATCAGCTAATTACTGCCATCATTCCACAATGAGAAGCCACAGCTTTAATCTAAATGGAGGGGATAATAGAAGGAACAAGATGCTGGTCTCTTGTCCTCTGTGTATACTAAAACACTCAGGCAAATAGTATGATGAATTAAATGCAGGTGGCTCACTCAAGAGAGGCACAATAAAATATTTGCTAAGAAAAGTCTGTACTGTGTGATCTTGAGTTGTTTATAAGCTCAGCCCACACTCTTACTTCAGAATATTATAAAACCCATAATTACTTAGAGTTGTTGCAGTAAATTGTTTTATATAAAATATATCATGGAGACCTGAGCAGAAGGAGGAGACATGAGCAGAACATTAGGTATTAAAAACTACAAATGGTGCAAGTTTGTGTAATAGTATTTAAAGTTGTGTTGCACATTTTTAACTATAAGTTCTTATTTTTCTGTGGGTAAGAAATGTAGTTGATAATACTAAAATTGTATCGGTCAAGGAGACCATTTATTATGGTTGTTTAAAGAGGAAGTGGCATTTTTGAAGTTGCAGAAGTCAAACAATAATGAAGCTCTCTTCCTGGGTTTATTTTGCTGGCCTTCCAAACAGATTTGCTTGTACTTAATCTGAAGGCTGCTTTTATGTGCTTTAATAACTGTATGGCAGGGAGAGGTTGGTGTGGTATGGCTCCTGCTGCCATCGGAATGACAATCTTCTCTCCACAGGGTAGTCACTGAGCTGTTCAAGGCATGGACATGTCTCAGTGCTGCATATGCCAGAATTGTGGTGGGCAAGAAGTATTTTTGCAGCAGCAACAACTGATGAAAGTATTTTCCCCCTTTCTGATATAACCATAGGTGTTCCAGACTTACAGTAGTTATGCTTCAAGCTGATGCATTAAAACCTACAGGACTTAAGTTAGTCATTATTAATTTGTCCCATTGATTTCAGTGGTCTACTCTAACCAGGATTAAGTCTGGATCTATCCCATACTACACAAATTTATGCTGTTCAGAAAAAAGTTTCAGGATGGAAGTGGAATTTATAAGTGTATGTATTCACTGATGGGGGTATGTAGTCAGCTAAAGACAACAACAATGCTGACTAGCACCAGAAGAGAAGAATCTCTTTGGTAGCAAGTACTTTATTTATTTTATTACAACAGTCTATCAATTTATAGACTGCTTGATTATATCTAATCTAAAAATATATCTCTAAACAGTTTTCACTATAAACGTTTAAAACACAGAACATCCACAGTTGAACATTTAAAAACAGAAAATACAAAACACCTTAGTTAAAAACATTTAAAATGGAGAACAACAATTAACAAAATCTGGACAGAAAAATCAGTCAGGGAAGACTTGAGTGAAAAGGTAGGTCTTTAGATATACCACAGTTGGCACCTCTCACATACTAAGGGGCAGGGTGGATAAAAATCAATGATATTTTTAAAAAATAAATAAATGGATTTTTTAAAATTTAAATTGGATTTTTTTAATTCAAATTGGATTTTGTTAATAAAGAATCTGCTAAAGCAGGAACATTTTGGGCCCCATGAAGGAGCATCTAAACATGGCTCTTAAGTGTCAGCCAATGCAGCCCATGGAAACATTTTTCTGTGATGATGTAAAGGACAGCAACCAAGAAAACTGTCAAACAAGACAGCCTGGGAGGAGCATATAGAGTTTGGGGGGAGGGGCTGGGTTCAGTTTCAGCAGCTGATGATGGTGGAAACCATTTAAGTGATAAAATGGAAGCCTTAGGGGCAGTGGTATGATTTTAATAAAGGCTTCTTTCATAGGACTAGCTCTCTGCACTCATGATAGATAACAAAGAAGGGCAGTAAAGAAGATGACTCCTCTCACATCCATTACTGATAAGAGTAATCCCTTTTTCATGGCCCGTGTATTGCGACCATCTATTGCTTCACAGGCTTCTTCCTTAATAAATATTCAGAGTAGGTACATGCACACTCCAAATAGGTTTCTCCCTTATTAAAACCTTCATCACTCTAGTCTCTGTATCCACCATGTGTACACACTCAACCCTGTGTCATTCTGTTTAATAGACCTTTCATTTATCCAAACTATCAGGATGCTGTGGGTGAGCAGGATTCAGTGCATAATTAAATTTGCATTTTAGTGGCTTGGGCTTGACTGTGAGCACTAAGAACACCAGGTTTTAAAAAGAGAATGTTCTCAAAGTGAGATAATCTCAGTCTTTATTTTCACCTCATGCTGAATAGGATGTTAAGTGGGCTTTCAAATATAGTTAAACCATATTTCATGCATAAGCAGTTTCAATTCCAGTCTTCTGATTTCCTTTGTCTCTTGAGAGAGAAGAGAAAAAAACACTCCCTGATAATAGTATGGAGCCCGTTGCCTCTCTCTACTGCTTTCTCATGGTTTGTTACTTAACAAAGCTAGTTGTCAGCCGCATTTAAGTCACAAACCTTAATAGCTGTCAACCGCATCAGATAGAGGTGAGATGTTGAAATGAATAAGCAACCCATGCTGAATTATGATCTAGCTCAAGCCCCAGTGTCTTTTGGCCCACAAGCCTGAAGCATTTCTTAGAGTGTGGGTGGGGAAACCACACACTCACATATTATTCAGAGCTGTGTGTGTGTGTGTGTGTGTATAGACATAGATGATGTCAGAACATCTATCAGAACAAAACAGCCAATGCTTAACATAGCTGTCTGAAGTTGCAGAACTAGAAACATTGAATGACCATGTAGTTTTATATTTACAAGTTGTTGTAGGCTCACTCCTGGTTAATGAAATTAATACATACTTGTATTAAATACTTCTACACCTGAAAGGGAGAAAAGCAATCTTTTCTAAAATGAAGTCAATTGACATTGCTGTGGCTGACAATCCATTTGGTCAGGCTAAAATAATATGGAGGTCTGTTCTGTAATACCCATCGTCGGTACTTTGGGACATAATGTTAAACCATAGCTACACTTTGTTCCTTTGCACCTTTGCTGGCTGTAAGCACATTGAATTAAGTAGAATCTGGTTCACTTTTCCTTACCTCATTTTTCTCATTGTGCCTAACAACCCTTGATAGCAACCAGGGCCAGATCACTTAGAAAACTCTCATGTCCTATTTGATGGATCCTGAACCACCATTATAAAAATGCCGAGCTCAAACTCCATGTACGATCAGAATGTTGCCAAAGTTACGTTCTCATCGGATATTTTTGTATAAAAGAAGGCACATGGAAAGCACATAGCAGAGTGGCAAGGATCTATCTGCAAAGTGGAAGGGGGAAAGGAGTGAATAATTTCATTGTTGTTCAAGACAATAATGTTTTCCCATTGAATGGTCTCTTCTAAAGTTTATAGCTGTTCATAGAAATATTGTTGAGGGAGAGAGAGGTATCCTCTATCCTCTTGTACAAGATTACCAAGGTCTTTTGTAAAATAGTGACGTCTGGACACTGAGGGTCATGGCAGCTTGCCAATAAAATTAGCTTCTATTTTTGTTTCCTTTGTCTGGTGACCTGACCTGAGAGGTCTCTGTCGGCTGCAGTTAATACAGTGGGGGAAATAAGTGACATCTAAACATAGATGTAATTGTTAATGTGTATATTGTGCTTTGCATTGTGTTCATTAAAGTGTGGAAAAACCAAGTCAGTCTAAAAAATAGAACTGGTAGCAACATCCTCAAGCAGATCTCAGCATTTTGATTGTTGGGTAGTATGAGCATCTGCCTGCAGATGTCGGTTCCAGGAAGCAACTGGTGACATGCATGCAATTAAAAGCACACATCTGTTTGGAGATTCTAAATGTGAACTTTCTAACTCTAAACATGGTTGGGCATGTGATGTCACCACTGCAAGATGGCAGTGCAGAACTGGAGCTCTTCCCGCAAACATGAGAATTTCTTAAACAAGCTCAGCAAGTCTAGAAAATATTCCCATCCCGTTGATACATCTGAACATCCCCTTCAGTCCCTTGTGTCACAGCATACCCCTGATCCTCTGACTTAGTTTGCACAATCACAGGATGGCTAATAGCCATGGTGACTTGTTAACTGCCCTGTGTGCCCGTTGTAACCAAAGGGAATTACCATAACCACCCTAAGCAGCACCGCTTGTCATGTCATGTGAGCCCAGCCAGAGTGGCTTGTTACCCATGGTAACAAGTTAACCTGTCCAGGTTTTCACAATTTGGCAAGTTGCACTGCCGAGGCTAATTATACTAATTCCCCTAGCACACGACTAGTACATGTGGTGGGGGAAATAAACCACCATGGCTTATTTCCCCAGCTGCAATCATATGAATCAGGCCTCTGTGTGACATTTCCAGGGGGGCTGCCATAGGAAGAGGGGACAGGCCCGTGCCTAAAACTGCCAATGTGCACTGCAGAACAAATATCCAGTTTTGAAACTGAATAACAACAATGTTTAATTTACTATTGCTATTGAATATTTATTTATCAACATCACTGTGCTAGTTCTGATTTTGATGCTCACTAACAATTTACATTCACATTAAAAGTGTTTAAATTTTAGAAAGTTATCAGCTAACTGTTTTCATATGTAAGAAGTTGATTCATTGATGTTTGTTCTACTGTATTTATTCTTGTTGCTGTTGTTTGATATTTGCTGCTTTCACTCTGATAACAGACGTTTCTCTCTCTCCACCCTAAATCAATTGCTTGTCAAGCCAAATCCTAAGGATTAACTAATTTATAGTGAAGTGTCCCATGAGCAGTGTGTGTATGTGTTTAAAGAAGAGAATGATATAGCAAGTGAACCATATTGTTAATCGGAACTAATGAATGTATATTATTCTATCATTTCAAAACTAGAAAATGACAGATGGAGAGATCTCAGCAGGAAATGTCCCCTTCAGATCGAGCCGCCAAGCACCAACATTTGGGACTGCTTGCCTGACAAAAGCGAAGAAAGCTCCATATGGCAGAGAGAGGCAGCTAGCACGTGCTCGGTGACCAACTTGATCAAAGACCTCAGTCTCAGTGACCGCAATGGAAATCCCTCAGCACCTCCCAGCAAACGCCAATGTAGGTCACTCTCTTTTTCTGATGAGATGTCTAGCTGCAGGGCTTCATGGAGGCCTATAGGATCAAAGGTCTGGACTCCTGTAGAAAAGAGACGGTGTTATAG
The DNA here is from genome assembly GCF_023053635.1 of Elgaria multicarinata webbii. Taxonomy (NCBI): domain Eukaryota; kingdom Metazoa; phylum Chordata; class Lepidosauria; order Squamata; family Anguidae; genus Elgaria; species Elgaria multicarinata. The sequence goes on along the minus strand of NC_086178.1, from coordinate 73,907,014 downwards.
TGGGGGAAGTGTCCAACGCTACTCCAATGGATTCACAACCATGCAGAGGAGTTCAAGCTTTAGCCTTCCTTCCAGGTCAAACACACTTTGCTCCTCCTATGACCAGTCTGGATTTAGCAACCGATTTGGATGTCAGCCATGCCAAGGAATGCAAACGTCAGCCACTTATGGACAGACAAATGATATCTGGGGCAGTGATCACAGTTCTGTTGAGGGTGGCAGAGTTGATATCCAGCGATCACTCTCCTGTTCCCACGATCAGATTTCCTTTTCAGAGTATTGTCTGCCCTCAGCAAATAGCACCCCCGCCTCAACCCCAGAGCTAACAAGGCGCTCCAATGGGCTTTCCCGAAGCCGCTCCCAGCCATGCGTCCTTAATGACAAAAAAGTTGGAATTAAACGACGGCGGCCTGAAGAAGTAAAGGAACAGAGACCTTCACTGGACCTTGCCAAGATGACCCAGGTAAGAGTTGATTACATCACTGAGGAATGATAGAGACCGGTCAAATATCTACCAAACACATAACGCATATATAGACATGTGTAACGTTCTTTCCCCCCCTTTTTTATTTTTATTTTAAACATCACAAACACACAATCTTTACACCACATATAATACATACAAACAAAGGTATACACAAAACGACTACACTAAAATACAATAAAAAAATTAAGGATAAGGTTAAAGTATATTTTTGGCTCTCTTCATGCCAGAAATGCTAACTAACTTCTTAATTACTATTAATATGTTAATCAAATTCAATTCTTTCTTATGACTTATCTGAATCTCATACATTGGATTCACAGAATCATACTCCATTTCTCTCTAATTCTTTAATTACAATTGATACATCAATCAAATTTTCTTTTCTTTTCTTTCCTTTCCTTTTCTTTTCTTTTCTCTTTCCCCCTCTCTTTTCTTTCCCCATCTTAATACTAAAATCCACAAACAAATATATCATTTTTTTCTGTCTCTTGCAAATATTCTATCAAAGGTTTCCAAGATAGGTGTAACATTCTGAGCATGTGCTGATGTGGCAGTATTGTGCAATTAACGAAACCAGGAAGCTGGCTGATATCTTCATCTGATTGAATCTTATATTTTATTTTGTTTATGTGGAGAAGTGTCTCTCTCATTGTAAGCAGGAGACGAATTCATATTCTACCAGGTGTGATATTTTGGTCCATCACCACCCCTGCCATATGTAAAACATAGAAATGAAATCCTCACTGTCCAGAAGACTTACCTTTTGAAACGTTCTTTTTTTTTCATAATCTAACATTCAAGCAACTTAACCCTTTTACAAAATTCAGCATTATTGAAATGAAATTGTGTTTCCTACAGATAGGCAAGATATGCTTCGGTTGGGAGTGTGGGTTTTTTTGTTTTTTGTTTTGTTTTGTTAAATCTCGTACAAAACTGTCAAAGGGGTGCTTTCAAGCACATGCTGTGGAAAGTGGAGGAAACCTCAAGGGTACTTAGTGTTCACCTAATTTCTGTCTGAATTCTCAGAACTGGGGAGTTTGCTGTCTGTGACAGCAGACTTCAGGCAGGTCTTGGCTTCTCTAATTTTCCACTTTATTATCGTGTTTCATTTTCAGTTGCAAAACAGAGGGCAAGGCGTTCCTCTTTGGTTGGGAATCCCAAAGTGTGAGCTGATAAGAGATCTGACGCACATATCACAGAAGATGTTGCTTCCATAAAACCATAACTTTCAGAACCCGTTTGTGATATAAGTGGCCTTTAAAAATGTGGGACACGTAACTAAATTGCAAGGACCTCTTCAAAGAACAGCAGCCCAAACCAGCTTTATATTTTTTATCTAATAGCCAAAGTTGCATGTTCCGTCATTTCATTGTCAGTAATTTGCAGGCATGCATATGTTGATGGAATAAAGATACTTTAGTGTGGGACAGAGATAAATTAGGGTTTAAAGATCTGATAGTTTCTTCAGCATCACACCCAGCAATAGTGTATTAAACCTGCTTTCCTGGCATAATTCCAGTTTCAGTTTTATTGCTGTCTACCTATCAGAAAAGCTTCCATCCCCCACCTTCCACAAGTTTCCATTACCTCTAATATCCTTCTTAACATTGTTGACTTTGGGTGCATTCATTTAAAACAACTGTTGCATCTCTATGAAGATCCTTCTTAATAAATAATGCCACGTGAAATGTGCATACTCTTTTTGTTAACAGTGAATTTCTTAGGTATGGCTGACTAGAAAAATTGGAAAGCTTACTTTCTTTTACTTCCCAATAATGTCTTTTATCAGTGGAAACTCTTTTCTTTTCTTTTTTATAAGAACATGATGCTTTATCATACTTTATCATGCTATGGGTGATCAAATAAGTTCATTTTCTTTTGTGTTTGAGGGAATGCTTTTTCCTTCTCTAGAGAAGTTTAATAGATAAAAGTGTAAGGAAATAACATGCTCAGGTGACTTGAGGGGGAAACAGTACATTATACTGCTCTGCAGTCCCCATTTGAAAATGTGTGTCAGTGAAATTTAATATGCTAAGCTGCTTTTATTAGCTAATAAACTGGATAGGTAGTAAAAACAACCTTATTATATTTTATGAGTCCCAAGTTGAAATCACACAGCTAGTATCACTGAAGGCCTTTTCATTTTCTTGTACTAGTGGAAACAGTTTTAAAATATATAGTTATGCATATTTGTACCCAGGTATATATAGGTTGTTTCATTTGCTCCAGGCTGGTATCCAAGGAAGTGCTGGTGGTTGGAAGCAGAAGGTGTAAAAGGGACTGCTGAATGAAGCAGACCTCTGTGGTTGGCTTAGTTTTTTCATCAGCAGGGCTCCAGGTACATCAAACATACATTAAAGCAAAACATGGGAGAATTATAATGACTGTACACCAGACTTAAGTGTGGGTGATTTTGCAAAACACGTGCCTCCTGGAATTTCTATAGAATAGGAAAAGTTGTGACAAAACTCATGTGCATATTGCTAGGTAAAGCTGATAGCAGGAAAGTGGTAATCCTCAATTGGTGTCACACTTACCTCTATGGAAATTATGACTGTTAAAAAGCAATTATTATCAGTTTGACCTACTTAAACTTAGGTGGCATTAAAATCAATTGGACAACTTGACTTCAGTGGGAAATTTAAGTTCAACTCACTTAGTCAAGATCCTACCCAATAGATTCAACCTTTCAGAACCAGTGGTAATTTAAATGGGTATTCTGTTGTAAGACCTGTTGAATGGAGATTATGCAACAGCACTGCTTTGTGGATTTTACATTATTATTATTATTTGAGATTACTCATAAGATTCACAAGTACTGCCATGAATTGACCTGTCCGGCCCTAAATAAAACAGCAAGCTGGCTTTAATTTTACTATTTTGCTTTGTTAACTTTCATATCCACAATATAGCTCAGCAAGTATAGGCTAGTTAGTTGGATCCAAAGTAGTCCAGGCATAGGAAGTGTGTTACTATTTTCCTGAGGGACGTGTTAACTGAAATGCAGCCACAGGGCTGTGTATTTGAGTGGAGTAGCATGGGGAAATATACTAAGCCTTTTCCCAATAAGCCAGTGATTCTGATCAAAATTTTAATTCTTCAGCTGCTTTAGTAAATTCACAGCCCTTTGCAGTAAATAATATAATTAAGAGACATCTCCTACGTTTTGTCTATTGTGGTAAGGACTGGATGGGACAGAACAAGTTAAATCTTAATCCAGTTAATGGACTCAAGGATGAGTGTGAGGTCTGTCTTTGGTGTGATTGCACTCTCCCCTGAAAGATTGGGTTTATTGCTTGGAGGTGCTCCTTGACCAGGCATTCCATTAAATGTACAAGTGGCATCAGTGGTGAGGGGCACCTTTTTCCAGCTCCAGTTGACATGCCAGCAATTTGCCTTCTTGATGAAATCAGAACTTACCATTGTCGTTCATGCCATAACGATCTCTGGATTAGACTACTGCAATGCCCTCTGCCTGGGTCTGCCCTTGAAAAGTTTTGAGAAACTTTAGGTGGAGCAAAACGTCACTGCCTGCTTGTTAACAACAGCTAGGTATCAAGAACATAAAATGCGTATTTTGTTTGATTTGCACTGATTATCAGTTTGTTTTTGAGCTCAATTGAAGGTGCTGGTTTTAACCTTTAAATTCCCAAACATCTTGGGATCTGAGTACCTTAAGGTCTGCCTGTTTCCAAATATCCATGTCTGAGGCCTTGCTCCAATTCCTTGGTCATATGAGGTATGATGGACAACTACTTGGAGCAAGATCTTTTCTGTGGTGACTACCACCTTCTTAAATGCACTTCCAGATGAGAACTGCTAGGCCTTGACATTATGCTCTTTTAAGGGTTTGGTTAAAGCATGGCTGTTCAGGAAGACATTTGACTGAATCTTGTGGCTTGTGTAATATTGTTGCATTTTATAGTTATGTTATGTGGTATGTTGGTGGTAATTAGATATTGATGTTATTATCAGGCTATTATCGAATGATAAAAAAGCCAGGGTATACATTTTTAAAATAGAAAATAGTAATAATCACATGTAAGTTAGTTTCCCTCTGACTGGGATCCTGAAAAAAAGAGCAAACGTCCTCCACCAGAAGTTCAAATATTTGAAACATAATTTGTGTAATTGCTTTTGACTTAGATGCTTGGTTGTAATGAGCTCAGAGTCCTCGTTTTTATTAATCTTGATAGTTCCCAAATTACTTCTTCTTCTTCTTCTTCTTCTTCTTCTTCTTCTTCTTCTTCTTCTTCTTCTTCTAGTAGTAGTAGTACTTTTTAGTGCCTTGTTCATCTGAATCCAAAATACTTAGATATTATTCCCATATTATCCTGGAAATTGACAAGACAGGGAAAACATGGCTGTATGGCATGCTACCAACTGGGTACATATATATAAAAAACATGTTTATACTATTTTCACACTCTAAATTAACTTTGTGTTTGAAGGTGCCCTCAAATGGTTATGGTGTGCTACATCTGACAGTGACGAAGAACAGCACAATATGTTTCAGTGTACAGCAAGGTTCCTGCTGTGCAAAATACAAAATCTTCTTTACCACATCTTTGTGAGCGAACAGCCCCTCTTGTATAGGTCCTTGTGTGATCTCACCATCTGGATGGAAGAACTAAATAAATTAGCCTCAAATGGTGGATCAGAGTCCTAAAAAGCCCAATATGGTGGAATACTACAAGAAGGCATTCAGGCAAAGCAGACTTCCATGAAATTGTAATTATGATCAGCCTTTTTTCATCAGATGAAGCTGTTTTTAATGAAATGTAAAAGAATCGGTCGCATTCCTCTAATTTGTACTAAAAGCTATTTTGGTAATGCTTTCTGTGCAATGCCTTGTCTTAAAACTACCTTAGGGAGGATCAGAAAACATTTTTCATTCAAGGATGAACTAAAAGCAGTTAGGATTTTTTTTAAAAATAGATGGCTTACAGTGGTTATGGCTGAGATGGGAATGGATTGGTGGGAAAAGGAATAAAAAACAATTATTTACCTTTTCACAAAAATGCTAAAATTTAATGAGATCTGATTAATTTTACACACAGCAGGATTATTATTATTATTTTCACACTATGCACCCATTGCCATTGGAAGTAATAATTACCAGTGCTGTAACCAAGCTCAAATTTGAGAGATAATATCATTTCCTGGTAAATTGGTAAACACCCAGTTCAAATCTCAGCTCTTCCAGCTTCTCTCCCCCTTCCCCCGCAGCAATATGGGGATAATAATTGCCTAATGCCTATCATATAGAATTGGATAAGGATTACAAAAATGATACTAGGTTGCATCCAGGATCTGCCTTTTGTTGACAGAAAGGCTTCATTTATGGAAAGTGCTTCCAGCTGATGTTTTGGGATTCCCCCTCCAACTCAACTCACCCCATTCAGCATTTTCAGGGGGCTGTCTTGGGGAGGAGGAATGAAAGTCTACTTCCGCCAGCCCAATTGGTAGCGTTTGGATCCAACTGCATATAGATACATGCTTTGAAATACAGGACTATGTAACTGCTAAGTATTGTTATATTTATGGGAGATGGGAATATCAGCTAATCATCGTTGTCAGGTTAGCACGTTCTCATAGTTGACTGTTGGAAGCATTTCAAAAACTACACTGTTCACTCTCCTGATTTATTATATAATTTAGGCCACTGAACCCGGGTGCTTGGACTATTGCTTTGCCCCTGTAAGGTCTTTGCCTCCTTCTGCGTACATAGCATGAATCTTTAAAAGTGATGAAACATGCAGAAATTATTTAGAAAGATCATCTGACAGCACTTTTAAAAAATGTTTTATGCTGCCCTGACATTAACAGGGATGAATGCTATGTAGAGCTGCATTATCATGCAAGAACTTTAGAAACACGTTTATGTAGTGAAAGATCACACAACAGTGAATTGGGATTTTTATAAGCGTTCTGGTAGCAGCACAATGAAGCCGTTTACAATTTCTGGTGAAAAGTAACATGTTGCCTAAGGCAGTGGACTCATTTAGGAGACTAGAGCCCTTGTTCTCTATTCTTAGATTTTTCTGCGTGCCCAGAGGAATTGCTTAGCTTTTTCTGCTCCTCAAAGTATTGCTGTGAGCCTGCGCCTGTTGGTGTTTATAAAGATCAATGAGATTCCTAGAAAGTTGATGTCTTTAATGTCTTGATTGCGTTATTTTATACAACACTGCTTTTTAAAGGAGTACTGCAAGCTGAGCAGGTGGAGTGCCCTCCACCAACGTAGACTTCAGTTCTGTGGTCATGCTTCCACTTCTGAAAGGAAACTTCTTTGTATGCTCCTATGTTTCACCTATTTATGATTAGTCATACAGAGAAGTTTCCCTTTTGGACTGAGATCATGACCACAAAACCATAGCCTATGTGGGAGGAAGGTGCCCCTCCCGCTCAACATGCTGGGCTCCTTGAAAGTATTTTCAAATGCAAGCTGTTACCTGTTTAGGTCTTCTGAGATTCTGCACAGCATGTTCCAAAGCTTATGCCTTAATCAAAACTTCTTAATATAGTGCAGGATCCTGTATCTGTATCTCTTTCTCACACTGTGTGTGTGTGTGTGTGTGTGTGTGTGTGTGTGTATACGTAAAGAATATAGATTGAATTGCAAAACAGGAAAAATAACTGCAAATATTGAAATGGTTAAAACCTAAGCATTCTTCAACCTTTCCCCAACCTGGTGCCCTCCAGATATATTTGACTATAGATCCTATTATCCTGTCCAGGCCTATGTTGGTTGGGGTGATGGGAGTTGTAGTCCAAGAATCTGGAGGACACCAGGATAGTGAAGGCTGGCATACCGTACTTCAGTTTTAAAGTTTTAAAACTTTTATATTATCTTTTATCATGCTGTTGCATTTTATGGTTTTAATTTATTTGAACCACCCAGAGAGCTTCTGCTATTGAATGGTATAAAAATGCAATAAATAAATAAATATTTGCGTCTGTGCAGAATTTCCTTCCACATTAAGGTTCTGGGCTAAAGAGTGCAGTCTTAACCCTAATGAAACACGTTTGATTCTAGGCACTGATGTTTATGGAGTCAGGATCTTTCCTTATTTATTGTCCATCACTTAACACTGATATGTTTGAACTAAACAGAAAGATCAAAAAGAGCTACTGAGCATAGATCCCTTTCTGCCCTCTTTTGCATGCTGTGCTTCTTTCTGCCATGCTGTTCGCTATCAGCACTGTTATCCCTTCCACAATCTATTTTTCATGAGGCTGTGGCCGTTGCAAGCTCTGCAGGTTTTATCTCAAAATAATAAAAATAATGGGTTTATCTTTGAAAATGCCAACAAAGCAATTCTACAGAGGCTTCCTGCAAGTTTGGGCAGTTCAATTGTTGATAATTTAACAACTGAGTCATATATGGAGTAAGGTAGTACTAGAAGGCCTGAAGCCTGTCTTCTGATACAAAGCGTTATTTTAAAAAGCAACTTTGCTTAGTTCTTTGTAGGAAGGTATATTTTATGAATTGCTTCCGTTCATTTCTCTAAATTGTAGAACAACAAAATTGACAGCACAATTATGAGCATGCTTACTCAGAAGTAAGTCCAGTGGGACTTACCCTCTAGTAGGTGTTTTTAGGATCGTAGCCTTAATACAGAAATAACTGACAGGCACAGATTCACAGGTGATGTATAGGATTCGTTCTCCCAAGAATTCAGGACTTGCAACTCTGGAACCACATCCAAGCTTTGACTGTAAATTATTTAAGGGTTGTTTTCAAGGTAGCACCTTTACTCCATGATAAATTGGTAGAAAAGCACAGTGTTCTAATGATGTAGTCCTTGTATTCATGTTACCTGTTTTAAGTAAACAGATATACTGCAAATGTAAAATGTATTTCAGTTCAAGGGATTATGGATCTGCAAATCTGCCGTAAATCTCTTCTAGCAAATCTCTACAACCTTTTTAAAGAACACACAACGGCAATTCCAACTATTTTATTAATGCTCTGATTTAGTATGATGCTACAGCTCTTTCCCTGTTGTTTTGTAATCCATATATATATATCTCACATGAATGCCTTCATTAGAAATGTTTTGCTAATTAAGAGAAGGCTAAAAAGGATAGAGTAAAAACAGAAATCCTGGAGTCGGTAGTGTAGTATGCTATTTCAGACCCAGGAAGCATGCTTATAATAAAGTAGCATGTACTGATTATACTTTGGAAGAAAAGTACTTACAGTATCTCTCATTGGAACACCTTGCTTATATGTCACCATTCCAGTGTATGCTGCTGCTGCTGCAAAGCCACTATGACTAACACATGTTGCAGCAATAACATCTTAATGGGCCTGTTTGGATGACACTTCAGGCTCTAGAACTGCTAACGTTGCTACAGACGGTCTGACTGTGGTTAGTGAGTGAGCAGAATGCATTGCACAAGACACTTTAAACCCTGCTGCTTAACCAAAAGCCTTAACCAGTAGGGTTTAAGGTGTCTTCTGAACGGGCCCAATGTTTGAGGATGTACTTCAATTCTGATCCCAGCATTTGCAAGCTATATAGAAGTGGGATGCTGGCGGGAAATGATTATGAGCTACCCATTTGCTCAAAATATCCATATACATAGGAACCACTGACACCCATAGGAAGCAGCTTTGTGATGGTGATTATGTTACAAAGTGTGTACATGAACCAGGTCTAATTTAGAAATTGAAGGACATTTTGTCTAAACATACATATGATTGTGCCCTAAACTTGTTAGTCAAAGCTAACACAAAGCTTTTTATTGTTTTTCTGATTTTATTGTTTTTCTGATTCTTTGACCATGATTGTCAGTTATAGCATGATATTTTAAAGAATTATTATTTATTACATTTCTATACCGTCTCATCGCTGAAGCTCTCTGGACAGTTTACAAAAAGAAATAGTTCAGATGCAAATAGTAAGCATCTGTTAGAACTGGTTATACATGTCACTTTTTGAGACCCAAATCTGGATCTTTCATACTCCTGTACGCTGCTCTGGAATTCTTTGTATGAAGAAGGGCTAAGAAATATTTTAAATAAATTTATAAATCTGTGAGCAACACCCAGCAAAAAATGTAGGGTTGTATCTAGAAGGTGGTTTCCCTATGGCTGCTTTTGGCAGAAGTTTATGTGTAAGGATTGGGAAGTGGTATGCAATTTCAAGGAAGATATACTGATTCTACGAGGATTTAGATTTAGATTGTTGCTTTGGCTGTGATATATGGATTGATTTTGCTAAGTTCATGTTTTGTTTTGTTTAACCATGGGAGACAGTTTATTGCTGGTATTTTGTTTTTATGTCACTTTTTATCTATCTTTTGCATGTTTTGGTGTTGATTTTGCTGGTCTGTGACTGTAATAAATAACAATGAATGAAAGTAGAAGAAAACTTGCAGACATCTTCTAACAACCCCTTGAAAAAAGGCCTTTGACATGTCGGGCTTTGTCCAACAAAGCTTTTTGCATCTTGAGGACTTGTTTCTCTCTTCTTTGGATCTAAATTGAACGCTTTCCTCCTTTTTTTTTTTAAACATCATCAGCAATCAGCATAGACATGTGCACAATCTCCACATGGTTTGTGGGTGTCAGACATGCTGAATCAGCACACCTGGGATACCAGTAGTACAATGAAGAGTACACAGTAAGATGTACTAAGATGGGGCTGCCATGTTGCTTGCCACAAAAGCAAATGTGGGAACGGGCTATACCTGTACATGCAACAATCTGGTTTACTGTACCTGCATGGCTCCAGGGTTCACAGTTTTCCCCTCAAAATACGAATGTGGCTCTTACGGTTTAGCTGGGAAGTTGGGTTTACTTTATGTGGGGTTCATTTGAGTGCTAAGGCAGACTTCTGACAATTCCACATCCAAAGCTGCTAGTTACACCTCCGTCCAGCACTTGAAAAAGCTTCAATCTAAAATTGCCGTTGCACTCCTGATCTTGTTCCTGTGTGGAAAACTAATTCGGATGTGTCCAGCGTTTTGACATGGCTGTGTGTGTGTCGATTTTCTTCACAAAGCTATTCCATGTGCGCACACATTATACAACTGGCCCTTCATGCCATCACTCCTTTGAAAGGAATTTTGTCAGTAGCGGCTTGAGGGTGAATTGTGCCGATATCTACGGCTCCTGCAGGAACGTCCTCCCCGGCTGCCCCCTATGGAGAAAGAGAAAGGAAGGCTGCCATGTCCTTTGAACACTGAAAAGCTTTCAGCTTAAAAATATGTGTGTGAGAAACCCTGTACCCAGGCAAGTTTAAGTATTCAAAACTGCCAGCGTCTATAACACTTCACTTTGGCATTTGAGGAACTGTAAGTGGGGTTTTGTGTTTGTTTCTTTTTGTTCATGCAATAGCAGAACAGCTGCTCATAGAGCTTCCTTCCCCCTCCTTTTTTTTTTTTAGCGCTGTTTTAATCCCTGACATCAATCAAGCCACAACATTAAAGGGGCACAAAAGCTCAATTTGTTCTAGTATTGCTCCTGACATGCTTTTCTCCCATTGGGGAGGCAGGGGGACATAATTGTAATGCAATATAATAGAATTGCATTAATTTCTCCTAGTGATAGAGTGAAGGAGGAAGGTGGATTGCAGTGCCAAGCTTTTAAAGAGAGCTGTTAAGTATCTCAAACAGCTTAATTTGGCTATCTATGCAGTTTTGGTAGCTTCCACAGATAAATCGTGCAACATTTCAGTCCTGTCTCAAAACTCTATATCCTGGCGGCCCAGATTCCATTGTCGCTGCTGGCTGCAGGGGGTGTTCTGAGCTTTTATGAGAAGCAAGGTAATATCAGATAGCTATGGCAAGGTGGGTAGTACAGGGGTGTTTATACTGTGGGCAAAGCTATAGCTGGCAAAGCAGGTGGATCAGAAGGATTACATTATTTGGGGAAAGCAGGTAAAGAACGGAGACAAAAGAGAAATACAGTCCAAACATAAAGCACCAAATGATGTAACATATGGGTATACATCTTCCTCTTCCATGCTATATTTATTTATGTTCTAGATCAGTGGTTCTCAACCTTCCTAATGCCGCGACCCTTTAATACAGTTCCTCATGTTGTGGTGACCCCCAACCATAAAATTATTTTCGTTCTTCTCTACACGATCCATTGTCATGGGATGGTTTGCTAATGAAAATAATACATAACAATAGCTTTAATAATACAAAAGATGATACATGACATAGTTCAGTCAATACAGTTTCCTAAGACCATCGGAAATATGTGTTTTCTGATGGTCTTAGGCGACCCCTGTGAAAGGGTCTATCGACCCCCAAAGGGGTCCCGACCCACAGGTTGAGAACCACTGTCTAGATGGAGCAACTGGAAGTCCAGTTCTATGCAGTTTATCATTCAACATGAAATCCAGATTGTTTCTTAATGGCCTCACTGGTGATATGGTTAATTAGGTTGGTGATGACTTGGTACTTAGTCCTTTTGGCCTTCACAATTAGATGTATGACAGTTACTATCACTGAAAGCTTCAACAGCCAAGCAGAAAGGATTTTGAAGATTTAAGGGATGGGAACCAAATGTTGCATGTTCTTTGCAGCAGGAACACATGACAGGGTGTTTTCACCCTGTTGTAATGCATAAGATCTCATATGTTAACAGCAATACATCCTGACCCCTGGCTTCCTCATCACATTATTCTTATGAGAAAAACCTGTGTGTGTGTTGATTGTGGTGTTATGCTGAAATATGCATCAAAGCTAAGAACAAACAACCTAAGGGAATATAAACTTGATTTGACCAGATTCAAAGTGGGTGTTAATTGTTTCACTTTGAACAAAAGTTAAACAATGCTGCCTTTGAAGGGAAGTCACAGCAGCCTGAGGCAACGTGATTTAGAATACCCCTATATACAACTTGAATATATTAACCTTAATACAATTAGTAATACTTTCTAAGTTATCTCAAGATTTCATTATTTAGGAAACAAAGTGAAAGGTATTAATGCAAGAGTATCTAATGTTAGTATAACAAATTGTTACTATGGAATAATATTAATCAGACTGTCCTGTCAATATGTCTGCCGCTAAATCTATCTGTCTCACTCGTGTTTAGAATGATCAGTTATCATTTATAAGCAAGGAACAGATCAAAGCAAATGTTTACCATATATGATGGAGTTGTCTTAAGGTGGCACATTTGGGGGGGGGGATAGTAAGCACAATTAAATTTATACTAGGTTACAAATTACTATTAGACCCAATTGTGATCTTATTAGGATATGTGAAAGAAATAGCATTAAGTAAACATCAGGAGTTAGCTTAGAATTTATTTGCAGCAGCCAAAATATTAATAGCCAGCAAATGGAGAAATAACAATGTACTCACTATTAAAAGTTGGGTATTGAAAGTATGTGATTGATAGATATAGAGATAAGTAAGAGACAGGAAGAAGGATTTTTCAAAATATTTTCAGTAATTGGAACCCTTTTCAGAGTTTTTTGAGTTACAAATATAATTTGGATATTGGTAAATGTAAGCCGAATTAAGGGATTGTGAAATTTAGATTAGATAGGAGTTTTGGATGGCATATATGATGGCCATTGCGTTTTATCTTCACAACAACCCTTTGAGGATAGAGATGACAGGTGGTAGCTGTCATGCCCCTACTTACGGAGTCCTCCTCAGAAGAGGAGCTAGAGGCCCCAGAAGCCCAGGAAACCCCAGACCAGGGACTGCCATCAGACCCACAGGAGCCTGAGCCATCCCTGTCAGGAGAAAGGGACTCTGTCTCTAAAGCAGAGGCTGAGCAACCCCCTGACACCCAGGAACACAGTTGCCTCAAGCAACAGACTAGTAGGGCTCCTGTGTGGTGGAGGGCTCGCCTGCAGAAAGGGTCTCCTCAGGAGAAAGTGACTCCTCAGGAGTAAGGCTCTAGAATGAGAACTCTGATTACTGGAACTGAGCTCTGGGAGGGGTCCAGGAAACTTTGGCCTTAAAAGCTTTCACTAGAAACCAGCCAGTGTTGGAACAACTTGGTCCATCCTGCCTTGCATCTTGTCTCCTGAACTATGCCTGTGCCTTGTTGCCTGACCTTTTGCACTGCCTAACAACTCTGCTTCTGGACTGCACAGCGTACCTGACTGATTTACCGTGTTTGACCTCTTGCCTGTTATCTTGGCCACTCCTGTTGGTGCGTGATCCTCTTGTCCGACTGCCCGTGCTCTGATCTCTGCCTGGACTTAAATCAGCACTGTTATAGCCTGACCTTCACTGCATCTGGAGCCTCCTGCAGCCAAAACAGAACACTGACTTGCCCAAGATCACCTGGTGAGCTTTGTGGCAGAGTGGTGATTTGAGCCTGGCTCTCTCAGTCCAGGTCTGTCACTGTGGCTCTTCTATGTTGTCCTTTAAAAAACTATGTCAACCTGCTGCCTGAGATTATCTTCCCAAACCTAATTCCATATGAAAACACACTTAGCAGGCAGAAACAAATGGTACCAAATGGTACTAACACACTTAACAGACAAAACCAAATGGTAGCAAAACTAATACAGACCTATTCCTGTTGTTGTTTTCCTCTTATTTTTCCAAAGTATTTCCTGTCCTATTTCACATAGCCAAAATTCTGAGTCCTAAATTGTCCTAAATCTTAGTGATTTAATTGGCAACCCTATATACATTTTTTTTAACTTTATGAAAGTGTTGATCAGGGACAGCTAACTAAAGGTTCATTCACAATGCATTTGGTTATATTAATATTATTAAAGTTAAATAAAATAGAAAATATTAAACAGTAATCAATTAGTAATTGGACAATCAACTGTAATACAACATACATACATTTCATGACATATTGGTTGCTTGGCAAATGGGAGAACCTTCACACAGAGAGCCACGGTAAAGATTGCATACATGCATGTGTGGTCATGCGCACCTTCTGTCATTGCACTCATCTCCCTGGATAGTGATGGAATATAAGGCTTGTGGGAGAGGCACAAAAAAGTCTAGATAAATAAAGAAACTTTGAAACATGTTGTTTTACTTGTCTAAGCCTGCTGTACCATCAGGATGTAACTGGGGTAAGTCCCATAAAGTAAACACAGTTTATGCTTCCCCATCCTAGTTACCTCACACGTACAACATGTTTTTTTCCACTGCCTAAGGAGATAAGCCAGTGAGTCAAAAATGGTTTAGCTGTAAGACAGCATAGAATAAAAATTAATTATGGTAATTTTTGACTTAGTCACAACTAAAGCAAAGCTACTATATTGGGTAAAAATAAAATAGAACTACTATATTGGGAAAAACAGAATACATGGACTACAGGCCCCAATTCAGAGATCCTGATACGTTAGTGTATGGAGGGCTAACACGCAATGAACATTGGCAGGCCACAGGTGTATTAGGATACTAAGAAGTGATTAGAGGCCCTGGGAGGTTTGTAAAATTCTTAAAGGATATGGTTTTCATACTTCATTTGGATCCATTGTAGTAGTTGACCATGGAGGAGAAATTGCTTGCATAGTTTTTTCTCTATAATGGTGAGAACGAAAATCTTCTCATTGTGATGGCATCATATCAAATAGGCCTCTCTTTTCATTCTAGGCTTGAGCACCAGTAGAGAGGAAGATAATCAGATATACTCTTTGATTATAATTGGTGCTTGTAAAGAATGGGCAGGTGTAGTTTTCTCTCAGGCAGCTGCTCTGCAGACTCATAAACGTTCATTCTTTATTTCTCAGGCTCCCTCGGCAGACAAATGCACTGAGATGAGAATTTGTCAGTTGAGGCTGCCTTTGTTTTCCTGTTAACATATTGTAGGAGCATATGGAAAGAAGAAATAAAAAGATCATGTTCTTTGTACTAAATATGCTGTGGCTTAATCATTAATAAGCAACAGGTCAGGCATGGGTTAAACATTTTTAAATTGACAGATTCCCCAGTACGAAGGGGAAGGAGCAGTAGGGAAGGGATCTATTTAAGATTGATTTAGAGCTAGAATTGGGGGTGCGAATATCATTTTTAAGGGCAAACCCCACATATTTATGGTTGTATGTGAGTGCCCCAAATGCAACATGAGGTTTTTAAACGGTTGTAGTTGATCTAGGTAAAAGGAAGACAAAATGAGATGCCTTTTTTTCCACAAGATGTTGAATAATTAAGCCTGATCTTAACAGCAAGTTGGTCAGGGCTTTGCGTGGGGAATAAGATGAACAATACCAAGCAGGCCAGCACTTTAATTGGGGAACTATGAATACTTGTCACTACTTTTACCACAAAAATTCATCTTTTTAAATATGTTTTATAAGGGAACATACATGGTTCTATAACAAATAATATAGGTACATATGTGTTTCTGTCAAAAAAAAATTAAAGGTTCTGTGCCTATAAATAAATGGTAACAAATAGTCCATAATCCTAGGATTTGAGCTAATATGCAAATTAACATGTGAATTAACAAACTGCAAAAGAAATAAAAATGCAATTTTGAGAAGTGCAAGTAAATTTTATTTATCAAATAAAATTCCTAATCTTGCAACTTTTTTTTTTGACAACATGAAACATTAGCAACAGCAATCAATATTTAATTCATCCTTAGAACCTTTGTTGGGTTCACATTTGGTGAGAATGTTATTCTATCATGAAAGCTACAAGAAAAACGAAATTATACATTTGCCTAAAGCAAGTAAACTGTAGCCTTTTTGCCAGGCCAAATATGGAGATAGTGAAAGAAACAATGGCTATTGTATTGATTGGAGGCCATTCAATGAGCTTTTACTATTAGTATTAATGGTAATACTAAAATATTATTTGGGATTCACGCTGAATCTAAGGGGTGTCCCTTTGCTTCTTTGAAGGGTCCCTTGATGCTTAATGCAAAACCAACCTTTAAAACTTGACTAATAGGTGAATTAGGAGCAAGTTTCATGAAGGAAACAGCCTTAGTAGACAAAACAGAAAGGAAATCAAAGCAGAGAAGCAAACCTCCCAACAATGTTCTTAGCAACAACGAGATAGCAATGAGGTCTAAAAACAACCATGTGTCAACATAGAAAATGTATTTTGTAACTGAATTTCAACAGCTGTGATGTGGATCATGTAGCATTAACGGTTTGGCAAGAAACACTAGATGTAATCTGAAATGGCATGGAGTTAATTGTCATCAGCAGAGATACAGCTGTAGTAGTTCAATTCAGATGATATGGTTAAACCCAGGAGTGTTCTGCCAACTTGTTCTGCCACTTGCTTGTTTTTTGCAAGAACAGAAGGTTTGTGGCTTGCTGAGTTTATATTCTGGATATTCTTCTCCAGGTCAGTAAGATGTAAATGGATACCTTATCCATTAGGATGTTGCAATGTCACAGGTCGTTGGCTAAGATACTGACAGTGGTATCTTTTGTGTACAATAGGCCATAAAAACTGGCATATCTTAATACCTCCAGATAATTCTTTAAATATTAAATAGCAAGCTGTGGAGAGACCACAATGTTTGTAATCATATTGGTTTTGCACAGGGAGACACAATGACCTGGTTCAAACGACATGGCAGCCCACCAAGGCTTAATTTACATATGGGGGCTTGTGTATTCTGCCAGGTGCATGACTTGCTATGGCTTGTTGTGTCATGCAAACCCAGGTAGTGTCAGTTCTTTGAGGGTTAGGCAAACCTCAAATAACATATGGCTTGTTTTAGGGTTATTTGAAGGTTGTCTAATCCTCAGACAACCCCTCCTGGTGCCTAGCATGATATGAGAGTTCCTGCGGGTAAATTAAACTATGGTGTATTGTCGTGTCAAGTAAACCAGGTCAATGGGTGAACACAGACAAGCAATTACAAATGGTTACTTGCAACAATATGTATTTAACTACTTGGTAAAATCAGTCATTCTATAATACTGTCAGTTGGTGAGAATTTGATCTTTCTTCCACATTTGATCAAAAATCTAAGAAGCGGGGGAAGTTATGTCTCCTTGCAGCTTGGTACATTTTGTCTAGTTCCAAGAACAGCAGTCTTCTCTCATTCCCCATTTTTACAGCGCTACTAGTTAAATTCCCCTCTTTTTCTGTGCCTCTCAGTGATTCTTAGTCCCCAGATCCCAGCTGGCTACTGCTGCTCACCCACTCAGGAATCCTATTTGGTATTAGGCCCATAGACTTCCAGAGCCGCTAGAAATGTTTCATAGTTCTCTTCTAGTTTCAGGCCTTTCACTTTTGCTTTGGCTTCAGTTGTTTTTTAGTAGCAGAAACCAGAAGCATTTCTTTTATAACTACAGTTGCAGCAGCAATAGCTGCTCCTGCTAAGTGCTGCCCCATCGAGTACGAAGACGTTCTCTGCAAAAGCTCGTTGAAATGAAATTATTTATTGGACCAACAACTTACTTTCTGCAGCCCTTCCAATATTGACAGTGTTCACACAATATGATAAACCCCACTCAAGGTTGAGTGTGGGTTGTTGTTGAAACGTGGATAATTGTGTTGTCTGAACTCAGCCATGCTAACAAACCATGGTTTATTAACCATGAACAATCTATGAAGAGAACCTATTGTTCATTGTTGGATAATGAACTGCGACTGTTCGTGATTGACAAACCATGGCTTGTTATTGCAGCTGGTTTCAGACGAAACAACTTATGTTTCAACAACAACCCACCCTCAACTTCGCATGTGGGTTATTGTGTTGTGTGGACCCACCCATTATGTGTTTCTTTCTTAGGCAAGGAAGTTTGTAACTAAAATAAAAAAGGGCAATATAAGGATTTGTTTTTATTTTTTTACTGGAGAATGAAGCCTTCCTCCATATGACAAACATACCTAAGTTGAACAGTCACATCTTTAGAGTAGGAGTCTCAGGTCAGCAAATCAGTGGAGAATGAGAAGCGCAGATTGTGTGCTTCTGGAAGGAAGTGCTGACAGTTTATTCCAAGGCTCCTGTAGCCTGAATGGCCTTCTGTAATTAAATACAGTCTGGATGTGGTTCTATTTATTGCTCACATTTTGCCCTAGATTGATCTGATACTGTATTTCACATGAGTCAGCTTTTTAAAAAAAAAATGATCTGGAAAGGGACTTTACTCATTTATATTCCCATTAAGCATTACCTTATGTACATTGTGCACAATTAAAAAGTGGATCTTTGTGAAGGATGTTTCTGTAGGAGGATATTTTGGGCTCTCAAAACTACATCCGTTAGGGCAGATTGGCATATTGGCATCTGTGTTGAATGAGTAAGTGTAACAACAGTTTTCTTCTAAATGAGTCATTTAGAATCTTGCAAGTTTTTGAAGTATATGTTTATAGACATAGGTATTCAGAAAAAAATGAAAAATAGAACTTATTTTACGTTCAGGCCACTGGCCTGAGTGTACAGCTCTTAGAGCAACAATAAAAGTTATTAGATTTAATGTAATTAGCAGCAGCAGCAAAAGTAGCAGTAGTACTCCTAATAATAATTTAGGATGAGCACTGCACTATGAGTGATGATTTCTCTGCACAGAAGCCTTGCTCTGTGCATTAGATGCACAAGGTGCACATCGGGTGGGTGGAGAGTGACAGTACAAAGGAATTACCAAATGAGTCAGCAAGAATTACTTGGTAGTAAAAGGGTGGTTAGGATGATGCGAAGACAATTCAGTCTGTGCTGCAAAAGTGAATCTTGAGAAGAAGAACCATGAAGAGCAACATGGTGGCAGCATGAAGGCATGAAAGGAGCCAGTAGCAGATTATAACATATAGGAAAGAGGTATTGAGAAGGGGTGCAATGGAAGATGAGGCAGGACTGGTGGGTAGTGCAGTATCACAGGTGGTTACTCTGGGCAAACAAAATGGAGGTTTAAATTGTCACTGGGTGAGTGCGGTGCTGTCTCTTGGCATTCTCTACTTCACAGGACTTTTATGAGGCAAAAACCCTTACAGGAAAGGAAACAAATGTTGCCAGCAAAATTGGGTCAGGATGGAGTGGTGTGAGCTTGTGCACTAAGGACCAGAAAAAAGTGATGCTTGCAGTCAGCTACATTTGGCAGAAATCTGCTATGAGTTGGGGAGGGGCAAGCCTCATCAACAAGTCCAGCTGCTTCTCTTGCCTCCCCACTGTTTGATGGCCTATGAAGCAGAACATTTTTGTTCTCTGGAGGTCAGTGTTGTACATATTTTAAAACCTTTTAGGAGAAATTTGAAATATAAGAATGAGATGCATTTTCACAACTTCTATAGTGAGATATATGAGGATCAGATAGGAGATGCATTAAGCCACATGCCAGTGGTGGGAAAGTCTTGGGCTGAAAGTAGGTGGGACCTGGTATCCTAGTTTTCTTACACACACACACACACACACACACACACACACACACACACACACACAGACATACACTCCCCTCGCCACACTGTCTGACATTCTTTCTTTCTTACACACACACAAACATTCCTTCTTCCCTTTTTACAAATTAAACCTGCCCTCCCTCTGTGACTCCTCTTCCCTGAGAGGAGAGGGCGCTACTCTAGCCTGTCTTACTCCATGATTTCTTTCTCAGATCCTTGAGAGAGAAACTATAGACCAGTGGTTTTCCATCTGGCGCACGGAGGTTTGGGCTCCCTCTGCAGGCCCTGTCCAGCCCTCCCACCCATCCCAGCTTGGAGGCTACAGGGAGTTTGGGAAGGAAGTGAAAAGAGGAATTCCCTTGTTGTCTCTGAACTGTGATTCCACTGCATGTTTTTTTGCCCTCTCAATTGAGAGGGTGAGTGGCATACAGCTTGCGAGTTCATTTCAGATCCAGTCCTTATATATGAACATTGCTTTTGTGATGAATATGCCTGTAGCAAAGTATCTAAAATGAAAAGAAATTACTAATAGGAGCTGGATTTCTTCTATTATAATAATTATTTTAATCAGTAGTTTCTTTCCCTTTAAAAAAAAAATATCCCAAAGAGTGTTCCCTTCTGTGCCATCTGGACATCCTCCTCTCCCTGCCATCTGGATATCTCAGGTATCATGAAATAGCTGCAAGGTCATTTACTGTGCTCTTTCAGGGGGATAGCCAGCCATCTTCAATGCCTTTTTCACCTCCTGTTCTATCTTACTGTGTTCCTTAACACCATCCAAGCTGCAAGTTTCCAGAAGGACAGCATGTTTTACATATCCTCCCATTTCCATTCTCTTGTCTAACCACTCTGCTTTGAAATTCACCCTGACCCCTTTGTCTCTTTTCAACAGTATATGTTTAACAATTCTAACCACTCAAATCTTGAGAACTTACCTTGAAAGGCGATTTGGAAATACTGTTAAATCTTGCTTGGATAACTTCTCTTTGGAAGATAGTGGGGATTTTTGCATTCATATATTCATGCCTCCATTTCCAAAATAGATGACACAAGGGGAGGGAAATCACATACTGAGAGGGGAAAAATGAATTAATCAATGTAATATGTAAGGAACTTTTGTTTGCAGGCAAATAAAATTACTTTGCCTTTATGGTAACAAAACCTGGAAGCATGTCTGGAACATCCTCCTTTTAAAGGGGAAATAACTTCTCCTGAAACACCGCTGTTCCTGGGACAGGATGCAAAAACTAACGTGAAGTATTTTTTAAAACTTATTTGTATTTTTGACAATTATCCTCTAAGGATTATTTTGGATATTTCAGCTAAAAAAAGAGTTCCCATTATATCTAAGGTTGGGAAAATATTACCGGAAAATAAAATGTGAAAAGATTTGGCTGCGTCTTAGTAGACTCCATTTGATCCAGGAAAGTTCTTCCATTCTCCTTTGGAGAAATACACATACACCGGTGTGTTTGTGAATCTGCTTGAACATAGAAGGCTCTCAGCATTATCAATTAGAAGGTGTTGTGAAGTTATTCCTTCGTTTTCTCCTTAGCGGATTTTGTATGGTAAGACAAAAGATAGAAGCAACAGTGGGAAAACTTAGGAGGGTGAAGATGACACTGATCTTCACATAATCATGATGACATTGGCATTCGCACGATCACTGCAGCCCATCGTGGCTTATTAGCTGCAGTAGGTTGCAATGCACAGAGACACCAGTTTGGCAATCCAAGCCCCTGCTGCCGCAGTCAGTTTTACAGAAAAGTTATATCTGGCATCTATGGACCCGCAGTGTGATTTTGTTTCTACTATGAACAGTCTTTGTTTCGACTTTGAAAAGTCTTCCTCAGGTGCTCCAGTAGACACATCACATTCTAATAATAGTTTACTGAGCCCGATAATGTCAAGAAGTAGTTTCATTTTCCTGAGTGACTGAATTCTTTCAGTGGTCTACCAGTTGGTAACAGCAAAATACCCCACTCAGTTTATGGGTTAAGAGTGAGAAAATCCCTCTGATTATTCCATCTCATCCTTCCCAATGTGTAGATACTCTGACTACCAATCGCAGTCACAGCAGTAATGACTGCTTTTAGAATGTGTTGTGTCTATAGGAGCATGAGAGGAAGACTGTTCATAGTCGAAATGGAATCAAACCGGGGGTCTCTCTGTAGACTGCCAGATATAATTTTTCTATAAAAATTGACTGCCTGATATAACTGATTCTGTTGTGTTTGAAAGACTGATTGTCTATAATTGATATGGCTGTTTTGAAAAACTATTTAGCTTAATTGTACCATCAGGTATTATAAACATTGCAAATTAACTGCTCCAGCACAATGTTGTCAAGTTACTTACACTTTGAGTGTTCATTTTGAATTTGTTACTGGGAACCATGTCTTTTCTGTAGGGGTGGTTGACAAGCCATATAGAACCCATAGGCTTGTCATCCACCCCACCACCCACCCTTACTGGGTTTGCATGTCATGAGAAACTATGGTGTGGCCCTACTGCACCCCGAATATTCAAATGACAGCTGCTGCCATGGTGAGAAGCCCAACAGGCCATTGTTTGGGAACTGGGCCCCCTATAAAATTCTGTGAATGAGGTAGGACAGTAACACAATAAAAGCCTCATCTAGAAACATCTGTGTGTGTGTGGATGGGTGCATGTGGGTGACAATTTCAATACAATTCCTCTGTCGTGTCTTCCAACTCTTCCCTAATAACTTCAATCTTACCACTGCTGGGGCTTTCCTGTTACAAGATTCATGTCTTGCAAACCATGTCCCCGTAAGCTTGTGCTTGAGAGTATGTCAACCAAAGATGTAACAGATTTTCAATAACAAAATTACATTTCTAATTTAATCTAAAGGGCTTTAAAAGTCAATAAGAGCATTTTGAATTGGGCCTAGAAAAGGATTGGGTGTCAGTGCATCTGACATACCCTCATGGTGATAGGATCCTAACACCAGGCCCTTTTTAGTAGTCTAGCCACCACATTCAGAATTAACTGCATTCTGAAAAGTGTTCAAAGGCAGTCCCATGTAGAACTAACCTGGAGCTTACTGGATCATGGATCCATGAGGTTAGACTGCCTCTGCCTAGCTGGGATCACATCTGGCTTACCTGCCGTGGAAGCAAGCCGTGCCTCCAGGGACAAGGATGGATCCAGGAGCATTCCTAAGCTGTGAACCTTCAGCAGAGAATGCAGCCCATTTTGTACAGGATAAACACCGGTTCTCCGTAAAGGCAACTCCCAGTGTGTTTCACTCCAGTGGTCAAATTGTCACACTAACATTTAAAGCTAGAATGAAGAATTTAGTGTAATTCATTCCTCATGATCATTAGAAAGTCATTGGCATGAGTGGAAGGAGAACTGAAGCTATAAATACTTCCTAAAAAGTTGGGAGGGGATTTTTATTATGTGTGTGGGTTTTTTTCCGAAGGAAAGTAGATTTGCCAGAGTTGATACAAGTCAAATTGCCTCCATGTGGGAGTAATATGCTCACTGGCATAGAGAAACATAGCAGGATTAGACACGTTGGGTTCAACATTCTTGACTTTGGTGGAGCTGATTCATTGAACTGGGAGATTTTGATATTACAGGGAAGCCAGACAGAATCCTGGAGGCAAAAAGGAATTGGAAGATAAGTGACCCCTTTCTGCTGGGGCTGTGATGGTAAAAAAGAAAAAAAAGACATTGCTCAAAAGAGTGACCATTCATTCTGCCTGATTTTAGTAAGGGCTGGGATTAAAATATTAAATACAGAGCAACTTAACTGCCTTTGTGCCAGGGGAGCATGTTTGTTATTTTATAGCTAGTGTATGAGATATGGTTAGTAGTCCTTTCCTGTCTACAAAAACTAGTAATATTACGTATATAGAGCCAATTATTATTCAGAATGATAGAACGTTCTTAGAAATGACTCCGCACATTTGGTCAATGCAGGGAAGGGTGCCATGTCTGCTGGGCTGCCCCATAACGTCCGTATCCTATTGCTCTGCCTCTGACCTCCGTACATTTGGTGGAAAGTCTGAAAGGAGCTTGCGCATCTATAGCTATATGCATGCAGCATTTTCCTTTGGACTTTCTGCCAAAGAGGCATGTTGATGTTGGAGGTGGTCACTGAATGTCTGGAGGCACTTCTGAAGAGGATCACAGAAATGAAAGAATGTACATACTCTCTAGCTACCATTATGGGCTGCAATTATGAAAATGTATGTGCTTTCCATTATTTATTTATTTTTAAATGTCAAAGGCTGCTTGTCCAAGTTGGCCGACACAAGGGAAACAATTGTACTATAATTCATATAGCTGTGTAGCCACCTCTCTTCTACAGGAAAACAGAAATGAAGTGGCAAGAGTCGGACTTATATACTCTACTGATTAGATATTGGGAAATGAATGGAATAGAAAATGTTCTTTCTCCCCCGCCCCCCCAAAAAGATATTCCCCATCCATGCAATCATAAGCAGTCACATTTCTAGTTATTTCCCAGCTTCTTCAAATAAGCCCTTAACACAAAAGGACTTGCGCTATAGTTCTTATTGCAGTAGTGCTGTTCCTAATGAATGGCAAACCTGTCAGCCTGCTTGATTTATGCCTGAACCTGAGACACCTATTTAAATCTCATGTAACAACACCCTGGTGCAGATGTCAGTATAGTGCAGTGCTGGTCTTGGAGTTGTTTAGCTGTCTAGACAGTTTGAGGTGATAGGTCATTGAGAAAACGTTACAGAACTGCATGTGCCATAATTGGATTATTATGGAAATATGAAACCAGTTTTCCAAAGTGGTGGCCCTTTCGGTGGCTGCAGTTTTCATCCTTCTGGTTTAGAAAAAAAATAAGTGGTGTAATTTCTTAGTAGTGGCTTTACAATTTCTTAGGCTACAATCCTGTGTACACTTACTTGGCAGTAAAGCTATTAAACTCAATGGGACTTACTTCTGAGGACTGGACTTTATATTTATTTATTTATTGCATTTTTATACCGCCCAATAGCTGAAGCTCTCTGGGCTGTTTACAAACATTAACTTCACATTGCATAATCTTCCTAGGAAAATTATCACGTTCATATCCTTGCTTTGCAACGCTATGTGGCTAATAAAAATGGTTGTGAAAATCAGTAAGTTCAACCTTCTGTATTGAAGTATGAACCTTCATCACCCAACACATCTCTTGGATTAAACCATTTCACATGTTAGTTGGTCAAATAACAATGATGAGCAGGGTGTATGAGCAGAGGATTGGAGATTAATAACATAAAACACACACCACTATTAAAAACACGCCACATGTTACTTGGGGATTTCCAGCTAATACGATGAAGAAAGATGCTGGCTCCAAATTTGTTCTGGCCTTTGAGCTATCTACTAGCTATAAGAGAAAGTCTTTATAGCTCTTTAGTACATTTGTATCATTTAGATTTTCAGATGGAAAATTATATTGCTAACATGTTATATTTCTAGGACTAAAGGCCAGTTTGTATAATACCATTTCCCCCTTCACTCAAGTGGTCTTAGCCTTTGCTGAATTTGCACATGTGCAGATAAATCTCATATGTAAATGGAACAATTCTTGTGATTGTAGCGGAACTTTTCTCTTGTGATTGTAGCGGAACTTTTCTCTTCCAGCTGGATAGAGATTGTATGAATGGGTCCTAAATGAAGTGGTTGTTCCATTTTTATGACAACAATATTTGCTCCATGAACTTCTATAGGCTTATAAGCATGGCAGCTCTTGGCATTCGTGTATTAAGCAGTTGCCTATGTTCATTCCCCTCCCTTTTATTGTGAATATCATCAAAACAGAGCAGCAACAACAAAAATAAATTGTGGGGAAAACCACACATTTTATTTATTTATTTATTTATTACACTTATATACCACCCCCATAGCCAGAGCTCTCTGGGCGGTTTACAGAAATTCTAAAATTGAGATAAAAACAAGTATACAAAATTTAAAATTTTAAAACACAGAACATACACATATAAAGCATTAAAAACTGTTAAAAAAATAAACATGTGGGTGATTAAGATGTGCTGCCATATGCCTGGACAAAGAGGAAAGTCTTAACCTGGCGCCGGAAAGATAGCAGCGTTGGCGCCAGGTGAGCCTCATCAGGGAGATCATTCCATTGTCTGTGGGCCACCACCAAAATGGCCCTGACCCTCGTTGCCACACTCCGAGCCTCTCTCGGAGTAGGCACCCGGAGGAGGACCTTAGATGTTGAACGTAGTGACTGGGTATATTCACGGCGGGAGAGGCGTTCCATCAGGTATTGTGGTTCCAAGCCATGTAAGGCTTTATAGGTCAAAACCTATATACAGGAATGTCATCATTTTTCATCAAGTATACAATAAAAAAGAGAATTATGCATAGGTTTCAAGAAAGGCAGACCATAAGGCCATGTGTTTATCCATTTGTAAGTTGTGCCTATATATCACCTGTTCAAATGTTGCTAACTTTATTAAGTCCTCAATCCATTGCATTATGGGAGGTGTGCATTTACCCGTCCAATGTGATAATATAATTTTTATTTATTTATTTATTTATTACATTTCTATACCGCCCAATAGCTGGAGCTCTCGATAAGTCTTTTAGTTGTCATAAGGGCTCTGAAAATCCATTTGCGCTGACCTTGTGTTAGTTTCCAAGAAGCCAGTAGGTAGTTTAGGAGAACATACACATCATTCTATATTAAAAATTGTTTCAGTACAAAGTAACCTCCTCCCAAAAGGGGGTGACTACTGAGCACTGACAAAACGTATGAATTAAAGAAGCATTAGGTGCGTTACATCTCCAACAATTATGTAGATTAGATAGACCCTTATTGAAAAGGCGTTGTGGGGTCCAGTAGACCCAAAATAGGAATTTTTTTTGGTGAGTAAGACATAGCCTAAGATCCATAGAAGCTTCAGATACAGACTCTAAGGCAACAATCCATTGATTAGGCAAAATAGGGCACTCCAATTCTCAATTCCATTCCTGTCTTAAACCAGGGTATTGTATTTATTTACTACTAATATATATTTAGATATAGATATAGATATATGAGTTGTGGGTTGAAGTGTCTGTTCAGCTGCTATAAGTGTTTCTAACAATAATGGAGACTCTAAAGCTGTAAAAGCAGCCAGACCAAACCTAGATTCCAGCAAGTGTTGCAATTGCAAGTATTGCCATTCAGCCGTAGTAGGTAAATTATATTTAGCACGTAGATCAGAAAGTGACCACATCCACAGTCATCTTCCACTGGTTTAAGTGTGAGGGTTGTTGTGTGTACACAGTGGGAATATATGCATGGAACTGTTCCTGACCACCAGTGGGGAGGCCATTGCCCATGAGGGAACTTCCAGACATAAAAGGAACACCTAGAATCAGCTTTTAATGAGCATTTTATTGGCAGCTAGCATAATCCAATAAATAGAGAATAGCATATATGAAGGAGACTTGGGCCTGGCTTTTACTTCTATAGTTACTGTGTTGCTTTGCTGTTAGCTAATGAGCCACATACAGAGTTATGTTGTTATCCTACAAAGCCCTAAACAACTTAGGACCAGGATACCTAGCGGACCGCCTTCCTTTATATACACCCAGATGACAACTATGATCCTCAGAGGAGGCCCTACTGGCCATTCCGAGACGAACAGAATGCCACCATGAAGAACCTTGGCGTTGGGCCTTTTCTGTGATGGCACCCACCCTTTGGAGGACCCTCCATCATGCGGTTCAGGAGGCGGAAAACATAATATCTTTTAAACATCTCCTGCAGACATACCTTTTTACACAGGCTTTCCCTGGTATTTAAGGTAGCTGGTTTTATATTGCCTTTTAAACTTTTAATGTTTTAAATTAATACTTGTATTTTATGGTTTTTAATTGAGAGCTTCGGCTGATGGGCAGTATAAAAATGTAATAAATAAACTGCTTTTTTCAGCATAGTTCAGAAGGAGATATTATGAGATATGAGAAGGAGATATTATAATATTAACAACAACAACAATGGATAAATCACTTTGAACATTTAAAGCATTTCAAGCACTTGACCTTGTTGTCCTTTCAATCCTTGTAAGGTTGATCAGTATTTTTATACTCATATTGCAGATGAGGAGAACTAAGACTGAGAAAGAGTGGATTCCTCAGGCCACCTAGTGAGATCAAGGCAAAGATTCCTAGCTGAGTCTATTAGCCACTGTACCACACCAGCAAAAGAACTCAGTAAATTAATAGTAGAAGAGCACCAATTTATAATTGCAGAGTGGTAAAAAATGAAAGTTTCTGAATTGCGATATTGCTAATTGTTCTATTTTTTATTGTGTTTTTAAAACATTAGCTTCATATGTACTATTACATATTATCCCATTTGGAGATTCTGAAAACACATACAGAATAAGAACTTTATACTTGAAAGGAAGATGAGCCTTTTAAACTAAATAGAATCATTTGTGTTTGTATGAATGTAAATTACTCTGGTTTTGTGATCCTAACTCCTTGCTCAGTTTTTCATCTGCCTTTTAAAATCTAATATTTTACCAAACACACACCTTTTTCTAGTTTTGTTCTGAATTCTGTTATTGTTGTCAGCCTTTCCTTCACCCATAGGAAGTTCTAAAACTCTTCTGGGATTCTGTCTTTCCATACAGATCCAAATCTTTGGTATTTCTGCAGTAACTTGTCCCACTTCTAAATTTAGTTCTCTCCACAATTATTTGGAATATGTCTCTAGAGCAGTAGTTTCTTGGTGTATACTTGGTAAAAGTATTTCTTAAACATAAAAAGTTCTAAATGACTTCGTATATAATACAACTTTAAAGGATTCCACCACCCTGGTCTTAGTGCACAAAAGTGCAGTGTTAATAGGTGGCATGCTATGTATCTATTAATACTTTTTATCTTAAAATGTCATTCATGCAATATGTGGTGATGCCACATATGGCTTCACCCATTCCTGTATTGGCACACAGATGTTATGAAAAAGCCGTTGCCCTTCATAGGCTGTGTATTGACAATAGCTTTGCTGGGAACTTGATGTAATGATGTGGAGATGTATTGGTTATATGTACATATCCACTTTTACGTCCTGTAATGATCTCCAGACAAACCAGTTTTGCAGGGCTTACATATTACTTCAAGCTGTACTCTGGAAAAAGCAAAACTGTGAGACCAGAGCTTCTGCAGCAGACGCAGGTAATGTCAGGGGTAGGCAACCTGGTGAGCTACAATTTCCATAGATTCAGCTGACATGGTCAAAAGTTATGGGAGTTCTAGTCCAAAATCTCTGGAGGACACCTTTTTGCCTATTTCTAGTGAATGTGATGAGTAGTCAATAGATGTAACCTGTAATGAACAACACGCTTCCCGTCATCTGTGACTGAGATAGTTTTGAGATGATTTCTAAAGGGATTTTCTCCCAAACAATTTTAATATACAGAATATAAACACATGTTTATTTGTGCCCCAAAGTCATCCTTTAAAAGAAAAGAAAAAAAGATTATTACAAACTTTCCTTTTGGGAGTTAAATTAATTGGTTCACAAAATGCTAGTCTCGTCAATTTCAACACTCTATTGACTTATTTGTAACTAACAGTAGCTGCCGATCACTTTTCCTCTGTAATAAAACCTTGCCTTTCTCCATATTATTTATACAGTCACTAAGTTGTTGGTACCAGACAAGGGTAGTGCCACAATAGCTAAAAGAAAAAAATTGTTCCCATTGCTCTACTGAAATAATCAATAGACCAGCCTTCTCCACCCTGGTGCCCTCCAGATGTTTTGGTCTTTAATTCCCAGCAGCCCCAACCAGCATGGTCATTGATCAGGAATGCTGGGAGTTGTTGTCCAAAAGGTTTGAAGGGCACCAGGTTTGGGAAGGGTGATCAATACAGTCTTCACGGCAGGCATTCAACAAATGTTAAGATAAACAGACTATTTTATGAAATGGATTGTAATCAGGGATGCTAGTATGTCTTTGCCACTAAGTCTGGATGGGAATGAGGAATTTTGGTTGGCTCTGAAACTCAGAAAGGTTTATGCTGTATTTCTGGCTGATAACTATGGCCTTAGCTAGACCTAAGGTTTATCCCGGGATCATCCCTGCCTGCTCCCGGGATGTCCTGTGTGTCATTTACATGAACAGGGATGACCCCAGGACAATCCTGGGATAAACCTTAGGTCTAGTTAAGGCCTTAGTTGCCAAGCCTTAGTAAGTTTAAAGACAGATGAATAAAATTATTAAATTTATCTTCACATCACCAAGCCAACATAGGGAGCACCAAATCCCTTCCTTCACAGGTCACCTTGGTGGTAAAGAAAGGCTGAGCGCTCTCTCCCACTCCAAAGTAACTGAAAGGAGGGAGGATGGATTCTGTGCCCTGCCTTCCCCACTGAAGCGACCATGGGAAGAAGAATTAACACAGCCTGCACATTTGAGCCAGTGTGGTGTAGTGGCTAAGGTGTTGGACTGGGAGTCGGGAGATCCGGGTTCTAGTCCCCACTCGGCCATGGAAATGCACTGGGTGACTTTGGGCCTTTCACAGACTCTCAGCCCAACCTACCTCACAGGGTTGTTGTTGTGAGGATAACATGGAGAGGAAGAAGATTATGTACACCGCCTTTGGTTCCTTGGAGGAAAAAAAACAGGATATAAATGTAATAAATAAAATAATAATTTGTTTTTTACTTAAATTCTATCCCAGGTTACCTTATGAAATAAATTCTAATTACCAGTACAACCCCAAGTTCTCCTTTCTCTGCCTGCCCCATTAAACACAGTAACAGCTGTCAAGAACTGTGTATGTTTCACAGTGATGTCACCTGAGTGGTTCCAGCTGTGGGCAGGCAAACAGAAATTAGGTTATTTTAACATTTCATTATTTGAAAATCATAACACCCTGGGCAGTGCATATGTCATACTGTATAAAGGAAATAGTCCCAGAGACCCATTTAGTACTAGATGAAAAACTTCAAACAAGTGTAGCTTTTGAATTTTTGTATTCAAATTGCAGCCCGTCCCTCTCTGCCTTGCCCCATAGCAAGCTTTATTTGAAACGTGTTGGGCAGGGGGTGGGGATCTTACCTGAAGCTGCTCTCTGGATAGTGGTTCTTAAATAAGATGTAAGGCAGATGCTTTGTGTAGAAGTTCTAGAAAATCTTTAGCATTTTTTTCCATTGTAGAACATGTCTGAATTGCAGCAGTGTGGTAATTCCCCCCCCCCCATAGTCTCTTTTGTTTGAACTTTGTATATTGTTCTTGTTTATCTATAAAGGTGAAATTCAGAATCAATAAGAATGGAAGCAATGGGTCTATTTCTAAAATTTATTTTTCCATTTCTACACGATTCTAACACACTCTATAATGGGGAAAAAATGGAAAGAGGCATACCTCTCTGGATTGTGGTTCTTGGATAGTATGTGTGGTTAAAGGTGAGGTAATTTTTTTAGTTAAGGGCTAGTTCAGATTTCCATAATTCCCATATATGAGTGTTGCAGCTGTCAAATGATACTTTGTGCAATGCTGCTGTCATAGATAAGCTATTACAGAGGGTTCCTTCTTACTATTTCAGCCTGACTTCACTTTTGCATGTAATGCGAATTTGGGAGTTATTTAACCCAATTTGTGGGTTTTGGGTGGGAATGAGTGGAAGTAAGCAAGTGTGCTACCTCTGGGGAGCTCCCACTTTCTGCATGCAACCTTGTTCACTCCATTTGTAGGTTGTGAATGTCACTTCTGAAACCAGACACTCTGGGTTGTTTCAGGGTTAATCAACCCAGAGTTAGCCCAACAACAAATTCATACCCATTCATACGCAATAACCCATGGATTGTTGTTATGTGTGAACTAGGTCTGAAGAAATCTGATGTAAGGTAGTAACTTTGAGACCATAGTTTTTCAATCCAGAAATAGGAACTTATGGGAATATGGTTCTCATTTCTACAGTGAATGTTGAGGTATTTGTGAACCAAAGAGCTCTATCTGATACTTATTATGCCACTGCTTCCATTAGCCGTTACGATCTCTGATGCCCTTTTTCTTTTGCTTGACGTGTCTAATATTGAGTCAGCTTTTAAGGGTGCAAATTTAACAGTTGCAACTGTGTCTCTAGCAAGTTCAGGAAATCTTTTTAAAATGCTTTGGTCCCAGATTCTTTTAGCATTATAGTATTTATTTATTTATTTATTGCTCTGCAAGAGATCTCCTTGTAAACCGCCCAGAGAGCTTCAGCTATTGGGTGGTATAGAAATGCAATAAATAAATAAATCTATCCTTTTATTAAGATTTTCCATTTTTCAGAATTTTGGAAGCTAGTTTGCAGGTAGGAGCCTTTCTCCATCTTTCCTGGAGATGCCAGTGACTGAATCTACAACCTTTCCCGTGCAAAACATGAGCTAAGACACTTCTTCAGCAATAATCCATTGCAAACTTTATTATTGGGTATTATCACCTTATTGTTTGTGGCTTTAAAAAAATATCTACAACATCATTAAAATGTATGGAACTTTGCTGTCATGAGCAGCACAATGTAATAGGACATATTACATTATAACAGCTCTGCTTTAACTAATAACAAGAGCTCAGTGTTGTTGTTGTTTTATATTATTATTATTATTATTATTATTATTATTATTTCTTACCCGCGTCTTTGTTTGGATTGAGGCGGGGAACAATAAGTATAAAATACATAAAACTGAATTAAAAACATAGTATACATTATTAAAACATTCTAAAAAATCCTAAAATTCCACTGGATGATAATAGATCAGTCTTTATAGCTTTATTAAATGCTAAAAGACTGTTAAGTTCACAAGTTTCCTCCAGCAGGCCATTCCACAGTCTGGGAGCAGCAGAAGAGAAGGTCCTCTGGGTAATACCCGTCAGCCTAATTTTGGCAGACTGAAGTAGATTCTTCCCAGAGGACCTGAGTGTGCGGGCGGATTGTATGGGAGAAAGCGATCCCGCAGGTAGCCTGGACCCAAACCATGTAGGGCTTTAATGGCAATGACCAAGACTTTATACTTGTGCCTATTTACATTCATGACTTCACATCACGCTTGCGTGCATGACATCTAACTGAAGCAAGCATGTTGCCCAGCATTTGTCTTTAAATGAAAACAATGCGTCAAGTGTTCTACCCTTGCTGTTACTCACATGAGCAGAACAGACTGAAGGCATAACAAAGATGTACAGTGTCTCTTTGCAGAAGTAAGTACAGATGCCATTTGAATCTGAAGGAGTGACGCTGTCCCATGACTTTCTTCAATTGTTGACATATCTGAAGATGTATTGCATGTAGTAGTGGACAGTTGAAGTGACAGGCCAAGACCCATCTTGGAAGAGCTCCCTAAGCATAGTTGGTTGCAGCCAGTGGCTACAAGTTCCCAAGAAGGGAAGAGAGGAAAATAGGGAAGCTTATCCTAGGCAACTTCCAAAATGGTTTTCCTAGAATCTCCCTCATAATTCATTACATGAACGAACCCTGGTTTTTTGGGCAAAGGTCCATCAATTGCCACCCACTTCCATAGGTAATCCCTACTAATAACTGAATGCAGATTTTCAGGCAGAAGACATTTCTTCTTATTTAACAAAGATCAGACTTGCATCCAAAGCTATAGGTTGCTTATATAATGTCTTCAAACTTACTTGGACAAGCATATTTTTAAAAGTCCTTAAGCAAGTTAATGGGGCCCCAAATGGAAAATAAATGCGCCTAATTTATTTTCTTGTTTTATGCAAGTTCTTTGGATCCAGGTTAGCTCCCATGTGAGTTGTTATGAGAACTTTGTGAACCAGAGGATAGGTTTTGCAATAACTAACAATTTCTCTTTCTCTTGAGTTAGGCAGTTTGTGTAAATTGATTTTCCAAACGTAATTATTTATGTTTAGCCAGCAATATTAACGTAAGTTTTTTTAAAAAAAACTTTCTGATGTTTAGGTTTTAGTGTTTTCATTTTAAATTTTTGGAAACTGCTCATGTTGAGTGGATGGTACATAGGTACTGAAATAAGTAAATAAATAAATAAAACACTTAACTATTATATTTCTTTTCTTGGGCATGCTGGTTGCATTTTTTTAAATGGTAAGGGCACACAATTCTACTTGATTTGGAAAACCACCACCACCAGTTTCTGCAAAAATGAGGCTGTTTTTTTTTTTTTAATTAACATTGAGATTCTCCAGATTCTAATAAAGAACTGGATTTCCAGAATAAAGTCAACAACTGCAGAAGCTAATCTGGTGTCAGATATTTGTTTAACTGGTTTATAAAACTTAGAATCTAATAAGTAGAGGGGTCTACAGACAAAGTGAGAAGACTGATTGTTCAACAGTCCTTGCTGCAAATAAAGATGTTGAAATCTCCAGTACGATTTCTATTCATTAAGATTAGCCTGAGAAGAAAAATAGCCTCATATAATTGCAGCATCTTAGTAGAACATTAGTTATTATCTCTTGATAACCAGTTGAATAACTGCTAGGGCAGCTTGCCATGTCGTTGCCAGGTATGCAACATTGTTTGAACTCTTGTTGACTCTAGTCCAGAAAGCAAATATATCTGAAGTTGTTAAATATGATTTAGAAGGCGAGACAGCTTAAGAGTGACATATATATAATAGCATGTCACTTGGGACAGCCTTTGATGAACCTTG
Source organism: Elgaria multicarinata webbii (assembly GCF_023053635.1). Taxonomy (NCBI): domain Eukaryota; kingdom Metazoa; phylum Chordata; class Lepidosauria; order Squamata; family Anguidae; genus Elgaria; species Elgaria multicarinata. The sequence continues at coordinate 73,872,620 of NC_086178.1, read as the reverse complement.
ACTTACAAAACTGATTCTCAAAACAAACTTTGAGGCAAGGAGATTTATGAAGTAAGTCCAACCTTTAAAATCTCAACACATGGACTTGATTTAAGTTTCAGAAGGACCTGTCCTGAACTGTATGTTCTAGGACAGCCTTCTCCATGTGGGTTCCCTCCAGATGTGCTGAACTACAGTTCCCACCAGCTGAGCTACAGCTTCCATCAACCCCAGGCATCATGCAGGTGATGGGAGTTGTAGTCCCAACACAGGGGGCTGGTTGGGAACACCATTCTAGGAGAAGATCCATAGATGGGTCTCCCTCTCAGGGAAAACCTCACTAACATAAACTTAAGTCTGTAATTAAATCATAGAATTGTGGGGTTGGAAGGATCAACAAAGATAATCTAATCCAACCCTCTGCAATGTGCAGGAAAACCAGTTAAACCATCCATGAGAGGTGGCTGTCCACCCTCTTCTTAAAAACCTCCAGAGATTCCCACCTCCCAGCAATATGGGCATAACAACAATGGACTACTTCGTGAGGCTTTAGTAACCCAAACAGCCACCATGCCACCAATATCCCTCATACAATATGGGTTTAAGGGTCAACTTTATTTGCATTGGCAGGGTGTTTTTAAAAAATGTTTACAAGCACAGCTCGCTGGTGAGCCCCCTGCAATGGTATGCTCATTTTGCAGCCACTATAGCCTGATGTTTAATTTGGCCATGGGTTAGATGAGGTCCTTGATCTGAACAAGGTTCAGCTCAGGGTTTTTTTTTGCCATTTTCTGCCATACTAACTCTTGCCTTGCCCTTTATTTGGTCAGCTTTGCCTTTCACCAAGGACCTTGATTTGGAGTCAGGTGTATGACAACCATCTGAATTAAGTTTTGCCAAACTCACAGTGAGTATAAAATAAGGGTCAGGACAATGCCTCAAAATACAAACGGCAAATAATTTCCTTGAAAGCTGCCATGTAACAGCTAAGAAGTTAAACATTTCTCAAACCAGCCAATAGCCTTTTATAACAGTCAGAAGAAAACATGGCTAGTCAAGTTCTGCTTTCCTGGAAATCCATGATTTCAACTCCGAAAAAAAGATAGTGGCCGGTTCTTCATTGGGCAAACTAAAATGACCAAATTAAAATTGACTTTGTCTGCCAGCTGCCCTCTATTTTAAGCTTGAGTATATTCTCTTTGCTGGCTTGGTACCAGGCCCTTTCTTGATAACTCCTGCCAGATTCCTGACATACTGACATACTGTAAAGTGGCAGCCAGAAGCATTTGTTCATGACGGCTTAAGAAATTTCCAAGAAATCCTCGGCTGTTCTCTTGGCTTGAGATACTTATCTGCCTTTCTGCTTCAAGCAAAAGCAATATGGTCAAGGAACAGTAGTCCTCTTCGTCCACTGACCACCCCTCTTTCCCTTTAGCATGTTTTGATAATTGTCTTATTTTTCTGTCTGAGGCCGCTGAAGAGAATAATGTAAAAGAACAACAACAACAAAAATGTCCGAAACAGAGACAGTGTCCAGGCAAGACACATGGCAAGACATTAAAGGACGATTTGGGATCTACAGCCAATTTTAGCACAGCTGTTATAACGGTTCCTTTGGGCATGAGAAAATGTTACTCAAGTCTCTTGGACAATTTTTGTTGTTTTCTACATGCATTTTTCATGATGAATCTTTAACCATGATTAAAAGAAATACTTGTGGGCATTTTGTTTAGACCTACTTCTTAAGCATGAACAAAAGAAGGTTTTTGTTTTTTTAAAGAAATCATAAATTGCTGGAACAATCAGTGCTGCCTAAACCCCCGTCTCAGTGCAGCTTCTGTTACAAATCTGCAAAGAACGTCCATGACCCAGACTAACATCCACCAAGGAAAATCAAGAGTGTTGTAGGTGATTCAATAACAGTGTTGGTTGCTGCATTCCAAATCTGGTAGTGAGTAGAGGGTCCAACCTGTGTCTCAGATATAGTAGAATGTCTCCGAGAAGTGCTCTGGTGCCCACAATGCTCTGTTGGGGATCACAGTTATAGCCAATGTATATTGAAGTCCCTTTCTTCCAATGTAACTTCCAGTCTGTAACACCCTCCACTGGCTATTTTTTGGCAGTAGTAGTCTTCTGTTATGATCCTGCCCTTCCACACTATGGGCATCATCTGGCCCCATTTTAGTGTCAATTCCAGTATGTAGTACCCAGCTTCTACTTGTCAGTCTTATTATGCTGTCTCACCAGTCTCCATACACAGAAGAAATGGCAAAATTACTCTGCATTTGAGTAAAGAGTCAATAATTAATAACTCATTATGGATGGAATAAAGAATAGAAATGGACCCTTTGTGAAATTGTGAGTTGCACACACCCAATTATTCTAAATTTACTTTATTGTAAATTTACTCTGAAGCTTTTAGTTAATCCTGATTACTTTTTTATCATTTTATTAATATAATGTAACCCAGTATCTTTCTGTAAAAGCACTCTCCTTAAACATAACTATATACAATCTTCTTATGAGCCATCTAGTAAATTGTCTTTGCCTCCTTTGGATCATTGGTGCTTTAATATCTCTCATACTGGTGATAAAGATTATGCTTAAAACTAGCATAAGCTGTCTCATACAGTTTCAAAAATGGAGCTGGAAGGGACAGAATGGATTATTTTAGTTAAAGTGTCTGTCCTGAGGCTAGGAATTTTATACTTTAAGCATTTCTGCCAGATGCCTCTCTAATTTCCTCATAGGAGTTTCCAGCAATGGAGATTTCCCAACTGTGAAACTTGTTCCATTGCCCCAAATTTTCTGCAGCTAAGAAGTTTTCCTAATACTCAGTCTAAATCAACGGCTTGCCCTTAAATCTACGAGTTCTTGTTTCTCCTGTTAGTAGTAGAATGGCTGTTGTGTCCATCATTTATCTTCTTTTGTTCCAGTCTAAAAACATTTTGTTCCTGGAACCTTTAATTGAATGACTGAAGACAGGGGTGGGCAGTTTATTGCCCTCTATAACTTTCATGGGCTCTAGTGAGCATGGCCAATGAATAGATGATGAGAGGGCCACAGACAAGTCAATTGTGCAGGGAAATAATCTGGTAGTATCCTGGATTGTACCACTTCAGACTGCAAGTGGCTGTCTGCAAAACTCTGTCCATGTGGAATACTTGCTGTTGAGGGAAAAGACTAAGCTAAAACTAAGCCAAGTTAAAACTTTTGCAAGGAATTTGGTGTGTGTGTGTGTGTGTGTGTACATACATACGTTTGTTTGGTATTAAATAGATCCCCACCTGCAGCCTGAAATTGATAATCGTTGGAAAACTGTAGCATGTGCTTTTCCTGCACGTTTGAATTGGCTTTTATATTGTCCTCTTCATATAGGAATGCTGCTCCAAATAAATGCACAGAGCAGTTACAGTTGTGTGAAGCACTAATTATTGCTAGTACTTCTTTTCCATTTCTTGAAAGCGTCATGTGTTCTGCTATACATTAACCCTTTGCATAGTATTTGGACATTTGTGTTGAAAGGCATCTTTTATTTTAAACAATTGCCCTTGTCCCCTGCTTCCTCCCACCTCCTCAAACATCATGCTTCAACAAGACATAATGGGTTCCCTGATATGTAGAAAGCTTTCTCTAGAATAATTTAATAGACCAGTTGGCTTTGCATTCAAAGTCTTACACTATATACTTGTGTTGAACTGCCATTGGGAACTGAAAATGATTAAGAAATTGATTCATTTTTTATCAGTAATATGCTGACAAGATCTAGAGAAGTAGACATACCTCTACAGTGTCAGCAAGATATTAATGTAACAAATCAGTTTGACTTACAAAACATAAACAATCCTTACTGTGATGAAATATTTGCTTCATCATCAGAACTTGTATAAGCCAAGAAAAGCTTAGTAAATGAGCCCAACTTTCTTCTATCCCAGTGTTCATCAATTGGTCCAGACCAGAGACCCACCTCGGAGTCCCAACGTGCAACTTTCACAATTTTCTCCATGCCCAAGATGGTGGCAACAGCTTTGCCGCGACCCATTTAGACTGATCTCGTGACCAATTTTTGGTCATGACCCACCAGTTGAAGACCATTGTTCTAACCTCTGTGCAAATTATTATGGGAGAGCATTTCCATAATATGCCACAATTGGTAGTCCTGGGTGTAAAAACCATGTAGGCATGAGGTTTAGATTCTATTAGTAGTAACTTCAGGGTAGTTGTTTTTACTTGACAAGCACAAAATATTTCCCCTGTGTATGCTTAGTGGACCAGATTCAATCCAGGTATCTCCAGGTAGGTCTGTGAAAGACCCCTGCCTGAAACCAGGAAAGGCAGTATTGAGCTGGATAGATCGGAGATCTCAGTGTAAGTTAGCTTCCTTTGTTCCAAAGAACTCTAATTTTAGATAATGATTTTGTCCTTAACTCTCTTTGATTCCTCTTGACCTTGGCTGAAAGAAGGCTAGTTAGTAATGATTAGCCAAGTATTTCTAGAACAATCTATTCTGCAGATGGCTTCTGCTTTTTCCTCATGGCCCTGTAGCGTTTTACAGTTATTGTTTTATGTACTGAAAATAACTTCAGAAGAAATGGGGTGATCTGGCCTCTGGAGAATAAAATATGAGGTTTCACCCTAACAATAGCATGTAGGGCAATGTAAACCTTGCCAGATACAGGCATAAACTGCAGGCACATTTTATAGTTCTAATTCCTAAGGTGCTTTAATTGAGCCAAGTTGGTAATTTTGTTTTTTAAAGGTCTTTCCATATTGTAATGTCCACACTTTTACACACACTCTCTATGCATTTGTATGTGCAATAGGAAAAACACATTAACAAGGTACAATTCACACATGCAAGTTCCCCCTTTTTTCTACATCTGTTTTAAGCATCTGCAGATATGGAATCATAAAATGGAATATAATGTGTGAAGTGGTGCTAAACTGTTGCTTCATAGAAGCCCTGGTCGCCAAGTTCTGTGACTATGATGGCTCCAACTGTGCTGCTGTGACTGAGAAAAAATGCAGAAGAGTGAACCATGATGATGGTTCACTGCCAATACGCACCTAACATTTCCCCCATACAGTCCTGTACTTGGGGGCAGATGGAACGGTTTGCATGGAGTGGATGGCTTGCATGTTTGAACCAGCCCTCAATTATCTTGCTTTCTGTGACTTTTAATCAATATACCTAGTTAACTTCCGTTCTTGCCTGCTTCTGCAGGTAACTGCAAATCTGCTTTCCTACCTCTGCGGATTGAAGGTCTTGCTACTCACACTATGCTGCTATTAAGACCCACTGACATTTGCTTATTCTGGAGCACACTCAGCAAACTTGGCACTGCTTTACTACAGGCTAGACTAACTTTCCTGGTGTGTAGCGATGTTTAAATCCCAACTCTGTAGAAATGCCCAAACACTAAGAACATTGAATATACTGTGCAAATCCAATAATCGTCTGTGGGCTTTCACAGAATATAAGTCATTGTTGGATTTTAACCCCACTCCCAAATCACAAGGCAATAAAGAATTAAAACAACCCCCCGAAATGAAAGTTGTTCTTAGCTCCAACGTCCTTTTTAACCCTGTTCTCTGCTGATCCATATCTCTTACCTAACTGGCTGCATACCAGCACCCACCCACACATTCAACATTATCGCAAGAAGAGGACCTTTCAATGTCCTTTGTGCATCCACCTCTTTCACAGAAAAGGAAGGGACTCAAGGTTGGAAACATGCAACCCACTCCAGATCAGTGAATGTGATGCAAGCAGATGTACCTCCAAAATGGTTCCTGCTGGTCACATAGTTCCAAGTAGCGGAAGAAAGTGATTCTGAAAGGCATGTAAATGTAAAATTGAAGGTGGGTGAAGCTATATTGATACCACTCAGGACCTCCCCCCCACTCACCAATTAACATCCTTGCTTTCCTGTTCTGTGCCCTCTGAAGATGAATGCCCTTTGGGTCCCCAAGTCATAGGAGATTGCTAGGTCAGATTATTTATGCATCTAGCCCAGTAGTGTTTTACTCCAACTAGCAGTGGCTCAGAAACAAAGCGTATATAAAGAACAAAAAAACGACGGAGCAAAGAGATGTACAGAAAAAATTATCACAAAATGTTATTCAAATGTTAATTTTAAATAGGCATGTTTTAACAAACACCATCACCTTTGTTTTAGTATAATTAATGCTCAGTTTTTCTTTAGTACAAAATACACTGAGCTTAGAGAGCAGCCTTTTCATGGGTAAGTGAAAGGTTAGGCTCACTAACCAGTTTCTGCAACATGGTTAGTGGTACTAACCATGGCTAAAAGTGTTGTCTGACACGTGTCTGTGGTTAACGGGCCAAAATAATATGGAAGGGGTGGCTGGGCTGGAGGGAGGGCAAGGTTGGGTTTTTTTTTAAGTACTATTGTGCTGGAGCGCTCCTGTGCTCCATTTTGCCCAGAAACCCATTCAAAAAGGCTGCTGCGACATGCTCCACCCTCCAGGCACGTCACATGCCGCGTGTAGAATGAGAGGGTGGACCCACCCACCCGATGAGCAATTTTTTAAAAATCGCCCTCCCCTCAGCCCAGCCCCCGAAGGGCACGGAGCCCGCAGTATAGAGCAGCCGCAGCAATTTTGGACACTCTATACTTTGGGCTCTATGATTTCTGCCTGATGGAAGACTCGGGTGCTGCATTAACCCTTTTGTGGTTAAGGAAAATTTAACCACAAAAGGGTTAATGGTGTTGTCTGCACCCGTTTTGCATGTGGTTAGCGTAACCACAGCTGGCCATGGTTAAGTTAACCACAAAACTCAACGTGTCGTCTGAACCGGCCCAATGTGTTGAGGTAGGTTAGGCAGAGAGAAGATGCTGCTGCTGCTCAGAAAGCTTTGAACCAAGGTGTCCCTGGTTCATACCAAACACTCTGACCACCATAGCCCACTTGCTCAGTATGAAATTTAACTTCTCAAGTAATTATTATCTGTATTATCCATACTTGTGTCCTGCCTGTAGCTGATGAGGTGCAATATAAATGTACAATCCTGCCTGTAGCAGCTGAGAAACTTGCAACAGGAAACTGGTTCCATCTGCTGTCACCAGATTGGGCCAGCTTGATGCAGCTTTGTTTTGTGGCAGGTGGAATCTTAATCACACTGTTATGGGTGTTGTTTGTTTGTTTTAAAATACAGGTAACATTCCCCCCCCCCCCCCCCCCCCGTGAAGATAAAGTTGCAGTCACTTTAATCAGTTACGCGAAATGGTTGGTTGGGAGAAGTCTGAAATCCCCGTCATCTCTTTTTCACATCTCATGAAGGTTGGAGCTCCACTCTCTGGCAGGGGGTGTTAAGTAATCATTATGGATTGTGTTTTTGCAGAACCTTCCCATCTTCACAGCAGATAGCATCTGGCTTGCAGTTTAAAGAGAACTTATAATAAAGCAGCAAGGCCCTGCAGTTACTGTACATGTTTTGTACCAGCTTGCTTTGAAGTTAACATGCTTTGGTTTATGTGGTTTCAGTAAAGAAGCTGAAACATAGTACCTCCAGGGGCTACTTCTGTCTCATACTACTGGCTTCCCCACCCCCTTCTGTGCTTTGCAAAGAGAGCTGGTTTTGTGTAATGTACCAGTGAACTTTATGCAGGAGAGCAATTATTTATTGGCAGCTACTGAAATAAAATGAGGCCTTGCCAGTTCATTAGGGCTAACCCTACTCATATCTGAGAGATACAGTTGTTTCCTTGTTTGCCTTTTGCTCCTAGGGGATAGCATTTGCTACTGGCTAAGTCCAAGAGTTGGTTACTACTCCTACACACTCTTTCCAGAGGCTTTCTTCTGTACAGAGGGCTGTATGTGTAAGTGTTCCAATTCTATGAGAGCACAGGAAAAAAATGCAAAATGTGGTATTCATGTTTCTTAGGATCTTTGCTTGCATTTTCTTTAAAAACAAAGTTTCTAGCCCCTGTGGCTGTAAAGACACGTTTATAGGAGCATCTTCTTAAAGTAAAAATGTGTATTATAGTTCAATGAGCTCCATATGCAAATCCTAACTTGGAATATCCCCTTATATTAATAATAATAATGATACAGGGCTGGGCTGCTTATAGTAATTAGACATTTGTTTCTTCAGATAAACAGATTTACTCTGGATTACAATTCCAAATAGTTAGGTTCAAGTGTGTAAACATGAATACTAAAAAAAAAAAAGAATGTGTATATATTAGAGTGTGTGTGTGTGTGTGTGTATACATTTGCTTATTGTGCTATATATTGGAACATAGGAAGCTGCCTTATACTGCCTCAGACCATTGGTCCATCTAGCCCAGAATTGGTGACACTGATAGACACGGCTTCAGGCAGCAATTTTACCTGAAGATCGAACCTGGGACCTTCTACATGTCAAACAGGTGCCCTACTACTTAGTATGGGTATGTTTAAATGCTACATCATATCTTTCAAATGCTTGGGGCTTACTCTTAGTGGGGATATGACTGAGTGACTCAGCAAAACTTGAGCGTGTTACAGTTCTTGAATTGTCGTCTCAAAGCTTGTTGCACCAACTTGGGTCCGTATCAGATTGTGAGGGTTTTTCCTCACATGGGAATTCATACATATTCCCATGCTCATTTCTCAAAATGTATGCATTTTTGGTGTCATTTCTGAAATGTATGCATTTTTCTCCCATCAACTAAAGAGTCTGTGTGCATATTTTTCAAATATATGCATTTTATACCCATTCTGTTTTGATGTTGAAAGCAGATTGAAAGCTCGTAAATGTATGGATTTCTGATAGTCTGTGTTCATTTCCAGTGATTACAAATTGGGAAACCCTGGATACATTTATAAACATTTAATTTAAACATGTAATTGCTCCCTAGTCTCGGGTGACAGGAATAACCAACAGCAACAACAAAATACTTAGGAGCATCTCAGCTCTTCTGATTCTTGAAAGCAGGTATTGTGCAGTATTTGTTGAAGTAAGAAGTAAAGAAGCACAAACTATTATTATTATGCAGAAAAAATATTGTACAGGAGAGAGTTCATTGACACAACAATATTGGCAGGGTCTTGTTTCCTTGGTGTATAACCCAGTTTGGACTCTGCCAGGCATATAGTATTCTGTTTGTATTTCATGTATTTTATAACTACTCTCTGTGTATTCCCCCCCCCCTGAGCATTTCTGTCATATATTCTCCTGACACTTCATTCATCACTTGGAAGTTGAAGCCAGGGAAAAGAAATGCCAGTATAATATCTGCCTCCTTTTCTCCAGTGTGACTGTTGATCTTGGAGTTCTTTGACCTTTCCCTCACTGCTCTAGTATATACTGGCAAAGCTGGCTAATTGCTGCTGGGAGCAATAAGACAGCCACATCTTTCAGCATCTCTTGGAACTGGGCTCCAAAGCTCACAGTCATGGTGCAAATTAGAAATCCAAGGCAACCAGCAGTTAGAACGATTAGATTTCTACATTGACTTTGACATAGAGAGTCAATGACTCAGTGTATATTTCATTTCAGTGCTTGGGTTCCATGGAATGCCATGAAAGTTCAATACCAAGATACTGGGTGCATTTAGACATCACAGGAAACCACAGTTCATCATCACAAGAAAGAGACTAGCTTTTGGGTGTCATAATAAAACATGGTTCATTTTGATGAGATTGAGCTCATCCAGAGCTCATTCACCCCATATAGAAAAAGGCCATAAACTCAGTGGAAGAGCACATGCATTGCATGCAAAAGTTCCCAGGTTAATTCCCTGGCATTTCCATGTTCAACATCCCTGCTTGAAATCCTGGAGAGCTGCCACCAGTCAGTGTAGACAGTACTGATCCAGTTGAATAAATGGTTTGACTCCATATCAGGCAGCTTCCTATGTTCCCTCTCCACCTCTGGTATGGCCATGTTGAGGAGTTCAGAAGATTTCATTTCTGTTTTTGATTAGCTTGTCAGATTGTCTGAATCTGACAAAACCTGGCCAATCTTAACTATGGTTTATTTGAAAAAACAAACAAACCCAACATCATACTATGGGTTATAATGCTAACTTATTTCAAGATTACCCACAGTTTAGGGTTCAGTTGGTACACTAAACTGTGGCTAATCAAAATTGAGTGTGGAAACTTCTGATGTCCTATTGGCGACACTTGAAGAAATGGAAGGGAGAAGCGTACAGGTCGTGACATATTCCTGTTGTGATAAACCATGATTTATCTTGATGCCTGACTGTAGTTAAACTTTTATTTGCAAATTTCTTTACTGCAATTGCTAAAAGGTGAAAGTGGCATCGACCCACCTACCTTACTTTTCTCTTTAAATGGCTGAGTAACTAATTGTTTGAGTTGCACTCACTTTTAATTTAACGTGTGCTTTGAAACCTTTAACTTGTTCATTCTCTTCAGAATTCTCAGTTTAGAGATGGAAGAAAGATGTGACTTAGCAAGAGGCCAGTCAGACAAAAAGAGGGGGGGGGGAATGATTTGAACTCAGATCTTTTTAAGTTTAACGGCCCAACGCAATCCTTTGGACTACAGTGTTCCCATAAAATTCTCAAAGGGATGGTTTGCTCTTCAGAGAAGTTTCTTTGTCCTGGCTATAATGTAATAAGGGGAAAGATGATGAAGTCTTCTGCAGGGACTCATCTTGGCCACACTGTTTTGATCATCGCAGATCACAGACATCTGAGTAACATCTGTGAGGTCCCAGCTGATGAATACATTGCTCAGGCAAATACATTCATTCCCAACTTAGCATTCTAATTAATGGTCCAATGTGTTGGAGCAGCCAGGTCTTAAAAGGGTGGACTACTTGATATCTGTACAGCTCAAAGTCACTCCATGGTTTCCTTTTTACAGACAGATTATTTTTAGCACTTTGAAGAAACAATTGTAGCACAGTGTGCTAAATGGCAGGCATGACAGTTTAGTAGGGTAAGACTGGAATTGTTGACAACTTGTAGCATTACACCTTCAACAGGAAAACTGTTGCAATATCCCAGCAGGGGCAAAAAAAAGGGGGGGGGAAGTGTGTTGGTGGTGGTGGGAGGAAGCATTTGTGTAAAATATTTTTAGTCTTTTTAACTTCAGGCACTCTAACCTTGTTAATAATATCTTTGTAGCATAGTTACTTAGGGACTGCTTGCTTTAGAGGAAGATATTCTTGGAATTTTATCCCCACACCCTAAACAAATTCAGAGTGGATTTTACATTTGATTAAAAGGGAGTATTTTGATGAAGAAATGTTCATTAGTTTTGTAACTGTCGTAGTGTATGATCTGTAGAAGTGGGTGACTTCTAGATGTATTTTGGAAACTGTTATTCTATATTTTGGTTATTTAAACATTTGGAATGGATAACTGAAAAGCAAATATTATCCAAATAGCAAGTTGGATTTATGTCTGGAAAAGTTACTGTGGATCAAAATATATTACCCAACCTGGTGCTCTCCAGATATATTGGACTGCAATTCTCATAATCCCCAACCAGCATAGCCATACAGCTCCCTGTTCACCACTGGACATCCGTCTTCAGAAGGATCCGCATCTTCATACTGAGTTTCCCACTCCTTGCCTAAATCTCTGTTAAAGCTCATTGCATAAGGTGGGGCCATACTGTTGCACGTTTCCTCACTCACAGTCCTTGGCAGTGGTATTCACCAGTAGGGAACTGGGAATGTCATGAATTTTGCAGAGAGTTCTAATGGGGAATGTAACCAGGGAGGTGGGAAATACACTATGGAGAAACGGATCTTTCTGAAGAATGTAGTATCTAGACTGGGCCTTACTTTCTTGCCTGAGGATGTACCGAACGAGAGTGTATAGACATAGAGGAGGGTCACAGATAGAAGTCTACCCAGTACAAATGGAATTTATTTATTTATTTATTTATGCATTTATATCCTACCTTTTTTCTTCCAAGGAACCCAAGCTGGCGTACATAATCCTCCTCCTCTCCATTTTATCCTCACAACAACAACAACCCCGTGAGGAAGGTTGGGCTGAGAGTCTGTGACTGGCCCAAAGTCACCCAGTGGGTTTCCATGGCTGAGTGGGGATTAGAACCCAGATCTCCCGACTCCCAGTCCAGCACTCTAGCCACCACACTGGCACCCAATTCAGGCACACACTATCCCAAGTGGAGGACCAGTGGTAGAGTGTAATTTATTCATTTGTAATACTTTTATACTTCTTAATATACCAAAATCCCTAAGTAGTTCACATTAAACCACTTTAAACTGCAGGACCGGATTCAGTTGAGGCCTAGCACAGGCCTAGGTTCAGTTGAGGCCTAGCACATCCAGTTGAAAGGACTGCAGGTAACATGTTTGGAAAGATGCCTGCCCAACAGCTGCTGCCATTTAGGTAGTCAGTACCAGACTGGATGACTTGATGCCCTGTAAGTCAGTTTCAGTTGAGAGAATTCTCTGACTCTGACTTGGGAACAAAGTTTCATTGCTTTAGCTAATGGCCCTTCTATGTCAACATTGTAGAAAAGCATGCAGAATTCTTTATACAAGCATTTGAAATGGAATAAGGAGGCTCTGGCTATCAAAATATACAGTCTGTCTCTTTATCCTTGTGTGGGATGGAACTGTCTGGTCAGGATTGTGCAAATGCAACGATTCCACAGAAGTCCAGAAAATGAGGCCCCTGAGAACCGAAGTATTTGGTTTCATGACGAGTCATTTTTTAGCTCTTATGGTTGCAAAGGTATGCTTTCAACTGTGTGGGTGACATTTGCTGAAATGTCAGAAGCCAGGGGAGTGACAAAGCAAGTTTCCCAGTAATTGGAGGTGAGCCTTCAGTGCCCTGTATAGCTCTTTACCTCTTCCCCTGACTGGCAGCACCAGGATAAATTATGCAAAAGAAGAGCAGGGTGTATTTTTGTTTGATAATTTATCAGGTTACAAAACTGAGCTTTCTGGGGGCGCTCAGTATCTGAGCTGCAATTTCCATTTTTATTTATTTTTTAAAAATTATTTATTCTTTTGTGCGGAGTACACACAGCCCTGGATATGGCTTACAGCCAAGATCACTTAGCTAAAAAGTTAAAGATAATCCAAAGCAAGTTTTTATGAGTCTTCTCTTTTTTACTTAAGACAAATCCCTGGATCACTAATGAAAACAAATGGAGAAATTAAGGCTGTAGTGCTGTGCACACTTACCTAGGACTAAGCCCTAGGACTAAGCCCTAGGACTAAGCGGTGGAGCTTACCTCTGAGGAAATATGCACAGGGTTGTGATGTCTCTATAAAAACAAGTAACTTTGTTAGTTTTAAAATTCTGCTCTGCGATCTGTGACTTGCAACCATATTGCCTCCCATATACATATGTGCTTAGCTAAAAACAAAACAAAACCAATCTTTGGAAAATATGAATTTTTAAAACATTAAAAATAACATCTGTTTTATATTGTAGGCTCAGATTTGTTTTTTAATGAATGGAGGAAGCAATCCTATGTCCTCTAAACAACGTCTGAGCTGGGAGCCAGGTAACTGCGCTCCTCACCCCCTCACAGCTGGTGCAGAGAGAACTGTGCTGGCTACTTCTCTGTACTGTGAAAATGGAGAACAGAGATGGGGTGGGAGGGGGCATTCCCAAGGAGGAGATTTGGGGCGGCTCCTTTGTTTCCTATGGCTGCCCCAGCCTCCTTCCCTCCCTCTCCGAGGCACTGCTGCTAGATGGGTGAAATTGCCCAAGGATCAAGAGCGCCCGTCCAGCAGAAATGCAGGGCAGGCCAGTACGAGTGTGGAGGCAAAGAGAGGTCCTGCTCTGCATAGGATTCCCGAGTTCGGAGACTGACGGGAATTGCGATAGCATTGCACCCTTAGCCTGTGCCTGAGTTTTTGAAAATGTCCACCAACATATGGATCAGTATAAAATTAATAAGATGAGGCAGAGGGAGTGGTCAGGGGATAGAGTGCAATATCCTGGAGTTGGGTGGAACTGAGTAAGTAGGTTGGATGTGGTTAAGATCGGTCAGGATGGTGGAGTGAAGCAAACCTGCAGTCAGGACCACATTTTCTTTTTATTTTTAAGTTCTGTGTTACCAAGAAGACTATATAGTTGTATATCTGGAAAGATATAATTCCCCGAAACTTGAACAGAAACCTGCATTTTGGTTATGGTTTACTTTGGCATCACTGATTCTAATGTGGCTGTGCTATTGAGAATTTGGCTGCAGGCCAAAAATTCGAAGTCTCCCAATGTGATAGCCCTCTTGGTTAATAAGTGCCATTCAAATTCCTGATTGCAGGATGCTAAAAAGTTGTAGATACTGCAACAAAGCTACTGTACATAAACTTCTTAAAAAGTTCTGTTAAAATAACATTCCCAGCCTTTTCAAACTAACAACATCAGGGAGGTGCCAAGATAAGGCTTGTGTTGGCATGTCCAGGCATGTTTGCAGAATATTAGGCCTCTGTGTGATGATAAAACCAAACACGTTTCTCAAGGCCAGTGTGTAGTGCTTATTCGCAAGGAGCCAGCTGAGAATAAAAGCAATGGTGGAATGCAAAGAATGCCTAACAATGCGAACATTCAGATCTATGTATAGAGATTAATTATGATCTATGATGTTTTAATGCCTTGGGTTTGTTTGGTTTTTTGACTCTAAAGGATTCCTCCTCATATCTCTAAATATAAGGGCCAACGTACACACTATGGCAGGTACTGGGCTGCTGCTGCCCCAAATAGCATCCTCAACACCACACTCTTACCTCTCTCTCAGTAACAGGTAGACACAGTTTGCACATCGCGATAACCCACAATTTGTTTAAATTGTGGGTTGTTTTGAACAAAGCTGGGCTGAGCAACTTAAGGCTTTCCAGATGTTTTTGGCATGCACCTTCCATCATCCCTCACCCATTGGCTACAGCTGATGGGAGTTGTAGGCCAAAACATCTAGAGGGCCACCTTTGATCTAAACAAACCACAGACCAAGGGTGGGAACTTTCTGTCTGTGGTTTGTTTAGCATTATATGAGGAGCAGGAACTCTGGCTTGTCTCTACTCTGACACGGACCCTGCACTCAGGGGAGAGACAAACTAATGTTTCTTGTTTACATGTAACACTAAACAAATCATAGATGGAAGGTCCGTGGTTTGTTTAGCCCACTCCCACTTGCAGTGAGAGCAATTAGCCTAGTATTGCTTACCCTAATCATCTGTAGGTCACCAGTTTTCCAGTTATTTGAGATTATTTAGCTGGAGTTGCTGAGGATTGAATATGGAGTTGTTACAGAATGCTAAAAACATAGGCAGTGAGCAGATACCACTGTTTTCTAACTCATGGGCAGAGAATGGCAAAAGTGGTGAACAAAATCCAGCTACTGGAGAAAATTCCTCTTCTTTACGTTGTGGGGGATCAGACTATATTTAGTACTTTCCTTTCAGTGGTTTCTGCTTTTACGAGCCCTGCTGGACATAATTTGTATCATAATTATGCAAAATCATCTGGCCCTGGGTGCCCCTCTGCCCACCCACCCCTTTCTTTCTTGTGTGAAACCCAAAGAGCGCCAAACTAACAAGGCAAGGCAAATACGAACGCTCTGTCACTGCTTTCAGCAGCTTTGGCATTGGCGCATGGGGAAAGGGGAATATTCAGGTTGCAGAGATAAATGGAACATAGAAAACAAAACTGTATTCTCTAAGGGATCATTATGCATGAGGTGGGAACACACACAGCTAGTCAAAACAAAAAAGCATGCCCTCCAACACTTGAAATATGATAACAGGTGCACTCATATGGCATTAAACCAGGGACTGAGTCATTGCACAGTAGTGAACCAGCAAAACAAGCTGACTGCTTCCAAGAGGCAGGATGGCTTTCACTCAGAGTGTTTAAAGGTAGAAGCATTGCAGATATGGCCAGCATTGCTTTACATGCAAACATTGGGGTGGGGTGGGGTGGGGTGATGTGAGGTGGAGAAAACACCTGTATGGTTTTTTTTTTTTATCAGATTGCGTAAGATTTCTCTCCCTCATGACATCTGGTACCCAAATAGAAGAAATGGTATTGTACTACTCAGAACATCATAGTGGAAGGCTATGGTATGGACCAATGCCAATACAAATATGAATAGAGCGCTAGCTACTAAAGAACATTCATAACCCAAAGATAAAACGTCTGGAGTTATATATGTCTTGATCTTCTCTTTGCATCGCAGCACATGAAACACAAGCGGCTTGTCTTCATAGCTCATTCCCGCCCTCTCTTTTATCTGTGCCATGCTGGTCTCTACCCTTGCTCTAAAAACACTGCCAGCTTTGATCTCCCACCTGTTTCAACTGCAGCTGTCTTTGTGTTTTGTCCCATGATGTTATATCAGGGTGAACCTTTCAGTAATTGTGTACAAAAGCTGCAGGCTTCAAGCCAATTAATTTGGAATGATCCCAGTGAAATAATTATTAGGAGCATTCCAAAATAGTTCACTTGAGGAGTGCAATCAGCTATCTCGGTATCCTTCACATTTCCCCCCGAGGTACTGTGCCATGATTGACTGACGTTAAGCTGCAAGATTGACTAATGTTAAGCAGCAAAGGCAAAGGCAGAGAGATGTCTGCCTAAGATCAGCCTGTCTGGAATTCTGCATTACAGCCCCCAGGTTCTGTGGCCAAAAAACCACTACATTCTGCTAATTAGTGGTGGGACCTTGCCAAGGCCATGGGTGGCTATAACCAAATGGAAGTATAGAGTAGGGATAATAGACACAGTGGATCATTTGAACGGGATAAGCATGCAGTGAAGAAGAGCCACACCATGATAACTGGAAATCCATCTCTGAATATACAACCCTCTCATTTCTTGGCTTTTAACATGAACCCCTAATGTATTTTTCTTTGTTCTATGAGAGTGAGAACTAGAAACTTGTTCTTTATGTAAAATTAAAAGCTTGCATGTTAAGGGGTCTGACAAGCCTCCCAACATCTGTAGATTTGAGGGGATTTTTTAAAAAAGCACCTTGTGAATTGGGCCGGTCAAAGCAAAAAGGTCCAAAATTTTGCTAAGTTTGTACAACTCCTTTTGGGTCACAAAAATAGCTTTTTGGATTCCAACCTATACATCCACCTACATGCACACAAATGCATCTACTGATCAAATCTATAAGACAGAGGCTATGAGATATATAGAAAAACATCTCTCTTCTTATAAATTCCTACAAAGATATGAAAATGAGACTTTGGTACATGTTTCTGTTAAAATGGGGACTCAAATATTATCTAGTTTATTATCTAGTTTGTGCCAGTTCCAGCCTCTTTCCATTCCTCCATCACATTGTTTCTCCTCCTTTGAGGCACATGTGGTGAGGCTTTTCGCTCCATTACGACTGCGGATTGCAGTTCTGTATCGCCCCCCAGGCTCGTCCTCTAAATTTATCTCTGATTTTGATTCGTGGCTGTCCTTTTTCCTCTCTGATAACTGTCCTACTCTTATTTTGGGTGACTTCAATATTCATGTGGATGACCCTCAAGATGCTGCAGCTCTACGATTTCACTCATTATCTTCCTCTTATGATCTTAAGCTTTGGTCTGATGTACCCACACATTCCCTTGGACACTGTCTGGATCTTGTTCTCACTTGGAATTGCTCTGTTTTGGACTTTTCTACTGCTCACTTTCCGTTGTCAGATCATCACCTAGTTTCTTTCAATATTACTCATAATCCTCCTCCTTCACGTCCCGCTTCTCGCTCTTGTCGTGACTTGCAATCTATCAATTATGAGGCTTTTTCTCAGTCTCTAGCCTCCTCTCTTCCTTCTGTCTTTTCGGCTGTTTCCTTGGACTCAGCTATCTCCTTCTTTAATTCCTCCTTATCTTCAACTCTTGATACTCTTGCTCCATCTACAACTCGGATAGTTCGCCCTTCTCAACCCCAACCGTGGCTCACCTCTTTCCTCCGCTACCTTCGCTCTTGTTCCCGGGCAGCTGAACGCCTTTGGCGTAAGACCAGGGACTGGGCGGACTTTGTCCATTACAAATTTGTACTCTCCTCTTTCTCTTCTGCCATTTCACTGGCCAAACAGCAGTATTACTCAACGTTGATCCAGTCAAATGCTAGGCATCCTCAGCGGCTCTTTGCGTCCTTCAATTCTCTTCTGAAGCCAAATCCACCATCTCTCCCCGCCTCTCTGTCTGCTAATAACTTTGCCTCTTTTTTCAATGCTAAAATCCAAACTGTTCGCTCTGATCTGGCCAGCTCTGCTCCTCTTCCAGTTCCTGTTCGTCTTCTGTCAGTTCCTCCTGCAAATTTCTCTGTGTTTCCTTCGGTCTCAGCTGATGAACTGTCTACAGTACTGCGCTCTTCAAAGCCTTCCACTTGTTCTCGTGATCCGATTCCTTCTCGAGTCTTTATTAATCTTATTCCCGCTATCCTCCCTTCCTTGCTTCATATTATTAATTTTTCTCTGTCCTCTGGTTCATTTCCTTCTGCTTTTAAACATGCTACAGTCTCTCCCATTCTCAAGAAACCTACTCTTGATAGGCTATCTCTGTCTAACTACCGACCTGTCTCTTTGTTGCCTTTTGTTTCAAAGATCCTGGAGCGTGTGGTCTACTCTCGTTGTCTTGATTTTCTTTCTAGTAACTCTGCTCTGGATCCTTTTCAATCTGGATTCCGTCCTTTGCATTCCACTGAAACAGCCCTTACTAAGATCACCAATGATCATCTTACCGCCAAGTCTAAAGGCCTTTATTCCGTTCTTATTCTCCTTGATCTAACTGCAGCCTTTGACACGGTTGATCATGATCTTCTCTTAGATTCCCTTCATAATCTTGGACTTTGTGGCTCTGTCTATAACTGGTTTGCCTCCTATCTAGCGGGTCGCTCTTTCAGCGTGTTGGCTAATGGCAGCTCGTCTTCCTCTTTTCCCCTTTCAGTAGGGGTTCCGCAAGGCTCGGTGCTTGGCCCGTTGTTGTTTTCTTTATACATGTTGCCCTTGGGTAATCTCATTCAATCTCATGGCCTCCAATATCACCTGTATGCCGATGATACTCAATTATATCTTTCATCTCCGGAACTTTCTCCTGATGTTCACGATCGTATCTCGGCATGTCTTTCAGATATCTCAGCTTGGCTGCTTCATCGTCGTTTGAAACTTAATATGGCAAAGACTGAATTGCTTGTTTTTCCTCCTAAACCTTCTCCTCAACTCTCATTCTCTCTTACTGTCAATGATGACACGCTTACTCCAGTCAAGGAAGCTCGTAGTCTTGGCTTTATATTTGATTCCTCGCTCTCCTTTATTCCTCATATTGAGGCAGTAGCTAAATCCTGTCGTTTTTTCCTGTATAATATTGCCAAGATTCGATCATTTTTGTCTGTCTCTTCTGCCAAGACGCTTGTTCAAGCACTGGTTATTTCTCGGTTGGACTACTGCAACCTTCTTCTCTCTGGCCTTCCTTCTTCTCACATCAGTCCATTGGTTCCTGTTCACCACTCTGCCGTGAAGATCATCTTCTTGGCTCGCCGCTCTGACCATGTTACTCCACTTCTGAAATCTCTTCATTGGCTTCCAATTCACTTCAGAATCCAATATAAACTTCTCCTGTTGACCTTCAAAGCTTTTCACGGTCTAGCTCCTTCCTATCTCTCCTCTCTCATCTCACACTATTGCCCCGCTCGTGCTCTTCGCTCCTCTAATGCCATGTTTCTCGCCTGCCCAAGGGTCTCTACTTCCCTTGCTCGGCTTCGTCCATTTTCTTCTGCTGCCCCTTACGCCTGGAACGCTCTTCCAGAACATTTGAGAACTACAAGTTCAATTGCAGCTTTTAAAGCTCAGCTAAAAACTTTTCTTTTTCCTAAAGCTTTTAAAACTTGATGTTGTTCGGACTTTATACTGTTAGTTTTACCCTACCCTGTGCCTGTTTGCATTCTCTTCCCCTCCTTATTGTTCTACTATGATTTTATTAGATTGTAAGCCTATGCGGCAGGGTCTTGCTATTTACTGTTTTACTCTGTACAGCACCATGTACATTGATGGTGCTATATAAATAAATAAATAAATAAATAATAATAATAATAATAAATACTAACCGAAAATTGATAAGATACTTCTAGGCAACCAGAAAGATGACTTTTGGCATATAGATAGTTGAAAATATAATGATTTGTGGGGGGGACTCTGAAAAGGAGACATTTATACATCTCTATTTAACAAACAGAGAGCAAAAAGTGTACTCCCAATAGTTCCAGTTCTTTGAGCCACGTAGAAAGCTGAAATTTGGTACATGGCACATGACACATTGTCTTGGTTCAGATGCAATGGCAAATGATGTTGCGAGCGTTGGGCTCATGCTTCATTCCTCCACTCATGCATTCCCATCCTTTCCCAGCAAACCATAGTTTGCCGGTGCATCTGAACCAGCAAAAAAATTGAGTGTGGTTTACAATTCTGGTTTGGAGTGCAAGAGCAAGCCATATGTTGTTGGTTCAGATGTAATTACAAACTATAGTTTGCTGCACAAGAATGGGGTGCAAGAAAACATGCGAGAAGTCCAGCTGGCTCACATTACACTATAAACCACAGTTTGGCAATACATCCAAAGTGAGTGAATAATCATTAGAAAATTCTGGAAATAGAACAGTTTTACATGTAACCAAAATTTGGAGCATGGATTTACTTCATAACAGGACAGCATTTCAACATAAGCCAAGCTATGCCACAGATGGTGTAGGCTGTTAGGTTGTGCGACTTCTGTTGCCTCTTCATACTTGGATTTGAGATAAGGATTAGTTGCAGCAAGGATCATAGATCTGTACCTGAAGCCTGCTAGCTTCATTTACTGTAACGGATGATTAATGACGCTTCATAAATCAATTTCTATGGGGTTGGCTGGGGCATAAAAATACTTCCAGCGAGTGCAATTTTTGAATTGTTTGCAAATAAATTTCACAGCTGCTACAGGGAAATCAGGTGGCATTGCAAAAGGAAGTTTGTGTTTTGAGCAGGATGGGATGGGGTGACCAGTTGGTAGCACAATGGGATCCCTGATCAGATTTTGCACTTGTCGTATGCATATGCTACAGGGTAGAACCGCTTCAGCAGAGTACCCCCATGCCACATTGCTCCACCTCAGTGCGGAAGAAAGCCCCATCTCCCGTTCTCTGCTGTAGCAAAGCAGGCATAGGCTCCCTGAAAGTCAGCTCACCTTCTCCATGCCTTTGACAAGTGCTCTCTCTCTCTCTCTCTCTCTTGTACTTCCCTCATCCCATTCTCTGTTTCTTTCATTGCTCTTTCCCTCCCTCCTGCCTGTACTCTGCTGTGCTTTCCTTCCCCTAGCTACCGCCCTGACTTCCATCTTGAATTCGTCTTGACCATTTGCAAACCCCTTCCCAGAGTAATTTTGTGTACAGTTTTTATTTGATGCTTCAAAAGAAAAAAGTTGCTGCAACGTATTGATTCAGAAGGGGGCCACTTCCTCCCTCCCACCCTGCACGACTGACAGCCCAGCTTGAAGTGTGCTGTTGCTAGATTTCCACAGTAGCTATGCTGGCTGGGGGTGATGGGAGTTGTAGCCTCAAGACGTCTGGAGGTCATCAGGCTGGGGGAGGCTGGCTTACAGCAAGAATGAGTCAAGAAAGGGTTCCCTCCCCTCCCCACACCCACCCCGACCTTTAAAACACTGGTGCAGGAGAGTTCATCCAGCAATGCGGCTTTTAAAAAGGGAGACTGAGCAAGACAGCTGCTGCATCAGATTTCTGAACAGGCTCCTTTAATACTCTGTGCGCCCTTGAAATAATAGATTGCAGTGAGGACCACTGTTTGTCACTGCACCTGATTTGGAGTCTGTTCTCCCATTCAGGGTTGTTTCTTGGGATTGTCCGTTCCCACAGCTTCACTCAGTGCCATCTCAAACCAAGTAAGGCCTGCCCTCTCCTAATATTTGGTAATTGTAATAAAACCCACAAGCTGTCCCAACATGTGTCCGACTTAAGCACCTCAGGACCAGACATGTCTAAAAATCAGCTGCCTGTCACTTGAGTGCTTCAAACTGCTGCAAAACCTGTTGGAACCTTTTCCCATCATGAACTTTGGGGCCTCCCCTCAGGCCCCTGAAATATACTAGCAGCTTGCTTCAAGATGATCCTGCCAACTGCAGCGTAAGGCAGCTCCGTGCAATGTCACCCCACGGAGCAGAATCAAGTCCTCTCTCCCCCCCCCCCCCCCTCATATCTAGCCACACTGCCGATCTGTACTAACGTATAGTAGAAGAACAGTTTAGTCTGACTCAGTTGTTAGTTTTGGCTTGGGCTTGGGAAAAGCGAATGTTTTGGAAAGGTGCAGGCTCTTGTGTAATAAGAATTCTATTCATTTCAAGAGGAGACAAAAGAGAGGCTGCCTTGCCAGGCCATGGAGTAGTTCTACCACATAGGGCCTGACAAACAGGCCATTTGTTCTGTGAATGTGAAAGGTTGAAAAGATTCTTTTGAACCCAAGGTGGTATATACACCTTTAATCTCAGAGCACAGCAAAAACAGCAGTATTGACACAGTTGCCCTCCAAGCAGAGAGGAGTGAAAGGTGGAATTCAGAGGACGCGGCCACTTCACTTGCAGCACTGTTTGCAAACTGAATGCGCCTCCGTGGTTACCAGGTAACTAGAGACCAGAGAATTCTGCCAAACTCTGTGGCATCAAGATTAGCAAAGGCGTCTTTTCCTCTTCAAGCAGACATCGGCAACAGGATCATAATGCCAGCCTGACTAATGAATTGTCATGGGGCCACCCTTTCCCCAACACTCCAGAAAGCATTTCAGTCTGTGAAAACTTGCTTCTCAAATTTGAAAGATTGGCAATGGAGCTTCAAAATGGTTTAGTTTATAAATCAACAAGTGGTTCCAAGGCAACCCAGAGTCAGAGTGACGGTGTCCCAGATTTCAGAGATATCTGTGAATACATATCTTCATATCACCTGCTCAGTGTGTGACTTGATTCAGTCCCTGACCTTTAGAAAAGGGGTATCGGTAATGGGTGGGTATTTCAGTAATGGGTGTGGGGGGATGTCTCAGTTGTTCTCATTTGGTGCACTTGGCCTCTTGCAAGTACAGCTGGATTCCCACCTGTGACAGAACCAAGTTATACGGAGACTTTCCAGCCCACAGGGTGGAAAGAGCAACGTGGGTCTACAGATTCTCAGGCCACATCATAGATTTTTCTGTCTGTGTACAGCCTCCCTCTTGAATTTACACCTGCATGTATATGTCACTTGATAACATGTCACTCAGTGGTATCATTCAAGTTATTTTACAATTTTGCCTTAAATTACTTGTCACAGAAATAATACCTGGTTTGTCATACCCAGAAAGGCATCCCGATTAATATATTCAAAGACTACCTAAATCCAAGCTGCTGATTTTGGGAGGTCATCGTTTATTCTTATTCTGAGCATCATGAACTTAGACAAACACATGGATAAATATCACTTAAGTAACAAACCTGCAACAAAGCAAATACAAAAGGGCTGTGAACTGGGGGACAACTTGAAAGAAAAAATGGAAGTGGTCTGGATGGTTCTCACCCTGCAGCCTGAGCCTCCTAGCTATGGCTCAGCAGGACCTTCCTTGGGTCTCTCCATCAATTTCATCATGGGTTGCACAAATTTTCAGAACAAGAATTGAATGGCCTCATTTTTTTATGCTCCGGTGAACAGCACTGAGATTTTATTTATTCTATTTAAGATATTTATATGCTGCCTTTTAAAGAAAAATACCCCATCTTGTTGCAGCTTGTAGGAGCCCTGCACTGTAGTCCATAAACTCTGAGCACTGGCAGATCCCAGAGTAGGACCAGGCAGCTGCTACTGCCTCAGTATCTCTGCTTGGGCTAAGGTACTCCATCCTTTGGCACTTTTCAGTGGAGCCGTATGGGTGAACCACTGGAGTCCACTGGAACAGCAATCCTGCCCTAGCCTCAGATGAAAGTGAGCAATTAGAGCAGCCCTTCCTAACCTGGTGCCTCCAGATATTTTGGACTATAACTTCCTGCATTCCTAACCATTGGGCATGTTGGTAGGGGCTGGTGGGAGTTGAAATCCAAAACTTATGGAGGGCACCAGCTTGGAGAAAGCTAGGTTAGAGGGACAGTATCTCTGGCAGGGAACACGCTTCTTCTACAGCTACTGCTAGTATTAGGTGTTGAAATTAAATTCTATATGAAGACAAAATTCTGTTGCTGGATTTGGAAAACCAGAACAAAATGGGCACAGCCTTACATGAGGATGTTGGAAGACAACAGAAGAAATGCAGGAACCAATGAAAATGAAAACAATAGCTTTGAATTTCCTGCCATTTTTTCCTCATGAAGTTTGCTAAGAATAACCAGTCTGTACCATTTGGAGGTAAGGACATAAGGCTATCCCAGAGGGTTTGACCGAGCCAGGTTCACTTAGATCATTTTCCTGAGCTGTCCTTTTTAGCAGCAGTTTTTCAAGTGTAATTTTATATTTTGATAAGGAGTAATTAAGTAATGTTTTCCATGTCATGTGGAAGTTTTAAAATGAGTGTCTCCAATGAATGACTGTGACACTAGAGTGGAAACCCACATACAGTAGGTATCGGAGCAGTTAAAGTGGGGGACTAAGGGTCGAAAGACCCTGGTTTAAATCTCCCCTCAGCCACAAAGCTCACAGGGAGACTTTAGGACAGTCACTGTTTCTTAGCCTCACTGACCTCGCAGGATTACTGGTAGAATAAAATGGCGTGGGGGAGAACCTTGTGTTCATTACACTAAGTTTCTTGGACAAAAGGCAGGATAGATTGAGAAAAAAATGCACAAAAGACAGAAAACCACCAATCAGTGGTTGGGGGAAAGGGGTGGGGCCAGGGAAAGGGGTGGGGCCATCTGAGGAATCTTAGAAGACCAGATTTGGGCCCCTGCAATGGAAGAAATGGGAGAGTTCCGATAGGGAGATGCTCAAGCATGCCAACAACTTTGCAGTGGTTCAGCTTTCTGTTTTCTTTTCTCTTTTGCAGAATTGTCAAACTTTTAACAGCCTTAGCTGCCTTAGCACCACAGCAGATGACTGTGCTCAGCAGAATCAGTTCTCACCTGGTGTCAGGAGCAACAAGTCATGGACAACAACCTTGGACGTCATGCCAGGCAGGACGCCGGCCTGCACCCCTGTGCCAGAGCCACACTCGAATTTGGAAGAATGTAAATCAAGCAAAGAAGAAGATTTCTCCTATGAGGAGTCAGAGTTTTGTGCCACAGAAGATGAGAGTAGTAGGAAAGAAGATGAAAATTCCTCATGGAGGAACAGTGGGGCAGGAGGGGGAAATGTCTTTCAGTTGGATGGTGAATTAGATATTGAGCAAATCGAAAACAACTGAGCACACACACAGGATGGCCTGTCTGCGTCAAAGCTTTTAGGAGTGGTAAAATCTTACAGATGTTAACGCAGACAGTGAAAAAAATCCACATTCCCCTTTCTCCTTGGCAGGTGGGAGAGGGCAAGAAGCTTTGCCAAAATTTCA
This sequence comes from Elgaria multicarinata webbii, assembly GCF_023053635.1. Lineage (NCBI taxonomy): Eukaryota > Metazoa > Chordata > Lepidosauria > Squamata > Anguidae > Elgaria > Elgaria multicarinata. Next base: position 73,847,183 of record NC_086178.1, on the reverse strand, counting down.
TCAGGTATCTTGTTAAACCTTGAAACTCTTTAGAACTACTGTAGCCCTCGAGGTTTTGCAAACAAGCTTTAGAGAAAACCTCCAAATTACATCAGCGCAATTTTTGTTTTGTTTTTTGGGGTAAAAGAAAAAAGAAAAGCTTTGTGGATGTATCAAAACTTGAAATTCTCGAATGCTAGAATAACAGTAAATTAAAACCAAACAAAACGTGTTTGGAACAGGACTTAAGCAAAATGAAAGGAATGACCAGAATGTCAGTTGCAGGTCTTCATTCACAAAGTAGATAACGTGCTATCTAGTGAGGAAGCTGATCCCGTCCTCTGCCTGATGGGAATCCTAATCCGCTTTGGTTTTTAGAAAGAGTGGAATATAAAGAGATTTTATTGTTGTTGGCTGATTTTGGTTCTAAACTGTACCTCAGCTATCCTTAACAAAGGGGGAAAGGGGGAGATTAGCATTGTTATCTGAATCCATTTTCTGTTGCATTATCTTTCATATTGCATTTCTGATAGGTGTTACAAGGTCTCGCAAATCAGAACATTACAGTTCTTTGATGTAGAGTCAAAATTCCCAGAGATGCAGTAGCTTGTTATGGTCTGTAAGCTCCATTTTTCTTTTCTTTTCGTAGTCCTCAATAAAAAAGAAAGCACAACACATTTGCCCTGATCCAGCAAGGGAGATCTGTGGGCATAAACAGGTTTGCACGATTTACAGCCCAATCAGATACAGATGGGCTTTTTGGACACCCGTTCTCATCTGGTCCAGGTTGGACTGACTGGGTGCATCTTTTGATGAAAACAAGGATGCATTTCCGGGGCCCACTACTTGTTATGCCCGGATTGAGGCCATTGTCTTGGGAAGAGGATCCGCCCAATCATTTGTGCATCCAGAAATTTAAATACATGGCAGCAATAAATTGGTAATGCTATATCCATAATGTAATTATGGTATCCGGGTAACTGATATTTGGTTTACATAGTGCGAGACCGCATATATAAGGATAATAAGAGTTAGTGAATAATGGAGTTTCTTGAGATTAGTGCTTGTATCAGAAAAAGCTCATAAATACCTTGTTTTTTCTCGGGAGTGGAAAACAACGCATTCCCCACCCTGGTGCCCTGCAGATGTTTTGGCCTTCAATTCCCATCAACCCCTAACCAGCATGGCCAATGCTTAGGAATGCTGGGAGTGGTAGTCTAAAAAAGTCTGGAGGGCACCAGGATAGGAAAATCTGGGGTAACACATGATTTCTTAACTGCATTTTGTACAGCTTGTCACCAGCACCCTAACTGGCATCTACCGTGCCACATTCACCAGCAGAAAAAAGTTAAGGTAACACTATGCTTTGCATGCATTGGGATCATCCTCACCTCCAAACAGCAATATAGGGCATGTACAGCTCTACCTTTTGGGGCACAATGTGGGATATTGCTACAGTTGCCAGTTGCAACGCATATGTTCCTTATGGTTACCCTTTCTTCCACCCCCACCTCTCCATGGAAGATATGGATGCATGTGGCCCTAAGTGCAGGAGAAATTACCCTCAACAGGGATCTGTTGCCCCATTTCCCCATTTCACAATAGAATAAAACTCTTACGTTTCAGAACAGACCAATTTCTAGCTACTTTGTACTGTTGTCAACAGAAAAGAGCTTATGATAAGAGCACAGAATCTTGTGCACCCTGCAGGGCTGACACTGGGAATCACAGACGAGGCTTTGAGGGCTTTGTTGAATATTAGGCATGGAAGCTTTAAAGATTCAAGCCCCTGAATTGTTAGAGCAAGAGTGGGGAATCTCTGGCCCTCTGAACATTGTGGGACACTAACTCTCATTATCCCTGACCATTAGCCGTACTGGCTGAGACTGATGGGACTTGTAGTCCAACAATATTTTGAGGGCTGCAGCTTCCCTATCCCTGCTCTAGGTTGTAAGCTTTGTTTTCTTTTGAGTTTGCTCTGCATTGCTTTTATGATCTGAGTAGGCTCCACTGTTTAGCAAGTAGTGGCCTTACAAACAATTCATGTGAACTGGCTTATATGGTGTAATAACCATGGTCATTTCATGGGTGCTGTTAGAAGAATGGCATCAACCTTCTCCTGTTGAGGTGGTTGGTTACTTTTTTCAGGCCTACATTCTATGTTCATATTGATTCTGCCTCTCCGCTCTGTCAAAACTCCCCAATCTGGTTTTCTATTAGTTGAGGTGTGTATACTCTGTATTCTTATTATTTTTAAAAACAGATTTCTGCTCAAAAATAGCCACAAATTCTGCACTTTGTATAAACTAATCATATTTGCATGTATCTTCATAACATGGAGCAAAGGACGGAGTTGGGGACTGGAGCTCCACCTCCTCCTCACTGGAAATTCTGCTCATTCACTTCTCTGGTTTTAGATATTTCACCAGACCTTGCACACAGGTACTGTATGTCTCTCTCTGTCTTTCCATGTGTGCGTGCATATGTGTGAGAATACACACACACACACACACGTGCAAACACACACTCCTGCCTACTTATTTTCTCAGCCTTTAAAGCTAGAGATATGTGTTGAGTTGAGATAGTCAGGAGGCTGCATTCTATGTCCGCTACTAATCTCACAATTCAGACAGCCCTGTTTATACAGAGACCTGCCTACACAAATGCAGTACAGGCCTGGTTGAGCAGCCTCTTGGCCTTGGTGCAATTTTGTCTTGACTGTATACCCACGGATAGGTCTTCAGTGGCAGAAAGATCCCTTGAGCTGTAACATCAAACCATAGTTTGATGTAATGCAAGCCAGTCTTGGGTTTGCATGCCACCCCCTCACGAGCCATCTTCCACTTCCTCTTTTGACGTAAAACCAGCCTGTTGTTACATCCAACTGCCAAAACATGGTTTTGTACTTGCCCTTCAAATTGGAATTACAAACCACAATCAAAACAGTAGTTTGCGATTATTTGGTCAGCATGTGCAAACCATAGCCTGCAAGGTTTGATGTAATGGCATGCCATGTTTTTTTATGAAAAGGGGTGGATTTGGAGCTTGGGAAAAGAGGAGGGAGTGCAGAAGCCTTAGGCTTCATTTTACTTGTGAGCTGAATCCTCACATTTTATTTTTCCGTCACAGGAATCTTCAACCTCTTTTACAAGATCTGTGTTCATCACAAACAGACTCGCATGTAAATGTTGACAAATAAGCAAGTAAAGAGAAGAGATCTAGGTGGCATCTGGTCACTGATGTATCTTGGAATAAACAGAGGACTTCCCATTATAATTGCTGATTGCACATTATAGAATGTGAAGCTCTCATAGATGTGGACTCCATGCGCACAGACATGGGCGAAACCTCCCAGATGCCTAACACATAGCTTAGATGGACAACCGACATACAATGCAACTCAGGATGCTTTTAGTTAGGTGGGTTTTACCATGGCGAGACTGATACAAAATGCAGTTGGAGAAGTCTTATGTTTAGGTAGCAGCAGTCCAGCATTACCTTCCACCTCTCTCGTTGATAGTGGCGAACAATAAGCATGTATAATTTAGGACATATAACTCAGTTAAATAAGCTGTTCACTTACTACATGGAAATAAATGTTTTGTTTACTTACGGGGTGGGCAGGGGAAGAATAGAGGTTTGTTTTTAGTGACACAATTTTTTTCACTGCACTTTTGTTTCTATGGTGGTGTAGATGCTTGTGGCAGCTCACCACAGTAGATTCCATCCAACTGTAGCTTTACAAATGTCCAGCCAAACTGCACAGATTTTGTTTGTTTGTTTGTTCATTTGTTGATTTCTGCTGTTTCCTCCCTAACTGATGTTGTAGGGAGGGAATTGCTTTAATTCTGAATGTCCTGGATTATGCATTTTGGTGCCATGATACAACCTGGTGAACATACCTATAAGCTAAGTTAAGATGCATTGCTAGTTTCAGAAACTGACTGAAGCAGATGTTCATTTTAGTGATGGGCAAGCCCTCCCCAGGCTTGATTAGGAATGGGTTCTCCCAAAATGAATTAAATTTGGCTCAGTTCAGGCCTGAATTAGCTCATTTTACACTTCGGCCCATTTGGGTTTCTCAGTGATGCCATCAGGAATGTGTCAAGGCCTGGCAATAGTGGCCTTAATTATGCAGCAGCAGCAGCAGCATGGTAGCCACTGGGTCTTTAGGAGCATTTGAAAAGTACAGTTCCCAGGAATCCTAGCACCCAGTGTGCTTTTGTGAGCATCCTCTGCTCCATCATAAATACCAAGCCCCCAGGAAATTCTAGTTTCCACAGGTCCTTGTGTCCACAATGCTGCTGCCACCTAATGAAGATCCAGCAGCAACCCATTTCATCACCACCATTTTATGTAGTAAATTTAAGACGAAGCTATGATAGTGGAAGGATTGATGCTGGGGCCAAACTAATTTTGAGTTGATCCCAAACTTGGGAGGGATTTGGACTCAGCTTAGAGGCCACTTGGAAATTTTGAACTAAGGAAATCCTACTCTAAACTCTCTGGTTTCAAATGTCAGCTGCATCATTACTGTAGCTTACTAAAGTTACCACCTCCTGATCGTAAGAGGGCTTGTTAATTATGTTGAAGGAAGATGCTCCGGAGGGTCAGCTCATTGAAAGGGGATTCTGGTTTTTTCCTGAATTTCTCTCTGCCACAAAATTATTAAGGCACAGAAGCCTTCTACATCCGGAGCTGGAAATCCTTTAGCTTGAAGATAGGGGTTTTGCTGTTGTCTTCCACTACATCACCCCAAGGAATCAAATTTCCCTCTTGGGGTTTTCTCCAATGTGGTAGATGGCACACAGGGTAGGGGATGAGGAGTTGGATGATACAATAGCATTGGTTTGGGATTGTGAAAAAGAATGAAGTATGTGTGACATATGACTCCACCTTTAGCTTTACGGATTGCTTGTAGCTAATATGGAGGGCTGATTAGCACAATCCATTTATGGTTTTAGGCTGACAATATCAGTGTCGTGCTCAGCTGAGCGTTTTATTGAAGTTAAACCACTGCTGAGCAAAATTCACAATGGCAGTTGAAGGAGCCACATCCTGGCAAAGCTAAGTGGGTCATGTGAATCAGCCCTAAAGAACCAGCAATAGCACCGTGCAGGCTAGGGTATATAGATATAATCTGAACACTGACTGGATGTGCAAGAAGGCATACAGTGGTGTGTACAGTCTTCCATACTATTAAGAGCAAGTGTTGGTTATACAACATCTGCATGTGTAACCACTTCATAAAGGCATAGCAGAAAGTAGCTATTCGGTGGAGGTTTTGAGTATTAGTAGAACTGATAGTATGACTATTTGTGTTCTATTCAGCAATGCTAGAAGAATCCATAAGTCTAATATGGTGTGGGCATATTGGAGTTGGATGTTTGATGGACTGTTGCTTAAGGTGGCACAGAGGTTGTACGGCACATAGACCCTGTGCCATAGCATTTCATACACAGTGTAAGAACCCACCCTTCTTCTCTTGAAGTGCTCATTCTCTGCCTTTTTTCCAGTCACTCTTTAAAAAGCACTCTGTGCACTGCAGCCCTAAATCATTACTATGCAGAACTACACCAACTTTATTGCTCAGATAGTTGCAAACATTGGGTTGGATCCAGACTAAGGCTGCAATCCTATATACAGGTATAAGTATTGCTCAGCTCACTGGGGCTTACTTTTGAGTAAACATGATAGGATTGTGCTGTAAGTTAGTTGCATTTAGGTCCCAATTAAATCAGTGGGACAAGACAGTCATGACTTAAGTCCAATTGATTTCAATGGGAACTAAGCTCAACTAGTATAGTCTGGATCTAACCCACTTTGTTTCTTTTCCATTTGTTACATGTTCCTGAAGTGACAAGACTTCCCTCCGCATGGATTGCATAAAAACATTTCCTATCTCATCTACTATCAAATAACTGATCGATCACCCATCTGATGTGCATAAACACCCCCTTTTTTTACCATAATACTCTATAGATGAAGTAACTATTCCTTATCATAGCATCTGTATTTGGGCTTACCAACATAGAGTACATCTTGTTCCATTAGCATATGCTTTTTGAGAAAGCATATCAACAGTTCTTCTAGCTCTGACTTACATACATCTTGATTTGTGGCAGTTCAGTTTGCCTTTAGTGCTATCGAGATGTTATTTTCTTTTCTTGGGACTTAAAACTCATAAGGGCTTTAAAAACAAAAAGGGCTGCTACCTACAACAAGCTATATACTCAGAGTAGGAAAGTGCCCCAAAGGACCACTACCCAACTCTCCTAGCTGTAGTGTAGCATTTATATAGCAACAAACTCTCTTTGCCTTAGTAAAGATGTTTCACTGAATAATGGCCTTACAGTGGGCACATCTGCATAGACACAATATACTGTTTTGCCTGAAGTTAGGCCAAGGTGGCATTGCATTGGATTGTATTGGTTTTGGTTTTGTATGATTTATGTACTGAAACTGAGTTTTTAAAAGCCTTACTTTAAAAAAAATAGAAATAAAACTTTGTGGATTTATGAACGTGTGTGTGTGTATACACATACATACACTCACACAAAATTAAATGTCTGAAATATAGTACATGTCTCATGTTCAGAGGACATCCTCTTGATTGTAACATATGTGTTCCTCGCCAGAAACAACAGAAGCTCAGCTTGATCACTGAAAGTCACTGGATCCCTCCAACAGGGATCCCTGGTTCCTGCTGGATTTATCTGATACTACACAGACCACTTGGATTAGCTCACATGGCAGATTCAAGAATCTGTCCTTGTCATTTGCTGTGGACAAGTATTTTTATTTTCTACGTAGTAAAGTCAATTCAGCAGGGAGTAAGGCAATGCCTTGTTTGGAAGAGAATCAATCTGGACTTTGGACATTTCATGATAACAGCAATAAATGTTAGCAATCAATTTCCCTTTCAAAAAATACATTTTAAATGCAAAAATTTTGGAAGTGTTTTTTAAATATTATTATTAGCACTGCTGAACTTGCTTACAGGGAATTTGCCATGCACCTGCAGTCATTGCTCTTTGGAATAGGTGTTCATGAAACATTAAGATACATGAAGAAAAAAGAAGGCAGAAAGGACATATTTCTGGGTTTGATTGTAAGAAAGCCTGGCTTCTTTGGCAAATAACCATTGTGTTTCAAGTGCATTTTTGGATAGTCCTTATTGAACAGGACAAGCAGATATGTTTAGGATTGTAGCAGTGTTGTCCAGCATTTGTTTTTGATGTTTAAGAATCAAATGAATCAAAAGATGATGATGGCCAAAAAAGCCTTTGGGAAAATATGAATTCTGATAACATTCAGTGTGTGTGTGTGTGCGTTTACACACTGTGTGTGTGTGTGTGTTTCTGTCCATGGTAACTGCACAGATGCAGACATATTGACATGTATACAACGTCAATTCTGTAGTTTGTGTTACATTTGTTCAAAATCGACTGAAGACTATTCCTTCACCTGAAAATTAAGAAGACTGCTGATTTGTACTCTCTCAAATGACTTTATTGCACTATAGAGCAGCTCAGTCTCAGGAATTTACTTGTTACTTTGACGATGTAAATAAAGCTTTCTGATTCTGTAACCTGCTACTTTGTTTATGCTTTCTAGTGTTGTCCCAATTACCAAGACGCCATCATCATTATAAAAAAAATAAAAATAAATCACTGCTTGCTCAAAGGGCAAGACTACTGGGAAATATGGCCTTTTTTATTTACTGGGGCACAGGTACTCTTCAAACGTGTGTGCAACTAATCATATTGCCTGTGTTCACACTGAAACTGCACTATCCCACCCATGGATTTACGCTCAGGGAAGGGATTTACGCTCAGGGAAGGGATTTTTTTACTCCTCTTCTAGCTCTAAGAAATGGTATAGTGGAATACACACAACTAACAGTATAGCCAGTTGGCCAGATCGTGTCCACCGTTGCCTGAGCAACTCCTATACATGCCCCTCGCATATCATGTTCAAAGTTTTTCTATCACTGCAAACTCCCTGTCATTATAACAGGGTAAGGGGCAGAATGGAGTTGGATGGATCTTCCCATTCTGCTTATAGGCAACAGTTCTGCTTACAGGCAAGATGTCCAACCTGCTCCTCATCATGAGTGGAGAACTTCCTACCTCCTCTGGGGAAAGTATAGAATCATCTCTAATTGCCCTTAAGCAAGGCATGGCTAATCAGAGCCACACTACTCATGGGCTTTGCATTGCCCCGCTTGGTCAAAATCAAGGAACACAATGTAATTGCATTTGCTCACATACATCCCTTGATACCATTGCCCCTTTGATTCTTCCCTTCTCTCTAGCCTAGTTCTTGCACATCAGGTAAGATGGCAAAGCTGTGTCTGGGCTGTACCACTTCAGACTTTAATTGGAGGGTTTTGTGTCACACAACTGAATAAAAAAACATTCATTGCACAGAGAAAGCTAGATGGCAGGGAGGGGTCTAGGCTCTATCTGCCTAACATGCTTGTTTTCCATAAGAGGTCCAGTTCTCTGAGGGCTGACCCCTATGATATTTGTCTCATTTTGAAATTACTGATGAACATACAGATATGAATTGACGTTTGGACTCATTCATCATGAGAGCAATGCAATGCCACTCCTCCCATAAATAGAAGCTGCACACATGGTATAGCCTATGGAAGCAGCAACTCTGCTTCCATAGGCCACACCATGCCACATTAAAATATGGGCTGTCATTGGGATCCTCAGTGTCTGTAGGCTGACTGTTGTGAAGTTAAAAACAACAACAGGCACGTCTGTAATTAGCCAGCCTCAAGACTACAGTGCCAATGGAAATTACAAAAGAGAGAGGAAGCTAGAAGAGGGTGAATCAAAGCACTGACGCACAGGGCAATGACTTTGCCAAGCCTTCGCTTAATCTGGTGCCCTCCAGACTACAATTCCCATCACCCCCAGCCAGCACAACCATTGTCCAGCACATGTGAAGGGTACTAGGTTGGGAAAGGCGGAAATTGGCCCCAGCCACACACACACACACACACACACTCAAGCAAGAGTGATGTTGACTAGACCAGTTTATCTGCCTTCCTAAATACTCCTAGGAAGCTTAAGGAAAACATAGGGATTTAGAATCCAAGAAAACACAACCACACAGCACTGGCCACACAAACAGGATACATTTGTGGGAAACTAGGAAGTTAAATTCCATGAATATCTGCTTGAACATTTTAAGCAAGCCCACAACACGTGCAAATAAAAATTGTAAGAGTCACAATGTCATATCCAGAACTTGATGCTGAACTCCTCAGTGATTAAAAAAAGCAGCTTCATGTATGTGCTCTCTAACAGTGAAATCTGCTGCTTATGCCCAAGTTATTAGCAACATCTGCGGTATCGCTAATCACATTCCCACAGGGCTTCGTGTAGTTGCTTCATACGAAAGATAGGGTGTGCATCTTTTTAACTGAGGAGAATCCAGGAAGGATTGCAAACAAACACTTGGAAAGGAAGTATAGAAAGTTAAAAGGTGTATTTATGCAGTAGCTGCCACCATCATCATCTTCCACCCGATAATTCTTTCCGCAATAAAATGTGAGTCTTCAGACTTGTTCTTCTAACACAGTGAACCACAGCAGACTCTTCTTCATAACGGGTGTGAGAAAACGCTATGTCACTTTTCTTGGGAATTGGCTGCTCTGACAAATGTCTGAGCCAGACTTTGATGGAAGGACGATTAATACAGGGAGACTAAATAGCAGCCCATAACACAATGGGATATTCATTTAGGAGGTGGTAAAGACATTAATATTGAGTCCTTACAGCACTTGAAGGGCATCGGGAAAGCAAAAGGTGTTACTTTACAGTGAAACTTTAGCACCATTGACTCCAAAAGCATTTCACTCAGCAAAAAACCTGAGCCCTCCCCATAATGCAACACTGTAAAGACAGTCTATAAGGTACATTCAGTCTTTTTGCCCGGGCCCCAACTCTCAGTCCTACAGCAAACATTGCAACCTCTAGAGCCTCAGGTTGCAATAACACAAGTTTAAAAGGAGCATCCGGAAAAGGAATGATGGAGGCCAAGGCACAGCTGGTATTTTCTAGCACAGTGGTGGGGTTGTTGAATTCCCAACTCCTATCAACCCCAGCCATCATGACAAAGGGTTGGGGTGATGGGAGGTGTAATTCAACAACATCTGGAGGGCTGCAGTTTCCCCAGCCCTGATCTAGATCCATCCTGAGGGGTCTGGCAGCAGAGTCACGATGAAGTTGATTCCTTACCATCACTGCACTAGTCCTTCGGATGCCCTTCAACACTAACAGCTGATGTTCTGATGTTCTACCTCCTTCTATCTGCCCATGCATAGGCACACGAGTGGCCACAGATTCCCTGTCCTGTGGCAAATCTGAACAGACTGAAAGAGTTGCAGGGTGCAGGCTCTGCCAATCTTCCTCAGGCACCGGTGGCTTGATCGACATTTTAGATTGGTAGGGTTGCAGTTTATAAACTCCCCCACCCCATTCCCCATGTGGAGACCTGCACAGCACCTGTAAAGGAAAGAGTCTCTTTAAACATTGCGCAACATGTTGTGCTCTCGCCCCTGAAAAACATCACTATGCACCACCAATGGATTGAAGAATGTCTTCCTTGTGAGAAGGCATGAACAATGTGTCCAGAAGAAGTTAAGGTCCATGAGCAACCTTGTTGAGAATCTGAGTCACAATAAGTGGCATATAGTCCTGTAGTCATGCATATTTTAGTCACACACACACACACACTGCCCAAAATCAAAAGAATAAATGTATCAAAGTTTATAAACTCCCAGGGAAGATTTGCTTCTGGTTGCATGCACAATCCACGCAAGCCTTGCAGAAACCAAATCACTAGTCTTCCTACAGTTGAAAGAACATATTTATTTCATCCACAGTGACAAATGTAAGGGTATACAGTTTGAGCCCACAGGAACCATCGGAGTTTAACACTAGAACTAATGATGTCACTGAGAAATAGGAGTCTCGTGGAGAGCTATGAGCCTCTGAATTCATCGTAATGCTCAAATGCGCTTCTCAAACACAAGGCAAGCACTGTGACCCCCTGAATTCATCACTGGCTAGTCTTTAACATGAGCGATCTATTCCCCCCACCACCACCACCCCCAGCATCCAAACCCTTTCCCAACAATCCACCCAGCTCTCCCTTTTCTCAAACCCACTTACCAGGTTGGTGCCAAAGCGCAGGCCCAGCCATTGGTTGAGTACTCAACTGATGCGGCCAAAAGGCAGAAGTTTGCTTGCAAAGGCTGACTCTTGGTTGGATAAAGAAAATACAACCTGCTCTTTGAAGCAGGAGTAGCAGACCAACAAACTGAAGGAAAAAGCCCAGTTAAGAACAAATCCAACCTTAATGATCTAGTAATGACTTATTTTTACAGAGCTTTTATAAGGATGATAGTTATTGAACTTGTCTGTTTACTGGATACGGACTTGCTACCACCCCCTCTCATCATATCCTTTAGAAGAGTTTAAAATGCCACTTGCATGTAGAGCAAAAAACAAAACACATTTTTGTGCTTGTTGGTTCTTGTATTACATACTGGATTGCATCCAGATTTAGTCATGTGCAACTGGACGGCCAGAAGCAGACTTACTCACAGCAGCCCCCTGAAAATGCTACACAGAAAGATGGGGGACCTTACTAAATGGGGTGAGCTGTGGGGAGGGTAGAGGGGGAATCAATCTCCAAAACTCAGGTAGAGGCACCTTCCGTGAGCACTTCTGTTGATGGAAAGCAGATCCTGGATCCAACCCGTTGTTACGTATTACCCTGAAATGTGTGATTCCCCTTCCCCTCTTCTTCAAATGTAGAGCCTTCAACAGACCAGTTTAATCTCTCTCTTATTCCCTCTTAGCTCTCCTCCAGCAGAGGCTAATGGGCAAAGAATCTATCACCACTCACCCACCCTCCCATAAAAGTTGAGTGTAAAAATAAATCCTTTCTCCCACAGGTCCAACATCATTCCATGGAAGAACAGTGCTTTGAAAAAGTAATTGAATAAAAATATCCTCCGCAAAGAGAAACATGGAAAACACATTTCAGAAGCCTTGAAACATCCAAAATGTCTCTGTGCAAATAGCTTAAGGAACATAAGAAAATGCACAGATGTTTCAGTGACCTCTCACATTGGGCAGAGGGTGGTGCCAAAAGAAAACCTGATAATGAGTTGAATAATCAGATCATCTTCTTTTCATTAGCATCTGTTAAGATTGTGCTCTCCAGGGTCTTATTTACTGTATTTGTGAGCCTTTTTCGATTGTGCCGATGTACCGGGTACAATACTACACTCAAATCATGAAAGGCCTTGAAAACACAATCCAAACAAGTCTGAAAAGAACAGGCAGTCACCAAATAGAATTCTTCACGCAGAGGTTACACATGGCCACAACTAGCATCACAATTATCTTGTTTCGGCATGATTTTGTACCATTTATATTCATTTGCAAATATACGTGAAAATTAGAGATGGGCGGATCTGAACATCACAGTCTCATCCACTGCTGAGCTGGTTTTGTCACAGTTTCTATGAGCTTGAGTTTTCCCTGCACAGAAATCCAGACGTATTTTTGTGCTCATTTTTAAGTTTTTCAGTTTCTGTTTTAAATCTGTTGCTGTATTCTAAACCTTTGCACTCCTGCTAGGTTCTATTTGGTTGTTATTTTTATTTTATACTGTTGTTTTAAATGTTTATACTGTATTTCATTGTGTGTATTTTATGGTTTTAATTATTGTGAACTGCCCAGAGAGCTTCAGCTTTTGGGCAGCATATAAATAGTCACACATAAGTACATTTAGCAATTGTTAGGAAGAGAGATTCACAGCTGAAATGCAAACATACTTCCTGTGGCGTTTGAATACTGCTATGGCGAGAGGCCACTATGAGCCAGGGAACTTTTTATAACTCAGCTTAGGGCCATGCTAAATGTGACATGGTGATTCAGGCAATTACTGTAGCAATTGATGAATTATTATCATTTTATAGTAAACAGTAGGTAATCCAGATTGGGGCCATTGCTGGTGTGTGCGTATGTGAACTTCAACCCTTTGCCCCTTCACTGACCACCCAGGTCTGCTTTGCATCAGGAGAAACATCCTCACTGGTACCGATGAGAGCTTTCCTCAAAATGCAAATAGAAGGGGCCACTGATCCAGATTGGGTCTACAGCAACGGACAAAGGGTTAATGCAGCCTTATCCAATGTGGTGCTGTCCAGATGTTTTGGGCTTCCAAGTCCCACCAGCCCCAGCCAACATGGCCAATGTTCAAGATGTTGTACAAAATATCTGGAAGGCATCAGGTGGGGAAGATTGGTTTAAAGCCTTCCTACTCCCCACCAGAGTCTCAATCTCTATCAGGCTCCTTGGCATTTGCCATGTACTCGTACAAAAAGGCAGCCACGTAATTGGTAATTGTGTTAATTGTGCCACATGTTGCTTGGCTCTTGCAAGGATAAGAGCTGTTGCAAAGCCCAATAAAGAATTTGTCTGCCATTGGCAAACTCCCAAATCAAGACTGTAGGCCTATTATTTCTCACAGAGGTGGAAAACCTGTGTCTGAGTAGGTGGGGGCTCACCTGACTGAATACTCATCCATACCCCCCCCCAGTCCCTCCACATAGAAAACTAGCATGTCAGGGACGCTCTCCTAAAGACACCCCTCCCCCAAAATGGCTGAGGCTGAGCAAAAAGGTGAGAAGCAACTTCGACAAAGGTTTTGGAAGGGAATTAGGATCAAAAACACACCCAGATCTGCCCTCTACTAACCACAAATACCAGTCCATTTAGTCCAAGCTGTTTCGCTGCCTATAATTCCCCATCCACACTGCAAGTTGGAACAATTGCATAGCCAACATGGAACCTGAAGTCAGCAGGGTATGCAACACCCTGACATTATTTGGGAGTGTTTGTGTGTGGGGGTGGGGGGATGTTACCTATTTCTGCCCAAGCAGTTGCCTTTTCCACTTCCCAAATGTGCTAATGGACGGAATCAAGAGTGTGGGCAGCTACTCTGCACATCTGCCACACTGTAGGAAGGATGCCCAGTCCAGTTCCTTCCTGTAGAATTCACAGACCCCAGATTCTGAAGCCACTGCATGCTTTTCACCTGAGTAACTCGTTTCACATGACGGAGATATTTGCTCGAGTACATTTGAGGCAGCTGTAGAGTTCATAAATTATACAGACTAGGAATGGTATCAGACTCATTCCTGCTACCCCAGCTTAATTCAGTGGAGAAATAAAGGCCGTAGAGTGCTCTGGACAAGAACCGGTATGGTTCTGGCTCTTGTCTCCCTTCCTCCCTGGCTCCAGGGGCAGGGGAGGTGTTCGTTCTCCCTACAAACAGCGTGAAATGCAACCCTCCAAAGGAAAGCCTGTTGCATTCCATGTGACGTACTTCCAGGGAAAGCGTGCGGAGGCTTGCAAAGATGCAAGAGATATAAAGCCGGGTTCTTGCAGTGGTCGTAAGCTTGTATCTGGGCTGTACCACTTCAGGCTGGAGATATGGGCTCCTATGGAATGATTGATTTGAACCCGGCCTTTCTACCAAGAAAATGGCATTCAAGGCAGCTTATAATTATAGACACTAAAAAGTTTTTTTTTTTTAAAAAAAAAAAAGACTAAAAAAGTTAATAAATAAAACAAAGGTATCAAAAATACAATTTACGATGCAACAATAACAGAATGAAAGCAGCACCAAACCCACAGACCAGCTTAGATGCCAAAGGGCTACTGGCGAGGGGGCCAACCTAACCTCCTTCGGCAAGACGTTACACTGCCTGGGAGAATCCACTGAGAAGGCCCACGGTTGAATGCTCCATACACAAAGCTCCCTGCACAGAGAAGACTAATATCAGGAGGAAGGTTCTCACAATCTTTTTCCTCGACAGCCACGTTTGTATAGGCAGGGATGATCTTTCGAATAAAAGAATATTCTCAGTCACTTGAGCCACACCTGAAGTGTCACAGCCCCAAACACAGGTTTACTTCTTCAGTGAGACAATCTAGACACCTTCTGTATGTGTAGTGTAGTGTGTGTGGGGATGTATGTGCATGTGGGGGACGACACTATTCCTGGGGGCTGCCTATACGTGCCCAAAGCCCCACAGTGGCTGTGAATCTGCACTGCGTCAGTTATATGATGCAGCTGCAGATTTGCAGCCACTGCGGGGCTTTTCCTTGAAACTCCTAAGGAAAAAAAATTGGGGACTTACCCTGACTTTTTTCTCAGGAGCAAAGCTAGTACGGTGTTTCCACCGTCTGGCCTCACTCCAGAGTCATGGTGGAGGCGTGGCTGGGCAGGTGGCAACCTCTGATTGGTCATAATCTGCCTGGGCAGAGGACAGGGGGTGGGCCCAACATCGCAAACCCCGCACTTTTGCTGCAGCATCAGGATTAGCTGCCACTGACCCCCAGCAGCAAAAGCGCAGGGGTTTAGCTCATCGCAGCAGTAACCCACCGCTGTATAGCAAGCTCCAAGGCTTCTCTTGATTTTAGCTTTAAAGGTCATAATGCCAAGATGAGGCTGACATGGCAAGAAGGAGCAATGTTCTTGCAGAGCAGCGCTAAGGTCAGCCACAATTATTCTACGCTCCCTTTCCTAATCCAAGAAGGCTTTTGGGCAGCAGCAGAAGCAACAGAGGGCATAGCCATTTGGCTCAGCAACCCAGACACCCAACACCGGCTCGGCATCCAGCCAAGAGAAGATAGTTCTCTACATGTGAGCTATTCTTAGAAGAGCAAAACAATGTGATTAGATAGAAGCAGCCCAGTCATGGGAGGGAGCCTGGGATCCCTCCAAGAGAAGGAAAGGGAACACAACTGGGTGCGTTTCTTGGGATGAAGTGTGAACAGAACTTGTGGCATCCACAAAATGGCAGGGGTGCAAAACAGAGGCCGGGGGGTCGGGAGGGCGGGAGGGCACATACATCTTCTTCTGGAGCGCCAGGCACTGATCTAGCTCTGGTTGAGTCAGGAGTTAGCAGCAGTCGCATGCCAAACACTTTTGAAAATACCATGGCTATTGCCTGGGCCAGGTTTGAAACAACCTACTCCCTTGTCTGGGAACAAGCATTACTTTTCAGATTAGAAAAGACAGATGTAGTATAAAAAGAGCGCCCACGGTGGGTCCCGGAGCCTGGCGTTGCAACTGAAATAACAGATGTGTGTAGCAGTGAATCAAATGCGGGCTCAGACACCTGGGTTGCCCCTCCTCTTAGACCTCAGGGAGGCCATGCACACTTTTAAAAATGTTCAAATGAGCCATATTATGTTTAGACATTAAAACGGTTGGTGCTTTCTTTCTTTTTTAACATTTAAAATGGCTCCGGGGACTGGGGGAGGTTTGGGGCTGATATGTTATACAGGGTGCCACCATGGGCAAAAGGCAGAGCAAAGTTAAACCCCTCCGGTTGATCCTGAAGAAGAAAGGTACGTTTTGACTGGCTGGAGGGAGGCTGTTCGTAAAGCAGCTCCGCTGTTTTACACAGGCTTGCCTTCATTGTATGGAGAATGCTTCCCCCGCCTCCTTGTAGGACAGCCCAAAAGCAGACTCTTGCCATTCCCTGCTTAAGATTTAGACCAGGCGCTCCTAGCCCGATGCTTCCAGATGTGTTGGACTACCAGGCTGGATGAAGCGGGTGGGAGATGTTGAGAGCCTGGGTGGGTTCTTTTCCTGGGACGAGGGCATCGGGTTAGGGAAGACTGAATTAGGCAGGGTGACCATATGGAAAGCAGGACTGGGCTCCTGTGTCTTTAGCCGTTGTATAGAAGAGGGAATTTCAGCAGGTGCCATTTGTTTGCATGCAGCACCTGGTGAAATTCCCTCTTCATCCCAACAGGTAAAGCTACAGGAGCCCTGCCTTCTTTTGTAGAATGACCAGATACAAAAGAGGGCAGGGGCTTCTGCAGCTTTAACTGTTCTGATGAGAAGGGAATTTCACCAGGTGCTGCATGCATACAAATGGCACCTGCTGAAATCTCCTTTTCTACACAACTGTTAATGATGCAGGAGCCCTGTCCTCCTTTCCATATGGGCATGCCTCAATGTCTTTAGAAGAGCGACTGAGAGACAGAGCAATTGCTCTCTCTGGGCTTTTTTCTAGGAAACGGGGATGGGAGGAATCAAGTTAACACAGGAAAGAGTTCCCAGGCCAAGTAGTATGTGGCACAGATGTTTATTCAGTGATTTGGTATGGCTAGATCATCCCAAACCAGATAGTTAAAATTCAAAAGATTCTTCGTGGGTGGGGTCCTAAGCATCTATCAGGCTGAATCTTTTGAGTTTTGCTCTTGTTTATGGATCACTTTAGTTACTTGCAATGGCGAGTTAGAAAAACATGACTCTTGAGTCACATATGTAGTGCTGCTGGTTGCTACATAATTACTGCATTAAAAATTGGATGCAGATATGTAAACACAGAGAAGTGTGCAGTTATGCCAAAGGCCTCATGTTCATCACCTCCTGGATCACTTTTACTTCTGCAGTTGCTTCAAGATCACGTCCACGGCTTCGGCGAGGTTGTTCACATAACCATCTGCCTTCACCTCTGGGTGTTGCTCATCACAAGGCCTGCAGAGAAGATACGGACAGAATCAGTGGGAGGTGGAATGGTGCACAGAAAGAATGGGGAGCACCCCACCTCCTCCTTATGAACCGGTTCAACACAGTGGTTTCTGTCCTCATGAGCAGCACCACTTCTCTCAAGCCGAGGCTAACGTCTGCCCAGCACAAGCATGAGAAATAGCCAGCAGCAAATCTTGTAGCTGTGCCTGCAATTTTGTTTGTTTTTGTTTTTTCCTAGTGCAGCAACAGTCTGAATTGCTGTCAAATGTGCCTGACATCACCCAGCTAACATGACATATTTGTTAACATCAAAACCTACTGGATGACTATTCGGATTGCTTGCATGGCCCATGTCTTGTATAGTGTGACCACGTGGAAAGGAGGACAGGGCTCCTTTATCTTTGTTGAATTGAAAGGGGAATTTCAGCAGGTGTCATTTGTATGCCAGGTGAAATTCCATCACAACAGTTAAAGCTGCAGGAGCTATACTAGAGTGACCAGATACAAAAGAGGGCAGGGCTCCTGCAGCTTTAACTGTTGCTTTATTATGACCTTTAACCTTGACACCAGTTTAGTCGTAACACAGTTCTCTCTTCTGGTCCTTGGTTCTTTGCTATATCTCTTCCTCCTCCCCCCACCCTCCAAAGATCAGACGTATATTTTGGCTGAAGTTTCTGTAGCAAGAGTATTACAGGATAATGAGGGTCAAGAGTTTTCAGGTCAACCAAGATGGGAACCAGAACTGAATGCCTCCTAAGAGATTGGCTCAGTCCTGGAGGGACTTCAGGGACAGACATGAGAACACAGTTGTGCACTCCACAATTTCCTCCTTTTTAACAGTGTGAAAGGCAAGGCTGTATTTACTGAAGGGTATTTCCTCAACCTGTGAAGATACATCTCCCGAGGGGTGTATGCTGGCTATGGCTGCCACTTGCCTTAGATACGTGTCAGAACAAGTAATATATTTAAGTTCCTGATGTGAGGCTACCACGGCCTTCTTCCCTTCTGAAATCTTTCTACTTTCTCAAGTGAATTAGATTTCTTACAAAGCCCCTTAGGACTATCCTTCATTGGTGAGAGACATATAGATAGATAGAGAGACAGACAGATAAATAGATTTTTTGGAGAAGAAAAAAGGGAACATTACACTGAAAATCATTTTGGTTGTATGACTCAGTTTGCCAAACAAAGATATAACCACACGAAGAAACCTCTACCTTTTCTTCTCTTCGTTGTATTATGTGGTAAAAATTAGAACCTTCTAGCAAATTACTCTCTGCTTCCTGGCTAATTCATATCTTATACTCAGCCACATCATGCATGCATTTGTGAATTTAATAGTTCACATGCGTGGTCTACTTGCCTAAAAGCTCAATGTGGGAGAAAGAACTAGTACAATACTACAGAGATTTTCATTTTCAAAGAGACCCTTCTCATGGAAGCTGCAGTTGTGATACTGTTTGAGTTCCCAACACATATGTTGCACAAACAGATCATTCTGGTGAGTTGTTAAAAAAACATAAAATGCTGAAGTAACACACAAATTGTTGCACTGTCTCCTAACTTTATCATACTCAAACCCTGTAGTTGCAACTGCAGAAATGAAATTACTAATAAACATTGAATGACGATCCTACAGGACAGTTTATTTTGGAACTAAATACACACACACACACACACATACATACTAAAAATACAAAACCAACTAGTAAAAACCTCACAGTTCCAGCTCATCTGGTGAATTCCTAGGTTGGGGGTTCCTAGGTTTTTCATGGTATTGAAGATGGTTTGAAAGAGGGACCGCTTGCCAGAACAAATCATCTGTTCATGATGCAAAAACTCAACATATTTTCATCTCTCAAGGTGTAAACCTATGCTTTTTTAGACTGAAAAAAGTCTACAATTCCCAGCTGGGAGTTGTAGATTTTTTTCCTGTCTGAACAGACATAGGATTGCATCCCTATACACAGATTTTTCAGGGTGGCAAGAAAGCTATAATGCAAGGGTGGGAAACCTTTCAACCAATCATTGTGTGGTCCCCCCCATTTTTGTGTATACCCCCCCCTTTCTAAAAGCTTGAAATGCCTCTCCTAAGGCTTTGTAATCTGCTGTCATTTTGTGGTATTGTCTGCCCCACCCTTGGCTGGAAGGTGGCCCCAGAGAGCTTCTCTGAAATGGAATTTGGCCCATGGGCTGAAAGAGGTTCCCCACCTCTGCTATAATGACATGCTAAAACAGCCTGAATACATTTATATATTAAATTTATATATCGCTCCATAGCCGAAGCCCTCTGGGCGGTTTACAAAAGTTAAGCTGAGACATTTCGCTTTCTATGTATAATAGTCATGACAAACTAATACCCATGCCAGAGATATATGCAGGACAAAATACAGAAGCTGCCCGAGAGGTCATGAGCTTTCTGCTCTGTGACGAAGAGGCACTCACTCCAGCCTTGTCACCATTTGCAATTTTAGGGGCACCGCTGTACCACTAAAGACCAAACTTGAACCATACAATGCATAGAGATTTTGCGCAGGGAGGTGTCCCCTCCACTAAACAGAAGCACAGGTATTCAGCTGAGACCTCCTCCCCACCCCCACCCCCAAATACTAACTAAAATCATGGAGGCCCCCAAGCAGAGAAAGCAGGATCTCTTCTATCTTCCACCACTTGTTGTACTTCGTAACTAAGAAACTAGGAAGTGGGTTTGCTTCCCCCTCTCCCAATCCCTTCCCCTTTTTTGCCATGTCCTTTAGATGGTCAGCCTGCAAGCAGGGACTGTTTTATTTCTGATCTTTATAACCTGCTAAGGGAGCTGTTTTGGCTGTAAAGCAGGGTAAAAGTATTTAAATAAATAATGGAAGGTGTGTGTAATATACCCACAAGGGATTTTAAACTGGGCCTGCTAGAATGTGGTTGACAGTGCTCTCCTTCTCTCTTTCAGCAGTAACTTCAGAGTTAGATCGTTGTAGCAAATATCCTAATACCTTTTAACCTTGAGCTCAGAATTTTTCTTATTATTGTTGATACATTAGCCCATCTGGTAATCTGTTGTTTGTTTTGCAGTTTCCTTTGTAGAGCTCAAAAATAAAATCCAATGTACAAAGGAATGTGTTTTCTTTCCTTTTTACACATCAGGGTTTAGTGAGCTGCCAGAAGCTCACAAGCAAATGACAAGGATAAATGGTTCCATGCCAATGGAATTTTATTTTTTAATTCAATGGGAAGAAAAATATTGTTGCCATATTAAACATTTGTTTCACTTCGCAGCAAGGCATAAAGTCCAAGACATGCTTGTTTTATTTTGAAAATATTTCATAGTTTTTCAATAAAAGTCTAATTTTTTTATATCTTTACCAAAGCTATTTCTTTATACTATAAACAAGCTATGCACACCTTTCAATATGGCAACTTGGTCAAACAGTAAGCTTGAACATAAGGATAGAAGAAAATATTATTCTCAGTCCCAAATATTGACAGATGACTGGAACATCTCATAGAGGCCATATAACACTGGTCTTAAAGGAATTGCACTGCCTGCCAATACGTTTCTGGTTGGAATTCAAGGTGTTGGTAATGACATTTAAGGCCCTAAAGGGCTTGAGACCTCTCCCTATATCGGCCTTCCCGAGACCTGCGATCTGTCAGAGGAGCCCTTCTCCGTGCCCCACCAACGCGAGATATACGCTATGGTGGGACATGGGAGAGGGCTTTCTCTGTTGTGGCACCTTGGCTGTGGAACGCCCTCCCCCAGAGACCCGACTGGCGCCGGCACTGGCTTTATTTCGGCACCAGGTTAAGTCATGGCTTTTTAACAAAGCCTTTGATGGCTAAATCCACCAGCCTGCACACTGTCTTGTTTAAATTGGATTTTACTGTTTTAAAGTTTCATATTGGTCTTCAACATATTAATGGTTTAATTTGTTTTAGAATTGTATATTTATTGTTCTATTTTATATGTATGATTTTATCTGTACACCACCCTGAGATCCTTGTGATATAGGGCGGGATATAAATGTTTAAATAAATAATAAAATAAATAAATGTCATCAAACACCGTTATTAACAGCTATGATTAATAGGGATATATTGGATAAACAATAAAAGGTATACTGTATAAGAGGAGTCCAAAATAAGATATGGAAGTTCCTGCGAGGTTTAAAAGATCACCTATTTCTGATCTATTTTAGCACCTCATAGTTTACAGAAGATATATAAATATATCTATATTTAAAGTGGACCTGGAAAGATATAACGGGGTTTTGGATCAATGCAATAATGATTACAGAGAAAATAACTGGTTATAAATTACCTACGCATCCATTTGTCTTACTACTGGGTAGGTTGAATAAATTGAAAGAGTAAAAGAGTGACCTGGTTTGCACATAATGCTTGCCCATGGTTTGTTGCCCTAGACAGGGATTGTCTGGTAGGTAATTGAACAAACCCTGGTTTGTTTTCTCAAGACCTGGATTGTTTGTTTCTCCCCTCCTTCACCTTATACCTCCTGTACTCCAAATATCTTTGTGGCACTTTAGTACTGGCATGTAGAGTGTCTGGTACCTTTCACCACTCTTGTATGCCACCTCTGAATCCTGGCAAAACAACCCATGAACAACCCACAGTTCTGGGTTCTCATATAATGACAACCCATTACTTAAGTAGCCTAGAATTCACAACTTGACAACAAACCATGGATTCGCTTTCTGGGTTGTTCATGATCAAGTACTGTTTGTTAGCATGGCCATGTTCACACATCATGACAACCCAGAATTCAATAACCCATACCATGGGTTAGCTTTATGTGAGAACCAGGCCAGTGACTGGTAAATATGTTAGTTTCAGCTCAAATATTAATAGCAATTGAAAACAACAGGAAATATCATCTTTAAGAGAATGGGAAAGTAATATCTAGAATGGAGTACTAATACACAAAATTTAGTTTTATAAGAAAATTTACGAGGGCCAAGCTACAAATAATGATGCTTTAGGATAAATTTATTCAGTACTGGAGATGAAATAATAACTCTAGGGATATAAATAAAGAAGCCTTAGAAGTAGTATAAAATTGAATAATGAGCGAGTAAAAATATGACAAAACTATATAACATGCTTTAAAACTAACAAAGGTTTATACTTAACTCTGATTTAGTCTGTACTTTATTTTACCCTTCTGGGATGTTTTATTGATAAGTTTTATTTTTTTATTTTTAAATAATATTTTTTAAAAAGATGGATAACTGGGCTGTTAATAGTTTTGGTCATTATATCAAGATGGAGGGGATAGGAAAGTCCACTTCCATCAGCACAGTTAATCAGGCCGAAATCTGGATCCAACCCTTAGTATTGCTCCATTACAGAAATAAAAAGTTGTATCAAAGTTTATCAGCTGTAGCACTCACTAGCAGGAGCAAATATGGAGGTTTAAGGAAAACCACACTACTTTATGGCCTATAAGGGATCTTTCAAACACATTTATTTTGAAAGATTCTGCAGTACCTAAGGCTCTAGCATTCATCTAACTGATGATTACCCCATGGTAATGGTTAAGAACCATTCTTCCCTGATTTTGGAATCTTTGGGTTGTCCAATTGTCCACTGTTGTTCCATTAGAGACATTTTCAAAGGGGCCTCATCATAGCTCCACAGTTATGACCAGTAGGTTAATGCTATTTACAAGCTCTATGTTCTTCTGGGAGAAGCATAATTTAAACTGCAGAAAGATGTTTGTCTCTTGGGAAACAGCTAAATTCTTTCTGATAAAATCTGCAGAAAGTACCTGTGTACTTGCATTTCTGGGCAGATCTTCTTCTTCTTCTTCTTCTTCTTCTTCTTGAGATAATTTGCTACATTCCCCATTTGCTAATAGTGTAATCATGCTTAAACCCTAAGGCCAGTTCAGGCACTACTCTTTAGTGATACATGTTCTAAGGCAACCTTCCTACAACTCCCGTCGGTCAACATGACCTGTATTCTAAAACATCTGGAGGGCACTTCCTTGGGGAAGGTGCCTTAACACCTAAATTAAATGGGTTGGATCAAGACTTAGGGTAGGTGCCTTCAAATCAATGGGACTTAAGTTAGTCATGACATACGTATTGATTTCAATACGTATACCCAAAGTATGGTTAAGCCTGGATCCAACCCTTTGTCAATGTCACTTTTCAATGTTCAGAGTGTTTTCTTGAGAAAAAACTAGAAACTGGTCTGCAGAAGCTATTTCAGGAGTGAAAATGTGGCTCTGGATCTGAATAATATCTGAAGATACAGGTAGTGCATCTTCCCTGTGGGGATGTGTATGCGGTAAAGATGGCATACATATTCTTGCCAGTTATTCTTGCCAGATATTTTAACTGCATCTATTGCTTTTAAATTATGTATTGTTTTAACTTGGATTATAGTTTAATTTGTTTTTAACTGTGTAAATTTATTGTTTTATACTGTATGTTTTTATCTGTATGCCGCCCTGAGATCTTAGTGATATAGGGCTGGATATAAATATTTTAAATAAATAAATAAATAAATAAATAAATAAATAAATATCTGCACACTCTCCATGTTGGATATTAGTGTCATGGATAAAGAGTGGAAGCAGAACTCACTTGCACATTCTGTGCCATACATACCACCGAAGCCTGAAGTTTGCTCTTGGCATTCGAAAGTGACTGATGACAATATTAAAACTTTTATCCTCAAACACCCTGCAGAGCATCCCTGACCACAAAGGATTGCTGATTAATTTCTCCTATTTTATCCTTTTATTTTTGTACAATGTAAGTGTCATTTCCCCTCCATTTCATAACCACTCCATGCTGGGGTCAAGATTAAGAAATATAAAAACATCAGTCTAAATGTAAAAACACACAAACTTATATCCAAATATTTCAGTAGTATGTTGATGTCCCTCTTAATAGTTAGAAATAGAAGCAGTCACTAGGGAGGTGAAAGAAGAGAACATGTATACAAAAGGACATACAAGGTATAGTGATTGCTGACTTCTGTGCTTGTCATGTTGATGAAGCCTAAAAGGTATCAATATGAGAGGCTGACAAAAACATATAGACACTGCAGTGACAGAAGCTATATGAAATGGAATTTGTTTATGGAAGAAAGAAGACCTGGACCTGGGTGTTTCCATATGTGTGTTAACTAGCATCTGTTAAAATCCTTATGCAGCTAAGCTACACTTGCCAGATAGTTATCACATTAAAACTTGCCTAAATATATGTGAACATGTCATATAGACATGGTTTATAATGGACAGGCCAAACTACTGACAAACAGGCCCATCTGCACTGCTTCGTCCGGGGCACACCATCAGGAATGCAAAATAATTATTTCCTTCATAAATAAATGAATAAATTGAGTAAATGCCAGGAAATACCAGTCTCAAGCTGTCTTTTCCTGTTATCATTCCCCCCCCCTCCCAGTGCAAGGGAGCATGCTCATGCGTAGAAGATATTTCCAAAGAGAGTAGGCTGAGTTGCACAAGGCTGCACTTTGGCCTGTTAAAGCAGAGAGAGAGCTCATGCTCCCTTTTTCTTCCGTTTACCTGAGCAGAAAGCAACCTGAAGCTGACCTGAAGACTGGAACAGAGATGGACTGGGCGTGCCTGGGCTGCAAGCCACTGCAGTTGCAAAATGAGGACACTGGGAAGGATTGGTGGGAGGCCTTGCAGAGAATATTGACTTATAACCATCTTCCAGCGTCCTTTGTTGTGGCTTCCAGTTGACAGATGACGATTAACAAGATGGCTAAATCATTAAGGACCTGGCTCAGCCGCATCCCTGACGAACATTTAAAAAGTTAATAAAGTTGAGATAAAGATCACTGGGGAAGGATTCAAGCTCAGGTTTCTTGTATGTAAAATGGAAGTGTAGCGTGATTTTTAAAAGCCGTTCTGTTGTTTGGGAGCAAGGCCAGTTTCCTGCAGCAATTGAGAACCTCAGTTATTCCAAAGCTATCCCGTGTGCTTCAGAGTAAATACACATGGCTTCACAGGGCGAAAGCAAGGTAAACAGAAAACTATCTGGTTCCTATTCTCCTGTCACATGTTAGTGTCTTTATTACTAAGGCTACACTTCAATGCACACTTACTTGAAAGAAAGTCCTACTGAACTCTTGTGGAGCTAGTTACTTCTGAGTAAGACAGAGCTGCTCTCCGTGTTCATGAGCATATACAGATTTCTGTTCTTTTCCTATATTTTCCATGTCTGCACATCACCCAACTCAGTGTATGTTGTTGTTTTTAATTCCAGAAATAAGGTATAGTATAAACCCATAGGCCTGCAGTTATGGTTGGACCATGACTCCTATGACTCAAGGAGGGGCTGTAGCTCAGTGGTAGAGACCTGCTTTGCATACAGAAGGTCCAAGATTCAGTCTTTAGTATCTCCAGGTAGTGCTGAAAAAACTCCTGCCTGAAACCCTGGAGAGCCACTGCCAATCAGGGTCGACAATGCTGTGCCAGATGGACCAATGGGATGAGTCAGTATAAGACAGGTTCCTATGTTACCATCATCCCTGACCATTGGTCATGGTGGCTGGAGTCCAACAACATCTGGAGGGCCCCAGGTTCTCCACCCCTGGCATAAAGTAAAGACAAATGCAGGGAGAAAATACCAGCAAAATTCTGGATTCTGCTTTATTTGTGCAAATAAACCCTAGAAGACTTATTTATGTAATGGTGGGTTGGCAGCCATGCATGCATTTATGCATATAAAAAGAAGAAAAATTGAGCCTTCCACAAAATATTTCCTTCCTCAATATAGTCATGTACAGATAAGAAGGAAAGTATAACAAAGGCTGTAGAAGAATGAAGTCAGAAAGCATTTTTTTTAATTTAAAGAAGCTGTATCGTGATACATGATTTTAAAAATTAAAGTATTTTATACAGATTTCCAAATAGTTAAAAGATAGATAGATAGATAGATAGATAGATAGATAGATAGATAGATAGTATTGTTATCCAGTTTTCCTAAATTTAGCATCCCCCTTGGCAGCAGAGAAGTTGACTTATGGGAAGGGAAGTTGCACAAAGGAGAGATTTGGGTGGGCGGGCTGTATGTGCAGGACGTTTTTGTGGCTTCTTTCAAAAATTTGGTGTGTGCATGTATGTGCTTTATATATCAATCAATCAAATTTTATTTGCACCAAGCCACTGGCCATTGCAATTTAGAACAATTAACTGAACATATGGCATAGAACAGACAATAAATGTCCTGAGTTCAAGAAAAAACAAACACCTTAACATATAAAACCCAGTATCTCCAAGCAAATGAACATTAAATACAGTTAAGTCTAAAATTATATAATTTAAAACTCAGGGTGCAATTGCAGCCCTCATTTTAATAGCAATTGCTAAAAATTTCGCAGTTTTTACTGTAACCATCCTGTTGCAATCCTCAAGAAGAAAGTTCACATAATAATCAGTTGAACGTAATCAGTTCACATAATAATCAGCAGAGGGCTTTCTCCGCTGTGGCACCCCAGCTGTGGAACGAGCTCCCCAGAGAGGTCCGCCTGGCGCCTACGCTGTACTCCTTTCGTCGCCAGTATTCTCTCAGTATTTTAACACTTAATTTTAACTTAAATTTAAATTTTACTGTTCCAGCTCTGTATTTTAATCTTATATCAATTTTTGCTGCATGGTTTTATCCTGGTTTATTTATTTATTTATTTATTTATTTATTACATTTTTATACCGCCCAATAGCCGAAGCTCTCTGGGCGGTTCACAAAAATTAAAACCACAGTAAAACACCCAACAGTTTAAAACACAATTACGAAATACAGTATAAAAAGCGCAACCAGGATAAAACCACACAGCAAAGTTGATATAGGATTAAAATACAGAGTTAAAACAGTAAAATTTAAATTTAAGTTAAAATTAAGTGTTAAAATACTGAGTGAATAAAAAGGTCTTCAGCTGGCGACGAAAGCAGTATAGTGTAGGCGCCAAGCGGACCTCTCTGGGGAGCTCGTTCCACAACCGGGGTGCCACAGCGGAGAAAGCCCTCCTCCTCGTAGCCACCTGCCTCAAAAGGTTGTGCTTTTATACTGTTTTTTGTATTTGTGTTTTTAAACCGTTGGTTGTTTTATTATGGTTTTAATTTTTGTGAACCTCCCAGAGAGCTTTGGCTATTGGGCAGTATAAAAATGTAATAAATAAATAAATAAAATGCCCTGGATAATAAGGGGGTTATTAACTCTTCACGAGTATTTCTGTACAAAGAGCAAAATAGCAGCACGTGGGCAATGGTTTCGATGTTACCATCTCCACAGATACATACTAGATTATGGTATGGAGTTCTCCTAAAGCGGCCTTCTAGAACCGCAGAAAGAAGCACAATGAGACGTATTCTTGAAAAGGCTGTTCTATGTTTAGGGTATGTGAGCTGCTGTAAATACACTGGTGTCTTATCTGCAGGACTAAATGAGGACAGTTTAAGATGAGGACGCGATTTCCTCATTGTGGACAAGCTGTTTTGTCTTTCGATGTCCAATAAGCGCTGTTTCAGAATTTCTTTAGCTTTGGGAAAACCTAAACCTACCATATTTCTTCAATTGTAAGACGCCATCGATTGTAAGACGCACACTAATTTCAGTACCATCAACAGAAAAAAAAACCTAAGACAGACCCGCGATTCTAAGACGCACCCCATTTTTAGAGATGTTTTTATGGGGGAAAAAGTGCGTCTTAGAATCGAAGAAATAGGGTAATAGGTGTTGAGATGAAAAGCCAACTAAATTTAGCCTCTTATTAGCAGCTTTCATCCAGCTACTTTTATGGGAGTCTCTCAATATCAGGGGGAGCAGACACGTGGCAGTTAGATGCAGCCGCAGCCAATAAGAAAGTGACGTGTTTTATATACAAAATAAAAGTCTTAACTACTACTACTATTATAATAATATATATATTTTTAAAGGGGGAGATAAGCAATGATATATTGAACATCATGTCTAGTTTGGCCCTCAGCCACTGGTGCTCTCGTGAACTAAACTGCTATTACGTGGTAGGTTTTATTAACAGCAATCCTGAACCTTCTCTGCTAACATACTCATGTTATATATTGCTGATGGACCCGGTAGCGTCCAAGTTTCAGAGAAAAGCTATTTTGTCTGCTTCTCTTGCTGACAGGAAAAGCTCTTGACTGTTGCTGAGGCCAATGTTCTGGACGTGTTTCGGAGAGGAATCTCAGAAAGTCTGCTTGTCTGGAAGGAAAAATGAAAACTGTAATACCATCTAGTAGGCTTTGTCCAGCCTTTTGGATGACTTCTCAAACTTGCCACTTCATCTTAAGCAACAAGTTCTTCACATTTAGGGGAACATTTTGATGCATTTCCCCCCTTTCATTTCCTTTTAAATCTTATCTGTTGATTCACTTTGGTTTTAAAGCCCACTTCAGGTTACGAAGCTACTTTTGAACTTGAGGAAAAGAGGGACAGATGGGTTGAAAATAAATAAATGGTAAATCAATAAATTAAAATCTTGAAGTGCATGATGGTAGCATGGACTTTGGGCGTGGATCTATAGATGCTGGTGGAAATAAAAGTGTCCCTAAGCCAACCTGGCTGGGAAGACTGTAATCGGAGGACTTGCATGTTTTACATATGGATGCACTGTTCTCTGCGTGCAGCACAACTGTTTTCAATAAAATGGCATCTCCTCACCCCCCTCACCAACTCCAACAGCATATACTCAAATGTGTTTCTCTCTCTCTGCCAGTTCACTGAGAAAATTGAGGAAAGAGCCCACTGCTGTGTTGTTAAAACCCAAGGTTAATATTCTTTTGTCTGTTTAGTTTTATTAATGATGAACTAGGTTAGATTCCCAACCCACCAGCATGTAATATTTCACTGTAGTTAGAAACAGTTCAAGATTGCCAGAGCATCTTTTCCAGGAGGTACACAGAAGTATGCGTTTTAAGGATTCCAGGCATAAGCACAAACAAGCCTCCACCCTAAATATACCTACAGAAGTAACAGGTAACAGACGGTGTATTTATTAACTCACTGATTTTGAAAAGGTTAACTTCTAGGTCTTTCCCAAGCTGCCTAGGAGACTGCAGAACTCAATTTTTACTGTGAATTCCAACCACCATGGGCAGCTCTGACTATGGGTCTATGCATCAAACATGCTAATGAAGTGGGGCAGAATGGAAAGCTGATTTTGACAGTTTCATTGTAGGAGATATAGATATCTTCCTTACCAGTCACAGCTCTACAGTAGGAGAACCCAGCAGTCCACCCTGCCCAAATGCCATTCTCTCTGCCCCAGTTAGCACATCTATTGTTCTGCAATGGCTTTGCATAAAGTGGTTGTGTGGCTGCCATTGGCATCTACTCGACACCATTCACCCATATCCCAAGGTTTAACAATTCTGGAGTTTCTGTAAACAATTTTTTAAAAAAATCTATGAAAGTTTTTTCCAGCATGAGTAGGCCTCCAGTGAACTGCATGAGCATAAGAACTGTGTCACCTCTTCAAAAGGAAAAAGTTATAAACAGGGGCAAATGTATCCCACCGCATCCCTGGCAATGGCTGCCTCTTTCCAACAATCTTTTCTTACTTTTTGCTTACAGGAAAGATCCAACAGTGCACTACCACTAGTATTACTTGATGCTGTGCTAGTGGAAACTAAAGCTTCTGCAATGTCAATAGTACTTGCTAGTGCAATGGGTTTCCCAGAAAATATGTTGCACTAGCAAGTGCTATTGAAATTGCACAAGAATTGGTTTCCACTAGCGCGATGTCAATAGCCATAGCATCAGCACAACACTGGATTCTTTCCTATATGCTGATTCCTCCATTTTTACACGGCAAAAAAGAAACCAAAGCTTTTCTAATCTTAGCAAGGTTCATGAGTTGATGGCTAACGATCACCCCTCTTCTCGCTTTCCTTCAGTCAACACATCCAAGGAGACAACTTCAACTGTCCCTTCTCCCCGCAGAGGGATTTCAAATTGGACCTCTGTCAACAACACATTAGGTATCTTTCAGCCTAGCCCTACCGCTGGCAATATGTGGATAGTAAATGCGATCTAATTAACAGGTTTATCATAAGGATTACAAAACTATAGTGCATGTCAGTATATAGGGCATACTGGTGCCCTGCAGATGTTTTGGACTTCAACTCCCATCAGCCTCAGAGAACCTGGCCAATGGGCAAGAATGCTGGGAGTTGTTGTCCAAAGCATCTGGAAAGTATCAGGTTGGGGAAGGTTGGTGCATGTGAACGTATCTTTAGTTCGAAAGCATGATATAAATGCCAGGTACCATCATCAAAGGAAGAAGATGCTGATTTAAGTGCCAGATCAGTATCCAATAACACAGCAATCATTTTGGACTTGATACTAGATGAAGGAGCCAACCTGGCATGTATTAGGGAGAACTTGCTAGATGAGGGTTCCTGCCCTTCTGGTTTAATTAAATCCAGCTATTTCTTTTTCAGTGCAACATCAGTGAAATATTGAAAGCCCTTACTTTTAAATAGCAGTAAATGCCCTCGCACATTGGCAAACACATTGAAGATAAACAGACATCTGCTGTTATGTCTGAAGTTCACATTGGTTTAGTTTTCAGAACCAGCACTGACAAAATGCTGCTGGGCCTATGTGGTGATACAATCAGTTGTCCACATGGGTTGAAAAAATCTAGGGTTGGGCACACAGCACAGCAATCCTAGAACTGCTTCACCATATGCTAGCCCACATTTCAGTAGAGGGCTAGTGCAGTAAAGTTAGTGGTTAAGAGACTAAGCTATAGAAGTCCCCAGTTAGAATCTCTCGCAAAGAGCTCTTAACAAACAGAAATTAAACAAGTTTAACATCCTGATTTATCATCCAACCTTTTGTTGCTTTATGACCTTTAGAAATGAGGGGTTAAAAATGTAAGCTGTAAAATGAAGTCCCATTTTACTCCTGTGGTTGAGTAAGCTAATTGCATAGCCATGTAGGCACAGAAACCGTATCTTACTACTGAGCAGGAATGATATGTCAGTATTCCCTGTCCCTATGCTCCCACTTTCTGCTGTTTCTCTGACCTCTTCTACTCCCCTTTTCACCTTTTTAACTACGGGGATGAATCTCAACAGATGCAGGTTTACACATTTCTAATGTTGTAGTAAAATTTCACTACTAATGGTTCACTGCTGATGAGAAGCAGAAAATACGGTGTCATTGCCCACTAGACAGGAAAGCAGTTCATCCAAAGTAAGATCAAAAGGAAAACAATAATAATAATAATCAAAGGCACAAACGATAGAATGAAGCACCCAGCTGCCCATCAAATTAATGTGAACTGGGTGTCACTCTCAATCTTGTTTACTGGGTTTGTAACACTTCAGTTAAAATGCGTTGGCATGCAAGTTTCAGAGCTCTGTCTATTTCAGATGAAATAACAAAAGGAACAGCAAGACAACAAAAAACTCACAGGAATAGAATTAAACTTGCATTTACAAAAGCAATTCCAACACCCAAATTTGCATGCAACTTTGAAATATCCATAATAACACTTTTCCTTTTGTTCTGAACAGACTATCCTCACAGATGATCTGCCCAAGCAAGACCAGTAAATTGGATTTGGGCGAACACACAGAGCTGAGAATACACGGAGGTGTTTGGGGTTAGGAAGACTACTCATCCTGGTACAATTAGTTTTGGATAGGGTAGCACTTCTCCCTGCAGAATGAAGTCCACTGCTTAGGAATATTCCTGGAACAGGAGTTCCTTTGCCCAGCCCCAGCATAGGTTACGATGCCAGGTTCTTGGAGAAGAGGGACCTGGTTACGATTACAAATGCCTCTATTACATTAAGGTTGGATTCCCGTCATGCCCTCTACATGAGGCTGCCTTTGAGAAGTGTCCAGAAACTTCGGTTTGGCTGGCCCAAAATTTCAGCCAGCCAGAATTTTATCCAGCAGCAGGCTGTTCTGAAATGTACAATTCCATTGCTATTTCATCAGCAGTGGTTTCCTGTTTGTCTCTGAGCCCAATTCCCATCTGTGGAATGCTCTCCCAAGGGAGGCTCACCTTTGCCAACTTTGGTGTCATTTCAGCTCCAGGAGAAATCTTTTTATTTGCCAAGCCTTTTTCCACCTAGTGTAATCCAGCTGCTGGGCTTGTTTACCCATTCCGCTGAATGATATAGAGCGCCATCAGATGGGGAAAATCACTGCTTCTTCTGCACACAGCTTCCATGTTTAAAAATATATTGGACTTTCTGAGGTTTTTGTTGTTGTTGCACAAGGAAGGCCAGAAGGGGCGGGAGGCATACGGGAGGCAGATGATGTCATGAGAGGGACCAGTGAGTACCCAGCAAGGAACGTGCAATAAAACTCTCATCTGACGGAGCTCATAGTCTGAGCTGTTGTTTTATCTGTTGCTTTGATATTTATTCTTTTTATAATTGTATTATTTGTTGCTCTGGTAGAAATAGTCTAAAGAGATAAATACAGTGTTGGTTATTATAATTAAAGCTCCTCCCACCTGATCCTGCTCATCCAATCAGGAGCTTAGAAAACTCTGCTCTGGGCCCTGTCACCATCAGAGGTATAGTTGGCATGAATGCAGGTCAGGGCCTTTTGCATCATAGCACCTTGGCCAAGGAACTCCTTGCCTGATCACCCTGGAAAAAAGATTGCCCACCATGTAGCCGTTAGCATAAAATGCTATTATTTCAGCATGGTTATGACTCTTAAATTGACTGACAATGACCTCATGTGTTCTTTGATTACTTTTTGTTTATTGTTTTAGTTTGTAGCTGATTTTAACTTTTGTCACTGCTAGCTACTTCGAGCACCTTATTATGAATTGGACAGGTAGGATGAAAATATTTTAATAAATACCTTGGAATAAAACAGACATGTAGACCATGTCTTCGTTTTAAAGACCTGAAGCAGCAGCTGTAAGTTTTATCTCCATTTTGACACATGGGCTGGATGCATGGGATACCTCTGCTGTAAAATGAGAGTACTGGCCTGGATGAAGTCTAGAAAAGGAACTGGCATTTCTGCTGCTGAGATATAGATGTATGTGTGTCCCTCACCTATTCTGGGTGAGGGTCAACAAAGGGTTACATATCATTCATGGTTTACTGACAGAAATAGTATACACATTATGAAAAAGTACTTTAGGGAAATTATGGATTAAGCAGGCAAGCTTAAAATTCCACAGTAGAAAGTTTCAATTTCTATTTTCATATATATGATTAAGGGACATTCAAACAAATATAACATGGTTTCAGTCCAACTGATCCAATATATGCTTTAATTTTTACATCACTGCTGAAGGGACTGCTCATACTTTAAGCAACTCTGAAAACTCAGACTTAAATCAGGGGAAATTCACAGACTGTTACATGTAGTTTGAACAGTGTAAATTCAGATTTGTTTATTTTAACTAATTACTGTTAGTAAGCTTGCCTGAAGCAGATACATATCAGCTTTAATGCTGGAAGCATCAGCAAAACAGAGCATTTGCTTGAAAAATGTAGCACACTTCAAAGTTCCAAACATTATAGCTTTCCACTATTATTGTTTTCCAGGGTGAGTCTATATGTATAGGTTAACTTTCTATGGTTAGTCATCTGGGCTTGAGCACTGTCATGCATGAGTCTGTTTTAATATATACATCGTCTCTAGAAAGGCACTGTGTTGTCTGACAATGGAATTCAGGTGCTACAAAGGGTTGGTAATGTTGGAATGTCTGGTGTGACTTACAGCAGAGTTGCCTTATACAGAGAAAGTGTGGCAACAGAACATTTAGTATTGTTCAATAAATGCAAGCTAGAGCCAATTCAAAAGAAATTCAAATCAACTTACTTTATCATCAGAGAAGGCTATCTAACACTGTTTGACTACAAGCACCCCCTAAAGCTGTGTCTGTAAGTGTAAATAAGTGAAGACATGACATATGGTTACTTGCATCCTCTTGGAGGAGAGCACACAATGCTTGTTGCAGAGGTAAGAGGTAGAAGGAGGAAAGAGGAGGAGGAAGCGGAGGGAGCAGGAAATAGAAACTAATCAAGCTATGGAACCTTCTCTATCATTCCCTAGTATCTGGAAGCATGTGGAGCTGTTCCTATTAACCAACAGGTAACATGACAAGATGATTAATAGGATTATACACAGCTACCTGGTAGGGCTATTAGTACAGGTGTACACAGCAGGGTTCCTCCTTCTCCAAGTGAACAGAGGAGACTGGAGGGAGGATTATACTTACAGGGGCCAGTACTTAATTCACTGTGCCTGAATATAACACAGACACATGGGTGTATTTTGTATTTATGAGAGCACTGCTCCCTTATTGATAAAACACACACACAAAAGAGCAGCACTCACCGACAGAAGACAGAATTACAGATAGAGCCTTCAAAGACAAGAAAAATATGCAAATATTATTGTGGTTATTATGTAACGCAGAGTAATATATATGGAAAAGTCAGTCTTCTTCCCAAAAGGAGCTCACAATTTGAGATATACTAAATTTTCTTGACAGAACATAGCTCTATGATAGAAATTGGGGAACAAAAAGAAATGGCCAGAATAGCAACTCCTTCCAGAATTATCTATGGGACAGGGGACAAAACTCTTCTGTTCTGTGGAGGTGGACAGCTGAGCACAATGCTCACAAACAAGCAACCATGGAAGGAGACAAAACAGATCAACCAAGCGAAAGGACTTAGAGCGACGACCAGGAGACAATAGGACTTCTCAAAATAGTGGGAGGCGATATTTTCACCATATTGATATTAAGCCATATAGGCAAATGCACATTGAAATAGTTGAAGGTTTTTTTTTTTTTAAAAAAAAAAACCCCAAAAGTTAAGTGGGACTTTTGGTTGTGTAAACTCATCCTAGTTTTATATTAACTCCACTGATTTTGTCAGCTTGTGTGTTAAAAGGAGTGGCTGAGCATATCATTTTGCTAGGCAGCTCATTACTTCAACCCAGGCAAAATGGCAAGATTGGTGCTGAAGCCAGTTTGCATGGGAAGGCAAGAGGTGGTGCTAAGCAGTAAACTCCTAAGCAATATTGTCTAGACCTGGCTGCTCAGTACCCACTCCATGGCATTGACAAATATGGTGGCTGTAACATTGCAAACAACTGTACTACTTCGGGAAACTATTTCTCAAGAAAGAGTCAAAATGGATATTGCAGCTTTAATACGTCCAACTAAAAAATGTTGCTTCACAGGAGCCATGTGCTATTTCATTTACATTACATTCGTATACCGCTCAATAGCCAAAGTTCTCCGGGCAGTTTAAAAATATTAAAGCCTTAAAATACAATACAGTAACATAATATAAAAACCATTATCCCCCCCCCCCAACAAAAGAAATCTCAGGACCTGTTAAAAACCCTATCATATGCTGTCAAATGCTTGGGAGTAGAGGAAGGCTCCCAAAAGATGACAATGGTGGGGAGAGCATCCCATAATTATGGGGGGGGGAACTACCAAGAATGCCCCCTCTCTCTTGCTGTGATCCTCTGAAACTCCCTCAAGGAGGCAGCTGGAGGAAGATCTCAGTTGATAATCATAGTGTACAGGTAGGTTCATACCAAGATAGGTGCTTCATCAGATAGTGTGGTGGTAGTGGTGACAACAAGCAGGCAGAAAAACGTCCAGGAGGAAGTGCCTATAAACAAAAGAGCTAACTCTTTTCACAAAGTGCTAATGCTTTGCATTTACATCTGAGGAACTCAAGTGTTTAACAGCATGGGACAGATGCTCTCAGGTGTGGCTAAATTCTAAATTCTGAACAGAGATTGCCGACCATCAGGGTACTGGCTAAGCCTTTGGTTCTCTGGTTCACTGCTTAGGTTCATCCTGAAATGGATTAAAACTAGGGATGTGCCATTGATCATAACAAGCTAAGGTTTTTTTAGGGGCTAAACGAGGAATGGGACTTTTTTCAGCACTGAGGGCCATATAGGAGTATAACATTTTATTGTTATTAATATAGCTTTCGCCCCATTTGTTGTAACAAAGGCAAAAGCCAAACAAGAGTTGATGAACATTAGAACTTTGAAACTGCAACCCACAAATGTGCAAAAATTGTGAGTGAGCCTCTGAGAAAACTTTATCTGAAACACCCCTGTGCTCCAATCTGTCTACATTATGGCTTTAAATATCCTGCTTTGAAGGGGTCTAAACAGCACATTTCCAAATACATTTTAATGTTTATTAAAGATACAAAAAAGACTTTGCTTATTTCCATATAAATCCATCATTAACGTCCATCATATATTTCTAAATACCTTTTATTTTCCTAGTCTGCTTGGGGACCATAATTTGGAATATAGACACTCAGCCATCCCTGGATTTTAGTTCTGTATACAGAATACGGAAAGGCTTCTGGAAGGCAATTAAGTGCCTGCTTTCCCTAGTCTGGCTTGCAGCTTTAGTCATGGTGATTAGTAACACACATGCTGGAATCACAATCTGCACTGTGTGCACAGGCATGTTGCAAAGTAAACTAAACCAAAATACAGAGTGACATATGAGATGAGAGAGATGAGAAACTCCAAGCATGTTTGGGATAATTAAAATTATAATCATAGTGACATACCATAATATTTAAGTAATTCCTGTAAATTATGGGGGAAAAACATGGTAGAAGCAGTTACCTGGGAAGAAAGAGTAGTGGTGACTAATGGTGATGAAGAAGAGATCTTCCTTCTGAATTTTCCTATCACCTTTCCCAAATATCAGTACTGCCGTAACCATTATCCTTTTTTGCTCTCTCTTCTGTCTGGTAAGGCTGTTTGTTTCACTCCCTTCCAGAAACGTGTTCCTGAACATTGCTACCATTTTGTTTGGCTGCTTGACATGCTGCCAGTCTCTGCTGAAAATGAGCAGTGCAGCAGGAGTGGGGGTCCTATGGCCTTCCAGATGGACTACAACTTCCATCATCTCTAACAACTGGTAGATGGGAATTGGAGTCCAACATCTGGAGGGTAATAGGTTCCCACTAGAAGCAGCAGAGGGCTGTGCAAGAGCTGGGTCAGCAGCACAAACACTTTGTTGATCCGTCAAGCTGTAACTAGCTGATCCATTGGACTGAGATTTTCCTAGCTAGCTGGATGTGATGTTGGCTGTACTGCTCTTTCTTGTAACAATTTCTATAATTTATATTACATCTAGGCATTTTCAGTCTCCAGTGAAAATTTATTTATTTATTAATGCATTTATATCCCGCCTTTTTTTCCTCCAAGGAACCCAAAGCAGCACACATAATCCTCCTCCTCCTCTCCATTTTATCCTCGCAACAACAACCTTGTGAGGTACGTTGGGCTGAGAGTCTATGACTGGCCCAAAGTCACTCAGTAGGTTTCCATGGCTGGGTGAGGACTAGAACCCAGATCTCCCAACTCCCAGTCCAACACTTTAGCCACTACACCACACTGGCTCTCTCTATGTCAAAATGTCAAAATAGGGCAGCCATCTGATACACAGGTTCAGACACTCCATTCCTAGCATTCTAAGCTTAGCAGCCAGGAATAAGCAGCAATATGACATGCCCCCTCCCCTCCCCATCTCCCTTTCTCGGTGCTTAAATCATGATTTAATTGAACTGCAGTTAGCTATTATGACCGAAATAGAGAGCTGTGCTTTAATGTCAGTTTACTAACCAGGTTTTTAAACCAACTTTAAACTGCGGTTTAAAATCCTGGTTAGCAAACTGATATTAAACCACAGTTTCCCATTTTGGTTGTAATAGTGAACTGAAGTCTAATTAAATCACACCGAGAAGGCAAAGGGAGGGGCAAGGAGGGAGCACACACTCATGCTGTTCGTTCCTGGCTGCTAAACTATGGTTCAGCAAGCTGGGAATTGAGTATCCGAACAGGGCCACGGTTAGTCATGCAGGTCTTGCTGGAATCAGTAGGAGTGATGCATGAATAACTAGTTGTTAGGAAGGATATTATAAGGGATCAGGACTCTTATCCCACAGGTTTTGTTAATTGTGCAAATGAGTGGGAATGGAGGTGAAATGTTGTTTGGAAAGTGAACACACCTATAAGATATAGTCCCTCTTAGCTGCCTTATGTCTCAAATTACTCCAGATGTACATGCTGGGTGGCATGTAAGCATCTGCAGAGGAAAAAAGAAAAGAAAAAATGGAGGAGGAGGAGGAGGAGGAGGAAGACCTATTAGAACTCCTTAAGCAAACTGTAGAGCAAAACTAAAACATCCTTTTGCCATATACGTTTCTTTGTCATATGGAACATTTTTGATTCAATGGGAAGAATGTTCATATAACAAGAAATAAAGAGAACAACAACTCTGTAAGCCCAGGAGTGACATTAGGATGAATATTTAAAGAAACTTGGATGAAGGGGGATTTGGCCTAAGACAACATGCAGCCATTTTAAAAGGGATAATTTAAGGATGACATTGGCCAGACCAATGCAGCCATAAAATGGATTAATGAATATGTTCTATACTTATATTCGTAAAGCTTTCTAATCCTAAAAATCTCCAGATGACTTTCATATCCTTCACTAGGGCATTTTACAAAGAACCTTTCATTCCCATGTCAAGGAACTTTGAAGCAATTCATCGCTCAGATGCCTTACAAATTACAGAATTGGACTGGCCAGCCCCATTTTTATACAATCCACTCTTAAAAGCTCTGTGGAGGACATAATCGTGAACATCTAAGGAGGCCTATGTCAAACCTGACTGAAGTCAGAGAAAGCTTTGCATAAAGAAAAATACCAATCTCTTGGGTCCAGCTCTGCTGTAAAACCTAACAAAATATTGTTTCAGCTTCCAAAAATACAGACTTTAAAACCCACACACCATGCAAATCTTTAAACCCACATGGCTTGTAGCAGCAGCAGATGCTAAAGCCATGCACATGGACTTCTACAATGTTTCACCTTAATGAAACCTGTTTGAATTTAAAATGCTCCCCCGGGCAATACTACATGTTATACCTATAGTTGCATGTAACTTTTCCACCTCATTTTTTTCATTGAAAAGCAGCTATGGGATGGTTCAGTCTGGAAAGGAGCACAGAGACTCTTTCTCCTTGGGCCATTTTGTGTGTGTGCTCAAAACCACCTCCCCTTTTCAACTGGGGAAAAGATTCAAAGACCTGCAAATTTTCCCCACCAGGGAGAAGGGGAGCAGTTTTGGGGTGGGCAAACCCTTCTTCTGCTTCTCTATGTGGCTGGGACTCATTTTTTTAAAAAATGTCCCTTAAATCCACGTTGAACCTCCCACATCTGGGAAAGATCCTATTAGTGCCCATAATTGCTGGTCACCAGTCCCTGACAATCTTTTGTCTCCGTTATATTTAGTCATACTAACGTCTAAAAACATTAATAAGAAAGGTGATTTTTTAAATATGACTTAAAGTGAGGGGAAGGGCAACTTTTGACCCTCCTAATGCCTACAATTCCCATGATTCCTTACAATTGGCTATGCTGGCTAGGGCTAATATGAGTTGTAAGCCAAAACATCCGGAGTGCCACAAGTTGCCCATCCCTGCTAATGCTTATGTTTGTACGATTAAGTTGTTTCCAATACTCTCATCCCTCTTAATATCCTGACGTTCCTCCAAGGAACTTAGGGTTTCATACATGGTTCTTCTCCCTCATTTATCATCATAGCAACCCTGTGGGATTGGTTATGGTCAGAGAGAGAGAGAGAGAGAGAGAGAGAGAGAGAGAGAGAGAGAGAGAGAGAGAGAGAGAGGCCCCAAGTCACTCAGTAAGGGTCAAATCACATGTGACATTATTCACACTTTTAAACAAATGTGCTTAGCTGACCACTTTCATTTTGGACAAAAGGTGGCCACAGAGCCTAGATCCGAAATGTACTCCTAAATTGCACCAGTTTTTATGCTGAAATTCTCCCCTTTCCTGATACTTTTTGCCTCAGGTGGTAGTATTTGCTGTAGGGGAAGGGATTGCCAAGAGGGAGTGATTTTCACCAGCAAACCAGAGTGGGGGCACTGATCATGATTGGGAACATGTTCTGGATTGAGGCCCTGCAACTGCTTTTTCTCAAAAATAAAACTGGCTAGGTGAAGCACTCTTATTTAAACACATAAATAACATCATTTACAGTTTGGTGCTACTCAGTTTCATGGCTGAGCAGAGATTTGTTCCTGGGTCCCTTCTCACCTAGTATTACACCTTTAACTACTACACCACACTGTCTTTCTTATTAATAGTAATATTTCTTTCATCTCCAATGTCACTTAGTAAGTCCAGGGACATTTTTGAAACATTAACATGACTCTCTACTCCCACAACCTCCCCCAGTCCTTCTTTCCTCGCACTCAAGAGGGCTAGTATGAAGTGGTAAATCTGTGCCTGGGCTGTACCATTTCAGACTGCAGCTGGGGGCAGACATGATTCAACATGCCTCAATACACCTCCTCTGGAAAAAAAAGAAAGAAAAGAAAGCACCCCTTCTCTGCATGGGAAACTATATGCCAGGGAGAAGCTTAGGTTAAAAGTATTTTGCCTGACATCTAGGATTCTATGTGCAGGTTAATTTTTTGTATGGAAAACCGTTCAATCCTGTGAGCCCCACCTATAGTTTGCAGCGATACTGTCTAGGTACAGGTTTATCCCCGCATAAGAAGTAAGCCAACTTAACACTCCTTGGAAGTGGAAAAACACAAGACAAATGCTTTGTTTTCACAACAGAAAAAATTACAAAAGTAAACAAGCAGTAAATGGGAACAGCAACCATATCAACTTTTTCAAATTGAGCAAAGAGATTAAAGTTCATGAAGAACATACTTTATATACCACTAAGGAGTGCCGTTTGCTGTGCTGTGAAGTGTAGCAAACTCTTTTGACCGTTCCACATGAGATGAGTGAAATTTTTCATCCAGTCAGGAGAAAGACACAACATCAACTCCCATCCTGTGTGTTTTCCCATCCATATATCTTCATCAGCCATAAAAAGGCATCCCGTTGTGGGGAGTGCTTGGATGACTGGGGTACTTAATAAGCCATTGCTGCAATTCAGTCAGGACTGCTGGCACTGGTGTGGGAATTAACCTGGTCATTCAAGCATCCAAATCATTATGAGTAAATCTAATTGAGAATAGATGCCCCTTCTCAACCTGGCATTTCAAGCAGTCCATTTGTCCCTTCTGACAAATTCCTGTACTGATCTTTACTTATGTGTAGCACAAATCCACAAAAAGCAACCAAGGAATGAAGAGAGCCAACAAGGAAGATGGATGAGAAGAATAAAATTTAAAAAGAAACCAAGCATCACAAGGGGCAATACTACAAAATATCCTAAGGGACAGGTTTATAAGTCGATAACAAGGCAAAGACCTTGATAAGGAAAGGAAAGACATCAGGATCAATACTTTTGTCTCTGAAGTGCCATCTCAACTTTTCCTTCCACAAGACTAAGTGCAGGAAACTGACTGTGTAGAACAGCCTTCCCCAACCTCGTATCCTATAGATGTGTCGGACTACACATCTGGTATGATGGGACTTATAGTTTGGCACATCTGGAGGGCACCAAGTTGGGGGTGGCTGCTGTTGGATTACACTCTTGAAGTGACCAAGGGATTTTCTAGTTGTGATTTTAACTCAGCCTGCCAACCTTTGAGGTGCCCAGCCCAGTGTGACATCAGAGTAGCTAAGACCAATGGGAGTTAGAGGAAATGTGTCACCTCTGCCTGTCAAAGATGACTGGGACATGAGAACAGGCCAGCCAATGATATCAAGGTTGTAAAATACTGACAACAGTAAAGAGGCTGGAGAATGAGGTGATGTATGCAGGAGTGTTGAAGGAGGTCTCAGAAGAATTGAAACATGTTCTTCCCATAATCTGTTATTGAGATATACGGTGCACTGGTTACCTGAAACTTGTTAATATAAAGATCCTCATAGCTCAAGGACTATACAACCATCATTGTGTAAGCAGGGATTTCACCCACTAAAATCAGCCTTCCCCAACCTGGTGACCTCCAGATGTTTTTGGATTACAACTTCTAGCTTCCTCACCATTCTGACTGGGGCTGATGGGAGTTGAAGTCCAAAATATTTCAATATCACTGCTACAGTACAGCCATTGATTCTTTTCTCCTATTCAGGGGTGGGCAATGTTTGGTCCCCCAGATGTTTTTGCCTACAACTCCCATCAGTCCTAACTAGCAGAGCCAATGGCGAGGGGAGTTGTGGATTAAAACATCTGGAGGGTCATGAGTTGCACAACACCTCTACTTTACATGGTGGTGCAGGAATTGCATGACTGGTCTAAAATGACTTCCTAAGAGGTATCCTAGGAACAGTTTATTAGACCAGAAGCCAGGAATAAAGGCTTCACTGCCAACCTTGCATGGCAAGAAACTTTTATAGAAAGTAGGGTAAAGCAAGGTATCTGCAACCCACTTGCTAAGTACAGGATGCTATTTTAGCTGCTGCAGAGTGAACAACTGTTTGCATAATAGACACTAAAGCTGATCCATTGGATCGGGCTAACAGATGGTAGATGCCCAAAGTGATATAAACTGGCTACAAAAAATAAGTAACAAATCCAATTACCCCTCTAATGCCTTGTTACTGTTGTCTGATTATTTGTGCTCTAGTCAAGGAATAGGAGCAAATAGGGAAATAGGCTTTAAAAACTAATTTCTGATTTATTATACTGTAAGATGTAATTTTCAATTTTATTTATTTTGCAGTCTTTTTTTCTTTATAAGCTCTTTAATTACATGAATTGATTAGTGAACCCTTCAGGAAACGGGAATGTGTTTGTGGAGAGTGAGTTATCTTTTTCAGGGGAGTTCGGGGAGGAGGTTTAACCCACCTCCTAGTCCAACATTCTAACCACCACACCAGCTTTCATATCCCAACCATCCCTGACCGGATCTTAGCTGATCTTTTCAATATAGCATTCTGGCATCTTCTCAGATGGGGAAGAGGGCTCTTCAGCAGCACTACCAGAGCTAGGAGAATTGGGACTTATTGAAATAATCTCGGAGCCAGGAGCAATTTTATACCTGGGGGAGATCTACACTACTGCTTTTAAAGCGCTTTAAAGCACTTTGAAAACATTTTGAAAACTGTATATGCAGTGTGTCCTGGGCCCCAACAGTTGTCAAAACTGTTATAAAGCGCTTTAAAGCACTTTAAAGCAGTAGTGTAGATCCCCCCCTGGTCTTGCCTCTGCCTACTACTTTCCAAGTATATAGATCGGGAGATAGAACCTGAACCTCCATTCCTAGATTCTGCCAGTTTCAAGTCTCTACAAAAAATGAAAGAGGGAAGGAGAGGGGCAAAAAGCAAGCTTGCACTCATGCATCCTGAGCATTTGGGACTACTTAAGCAGCTGCATGATGGAGCCTGACAGCATTACCTTCTCAATCACAGAGAATAACACCAGAACAGCACAGCAGAGGCTGTGCAGAGAAAGTGGAGCGCCACCTGGACACTACTTCTGTAGGGAAACTCCACTAACACTACTCTATAGAGGTCAAGATGTGTTAAAGCCTATTGTCTGCCTGCAAAAGGTTCATTTCTGTTCCCTGATTTTAGTCGTTTAGGACTTCATCCCATTAGGGTATGATGGCCAAGTTAGCAGACCCACCTTTGACATTGACTATAAAAGCAGCCATTTGGAAAGTGGAGGGTTCTTTTTGTAGCCACTGGTGTTTATTCACTTCCTAGCTTTGGTCTTAGAATAGCCCGGTTTTACTCAACTCGGCTACTTTGATGTGCTCCACCCAGGAGAGCTTTTCTGAACCCACAACTCTGTGATGCAGAGCCAGGTCAGAATTTTGTTGTTGTTGCTACTGTTGTTAATGTGCATCACTTTTCACCTATGAACACACTAAATTTCATTACCCTTCTGTCCAGGAGCTATAAAACCCTTCTGAAGTTCTCCACTGCCTGATTTAAAACAATCTTTGCCATCCACTGCAAATTTCCATATGTCACTACTCTCCCTGTCCCTAATTTCTAGGTCATTAATGATTGTTTAAGAAGGAACAGATCCCAGTGCAGATCCTTGGAGAAGCCCACTATTGATTTCTTCCCGCTGTATGAACTGTCCATTTATACCTACCATCTGTTGCCTAATCTCTCAACCAGGTGCTAATCCACTAAAGGGTATTTCCTTTGATGCCAGGATGATTTCTCATTTTTAGAGGGTCTTTGATGAGGGGACTTGTCAAAGACAATATCAACTCTATCACCATTATCCACATGTTTGTGACATCTTTATACAACTATGTGAGATTTGTAAGGCTGAGCTTCCCTTTACAAAAGCCATGCTGACTC
This sequence comes from Elgaria multicarinata webbii, assembly GCF_023053635.1. Taxonomy (NCBI): domain Eukaryota; kingdom Metazoa; phylum Chordata; class Lepidosauria; order Squamata; family Anguidae; genus Elgaria; species Elgaria multicarinata. Next base: position 73,802,335 of record NC_086178.1, on the reverse strand, counting down.
TGCCTTAACATACTAAGTTGTTTATCCATGTGGTGTGTTTTCAAATACGGTTCCAGCTTATTGGTCCAACACGAATACTGTTAGAAAATAAACAGGAAACAGCATAACCAAGGTCTAAGTTTGCTACCTGTTTTTATCCTCTTGCCAATGTTTATTTTCTTTCTTTCTTTCTTTTTTGTAAGCCAGTCTGAATATTGCTGTTAGAAAAGTGACTGATAACTAACCAACTGCTGGTACTTGATAGGCAGAAATTCAACAAATGAAGATTTCCTAAGTTTGGACTTGCAGTAACAGTGAAAACTGTACTTACTGGGTTTCTGCCTCTCATGAAGCTGTTAAAGGCACAGAGCATCTGTCAGGAAAGAACATCCCAATCCTTAACTAGATAAAAAACCTGACATTATTATGTGGAGTTACAGTATTATGGAGCTACCAGTTGATATAATATAGAGATACTGGTCTCTTCCTGATAAGGTAGATACATTTAGGAGATGCAAAAAGCATACAAAAATAATATTGAAATGTCAGTACAATAATTGATCCGTGGCGCATGTCCCTGAAAGGGATTGTGTTTTGAGGATTTCAAAAACCCTTGGAGAGTTTAGTGCTCAACTGGGACTAGAAAGAATCTAGGTCATAATGCTCTGGCTCAAGCCAGTTGCAATTTTGCAGCTTTACCTACCTCACAGAGTTGTTGTGGGAATAAAAGAGGAGATAGGTAGAAAGATCCATGTATGCTACCCTGAACTTCCTGGATGAAGGATGGGATAAAAAAAATGTAATAAATCAATTAATATGGGAGCTGATACAAGTGCATGCCTGGATTCCTCTTAAATTACATTTATCAAAAACTATGTATTTAGATCTATGTATAGATATTCAGATTATCTGCTTCCTATTGCATTGCAGCTATAGGTATGAAGCTTCTGATTGGCTGAGCTTTACAGATGAGATGGAATGCTCACAAATTCAAGGAACACTGCTATCAGAATGTTTACAGTCTAGTTTCTGTAAGTGAAGGGAATGTTGTGAATTTAGCTAGAATTAAAACCTGTCATATTCTTTATGGAGATAAACAGCTGTGTGGGTAAAGATTGGGAAGATATACTAGAAATTTGGAAACTAAGTGGAAGAAAACCAGATGCAGGGTGGCTGAAGCAAATAAAGGACTGAAAGGAACCTGGGATAAGGAGAACTAATGGTGTAGGAAAAAACTTGAGGAAAATGGTAGAGATGGACTACATCACCCCCAATCGCACAGAGCACTCAAGAACCTCAGAGACAATGCGAGATAATTCTCTTCATCTGTCTTCCAGATTATGAGCCCCACAGAGAATGCTTTGCCGTAACCCTGCTCCCCAATCTTGGTGCCCACATTGTTGCCCAGTGGAGCTTCTGTACTGATACAGATGCAGAACATGTGGAAGGGTGGAGAAACAGCAACTGCAGGAACCGAAAAATGATTGTGACAACAGACTTGAACAATAACAGACTTGTTTTAGGAGAAATTACTCTAACCTCACAACCTCAGAAGCAGGTGCATAACAAAGCACTATCTCTTCTTTAGACAGATACATCCTGAATGTTGCCCAGGACTTACCTTATCATGAGATAAGAGTGAGGCAGCAAGCTCAGGTGGGGGATGCTGGGGAGTGGGGAGCGGCACCAGGTGTTGGAGGACAGGTCTGTGAGTACATGTGCTGCCTTCAGGTGTGGTGAAGTATACTGTTCACTGGTGAACATAGGCAATTTTAGGCTCTAGACTTATTGGACTCTCCCTCCACCACTTTAGATGGTAATGTACCTTCACTTACTACCTTTATATATATGGAAGAGACTCGTCAACTTAACAGTCTACTAGCATTCAAGAAAGCTATAAAGACTGATCTCTTCTGGCAGGCCTATCCAGTGGAATTTTAAGATGTTTTTAGAATGTTTTAGGATGTTTTAGGTTGTTTTGAACAATGTATATTATGTTTTTAATTCAGGTCTATGTATTTTATCGCTTATTGTTGTTCCCCGCCTCGATCAAAATGGAGAGGTGGGTAAGAAATATTATTATTATCATCATCATCAACATCATCTTTATTATATGATCATAGACCATTTAGAACACAGGATAATCCACAAAACATAATACATAAGATCAAAAAACAAAACAGAAAACCTACTAACAATACAGCAACTATTTAAAATATTTAACACCTAAGAATCATCAGCCAATTATTACGTATGAGTCTGAAGAATTTTTTTTTTTTTTTGGCAACAGCCTCTGGTATGTATTTATTAGTATCAGCCAATAGGTAAGTCACATAGCAGTCGGAGGACCTTCCAGGGAATGTATTTAAGTTAGGTGGAATATGTCTTATTCACTCATCTCTGTAAAAGCTACAAAAAGGTAATATATGAGATAGAGACTCTATTGTTTCATCTCCACATGGGCAGACACAATGGCTCAAGTCAGATAACACATTTCTCAACAGTGGTTTTGGAACTTCACAGTGGAGTTTTTATACCACCGTTGAGAAATGTGTTGTCTGGAGGGAAAACTCCACCCCATTGTGGAGGTTTTTTTTGGAAAACACTCCACGCTGAATAACCGCACTGTGCAGAGGAGAGTTCCTGCACAACCGCTGTGTTGTGTGGAGGCCTCTGTGGAGTTTTCCATTGTGATGAATTGAATTTTCCCACTGGGTGCAGAGTTCTCTGGCAAGAGTGGTGAAAGGAGCAAGTGCCACTCTAGGAAAGCTGCCAGCATTGTTTTTTCACAGCAAAGGCTGATGGGATACCATCAGGAGAACCGGGAGAGGAGACATGGTGGAGGAAATGTCAATCAAATGTCATGATGGATTTTACTCAATTCCACGGTAGCCCACAGTCACACAACGGTGGAGTTATAATACGTTGCGTGGCGAGTACCTCCTAAAAACTCAACCGTTAAGTGGAGTTTTCACACTGGGTAGAGAAACGTATTGTCTGAACTGAGGCAATTTGTATAAGGAATTCCCTGGAAGTGACCATCCAATACAACAGAGGGTATTATGTTGAACCTGGCTTTAGAAAAAGTTAATATAAAATATGGTAAGCCAGCCCTTCTGCATTTGGGGTGTGTGTGTCTCCTTATTCATTCCACAGAAGGGGACATTGGACACCTGGCCTGAGGACACCACTGATGCTGTCCCATCATCAGTGTTGAGGTAAGATTTGACTGTCAGATACTGCATATGGTGCCGGGAGTTCAGCACCTTTGAGAAGGTCTGAAGGCACCATTTTTAAATTAAAATAACAGTAATAAAAAGAGAGAGAGAGAGAAGAAGAGTGGTACAAGGTATTAATTGTTAAAGTGAAATCGTGTGTGAAGTCTGCAGCTGGCCTTCTGTCATTTGCATTTCTGTCCAGACCACATAGTTTGGTTAAATCACTAACCTGAAAATTAGGGGTTTCAGTGGAAATGCTGACAAATCCAAGGCTTCAGTAGCACAGCAGGAACCCTCAAGGCCATTTTAAACCCAGGTTAGGGTTAGAAGAAAATGAAAGTGTTAGGGGTGACTAGGGCTACAAAAATAAAACTGCAGCCTTTCCCCCCCATGCGTGCACTGCTGTGTACAGTAACAGCTGGTAAGGTTGATAGTAGCCTTTGGCAGTAAATAGTTCTGGGACTGGGCCTACAAACATACCAGCCTCTGCTTTTCCATCAACAGCTTCATGTTTCCTCTGAAATGCATTTCACTGTCTCCTATCTTCCCCTTGTTTGATATGCAGGACACTACCTGCCTGAGCCTTAGGTGTCTCCTTGGTTCTTTTCTAGGTCAACTCTCTGCTACAGTAGCATTTTCATCTTGATAACTCATGAAACTAAACAAGTTATGTCACTGTAAAATAACAAAATGATCCATCACTGCTTTACCACAAGATGTTTCCAATGTGACATTTGAAGGCAGTCTTACACAAGAGCATGCAGGGCAAAGTAAGCAAGGGCTTGACAAATCAGGGCTGCTTTTCTTATTACATTTTTCCAGAACAGAAGGCACTCACATGCACTCCTGCCCAAAACAAATGCGGAAACATTTTGGCAACTGTGCCACAACACAAATTCAAAGCGTGAATGATGTGTTTTAGGCTGCAATCCTATGCACATTTACCTTAAAGTAAGCACCATTGAACACAATAAGGCTTACAACTGAATAAACATGCATAAGAATGCACTGTTAGTTTTGCAATAGTACACAGAGTATACTAGCACATCTTACTTTGGGGTAGTTTTATTTCGAGTCTACTGAGCTGGGGATCAGGGAGCAGCACAAAACTGGAAAGGAGAATAAGTTTGAATATGTTAGGCAGACCCTTGGGACATATTGCATCTGTCCATATCTGATACACACCTCTGCTGCTTGTGCCACAGTCACTGGAGGTACTGAAGGGAAATGCTTTCCTTGTAGGTAGGATAGCCAGGTATCCTACTTTACAGAGGAGAGGAGAGCTGGCATAGGGCAAAACTCTATTTGATGGGCTGTCCATGCCAAGCCTGGTTTGAATTCAAAGAACCCTAAGGAAGGAGAGCAGCAGGGGCTTTGAAGTTGTCCATCAACAGTGAGCACATGGGCAGCAGACTGAGGAAACACATAGCCCACCTACTCAGTCTTCTCCCCTATGGTGAGATGTATTATATTTCTATTTAAATTATAGTGATTATTTCTAAATTTGCATCTGCATCTATACATACAAATTAGCACATGCAAAGTTTATGCAAATTGGTTCCCCCCCTTTTTTGGGTGAAGCGTAAGTGGCCAGCCTACTTGTAAGTCCTCACGTAATTCCATACCTAATTCCCATGTCTTTTCTGAGCCCTTAAATCCGATGTTATAGTTTCCCAAGATGACTCCTGAACACCTTTGTGACCCGCCAAGCTGAATGCAGCTCTCCAGCCATGTGGGCTGGCCAACCTGTGACTGATAATCCCTTTCAGTTCCAGACAAGACAAATAAAAATAGGTTCATCAAACACCAAGTGGGCCTTCATACGTGGCTGGAGGGCAGCGTTCGGCTTGGTGGCACTAATGGTTCAGCCTGACCGAGACTTCCAGCCAAATTACGCAAACTAATGAAAAACAGTTTGAGAGGAAAGGAAATGGGAGCCTTATAGATAAATGCCCAAATAGGGAAAGATTAAGTGTTCATTAAAGTGCTTTTCTCCAAAGGCTTTAATCAAATCACCTCTCCAAAGGGTTAAATGCATCTTATTACTTTCAAATTCTCTTCTTACTTTCAAGGATGAAACTTCCATTGACTATTGCCCTTATTTTCCACGATTAAAATGAAATCTTCATTGAAAACACTTGGCCTTGGAACATGAAATCAAACAATTTGAGCTGGCTCCCAGACAACCTCAAACTGCTGATATCGTAAAGTAACCATTGGCAAAGTACAGAATTGAAAAGACGGAGAATAATGAACTCATTCAGAACAGCCGAGCAGGTCAAGAAGAGTTAGAACGTGCAAGGAGACTTGCAAACCTGGGAGAGCTGCAAGAACACAATATTCTCAGTACAGATACGAGGGGTGTAAATGTGTAGTAACCCCAGGGAGGTCAACGCGGTGGAGCTGTAATGAAGCCAGACTAAATGGAAGCCAGAATTTAGTCTTAAATACGATTTAGAACATTTGCAAATGCTGGAGTGGAACGAAATAATGGCAGTCTTTTTCATAAAAAGAAAATAATGGGAAAAGGCAGGACTTAGTGCTTTCTGTAGATGCAGGATGAATAAACAATTCTGTTATTAAACCATTCTGGCAAAGAAAGAAGATATTGGATGGCTAAAATTCCTGAATCCAGTCTCTATGATTAACAGTTACAAAAAAGGCAAGCCCTTGGGCAAAAATAAAAATAAAAAAATGACTTCACCATTGCTTCTTATAAATCCGTCTCACATAAATTAACTGGCCCCCAGATTTCAATGCCTCAATGTGCATTTGACAAAGGGGTATTACTTGCAGGGATCTGCGCAGCAACTGACTGTAACTTTTTCTTATTTGGAAGTCAGGCAGAGAGCCAAACAACTGTGGACACATTGAAGCTATTCCATTTTTGCCTGTTAAAAGTTGCTGTATAGAACGTGCAGACTGGACAAACCATTATACTATTCATTTGGGAATGGGCTGTTCTCCTGAATGCATGGACCAATTCCAAGTTGTGGGGTATATGCCAGGTAGATTCCAAACTGAGTAGTACATAGAACTGTGTACATTCACTCGAGTATATTCTGTGTGTATTATGCTACGGAATAGCACAATGAAAAACATAGTACTTAGGTTACTGTCTGCTGGGCCCAAGGGCGGAGCTGGTAATTGCAGGGGACAAAGAGCATCATCAGATAGGGCGGGGGGGGGAGAATTGTGTTTCCCTACCATCGCTCCCCCCCACTTCTGTCCCAAAATACTTCCTCTTTCTTCACATAGGGAAGAAAGAGGAAGTATACAATTACCACATTGTGCTGCTTTTCCTGCACACAGCAGGAAATGACGTCACGCTTCTCTTCCAAAATAAAATAAAAAAAATTGATTTACCGGGGTCTTATTTTGTTGCGGAAAGAAGACCATAAGGAGCAGGAGGCGGACAGCATCATCAAAAACGCCTGTGAAAAACCATGAGTGGGCAGTAATGAGCGTGTGATAAAACATTTGTCCGATGACACAGAAATACCGTGGCAACAATATTCCACCTGGGAACCCCAGCTGAAACAGAAAAGGGTCAAGGGCCAAAAAATCCAGCAACATAAAGCTAAAGGTCTCTGAGGAAGACACAATTTGAAGCCTTAAAGGACAAAGGTGGTTAGGAAGGGCAGATGAAATCTGCACAACCCTGGCTGTGTCACTTTCTTTGACAGTCTGGGGAACACGTTCTGCTACCACGGGTGCACAAAAAGGAGGCTTGTATTTCCCCCCCCCTTTTTTAAAGAGACTCACCACAACCACTGCTCCCATTTTTATACCTGTTTCTGAAGGACATGGTCTTATTCACACCCATTCATAGCATGGTAGCTCCACCACCATAACCTTTTTTCTTCTTTTACATGTCATTAAATTAGCCTCAAGAGTTTCCAAGCTGAACCAACTCAGAGCCAGTTTTACGGCAATGTGAAGAGAGAAAAAATGCAAGTGCGGTTTACAAGCCACTTTTCTTAATACACCAAGCCTTGCAAAAACAAAACAAAAAGTTTGCTAACCTTTGACAATTCCGTCCCGTCCCCGAACCGCTCCACTTCCCTGGCCTTGTGTGTAAAAAAAGCTGCAGTTGAAAAGCATAGGTCCTAAAAGGGACTGGTATGTTTTGTTTTTAATCAGATGGCAATGATGAATACAGCATGAAAACTTTTAATAGTTCTCATTAAAGGCATTGCTGGAGAAAAGACTTGATTTATGAACAGTACACCACAGTTATAAATAAGCTGCACTTTGCTTCTCACACAGCTGGTCAAGAAAATTAATGTTTTGTTTTCTGTAACCTTTGTACTCTCCTTTCCTCTGCTACTATGGTAAAGCTTAATGCATATCAAGTCAATCGTTCTCAGAAAAACACAACACAACCTTGCCCAGATTTTGGATGAAAAGAAAGCACCCAACAAGAATTGGTAGGCCTTTGTTTTAGCCAAAGTTGGAAGTCATCATATCCTAGTCCATTTCCCCTTTTCAGAAATTGACGTACTGCCTGGTTTTCTTTTTGCTTAGCACAGCACCTCCTGCAAACTATACCAAAAAAATATACTTAAGGTGTATATTTCACTCTGAAATACATCCATCAGCAAGCTAAAAATAATTCAAGGACTGTTGCTTCACCAAATAGGTGGGCCTGAGACAGTTTTCTTCTTCTAGGGCTTCTAATTCAGTCTTCCCCAACCTGGAGCCCTCCAGATGTGTTGGGCTACAAATCCCATCACCTGCAGCCGGCATGGCCACGGCATAAACTATCTCACTTGCACAGTTGAGTAGTATTCTCTGCAAAACGATCGCTTCCAGCACAAGGCCCGCACTGCTGTATGTATGATTTAGACATGGGAAGCGAAAAACCCAACTACCCCAACTCCATGCATGCAGTCTTTAGAAAACAGGACTTAAAGAAGAAAGGAATCTCGTGTGTGTGTGTGTGTGTGTGTGTGTGTGTGTGTGTGTGTAATAAGAGGAATTCACTTTGGTCTTAAAGGATTAAATAGCAGCCTCCGCTGTTGCAAGATCTGTTATTCCTAGGATAATCTTGTGAAGCGCTTTGATACTCCTGGGGGTGTCTTTACTGCATCGCTTTGACTGCTGACTCCTACAAAATCCTGCAGCATCGTAGCTGTGGGGTAGGAATGGTTAATCTTCACAGCAGGAGGAAGTGCAGGCTTTCCGGCGGCTGTTTGGCACTCTGAGCCCACCCCCTGCCCTCTGCTTTGCCTTTCCGTGCGCCAAGCAACCTACTGTGGGGCTCAATCCACACCCGGAATGCCCCCAGCATCAACCTGAATCGTGGTTACCACCAACAGATGGAGGAAATATGGTGGTGACCTTGTAGCAAAGGAAAAAGTTGTGGTAAATCTGCGACTTTTTAAATGTGCAATTTTGGGGGAAGGCCCCATGCTGGCTGCGAGTTGGCAGCTGCGTTCTATGACCAACGCAGTGCCACCGTGCAGCCACCTCAGGGGAGACGGAGTATAGACAGCCCCCTGCAGCACAGTCCTAAACACATTTATTTGGACTATTTCCAAAGAACTGATTTACAAAGTACTTGTTTCTATTTACGTGTGCTTAGTATTGTAGCTTTATTGAAGTAAGTAGCAAAAAGAATTGCAACCAGCTGAAAGAATACTTGGGAGGCTGAAACTTGGAGGCACCGGTAGTATGGGGGCTAAACCTGCTCCTGCTGCCAGCCTCTGTGACCCCTAATTACCTGAACCACTGACAATCAATCTACATAGATTCATCTTGGTTGTGCTATAGTGTGACAGAATATTGTAAGTTCACTTTTATGTACATATAAATGTGTCAAGTACATCTGGCAAATATTTATTAAACGATTATTTTTAAAAAATACTGTCTACAGCTATTAAATCACATGCTACAGATCCAAATTCTCTTTGCTAGTTTAGTCAGAATTATGCATGTTTAGTCAGAATTAAGTGCTGCTGTGTTCAACGGGGTTTACATCAGGGAAAGTGTGCACAGAACTGCAAACTGACAGCGCAATCCTATACAAGTCTACTAAGAAGTAAGTCCCACTGAGTTCAATGGGGCTTACTCCCAGGGTATAGAATTGCAGCCCAAATGGTTTATAGGGCACTGTTTGTATTAAGCTAATATGCATTTTTGTCATACAGGGATGGCTGCATTTCAAGAGAGTGGGAAGAGATTTCAGCATGTTATTTCCATTATTTTGCTGCCTGTAGTTTTCTTAGAAGCAGCAACAAATGGTTTTTCAAGAATGCATTTGTTGAAAGGACAAAAGAGCAAAAACAAAAGGCAAGTCTTTCAGCAACACAGAAATTATACTTGAATTCAGGTACAGAAAAATGTGCTTGCAGTTTGGAGGAATATTATCCTCACCTATATAAGGAATAAAATCTGATGGGTCTGTAGCCAGCTATTGTATGATTCTTTCGTCGAGCTAGCTGTTTCATACAGAGGTCAACGGGGGTGGATAGTTCTTACAGCAAAGGGGAAGAGCACATGAGAAGGCAGGAATGAGTACCTTAACACAAAAGCTGATATTGAGTGGTGCATTGGAAGACTGATAAAGAAACAAGTCTCCAAATATGCAAGTTTTAATGCCAGAAAAATAATTACAACTACTGTAACTAAAAACAAAAACAAAAAACAACACACATCTCCCGTAACATTTAGGGACTTGAGATAATTCTTATAATTCATGTTGCTAAGAAACTGAACTTTAAAGTATGAATAACAACCTGAAAATTTGGAACCAACAATGCAGCAGCAGTTTGCGGGGGTGGAGGGTGAGAGACAGTACTCGTCCCAAAGTGGGCATTATTGGTGGGATGGAAAGATGCTTGACAGAAATATACTTAGGAAGCCATATAGGCAGTAAACTTATATACACCAGTTGCTTGGAAATATGGGTGGAAAGGTGCTGTTGCACTGTGTCCTGCTTGTGGGTCCCTGGTTGACAGCTGGTTTGCCACTGTATGAACAGAGTGAAGAACTAGATGGACCCTTGGTCTGGTCCAGCATAGCTCTTATGTTCTTATATTCTTAAACTCAGAAGAACTACGTGGAGATACACATAATGACTGAATGTTAATAGAAACGAGCTCAGTTGATAATAGAATTGAAATAAAGAAGTCCAGAACAATGAATGTGACATTAGGGTACACCATGATAATTAGTAGCAATGCAGGAAAGGGGAATATATTCTGTATTTTGACGTTAGAAGGTTATAAAGGGCATCTCACAAAAGCATAGGAGGAAGCAGAATTTTAAAAACAAAATGTGTAATCGGAACTCAAGCGTCCTACCATGGAAAACTTCACACTTTACATAGGAAGCATAAAAACGCAAACAATGATTCATTCTGGATCCTCTGATACTGCCTAAGCCAACCTAATGTGTTTACAATAACTGAGGCTAAATTTCGTTGATTTTTATGTGGACAGAGTGATTTTGACACAGTGTAAGTGAAGATCCAATAACTCTTGCTAATTCCTTCCTGCCCTTGGTCCCTAGAAACGAATAACATCTGATTAGAAGTTACATTTGACTAATGCAAAATTCAACATTGCTATGTGGATTGACACACCAGCTCGATATATGGAACTATCCTGGTTTCTAGCAGATGGTGTGCTGCCCAAAATTCAGCCACAGAACATTATAAGAATGAGTAGCCAGTAAAGCTACATTCATAACTTTGTAATGACTGAGCTCAGAGTTCAATTATCCCAGTGGCTTCCAAAACTAGTTGGGTTCTGCATTTCCCACGAAGCAACATTATTGATGCTCCATACAGTAATAATGTTCTCCCTAAAATGAGATGCAGATGGTCGCTTTGCGGTCATCGAGCTTTGATTAAAACATATTAGAGCAGCAATCAGAACAGAAAGGCTAACAAGTACACTATAATTTGGGGAAAGTGTCTTAAATCATTGCTGTAGCGTAACAGACTATTTGTGGGGCCCTAATGGTGGAGATTGTGGGTTAAATATCTCTTATGTTAAAATAGAAATGACAGGTCTGGATGAACTACTTGCTCACTCTTTGTTCACTCAGCAACATTCTAGACCAGGGGTAGGAAACCTTGTGCCCTACAGATGTTTTGGACTACAACTCCCACAGCCCCTGACCATTGGGCATGCTGGTTGGGTCTTTGTAATCCAAAATATATGGAGGGCACCAGGTTGCCAGACATAGGCACACGTCTGCTGGACAGTAAAAGATTTAACCTGAACTTATGCATCATAGTATTCCCTTACTATCTGCCAACATAAAAGATGGGGATAGGGGAAGAAGAGAGGTAGAAAGGGGTGATTGTGTGTGGTGCTATGGAAGAGAGACAGAATGCATAGCTTTCTGCATAGCCTTGCAAGAGGTTTATATTCTCAACCACTTCTGACTACAAACCTCGCACTATCAATCATTGGGATTCTGAATGTGTGGAGAGGAGGGAGATATTGCCTGGGATATACCCCACTCCCAACCTTCAAGCTTTCAGTGTTCCTAAGAATATAAGAAGAGGCATGCTGGACTAGACCAAGGGCCCATCTAGTCCAGCACTCTGTTCACACAGTGGCCAACCAGCTGTCGACCAGGGACCCACAAGCAGGACACGGTGCAACAGCACCCTCCCGCCCATGTTCCCTGTGGTGTATATAGGCTTACTGCCTCTGATACTGGAGGTAGCACATAGCCATCACGACTAGTAGCCATTGTTAGCCTTCTCCTCCAGGAATTTATCCAACCCCTTGTTCACTGTTTTTAATCTTTGTAAACGGCCCAGAGAGCTTCGACTATGGGGAATAAATAAATAAATAAAGCCATCCAAATTGGTGGCCATCACTACATCTTGTGGTAGTGAATTCCATAGTTTAACTATGTGCTGTGTAAAAAAGTACTTCCTTTTATCTGTCCTGAATCTCCCATCAACAGCTTCATGAGATGACCCTGGATTCTAATATTATGGGAGAGGGAGAAACAGAGCCAAATATGGACAGCTTCCCCATGTATAAGCTCTATTAAAAAAAATCCAGTCCAGGCTGCATTAGTTGAAGTGAACTCCCACTGAAATCAATAGGAGAGGTTAATCAAGTCTTAACTTAGCTCCCGTTTACTTCAACCAACTGAGTCTAGATCTAACCCACTATCTGGACATTAGGAGCAGGGATTGTGCATGTGATTCTATTTCCGTTCTACATATTTACACAGAGCTATATGCTATATCCTTTTAAAATCAGGTTTCAGGTGAGCATGGTTATATGCAAAAGATGACTTCTAGACTCCCCCCCCTCCCCATGGTATGTTTTGCTTCCCAGAGAAAAGCTTAGTCTACCTGGGGTAGTGAGCAAATTTTTGTGTGGCTGCTCTGTATTCGTTCAAGACAGAATTGATTGTTACGGTCTGCACACCCTAGACCACCCTGCCCTTCAGAGTTGCACTACAATCCCCATGCTGACTACAGATTGGATTAAGGCTGCATTGGATTAAACATAAACTGATTTTGAGCACTGAAAGACACCTTCTAAAATTGCACAGAATAAGGAAATTACTGTATTAGTGTTACACTTGTTTGGTTCTATCTTGCTTTTGAAATATAAATTTTGCTCTTACAGGCCACAATGTATTTGCATAGTCACCTAGCCATGACCACAAAAACTACAGAAGAGTTCAACTTTCTTGAACATTAAGGACTCTACAATATTTATAGAAGAAACCCTCTCATGAAAGAAAATTGGCAACCTTCTTTTTGTAGCTGTTCTTATGTTTGCCTCCTTAATGGAAGGAGGAGAATATACCTGCCTTACTCTGCCGAATGGCAGGTTTTAGAAGCCTCTGTGCTGTGAAATGTGGCAAGTTTAGGCGAATGCTGGGAGTTGTAGGACTTTTTCTGTCTCAACATGCATAAAATTATGCCTTTAATCTGCATTAAAGGCTGGGTTCAGACAAACTTTCCTCCTATACTACTTCCTAATAGGCTTTGAAGAGATGGTAATTTGCCACTATTATGCTATGATTTAAATATGATGAGAAAAACAACACTACATTATTGTCATATTATCAACACTACAATTGGTTCATATACAAAAATGTAAATGCAAGATTTTTGGCATCAGTTTCCAGCTTTGTAGCATTTTGTAGCATTCCATTTTTCAAACAATTGTCCCTGCTGAGGTATTTCTGTATAGAATAATATTTTTATAATATTGTGATCACTAAGTGTTTTAATAAGAATGCTGGGAATAGCTATTTTTGTAGTTGACTAGAAATTAGCAGTCTCCCTGAGAGAGCGTCATTTACCTATATAAGGAAAAAGAATAAATTCATATTATCTTGTAGTGGGCCAAAACATTTTTTTTCCCAAACCTTCTGGGAAAACCCTGTCTTCTATTATTGGCTCTAGACTCATATATTTGAAAGCAGGGTTTGGTTGTGTGTGTATTTCATATATAAACAAACTGGGGGGAGGAAGGAAGCTCATAGATAATAATCACAAAAGTGGTCCTGAACTCTTTCTGCATTACTGCCAAAACGAAAACTACCAAAGGGATGATGTAGGGATGCTTGAGGAATTCAGTCAGTGTAGATTCTGATATGAACTGACCTGGTCTGCAACGCCTGGATTAATGTGCTGATCAGAACTTATTTGCCAACTTTGACACTTTCCAAATGTTCTGACGCATTTCATATTGGTAGAAAATGTAGCTCAGTGCACGAGCAGCTGCTTTGCATGTAGAAAGTCCCAAGAGTTCAATTCCCGGCTTCTCCAGACAGGGCTAGGAAAACAACCCCTCCCTGAAACCCTGGAGAGGGCTGCCAGTCAGTGTCGACAATACTGAGCTAGATGGACCAATGGTCTGACTCAGTATAAGGCAGCTTCTCGTGTCTCCAAAAAAAAAAAAAAAAAAAGCGTATCAAAATATGTTTAAAATATGTATTTAAATGCAGGGTTTTGTGAAGATTTTTTTTTAAAAATCACAGATTAATGTGGCAATGGCACAAAACAGACTTCTGACTGGACACACACAAAAGTGACAAGGATTAGAAGAAGCCTGATTCATCCCGCTGTTTTGGCCTACAACTCCCATAAGCCATCACCAATGGCTAGGCTGACCTGCTGAAAGGTGCTAGGCCTCACCACTTGCCTGCCAAAGACCATTGGGCTCCACTCTCTGGTTTCACCATGAGATCTGTGCTGATCTCCACCCATGGCCCCACCCAAGCACCAATATTTATATTCCAACTTATCAGCTATTTCAGCTGAAGCTTTATTCTGTGCTAGTAGCTCAGTTAAGCTCTTCTCCTATGCATATTCAACAGAGGTTTTCAAGTTAACAGTTCATGTTCTGTTCTAGCTGGGGGAAAATAAAGGTATCAACAGTTCTGGGGTCTTACGTTTTAATTGACTCTATGGGCATTGCAGGGCTGATATAGGGAGCATGTCTGTATTAATTTTTTCCATTTTTTGTACAAAAAAAGGGTTAAACATGTGTGAATTAGAGATCCTAAAGAATCTGCCACCCCAGAAGGCCTTGCTCCATTCATCTTCCTGTTCCAGGGTCTAAAACAGGGGTGGGCAACATACGATCCATGGGCAATGTGCGGCCCCACACTGCACCATTTAAAGTAAAATAGCTCTTCCACACTGTTGAATGTCAGAGAGAAACTGCCACTTTATTCTTTAACAAAGGAGCTATTTTGCCACTTTCCCCCACTGCCATGCCACCACACTTCAGCAGCAAATTCAGTGGTGTGGAGTGGTGTTGTTTGGAGGGGATTCAGGCCCCTGACTTCTCAGTGTTGCCCACCCATGGTCTAAAATAATATGGTGGCCAACATCTTTGACAGGTATGCCACTAAGTCTGCAGTATAAGATAGCCTCACTGAAGTAACTGTACACTACAGTACTTTGGTGTGATTTTTACCTCTAGACAACTGAGTTGGGAGAAGGCAGAAGAGTGCCGCCTTAGAGAGGCAGGTAAGCTGTTGTTACAGCCTGACCCAGAGGCTCTCCTGTTCATGTCCAAGCATACCACAAGCCACCACTGCCTCTCCCGCTTGTAGCACCTATGCAGCACTTTGATTCCTTATGAACTGAGATGAGAGTTATGTGCCAACAGCAAAGTTGTATCCAAATATTACAAACTGTTTCAGCTGCAATACATTATTCAATGCCACCTACCTCTCCTTTACCTTGCCAACTGGGATATTCTTTCTCCCCTCCCCCCCATTTCATTTTCTGGTAGTGTAGAATGTCTTCGAGAAAAGGAAAGTGAAAGAACATGCATGACAAGGGATGTATTTTGTATTCTGCCTCCTGCTGTGGTCTCACTGGTGCAGCTGAACCTGATACCTGATATAGGATGATCAATCCCAATCAGAGCTGGGACCTAAAAAGTGCTGGAGTGATGAGAGCTCTTCCAATCTTACACAATCAAGCAATATTTGGCAGCTGGCCTAAACCACCCAATTTTGAATTGGGGTGGTTAGGCTGGCCGCCAAATCTCAAAACTGGTTCTGAATCCACGGTAAGAAGGGTGCCCTCTGGTGCCTTCTGACACTGTCATTGTTCCTGCCATTATTATTATTATTTATTTATTTATATAGCACCATCAATGTACTGAGCTTTAAAAGCTGCGGTTGAACTTGTAGTTCTCAAATGACTAAATGCCATGATTAAACCCATTACTTGTTCTCCTATATAGTCACCAGGGTCCTCTCCTGCTTTCAAATCTTTGCCTACATTACCTTCCCTCCTGTCCACCTCACTGTGTATGTGGATGGTCCCCCGTTACACCTATACATGGGTGTTGTGAGTCTGGCAGGTTTTTTGGTGCATGGAATGAGCATTCAGATCAGAAGCATCCTCCTTGTGAAAGTGACTGAAGTGTTAGGTTAAGGGTTGTAGTTGGAGTGTCTTTAGTTTTAAAATATAACACAATATTATTACAGAAGTATCTGGTGATCTCATCTGTAGACTTACAAGCCTCAGGCAAATTTCCTATTATGTTTTGACATATGCTAGAGTCACTTCTTGTAACATGGGAAAAACAAAGTGTAAATTTGTAAACAGATATTGCTGGCAGAGAGACCTATGAAATGCAGAATTCTGGATTTCATGAGTGAGCAACTTCCGCATATGTAAAAATGTAATATATGAGAATGGGGACTGAAAGTTCCTAGTTTATCAGATTTACCAGTTCTTCTTCTTATTATTATTATTATTATTTATTTATATAGCACCATCAGTGAACAGTTTGGGCAGTACTGAATGTTCCTAAAATAAGTGGAAATGAGCCAAATGCTCATTTCCAGAATAGAACAGGTCAGCAGAATTTGCAGAAGGAAACTCCACTGACCTGCCCTGTTCCAAAAAACAAGCATCTCAGTTAGTTTTCAAGGTTGCTCTAGGACGCTCCAGCTTCCTATTGTACTGTTCACTGGTTTCATGGCGCAATATATTCAGTGGAGGTGCGCAGGCAGCATTGGACACTGCCCTTAGACTTTTCTTATCTCTTGAGGTTCTCCTAGTTAATCTTCGTGACTAAACCAATATTTGTTAAACTGATGTTTTGCCCTTTCATCTTCTTTTCTCCCACCATTTCCACCTTCTCCTTGGAACTCATGAAAGCACGGGCAAGGTTGCTACAGGGCACTGTTAAGCGAGATTTGCTCCTGTACCAACTCTTGACAAAACAATCATTTTGTGCATATGTTCCGCTCTTCTTTCATTGGAGGACTATAAAAATCACTGGCACTGAAATGCTTTCCAGACTTGGCTAGTAACTGGGATAAAAGCGAAACTAAACAGGAAGTTGATTTTGACTATGCTAAAAGCAAATCCATCTGAAGCTCAAAGGAAAAAAAGGAAAGGAAGGGTGGAGGATGTTCAGGGAAGTCGGAACAATATAGTCTGCTCAAGCAAATCCAGACTGCCAGCTTTATAGCTATCTGAAGCACCAACACATTTGCCTTTTAAAATAAATAGATAAATCTAGAGTCCTACCGTGAAGGGATAAGTAAATAAGGAATTTCAAAGTCCTGATTGATTTGTGAGCTCTGGTGCTGCTCAGTTTGTTTTGCTCACTCTCCATTTGGAAAGCTGCTCCCTTCCCTCAGCATTATCCTCCTGGAACTCAAATCAGCAAAATCATCTTTTAACTGCAGCCTCCTCCTCCTCTCACCCTGAGAATATATACCTTCCAAATGCCTCCAGTCAACCAGCTGCTGAGCTACCTCATTCCAAGGGCATGTACACCTTTTAAGAACAAGGGGTGTTGGCTTTGTAATTGACTGACTGAGTGGACAATTTCAATCTCCTTTTTACTTCCCTTTTGTCATCCAGAGGCTGATTAACAAACAAGCAAACAAACCAACAAACAAAAATACTAAGTTGTAAAGAGGAGCTGCTGCAAGGAAGAAATAAAAATCTGGAGAGGATTTCTTTGGAAAAGACCATTTCCTAGCTTTTTAAATCCTGGTATTGAAAACTGATGCTTGCTGGAAACAGAAAACAGATGCTTGCTGGAGACTGTCAGGGAAGTGAGGGTAATGTTTAATTTTTAGAAAGACACCTGCAGGGGACTCAAACTTATTGGAGGGACAATAACATATCCACTATTAACCTTTCTCCTTAATTCTTTGGAAGGGGCAGGCTTCCACTTGCTTGATGGAAAGGAAAAGGTACTTTTACTATATTCATGCTAGCTAGTAGAAGTAGATTTAGTTATGCATATAATTTGTGGACCTCTGCTCTCCCCAAGTTCTTGGATTTTTTCCCTTTCATTTCTTGTGTAATGATATGGTTAATTAGAATTAGATAGGAAGAAACACAAAAGAGTATGGAAAGTAAGTTTTTAAAATACATTTTCAGAGGAAATAGTTTCAATAAGCAAGAATAACTTTGAACTAGGAAATTCATCACCACAATATGTGGCAATTACCACTGACCTAGGTTAGATAAATGCAACAATGAACTAGGCATGGTAACTATAATTGGAATTTCCATATATATGCTTAATAATTTTAAATTGATAGGTCAACAGATAGCTACTGCTGGCTTATATTATAAGCTGACTAATTCTCTTTGGTCTGGGACATTTATACATTAGAAAAGTAAGACAGGCGGTCGGTACTATAAAAAGCATTCCTTCTAACAACTATCACCTAGAACTGGGGGAGGATACAAGGTATGGGCTGTAAATCAACTATCATATATAGTTCTATCTTCAAAGATACATGAAGAAAGGGAGATAATAGCCAGAAAACAGACCCCCTATAGCAGTGATGATACTGAATATCTGGAAACCATACAAGGTGTATTTCACAAGAGACTGCTTCCTGTGCTCTGAAGGAACATCTGTGTAAAGTAAATAATTTTGTTTGGGTTTGTGGGATTATGACATGCACGCTACAAGGCTTGCAGGTATCTAAGACACACACATACACACATAAAAAGAGAGAAATCAGTGAGTTATAAGAACAAACTTTGACCACATTGGTAGGTTTGTAAGAAAAGTAATTTCAGTTTAATAAATCATTTAACTCCAGTAATCTTTTCATTAATGTTAGTGAACTTGGGCTTTAGATTAAGGCCACAGTTGGGTAGATAGAATTTCACTCCCCTTTGCTAGCCAAACATGACCAAATACTGCCATTCTGGGCTGTCAGAATCTCTCACTTCATGCTTTGTGACAGACGGGAGGGGGGAATATTTCGCAACTCTTTGTAAACCGCCCAGAGAGCTTTGGCAATGAGGTGGTATATAAATGTAATAAATAAATAAACTAAATAATAATAAAATAATAACTCCACAAGTCATTATCTTGTAAAGTTACAGAGGCCATTTTGGACTCTCTGGGTGATACTTATAATTCGCTAATGCACAACAGAAGTGCAGAATATTATATCTATAGTTATTATTACTCTATGATTGATACCGACTTTATATAGATGGCCCATTACAATCGGTATAAAAAAAGAGAGAGAGAGAGAGAGATTCTGCCTCAAAAATAAATTCCAGTATTGCTCACAAGTAACTCAACTCATAAACGCAGCAATTACCAATATGATAGACCTCCTCCAAAAATACAAAATCCTCCTTAGCTAATTTGATTAATATTAACTTCACATTATACCACTTCAAAGAAAATATGTAACACCACAGAAAATAGATTCCGGTACTCACTTGCAGTCTCTCTACATACATTCTGCAGCATTTTCACCAACTACATGCTAAACCTCTCCAACACTGTTTTTGGCTGTAGCCTGGAGGCAATAGGGAGGGAAGCATGATCAGCAATTACCAGGAAAAATGCTATCCCCTTTTCTCCTCCAATATTTTCAGTTCCAGGTGATATGATAGCAAACATGTGGTGAGGCTGCTTGAGGGTTTTGTTCAATCTACACTTTTAAGCAAACAGAGCTGATTCGCACTTTCTGTATTTATATGGAAATCAGAACACATTTATCCTTTGATTTTCTGTGATATGGTTCCCTGCCTCAAAGGGAGATGAAGGTGTGTATTTTAACCAAAAAGGCAAATGTGTAGAATATATATAAAAAGGGTAACATGTATATTAAAAGCAGAGAGCTTTAGCTATTGGGCGGTATACAAATGCAATAAATAAATAAATAAATAAATAATATGATAGGGTAAAATATGGTAAAAATTAGAATTTGCATGCAGTTTCAAACAACAGTAATCACAGCTTGATGCTGAAATGGGATGGAATGGACTTATGAATGAACACGTGCGAAACTGGCACAGTCCAAAAACAGAATGATCTGTCCATCCTTAGGTGAGACTCCCAGGGTATGTAAAACAGGTAGAATTTCTTTTTCTCAAAGACTGTAGTGCAATATGTCTCTGAATGCTAAATTAATGTATGAGGGAGAGGGAGGGAGGGAGAGATTCTTACAAACAGGCAAGGCATGAATATTTAACATTGAGCCAATTCAGTCCAATTGTTTTGTTTGGAAACCCTCTAGCCATGTTTGCATTGAGAACACATGATCTCTAATGTGGAACATGTGCTCTGTGAGAATGATAAAACACCTGAATTAAAAAGGCAAGAATACTGTACAACATCTATCCATTTTGTTGCCTAGAAACAGTTTTGTTGAAGCTTATTACTTTGAGAGTTAGAACATCATAAAACAACTGACACGAATACATTAGAATGTTTGCATCCTCCAACCGCCTTGTAAAGTCAAGGGTTTACAGTGACACATGCAAAGCAGCCAGCTTTTTAAAACTTTATCAGGATTGCCTAGCCTGATACAAAGTTGTATTGAAATCTAAATGGACTTTCCACTGACATCAATGAACTTGGATTACGTTGTTCTTTCCTCCAGAATTTGTTGATCCTTCCGTGCATAAAGAGTTAGGGGGCAATATCCAACTGTGTCATTCTGTTAGAGCAAATGGCATTGCACTAGCAGAAACTAGGTTCCAAACTAGTTGAAAGAGTTATGTTTCTGCAAGCATGGTTGCTCAAGTACTTGTGCAAACAGTTATACACTATGCTTACGCAATCCACTGTGCAACTGCTAGCACAACCGGTTACATAACGGAAAGACTAAGTGGAGCTTCTCTAGGTTTTGAGTTTGTGGAATGACACCATTAGATACTGCCCAATGGAACCTTTAAGCCTTGTGTTGCTTAATGAGTGACTTAGTAATGAACAATGAGATTGAAAGAACAAAGATCAATACTGTACAGCTGCCAATTTAATCAGACTAAATGGAAACATATTCATTGGGGCAGATTCTACCTGCATTCAGCCACTTTAAAAAGATGCTTCATTTATCTATAAATTGCACAAAACTGCTCCCTAGCTGATTGCTTAGTCCAAGATTGTAACTCCTGTCCTAAGCCATTCCAAATTTGGTTTTGTTCATAGAATGAGTGAGAGCCAAACTACATGCTACACTAATCACGTAGTATGTAGCTGAAAGTTAGCTTTTCATTTAACCTAGTGTAAAGACATGCAGCCCTGGTTCAGATTGGGGCCACTGTGCACTGGGAGAAGAGGATTAAGCCTTTCTTCCCATCTGCTTTCCCCCCCAAATCCTCCTCCGTAAAAAGAAAAATAGTCTCCATTGGTATCTACAATGATACCTACAATATTAACCGAAAATGTACACCAGCCTTCCCCAACCTAATTCCCTTTAAATGTGTTGGACTGCAAGTCCCATCAACCCCCATCAACGATGGGGATTGCTGTCCAACACATCTGGAGAACACGAGGTTGGGGAAAGATGCTATGCACAGTATTCCAAATTTGGCAGTACCATAGATTTACATGAGGCATCTTCATAACGGCCATTCTATTTTTGATTCCTTTCCTAATGATTCCAAACAACGGAGGTAGCTTAAACCATCCACCACAAGCCTAAAAAGTATTTCCTGGATAGTCGCAGCAAATTCAGACCTAATCCCCGACCTTTATTGACACGTGACAGACGTTACCATTCTGAATCCAAAAGACAAAAATGGCAATGGTCACCCATCTATGTTAACTGATACCAAATCTATTCTGAACTCTGCCTTCTTTGACTAAACTATATATGGTCATGTGTCAGATGAATGAAAAGAAGGACTTCTCTGATGAGGATTTTGGCATTGTTTAGGGTGTGTTCTTAGAAATGTCATTCCCCACTTCCATCCCATTCAGATATACAGCTGATAAAGTATGGTCTCTAAAAAGGTTTGGATGAATGTATCATGCCTCAATTACATATACAAGCTTTTTAAAAATTATTTAAATAATAAGTCAATGATATATGTGGCTCAAGGAGGTACTCAGTTATGAGAATGGCTTCAGAATTTGGCTCCAACCAGAAGATCCCATTTGGATAATTGTCCACTTGTGAAAATAGAGCCAATTTTCTGTTTCATTTATAACTTTCCCTTCCAGTACAAAAGCACCAGAACTTCCCCTGAAGGAAGAAATGAACAAAACACAGAACAGAATTTGACATTTCTTCCAGGCTTCTTCTGAAATCACATTTGGCAGGCAACCCTAAATCTGTAGAGAGTGCCTGAGAATGTGCATGGCAAAAACATTTTCAGGTTTGATCTATTTTTTGTTTTCTTAAGACATCTGTGCTCTCTTAGCAGTCGGACAAACCACCATAAATTTCAAATAAAAATCCTAGCTTATAAAGACAAACTTGACGTTGAATTAATTACCAAAGAGTGGTTAATGAACGTGCTTGTTAAGTTAAATTGTTTATATAGAGAGGAATTAGCATTTATTCAGTTCATGAGGAACGAAGCTTCTAATATGGCTTGGGAAATATATTTTAAGAGTAAAACTGTTACTCTCGACACACAGCACAAACACACAGGAATCATGCCAAGGATTTCAATACAACACCATCCCAACACAATATACCATCTTCCGTTGCTATTATATACACATTAGCGATTAGATCAACACCATCTCTGAAGTGTCCAAACAGGTCTCCATTCACAGTTCAGATGACCAAAGGCAGCTACTTACAATGAGACTTTAAGCTACAAATGTCAAATATACAAGCAAGTCTCAATCAGCTGAGCTCATTGCCATATTCCTTGTAAATGTATGAAGGGAGCATGTAGAACTGCCCTTGCAATAGTGAATCAACTTCATAAACTATTTCTTAAATTAACCTATCTTGCTCATGAAACAGGCCAATGTGGATCTATCTGCTCTATCTATATTAGTCCTCTGCTTTCCCAACACCTTATCTTGTCTATACAACGTAGTCTTGATTTAATTTCCCCTTCCTGTTGGCAGAATTGGGATCGTGAATGGCCTCCGAAAGAACGGTTGGCTTGTAACTACCATGTTGTGTCTAGATGTGATCAAAACAACGCTCTCAAATAAAAACATGTTGATATAATTTATGCTCATGCTTTGTTATTTAAATATCCAAGCAGAACCTTAAAAGTGAAAAGCAGCAGATTTAACTAGCATTAATGGAGAAACTGTTTTCAATATTAGCATGAAAGCAAATGACCAAAGTAGAGCAAAAACAGACAGTTCATTATTGCTGCTCCATTGAGGTTAAGTTGTCTCATGAGCTTTTAGAGACCTTGAAGACTAATACATCAAATTACATTGCATTCTCATGAAACAGGTATTATTTATTGCAAGCTCTTTTACAACCTGGAAAGGAATCCAGACACTTGGCAAGATTGGACATGTCTACTATCAGGACCTCGCTAGGAGACTTTCGGTTTGAATATGGGCACCCCATGCAATAAGCCACTGAACTGCATCTGCCTAGACTAGCCTTCCCCAGCCTGGTGCCCTCCAGATATTTTGGACTTCAACTCCCATCAGCCCAGCAGCAAGGCTAATGGTCAGGAATAGGGTGACCAGATGACCAGGAAAACCCAGGAGACCTCCGGAAAAACAGGGATCTCTGGGGCAACTGGGACTGGGCCCCAATTTACAGGGGAAAAGGCCCAGAGGATGCATTCCTGGACTTCCGGGAATGCGTCCTCCACGCGCCCCCACACACAGTGCTGATCTGGCCTGAGAAGAAGCAAGAGAAGAAGCAAGTAGAAGGCAAGACTAAGGTGTGCATGTGAGAGAGAGTGTATCGTTGAGTAGGGTGCCTGGTTGTTGAATGAATGGTTGTGTGCATGTGTGTGTTTTGGAGTGGGTGATCCTGAGTGTGTGTGTGTGTGTGCTGGCAGTGTGTAAGTGTATTGATGTAATGATGTCTGAATGGGAAGCCTGATTGTTTGACTATGAATGTGCATGTTTGCAGTGTGTGTGTGTGGGAGGTCTGTAGTTTTCTGTGTGTGAGTTGGGGGGGATGATTTGGAGGTGATAGTCCTATTAAATAATGCGTTTGGACCCATCGACCTTCCTCACCAATTTGTTTGATATTATTGGAATGATGTATATTTTGTAACAATGGGTGATAATTGTGCATCCTTCTTAAACATTTTTTTAAAAATTAACAAGGTTGCCATTATTATTATTATTATTATTATTATTATTATTATTATTATTATTAGCTACACACTGACTTGCCCTTGTGACTAACTGCACCTCCTATGGAAGTCATTTTGTGGTGGTGCCCAGGACAATTTCTCAAATTGCCACATGTGCCCATAGGCCCCAAAAGGTTGCCTATCCCCATTTCAAACTGTATATTTGAATATGTCTCTAAACTGGTCTTAACAAGGGAGCTTGACTAATTTTAAAATACTGACCTGTAGAAACATTGTCGTGAAGATAAAAGTTATAAACTGAAGTAAGTTGCTTAAATAGCATAGCTTCAACCCTTTTGTTATCTTCTGTGAAGGCCAGCTTAAAGGATATGCAGGCAATTAAATGTTTTTTAAAAAATGTTAATTACAACTGACTTAATTAACTAATGACTGATTGATCTTTTGATTACATTAGGTTTATAAGTGCAATTATCTTAACTGCAGTATGGATTACAATCATTGTCTAATTAAAAACACACACACACACACACACACACACACACACACACACACACACACACACCATGTAGCTTATATTAGGAGCCCAAAGCAGACTTAATGGCTTTTTAGGGTCATTTTGTTAAACTATATTAAAGTGTTTTTCATATGTACTTTAAAAGTATCTGGAATAAACTTTTGGAAAGTGTCCTTCTGACCTTAATTTACAAGTATGTTGATTACCTCAGGATACACTGGCTCAGTGGGAAAAATGCATTATTTTATTTAGGTTTATTAGTGAACAAATGTAATTAATCTAGAAATCCATTTTCTCACAGCACCATCACAGCATTTGCTGCTTCGAGCTTCTATTCATGCACAGAAGAGGGGAGGGACGTTGGTTATCCTGAGCTGTGCTTATGGGATGTATAACCAGAAAGACTATGTATGGCCCAGCTAGTTGTGGGAAGGAGTTATTTTACTGCTACACATGTATTGGACACTAAAACCCTGATCATAAGCCCTGACCAGAAGAATAAAGTACTGATCTAAAGGAGAGAGCCCTGGAACAGTAGGTCAGGATTAACAAGCATTAGCCAAGCAGCTAGCACACAGTGCAGCTGTGCTTTTCTACCCTGCCTGTGATTCAAGCCAGGGCTAACTCCCCATACCCAGGGCTCAAAGGATGTGACCTAGTTTCTCCAAACCTTTTAGAGAAAGAGTTTAACCATCAATGGGCTAGAAAAAGCATATCTGCAGGGGTAGAGGCCATTACCAGAAAAACTGTTTCACAAGTCCAATCCAAGAGGATGATCATGGTGAAAGAACCCACTGCCTGCATTTCAGTGCATTCTACAAGATCTCTTGTTTGTTCTGCTTCACAATTGCTTCTGAGCTGTGGTGTGGGTTAGAGAGGATCCCCCCAAATTGGGCTGTCAGTGGATCCCTTACACCAACAGAAGGCAGATCTTGGATTCAATCCCTCAAGTTTGAGATGGTTGATAACTAAAAGCTCTTCACGTGTATTATTTTCCAAGACTAATGACATTTCCAATTATTTAGGGGCCAAGTAAACAGCAGCTTCCCATTCTAAGCTCCATCTGACGAGCATTTTATTGCACACTCGTTACTGGACACTCACGGATTCCTCGGAAGTAGCTCAAGTGACGTCATCTGCCTCTCTCGCCTCTTCAGCCCCTTATGGTCTTTCTTGCGCCGCAAGAAAAACCAGAAAAACATTGAAATATTTTTTAAAACGAAGTTGCTGCTCTCTCCTGCTGTGTGTGGGAGAAGCAGTGTGTTCACAGCAAGGGACTGAATGGCCCTCGTGCACCTTGAGTGTCCACGGAGAAGCGACGGTAGCCAGCGTTTCTTCCAAGGTGTGATGGTGCTTTCTCCCAGTTTAAAGCTGCAGCACACTATCAGAACAGAGAAAAAGACTTGGGAAAAAGACTGTCCCCCTTGAATACTCAGTTTCGGCAAAGACCATTCCACACACTATGGTTCAAGTCAACTGTCCCAACAGAGTTAGAAAGTGCTCTGTGCCACTAGATGGTGATCAGAAAAACTGAAACAGTGTTCCCACTCCCCAAATACGAGCCACTTCAATGCTAAGTTAAATGGCGAAAACATGTTTTTGACTAAATGTGACTAACCTATGCACAAGTTTAAATTCGTTATGTCATGTGCACCTGTGGGAAAGGAAAACTCTGTGCATATGAAGTGCATGGAGCATTTTCCTCAATGTAGTCAACTATGGGAAATGTGTGGGCAGTCCTCAAGATTGTGATGAGGCAAGCTGTTCTGGGAGACAAGATGCTTTTGTTATCAATGGTATGTGCATTTTATTAACACATGAAAATAAGATATGCAAATTATCAGCAGTCCAGTTTCCAGCATGGCCCTCTGTGTTCAAAATCCTGTAATTCATGCTACAGAGTGAAAATCTCACTGCTTGCTACAGCTTGGCAACAAGGTTAGTTGTTCTCAAATGCTGCACACTTATAAAATTTACAATAGCATCCAACCTGGTTTATTAAAATGAAGGTAACTCCAAAGGAACACTAGTGTGATCCCTCTGCATTATTTAAGGTGTACTTGTCTACTCCTTATAAAAGTAGGATCACAATCTACACTATTCTCCAGCTCCCTTGTACAGTGGCTTCTAAATCCCTTGGTACAGGAAGAAGCAATTGGTTGTATTGAGAAGCCACCAAAACCCAGCCATAGCTGCCATATGACTGTGTGTGTTTTCATTTTGCACATTATCTGTACTCAACTATATTGTCTGTTTTTGTTTGCATTTTATGCTTTTTATGGTTTTAAATTTTGTATATTTCTTTTTAATGTTCACTGCTTTTAACTTTTGTAAACTGCCCAGAGAGCTTCGGCTATGGGGCAGTATATAAATGTAATAAATAGAAATAAAAATAGAAATATATGCAAAATACAAATTGTTTTTAATATTGCATATTTGAACCAACTACCTCACAAAGGTTTTTTTAATAGCTGTGCAGAATATGCAAGCTACTTCTATTTTTACACTCATCAACACTTGAGTAGGAGAAACATGCATTAAGACATTGGAGGTTATGAGCAGAGATGTCAAGAAAGCTATTAAACTGACAGAAATGAGGAGAATGTTAGAATAAGCATGAACTAAGTTTCTTCAAATGAAAAAAACCACTCTTTAGACACAGTCATTTTTTTACCCAAATATTAAAGAACCTGAAAGATAACATAAAAGTTCTCCTTCTTAATGTAATACAGACAGTTCCCCCCCCCAATATATCCAGTTACTTTATGCATTTGGAGGTGAGGGGGTTAGCACTGTTCTCTTCACAATCTTACTTGAGCTGTGTCCTTTGTTTTTAGTTATATATCTGCCATGGAAATGTGATCGCAGCATGAACTCATCTGTAGTTTGTTTAGCCATGGGATGATCCCATTATAAATGCTCTTGGCATATTGGATAAGTTGTATTTAATGAAGACAATCTCATTAGTAGACTTTTTAAAAAAAACACAGACCACTTGTTGATACCATTTTGCTATCAGTCCTTTTCAGCTGCTGCTACTCTTTACACCAAGAGTGTGGAACTCCAGAAGCTGTTGTACTGCAAAACCCATCACCACTAGCCAGTGTAGCAAATAGTGAGGGATAATGGAATTTGCAATCTAACCATATCTAGAGGGACACACATTCTTCAACCCCACTTTACACTACTGTTATGAACATAAGGGGAGAAATGGAGAAAACCTTTTTTTTATTTCAAAAAGTTTTCTGCTTCAGAAGAGCAATACTTTTACCATCATTCCTTGCATCTTGATTTGCAAGCCAGTGCAACAACTTTGTTTGAGTAGCTCAAGCAGTGTCCGGCTTTTTTAACAGATTTTTTTTTTTAAAGAAGCTGTTTTTATCTACGAAACAAGGAGTATAAAGCATCTTCATTGTGCAAATTGACTTCATTCATTTTACCTGGGATCGCTATTTGCATTCTTGTTTTAATCCAATACTAATACTCAGGACATAGCTGACTCCTACAGGGAACATATTCCTAAATAACTCACTGAGCTGGATCACCAACCCTAGGTCTACAGGGCCTGGTTTAAGGCCAGCATCTCCTGACAATGCTCAGCTATTTTGTTCCATGACAAAAGGACTAGAAGCTACATTGCATTCTGCTTTCTTTTTCTCTTTCCCGATGATCATCTGAAAGACTGGAAGAGGGATTATAAACAAAAACAGCAGATCATATGTGTGTGTGTGTGTCTGTGTTAGGATGATTCTGCTATTTTAGTTCAGTTTTGGGGAGCTTGCAAAACCTTCAAAGCAATCAGCACATCCTGCTTCATTCAGCAGAGTTAATGGGGCTTTTGAACCTTAAAAACTTTGGAGGGAATTAGTCAGCTTATGTTAGGAAGGTATAATTTAGAATTTATATACACCTGGCCTAATTCATGATTTAACACACCTGTGCAGAGTTGGTCAAATTAAGGCACAGGAGACAGAAACAAGACAAAAATGTGCCTGCTACCCACCTTAACCTTCACATGATTAAAAACTGTGCACTGGAAAATTATGCATATAGCACTTCCCTCCCTATTTTTGCAAAATCCCATTCTTACATTCTCCACACAATATTACTGTGTTTCTTCGATTGTAAGACACCATCGATTGTAAGACGCACACTAATTTCAGTACCACCAACAGAAAAAAGCTTTGATTCTAAGAAATTATAAATGCACCTGCGATTCTAAGACACACCCCATTTTTAGAGATGTTTATATGGGGGAAAAAGTGTGTCTTAGAATCAAAGAAATACGCTATAAGTGTTAGCGGACACATATTTACAAACCATGGAGGTTTATAAAAGGCATAGGACCAGTTGTTTTCTCTCCCCTGCCCCCCATCTGATAATAAGAATATTTGTGAATAGAAGGTAACTGGGCTGCTTCAGGATATAGGAAACTTAGGACCATCTTTGAAGTGCCTAAAATAAAAATGTTTTAATATATTCAGTTCTGCTTGATACTACTTGGTGGTGCAGAAGGAGGTGTGTGTGTGTGTGTGTGTGTGTTTGTGTGTATCAGCCTCCATTGCACACATACACACACTCACACACTTCTCTCAGGCCTTTAACATGGTAGTCATTGCTTTCCAAGTTTCATTCCACCATGATGACGGCTAAAGACTTTATAATGAAATAATTAAAATTCCAAAATCTAAGTTTGATATCTTTGGGTGTGATTGAGACTGTGATTTAAAATAATCATCATGAAATGCAGGCATCACATATTCTTCCGTTATTATTCTAAGTCTATAGGCTTAGTGCAATGCATAAAAGAACTCATAGTGGCGTGTTGACTTGACATAGTTCAGCTGTAAAGGAGATTTTGCAGATATCAGTATTAATGTGTAATCATGTTCCCATTACATTGCCAAAAGCCTTGAAGGAAAGAACATTCTATAAAGTGCACATACAAGCATAGGATAAGAACATGACACAGCCAGTTTGTACTGAAGAAGTTGGAACATGGAGCCAAAGGAATTTAGATAAAATGGTCATGTCAAGGCAAGCAGTCCTAAGTAGAGACATGCTGAAATGTGGGTTAGGTCAAAGAGTGTTATGTCTTAATCAGCTGGTTCGAGTCTGTTCAGTAATTAAAGTCTCTTGATGGAGAAAGAGGAGAGATGTAAAGATTTTATTAAGGGGCAGAAAAGGGTATCAGAGATGGTTTAAAGCAGGTTTCCCTTTAAAGCAGTCCAAAATATCTAGAGGGCATCAAGTTGGAGAAGGCCAGTTTAAAAGAAGGCACTCTGCTGATAAACATGCCCTTTATGCAGGTACTTACTTAAAAGCCATTGTTGTTGTATTTTGGTTCACAGAAATTGGCACATGCCTGCAATTCCTTACGGGTAACACTAGCTTTTTCAGACATACTCAATTAAAAATACAAATCAAGTAAAAGTGAAAGTTTCTTGCTCCCAGTGTAGATCAGAATTTTCAAAACCTGTTGTCAATGTTTAATATGTTTATGTGTGGGCACCTCGAACTAATCAAAAAGAAGTGGAGTGGGAAAAGTTAAGGACAGGTATGCAGAGTACTGGTTCATTTCTTTCAAGCTCACACCCATGCTGCAATTTAGACAGCTGTCAACAGATTTTGCAAAACACTTAGTATTGCTGGCAGTGATGTCAGCTAAAGACCCACCCAGAAGAACAGCCAACAACCCAGATGCTGCATGCAGAAAATAATCTAAAGCTGCATTCCCCACTGTGGTAACCTCCAGATATTTGGACTACAAATCCTATCACCCCCTGCCAACAGGGTGAGGTATGACACAGTTCATCTGGAGGGCCCTGTGTTTAGAAAGACTGTTCTAAAGCATGCACGTTCTGAATATATACTTTAACTGCAAAGAGAGGCTTCTGCCAGTAAAATGTTACACCTGAAGGAAGAGGGATACAA
Source organism: Elgaria multicarinata webbii (assembly GCF_023053635.1). Taxonomy (NCBI): domain Eukaryota; kingdom Metazoa; phylum Chordata; class Lepidosauria; order Squamata; family Anguidae; genus Elgaria; species Elgaria multicarinata. The sequence continues at coordinate 73,771,737 of NC_086178.1, read as the reverse complement.
AGGAAAGAGAAGCTTCAGAAACCACCCAGCAGTGTAACCAGAACTAGAAGTACACGTAGGGATGCTTCCGAACAACTGCAACTACAAAGATGAAAATGCAATTATTTATTTATTTATTTATTTATTTATTTATTACGTTTTTATACCGCCCAATAGCCGAAGCTCTCTGGGCAGTTCACAAAAATTAAAACCACAATAAAACACCCAACAGGTTAAAAACACAATTACGAAATACAGTATAAAAAGTGCAACCAGGATAAATTATTCAGACTGGATCTCAGTCATCTAGACTTGTAAGAAACTTTAGCCCCGACTGGTCACTAACTGTCTGGTTGGACAACCCTCATAATGAACATGGGTGTGTCCCAGCAAAAAGAAAGAAAGAAGGAAAAAGTACATCACTTTTGCCAGGACATTTCACCTTGCTTGTAGAACCCAACCGTATCCACCTGGATGCTTCTTAAGCTATAAGCAAGGGCAAACCAAAGGCTGTGCCAAGAAAATCTGAAAACCCTATAAAGCATGAACTTCAAAGCATGTTTATTTTGCAAATGCTTCTCTGCTAATCACAGTGAGGGGTAAAGAGCTCTGCAAACTTGCCCTTTGAGCACCAGAAATCTAACCTCAGATCCCTCTCCAGTTTCTGAGGGTGGCACCACCCACATACGTTCAAGCTGATCTTTAGTCTTGCACATGACAAGACTGGCAGTGGTGGCAGAGGAAATAGAAGATTTTCTAGGTAATTAATTCTGCACCCAATGCTTATGTCTGCACTTCCATGGGGCAGGTGTGGAACACAAAGAGCCCTGTACTTTACAGTAGTAAGGTGGATCTCATATCAGTGGGGTTTTGCCTTATGTTCTGGGCTGTAAGCAGAGGTGTGGGTTAAGGAAGTCAAGAGGTTATCTTCTGTTTTTCCTGATGGGCTGCATCAGAAATACAATGCTCACACTGCATTGCCACAAGCACCAAGTTCTTGGGTTGCATGCACTGGGGGAAGTAGCAATTCTCTCTAAACCAGTGGTTCTCAACCTTCCTAATGCCGCGACCCTTTAATACAGTTCATGTTGTGGTGACCCCCAACCATAAAATTATTTTCGTTCTTCTCTACACGATCCATTGTCATGGGATGATTTGCTAATGAAAATAATACATAACAATAGCTTTAATAATACAAAAGATGATACATGACATAGTTCAGTCAATACAGTTTCCTAAGACCATCGGAAATATGTGTTTTCCAATGGTCTTAGGTGACCCCTGTGAAAGGGTCGTTCGACCCCCAAAGGGGTCCCGACCCACAGGTTGAAAAACGCTGCGCTAACCATCCTCTACTACAGAATGTGTCTGCCTGGTATGAAGCTTGCTCCGTTTTGAGGGGAGATGCGATCTAGCCTTGGAGAACCATGCCCAGGTTAAGTCTAGGGGAAACATCTTTCAAGGCTTTCCTCCTTGCAGATTCTCCTACTGCTATTACTTACACTCATGTGGCAAGCCCCTCATAACTAGGTCCACTATATCACATCAACATCATGCTCTGCTCCAAGTTGTAGTCCATATACCACTTAAAGTTTTAGGCATGATGGCAGCTAACAAAAGCCGCCAGTCACTATTCCCCTCCCCATTTTACCTAACCAATTGCCACTCCACAGATGCAATCTCGGAAGAATTTCAGAGAATGCAAAAGTCTATTGATACCACCTGACCGCAGTCTAAAAGGGGAAGGGATACAGCAAATGTGCTAGCAGAAGACTATAATCATATGAATCCAAGCAATATGATTTAATGGGGAGAACATATTAAGCTATACATTCCTATGAAATCCAGATTTTTATTGGTTCAGCAACAAGGTGAGGAGAGATAATACTAGGGCTGTGCACGGACCCCCAAACTGCTTTGTGGCCTGATCTGGAACTTCCGGATTGGGCCCAAACCACTTTGGGTCGGTCCGCCTGTCCCCCGCTCCCCGGAGCGGAGCGAGATCCGGCTCTGTAGCCGCATGGACGGCAGCGCCAGTGCCACCGCCAGGTAAGCCAACCCCCCCCTGCCCCCTTACCTGCCTCCGTCATGGTCCATCGCGGGCTTCAATTGAGGCCCCGGTTGAAGCTGGAAGAGACTGCGGCCTCTTCAGGCTTCAAGCCAGGGCCTCAATTGAAGCCTGTGACAGAGGCAGGTACGCCCCCTCCCCCCTTACCTGGCTCCGCTGCCACTGCTGTATGGACTGCGGCGGCAGTGGAGCCAGGTAAGCAAAACTCCATCCACCCCCTTACCTGCCTCCATCATGGTCCGTCATGGGCTTCAATTGAGGCTCCGGCTTCAAGCTGGAAGAGAAGGCCGCTGCCTCTTCCAGCTTGAAGCTGGGGCCTCAATTGAAGCCCGCGACGAACACAGGTGAGCCCCCCTCCCCCCTTACCTGGCTTCATCGCCATCGCCGAACGGATTGCGGTGGTGGCGCCGCCACCAGGTGAGTCCCCCTCCCCCCCCACTTACCTGCGTCCGGAGCTCTGGATCGAGGCGAATCGCTTCACCTCAATCCGCAGCCCCCCCCGACTCGATTCATCTCCGCCTTTGTTGGAGGTGAATCAGGCCACTCCGCTATCGCTACTCCGAACCGAACCGAAGCACAGCCCTAGATAATACAGCTTTAAGACAGCAACATACATGCCACTTCATCTCACTTAGCTAATTTTCAAATGGCTAGTTTTTTAGATAAAAAGGTATCTCATTTTCTTAGGAAATAATAGATCAACGAAAGAGCTACAAAAATATCTCTACGGTGGCTTATTTTCCTGGTAAAACATGCCCTAGTAAAATATAGTGATCAAGAGGTATATGCTTTTATAATAAAAAGCCCCTGTGAAATATCTCTGTATCCCTTTGAGCTTTCACAAAGAAACAGGGCAAATTGTGAGCTTAGTATTTCGGGTGTGTGTGTGTGTGTTAAATATTCATAGGGCTTTTGGTGATTTTTGATCCTATGATTAAGCTTTGTTACAAATTGGCTATACTTCTGTGTAATTTGTACAAGATTGTTTTCCAAATGTTTATACAGGGTTATACATAAAATGTAAGCAAATGTATATCTGTGAATACACCCATAATATTTAGTGTTTGCATTCCATGTTAAGCACATTACAGGGGCAAGTCTATGCTCAAACATTCCAAAATGAATAAGACTCTTGCCAACAGACTGGTATGAGGGTCAGAATCTGCAAGATTATTTTAGCCCACTTACACTGATGTAGTCCTAGTGAAGCCCATAAGAATACATCAGTGTAAGTGGGCTATGAATGGAGCAGCGCATAAGCACATAGCTGTATCTTCTGGGCATATGCACAGATCTGATAGAAAAATGAGTCTCCTTGACACTGTTGTGTGCTGCGGTATGATTACCATAGAAATATGCGTCAGGGCAACTTAAAATGTATGTAAGTCCATAAAGCTTCAGGAAAAGAATGGGCTCCTTTTAGCATATGAATTGCTGTTGCTCAGGGACCAAGCTTCCAATCGCAAGTCAATTTAAGAGATTTTTTTAATCTCCCAGATGGCAGTCGCTCTAGGAAAATCAACTATAAGGGCTTGCTGCATTACTATAAATGGTGAATTGCACAGGCCAAGAAAGATTATTTATTTATTCATTCTTAAATGCATGAAGAGCCAAACCTAGCCTGTCTTACTCATGAACATTTATTATAATAGGACTGCTTGTGACAGGAAGGCAAGAAGGTTTTGTCCCAGAAGATATGGGCTCAGGCACTGCAGGAGTGTGTGATATTACTTTGCAAATAAACATTCCTGGAACTGCCTCTACATTGGAACAGAGAATTTTACCAATAAAATACTGCTAATCCTATCAGTTAAAATGAATTAAAATCTAACTAGGGATACTTACACAATTGGCATTATGCTACCATAAGCGACCTCTAGTACAACACCAACAGTGTATGAATTTTCTTTAATAAGAGCCAGAAATAAACACTAAATGAAGAATATATAAACAGTAAAACAATAAAACCAGAGTGTTAATTACCTAAAACCACATCACACATAAAACCATTTAAACAGAAAACAAAGCAAATAAATGGATCTTGTGGGCCCACAAGAGACGGGACCTGACATATCTCAATAGGAACAGTGTGCCATAAAGTAGGGCCTCTACCCAAAACCCTTAACCTCCCAGCAACCTTTCTTAGTACATTTCAATTAATCAAACCAGAACTATTCACTAATTTTCAACTGTCCTTCTCTTCCCACCCCCATCCATTGCTCACTATGTGCCAGAACAAAAGCCAACATTTTCTTTTGTTGGAATAGCTGTGCACTACTATTGCTAGTGGCATTTATATTCCACTCTACTTCAGAGAAATTAAAGTGAGCCTTTAGGGGCAGTAGCTCAGTGAGAGAGCATATGCTTTGCATGCAAAAGGTCCCAGGTTCAATCCCCAGGTTCTCCAGGTAGGGCTAGGAAAGAATCCTGCCTGAAATACTGAAGAGCTACTGTCAGTCAGTGGGCTACGTGCACCAATGGTCTGACTCAGTATAAAGTAGTTACCTATGTTCCTATGATATAATGTGCAATAGTATTTAAATATGAAGCTGCAATCCTAAACACACTGACCCTGTTCAGATGCTAAGCCGCAGCGGTTAAGCATTTTGAGCTAAACATTATGGCTTAGCGTGTCATCTGACCCATGTCTTAGCATGTTGTGTGAACCATTCCTAACCATGGTGGTACATAACCACAGCTTAAACACGATCACTAACCATTTGCTGCAAAATGTTTAGCAGCCTAACCATGGCTTTGTGTGTTGTCTGAACAAGCCCACTTACTAAGGGTTGTGCCATATGTTTTGCATCGAGAATCTCCCTAGCTTTATGGCTATCTTTTCATCTTTCTCTTATGCCACATCCAAATTGCTGTGGATTTCAGATCAGGTATGTGCAGCAAAGTGGAAGTTAGCAGATTCACAGGAATGTCACTTTGGACCACTTTTTTCTCTCAAGCCTTTTCTCTTCCGTTAGTTTAAATGTATGTTTGCTTTTTCTATAGCCCTAGCCCTCCCAATAAGGCCACTTTATGAACATTACAGTCACTAAATTTTCACCAAATCTGCTTCTCATCAGCAGGAAGCAGACAGGCAAGAACAGGATCTAGAAATTCTTTTAAATTACTTCCATACACTCCTATCTGGCCATTACCTTGGGAACCTCCAATGAGCTTTGAAAGGCCCCCAAGGGCGTTCAGAGGGCCTGGGCCTCCCCACTTTTTTTCCTTACAAGAAAACGTGAACAGCAGTTTTTACATCTAAATCTTTGATGAGTCTGACTAGTTTGTTCATCATCTTGACATCCTGATTATTTAATCTTGTTTTCCAATCTAAACTTTTAAAGAAATGCATTCACCTCATTCATTTCTTTTTAGCCTGAGCAAATCTTGGTGTTGATTGCATTACCCTTTTCACTACTCTATCTATGCTACATCTTTAATATTAGATATATAATTTCAAATACTTTTTTTCGTGATGCCAAAACACACAGACGTAACTGGCTATATGTCAAGTGAGGATATTAAAGATTCCCACCAGACAGGGCGAATATTAGCAACATTATGTTTGTGCAATTTTAAGGCTTTATCCGCACTTACCTGAGAGTAAGTCTCAGGTAAGTCCTATCCATGCAAAGGGAACAAACACATCAGAGAACGTATTCATCTATTTTTATCTATTGCTTTAACGTTAAGCGTATACAGTTAAAATGCCGATTGATGTAGGGATGCAAATTGTTGTGGAATGTCCAACTATAACGTCTCAACCACATAAACTTCGGAGGCACTAACTTATTTGAAATAGTTGAAACATAGCTTTATATGCTTTGCTGTGTTCTATAGCCATTTTATAAGATCTCTATAAACGCAAGTTTAGGCTGAGTCCTGTGTCTTCAAACAAGCTGCCAATCACAACACTAGGAAATCCTACTTTCCTCCATCCCCACCACATTTTATTTGGTTGGAATTTTGGTTTGCTTTTTCAAAGGAAGTGTTAGCCTTCTTTAGCAAGACTGGATTTCAGTAAAACATGCACAGACCCAAAGAATCCCCTTCTAACATAACAAAATCAATGAAGACAAGTTGCAATATTCCCTTTTGTTGGGGGTCTGTTTATGAATAAAAACTCTATATAAAACAAATAGTGGTGTAGTTATACATTTTGAAGTACAGGCGTTAATCACGACAACTCACAGAGCTGCACACTTAAGGAGAGCCTAAAAATTCAGGGACCTGTGTTCATCCATATCAACAAACCAGTTATGCAGTTTTTCTCTCCACCAAGAGCAGGTCCTTTGGAAAGCTAAAGAGCAAGCCACTTCAAAATACTCTGCATTACAACTGAGAGTAATAACCTTTTGCTGGGAAAATCCATCCCACCTCCCCTCCTAAGCTACTGTGAGGATTGCTTCTAAACTCTGAGGGAACAGGGAAATCTGAGGGTGTGTGCCCCCCCCCCAAAAGTGTGCATCTCTGTTAGCCCTGGCTCTGGTACACCCCTGAAAACAGATTTTATATATAATACTATAATTTACTTTGATTCAGATTGGTAGCAGCATTATTTATTTCTTACATTTTTATACCGCCCCATAGCCGAAGCTCTCTGGGCGATTTACAAAAGTTGAGCACTTTGCCAGTATGGGACTATTGCAGGACAGGTCCAGTTCCCCACAAGTACTTGAACATGAAAAACAAAACAAGAACAAAAACTCTTGTCACAGTTGTATAAGACCAGAGGGTTTCAGGAGAGTTTCTTCACTGCTAGCTATTTAGGGGAAAAGAGACCCATATGGCTATAGAGCTTGGTCTGCCACAGGAAGCTGTTCTGGAAAATCAGTCAACTGCCTTATTTCCCATTCCATGGCTGCGGTACTGACACAGAACACCCCTGACAGCTAAACAACCTTCTTCCAAAGGAGAGGAAATCTTGTGAGAAATCAATCATGGGTTGGGGCAATGTCTCCCTGTCCAGTTTCCCATCATGCTCCTGTCTGCCAAATTCTTAAAGACCCTGGAAATGTTTACATTATTAACAGTTCTTTGACACACTGGCTTTTAAAAATAAATAGTTCCAGAAATGCAATTACCTTTCCCCGCCTCACAGCACTGGAATGAAGAATGTGCACGAATTAATGAATCATTCGCACAAAATTACTGTCTGTGCACTGAGGAGGACTGCAGCTTCTCACACACAAATCATGCAAAAAATATTCTTGCCGGGGAAATCAAGTCAAACTTAAACTGAAATCCAGAATAACCCTTTGTTTTATTTTTTCCTCCACTGGAAGAGAATTTGAACCACTATCTGAAAGTATCCATTGAATACTAACTGGAAGAGAAATTTATCCTCCCCCACTTCTGCAATATTGGTTCAGAATAAGTTTTAAACTTTAAAAAATACAAATTGGTCTAAACTGAAACAAATAATGAAAATATAAAACCAATGAGTGAGGTTTCAATGGGTCTACTCTAAGCCTAGGTTCAAACCAACATGCTGTGGTGGTTGTTTCTCTCTCTCTCTCCTAAATATATGTTAAGTTTGGCCAGGCTTCTGTATTCTGCTCCATTCAGCAACTGCGAAGCAGGTTGGAGGCCTGCTGCTTTAAGGCTGAAATCCAGTGCAGCCAACTGTGAAGATAAACAGCTTGATGGAGGAAGAGGGAAAGGACGCCATTGAGGAATTCTGCAGAGTGCCTCCCCCATGCTGTAGCTCTCAGCCGGTCTCTAACTGTTAAGGCTGTTGTTGCTGAAACATTTTCTTTTTAACACTTGACCTGAGGGTCAACACATACATAGCTTAAGCAGTGAATTGCTTTACAGACAGGCTCCATCTGCGTTAGCTGGGCCTGCAGCAGCCCAGGCAGCATGGAAGCATTCCAGTGTCCTACTTGGAGGCAGATAAATCCCAGAAAATGAAGTAATGGCTTTCAGTTATTTCCTACTCTGAGATCATTCATTCTATATCAATTTGCCTGCTGGAGAGTCCTTGGTCACATGCCTATTACAGAGGGGTGCTCTGGGGTATGTTCTCGGTTCATGTGGCCTGCTGCTCTGTGAAACACAGAAAACCTGGAAGGTGCCCAATGCTCCCCAGTGGCCATGTACCCGCAGGGAAATCCAGTAATGATAACCAAGATGTGTTTCAGACAGCCTATTTTCTGCTGAGGTCAGTGGTAAGAGACTGATCCTATGCGGTGCTGTTGTCATGCACCAGTAGAGTACAGAAGTAGATGCAGAGATCCCATCACCAGTAGCTGGCATCAACCCTCTCTGTCTCAATCAGCAGGAACCATCTTTGCCCTTGCACTGAAAGAAAGCTTCCATGCAGCAGAAGGCTGGAAAGGCAGGGCATTGCACAATCTTAACAAGATTGGAAATAGGAGGGTAAACTAGTGAAATGAACCTATAGTGGACCCTAGTGACAATACTAGCAACCACTACAGCTTCACTTCACTCTCTCACCCCTTCTCCTTGGGGTTGGTGGAAATGGCCCTTCCTCTAGTAGCAGGGGAAAGTTATGCCAGCAAAACTGAGAAAGGATATTTGGGTTAATTATTATAGGTAGAAGAGAATACAAGAGGATATCGTCCTAGCTGTTCTGGCACAAGCTTCTGCTTGTGTTGTGACAGCTACAGTGCAGGATATGATCAGGCTAGAAAGCCAAGACTTGTGCTTCTATTTTTCCTTGGTACTGATTTTCTGCTCCAACAACACTGCTGTGAAAAGCAAATTCATGAAATGCTATACTGGCTACTTCATTGGAAAGTCCCCATTGGTAAACCATGCTTTGTGTATAATGCCACCTAACGGACATTTGGGCCTATAGCCATGGAACACTGTAACAGGAGGAGAGATGCATACACAGGGCTTGTTCAGTAACTGCAGGACACCCTAAATCATACAGTGATCCACATGATGATTCCTGTAAAGCATATCCTGCATCAAAACAGTTAGGAATTACAGTGCAGGACACATTTCATACATTCACAGCTTGGATAAGGCAGTGATCATTTGCACACAATTTCAGTATACAAATTAAGTTATGCTTTAATTGTGTTTGGTCTCACACTCTTCCTGTGAAGTATGTTACCTTTATTCCCATTTAACACACAGGAAACCGAGACCGAAATATTGTGGCTTGTCCCAAGTCAACCAAGAAATCTGGGCCTTAGTAAGAATTTAAGTTAAGGTCTCTCGTATTCAAGTCCAGCACAAGTTATTTTAGGGCTATGGAAAGAGGCAATCATATGTAACACACAGCAACTGTTATGCAAATATACAAACTCTCCCTAAGAGCACATTCCAAAAATGTGACCCATAAATCCAGGTTCACAACTTAAGATTTCTTTACAGAAACATCTAAATGTCGCAGACCTTTAGAACATTCTGCATTTTGCAAACTACTCTATTTTTAATGTTGCTATTTACCAGTTATACAGTCCCAGCTAGTTAGCAAACTAGAAACCATGAGTGAATTTTAAACAACTTATTCTATTCACACAGTGGTAATTTTAGAGTGATTCCTTTTGTAAGTAGAAACTTAGGTTGGAACGTTGCGCTTCACAAAATGGTCAACGTGGATTATAATTTTATGTAGAATTCTTCAGTATACCTCTACAACTACCAATATGTAGTGATCCAGTTATAGTAGACTTGGACCTGAGTTCAAATTCCCACTCAACTATCAAGTTCACTTGTCTGTGGACACTGGACAGTCACCATCTCTCACCTAACCGACTCCACAAGTTTCTGAGGATAAAATGGTATAAAGCTATGCAAATCACCCTGAGCTTCATGGAAGGGCAGGTTATAAGTGTGATTAATAATCTGAATCCCATTTTTAAACAAAAAATATTATTAATTATTATTATATTTATTTCAATCCCGCCTTTTTCCTAGTACTGGGACTCAAGGTGGTTTACAAGATTAAAACATGTACAATTAAAACATATAAATATAAATTTACAAAAGTAAAATAGAATTAAACCTGCAGTAAAATTAAAAAACATGTTAAAATGTCTAAAAACAGTAACAGATTAAAAGGGGGGATCCAATTATGTAAGGAAGTGGTGGCTAAGAACAAATGACTTGGCCAGGGCTAGCCAATTAGCACCATAGCTGAGCAGGAATTTGAACATGGATTTCCTAAATCCAAACCAAATACAGTACACAGTCACCATTTGCAGATTTCAAGAAAGGAAATACAATGGATATTAAAGGCAGGAAAATGGGTATAATGGGAGGGAATTATTAGTTCTCACACCATAAGCCTATACCTATTTATATGGGAGTAAGCGCAACTGAAGTTAATGGGATTTATTTCTAAACGGATATGTGTAAGTTTGCTCTGTAACTCTGGCAGAGGAGGCACTATGCAAATAAGTTGCCACAAGTTCGCAACATAGTTTTTCTCAAGTGCAAATTGTTGGTGACAGGCTCTATTAGAATTTCGCCCCCACCCCAGGGGCATTTCCTGGGGAACACTCAATCCAATGGTAGAGATTTAATGAACTCATCAGTTCTGAGTTCCTATACTTAAAGTTTTCATAAGATACACATCCAATAAATACTACATCATGTTCATGCTTGTTTTCTTCTTTTGATGTCTTTCCTCCATCTCAGTTCTGTCTCAGTTAGTTATGAAAGAGAACAGGAATACAGCCAGGTATTTCAATTACATGATTCTGGAAAAAGTCATCAACAAAAATGGGGGGGGGGAGATATTCTGAATTACATTTTTAAACATTTATTTTATATCTACTGAAGAAAAATCCAAATTTCTTTCTTAAAGAGACTATGGTGACAACATCCACTTGCCACATATCTGTAGCAGCATCTTCCAAAATTAGTATTTGTACTTGCTTATGTGACATCATATGTTAAAGCAATGGCACAGGGGTAGGGGGATGGCTTTTACTGAATATCTTTATTTTGTCATTGGAAATCTAAAGCTACATTTTGTTCCATTGGCTAATCAGACAGATGCTCCTTTTACTTTCCCCAAAACCCTTCTTAAACTCACCATAGCATAGTTCAGACAGCCTCAGATCCAACCATTTATGACTCTGTTCAGACGACACACTAAGCCATGGTGGTTAGGCTTTTTGAGCTAAATATTATGGCTTAGGGTGTCCGTGTGACCATGATGAAAATAAGTCAGCTGAGGAGCTCAGAAGGCCCAATCTTCATCTTCACTGTGCTGCATTGCACAAAGTGGTATGATTAAAAAAAAAATACTCCCGTTCTGGGTCAGCTGAGGGAGGGGGCTGAGAACTCTCTGTGTGTGTGCGTGAATGGCATATGCATGAGAGAGTAGGGTGGCCCCGCCCACTTTGGACTGTGGCCAAGCTATTTGCAGGACTTTCTCTGTAGTGGCCCCTACCCTGTAGAATGCCCTGCCAACTTGTGCTCATCAGGCCCCAATACTCTATTGGCTTAGGCATTTGACAAAAACATGGCTAAGGCCTTTGGCTGAATATTTTCCATGTTTCCCTAGTTTGACTTGTGTCCCTAGAAAAGGTTATAGTTGTTTGTCTACTGTGTTAATAGTGTGATTTTTTTATTGTTCTCATTAGGAATGGGGAGTATGATGTGAATTTTTACATATTGTAAGATACCTTATGATTTGTTATCCACCTTGAATTCTTCTTGGAAATAATTTCGGACAGAATTTTTTAAAAATAAAATAAGAATAAATACACTGACTTCTGTCTGTGCTTACAGTCCATAATGCAACTTCCCAAGCTGCCACTGGGGTAGTATAATTCACACATATCTTTTTCCTTGGGGCAACTGTGAATGCTCACAGCAGGATATCAGCTGCAAGTATTGTGCTTTTCCTGCAGTCTCAATGAGTTGGATGGACTGACAGTAAAGCAATGTACACTGATGGTGCTATATAAATAAATAAATAATAATAATAATAATAATAATAATAATAATAATAATAATAATAATAATAATAATAATGTGGGTTCATGCACCTCGTACTTCTGGACGGAAAGAAGCAGATGTTCCGAGACATCACCCCCTAAATTAAAGCCATCTGCATCTGCTCTTACATCTCCTCATTTCCACCGTAGATCTCTGTCCAAATCTTTGCTGACATCAGCTAACCTCTAATGTTCTGCACCCTCTGCCTTCTTCTGCAAGGCAATATATGCATCTTTGGATACCACCCTTGAGAAACCAAAGCCAAGGTCACACAAACACCCACAAAACAGCTGTACAAGGTCATGATTTCAGACACATTCTTTTGACTTCAATCTCTTACTGCTGAAACCAATTCAAACTGCAAGACCACATTTATGAACCTTAGGCTTCTTCACAATGTTAGTCAGAACGCACTGGCATCACTACACCATATTTCTACAACCCCACCCCCAATTCCAGCTTGCACAATGTTAAAGGATATTTTCATGGCACTCACTTCATCAGCCAAGAATCAAGCAAATGTAGGAAACAATGTTGTAATTGGAATAGCAGCATGTGGTATTGTAAACTGGAGAATCCAGAACAGTAAAGCTGCTTAATTGAGTTTCCATCAGGTCCAGTTGTTCAGATTAATCCAGGAAGCATCTGTCTGGCTGAATGTGCTCTGAGTTGCTGAATATGGGTAAGATCTTAAATCATTTCATACACAGCATCCCACAGCTTCCTCTCAATTGTCCTTTTATATAACAAGCTGTGCTCTGGCATCAGCAGCTCCCTTGACAATCCACATATTAGTACACAAATGTGCAAAAGCAGAGGGCCAAGAGACCACATTTGGGCTAAATATTTTGGGTTAGAAGACAAAATCCTCTGTGATATGGAACAAGTACTTTCCTATCCACAGATAAAGAGAATCTCACCATTTCTAATAATGCACTTTTCATTACACTCCACTGTTGAAGCAACTTTCAGAGACATTTTAAAAAATATTCTCAATATTATTCCTCTACTGTGACAAGGCAATGAACATATGGCAGGAATTTTCCTTTAAAATAATAACATTTATTATGTCTCAGTAAATCTAGGCCATTTTGATTTATAGTTGACTTGTGGATAGATATAAAATGAAATGCCCAGGAGCCAGTGTGGTATAGTGGCAAAAGTGTTGGACTGGAAGTTGGGAGATCTGGTTTCTAGTTCCCACTTAGGCATGTAAACCCATGGCTAAGTGTGGACTCTCACTAATCACAAATAAGGAAAATAGAAGAAAACCAGAACTGAGTTTTGTGAATCTCTGTGGGATTTGTTGTGAATCATTTAGGGAATTGCTTAGTGACAAGCAATATAAAAGTATTTCACTAAATTAATAAACAAACAAAGAGAGCAAGCACTGAAGGTGACCATGTCCACATCTTCTTTCCAAAGTTTTTTGTCTGAGTATTCATGGCATCCTATGGCACTCTATTGAAAAACCTCTGGACTTGCATACCTAAGAAGCAGCACAAATAATGGCAATGAAAGCAAAACTGAAAGAAAAAAATCCAACCCATAGATCATTTACCATAACCAAGGAGCCCTTCTTTTAACTAAAATTGCAATGGCCCTGTGGCCGTGTACTCAGTTGTTTTGAGGTTTGTTTGTTTCATGCTATGAGAAAAGTATTGCTATACTGGAAGAAGTATAAGCAATTATTTAGCCTGCTAAAATTATCTTTCTCTCTCATTGCTAAGAAACACAGGAAACTGCTGCCAGACGAGGCTTGTAGTTTTGAACTTGTCTACTGAACCTGGATCAAGTAGCAGTTGCCCCTGGCTAGTACTTAAGTGGCAAATCCAAGCTTTCCATGTAGCCAGTGATGAAAGAGAGCTGGGATGAGGGTACTGCCATGTTAGAACATCCTTTTTTGCTTTAAGGACCCATGGCTCTTTTAAGACAGAAGGATGACAAAGGAAGACCCGTAAGTAGCACGGCATGATGATCTCCACTGTGGTTAGGGAACTGATCTCTGCACTTGTCTTCTCAGTGGCAGCTACAAGTGTAAGCAAACAGGTTGACCCTTTCCCACTGCTATTCCATCAGATTTCTTGGTGGGAACTGGGAAACAGTTTCAGCTTGTCTTCTGAAACGCAGCTATAAGGACGACCACAAACAGGTCCATTTCTACCAATATATCACTTAGGTTTATAGGTTCATGTGTGCAGACAGAAAGGGTTTTTCTTCTTCTTTTGAAGAAGAACAGATAGTTCTGCTCCCTTCAGGCAATTTCGGTAAAGAGGCAGGTGAACAGAAGAGGGGTGGTATTTGTGCTACAAACACCTCCAACATTAAATGCAACACTATGCTATGTAGTGTTGACATGAGACATTTTTCCACCAAAAGAAAGGTGGCCCAAAATGTTCTTTGGAATTTGCATTTGAAAGTGACTTCTTCACATTCCTTCATGTTAAAGATTGCACTGCTTAGTGCTGTGCTGGATCAGACCAGAGGCTTGTCAAGTCCAGGATTCTGTAGCCACAGTGGCCAACCAGATGCCTATTGGGAGCCTAGAAGCAAAATATGAGTGCAATAGCGCCCTCCTGCTGTCATACCTATGCAGTATGCATGACATTCTAACAATGTTATTTTTTCCCTTCATTATCCTACTACAGATCCCAGACCCAGAGTTTCTTGTCTTTCATATTGCCTAGATACAGCCTTTACTTCTTTGGTTTTATACTACCTAATCTTCACTGTAGTATCCTAATTCTTTTCCCATGATCCCTGTGATTATTTACAAAGGAAATACTTGGGAAAGTCTACGGATTTGGGGGATAAACTTGAAGTACTTAGATTGCTAAACTCAACTTCACTAGTCAAACAGAGTGATACAAGCAAATCTAGGTCTTATAAATAAGTTATAAATCTGAGAGAAAGTAATGACGTGAAGATTACAAACAATTCCCATTCCAAGATATCTAACCTTGATTATTAAAAAATAGAGTCTAACTAATGAATAGTATTGGAGGCTGGAAACAGAGAAGTTGAGTCCTCTTATTATATCAACTTTTCTCAACCGGTCACCCTCCAGAAGGTCTGAACTACAAATACCATCATCCACAGCTGGCTGTGGAAGTTGACATTTGTTGTCTAAAATAAGACTGCCTTATTCCAGTTACACCGCTGGTCAGTGAGAGTAGGAACAGTTCCATTTGTCGTTTTCTTGCTTTTGGCCATTTAAACTGTCTTATGTTTATGGCAACTCTGCAATTAATGGATTTCTTTTTTCTTGCTGCCAAATACTTAGCATACACATGGTCTGTCCAATAGTTCATAACAATGACAAATGAAGCATTCTGCTTTCTCAGAAGCTTGCCTATCCATGATGTATGCAATCTGTACCAGATGGGAAATGGCCTTTTGCTCCAGATATTCTGAAGCCTAATTCTCGCAGTATTTTTGCCATGTTAAAGCAGCCCTCGGGCAATCTAACCACAGCAGTTTTGCACAATGAATATTCCGTTTTGCACCCTAACATAGTGATTGCTAGTATTTCTCATGCCAGGGTTTCCAAGAGGTCTCCTCAACATTATAAATACCATCTCAAGACCAGACAAGCAACAATATTCACTGCACATTGTCTTATAACAATGCAGTAATTTAAAAAAGATTTATAGCCCATCCCATCCCAAAAGCTTGGGCTGAGTAACAGCAAATATCTGTAAAAGAGAGTAAGATTTTATCTAATTCGATTCAATCAGTTCAGTTTTCTTGTTTCTAACACAAGGCCACCACACTATAACAGAGAGAAACTATCCAATGTATTACTATAATTCAATTACATTTCCTTACTCTTTCCCAATTTAACCCAGAGGTCAAAAGGCCATCCAAACAGATCTTACAACATTTCCAAAAGGTGCTGTGATTGGACAAGAGAAAACACAATGACAGATCTGGGCCCCTAAATTGTTCAGGATTGTTAGATTTAAGCTTATTCTACCTCATTGCCTTCAAAAGGGCTAAATAAGATGAAATCCAAGCACCCTGGCTAAACTTATATAGGGGCTGAGTTGCCTATGATCTAGGCATTACCACTTCAGAAGTTTCAGTTTAGTCATCATAAATCTCCAGAAAAATCATGACTCTCATTTTTTGTCACACGGAACAAAAACTAGAGCTGGCAAATACAAAATGTTCTAACTAGCCATCTTACACATATATGGTCTGTTTTCAAATTGTAATTATTAAAGAGGACCTTTCTTTAGACTATCAACCATTTTAAGCCATAGCAATGAACAAAACTCATTTTAGAAGACTAAAGATCAATTCACCACCTTGTAGTCATCAACACTACCTCTTTCCCCCCTCTAAGTTTTCCTGCAGTTATATTGTACCCTTACAATATCTTACTAATGAAGTAAAATAGAAAATTAGTTCATCCTGAAAACCAATAGTTAAATTGAATCCTGAATGAAGAAAGATCACATTATAATAGCTGAAATTAATATATTTGACATTTTGCTGTGAAAGAAGGAAGATAAATTCCAAGTATCTCGTGGGTAGTGTTGAAAAACAGGAGATGAATTTGAAAATAATAAATACATTATGTAGTATGGTGTTTCTGTTAAAACAAAAACAAGAATTCGACCATGAAATATAAACCTGGGAGATTGCTGAACAAAAGACTATTTAGTCATGCCAAGAATCCCAGGAGGTGGCTTAGATAGGTCAGAAAAGGTAATTCCTTGTTCCATGAAAAGGTGTAATTGACAAGCTTTGTAAATTATGTGAATCAAAAAGGCAAGGAAACAGGCTAAAGGAACTACTTTTTTGTTTGGTTTTTAAGCAAAAGAGGAGAAATACCAAACTGTGTCTACAAGAATAAAGCCCAACTCATCTGTGTGGTGGAAACTTTATTCATTTCTGTCAGCTCTGCTAATGCTCCATGAAACTGGGAGCCTGCGATACGGCAGCTGACCTATGGCTGAGCTGCCATGCACCGCTGTATTAAAAGGTGGATTTATTTCATCCACTAAGGTTTACTTCCCCACCTTTCACACAATTACTCATGCTATGATACCGTAATAAAAGTTAGTGAGCAATAAAAACTGAAATAAAGCCAGAAGTCCATTTTCTGCTGTGGTAAAGGCAAGATTCATGTGGTTTTGCTAACACAGAGAAAGCCCACATCAAACAATCGCTAGGAAAATGCCAAACAAATCTCCAATAACTAAAATGCTGGGGCTTTGCTTAACTCCAATATTGACCTCTGGCTCATTTTAGATTATTTAAAAATTTCTGAGAACAGCCAATCTGCTGAACCATGTAGCAGTCTAATCCAGTCCTCTATGGAAGCAGTTTTCAAACTATATTCTGAGGGAACCCTGGGAACTTTGGGAAACTTATCACAGAATCCTCAATGAGGGTCAAACTAGGGGCCAAACTACATGTTATGCCAACAGCGTAACGTAAAGCTGAAGTTAAACGTTTTATTTATTCTAGCATAAGCACACATGGGCTCCAGTTTGGATCAGTACTAAGATGTACCGGGAAGGGAGGATTAAACCTGCCCCACCATCATTTTCCTCAAAATTCCCTCTCCACAGAGTGTGTGTGTGGGAGCCTCCACTGACATGGAGACTCTTTTCTTTTTTAACCCTTCCCAATGGGGGGATTTCAAGAAAAACTGGTGGTGAGGGGAAGGTTTTTGTATGAAAGGAAAGTAAGTTCCATTCAATTCTGTTACTCAAAATAAATTATCAGACTCAGAATTGTTTTAATTCTGAGTATATGACTTTTATATCAGGCTCTGGTTGGTGTATACATCTATCCTTTAAACACATGGTGGGGCCATAGACTTCTACATCCTGACATATTCCTTTAGGGCCACAGCTCCCTTCCATGCAGTACACAGGGAGAAATCTTTCACAGTATCCTGCAGGAGTGAAATGGAGGGATGTGGTTCAAGAGCTCTTAAGAGCACAATAAAAGGTGGGCAGCATTTTTTTCCTGGACTTTTTTGAAGGCCTGTAATTGAGGCCCTCATCTATATGTTGGAATTACCAAAGTTCAAGCCAACCCTCCCTTTTTTCCTTCAGTCAAGAGGTCTATATGGTAGCTTCCTCTAGCAGAGGACTCTGGTGTACCGCATGGCTCTTAAGTTGACCATTTAGGGCACCTTTATGGCTTTTCACTCCTAGCATTATGCAAATACTCTGCATTTAGAGAAAAGGCCAAATGGCTTACTTCTTCAAACATTTCCTCTTTTGCGTTCCTACACTCCTTTCAAAGAAAACAAAAAACCAGGGACCAGCACAAATACATTGCATGATTATTAGCTGACACAACTGTTTAGCCCTTTTTAGAAAAGCATCGTTTTGAAAGCTTTTCCAACTTCCCCTCCAGATGATGTAATCTTCAGGCAGATGTCAAGCTTGGTTACAACTGCAAATTCTTCATGTCGGAGTTGGACAGTCTCTTTTAAACATTCCCCTATTTTTAGGTCTGAATTTAGTCCCCTGCAGCCAATGGTTTAGCAGAAGCTAATGTTATTCAACTGCAAAATGTCTTTCAGAGTGCGAACAAAGGTTCACTTTGTAACAGGTTACAGAGCTGAGCGCAGCTGCTTTGCCGAGCACTGTGCTCAGGCAGTTCACGTGACAAGGAGAAGCCCTTGAAGGTCCCACTGTCCATAAACTGCATTTCAGAGGATAAATGAGGGTTTGAATTCAGAAAGACACGGACGAGGTTTCAAATGGAGGCATTATGCTCAGTACAGTCCTGCGGGTCAAACAAGAAGAAATACTTTGCGTCATGTACCAGCTGGAAACAGTCAACTTCCCACAAGGGTGAACCATTCAAACCATACTGCAGACTACTCCCTGGCTAAAGTAATATTTGGGTTCAAAGGGTTAGGAATGCTAAAAAAAAGAAGGAAAAAAGTCATTTCATATTGAACACACTGAGGGCTAAATACATCTATTGTGTCACTGGGTATTGCAAGCAAGTGTATAGATGTTTGATTCCTAGTCAAGGTAACCAACTACAGATATATAGCCAAGCCAGTAGACTACCATGCCGTAGCTAAGGAGGACGAAAAGTCGGCACGCTTTAGACAAAGCATTTAGAGCTGTAGTAGTATAGTAAATTCAGAGTTTTTGATATATACATTTATTTTAGGTTTTTTTCAGGATGTTTTCTAGTTTGTAACTTAAAAGATTCCTCTAGCCTCAGTAATTGACTGCCCAGGGAAGGACAGCGTTATAGACCCATCACACACATGGTCTCAGTACTGACCAAGGTTGGCAACATTGCAAAGATGTTTTTGCATTTATTTCATAGCCAACACCACAACTTGCAGGGAACAGGATAACAAGGGAGGCCTTTTTAATAGCCAGAGATACAAATATTCAGTACTAATATCTTTTATGCCATTTTTGTGGCAGCATGCATTTGCCTTTCAACACAGAAGCAATTTCTTTTGCCAATTTTGATTTGAGTGGGATTAGTTGTTCCTGATCATGCACATTCCCCAAAACGTCACAGCAACATCTTAGAGTTCCCTGTTTCCTTTGATTCACTCTTATTATAGAGACAATCAACGTCCTGCCAGCATAAAATGTCACCCTTTTTCTTTCTGATGCAATAATACACCCAGGTCTGAATATTATTTTTTTCTGGGTACAGAAAACGCAGGCATCAATTGCTCTTCTGCAAACTTTTTAAAAAGTAGATACAGTATAAATTGGAATCACAGATCTAACTCATGGCCCAATCCTTAACCTCAGGAATCTACTCTAATATATGGGCTTGGTGGAGGCAACGTTATATAAGAATACAGTAGTGTAAGGCTTATTATTTGAGATCTACCTGACTGGTTTTGGTCATATTTGTTTTAAACTCAAGCTTGAGCAGTGTAGACGTGCAGAAACTTTGAAAATGTTCAAAGCTCAAGCTTTTGGCAGCTTGGGAAGGGAGAGGGATAAGACAAAGGGGAGATTAATGCATATGCCACACACTGTACATGTAATGTAACATGTGACGCAGCAGGCCTGTTCAGACAACACACTAAGCCATAGTCAGGCCACTAACCTTTTTGCCGAAAATGGCTAGTGAGCATGTTTAAACCATGGTTATGTAGCCACTATGGTCAGGAATTATCACATGACATGCTAAGCCATAACATTTAGCTCAAAATGCTTAACCTCTATGGCTTAGCATGTCTTCTGAACAGGGTCTTAACAGAGTAATAATGCTTACTTCTGTGAGCTCTTTGAGTGCTGGGCCCATTTAAGGACAGGCACAGCATGTTTGGAAAGGAGTTGAAGGAAAATCAGTTGGTGAAAGAGTAGGAGGAAGAGAAGCAGGGCAGAAAGAGCTGAAAGGACACCAGAGAAAGAAGAGAGATAAAAATCTTACATCATGTGTTTTCGTCCTCAAACTTCAAAAAATGGTACATGATCTTTTTAATAGGAACAAGGGGACATATTTTTATTCAATCATTCTCAGACTGCTAGCCCCTGTGATGACCCGGGATTTGCAGTAGTTTGTATGTTAGAATTGTATGTTAGATTTTTGCACATATTGACAGGCCTAAGTCAATATATGCATAAGTGACTAACCACATCTGCTACATCCACAAAACAGCAACATCCTAATCAGCCCTAGTATTAGAATATAGTATGTTTTATAATTCATACACAAAGGGGAGCAACAAAGCTTGACTGGACTCTAAGCTATTACAAACCATGTATAATAAAGTACGTAACATTTTTCAATGTCTAGACAGATGGGAGCCTGAGTTTAGCACTTAATATGTTTATGTAGGTTTTGCAGAAGTGAATTGTCAAAGATAATATACCGATGTCTGTTTTCTCGCAATTTTTAATTTGTGTATTTACAGTTGTAGGAAATTAAGGAAGAGAACAATAACCTCATAGAAAACACTGCATATCTTTTATATTTCAAATATCTAAATTAAAAATATATATCCTTATAAACATCAAATTTAAAAGTATTTCAGTTTTGGCAGGGCGTCTTTTGTGCAACTGGATCATAATAGCGGATTTCTATATTTTTTTAAATTGTGAAATTGCCATTTTGCTGAGCCTGTTAAAATATAGATTTTACCTTCACGTAAGCGTGTGATATTGCTTACTTGTTTGATCCACATGCATTTATATTTTAACAATCTTTTTCCTAGTCCTAGAAGCACCTTTTGTTAAATGTTGTCATTTTGCTAACTTTTTCGTACATTCGAATCAGAGGCCTTTCTGAAAGATGACTCAAAATATTTACTAAATGCATTTTATCCATTCCACAACACCTATGAAAGTGACATTTTAGCAACAGTAGCAAGATAGCCTATCCTTACTGGCTAGCTAAAAGAGTAATATGTTGCTACAGGGGGAGTGCTTAATCTTCAGCTATTGGGCGGTATAGAAATGTAATAATAAAAAATTATTGTTAAGGGTTGCAACAGTTTTAGATCTGAAAGACAGTGATTGCTGTGTGCAGTAAAATGCATATTCAGAAGGGTTCACAACTGAAGCTCAATAAGCTAAAGTTCAGGAAAAATGCCATTTACAAGGGCTCAAGGGAATGGATAAAAGTCCTTAGGATTTATAGTTGTAACAACTATGGGTGGGATCCAGACTTAGTAATAAGTGGTAGAACCACTAAAATCAACTAACGTCAATCCCATTGATTTATATTGGTCTATCCTAAGTTTGACTGAATCTGAATTCAGTCCATTGAAATCCAAGTGGAACCACAAGAAGTCCAGAGACAACCACTCCCAAAGTATCCTTGCACAAACCACAGCTTTGTTTTCACCACTGTTCTACTGTTGCCATTAAGATTCATGAAAAGGGAACATAAGAAGAACCCTGCTGGATCAAACCAAATGGCCTACTCTAGTTCAGCATCCCAAAAAACAACAACTTGGCCTAAGATGTCATAACGAGGTTCACCTGGTGCCAACATTGTTATCTTTTCAGCACCAGGTTAAGACTCTTCTCTTCTCCCAGGCATTTAACAATTTATGTTGAGTTGATATGTAATCTGTTTTTATGCTTTTAATTTTTGTATATCTGTTTTTAATTTCCAATGTTTTTAATCTTTGTAAACTGCCCAGAGATGGGGCTATGGGGAAGTATATAAGTGTAATAAATAAATCAATAAAACAAAATAAATATCTCTACAACTATATTTAGCTTTCCTAAAATGTAAAACCTGCACAAAGACAATTGTTCAGGCTGGAGTTCCTGCTGTCTGCCAGAGCCAGTCTGTGACTGTGGAAGGCCCTACCTCAATCTTGACGGGGGATGAGCATTTTTCTACCCAGTGTCCAGCTGCTGGATATGGGATCTTGAACTGAAACTGGAGCCTGAAAGCCAACAGGCAGCAGATTCCATTTTGCTGTCCTGGAGAAAGGGCAGGAGACCAGGTCCTTGGCAAATATACCAGACCTGATCCACCAATCACAGGGATTGATGTTGTATACTTCTATTTCTGTTTGTGCTCAAGGATGGCTCTGAGGCCTAAGCTCTCCTTCCCAGTCATAGGTAACTCTGTAAGCAAAGGCCTCAGCTAGACCTACGGGACTAGCGCAATGGAGGGGTGAGGATCTCGTGATATTGTTATCGTGAGCTCTCCCCCTGTTTACACGCAGTGCGCAACAACCTCAGGGGAACAGGAGCGCATGAGCGTTCGTGCACTGAAAGGTAGTTTTTTTTTATTATTATTAAATTTTTATTCATTTTCAACACTATATAAACATAGATAAACATTACCAAAATATAACTGAAACAAAACACAATAAGAAAAAAAAAACATCAAATATCTGCTGCATACATATTGAATGATTGTTGAGTACAAATATCAAAAACTATTACATATACCTTATCATACTACAACATCTTCGTTCTTAACATAAAAGTGCACCCCCCACCTCGGGATCATTCTTGAGTCCAAAATCTAATCGTTTCTTCTGCTGGTGGTTTCCCACTTCCCTTAGTAAACACAAACACTAGGAACTGTTTCCAAATTCCTTCGAACTCATTTATTTTAGTTACGCCTTTTCTCCACTTAATATTACATGTCAGTTTATCATTAATGGCTATGTCCCATACTTCTTTGTACCATTCCTCAATAGAATATTCCCCTTGGACCTTCCAGTTCCTAGCTACCATCAGTCGTGCTGCAACCAACAAATTCGATATCAGCTCTATAGTTCCTTTTCCACACTTTATATCTTCAAATAGTGACAGCAATGCTATTTTTGGTGTTTGTTCTATTTTCATTCCCACTATTTCTTCAATTTCTGAGAACACCATCTTCCATAATCTTTGTACATATTTGCATTGCCACCACATATGTAAATACGTTCCTTTTTCCCCACAACCTCTCCAACAATTTGCTGAATGTTGATCACTTATCTTATTCAATCTAACCGGGGTTAGGTACCACCTCCATAGGATTTTAAAATAATTCTCCTTTATTCTTACTGATAAACTTCTCAACACTCTTTGTTTCCATAGTCCCTCCCAGCTCTGTCGCCCTATTTGTATCTTCAAATCTGATTCCCAAACCATTTTCTCTGTATTCTCTCTAAACTCCTTCTCTAACAATATTTTATATATTTCACTCATTAATCCTTTTGAAACTATACTCCCTCCTTTCCCTTCCTCCTTACTTACTACTAATTCTTCAAAACTCGTCATCTTTCTGCACATTCTATTATCTTTAATCCACTTTTTATTCCATTGCTCTAATTGACCATATTCTAGCCAAGATAGCTTCTTCTCCTTTAACAAATTTTCCATATCCTCTCTTGTTTTAATATCTCTTACCCAATCCTTTAATCTTATTTTATTTTTCTCTTTTAATATTTTACATAATCTACCCTTTAGATCCTCTAGGAAATTCTTTAACATTAATATCGGTGCTAAGGGAGAGTTGCTCGGAAGCAGCTTCCCTTTAAATTTACTCCAAATTTCCCATTGAGTCCTCAGGAGTGGATTATCTATACTTCCAACCCACTTTCTTCCTCCGTCTTTAAAAAAAACATTCTCCAAATTCATCTCTACCTTATTTATGGTTTTTTCTTCCATCCAATATAAATCTCCTACTCCCATAATTGCTTCTACAACATGTCTTAATCTATTTGCTACGTAGTATAATTTTATGTTTGGGAGACCCATTCCCCCCTTTTTTTGGCTTAGGTACCAATTATTTTTATTCACTCTTGCTCTCTTTTCTCCATTACAATATTTATTAATAATATTTTGCCAACTTTTTATCTCGGTTTCTGATATTTTTATAGGTAACATTCTAAATACAAAATTAATTTTAGCTAATATCTTTATTTTTATTAAGGCTATTCTTCCGAACCAAGATAAATTTAATCTTTTATATTTCTCCAATTTCTCTAATACCTCTTTCTTTAACCTCGTTAAATTTTCCTTTTCAAGATTCTCTAAATTTTTTGTAATTTTAATTCCCAAATATTTAATCTCATTCTTAACTTTCAATTCCATTCCCTTAAATTCCCAATCCTTTTCTTCCTTCTTGGTATAGTTAAACAACATCATCTCTGATTTAGACCAATTTATTTTTAACCCTGTAATTTCCTCAAATTCCCTCAACTGATATTTAATTCTTTCTAATTTTCTTAATGGATTCTTAATGGTCAATAAAGTGTCATCCGCAAACATGTTTAACTTTATTTCCCTTACCTCTCCAATTCCTTCTAACTCTTCATCCTCCCTTAGTGCCTTCGCCAAAACTTCCATAACCATTACAAACAGGACCGGCGAGAGCGGACATCCTTGTCTTGTTCCTCTGGCTAGTCGTATCTTTTCAGTAAGTCCGTCATTTACCACCACTACCGCCGTATTTTGGGAATATAGCTGTTCTATTACATTTTTAAATTTATTTCCAAATCCCAATTTATCTATAATACTCTTTAGTGCCTGCCAGCTCACACAATCAAAAGCTTTAAAAATATCTAATGCCATAATACCTGCCTTAATATTTGCTTTTTTTATTACATTTATTACATTTAAAACTCTACCCACTAAATTATGCATATGCCTTCCTACCACAAACCCACATTGATCTGCTCCTATATATTCTGCCAAAAATTTATTTAGCCGTTTGGCCATAATAGATGTAAAAATTTTAGCATCCTGATTTATTAAAGAAATAGGTCTATAAGAATCGGGATTAGTCAAATCTTTATCTGGTTTTGGGATCAGAATTATCACTGAATGTTCCCATGATTCAGGTATCTTCTCTCCTGATAATATCCTATTATAAAGTTCCATTAATTTTGGAACTAAACAGTCTTTGAAGACCTTATAATATTCTGGACCCAAACCATTTGCTCCCGGTGATTTACCAACTTTTAACTTATCAATAACCTCTTCAACTTCTCTTTGAGTTATTACTGACTCCATTAACTCCTTATATTCTAATTTTATTCCCTTCTTTATAAACCTTCCAATATACTCCTCCACCTTTTCTTGTTGAATTTCTTTACCCTTATACAATTCCTGATAGAATTCCTGAAAAATTTTTATTTTAGCTTTCATTGCATGACAATAATTCCCTCGGCTATCTTTCAACGTTTCTATCCCATTCCTCCCTTTTTCTTTTTGTGTGAGCTTGGCAAGCAACCTCGAGTTCTTATCACTGTTTTCAAAATATTCCCTTTTCATATACATTAAATTCTTTTGAATCTCTTCTATATTTAAATTTTCTAATTGTTTCTTCTTAGCTTGTATTTCCACTAATTTATATTTATCTTTAACTCGCCAATATCTTTCCTCCAAGTTTTTAATTTCTATCTCTAACTTTTCCTGTTCTGCACGTTGTTGTCTTTTTAAACTACATGTTTCTCTAATACAGATTCCTCTTGCTACAGCCTTCATGGTGTCCCAAATGACTGACCCAGCTGTTCCTCCTTTTTCATTAATTTCCCATGACTCCGACAGTTCCTTCCGAATTTTATCTACTATTTTATTATATTTCAATATCTTTGTATTCAGCTTCCATCTATATGCCTCTTTATAATCTTTCTTAACTGTAAATTCTAGACTTAACAAGGCATGATCAGTTACTTTTATTACCCCCATTTCCATTTTACAAATCCTCGTTGCAAAATCTTTTGAAACAAATATATAATCTATCCTGGAGTATGTATGATGAACTGGGGAAAAGTATGAAAATCCAGGCCTATTCCCGTTAAGTAAACGCCACGAATCTAAATAATCATTTTCTTTTACTAATTTATTCAATATAGTCATATTGTTCCTCTTTTCAGCATTAGTGGGATTTGACCTGTCCCGTTTATTATCCATAACCATATTAAAATCCCCAGCTAATATAACATACCCCTCCTTAAATTCTTCTATTTCTTTAAACAACTTTATAAAAAACTCTCTATGCCTCTCATTTGGGGCATAAACATTAATCAAAGTATAGACCTTTCCCTCAATTTTACCTTTTAACATAAGATATCTGCCCTTATCATCCTTTTTTACTTCTTCTAATATAAACCCACTTTTTTTTTAAATCAAAGTGGCCACTCCATTTTTTTTCGATGTCCCTAATGACTTTTCATAATAGGCTAACCACTTTAATTTTATCATATTCGAATTCTCGGAGCCTTGGTGTGTCTCTTGGACCATTATAATATCTGATCCCTCTTTATTAAGCATTTGTTCTATTCTCTTCCTTTTCACGACTGCCCCCAAACCTTTAACATTGAGTGTTGATACCTTTATCTTTTTATCCATAATCACCCTTTTGAAATCTCTTCCGATCCCTTGTGCTCAGCAGTTCAAACTTGCTTACATAAAAAAACAAACTCCATACATAAAACCCCCACCCTCCTACCCCAATCCCTCCTCTCCTACCTTCCCCCCCTCCCCACCCCCCCACTCTAATCCCCCCCCATATCCCCGTGAGTCTAGTACTCCAGCCATCTACTTTAAAGGGGGGGGGAGGCAGTGCTGCGCCTGGCCGGCAGGTTTCTATATTAGCATTTCTATTTGCAATTATCTCCAAACATAATTAACAATTCTCTTACTCTCCAGATGTCCCAGCCTCATTCCCTCCCCCACCCACTCCAGCCCCATTTGCTTCCCCATCCAGACCCAGCCTCTTCAGCAGTTCTTTACCTTGATCCAATGAGGTTACTCTGTGTTCCCTCCTCCCATATGTAAATCTTAAGAAAACCGGGTAACCCCATGCGTATGGAATTTTGTTCTGCATTAACATTCCAGTTATTGGTTTAATACTCCGTCTCCAATTTAATGTATGTTGAGAAAGATCATTATAAATTTGCACTGCTTTGCCTTTATATTGTAACTGGGTCAAAGATCTCAATTCTTTCATGATTTGCTCTTTTTTATAATAGTTACCAAATTTCACCAAAATATCTCTAGTCCCTTTGTAGTTTTGCCCCCCCACGCGGTGGACTCGGTCCAGATCCGATCCATCTATTGGTATGTCAGGCATCAGCTCTTTGAACCAGTTCAGAATGATTTCTCTAAGATCTTCTCCTTGTATCTGCTTCAGCTACTTTATTCGAATCGAAGATCTACGAGATTGGTCTTCCAAGGCGATCAGACGTAATTCCCATTCCTTAAATTGAATATTTGTTGATTTTTCAAAAGCCTCTTGCTTCTTCTGGTGCAATTCCGCTTTTGCCTCTATCTCTTTGATCTTATCTGAGTTTTCTGCGGTCTTATCCGAAAGAACACGCATTTGTTGTCTAAATTCATTCATTTGCAGATCCATTTTTTTAAAAATGATGATATTATTCTCTACAATAACTGCCTTAATTTCTGCTAGGGAGGGAAAGTTGCTGTCCATTGCTTTTCCCCCTTCAGCCATATTCTTTTCTTTATTTGGTACTGTATCCAAAGAAACTGGGTCTATAACTTCGTCTTCCTGGTCTATTCCAGGGGCTGTATCTTCCAGGTGGGAGAGGTGGGTTAAATTATGATTTGAAGGTTTCTTTTTTTGTATATTCAACTTTTCCCACTTCTTAATCTTTTTTTTTAATGTTGGACATAGGACCCTTCTGAGTAGGGCATAAATCCTAGAGCCCCCACTTCCTTAGCAACTTTTACTGACTTCTCTTCTATGTGCCAAACACACCACCTTCTTCCCGAGGGGGAGGAAATATATTCAGTTCACAACAGCATTCACTAGAGGGGATCAGATCCAATCATTCACAGTTTCTCAAAATCCCACATCTCCCTCACAGAATGCTGTTTCTTCCCCTTCACCCCCCCCTTCTCGGCACACCGCAAACAGCTTCCACTTTCCACTTTACAAAGATTACAGCAAACAACTTCAAAGCCAGTATTTCAATCTTTCCAACTTAAGATAAAGGATGAGAAGTGAGGATCGCTGTAAATCAGATCAACGTCTAACAAGCATAAGTTCTTTCTTTTCAAACTGCGACATCAATCATGTTACTTTCGGTTTCGCCTCTGCAGTTTATAAAGACATTCCGTCAAGCTCACCTCATCCCATCGGCTCTTCTCAACACTTTCCAGCTCCGATAGCTTTTATAATCATTTCCTGTCGTTTGCTCAAAGATTTATGCCCATTAGAAAATAGATAATTGCTTTTTCCGGCAACGCCGCTCAGAGCCTCAGAAGAAACCTGCCACCGCCATGGCTGCCAAGCTCCGCCCCCTGAAAGGTAGTTTTTAAAAATATTAATAATAATTTCACTGCTTCCTCCTGTGGAGCTCTGTGCCCCGTGCATGGTTCCCTCGCGAGTAACCGTAACAGTGGGCCACACTTTCCGCAGTCTTGGGATCATCCTGAAACCGCGGAAAAAATGCGACTAAAGGGTAGGGTGATATCCCAGGGAAAGGGAGGGATCAATCCTCCCTGCTCCCGGGATCCCCTGTGTGTCATGTGCCCAGGATATCGCCCTGTCTAGCTATGGCCTAAGTCTAAGGGTGCTTCCAGAAGGAAGGCTCCTAATACTACTGATCAGAAGGTATCTATTCCATCTTCTCTTTCTTAACAGATTAGCTCTGGTAAGAAAAAAATGGAGGAAGCAGCAGGAATACATGGGAGGCTTACAAGTTTGAGACAACATTGTCTGCATCCTCCACAAAATTCCATGAACAAAATGAATGAGGCAGTGCGTGATGACAACATAAAGGCTTCATTTGGGGACATCCCAAACCTTGTGGTTCAATCCCCAGACAATATCATTGTAGTGCTGGCTCTAGGGTTTTTTTTGGGGGGGGGCAGACTTGGACAAGGCAGCCTCAATATATCCTCTCCCTCAGTGACCTTCTCACTGCCAGCATCACCTGCTGTGATTGCTCCTTACCCTCTCTCATCACCACTTACTTGTTTGACAGGCAGAGAGCAAGTAAGCAGTGGCATTGTCTGCTCCTCCTCCTCACCACCACTGATGTCCAGGACAGGGTGAGAGGGAGATGAACAAGCAGGTTGCAATGGTGAGGAGGAGAAACTCAAGTCCTGACCATACTTACCTTTGACGCCAGCCCTGGTCATTTGCTCCTAGAAACAACTCTGACCCATGTTGCGCTGGTCTCGGACCATAATAAAGTGATTGATTGACTCTGACCCATGATCAATCAATACATGAGTTTCCATAATAACTTGGCCATGTTAATTCCATTAATTGTGTTTTAAATATTCTCAAACAGTCATGCCTCTTCCTGCCCCTCCCCCAACTTCAATGTGCATGTTGCCTATTGAAGAATACCATTTTTTAAATAAGATCTGGGATTTATAAATTATTACTGAAACCGTTCCTTTCAGCCTCTAAACATACATTTAAAAACAAACCAATTGAAAACGTCTCCACGGCAAGGAGAAAGCCACCACCACTGGGAAGGAGGAGGGATGTTGATGTAAAAGACATGCACTTACAATTAAAGAATTCTGGGCTCAGGAATTTGTTATGAGTACCAGAACTAAATGAAGCTCACAATCCTTCCACCCAAAAATCCACTTGTGGTTACCCCAAGCAATCTTCATTTCAGCAATATGATTTCGGGTGGATTTGAGGAGTGGGGAGGTATTTTGTGGTTGCTATTGTTAAAACAAAATGGAATCATCAATCCATGCCGATATACTTCAAGTCACCCAGAGATCCAGATTTACCTTTTGTCCATCTCCCTGGTCTAGAAAGCAGGACGGGCTTTAGGTTTGAGCAGGACTTCAGCAAATTGCATTTTGTTGCCCCCCTCCTCTATGGGTGAATGCATAGAGCTGGGCTTATCAGGTGGTGGCACCAGCATGAGGCAGCATCACTCCAATCAGTTCTGAGCCAAATCTACACGTTGTGTGATATCACTACGATCCCATCATGGTAGCGCTATCTCCCTGTTGTGCATTTATACCTTGTAGGACACACAATGACATTTGTCAGGGTATATGGATAATATTGAATAAAATGCAGGAAATAACAGTACGGTAGTGGTATATAGGATGTGTCATGTGCCCAAACAGTTATCAGTGCACTTCAGTAATGCTATAAAGCAGTACTGTAGATCTAGGCCTGGACAACCACACTCAGAAGTTGTCACCTTAACATAGACGCAACACTGGACGGAAAATATTCCCAGTGGCATATAAAAGGAGGAAAGTGGCTTCAAGAGGCCACTGAGGGTTACCAATTTTATTTCTGGCAGATCTCCCTGTGCCTTAAAATATATTTGTCCCAGACATTAGATTTTTGAAATCAGGAAAATATATTGGGGGGGGGAGCTAATTGCCCCCACTAGAGCTACCTATGTTTTGATTTCTCAAAATGCCTCTCATGCAATACTCTGGGGCAGTGTAGTAAATTAAAATGGCAGCTCCCAGACCGTTATCTGGAACTGACTGGAGGGCCAGAAAAAGCAAAATTAAGAGGCCCTGGGCACCTATTAGCAGTGGGCCTTGCTCAGGCACTAGTAATTCCCAGGGGATGCTATACACTGATGTCGGGGTTGCTAATTATGGAGTTAGAATGAAGTAAATGGCTTTCCATTCTTACTTATTCTGTACAGTAAAGCTTGTCAAAAATGTTAGTGCTTGAACTAGGAACCTCACAGCCTGAGGCTGGAATCTAAGCTTAGACTTCCTTCAGGAACAGGAAGAAATAGGGTTCTGCAACAACAGCCCTGTCCCTGGAAGGCAAGCAGAATGAAGCCTCTGGACTGGATAAGTGTGGTATAAATACCAGGAGTTTCGTCTGTGTAGTTAAGTCAGCAGTAATTTCTGCCCATTGCAGTTTAAGGTCCAGAAATTGGATTCTGCTCAGGCCTGGATACAGCTATACAGAGATGCCAAGCCTGCCCCTGACCCGACTATCCATCCATCAAGCAAGGCACATCACAGGTTTCAGGTAGGGTCGCCACATACACATTTCCCAAAAAGGAAGAAACAGATTTGCATATACTAATTTATATATATATACTAATTTATATGTATAGATCCAACTTTGGAAATAATTACTATAATATATCTCACCATAGTGGGGAATATCATGATCAGATGACCCATGGACCTACTCAGGCTGCTGTCCAGGTGCTAACGGTTGATGGGCAACCTCAAGGACCCTACTGATATCCATCCTCAGGGTTCTTTATTTTTAACCTGGTCTTGGACTGGACAGCCCTCCGAATATAGGTCACCTTCAAACAGAGGACTGTCCTCTGACAGCCCTTCAAATAGAGGACTGGTCTCTGTAAAGTAGGATACAGGGCCAGGTGAAGATCCAGTTTCCAAAGTGGCTTATCTACAAGGCTTTCGGTTTCAGCTGGCTATGTGATTACTGCTCTGACAGATGATGCTTGTTGGTGATCCAGATTACCTATGGGATGGATGAATGTGCAACCAATTAGTTTAATACTGTTGATAAAACGACCAATGGCAGTAGGCAATTGTAGATAAACCACCACAGCTATTCTTGATCATACTATCTAATTGTACATATCTAAACAACTAGTTAATGTTTTAAAATTTACATGGAGCTGGCTGGTGATATTTATCCAAATACTTCATTGCCAGGGTATGTTTTTGCTTGGTGTTCAGCAGCCAATAAGTAGGTCTAATTGCTAGTCTCACTCTGCACGTTGACCATGAAAGGCTACTGCAGAATTTTCAGATGAGCCATGCACACCAGAAGGCCAAAACTTGACAAAGAACCGAGGAACCGAGGGACCCACAGTCTAAAAGGAAGGAAATCACTACTGAAACCACAACTGTGCAGCTGTCTTCTACACTAATGCTTCTTAAGCAAATGTCAGCAACGCCTCCAGCATCTTTAAGAGAGCAATCTCTCTAGCTCTTTGTAATGATATTCAGCAGGGGTTGCTAAATGATGATCTAGCAAATATTTGGTCACACCACAAGCCATGGCAGCAGAGGAAAACACTGAAATGTTTGGTTAACTACTACAGCTATTCTACAGCGGAACATCTCTACTGCAAAGTTAGATTAGCACAGAGAAAATGGCTACCCCAGCCCAAGTAATCTCTATCTTATCCTGTTCTAAGATTGGGAAAAGGCGACAGAATATTGGAAGAGAACCCAGATAGCCAGTTATGCCTTATGTAACCAAAATGAAATTGGGTTCTTGCAGATTATATTGTGCAGTCAGAGGCTTTGGAGAGGCCTGCATAGACTGCCTTTCTTTTCATGTATTCATCCCAGTTACCCACATGGCTTCATGAATAATGCATTAGTAGGGAAAGGAGAAATATAAATTGGCTTGACAGGCAACCTGAATAAACTAAAGTGGCTCTCAAAATTGGTCTACCAAGTCCAGCACAGAACTAAACAATAGGTGAGAAATACTAACCAAATCACTAGCGAGTTTTCCTTCAAAGAATTTGCACTGCATCTTTGCACAGGCAGGAGCGTTCGGCCTCAGTAACAAATAATGGAACAAAAAGTTCAAAATGAATTCCAAATAAATGGTAACTATTCCCGTGCAATTATATAATAGCATTTTTTAAAAATCTGAATATTACATATTCTTGATAAACCCTTAATGGGAGTCCATGGGTTTTGACACCCCTGATGTGAGGATTATATTAACATGCAGTACAAATATATTAAAAATTATCCATAAACTGTAACTGGTTCAAAACAGAGCCACAAAATGAGCTTTTTGATCATATTATGGCTCCCAGTCCATTTCCAGGCCCAATTCAAAGTGCTGATTTTAATCTATAAGGTCCTATACAAGTTGTGATCAGGTTACCTAAAAGATCATTTTCTCCTGCATATAAATACCCAAATGTTCGGAGGCCTACTCCATGTGCCCCTCCCCCACAAGTGAAGTGAAGCAAGTGGCTAAGAGAGAGTGTGGAATCATCTTCCCAGAGAATTTCCCCTGGAGTCTTTGTAATGCTCTTTTTGGTGCCTGGTGAAGACTTTTTTTTATTCACCCAGACATTTTAAACATTCCTTGGAATCTCATTGTTTTAGTATAGCATGGTCTCTAATCGAAGCTGCTAGCTGTTTCATGCTGCCTCTTTTTATAAGTTGCATTTTCTTAATTGTTTGTTGTTCATTCTCTCTCTCTCTCTCTCTCTCTCTCTCTCTGTTTTGTTTACAAAACAACATTAAGGCGCTACAGTTTTCAACCAAGCACCAAAAAGCAGGGAAATTGGGAGTTAAGGCTCACAGGCCCATAACGCCACATCCTCCCTAAGGAGGCAGAAAGTGCCAGTGAAATTCTCATTCTCCCAAAGCAGATATAAACCATGAGGACAGGATGGAGAATAGAATATGCAGAGGTGACTGTGGGGTTGTGGAAAACTGATGATGAACAATTTAGGCCAACCTACTTCTCTTGTTTTTGTTTAGAGCAGCCCTTCCCCAACCTGGTGTCCTCCAAAGGTGTTGGACTATAACGCTGCTAGCACCAGTGACCAATGATCCCTCGTTAAAGCCCATAAGCAGTCCAAAATAACTATTTTTCCCCATCCTAATTCTGAGAAAAGAATAATGAATTACCAAACATTGAGTCCAGGCCAGCTGATGAAATTTGGGACTGGTCATTGGGCTCTCATTTAGCTTCATCCCATGTACCTGCTTCCTTTGGATTATCCCCGTAGCGCTAAGCTTTCGCGGTTGTTGTTGTTTTTGCTACTGGGCGACAGCCATCCTTTGCATACCAGGAAGTGAGTTTAAGGGGGTACGCTCAAAAAGTAGGGGCTAAATACAGCTAATCTTTTCCTTTTGAAGCACAATTAAAGCAGGATGCATGGGAGTACTTCACAATCAAAGCAATTATAAGGTGGAAAACTTCTGAGTCCTTTGCATGCAATTTGCAGTGATTGCACAGTATAATACTGGTGTGATAAAGCTCATTGTATAACGAAGCCCCTGGTGAGAGATGTTACTGAGAATTTCCTTCCTTTCCAGCACAATAACCCTACAATTAACAACTTGCTTACTGTGTGCATGTTCTTGTATTCTTCATTTGATCATTGCTGGTGCTTGATTTTCAATTCAATCCAAGACATGTCTACTCAGAAGTAAATTCTATTGCATGCAATGAGTCTCACTTCCATGAACTAATTTGAAGGGGTCTTTGGATTTTGTTGTAGTTATCTCTGGAAGTGCTGTGTATTTAGGGACCATGGGACTCAAGGAATAAAAATTCTTTAAAAATTGAATACATGGGGTTTTTTTTTAAAAAAAAGAAATTGCAGACTCCCCTCCCCCTGTCAGGGAAGGCCCTGCAGCCGGCTCCCCTAAAGGCCCAGGCTCTTCCCAGTCTGGTGCCAGTACTTGATGTGTCTCCATGGTTTCTGGGGGCTCTGCTTCCTCCTCCGAGAGAATTCCTCTAGCATCACACACAAACACACACACACACACTAAGCAAGTTAATTGTAGGGTTATTGTTCTGGAAAGGAGAGGAAATTCTCAGTAACATCTCTTACTCTCCCCTTTCCAAAGTTCCAGGCAGTTTTAAAAAGGTTCCAATCCCCTACATACTTACCTGGCAGTAAGACCATTACACTCAATGGAACTTACTTCTGGGAAGACACTGATGATTCCACTAAGGAAATGTCTGTGCTAGAGGAAGCAGGCAGCCATTTTATTTTCAACATTCTAATCTATCTGAGGTGGCAGGGAGGGGAGAGCAACGCTACTGAGCATGTGTCGCGCTTTCCCAGAAGAAGGCCTTTGTATTCACTCTAATAAGATGAATAAATATTAATTAAAAATCAACTGAAGGGAATTTTTTAAAAAAGAAAAGCCATTCTACAATGAAGGAGGAAGAAGACACCACCACTGGATTAATGGGTAAGGGGCTGAATACTCCAAATTTCATGGATAAAAAAACTGCGAAGCCTAAATTATCAGAACCATTTTGATTCAGAGAAGGTTTTTTCTTTTCTTTTGTACTTTAAACTCCCCTTCTTTCCTCAATCTTTCACCAATCTTCTTGACATTTTCAGGGTATATTTGTGGTTAACAACCTATAGTTAAACCAGAGTGCAGGGTTCGCACATAGCAACAATCCACCATTTAACAACCCTTGATTCAGTGACAAACTGTACTCATGTGAGGACCAAGTAACTGTGTGTGTATGTGTAAGTGTAAAAACAATTTTGTTTGTCCAGTTATTAAGAGGCCTACAAAACATGTATCGTTCAAGGTATCCTGAGGTGAGAACAATTACGCTTCTGTCTGGACGCTGTATTTTAGCCACATTTTTTTCCTCTTATGCTTTGCTTCGCTCATTCACCAATCTTCAGATGCAAGTGGAAGAAAAACTCTTCTGAAAATCCAGGCAATGCCAAGGAACAGACTTACCTGAAGTTTTGAATGTTGGAAAGTTCAGTGAGGCATCTGAAAAATCCCATTGGACTGAAGCTGCCTAATGAAGCATTCAATCTTTATTGCCATTTGGCAAATGCTGCTAAAGCCTTGCAGAAAGAATGACAGTCAATCCTGCAGTAAATGTACTAATGGCACCATCTAAGGGCACTCGAATGTACTACACATCTCTGTCTCCAAAGCACATGCTGTGTATACAATCACCCTCTAAAAGCTATGAAAAGCAGCACAAATTAAAACAGCCCTGCTTTCAAACAGTGGAAACCATATGATGAATTTCTTATTTTTCACATTGCATCAATTTTGTTCTCCATTTTATAAATGGAAATTCCTATATTGGGCTTTTATGTACTATATACTAAATTATCACTCTTAATAAACCAGTGTATCATGCCTTCTTTTACACATTATTGGACATTCATATAGTTTACACATACGGGCTTCCCTGTTGTTAGTCTCAATTACATTGTGCTGCTCTGAGAACTTCCCTTGAGTCTTAGAACAGCTTTGTCAACTGGTGCAGGAACAAGGGGCCCCTTGTACCATCCCCATTGTATATACCCTTTAATAATATTAGTGATCAGTAGGCTAGGCAATTAGAATAGTAAGGAATTCCTTGCAATAGCCACACTTTCACAATTACTTTGGAGGTTCTGTCAAGAAAATTGAAGCCTCAGCAAGTCCCTGAGTGGCATCTATGAGCAAGGAGGAAGGAAATGGCACCCACCTGCCCTACCAACCAGGCATATCTATCCCACCTCTTGGTGCACCAAACATCCAACCTTTAGATATAATGTTTGCATATCACCTGCGCGATTAGGCATGAGCCTCATGATCAGGTTCCGTGTTTTTAGAGGGGTCAAAGAATGCACAGACTGGAGTGAAACAAGCAATAAGGCCAATACACACACGCCCCATGCAATGTCCTTAACTTCCAACACATGTGCTTGAGGCGGGACTGGAGCTCCCAGTGGGTTGAATGGGAAAGTGGGTGATTGTGTTTCTCCACCAGGTGCAGGCTTTATCCTGGCAGTCTCATCTGTACCATCCCATTGTTGTTGACTTATAGGAGTGCATTATATGGATATAAGAGTACATTATATAAGTGCAACAAAGATATATTGCAATGCAGATTTTAAATAAAGACTGATGGTCACAGTATTTAGCAGGCTTTGGAGGAAGAATGGGGTTGAAGTATAATGAATTAATTAAACATTATGTGGCTATTAAAAGGTTTATAAAACAGTTTTCTGCCCATAAAATGCTAAGGGAAATATGATGGGTTTTTCTGGGTCCTAGTTGTGCTCATTCTTCTTCATCTCTGACCATGATTTATCTAAAGATGTTTATTAAAAGGCCCAGAAACGCACTGAATGCACACCCAGCCCACGCAATATCCCAAGGTGCAATATATTACATTAGCCTCCTGCAATATATTATATTACGTGCAACATTAGCTTCCCAAGGTGCAATATATTACATAATGGCCCCTGGACAGAGGGGGCATTATGGGCTCTGTTGCAGCTATAAAAGCAGCTATACAAGCAGAACTGCCAGCTTCATGGCATCGGAACGTGGGTATCCAAAAAGAAAAAAAAATACCTGCTTTTTTCAATGGGAGATTTCATGCACTTTGGAGTATAAGAAGCTGCCTTACACTGGGTCAGACAACTGGCACATCTAGCTCAGTATTGTCTGCCCCAGGGGCAGGCTGATTTCAGACTTGCAAGATCTACTTTTTTTTGTTTTTGCTAGAACCTCAAGATCCTTCTACCAGAGGCTAACACAAAAGACATTGAGGTCAGAAGTTTTGTTGCTGCTATAGCTAAAAACGAACCAGAAATCCTTGCCAATCTACTTCAATCACCCAGAGATCTTCCACCAGAACCAGATCTATCTTCTGACCATTCCTGGTCCACGCTAACTCCAGGATTTCAGGCAGGGGACTTGCCCGGCCCTCCAAAGAAATGCCAGACGCTTGAACCTGGCACCTTCTGCATGCAAAGCATGTGCCCTGGCAGTGAGTTACAGTCCATTCCATACATGTTATGGGCCCCCAAATTAGTTCTAAAGCTCTGGATCAAGAATGTAGAAAGGCTAACAGTATTCCAAAGTGTAGGATACAATTGACGGTATGCTTTTCAATTCATTGATACCTTGGTGACAAAGGAGGAATCTATCACAATTTGAGGCTTCTCTCCAATTTTTCACCAAATGCAAAAATTATGAGATGGCTTCATTAGTGCAATGATATGGCTCCATAGAGAAACAACCAGGCTTACTCAAGCTTATACTCAGAATTTTGCTGTGTTACTTGTGTTTGCATAGGAAATATTTTATTGGGGCTGGATTGGTAGAGAACAAGGACTAAGAGGGAGTCAGAGGTTGTCTTGGAGAAATTGTTACTTCTGAGGAAGGTGCGCTTGGGTTTTGTCCAGAAGTTCACACCAAACTTTATATTTTTCAAATTACAAAATAACTGCATGACATGTGTGGCTTGAATCGCTCAGTTCACAAAGGAACTGCCGAGTCTTGTTTTTAGAGCTACGGAATCTGGGTTTCAACTGGCCGCATAGGGCAGAGCAACACACTGGGAGAAAAACTGAGGGTTCTTAACCTCATGTTTCCAGACAAATATGGAAGGGGAGTTTGCAGGACAGAGTCAGCCGGTGAGAAGGGATGCCTAAGCCATTCATTCCAAATGGATGTTCTAATATCTTGCCAAGCGAGAGACTTTGGCTTCAGATGTTTCGTGTCCTAAAATGTTAAGAGGACTTTGTGGTCAAAAGGTGGACTTCGCAGAAGTTGAGCTCTAATCCAAACCAAGGTCTGCTATATGACGCCTTCTGGAACTGCATTCCACAAAATGACAGAACTTCTTTTCCCATGATAAATCTATGCATCATAGCCATTCTGTAGAGTCATGAAGGGAAAGGCAAGGGCTGGAGGCGGAGAAAACAAATCACAACCCGCAGTTTTATAACGTTTTGCTATTTAAAGGGCACTGACCTGTACTTTCCGGTCCGTACTTGTAGAGCTCTCATCCCACATTGCTGGGCGCCTCCTACATCATTTACAATATCATCCCCAATCATGATGGCCTGTCACAGCAATGAAATACAGACAGAAGTGGTGTCAAGTGCATTTGATTCCTGTCCTCCTTCATCTTCCTTGACATAATAAACTGCTCAGTTTGATGTTTAATACAGCCATCATACAAATTAAACAAGATAATATTGTCACCGAATTGATTAAAAGTCAGCCCACCTCGAATATAATTCAGCCTCCACCTATGAGGGCTGTGCAGCCAAGCACTAAACATCCAGGCAATTTGAAAGCCATCAGACAAGTCAAAATCTTTTTGACACAATGCAATGGGTATGCTGACATTTCAAGAAGCTCCCATCCTTTCTTTCA
Organism: Elgaria multicarinata webbii; assembly: GCF_023053635.1. NCBI lineage: Eukaryota > Metazoa > Chordata > Lepidosauria > Squamata > Anguidae > Elgaria > Elgaria multicarinata. The sequence goes on along the minus strand of NC_086178.1, from coordinate 73,732,509 downwards.
AACATTAAGTGGTTAAATTTCATAGCTTTATTGTACTAAATTGCCCCGCCCTCATTTTTCCTATCAGCCAAGATCCATCTTCCTTCATGCTTTCCATCATTACCTAATTGTTCACTATCCAATAAGCACCAATAAACTGCCTATTGCAGAGTTGGTTACAGATTTAAAGTAGTGGGAATTGGGGCAACAGAAGATGTATTATGAATAACATATTTTTCTGTCAATTGCTCCCGTTATTGGTCTTAAAATATTCCAAAACATTAATAGAAAAAAGGTTATTCTAGATTTTGCAAATCTCATCAAAACATCTGCTAACATTTTTCTTTGATCAAGTCCATTATTCAAGTTTAGCAAACTTTGTCTCAGGATCATGTTAAAAAGGAAGCTGAAAGTTTCACCCTACTACTAAAGCTATGTATGACTGTAGATGGAGCATAGCTACAGCAGCAACCAGCGTGGGACAAAGCAGGCAGGTTTGTCATGCTATGACATGAACTGTCTGTTGTCTCTGTGATGAGCAAAATGCCTTCAGCATATTGCATAGATGAGCTGTCGTCATCGTCCCCCATGTCGGCCCAAGACATTTTGCTGTCTGAGACTAAAAAAAGATGTCCCTCTCCCCTTTCCATGGGCAAGAGCTGACTGGACTGGCAGTTGAATCTCACTTCAATACCAGGCTTAGGACAGTGTCCTCCATTCACTTGAAGACAGCAGGCTAGCTGAGGCTGTAGGGCAGGCCACGTGGACACTGCTCTCTCTTACAACACCTTGCTGCTACTTCCCAGCGTCTGCCATCTGAGGCAACTGCCTCACTCTGCCTTATGGAAAAGCAGCCTTAGGCCATGCTCTCACTGTGTCCGGCTTCCACCTAATCCTACAATATGTTACCCTTCGGTTACACAGAAAATTGATTCACAGTGGCTGTTCCAGCTGTTCTAGCACTGTATTAGGCCAATGTGTCTTTCAGGTCTGCTCACATTACTACTGTACCAAAAAGGGTTGTGGCAGTATGCCACCACAGCAGCTGAAGTGATGGATTAAGCACTAATCGCTAAGCATTTTGGCTCTTACAAAACATAAAAGGAAGAGAACATATTTCAAATTTTTAGGAGCCAGCATCAGATTTGCTGGAATTAGGCCCTACAGAAAGCTAAGAAGGTAATTAGAACTCCTTACACAAATATTACGTTTTTAATACTTGGGGTTTTCTGACCCCTGCATTCCAATAATACCAAATGGGATTTCACTTTGGAATACCAGGTCTCACGACTTGCTCTCAGACTCTGTCATAACCAGAGGGCATTGCATCACTTGCTATCTGTGAATTTAAGAATATCCAAGCAGGCATGTTTAAAAAGAAAAATCACAGAAATGCAACCACTATTGAAATTTAAGTGTTACTTCTTATGGCAAGAAACCAAAGACTGGATATAATTCAGCATTCATGAAAGCATTCTGGACAGGGGCTCTGATCGCATGCAGCGAGGTGCAGCATGCCGCTAAAGGCCCCAAGCTGTGGATAAGCACCCCATGAGCATCAGCAGATAGAGTCAGTAAGTTCAATGGGTCCTGGTTCCCTGGTTCCTCATGATGCCTTCTGCCTTGACTACTAGAGCACTTCCCATTCTCGGAAATGTATCTTTGTTGCTCAGTTGGGGAGCAGTGCACCTATCATACCACAATCCTATTTTTGTCATTTTTCTTGCTGGTGGGATTTAGAGTAATTATGTGGCAAGGGGAACCAACATCTTCACTGCAGATTTTATGCAGATTTCATAGGAAGCTGCATAATTCAGTTGTGCCAGAAGGAAATCTGGGTTAATGTTTGTGCATTCAGATGCCACTGTTGGCCCAATATGAACATTTCAAACTGAACGAATTCTGGGAGAAGTTTGAATTGTCTGACCTGCGGAATGGGCTGAGCAGGATCAGTGCCAACTTCTGTTTCACAGCAACAGGAGCAGCTTTTGTGTTTGCTATCAAACATTTAAAGAAAAAGCAGTTTCTTTACAGTTTAAAAGAACTCTGAGGAAGATGTCTGCAGAATAGAAAGACTTAGCAAGGTTGTTTAGAAAGGAGTAATGCAGCTAGCGCTGGACCTTGGGTCAAATCCAGGACCCCACAGCTCAAGGACCCCCAAATTATCACCCACTCAGTGGCAGATGCAGAAGGAAACTCCATTGTAGTCAATGGGGCTCTTTGCAAGCAACACTAAGCTACTGTGGATTAATTTCCCAACAGTGCTTAGTGGCGCGCACCAGCTGCCATTTTAAATATGCAAATAGAGGTGTACTTGTAGCTTGCCATGCTGTGTGAACCCAGCATTATAGGCTGTTTGAGTGAGTAGATAACCCTTAAACAATCCATAGCATGTTTTAGCGTTATTTAGCAATGACTAGGGTTGGTAAGCGTCCAACTAGGTCCATGAGGGACCCCCTTGCGTCCAGCCCTCACGGATCTAGCCGGACGCGCCCGGGGTGAAGGCAGACCCACGTCCAAGTGCTTGTGGCACAGGTGCACCCTGGGAAAGTGCACTTTCCATAGACTCTGGAAATTGTGCAATTCCCCTGGGCGTGCTAACGGCGCTCAGCAGGGGCTCGCATGGCCTGGCTCATTGGAGTGGACCACATGAGTGGGGCGTGTGAGCACTTGCTGGGCAGGCCTGACACCGAGTTTTCATGAAATGGCATACCACAGCAATCAGGGGGTGCCTAGAGATGCCATGCAAAAAGGGTGCCAATGGGAGCCTGGCATGACACGACAGACCCCGCAGCTAAATTAAGCCATAGTGGGCTGTTGTATCATGTGAACAGGGTCACTGTGCTGCTATGATTTAAGTAAGTTTAAAATGCAAAACTGCACACACTCAGAGAATTCATTTTAAAATCGGGATTGGCAAAGGGTATTGTTTTTTGTTCTAATGTATCAGGAATGTAGAAGTCACTTTAAAGCAGGAGTGGTGGGGGAAAGGCAAACCTTAGTGTTGTGCTTCACAACTGAAGTAATACACATGGCCATCTGAAAGGCCTCCCCATAAGAGTAGAAAGTCCAGGTCCAAACATTTCCTAGATGCACCACTGTTCAAAAGAATCAAATCCCTTGCGCTGCAATTAACTGGGAGGTTTGATTACTGGCGAAGTATTTCATTCGGTCTATACAGAAGTTTTCATGCAAGGAGACCATCCACACTGAAAGTGCAGCTGCACATGAGCAGCAGTGCCTATCCAGGCCAGCTTGTGGCATACGCATACAAAAATGTACTCCAACCCCTTGGGATTTCACAGATTTACTATCGGTGAAGGGCAATAATCACTAAAGGAGGAGCAATTATTCCCAAATCATTTAGGATTTAAAAAATCATTGGCAAGAAGATAGAGGTCAAGAGGTGCACTGTCAAGGGAAATAAAAAACTCTACCTGTCAAACCTAGGTTTAACTTCCTCTCTGACTGCAATATAGTAAGGGGGGGAAAATAGAGAAAGGGAAGGAGAGAGAGAGAGAGAGAGAGATAAAACTGAAAGGTCACATGCTCACTGAAGGCCAGAATTAAAAGATCTCCAGTTTGTCCTCACATTTTACACAGAGAGTATTGCTGTTTTGTTCAATTAGTATGAGGAAATATTTTTAAAATTAACTAAAATCTCCATTAAGAGGGTTAGAAACATCAGCCATTTTGAACAAAATTACAATGAAGGGTCAAGATCTCTCTCTCTCTCTCTCTCTCTCTCTCTCTCTCTCTCTCTCTCTCTCTCTCACACACACACACACACACACACACACACACACACACATACACTATGGGCCTGTTCAGACAATACACTAAGCCATGGTTATGCCACTAACCCTTTTACAGAAAATGGCTAGTGAGTGTGTTTAAACTGTGGTTATGAAGCCACAATGGTTAGCAATGGTTCACACAACACATTAAGTGATGGTTCACACAACACACTAAACCATAATGTTTAGTTCAAAATGCTTAACCAATGTGGCTTAGGATGTTGTCTGAACAGGGTCAATGCAATCTTACACATGTCTACTCAAATGAAGCCCCACTGAGTTTAATGTGACTTACTCCCAGCTAAGTGTGTATAAGATTGCAGACAAACCCATAGGAAGGCATTTTCCTTGAGATAGTGGCTGTTATAAAATTTCTGTACACATATCCTCATTTTCTTGTGATCAGTTTACCAACATACATTTAAATGGACAGGGGGGCGGGGAAACAATATCAGAATACCCATTTTTGAGAACAAGAGGGATGAGGATGTATGTAATAGACCCAATAAACGTGTTCTAGTATGGTTCAATGGCCAGAGCAACTCTGTATAGGCATGAACCTTGTTTCTGGCCTTGAGCAAGGCATGCTCTCTCAGCCTAACCTGCTTAAGTTTAGCAGGGATAAACATAGTAGCAACTGTAACACACATTATACACTTAAAAGACTTAAATAAATTGTCAGGAATCAACATTCAGGAACAAAGGCTTCTACAAAATATAATAATCTTATTCTTTTTTAAATGAAGTGTATATTCACTATACCTATAAAAATGATGTGGAGAGAGTGAATAGGGATATTTTTCTCCCTCTCTCATAATACTAGAACTCAGGCTCATCCCATGTAGCTGAATGGTGAGAGATTCAGTACAGATAAAGGGAAGCATTTTTTCAAACAATGCATAGTGAAATATGGAATTCATTACCATAGTGATGGCTTTAAAAGGGAATTAGGCAAATTCATGTAGGACAAGGCTGTCAATGGCTATTATGCTCCCTCCAGTATCAGAAGCACCATGCCTATGTATACCAGTTGCTGGGGAACATGGGTGGGAGGGTGCTGTTGCACTCATGTCATGCTTGTGGGTTTCCTGTTGGCAGCTGGTTGGCCTTTGTGTGAACAGAATGCTGGACTAGATAGGCCTCTGCCCTGATTCAGCATGGCTCTTTGTATGTTCTTATGTTCTACCAGGCCCTACTATTAGAAAGAGTGAGGTGGCTGCCTCAGGAAGCAGATTTTTGGTGCCATGAAAGGGCAACACATTGTTGGTTATTAAATTGTTGTTGCTGTTGTATTTTCACTGCTATGGTGGGGAAAGTGCTTGTGAGGTTTTCTGCCTCAGGTGCCAAAATAACTGGATTGGCCTTGGGTATAATTCACTTTGACCCTGGGTGCTGGGGGTGCCATTGCTGATCTACCTCAGAGAGCAAAATGTCTTGGGTTGGCCCTTGTACCCTCACTGCTGTTTTCTTATGCTTTCTATACCTATTACCCCTAGTAAGATACCCAGAGGTTACAATGTGCTGCTCAGACATTATCTTTGATTTTATGGGAGATAATTGAGAAGTAAGTCAGGATCAGGAACAGAGTGATATTTACTTGCCCTTCCTTGCTAATTAACTCCCATGCTAGTAATTTGCATGCAGCAGCACTCCTGTTCAGTAAGGAGAAGGAAACCAACTATCCGTGCTCCCAGGGTTCAACAGGTGACACATTCGTTGATTGCTTCTGTTTTTGAGAATACCCAGGATGCACTGTGACAAGCAGAGGGTGCTGACTAGGCAAATGACATTCTTGCTTTTAGTGTAGTACAATGACATTGGGAAAAGGTGGGAAAGTTGCCTTGTGTAACCACTGGTACAAGAGATGCATTCTTATGCACCATTTCATTCCTATATTTGGCACTATCAGAATCCAGAATTCGCAACTACCGGTAGTTTATGCACTCTTGTGTGACCCATTGTAACTCCCATTAGAACAGGACAATTTGCTACGGATAGTCTTTTTTTATTATTATTATGGCATCAAACTACTGGAACCTTAACATTATTTAGGTTTTATCGTAATGCAGTAAAAATCACCCACTGTTACAACAGCCTTAAAACATATGAATTAGGCTATTTCAGTAACCTTTAAAGATGTGTTATTCTTTGTCATATTACTGAATCATAAGAAGGAGCTGGTTACCTCTAAGAGGTTTAAATTTCCTATCTATTAAAGTAATACCAGCAAACTGTTTTTTTCTAGGCTATTGAGGAAAGGTTAAAATGAAAATTGGACTTCAGGGAATACCTTCTATTCCAAGAGCAGGTTGAAAACATCTCAGCTGTAGCAAGCAAAGTCAGGCTCTCTTTACAAAGCGGTTATCAAGGGAAATGACTGGTGATAACTTTATTGATTAAAGCAACTCCAAAAAATTCAAACTTTAGCCACAGTCTAGCTCTACCGCAGTGAGACAATTTAAGATGTTGCAGTAGCAAAAGGAAGGCAGCAGAAGACTGTAATATGTTTTATAAAGCACAGATGTGGGATTTACAGCATTTAATGATCCAGTTCATTTTATATTTAAGTGCAATACATAAATGGACCTGAACATTTTTATGAGATGAAAGTCATCACATTAGCTGTTATTTTATTATCTTGGGCAGAGACTAACATATGCAACAAACCTCACCTATGTAAAAGGATAGCTCCGTGTACCACACAGAAACGCCAGCTATTTTCCCAAAATGACAATGATTAAAGCTGTATCCTAATCGATCACTTGGGGTTACTTCATGTGTGACAGATAAATTGGGGCGGGGTGTGTTGGTGTACAAAACATACACAACATCAGGTGTAAAAAACATAAGGGTCTGTTTCACAGCATTGTGGGGTCAAATATGTGATTTGGCATTTGGGGCTCAGACCCCACTTCTGCCATGTAGTGTTCCTTGATGAAGTTTCTTGACTCCGAGCCTCAACATTCTGTGAAATGGGTGTTGGTAAGAGGGGTTCAAAAGTGGGGTTTTATGTTTTTGAGCTCAGAACTCACCTCTGCCTTGCACTTAGTTTCCTGGGGAAGTTATTTTTTCCTTTAGTCTCACCATTTTTCCTTCTGGGAATGGGTGTTCTTTGACTCGTCATCCTTAAAATGGTAGCCATTTTATGAATGGCCACTCCCCACCCCCATGCCAGCCATTTTGTGAGAACCCTCCATGACACTCTATCTCAATTCCAAATGTGCCTATTGACCCAAAATGTTTGGGGACCGCTGGGCTAACACTTTCATAGGAGGCAGCATTCTTACTTCCAGTAGATGCAATACAACAGAGCAGCTGCACCTGGGGCCAAGTATGACACATGATTGGTGGGCAGTTGCTTTTGTTTCTAGATTGCATTATCTATTTGTTTTGTGTCTGCATGGTTGTACTACTTATAGTAAGGTAGCTCAAACTTCCTCTCCTTCTTCTTTTTTGAAAGATGGGGTATAAATGGAAAAAATAAATAGAATTCTATTGGCCCGGATCCAGAGCTCAATGTGAGGGATAAGAATAGGGGGACAAGAATTCTGGTAAGGGGATGGTGTACATGGCTGTGAACATGTAAACAGACAGGATGTGTGAAAGTGTATTGGGATTAAACTTCTGCCAAATGGCCTTGTGGAGGAGAAGAAGGCGTTATTGGATCCAGGAGGCTGACCTGACATTACCTTTGACCCAGAGAGGTTCCGAATCCACACTGCATCAGTTATATGACGCAGCTGCTGATTCGGAGCCACCCCAGGGCAAAGAACGGAAGATCCACAGCTGAAAAGTCGGGGACTTACCCAGACTTTCCCTGCCGAAGTGAGGTCAGTGTGGCTCTTCCACCATCTGTCCTCACTCCAGAGCTGCCCTGGGGGCATTCTTGGGTGGAAGGCGACCTCCCATTGGTCGCCAGAAGCCATGGGAGGAGCCTGGCCTGGTGAGCCTAATAGCCACTGCAAGCCCGAGGTGCCTCCCTCAGTGGGGATTATTCACCACCACTCTGCAACAGGGATACCACAGGGTTTGGTGGTGAAGTTGTGCCAACTCGCCACTGTGAAGGCAGCCTCAAGGACTTCAAGGACTAAATATGAGCCAACACTTTAATATTTATTTGGTTTGAAGAACCAAAATGTATCATTATGAGCCAAAACTGATAAGAAGATTCTTTTTCTTCTGATGGTGCATGTTGTTCAAGCATGCTGTAAAAAAAGACTCACAAAAATGGCCATTACCTGGGAAATCAAGAGGTGTTTCCCAGAGATAAAGACACATCATCCAAAACAAAGTGAGACCAGTGGACTACTCTAAATTAGACAGATATGAGATCTAAGAGGCAGAAGAATTGCAGTGCATTAGCATAGCAATGGAATGTCATGCTTATATCATCACCCCATCTAACAGTGAACTCAGGCAGCAAGTGCGGACAGAAATAGGAGTCAAAATAGGACCGATGAGAAACAAGAGGCCGATATCAGCATGTGCAGGAGAATCTTGTAAAAATACAATATTATTGTTTTTGAAAAGGAAAAGAAAAACCTACGGCAGCAAAATCCCCCCTCCCTAAATAGTCCAAATTCCAATGCGTGACAGAACAGAAAAAGGAGGAAACAGGCAGGATGGAATGCCATGCTTGAGCTGGAATTCTGAACAGGAGCACATTTTGCTGCAGGAGCCATGTTGGAAATCAATAATTTCATCCCGACATTGACCCAGTTCAGATATAAGAATAATCCAGGTTCCAGGGGAATCCTGGTTTATAGTCAAAGAGCATGCTGTACATAGTGACAGTTCACTCCCATTTGGCTCTTTCTGCAAGCAGCAGCAGCTAAACCAGCCTTTCCCCGACCTGGTGCCCTCCATATATGTTGGAATACAATTCCCATCATCCCCATCCCATCATCCCTAGCCAGGGAGGTCCATGGTTTGTTGTTGGCTTATGACTCTGGCTTGTCTGGGGAGAGGCAAACCAGAATTTCTGGTTTTCATTAAATGATAAACCACGGAAGGCTCATGATTTGTTTAGCTGCTCCCATTTGAGGGGTCAAGCAGAGTAACTGAGAAGTGTGCACCAATATGCTGCTCAAGCACAATAAGCCAGGTTTACCCCAGAACCCTGGCTTATTGTTACACCCAAACAGACACTGCCTGGCACTGTGACATTATAGGATGCTTCTGGGTACTGCAAAACTAAGCACAACTACAGCAAGGAAGAACCATGTTTCTGTTAAAACAATGGAAATCTCACAACAGCAGAAGCCAAGGTTTTTCACGTTACCTTCTAAACCAGGAGTACACAATATTTTGGCCCATGGGAACATTTAGAAATTTGAGAAACTGTCTTGGGCACAACCATAAAATGGCTACCATGGGTATGCATAGCTAGTCACAAAGGACAAGTAACCTGCCGAGAGGCATTCATGTGAAATTAAGATGGCAGCAGCTAGAGTCTCCCACTTCACTTTGAAGAAATCCCAGCTGCCAGTAAGAAAATATAAAAATGCTTTTAAAATAAAAATTGGAAGGAGTAGGGTGTTTCGGTGGGTACTGCCTTACCAAGTCTAAATGCTGGCTTTTCTATGTAGTCCTGTTTGTTTCTGAAGCAATCAGACTTAAATTCACTGAGCTCTTTCCTTAAAATCTCCCTCTGAAATAGGGTAGGGTTTTTTCTTTTTGGTTCGCCAGGCCCTTCAAGTTGGGATTAATGGATTAGTACAAGTGGAAGACTGTGTTCAGTTCTAGCCATCTCATTACCAGAAAGATAGCAACAAATTGGAAAGAGCTTGGAGAAGAGTGGCAAAAACAGTTAAGAATGCTAGGGATTGACTTGTGAAGGAAGATTACAAAAAGGGAAACATATAGCTTAGCTACGAGTTAACTAGGAGGAAAGATCAGGATCACAGTCTACAAATAAGTGGTAAAATATATATAATGTCACAGAGTGGGTAGCATTTTAAGGAATACCAGCTGGCAAAATTAGGGGTAATGAAATTATTATTTTTTAAAATGTGGTATACAAATAAATTTACTATGACTACATGCAATTTTCTACTTGTCCGCCTGACATCATGTTGAAAGTGACATTCTCTGAGTGGGTCTTTTAATTCCAATACCTACTAGAGTTTCAGTGAAGATAGGAAACCACGTCTCTCAGTTTTGCACTATATTGTGCACTATGAATTTCTCCAATGTACAAGCAGAGCTTTCTCCTCACAAAGTATGGAATCTGCTCCCTCAAGAATTACATTTCCCCCCCAACACTCTCTCGGTCTTCAGAAAGGGTAAAAAGATACATCTTTTAAATTTTGCCTTTTGAAATTTGTATTTAAAATGTTTTTACTGGTTTTAATGTTCTTGTGTTTATTGTCATAGGGTTATAGTGTTTAAAATTGTTGAACAGGGCCTTGATGGCTTTTTGACAGATAAGGAGGTATAGAAATGTTAATAAAGAAATAAAAAAATAAGCGATGAATTTGTCCCAGAAATACTTCAGGACCAACTTATGCTAAAAACAATAACCAACAAACCTTGCTCATGTGATTTAACATGGGAGCCATGAATTCATGCAATTCTTCATTTCACACAAGTGGAGCAACAGTTCTTCTGTGAGTTCACAGCTCCCACATTACGCTGTTTGTGAGAGTAAATTACTTGTGTGTATTTCTTCCTCGCACCAGTCAGCCACCAGATGTATTGCTATAATGTTCATCAAGAAATCTTACCTGGTGTGATTTAATACCCATTTCTGTCAAAGCTGACTGGAAAAACATTTTGGCTGGCTTTCCCACCACCTCAGCTTGAATATCACAGGCATACTAGGTGAAAGGACAAAATTAAGATTGTTAGCTTTCAAAACAAAAGTGTCGGATTGATTTACACACAAAAAAGGCACCATGAGAAGCAAGAAATTATGGACAATTCAGCTAATGAAGCATGGCTTAATGTAGGGACACTGATTGTAGAAATACTAAAAATCTACCTCTAGGTGTCCGTGGAGTATTTTGTGTCTATAGGTTTGCAACTCTGAAGGAAGCCCTTCTGAAGGTGTCAGATTACTTCCTTAAAAACGTCCACAGGGATTATGGCCTAGTAAGATCTTCCGGAACTGGGTGGGAAGGCAAAGAAAACAGGTCTGGGGATGGGAGCTGTATTCCCAACATTTTACTCATTCAAACTGGTAAAGATTTCTGGAATATTTCATGCAAAGCAAACCATGATTCTCATAACCTCCAACAGACTGGGTGTTTTGTTTGCTTTTGGTTAGGAGAGCAAATCCATTTCCAGTTCTAGTAATAGGAATCCAGTTATGTCTGCATAATAGTTGGAATCCCAATCAGGCTGGGGTCCCAATCTGGCCCTTGGGTTTCCCCAGGTGGCCTTGTCCACCTTCTCCTGGCCCCACCCCTTCCCCTAACCACTGATATTTTGGTGGTTTCCTGCCTTTTGTGCAACTCCTTGCCCAACAATTCTCCCTCATACTGCATAGGAGTACTTGCCCTATGATGGAACATCATCACACTGGGAGCTCATGCTCCCATTTCTCATCATTGGCCACCACAGGCAGAAGTAATGAAAACCATAATGTGATGACATCCTGTCCCAGGACAAATATGGTTCCAGCCTCAAACACTTTTGCTCAAATTAGGATCCCATGTTGGAGGATGTATATACCATCCTCCAACATAAATATTCCCCAGGCAGCTCAAAATGATACAAGCAGACCATAAAATCAACACAGCAACAGTAAATTAATAGAAAATGAAAAGAAATGAAAACAGCAGATAAAACAAGAAGCAACAAAAGTTCACTACAAATTAACACTTACTTTACATTTTAAATAAAATAAATAAATAAATACATAATAAATAAAAACACTTACAAGACTGAGGGGAAAATAAAGGGGCCTCAGCCTGATGGCAAATATAATAACACAGTAGGTGCTAAGCGAGTTTTCTTGGGGACAGAGTTGAATAATCTCAGGATCAAAATTAAGAAGGTGAGTACCACCTTGTAAGGGCTAGGCCAAGTGGCCTACAATTACGATCAATACATAAATACCTTAAAAATAAATAAAGAAATAAAGGGCCCTCTCTCCAGTTGCCACCCACTTCAATCTGGCATTGGGAGCAACCGTTAGAGAACTTTCGATGATGATACAAGGCCTTGTCTCCCAGTTTGACAGCAGGCCCTGCCTTTTGTGTTATTTCATTCACTGAACCGATGGCACTGTTCACATCTGAAAATGGGATACTACTAGAAAGGCTAGGTTGGGTCTGCCATACTCTACGCAATGTGGCCTTTGCATGCAGCCTCTATCTGGCAGGGGTGGGAAGTCCTGGGAGCCAAATCCGGCCTGTCTGGGGCCCTAATCTGGCCTTCCAGGATTCCCCAGATAGTCACGCCCCCCTTGACATGGCCCCACCCCTTTTCTCTGACCACTGACTGGTTGGTGGTTTCTGGGCTTTGTACAGTTTCTTCCACATCCTAAAAGGTTGAAAATACATCTCCTAAGCCTTGGTACTCTTAGATAGGATACAGAGATATGTGATAACAGTGAGGTTCCTCAAGAGCTGTGACACTCACCCAGAATTTTTTAGAAGTGTCTCAATTTTTAATATGTAAAAAGGAGAGGGCTCTCTCCCTACCCACTTCTTATTCTTCATTTTTCTTTATTTTGAACTCCAAATAGCCAGAACTAGATTAAGGCTGCGTTCAGACAACACAATAGTCAATGGTGGGTTATAGTCAACTCCACGGTTGATTATTGAGGGGGTACTCCCCACGCAACATAATTATAATCAACCATGGCATGGATTAAGGCCAGCGTCGAGTTGAATATCAGTTGACTCACCTTTGGTTATCGTGTCGTACTAACCCAGTCTAAATGAAAGGGCTGGGCATTTCTCTATAGCTGGCAACACATTCTCCACCCCAGATGACACTCTCAAAACAAGAAAACTTTAAAATGAATGAATAAATAAATAAATAAAACACAGCCCATTGAGCAAGGAGATCCACTTGCTATCTTCTGTATAAGGATCCTCCAACTAATTTGTACCCACTTGCTGATCAATACAAACAAGCACAGATGTACAGTGCAATAATTGAACTTTTACTGTAATAAATCACGTCCATTTCAACTAGTAAAATACCTCCAATGCCTTCATGTACGCTCCAACGTCCAGTTTCAAACCATCAGTTTCTTTATAATAGCGTCTGAAAATGTAAAGGTCCCAATTTAAATTCAAGTATTCCACATTGCTTCATAAAATTCCATACATTGCCTTGCCCAGTTTCACACAAACTCACACGCCCATAGAATGAAAAAGACTGGAATGAGTTCTGCCTTATCTCAGTTCTCTCTCTTCAAAAGAATATAAGAAGTGATAATCAGCTCACAGGACTGTCAACTTTTCAGTTGATTCAGTTGATCCTTTAACGATTAATCAATTAAATGTAAACAAATTTGAATATTACCAAACTCGTACTGGAGTTATCTGTTTTGAACTACTGAAGGAAACTCTAGGATGCAATCCTATGCACTGTGGTGGTGCAGGGGGAAGAGTTAACCCCATCCCCCAGTGCCACAATCTCAAATGGGGCAGGCATTATGCCTGCTTTTAACAAAATTGTAAAAGAGATGGTAGCTTTGAACATGGATCTTCACTGTCTCATCCTACTGACCCTTATGCCACAAATATATTTTTTAAAATAAAAAATGGGTATATACACCAGGGATCAGCAATGGGCCAGAGTTCCTTGCTGCATGTACACATCTTTAACACATAGCCCTACGTCACACATAACACTAACCTCTGTGTTTTTTAATCCATGGTTTGTTGCCCAGCCATGGTTAGCCTGGCAGACGATCCCTGGGTTGTTTCCCTCCTTCTTCGCCTACTTCCTCCCTGTATCCCAGATGCCTTTGCAGTCCTGTGGTACTGGTGTGTAGAACAGCTGGGTTTCGTTCTTTTTACTGCTCTTGCCTGCTGCCTCTTTAGCTTGGCGAAGCAACACATAAACAACCCAAGATTCTGGGTTCCCACATAACAACAACCCATGGTTTAAACAACTCAAACAACAATAAACCATAGGTTCTCTTTCCGAGTTGTTCATGGTTAACAACTATGGTTTGTTAGCGTGGCTGGGTTTGCATATCATGACAACCCCAATTCAACAACCCAAATCAAGTCACAGTTTCTTCCCCCAGTAAATATGAAGTGGCCTTTACTATTTAGCATCTCACTGTCCAAATTGAACCAGAAACGCAAGGTTAAGTGGTCTGAGGTTTGCCACCTAAGATGACAGACCAATTCTATCCATGTTTCTTTGGAAATGCTAAGGCGGAACTTATGTCCAAGTAACTATGCTTAGCAATTAAGCCTAATAACAGTCTTTTCTTCAGTGACTATTCAGAATATTATTCAGAACATTTATTTTCTTTTTTTTAGAAACAATAAAAGAGAGAAGCAGTATAATGCAAATGTTTTCTTTTAAGTCCCTAGACAGATAGGTAGTGAACAAAAATGTGTACGATGAGCAGTCAGATAAGATTTTATGCTTTATCCTTCTGCCATTTTCGATTATTCAGCACAGCCTCTCTTTAAAATGACCACTTGACCTTTGCTAGAACAGCCATTAACCTTCTATAGTCTAGCGTAAACAGCTTAATTTTCTGACAGTGGCATGACAGAAGAAATTACAAAGCCAATTCCCACTCTCGGCCCAAAACAGATGCTAAATGTAAATCACTCCATTCTCACAAGGAGAGTATTCTGCTCCAGTAACTCTAGTGCTCAAGGTTTCTAGACAGCACGCTAAAACTTTAGCAGAAAGAATGTTAGCTTGTTCAAAGTGAGTTTGAAAGAATGAACACTTTTAGCACCCATATGCTTTATATAATGTTACTGAAAGATCACATGAGAACAAAAAATTGCATGCTAGTAGTGGTCATAGTAGTACTAGATGACGTCAAAGGAGCCCTTTTTTTAATCAAGGCAACATTCATGTCCCCATTTCTCACAAGACAATGATAGATCAGTCTTCTCCATTTTGAAAGACCTTACAAGTTCAACTGGAGTAGGCTTGAATACCTGTTGTGTACACTTTACATGTTTGCAACACTTACCTCACTCAAGTTAGCTGTGGTTTGTCCACATGTAATATCAGAGGAAGCTAACAATGAGCTCCGGCTATTGGGCGGTATAGAAATGTAATAAATAAATAAATAACAATAAATTCACAGTAGATCTCTATTTTCCTCTATTATAAGCAAGTCTTATAATAACTCAGAAGAAAATCAAAGTTACCTACTGTGGGACAGCTACCAGGAATAACACAACATAGGTGCACTCCAATACAGTGCATTTAAGACTCCAGTCATAAGCACATTTTAAGTCAGTTGGACTTACTTCTCAGTAGACATGCATAGGATCAGTTGTGTCACACTGAAATCAATTGGACGTAACACACTTTCACCTACATCTGAAACATGTTTATTCAGAAGCAAGTCCTACCAAGTTCTTTGGGGCATATTTTCTAATAATCATCCTTAAGGGCACATCCTTAATTGTGTGCTGCAGGGTGCATGCTCTCAGCAGAAACCATTAGTTATGATTCTTAGATGCCTCTACATCAAAGTGAAATTAGAGCTATAAACACCAGAACATAATTGTTTTGGGGAGTTTAAGAGCATTTTTTCCCTGATAAAAAGCTGTATGCTTTAACGGGATCTCTCTCTATATTCACACTCTGCAAGATTTGATGGGGTGGCATCCCTAAAGTATTCATTCTTTCTGCATCACTCATAGTGGTATACTCTAATATAAGTCTCACAGCCAGTTTTAGACACTCTCATTAGTATTCTTCATACCTAAAAAAGAAAGCCCCTGCTTACACCCTAGGCAAAGAGAAAACTTTGTTAGTTCTTACTAAACCTGTTCAGGTGCTTACTGCTCCGTGCGATTAGAATTATATTAGGGGAGAGCAGGACAGTGCTTGGTCTCTGTATTGTCTTTCATGTACTGGAGGGCAAATGCTCTGTTTTGCTCCACCTGCACAATCAAGGTTCTAAATCATGCAGGGAGTCTAGATGAGTTGCAGGTTCCCCAATACAGAAGTCGCCCCTCCAGTGGGTGGAGGATGACAGAACCAAATGATCAAAGAGTAGGATCAAAGAGCACAGACAACAAGTGCAATCTTTGTGTGTGTGTGTGTGTGTGTGTGTGTGTGTGTGTATGATCTGACAATATATTAGACAAGCAAAAATAAGACATCTATAAACCCTTAAAAGTTGACTTTATCAACCTCCATGTTTTAAATCTTTAGGTTCTTTTTACAACTGAAGACTAGCATGACATTGTGTGTTTTAAGACCAGGATGCTTTTTATTTCAACTAAGAAATTATGATGCCTACTCTGGATCTTCCACTCTGTGGCTTGGATCCAGGTTCCTGGCCTCCCGTGAGAGAATTGCCTGAGCAGAGTTATGCTCAGAATGCTCATAAGAACATAAGAAGAGCCATTCTTGACCAGACCAAGGGTCCACTTAGTCCAGCATTTTGTTCACACAGTGGCTCCTGCCGACAGAAAGTGGGGGAGGCAATCTTTGATGATTTCCCCCTTCCTTTGCAGCCTTCAGCACCACCTCCACCACTGTTCCAGAGGGTCCCCCAAACCTCTGGGGCAGATTTCTTTGGAGGGGGACACACTAGGGACTGCAGGAGGAGGAGCGTATCATTGAAGATCACCTCCTCCTCAGTTCATGCAGTGGAAATCCTCTGCTTGAGCAGAAGCCTCCTGCAGACAAAAGGAGCCCTTCCATTCATGGAAGTATGACAGTTCTCCAGAACTCTTCTTCAGACTGCTATTAAACAAAACAAGATCAAAGCCAAAGAAAGAGTGCTGGGCTTTATTTGAAGCCAAAGCTTTTGGCGCGTTTCTCCATTACTTCCCCTGCAGTATGTCAAAACCAAGCACTCCCCCTTGCCTCCTCACCAATGATCTACCATTCCTGTGCTTGCTTCTCCCACTCCAACTATCATGCTTTTACTACTATGGTAAACATTTATATTTTTAAAACAACAGCAACAAACTACTCTGTTTAAACTTGGCCTGCAAACTGAAAGAAAGACAAGAATGGAGTTCTTACTTGGTTTTATTGCCTGTAGGAGCAACACACCAGTCAGGAAGTGACATCGGAAACTGCCTTATATCAGATCAGACGATTTGTGTATCTAGCCATGTGTTGCCTATTCAGAGAGGACTGTTGCTTGTCTAATCAAGTGCTGTCTAATCTGACTGGATACCAAGCTTAGCAGAGGCAGGGCTTTTCAAAACCCAGGCATAGAAGTTTACCCTAATATGAGGTTGCCGCTTCTCATCTAATGAAGGTGAACCATTAGTTAAATTGGGAAGGAATGTTTTTACCTCATACCACTTAGGCCCTGCAGTGGTTCTCAACCTGGGGCACTCCAGATGTGTTGGACTGCATCTCCCAGAATGGAGATTGTAAGATTACATTCTGGGAGTTGTAGTCCAACACATCTGGAGCGCCCCAGGTTGAGAAAGGCTGACTTAGGGTAACATGATCAAGAATGAGGAAATTCCCAAGTTCAGATAAGAGTGAATGGGCAGCACCTACATAGGCAGGCACATAAAAAAGTTGCCTTTTAGTGAGTCCATCATCATCATCATCATCATCATCATCATCATCATCATCATCATATCTTCTTTACATTTATATCCTACCTTTCCTCTAAGGAGCTCAAGATGGTATACATGGTTCTCCCCCTACACACACACACACACACACACACACACACACACACCTTTTATTGTCACTGCATGGTTCTTCTCCCCCCCCCACACACACACATTTTATCTTCTCTCAGGTTAGACTGAGTAATAGTGACTGGATCATAATCACCCAGTATGTTTCATGACTGACTGGAGATTTGAACCCGTGACTCCCCAGTCCTAGTCCACCATTCTAACCACTACACCACACCACACCGACTCCTTATATTTATCTCATCTTGACCTCAGACAGAAGGGCTTTCCTATCATCTGCTACCCAATCCTTTTTAACTGGAGATGCAGGAAATCGAACCCAGGACTTTGTGTGCAAAGAATGTGCTCTGCCATTGAGCTATGGTCCCTTCCCAAAATAACAATTTGTGTAAAATTGTTCTTGGTTTCCACAATGTTCCTGTATTTCAAGAGCTGGATAGACTGGGCATATAAATAATTTAAATGAAGGGCTCACTCTGAATCCAAATTGCTGGGATAGACAATATATACTGCGCCCCCCATGATGCTATGCTACCACACAATGCAACAGCAGCAATATTGCTCTTGTTAAGAAATGTAGCTCAACTAGCGATGTATGGATTTTGTTAAACCCATTCTGCCTGTGTTTCGCAGATTATCAGGCATCCTTCGTTCCGTCTTGTGCTCGTTGGCAGAATCGGATTTTTTAAACCAGAATTTAAGTGCAAATCCCCCCCAAAAAAGTGAAAAACCAGCCTGCAAGTCCGCAGAATCCGCATGACTCAAAAAAGTTGGTCCACTGAGGAATTCGCAGCTTAGATTCACAGAAATCCAAGCTCATTTGAATCCATTGCAGATGTCTCCGAGATCCTAAACTGGATACATTTTTTTCTGGTCCCTAGATACTGAAAAAGTCTGTTGTTCAGATATATTAACAGAGCTCTCCATTCTTAGGGCACTGCATGCATGCAGTCGCATAATTGTCCAAAACAAAATCACCACACTTCACACATACTAAAGAACCAGATCCATCACTTGATCAGAGTTGGGTGAGTTCAAGCACACACAAGCTAGTGCCAGAAAAGGAACCAAAATGCAGCAAATATAGAGAAGCAAGCAAGCTCATGCACCATCTGGAACCACGAACATTTCTGGCATTTCTAGTACTGTCGAGAACTATACCAATTCACTTACCCTCTTCCCAGAGATAGTAGAACTGGTTTCTCCAGACCAATGAGAACCTGGAAGGCATCATTCAGGTTTTTGTAAGAAAAGTTGTCTGCTGCATCACCAATCACCACGCAGTTTGGGTTTGATTTATCAATATCAGCAAATTCAGGGACAACATCTAAAGAAAAAGAGAAATTCTAACCCAATTTATTTCTGATTACTGAACAGAAAATGCAAATTGATTATTAATAAGCAAATGCAAGCTAGAGCAGCCCGATCATGACTAGAGCTGCATACTCCAACTTCTGAAATACAATTTTGATCCCATTCTATGAGAAACCCCCCAAAAGTAATGTCTCAGTAGTGGCTGAGTGGAACTACACTTCAACTGATATCCACCAGGCCTTCAATGCCTTCAAGTGGCCCTTAAAGATGCACCTTGCTCGCACCCCAAACAGGAGCATTCTATATGGCAACAGTATATTGAACATCCAACTTGTGTGAGCTTTTCTATACGAGGCTGTGAATCCACTGTATCTACATCTGGTTTCGGCACAGAATTGAGATCCGAACATTGCATCAGTAGTTTCCTTTCCTGTTTCTCATATACATAACCTCTAGGTGGTACTGTGGCATAGCAGAATAGTGCAAATACATGACTGGAAATCACACTTTCTTTTGCTTTCACAATTAAATGCTGCATTTTCCGTGCTCTAAAAAAACTTACCAAAAGTGTTGGTTAGACACTGGAGAGCCACAATGTCATCTAAAGAACCCATAAACAATCATGAATAAGGAATTTCGAGCATGATAAATGCCTCGTGTAGAAAAGCCCTAAGTCTCATAAAACACAATTAAGAACACCAGAAAAGAAAATTTAAAAATTAGAGGTAATCAACATCTTTGGCATTTTTTATCTCAGAAGTTGCTTGCCATCCATAGCCTCTCTCTTTCTAGACTTTGCCAATGTATTTTCTTTGTAACACTCCTCAGTTCTCAAGATTTCTTTGGATATTATTGAACTGTGATGATGGCAGATATGTGCTGGGATACCAGTATAAAATTATGGCTTAAAGCCAGCAACACCCACCACCCCCATACTAAATGCTTCTTTGCTATCATTGCTAGCAAAGGGTCAGGCCATAAGCCACAGGGCATCTCAAATTGTTAGGGTAACAAAGCAAATGTATCTGTGAGCTGGCAAGGAGACAACAGTCATTTGGAATCAACTTAACATCACCAAGTTGCAGCTCAGCATTTTAGCCATGTTTTGGAGATGAAGCTTAAGAGCAAAACAAGTGTGTACATCACTGTATTCCCAAAAGTGATGCTTTCAAATTTCAAAATAAACTGATATATCTTGAAAATTGGTCTTCATGCTGCCTAGAAGCTTTAAAAAAATAAAATAAAGAGGAGACAGAACTTCAAAAATGATCTCAGAGAATACAATGCCCATGGCAAGGAGCCTGTATATTTGGACTAAAATTGGAAACAAATATAACTACTGGATTTTATATTTATATTTTCAAAAACGGGGGTGGGGATCAAACATTAGATTTGTCCCAACAGTCTGATGTGTAATCCCAGACCTGCCTGATATCTAGTAGAGCCTAATCCATTTAAATCGGTGAATCTTCCCCCATTCCATCTTAAGACTCTGATCGTGCAGACGTCATGATTTCGACATCACTCAGCCTACTGGCTCCGCCTCCACAACAGCCTTTTGTAACATCTTGCCTGATGAAGAGATTTGCAGATCTCAAAACCTTGCCCACAATTTTGTGTACATCTGGTTGGTCCTAACAATGGCATTTCCTCACCACAGATTTTGGAATTTTAATTATGGATCAGCATGGTTTACACTTTGTTTTCTGCATAAGAAGTTGTGTTCACCACAGGAGTGATTTTTTGTCTTACTTGGAATGAAGCACCAAAATAAGTGAAATAGAAATCTCATATAAATTTATTTTTTAAAAAAATTAAAAGCTTTCCTTTAGTGAGTGTATAGTTTCATTTTCATTCTTCTCTGCAGATGATGATAAGATCAGTGGATGCTGATGGCTCCAATGTCGGGGGCAGTGAATCCACTCTAGGTTGCAGTCAGAACCAGTCAGAACTCGAACTGGTTGCAGCTTAGACAGCACCTTTATAATTTTGACTGGTTCTGACTGAAACCCAGAGTAAATTCACTGCCCCACCAAGATTGGAGCCACCAGCCACCACTGGATAGAGCAGAATATATAATTAGAGGGTAATCCTATGTATGTTTAGACAGAAAAAATTTCTACAACTCCCAGGGTTCCCCAGCCAGTCATGCATAGGATTGCAGCTTTCATCAAGAACGGTCTCCTCATTTTAGACTGTGGTGAAATATAGAGGGGCATAGTGGCCCTATTTAGATTATGATTTGAGGCTTCTGAAACTATGGTTTGTGAAGCTGGAAATGAGCGCTGGGCGTGAGCACGCCTCCTCTCTTGCTTCCCCTGTTGCTTATCAGCTTCAGCACAAAGATGCTGGCTTGTCCTAAACTCCTTGTTCCTAAACTGCTCCCTCCCATCATGCACCAGCTTTGACATAAAAGGTTTGTATTAAACTATAGAGTTCCATAATGAGGTCAGTTAACAAACAGGAAAATAAGCCAGGATCATATGTCAAGATCTTCATGTCAAAGTTGGAGTGTGATTGGAGGGAGGAGCTCTCAGCCCCTACATTCATTCGCAGTTTCATAAGCCTTGAGTGATTGTCCGAACTGGGCCACTGTATTCTTCAATCATCCCTGCCCCCTTTCAGCATCATTTTGTGACTCTGCTTCTTTTGTTTAGCTTCCAGTTTCCTTAGCGTTGCTCCCTCTTTTCTTCTGCCTGACCTTGATGGCACCCCCTTCCTACTGGTCTCTCTTGCAATCTGCAGTTTCAATATAGATCTTTACATCCCTTCTCTTCATCCACACCTCCAACCTCCGTTCCTCTGAGGAGCTCAAATCTTGCCAAGTCTAGGCAGAAATCAAGAGTCGAAAATTATTGAATTCACTATTAGGTGAAATTATAATATTATTGTGTTGCTGTGCTTGAATGAAATCCTGGCTCAGGACAATTTTCTGCCTGAGGCCACCTCTGCCCTGAGCCACCTGCAACAACTGCCCCTGAGGTAAATGCCTCACTCTACCTAATGGTAAGGTTAGTCATGATGAAATCGCATGTACACCCTGGTCCAACCAGAAGTATGGTTAAGACAACCTGATTTGTGTGACATGAGGGATTAATGCCATGAACACCAACTACAACCATGGTGGTTGTTTTTTAAAAATTGCCCAAACCAAATCAATCAAGTTTTTCATTTGCAGCTTGATGGACCGGATGGGAGATCAGCTAAGGCCCTCAGAACTTAGCCTGTAGAGATTTCATGACAGGAAAGGAAAAAGCAAGATTTCCCATATCATGGGTGGACATCGGAGGTGGTCCCAGAAATATAGCTAGGGAAGAGGACTGGGCGGGATTGGATCTACAATAGAATTGGCCACACAGAAGACAAGTCAGTCCCTGCAACACTGTGGAAAACAGGGAAGAGGCAGGCATGAGCAGAAACATGAATTCTGGACAAGCAACGAGCTCATGTGTGGTAGGGAGTTATAACAAGGGTGCAGGGCAATGTCACACCCAAGTCATATAGACAGAAATATTCAGGAGAAGAGAGCTCTCTGTGAAGAACAGTAGCTGCAATGTTCTATAGTATAAACCAGTGGCCAGCCTGCCAGCAGCCTTTGCCCCTTCCTGGGGGCACGATGGGGGTTGGGGAACAGATGCAGTGAAACTGTCACCAAAGGAACAAAATTAGCCCTAACTGTGCTTCCTTCCAAATGCAACAGGAAATGACTGACATCCCCAGGAAATGCCAGTGCCAGAAGGTTATCAAAACTTTGGGGGCCCATGGGCACATTTGGCATTTTGAAAAAGTGCCCTGGGCACCACCACAAATTAGCTGTTGTAGGGGGTTGGAGGGCCAATTACAAAAACGTTGGGAGACCCCTCGCCTCTTATCTGTGTGCATGAAAGTGCACCCTGTGTGTCTGTTATTTAGTCTGGCTTCTACCCTACCCCACACATACCCTTTTTCTCTCTCTCTGGATCCTCTTTCTTTCTTTCCTTTTTTCCTTCCTCCTCTCTCTCTCTGTCTCTCTGTCTCTCTGTCTCTCTCTCTCTCTCTCTGTCTGTCTCTCCTTCCTTCCTTCCATCTCTGGCTCCTCTCTCTCTTTCTCTCTCTCTCCTCTTTCTCTCTGTTTCCCCTTCCTATTAAAGCAAATGGAGTGATTAGTCCAATGGTTTTAATAGGGAGAGAGGAAAAGGGCAAAGATCACCCTTGTTGCTCTAAGGGTCCTTGGTGGGAGGTGGATTTTGCCACTCTCTCAGTCATTTTTCAGCAGAGGGGTTTTGCCTCCCTATTAAATCCAATGGAATGGTTTGTCCATTGGTTTTAATAAGGAGGGGGCAAGCCCCCCTACCAACAATCATCTGGAGGAGGGATGGAGGTCACCCCCACCAAGCACCCTGTTGCCCCGTGACATCTTTGGATCTAACCCATAAAGCTGGCAAAGCTGCTGTGTGAGTTACACTTAGTGGCATCTGAAATGTCTTCATTCTCAGGGCAGAAGTGAAACGTGTTCAGATTCCCCACTTATAGTAGGCTTGACAGTAAATGTGTATACAGCGTGAAAGACTAACAGACCGTCATGTACAAGAAGGTGTGGCCTCAGGTTGCGCTCCTTCAGAATTTTGCGTGCTGCTGGTGCTGGAGCAGTGACTTCATTCACCTCAATGTCAAAGCCCAAACGCTGCAACTTTTCAACAAACTTATCCCGGGTAGCTTGAGTTTCATTGGTGCAGAAACGCAACTTCAGACCAGATGCCTTGATCCTGCCAGAGATAAATTACAAGACAATAAAATCAATCAGCTATAGAATTCATGATTTAAATTCATGATCTTCTCAAAGCTCATGGATATTACTAATGCTACTTTAAGGTGGCATATTAAGTATAAGAATAAAAATGAGGTGAGGGGAACATATTTGAAATCCAGATATAAACAGCTCAATTACGTTGTTAATGATTATTTTGCAATAAGATACTGACTAGAATATTTTTAGATACTTTTCAGAATGTTTTGAAGATGTTTTAATGTTTTAAAGATGTTTTAATTATGTATGGTATGTTTTTAATCAGTTTTTAATGTGTATTTTATATCATGTTTTTATACGGTTTGTTTTATACTCTGAATGGTTTTAGTTCTTGTGAACCGCCCAGGGAGCTTCAGCTGTTGGGCGGTATAAAAATGCAAATAATAATAATAATAATAATAATAATAATGCAGAAAGAGGGGCAGTAACCAGTTCTGCCACTTTGGGAAAACATGTTGCAGCAGCATATGCTACTGGCATTGTGCTAGAGGTCATGTATGCTAGCACTACGTCACTAGCATATGCAGAGTGGCAGTGCTGGATACTGCCGTGTGTGTGTGTGTGTGTGTGTGTGTGTGTGTGTGTGTGTTACATGCAGGATCTGTGCTACAAGCACATTAGAATTCAATTAAATATAAGTGTTATTACCTTATAACAACAGATAAAATTACAAAGTACTAAACAAGGATTAAAAATAAAACAGGTCATTCAGGCTTCATTAATTAACTATTTTAACTATTTTCCATTAATCAAGAATCATTAATTTTGAGCAAGATTCAAATTAGTGCAAAGTGTTGCAAACTGGGCTGAAGATTGGACAATCAGAATTCAAACGCAAAAAGTTCATATCACCCTTTTATTTGAATTTTATTCTGCACTATCTCAAGAATTAAGGTAGATCCCCTCCCCCGCCCAACCAAAAATATAAACATAAGGGACATTCTTTCCAAACATTCTTTTTATTCAGACCTTTTTATTCACTCAGTATTTTAACACTTAATTTTAACTTAAATTTAAATTTTACTGTTTTAACTCTGTATTTTAATCCTATATCAACTTTGCTGTGTGGTTTTATCCTGGTTGCGCTTTTTATACTGTATTTCGTAATTGTGTTTTAACCTGTTGGGTGTTTTACTGTGGTTTTAATTTTTGTGAACCGCCCAGAGAGCTTCGGCTATTGGGCGGTATAAAAATGTAATAAATAAATAAATAAAAATAAATAAATAAATAAATCATAAACAAAGAACTGGTCACTAGCCTTGATCTTGGTGATACAACTTCCTGACTTCATATAGGAACACATCTACCACCCTAGCTGCTGTTTTTACAGGTATGGTAATGGTAAAACCCAAGGGAAGTTCAAACACAAACATGATCCAAGCCAGAAAACTACAACTGAAACTGCATTACTATGAACATATACCTGCAAGCAAGCTCTATTTGACAGAAATTATGTCTGAGAAACATTGGAACTACTTTCAAAAATTGGAAAGTAGCTCAAAATAGCATCCATATATCTTATTTTCATTCTCAAAATGTGATAGATAATGCAGAGCCTCCTTTCAGAGGTCAAAATCTAAGAACTCCAATTGGAATGAGGCAAAACACATACTTTTTTTACAGGAGTGTGTGTGTGTGTGTGTGTGTGTGTGTGTGTGTGTGTATCAATTCAGGAAAGATGTATCCATCAGAAAAAACTTGGAAAAACGTGGTCCCCAATGGGAAAACCAGGTTATGACCATTTCAAATATCCAGAGATGTCATCTCCAAATTCATTCTTTTGGTATTATTTGTCTTTCCTAATCATAGCTATGTGAATTATCAATTACACTTAGTGGTTAATTGCCCTTCATAAAGATAGCTCTTCTATTTTAAATTAGGCAGTTAATATATTGTAACTAATAGCATCCTCTTGTATATTAGAAATATATCTTCATTGATTGGAGCAACGAATGTGAGAATCACTCATGAGCTAATGAAGCAATTGAGTAAAGAAGTGCAGCGTGTACCCAGGGAATAATTATTGTTAATGAATTATGATGTGACCTTCTCAGAACAATGAACAATTGGTGTGACAGTCAGATGACAGTATTTCACATCTGTTATTTCAAATATAGTTTTAACTGGAGTACAAACACAATAATATAATTTCTATTTTAAAAAGGCTTTAAGAATAATTATATGATTCAAACAACTTACTAAAAATGTAAATTATCAGATATGTGACATAATAATTGCAGGACATGATTGACTTGAACAGTCATTTGTTCATTCATTCAGAAACTGGTGTTTACCTATAAGGTCAATACATAGAAATCTGGACCAACGTAAACCAATTCCAATTGAATTACATGCACATACGAAGACACCTACATGGATTGCGACAGATGCAACCAGAGCGCAAGAGATGTTGCTGCCTGAAGTGAAACAGCAAATGGCATTCCAACCTCAAAGGTTGGATGAATTAAATTGGAACCTGAGGCAAAAAGTTCCAGAGGTACCTCACCCTGGACGTTTAAATTTATTTATTTATTTATTTCACTTATATACCGCTCCCATAGCCAGGGCTCTCTGGGCAGTATATAATAAAAATATAATAAAAATACAATAACTAAGTAACATTTTCTGACCTTTCATGACAGGCAAAATCAGTTTGTTACCACACTGCCTAATGGTAGGGCCAGACCTGGATGCAACAATCATAGAATCATAGAATAGTAGAGTTGGAAGGGGCCTATAAGGCCATCGAGCCCAACCCCCTGCTCAATGCAGGAATCCACCTTAAAGCATACCTGACAGATGGTTGTCCAGCTGATTCTTGAAGGCATCTAGTGTGGGAGAGCCCACAACCTCCCTAGGCAACTGGTTCCATTGTCCTACTGCTCTAACAATCAGGAAGTTTTTCCTGATGTCCAGCCGGAATCTGGCTTCCTGTAACTTGAGCCCATTATTCCGTGTCCTGGCCCTCCTCTGTGTGACAACCTTTTAAGTATTTGAAGAGTGCTATCACGTTTCCTCTCAATCTTCTCTTATCCAGGCTAAGCACGCCCAGTTCTTTCAGTCTCTCTTCATAGGGCTTTGTTTCCAGACTGTTTTCATTCAGATCAAAGGTACAAGTACCATTCTGGATGAAAGGTTCACCGAGTGTCAAGTGTGCTGAACCAACATGCAAAATTCAACTACATTGGGGATTTTATCTATTCCTGTGCTATGAAGCTAGCAGAGTTGGCAAGGAAGGCACAACAACTGTGGCACAAAAGAGCACTACTGAGTCAAAGCCACACCCTACTGCATCCCTCTTCTCTGAGGTACTTCCCTATTCATTTTTCAACTGCTACTATCCATAACTGAAGAAGCTGCCATCTGAACACACTCTAAGAGCTCTCACTAAAATCCCATTCAATAAAGAGGAGGGGAAATTGAGTGTGAGGTCTGCCAACAACACATTTTGAAGACCACCAGCTTTTCTTCTCTCCCACTGCCTACATTTTGAGAACAAGGAAGGTGCTCTTGTCTCACAAGGCCAAGCACAGAACTGCACCAACAACCAAATGGGGAAAGTACAAAGCATCCCACCCTCACATGACAGAAACGAACAGAAGTAGTACAGTTGCATAACATCAGCTCTTCTAGGATTGTCCAATAGCTTGCCAAACCAGACAAGATATTAAGGATGTGATTGCAATTGATAGCAGCTGTGGGGGAGGTAGTCAGGATTGGAACTGTAGCTTGTGGAGGGGGTTGTTTAACCCATGAAGCTGCTATTCACCCTGGGAGACAAGCTTCCAGGACAAAGAGCAACTTCAAAGGGGTGATTTTCAGGGACTGGCATGGGAAGGGAGGATTAAAACCCCATTTCCATGCACCTTATTCCCCATCCTGATTGCCCCCCCCCCTCTCAGCACTGCTATTTAAAAGCTAAATACTAGGCACATTAATTGCAATCATGCAATTAATGTCAGGTCTAGTTTGACCCAGAGTGAGCAATACTGAATATTACAGAGAAAGCATACAATAATGTCAACTCATAATGGAATTCTCCATTTTCTGTCACTTGCTTCAGACAAATAACAGTATGACGCTGTTGATCGTGCAATTAAGACAAGGTTGCGGACAAGAATCGTGACCCAGTCACAACAGTGAATGCCAAGGGTATGAAGCCAATATTATGCCAAGGGCTGAAGCCAATTAACTGTGGCAATACAAATTAACCTCATGATGTATGTCCACAACAGTCAGTATTCATATGATATAGGCTGGGCTCTTACAGAGAAGGGTGTTTTGCAATCCTGATTCAACTCTTGACATTAAACTTTAATCATGAACCCTGTGAACATTAGGAGCAAACGTACAAGTGAAGTCAGAAATGACAAGGCTCAAACTTGGTCATGCCCAACTAGGTCATGCCCAACTAGGAACTGCACCCTTCCCAATCTCAGGTGGGTATAGTCTGATTATAGGCAGAGTGCCCTTAAGGTTCTAACCATCTAAAGAAAACAACAACAACATGCTTCTCTTTATTATTTTATCAGCAGTTCTGAGACTGAGCTTTGACACTGAAAGCAGATTGCATGATAAGGCCTACTGAATCCTGGCTCAAGCATGATTCTGCTTCGTGGGCTGCACCTTCATTGTTGGGGATGGGCTGTAGATCAGAAATAGAGCACCTTCTTCACGTGCAAAAAGTTCCAGGTTCAATTCCCAGCATTTCCAGGTAGGGCAAGGAAAGAAACCAGGCTTAAAACTCTGCAGAGACACTGCCAATCAGGGTCAATAAGATTGGACTACATGGACCAGTAGCAGCTTTCTATGTTCGCAAGGTGGCTATTGGTGCTTTTTTATGTAAGCCTGCCACTTACCCCTCTTGTCAACCTGTATTATATTAGTCACTACCTACTATCTTGGCTTAGAAAGAAATTCCGTTTATGAAGAAGACAGTCTTTCCAGAAATTGTCATTTTGCAAAACTGGGTTTGAAAAGCAACTCGGGATTCCTTCTGAGTCATCCATTACGTCTTTGCTTCTTCATGCTGTTGGATACTACATTTTTGTTTCACCTGTGTTGATTAGCTCCTACCCTGTCCAGTGGCAATGGCAAGCAGGATCACTTAATCATGAAATAAAGTGCTTGCAAGCAGAAATTTTTGTTTCAAGGAGCAGGCTTGGGCACTTTCCCATGAGTAAACCTACCAACAAGTGTACAAGAAGCAGTAGGACCAAAGAGGAACATATACTCACACAATGAAATACAAACTAAAGATAAACGAAACGGGGTAATACACTAAGGCATGCTGATACAAACACAACTTCAGGCATCCAATCTTCAGATTTGCAGATTAACTCATCTTAGCTGATGAGTTAAAATCTTTTCTTCATTCTGCTTTATTCTAGAAGGAACAATAGCAGCAATTTATAAAGTAACAGTGCTCTGACATGATCCCTTGATTTCTCTCCCTCCTTCCTCCATTCATGTCATAACGGTTATGTCATCTAAAAGCAGGGGGGGGAGGAGATTGTTTATATTTTACATACTCATAGTTTGACCCCCAAAATGTTGGCGAGGGCAGTTGGCTAACACTGTACAAGGTCACTCAGGATGTCCAATAATTGTCCTAACACTTTACCTGTTATGGCACAATAATGAGAGTTTTTTTCATTATTTTCGGGTGAATGAACCTGGCAGATGCTGACAGCCAGCAGATGTGTAAAGTTCGAGGTGATTTGTAAGGGACCAGCTCATCTGACGCACAGTAATTGCATTGTGGGACATTGTCACTCAGAGTCTTGTCCTGTTCTGTCAGGATGAGGTAAAGGTCAGTTCAAAGAACTGGCATAGCAGAAGGGACAGCTCCTCACTGAAATTAAAAATATTTTCATACATCTTCAACCTGCCCAATCCACAACAAGAAGAAACCCAGGAATGTGCCCACTATTGTGACTTATTGGATGGTTTGTAAGGCTGGACAATTTGTGATTGCTGCATGTATATACACACAAATACAAGTTGTTTTCAATTCCCACTTGTAGATATTACGCTTCCTCATTAATCTGATCATTCACTTTTTCCCGACACAGAAATTCACTATTTCTTTGTTGTTTCATTTATAACCCATCTTTCCTCTAAGGAACTCAGAGTAATACATGGTTTCTCACACAGTCTCCCAGACCAGCCAAGTCTAAAACTCAGAATTGCATCAGGGATCTTCAGACCATTTACTAGGCCCAAAGAAGTCTCAGTATACACAGTTACATTTGTTCCCCCTGTCTATCACCTTCCATTTATGATACAGCCTCATACATGTCAGTCCTTTGCCATGCAATAAAAACATTCAGACAGTTATTTACCAAATGACATTGTGTAGCTATTCCATCTTTTCTTCATTAATTGTGTTTGTTTGTGAGAAGCAAGAAAACAGAAGAAGCAATGGGAAATTACAAGTTGAAGACAAGGTTGTCTGGACCCCCCCATAAAATTCTGTGAATGAGGCAGTGCAATTGCCTGGCAAAAGTCTTGTGCGGAAGCAACCTCAGAGAATCCATGGGAGTTACCCAATGAGATGAAATAACTAAGGCTTGGTGGATAGTTGATATGATCTGCTTGCCTCAGATTAGGTCTTATTATAAGCAATATTATCCCATTTCGGATTAAGGCATAAAAGGACTTTGGTACACATGCTTCCTCCTCTATCCGACCCCACCAACATCCTCCCTTCTCTCTCCAGCCTGTATTCACTGTTAGTCCTACTAACCAATTGAAATGAATGGGACTTCAATTAAATTAACATTGGATACAACCTATTAGATACAAGTTTTGACATTGTACAGGGACAGAATTTATTTTTCTTATTTTGTTATTATCACACAATGAACTTGCACACAAAGACTTGGTTCACATGATTAAACAACCCACAATGGGTTGTTGGAGAGCATGCAGGAGCCAGTGTGCTGGCTCCCAACCACTCACCCACTTCCACTTTGCTAAACAATCCAGGGACATCCCATTCCTGGGCTGTCCAAGCCCATAACTCTAGGTTGTTGAGGGAGAAACAACCCAAGAAGCAAACTAGGCTTTCTATGTACAACACAAGGAAGTGTTCCTGTAGTTGTAGATGTTGAACTGCACTGCTAAGAATTTGCTATATTTACTTTGATCTTTAATATATCTCTTTAATAGCACTTCAGCATCCTCCCTTATTATTTCATCCCCAGTAACCTTAAGTCATAATCTTCTATTTCCTTTTAATGCTCTCTTGTCTTTGCTCAAAACCTTTACCTATTAAGCTCCCTTTGTTTGTGTTCAGAGGCAGTGCCCTCCTCTCCTTTCCAGAACTTTGTGATCCTTCTTTCAGCACTTTCTCGTTTAGCAATTTTTTTATAGTAAGGAAAGGCCAAAAGTAGCAAGAAAGGAAAGGGGTCAAGAAAGGTAGCTGGCAGAGATACATAGAGACATGCATCAAAAAAGGTGAGCTGGATCAATCTCATGTACAGTGAGAGTACAGAAGGTCAGTATTATTATGTGGGGTAGGAAATTGGGCCACCTGAGAGGGTAATTTTTAATGAGCAGGGGCTGTGCCACGGAACAGCAAAAGGATGCCAGTTAATAAAAGTCACATACGGTTTCAAGAGAGAAGCAAAAAGCAGCGCATAGTTGGATTGTTAACGCTGAGAATAGTTTGGGCACTGTGACACAATAGAACAACCTCATCCCACAGCAGTGCAATACGAGGGTCCTGAAAGTTATACTTCCTGAAAAGTATAGGAGCAAGTCCATCAACCACCACAAAAAGGCAACCATGATTGAGCAAAGGTTAGAATTACAGAGGATGAAACATTGGACCAACCAGTTGAGATGATACTACCAGTCTGAAGCCCTATCCCAGGGGTGGGCAACTTGTAGGCCAAAACATCTGGGGAATCACAACTCCTATCAGCCCTAGCCAGCATACCCAATAGTAAGGGCTGATTGGTGTTGCCGGTCAAAATATCTGGAGGGCCACAAGTTACTCACCCCTTGCCCTATGCTCATAGCCATAAAAGAAGACTCCAAATTAAAATCAAAGTAGGAAGGTAACAAGCCATAATTCTATGAAGCAGAAGTCTTCTTCCTCAGGCTGTTGAGGTTCAAGTCCAACACCCCTTTGTGACTAGGCAGAAAATTAAAAAAGGAACCACCCAACATGGCGAAAACACCACTAAATAATCAACTATTTCCTGCCCTTTACCGGTACCTCAGAACTTGCTATCTTACCCTGCATAACATTAAAGCTTGCCCTGGTTTTAATTAGTCGATAAACTGGTTAGATGAATTTATTAAAAACATTTAAATAGACTAAAATGGCGTTGCCAATTAAACAGGGCGACACATTTTTTAAAACAAAACTATTTTTTAATTAAAATTGAAGATGACAGGCACTGCCCCTCCTGTTGCCTACATAAGTGGATGATTATTTTAAGATGGTGCTGATGCCCTTTTGCAAGTTATCATGTAAAAACAAATGAAGCATGCTATTTTTCTTCTCTTGCAAATACATGCAGATGTAGTCAATTATACTCATATGATCAATCAACTAAGATTTCAATTTCCAGGTTGACTGTTTTAAATTTTAATGTGTTCATTGTGATTCCATTGTACATAGACAACAAGCTCTGCTGGAGTGGCCACAGGGCAATGTACAATCTCTCCCAAATCGCTCTGTCTGGATTTTCTAAAACAGGTTAGATTAAGCAGGTTAAAATACATTTATTAGATTAATTGATTTAAAACTTTCTGATAGACTAAAAAGCTGCTGCCAGTTAAATCTGGCAGCACCTTAATTCTAGGTATTTTGACATTTCTAAATGCCTATGTAAAACTAACCCCTAAACAATCAATGTGGGCACTGAGAAACCCAAAATAATTATCTACCTTACAGATATTAACTAAAAGCACAGGGAAGGGGACATCCACCCACACATTTTGAGACACAAGCACATGAAAAGCCAAGCAGCAGGAGTCAGAAGCTGATTTTACAAGTAGCATGTATTGATGGCCATGCAACCGGTGGCACATACTTCAGCTTTGACAAGGATGTTTAACTCTCTTGTCCAGGACTATGGGCCCTCAATCCTATTGTTCCAATTCAACACATAAAACTAGTAGCCTCAGGGTTCATCATCTATTAACTGAAAACAACTGATTAAAAGTTCACCAATTAGCCTTCTGATCTTTGAGCCTGATAGCACAGTAAGGTGGATCTCATTGTAAACTTAAATTGCATGAAAAGGCTTATCTTTGCAAGCATACAGCATTTTCCTACTTTCTTGTGTTTAGCCCAAAGACACCTATGAAGCTTTGCAGTTTAGCTATTATTTAATTAGTGTGAACAGCCCAGGAAATAAATTTATTTGCCATTACTATACTGAGCTGCCTTAATCACAACATTTTTATGGGCAATATAATCCGGTAATCATATTACACTGGCCTTTGTTTCATACTGATGGATAGTTAACTGTTTGCCTTTGAAGCCACTAATTATCATCTATAAAAGCCAATCAAATCCAATACAACACTTCCACTGTGAAATCATTATTATACTCTGTATATAAAGAGCATCTGTTGGTAAACAATTAACTTGAGGCTAACAGAAAGGAAGGAATTGTTTGCCTCATTTTAATAATTACTTAGTTAATGCCTTGCAACAAGAAATAGAAGTGGATAGTTCAGTCAGCTGTACTTCTTTTTAAAAGATGCAAACTAACCATGATTTACTATGATTCTGTAAACGCATTTTATATGGTATTCTGTGTCCATTTTGTTTGGGACAATAATATTGCCAGAACGGTTTATCCGACAGTGAACATTGTTCTGTTTATGGTCATCAAAACTATTGTCACTTCTCAGACAGAAATATTGCATGTATCAATAGGAATCAGCGAAACGTGCTTTAATTAGCATTAGCATGTCACCCCAAGTAGCATTCACCTCAATAATTTTGTGAAGGCAATAAGAAGGCAACAGACTGCCTCCTTATTGGAGGATCCACATTGAAAGTACTGGGCCACAGCAGCAGCAGGAATGGAAGATGCAACATGGTATATGTTAAAGTATTTATATTTTCAGTACCTTTTGGTACGGAGGAGTCTCCTAAGCCCTGTGAGTACCTATCCAGACACTGTTTCTAGTCTGCAGTGAAATGTAGTGTGATATATATTCTACAGGGTGATCTTCAACCTGGGGTAACACAGCATACCCTACAATTAGCATTTAGACTTTTACAACAATAAAAGAACTTCAGTACTCAGTTTCAGCACATATTGTGGATGTTGAGCCACGGAAACTATTCTGCCATTGGACTCTGGAACCTAAGCTTCCCATTCTGCATGTTAGTAGAGACTGTTCCTTGCTACCCAAAGCCTTGATTGGAAAAAAAATGTTATTTCAAAGCATGTGCAGTGTGCCCTTCCCACTTCCCTTGCTGGGTCAAATAATTTGCTATCACACTTAGAGGTTTGCAGACAGAGTGGCCAGCTCAGGCGGCAGGACTTCAAGGCAGGCTTAAGGCCCAGCATGCCTCACTTTCCAAATTAAACACAGAGCACACTCATATTGTACAGTGAAAAGCACCCTTCAGTTCTGCCCTTGTAATTTCTACTTTCAGTGCAAGAAAGGGCCACTTTCCCATCAGGAACCACCAGGATTACAACCCCAACTCTTCAGTGTAATGAGGTATCAGAATTGTAGCTTAAAGATCTCCATGACAACAAAGGTGCCAGGCTCTTCTCAGAGTACTTTCAGGCTCTGGAGTAAAGCCCATCTATCTGGGCTGGTCATTTGTTTGTCCTGTACAGGGAGGGCTATAAAAGACTTCCTGATTGGTCTGGCAACTGAGCAACAAGTTCTTTCTAACTCTGATTTGTTTCTGCATATTCTCAAGCTCAGCCTTCTTGGTTTGGTCTTGAGGCTGAGACTCCTTGCTGCCTTCTGCTTCCCGGCTCACCTCCGACAGCTGCCCATAGCTCAACTTTGATATCCACATGAAATCAAATCATCTTCCATGTGATGCATCTTAACAGTCCCAAAGAAGTGTTTGCATGATTTAAGTATTGTGTGACCCAGGGCTTCCCATACATAGAGCTGTAGCTACTCTAAGATGGTGGCAGCTAAAAAAAAATGTGCAGACTCAACCACAGAAACTATGGGTAGGAAGATGTAACTTCCATTGGAAGGCCCTTGTAACATGTGACATTCCTGTTGTGAATGGAGTCCTGGATAAAGTATGGATACTACACTTAAACCCTGCTTCTTCTTAAAAAAAAAAACACCCTCAAGGGTCAGATGAGACATGGCAGACCCTATCTCCTTAAGTGTCCCCCAGGTGTTTTTATCCAAGTCAGGCTTACTTCCACTATCAGACCCTGGCAAAACTGAGACTGGGGAAAGACTCTGGGGTGGTAAATTATGTGCCCCTTTTGTTCTTAAAAGGCATTCCATACTTTATATGCGATTGGGGCAAACTAGCATTTAAAAAGAAAGATCTGCTACCAATCCACTTAGCCTGTCTGTCAGAACAACTTTTATGGGGCTCTGAGATAGTTTCTCATCCAGCCACTGAACAAGTTAAGCCATGCTTTAGCATTAATGATATTAACATTATGTGCTTTCAGACCATTACCTATTACTATTAATGTTCAGTACTAAGATGATTGATGCAACATTTGAAAGCAATCATAAAACTTCACCTATTACCAGGTGCAGTCAAGCAGATGCAAATCAGCCCCACTGAGTTCCTACGATGTTATTTATTTCTTGTATCCATTGCTTAGCCATCTCTTTTTTCAGTGGGGTGTGTGTGTTGTTTTATACTCCCACAGAAGCCTTGCATAGAAGACCAGAAAATAGTTTGGGGGTGGAGAGAAGGGCAAGTGTGGCCAAGAAACATCCAGAAATAAGACTGTACAGGCAACCACTAAGGGTTGGCCCCCTACTCTCACAAACTCTCTGGTTTGTTTTTGTTTTTTTAATGAGTAGAGACTGAAAGGACTGGGCATGTTTAGCCTTGAGAAGAGAAGACTGATGGGAGACATGATAGCACTCTTCAAGTACTTAAAAGGTTGTCGCACAGAGGAGGGCCAGGATCTCTTCTCGATCATCCCAGAATGCAGGACACAGAATTATGGGCTCAAGTTACAAGAAGCCAAATTCAAGCTGGACATCAGGAAAAACTCCCTGACCGTTAGAGCAGTACGACAATGGAATTACCTAGTGTGGGCTCTCCCACACTAGAGGCATTCAAGAGGCAGCTGGACAGCCATCTGTCAGGTATGCTTTAAGGTGGATTCCTGCATCTAGCAGGGGGTTAGACTCGATGGTTTATAGGCCCCTTCCAAATCTACTATTCTATGATTTTCGTGCCGGTGATTCTTCATATCATTTAGGGTGATAGACACTTAGAAAAAGCTCAGAACCTAGGATTGTATTCAATGGTGGCTTTGCCTTAGTAGAAAGCAATTTCTCCTCAGAGTACCTGCTTTTAACCAATCCCCAAAGCCACTTAAGCCTCCCCTCCCCACCTCAAAGCTTCTCCTGAAGTCTGCACGATTCTCTAAAACAGAACAGGATGTGGCACAAAAGGCTGCAGTAGGTAGGAAGGAATTGGCAAAAACTGAGTACCCTGCCTTGCATAAGCAGAAGTGTTTACTACTAAGACAAGGCCAAAATTGGATATAATCCCTTAGGTTTTTTCTAATATTTGCAAATCAATAATCTAATAATGACGCTTCACTAATAAGGAGGTAAGTAGAAGGCTGACCAAGTTCAGAAGTCTAAAAGAAAACTGAAAGACTTTTACGGTGCAATCCTATGCATCTTTAGCCAGAAAGGCCTACAAGTCCCCACCTATGCATTTCTAAACATGCATAGGATTGCACCTTTAAAAGAAAACTTAGATGGAAACTGCATGTAAATATCAGGTATAAGAGCAAGAGGGAGGAGGATTTAGAAA
This sequence comes from Elgaria multicarinata webbii, assembly GCF_023053635.1. Lineage (NCBI taxonomy): Eukaryota > Metazoa > Chordata > Lepidosauria > Squamata > Anguidae > Elgaria > Elgaria multicarinata. The sequence goes on along the minus strand of NC_086178.1, from coordinate 73,695,861 downwards.
TTTAGTCTCACTACCTCTATTCAAGTGTTCATGCCGCACGATTGGATTGAATGAAAGTGAATACATGAGCAGAATTATTCCTGGTATATTGGTGCCAGTTCCAGATTTTTTTAGTAATTCAACATTGCAAAAGAAATTCTCTAAAAAGGAAAAAAAAAAGCTGAGATAGTCATGCTAGTCTATGAGGAGAAAAATCTAAAAATGTATAGTTGAGCAATACCTTTATTGGGATCAACTAAAACCAACAAAAATATGCAACCTTTTGAATTTTCCAGACCTCTTTATCAGGCTAGATGGAACTAAAAAGCAGTGCGGGAAGTAACAAAGAAGTCCAAGATTTGGCAAGATGTTGTGGCCAATTGAGACAGACCCAGTCTCAAAACAGAGACTGCAGGCTGAATGTATGATTTAGTGGAAGATGTTGCAAATATCAGATCATACCTAACAATGCATTTTAGGATAAATTAGGCGTAATGGTTGATCTCCATTTCTGAAAATACAAAGGTCATCTGTAGTTCTGATCTACTTCTTGCCTTGGGCGAAACACACAGGTTCCTGAGTTGGGACGGAATAGACTAATCTTGAAAATCGATGACATTACAAGTCTGACAAGATTAAAGATATTCAACAGCACAAAAATCATGATGGATGTGCAATAACAATAAAGAAGATTTTCCTGCAATCTTAAAACATATGACCGTATTGGAGGGATGCTTTGCAAAATGTGAAAGACATTATTGGTTATACAGTAGGAAGCAATAGCTCCTTTAACACTATTGTTCTGTTTTTTGAAATATAGTGTTAAACCTCAACAAGGAGCACTGGTGGGTAATTTATTGATCACTGCAAGGATGACTATAACAAACAAACAAAACCTGGAAGATTAACACTGCTCCAATTCTGGAAAAATTGAGGAAGTGGTCTTGGCAGGTATTACTGATGATTACAGTAACTCATTTTAAATGGTTGTGGCAGGATAGATCTTATACAACTACTACTCTGCTGGTAAAACAGCATTGTTTTTTAGATTTTGGGACAGGATTAAGCCAGTAGAAAATGCCATAAAAGAACATTTTCTTATGATATCGAGTCTGTAATCCTATGCAGGCTTACCCCCATTGAATACAGTGTTTTTTTCTTCTGAGAAAAGAAGGGTAGGGTTGAATTGAAAAGTTTACTTTACTGTTTCACCATTAAAAATGCTGCCTTTTCCAACCTGCCTTCTCCAACCTGGTGAATAGATTTTGACTATGATTCCAGAATTCCTGACCATGGGCCATGCTGGCTGGGACTGATGGGAGTTGACATCCAAAACATCTGAGGGCACCAGATTGGGGGAAGCTGTCAGGCATATTTGGATAGACATTTTTGGAGAATCTTATCATTTTTAAAACTTTTTTTTTTACTTGCAGGTTTTTTAATATATATTTTAACTGGAAAATTGATAGAAATCTATACAAAAATGATAAATGATACCACATAGTCTAAAGTAATGTGGTTTGACCTACAGATATTTTCTGAGATACACACCCACAAAGGCAACATGAAAGTGACGCGGTGGAAATTCTGTACTGATGTCATATTCGGTACTTGAGGCAAAGGCAACTCATCTTTTCTTCTACTTGGTAAAGATGAGTTACCTTTGCCTCATGTACACAGTACCTCAAGCCAATTAAATCTGTTTGTCATTTTATTTTTTATTTGTTACATTTATATCCCACATTTTTTCCTCTTGCAAGGAACCAAGGTGGCTCACATGGTCTTCCTCCTCTCCATTTTATCCTCCCAACAACCCTTAGAGGTAGATTAGGCTGAGAGTCAGTAACTGGCCCAAAGTCACCCACTGGGTTTCATGGCCAAGTAGAGACTAGAACCTAGATTTCCCGAGACCCAGTCCAACATTCTAACCGCTACACGATGCTAGCGCTCATATTTGTATGACTATCATGTTCATTCTCATTATGATGACCAGAATGTTAACATGACTTTCGCATAAGGAAAAACCCCTTTCTAGGAGGGGAAAATAATATCAATTTCAGAGAGAAGGGTCCTTACAGTAATATTTCTATGCTCCCACCGTCCAACTCCAAAACCTAAGTCTTCCGTTCCTGTTTTCCATTTTTCATGTGCTTCAGTGATTCTTGTTATCTAACATTTCTCTGACTGCAGGGGATAGGATAGTTGAGTTTAAGGGTAAGAAATGGGATGCAAGGCTGTGGTTGACAGAGGAAACGTGGCCACTGCAGCTTGTTTTGAAACTTTTCTATTTATTGAGATTGCGTGTACATGTATTATATACCAAAATATTCATATTGGTTTTTAAAAGACACTGTAATAAGATAATGAGACTATACAGAACTTGTTTTACAGAAGATGAAGTGTAGCTACTTAATCTTTCTTTCTATCTATCTATCTATTTTACCACAGACTGATTTTTGAATGTGTCCACATCACCAATCACTTCGACTCACAGATGCCACCGTGAATGTCTGTATTTCACACAGAGACATCAAGAAAGGTCTTTGTAGATCGGTTTGCAGGATCTTCTGTACCAACTCCCTCTTGCCCCCCTGACCCCACCCTCCCCTGCACTGCATTTTGAATTGTTTTACAATTCCAATTCTGCTAGCTTCTCTTGCAATCTTGCCCTTGTAAGACTCTGCAGGTATCTTATTCTAACACGACTGTCCAGCTGCTCCACCACCTCATGATACCCTAGATTTCCGTTCCTCTTTTAAAGAGCCCTGTTGAAAGTTGTGCTAACAGATGCCCTATAGTGGCCAAACAACAGGATGTTGTAAATATCCAACCGCTGTGGGCTTTCAGATGTATATGCTAATAGGCATGCTATCAGCATACAGCTGTAAATGCAAATAACGGGTCTCAGGCAGGGCAAGTTTTATTGCTCTTTAACCACCTTCAGTATTGTAACTGGCCAACTCCTCGCTGGTTGCGACATGAAAAGCAAATAGCTTACCTCATGTTGATGCTGTATAAAACAATCAGGGCAATAATGGCACAGAACAGAGGAGATGCTATGGCTGATTTGAGAAAGGCTTTTAACTAAGATTCTAACTAGTGTTCTTGCTTACTATAACAATACACAGGACTATACCAGTAATTGCTAACAAGGGCAAAGGATACCCACCATGGTCACACTTCATATTAAGTTTTTTTTTAAGCACATGGCTCACGCAATCAACAGATATTTTAATAAAATATCAAACAGACACTAAAATCCTACATATCTACTCAAAAGTAAATCCAGGAAAATTGGTATAGGACTACAACTAGAATGACTATTTTGGAATAGAACGGGCTCTTCTTTGGTGACTTACTGCACATTTAACCAAATAAGTTGATGGCTAGCTATAAATATATTTGCTAACTACCTTTGTAAGCCATACTTACTTCAAACCTTAACATGAAATGCAACCCAGCAGTTGCATTTGATTATTCAGCCCTGCATTTACCATCAGATCATTCTGTAACAATTGCATCTATCACTATGTTAAAAACAACCCCCCACAAAACAATCCAAACTCATAGATAAAACAGCTTTTCTGCAATAAATATAATGAACCAAGAGTAATCAAGTGTAAAGTGTAAAGAGAAATGCCTTCCTTACTTTTGCTTTTCAATTTCAGATCTGATTTCTCTTTCCAGCACATGCAAACCCCTAAGATCTTATATCAGGCTTAAACGTCAAATATAGTTTGGTCCCTAATAGTACAATCCTATATATGTCTACTCAGAAGTAAGTCTCATTGAGTTCAGTGGGGCTTAATCTCATGTAAGCGGTTATACGATTGCAGAATTAAGAATTCCCCTCAACATTTCAAAGCAAATCCTAAAACTAAGAAGAGACTGGATGCTTTTCATGCCACAGCCTTCTTTTCCTAATTAAAGAATTGACACTTTCTTTGATAATTAGGCAGGAGAACAATTACTACTGAAGAAAATGCCAATTAAAATTTTAATTAGCCATACATTTCTTGAGAGATTTCTTTCTATATGGCTCTTTGAATGGAATGCTGTTGCAAAGAAGGAAAAAAATCTCTCACATGGACTGTTCAAGCAAAAACATGTATATTTCTCATTCCCACAGCTGCAATGTTTTAGGTTTATCATCCCACAGATAGGAAACTGAGGCTACTACAGAATGACTTCTCTGAGATCACTGCTAATGTGAATACAACCATAGTGACAGATGGGAAACCGCAAAGAAGTTGTTCTCATGTCTGCCAGCTGTGACCTGGCATGCATCCTGGTCATGCAAAGGATTGAATCCAATGTTGACCTATTAGAGTAGACCTATTGAAATGAATTAGACATACTTTGGATACAACCCAATGTATGTTGATTATGTAACAAGAACAGGTTCAATACGGAGACCATTTAAGTGCTCAAAATATCCATCTTTGTAAACTGAGAATGACCTAACATAAGTCAAACATGAGTGTGGCAAATTTTCCTAATGCTGATCAACTACACAAGTGGAAAGCTCATGGCACAAAATTCATGAACTGGGCTTATCTTTTTTCTGGTTTAAAGTACTAGGGTCTCACAGAAAATTAGCACAGAATCAGAACCTTTCTATGGAAGTTCAGAAGAGGCACATGTTTATAGTTAAGCCTCTTTTAAAAAACAGCAACCCACACACTCTTGATGCACACCTTATCATTTTCCCATTACAAAGATATGTCTCTTCAACCATTTTCTGTCTTGTGGGCTCATTTTCAGAACATGCTCATGATAAATCTTTAGGTGTAGTGACAGGGTATAATTGAATTAAGTATGAAGAAGTAAAGAGAAGAAGCATCACATATAACCCAAAACTAGCTCCCAGCTACAGGCAACGCAACAGTTATTTTGGACTAAGGGGCCTGTAAGCAAATTTCACCCCCTTTTCTACCATTGCAGACCTAGCCCAAATGTATTTGACTTTTCTGACTAAACATCCCCGGGACGATCATTAATAAGCATGTCAAGGCACACTTTGAAGATTCAATATGTTCTTCTTCTCTCCCTTGGGTCAAATAAGCGGAGAAGCCAAATTAACTGTTGAAACAAACTGATCCCTAATAAACAACTAGGACTCAATGGTTTCCAGCATTTCAACTAGAACTCCAACATCTTGCATTTCTTGCCTGAAGGCTCCAGTTTTCCTGCCATTTCAACCAACATCCTCTGACATTACTCTAAGTTAAATTACAGCTTACGTTGTCTGCATAAATTATAGTACATAAGCTGTAGTAAACAAAATAACAAACAATATAGCAATATTTTGTAGCCCTACTCATGGGTCTAGCTAGATGGGAGGGAAGCCTAATACAGACAAATAAGATGGGAAAGCACTCTTAAAATGACAGTACGCATAACCCTTTGGTTTGGAGCATTTATAATATTTGTCCACTTGTCAAAGAGCGAGAAAACATTGCAGTGAAATTGTACTTGCCTTGCAGAAGAAGGTATGGCTAGAATTTTTGATTTGGCACACTGCGTAGAACCTGTTTCCCTGCTGTATCCACATATAGATAAATTAGATACGTATACACATACACCCTCTCACCTACCAGAGCACTTCATCAATCTGATGAAGCGTACTATAGCCTCCAAAAAATTATGCCACATTAAATCTCTTCAGGGTGCTACATTTTTATTGTAATTTCTGAACTGATATACATGTACTGACACCTGCTGAAAATTCCTTTCCATATGGTCACCCTAGCTTGTGGTAAACCATGCTTTCATCCTGTGAGTATGCCATAGCCTACAAGATTCTTTTGCTGTTATTTCCATCAGAGATAAGAGGGTATTTAAAGATAATTAATTTTTAAATACCCTGTAAAGAATGCAGAGGTTCTGAGCTGTGCATTTTGCAGGCTGCAGAGCTGCTTACTTATGAGTAGGCATGCAGAAGCTTGGGATCTGGGATGTTATTTGAGTGATTCGGTCCTGCTGAATTCTGAGTAGCCAAGCAGAAGCTTTGCCCTGCTTACTTCTGAGTAGGCTTAAAATGGCAATAATCACTTTTGATCCTGCCCATAGCTGGAATGTGGCAACGAAGACGTTTCCTATTTTGCAGTTTGGCCCAAAGGTTGAAATATATTTCCCACCCCAGCGTATAGGGTTGCAGCCTAAACTCCAAAAAAGCTCCATTATAATTGTAGCATTTGTTGCAGCTTTGCCAAGGCAAAGTGTGAACAAACACCGTAAAATAAGCCGAAACTGTACAAACACTTGAGCTAAATGAAAGGACATATTATATTCTGGGGTTATTCACATACAGAGGCGGTTTCAGATAAATGCAGCTACACATACGTAATCTCCTTTGCTTCTGTCCTGACTCTGCAGAATTCGACCCCTTATATTCACCAATAAGCAGGCTTTTAAAAATGAATCGATTTATTCAAAGTAATGTAAATGAAATTCAATAGTCTAAGTGTAATATCATACTTGTGGGAACCAAAAAACTTGTGTGTGTTTTTATCTGGTCAAGGAAAAAAAGAGTTCTTGGGTATAAGCAGCCAATGTGATATGGTTATAGACAAGGCAACATCATGGGATTTCCAATGAGCAACTCCTATGTACGGGGATGGGGGGAAGAGGGAGCAGGGTTACATCTGTAAGTCCTACACCCATGCCACCAATACCCCACCCCGCCAGCCACATGATGAGCAAGTATGGGAATGGGTATTGGTGTATATGTTTGAACACTGGTGTACACACAAAGAGCTCCTCTATGTGGCGGAGACAGGAATAAAAGGTGTGATCCTGCTCCCCCCTCCCTTAATGCATGAGAGTTGTTTGAACAACTCTTCAATTAATATTCCATGAGATCTCTAGAAAGGGCAGGGAAGTGCTGGAACATTTGGAGGAGGCCTTGGTGAAGCCACACATCTGGAATATGTGTCCAGTTTTGATCATCCATTTCATGGAGACTGCATGCAAGCTTTAATAGGTCTGAGAGGAACAGTTAAATGATCACAGGAATGAAGAATCTATTTTATGAGCACGGATGTAAAAAGTCCATTTAACAAAGAAGGCTGAGGAAAGGCATGACATCACACCTATGGATTGTGGTCCTGATAGACGGAGGGCTCCGAGATTAGGGCCCTCCATCTATCCAAAGCCCTGCCAGCAAGAGCCAGTCAGGGCTGGAGGAACATCCAAGACATTTTAGCCTCCCATTCCTCCTTTACAAATCAAAACAAATTCAGCTAGGTAGGCCTCTGAGTCCATCCAGCTGATTTAATGGCAGTGGCTGGGGATGATGACGGAGAGGTTATAGGAATCTGCTCTCACTGCCTCATGTCCGACCCCTCTTTTTGCCATCCTCAAGTTCCTCCAAGAAGCAGCTGCTATGGTGCTTTACACACCAGCTGCAAATGGACACAGCCGGGTGAGGAAGAACAGCCCCATGTCGGATTCCTCCTCCAAAGGCCGTAAGAGTCTACAGGCTTGGGAGGGGAATCCCACATATCCAATGGCCTGTGGGATGCTCTCCCAAAGGCCATAAGATTTCTGTGTAAATGTATTAGCAAATGACAAGTCACTGAGGATAAAGGTGACTGTGGATACAAGAATTTACAGCTAAGAATTGGGTGTTAAGAGGTTGAGTGCTTTTAACCAACAGAAGTATGAAATTCAAGAACCGGAACCTGGAAGAGTTCTGGAAGCAAAGAACCTCTCTAGGTTCAAGACTAATTTAGAACAGATAAACTTCTAACACGATTTCTTTCTTAATTCATCTTTGTCACTTGAGGCTCAGGTGGCCTCGGTGGCACGGAGTGCTTTCTACCAACTTCGGTTGGTGGCCCAGCTACGCCCCTATCTGGACAGGGATAACCTAGCTTCAGTTGTCCATACTCTGGTAACTTCCAAATTAGATTACTGCAATGCCCTCTACATGGGGGCTGCCTTTGAAGACGGTCCGGAAGCTGCAGCTTGTGCAAAATGGGGCGGCCAGATTGATAGCTGGAACAGGGAGGTTTGAGCATGTAACACCGATTCTGGCCCGCTTGCATTGGCTGCCTATATGTTTCCGAGCCCAATTCAAGGTGCTGGTCTTAACCTATAAAGCCCTACATGGCTTGGGACCACAATACCTGATGGAACGCCTCTCCCGACATGAACCTACCCGTACACTGCGCTCAACATCTAAGGTCCTCCTCCGAGTGCCTACTCCAAGGGAAGCTCGGAGGATGGCAACAAGGGAGAGGGCCTTTTCAGTGGTGGCCCCCCGACTGTGGAATGATCTCCCCGATGAGGCTCGCCTGGCGCCAACATTGTTATCTTTTCGGCGCCAGGTCAAGACTTTTCTCTTCTCCCAGGCATTTTTAACAGCATTTTAACAGCATTTAACAACGTTAAGTTTGTTTTTAATGGACCCCACAATTGTTGTTTTTAAATGGATACTGTTGTTTTTATACTGTTTTTATGTGTGTGTGTGTGTTTTTAAATTGTATACTTTTAATGTTTACTATTTTTAAATGTTGTAAACCGCCCAGAGAGCTTCGGCTGTGGGGCGGTATATAAATGTAATTAAATAAATAAATAAATAAATAAATTGTAGGCAATTTAGTTCACAGAGAGATGTTCCCTCCCTACCCTTCATGTAATCTTAATTCCTCTCCCTTCAACTGCGATATTAGAAAATTATCCTGCACCACTCCTGTTGAAGTGAATGGGAGCCATGCAAGAGCATTTGAGTGTTCCTATGCAGCTCCCATTCAATTCAATGGGGCTTGCTCAAGATTGCCCAAAAGTTTGGAGATCTGGGAAGATGTGCCCAAGATTACTTGGTTTGCTTGCACTCAGGCTTTGACTGATTACCATATTTGATGTCAGGACTCTCCAGACTAGAGGAATGGTCACATTAGAGGGGTGGGTGGGATATCCTAACCATGTGTCTACACTGATGGGGTCAGGTGATTGACCAAAAAGGGGATCTTCAGTTTGCAGTTGATAGCTCAATGAAAATGTTGATCCAGTGTGTTGTTACTGTGAGAAAGGTAAATTCTATGATAGGATTAATTAGGAATCAAAAACAAAACTGCCAATATCATAATGCCCTTATGCAAATCTATGGTGCAACCACAATTGGAATACTGTGTTCACCTCTTGTCATTGGACCTCAAAAAGGATATTGTAGAGCTAGAAAAAGCACAGAAGAGGGCAACCAAAATGATCAGTGGGATGGATCAGCTCCCCTATGAGGAACAACTGGGCAGTATTGTTCCTAAAGCAACACTCAAAACAAGCCAAAACGCTCATTTCTGGAACAGGACAGGTGAGCGGAGCCCTCTTCTGCTAGCTCTATTGATACATTTCATTCTAGAAACTAGCGTTTCAGCTCATTTTCAGATGCTTTAAGAAGCACTCTCTTTCTGTTGCTCTAATGGTGGGCCCCGCTGTCACACAGGCAGCATTGAATGCTGCCCATTTCAACAAGGGGGGGTTCAACAAGTTTAGAAAAAAAGACAAGTAAGGAGAGACATAACGGAAGTGTATAAATTATGCACTGTGTGGAGAAAGTGGATAGGGAGAAGTTTTCTCTCTCTCTGATAACATCCCTTGAAGCTGAATGGGCAGAGATTAAGATCAGAAAAAAGGAAGTTCTTCACACAGTGCATAGTTAAACAATAGAATTCACTAAACATAGTGATGAGCACCAACTTGGATGGCTTTAAAAGGGGATTAGACAAAATTCATGGAGGCTAAATCAATCAATGGCTACTAGTCATAATGGCTATATATTACCTCCATGTATCAGAGGTAGGATGCATTTGCTGAGGAAAACTTGTATGAGGAAAACTTGTGCGAGGGTACTGTGGCACTCATGGCCTGCTTGTGGGCTCCCATGGGCATCTGGTTGGCCACTGTGGGAACAGAATGCTGGACTAGATAAGACTTTGGTCTGATCCAACATCGTTCCCTGGATTTGCTTGTCTGGCCTTACTTGCAGCTCATGCATTGGCTTGTTACGTGAATAATATCAAAGCACTTTTGAGGCACATTGCGGTTTGGATTCATCAGTAGAGATCTGATATGTGGAAGATCCCACTTCACAGCAAAGGGTAACCTTATGTTCAACATTGTGATTCAGTTTTCTGTTTTCCTAATACTGTACTACCATTGCCTATTTTGTGGCCAGGGAGCAGCTGCAGCACATTTTAAGTACCCTGGGCCCCTAAGAGTAGGGTTGAACGCAAGACTCTGCACACTAGGAAACTCTGATATGTCAAAGAAGTCACATGAGGACCATCTGCCTGAGGCACATTTTATCTTTGATATGTGGTTTGCTCCTACCAGTGCAACTAGATTCGAGGGGGTGAATTCTGGTGAAATTCATTACATTTTCTGCCAGATGCAGGTAATGTTTTAACAATTAATATATCTTTAACAAAAAGATAGCTTGCATATTGTTTTCATTTTAAAAGGAGACCACACTGCACATCAGCTTGCACATTTGATCTTGTCAATTTTAAAGTTGTCTCTCAGTACTCATTCTATTCAAGGTCAGTTTTGTTGCTGTTGTTGTTTTAAATTAAAGTATGTTAAATGTAATGCTTTTATTTGCTGTTGAAAGTCTCTTTAAAAATGCTAGAATATTTTGAAAGCACTAAGAGATGTAGTCATCACATTTTTAAAAAGTTTAATAGAGAAATATATGTCAATCTGTTGGAGCTAGTGCTCGTGGCACCTTAAAAATAACTCACTGATCAAGACACAAGTTTTGTAAGCTAATTATAAATATATAAAAGTCTGTTTTGCATCATTTCCACTAGAAGTGTAAGTAAAATGTGTGGCAATTGTAGCAAAAACACCTCTGAGCATGTGTAGAGTCCCATTTACTGCAATAAATATTGATGGCCAATCTGGGGGTGAGATCAGAGGGCAGAGCTTCTAAGTCAGAGGCTGTGGTTTTTAGGCAGTCTTATTTCATCCTTCCTCAACCTGGTGCCCCCATATGTTTTAGATTTCAACTCCATCAGCTCCTGCCAATGGTCAGGAATGCTAGGAGCTGGAATCCAAAACATCTGGGAGGCATCAGGTTGGGGCAGTGGAAGCTGGTGGCTCCGATGTCAGTGGGGCTGTAAATCATCCAGAACCAGTCAGAAGACTAAAGGACCTATCCAAAGTGCTGAACCCCATCTTGAGTATTGTGTCCAGTTCTGGGCACTTGACTTCAAGAAGGATGCAGACAAGCTGGAGCGTGTTCAGAGGAGGGCAACGAAGATAATCAGGGGTCTGGAAACAAAGCCCTATGGGGAGAGACTGAAGGAACTGGGCATATTTAGCCTGGATAAGAGAAGATTGAGGGGAGACATGATAGCACTCTTCAAATACTTGAAAGGTTGTCACACAGAGGAGGGCCAGGATCTCTTCTCGATCATCTCAGAGTGCAGGACATGGAATAATGGGCTCAAGTTACAGAAAGCAAGATTCCGGCTGGTCATCAGGAAAAACTTCCTGACTGTTAGAGCAGCATGACAATGGAACCAAGCACCTAGGGAGGTCATGGGCTCTTCCACCCTAGAGGCATTCAAGAGTCAGCTAGACAACCATCTGTCAGGTATGCTTTAAGGTGGATTCCTGCACTGAGTAGGGGGTTGGGCTCGATGGCCTTAGAGACCCCTTCCAACTCTACTATTCGATGATTCTATTAGCTCCAAAATAGATTCAGCAGTTGCATAGCTCCTTTAGAGCTCTGTCAACTCAGAGTGGATTCATAGCCCCACTTCCATCGGAGCCACCATTTATAGAACTCAAGCACTGTTTGCAACGCTACTCTAGAAGCGTGCGGTAAAGTATCAACTCTTTATTTGTCCCTATCCGTGTTTTGAAGTGAGAAAAGACAGGGCAAGAACTATAGGAAAGGACCAAAACAGGAACCCCAACCACAGCAGTTCCTGAGCCGATCCGCAAGCTTTTTCTAAGAACGAAGCAAGCTCCCCTTCTCACTGCTCCGACGAGGATCAGGCATGATATGCAATATAGGACCAGGACAGGTCATCCGGGCGGAGGGAAGGAGCTTTGCGCGAGGCAAGGCACTGATCACCTGGTCGCTAAAGGGGCTCCGACTTACTTTTTCACAGCTTCTATAGATCCGGGAATGGGAACTCCGCCTCCTTCGCCTCCGCTATCATAAAGCACCCCGCTGATATCTAACACCACTCCCTCCACGCCCGCAAGGTGTTTAGCCCAATCAGCCATAACGGAGAGAAAACGCTTCCCGCACGTTCCAGCAAGTGCCCTGTTACATACACACATAGCACCCCCCCCCGGCACCGGATCCCGAACTCTTCCTGCCTGCGAAGACCTCTGGGAAATGTAGTTGTCTTTCGACACTGAAGACGCAAGCGGCGCCTCAGGCTTCCAAGCCTTCCTACTCACGCTAACCTGAAAGTAAGACCCCTGGAGCGCAGTAGGGCTGGCATCTGAGTAGCCGTGCTTTAGGACTGCACAGTCAGGCACACAGCGAGCGCCAAGACATTTTGCTATTGAGGACGAGCAGCAAATGGTCCACCCCCTCCCCTCCCCCGATGCCAGGTCAAGGTGTTGTTTTGGCACATGAGGCAGAAAATCCCACAAGCACCTCTCCCTATCTCCGGCAGTAAAAATGCAATAATAACAAATTGTTGTTAGTTTAACAGTATTTATGAATATTATTTACGAATCACTTACATTAAAAGAATTGTTGAAGTGATGGACACTGTATAAGATCATAATGAAATATGTATGCATAAGATAATGCTACCTTCCGGGGAATGTTAATGGGTACCAAAAACCCAGAAGGGTTGGGGCCTGCCTAATTTGTAGTGGCAAGGAGTTGCAGAGTGATCTGGTTTCACATAATGAGAAGTCACCATGAGTGGATTTCCCCATGGGGCTTCTAGTTGCAGCAGCTGCCATATTTTATATACTATTTAAAGCATTTATTAGTTTTTTTCAATGCAGCAAATGAACACCAACCAGTTTCCCCAATTCACCCACCCAAACCTCTTTAACAGCAACTAACATTCACTCTACAACATATAATTCAGCAACACTGGCGAGTGCCATTTTGAATATTCAAGACATGACTGGGGTATGCTGTAGCAGTGTAGCTTGTCATTACACGTGAACCCAATGAAGATGGGTTGTTGAGGTGGTTGACAAGCAACCCAGAATTCATGAGTTCAATGAGTTCAGAATTCATGAGTGCAATCCTACGCATACTTACACCAAGCAGGATATAAGATATGAAAGCGGTATATGGTATGTGTCAATGGGCCCCAACAGTTGTCAGTGCACTTCAATACCGCTATAAAGCAGTAGTGTGGCTCCTGCTTTTTATATACTGTTTTCATACAGCTTTCATAATGCAATATCCTGCTTGGTGTAGATGAGCCCATATTTAATTCATGTTTAAAAGTGAAAGAGTTTCTCAGTTTCACCTGATGAGAGGCGTTGTTAGCAGCACCAACATGAAGAAGTCCAAAGATGCCATCCGTGTGCTCCACTAATGTCCATGTTTCATAGCTGCCTTGAATCTGAACCACTAAGATATAAAATAAGGAACAATAATAATTATGACATTCTTTACAGGTGGAGAAAAAATTGAATTATGGAAGAAGATGCATTACCCAGACTGTGTTGTCAAACAGAAATAAAGAGTAAGAACTGGGCAGAAAGAAAAGAAGGGCAGAAAGAAAGACCGACACAGTTAAATGAAGACATATCTCAGTTCCTCAGCCAGGATAGATAAGCAAAATAACGTGATTCACTAGTGAAAGATTTTGGACAGTGGCATAAATATTGTCTGTATGGGAATAATCTCACAAACTATTATTTATCTGGCAGTACATATTAGTCTTCTCCCAGGGGTAGATTCTGCCAACATTACTCATGTTGAGAAGCACCTTACATGGCAATTGGTCCCATTGAAATGAATTATTGCTAGAGATATATGAAGGTGTGCTTTTATTGAGGCCAAATGTAAAGAAATAAAGGGTGCAATCTTATACACACTTACCTAGGAGTGAGGTCCATTTAATTCAATGAGAGATCGGAGTAGGTATGCATAGGTATGCATGTGTGTGTGTGTGTACGTGTGTGTGTGTGTACTCACTGGAAGTAAATAACAGAATTTATCCCTGTGTCCTGCAAATGTTCTGAACAGGTGCAATTATTAATCACACAAAAAACTGGATAGCAGATATGTTCAAATGTTCTATAAATCATGACATATTTTTTAGAATTCAATAGAAGTTCAGGCATTGTGATCTAGCAGCTTACTTGGGAGGGTATAGGACTATTTGTCTTTTAATTTTATAATATTCCTATGTAGTTCTAACTGATATTTTAAGAGTATGTGCTATTCATCCCATTTAAAAACTGAGCACAGATCAGTTTATCTGGATTCTTCCTTCCTAAATATCCCCCATGCTTACTTTGAAAGAAAAAGACATGCCAGTTGATATATAGGTCATCACAAAATTTGTTCTGGTGAATTTATTGTAATCATTGTTCTAGCAGACTGGGGGTTAAGACATCAAACAGATGGAGTTGCTTAAAGTATCAATTTTGGGGCTAAAGGGTGCTTTAAATATTGTCAAGTTACCAACACTCACGCGCACACACACAGGGAGAAGGAGAGCCTGCCTGAGTTTGGTTTGTTTTTCAGCTCAGGCAGACATTAAAATTCTGTCTGAGTGCTGTCTTTAAATTGCTTTGATGCTAGGTGGGTTTCAACCCTGACCTGTCCTGACGGCAAGTGATGGCTGTTACAAGCTCTGGATCAATATTCATAGCGGGTGTCCTGGACTGATAACACTGTCCAAGACAATGTTCCCTATCGGTGTGGACAGCTGAGATATTGTACCATTAGTGGTGTTGTTTTAAATAACCTGATCCATTTCTGGGTCTATATAATGAATTTTACAGTTTAGATATTATCTTTAAGAAGAAGTGACTTGTAGCACTGAGGCAAATCAATGATTCCAAGACTCCTTGGCTTTTCTAGAAATAAAGTAGACTATAATGCCAACACTGTTTCTTATATATACTTCAATTGGGGGGCATACAAGAGACTATATTAACAATAAAAAGCAACTGCACTTTATCAAGAGAGTGAAAAACACACATTATTGCCTAAATTTGAACATAATTGATAAAATCTCTCATATCGCTGTAAAATAGTATGGATCCATTTGCTTCTTTCCATAAGATGCTAATGAGGTTTTAAGGAATTTGGATAAGATAGTAGCCTGGTGCTGTATAAACTGAGGATATCCAACTTGCAATCCAATTAAGACTACAACCCTATGCACACTAACCTCGGACTAATCTCCCTTTGAACACAGTGGAAATGGCTTCAGCACAAATATACATAAGATTGGGCTGCACTTAATTGATTGTGTGTGTGTTGCTGGATGGATGCTTCTGCTTTGCAACCATTGGTGGGACTAGATGACATTTTGGTCCATTCCAATTCAGCATTGCATCACATACTCAGGTTTAAGCCCATCTTTTTAAAAATGCAGTTGAACTAATTTGGCACAAACTTAAGCACGTCAGCGTAATTAGGTTGTGGATCAAGCTGTCTACAGTATATGGCTTTGACAGCTTGTGGGATTATCTAAAACAAAATTAGTAATGTTGCGGAGGGTTATTGCTATTGTGGACCATAGCTCAGTGGTAGAGCACTTGTTTTGCATACAGAAGATCTAATGTTCAATCCTCAGTACCTTCAGATAGGGCTGGTGAAGATCCCTGCTTGAAACCTTGGCAAGCCACAGCTAGGTAGTTTAGACACTGCTGAGCTAGATGGACCAACAGTCTAACTCTGCATATGTTCTATCAATGCACCTTGATTACATACATTGAAGTCTGTTTCAAAACTACTCAACCAATTTGAATCAACAAATGTAATTTGGAAGCAGGTTTAATTTTACAAAAGTTGCTCATCAACCTTGGAATTCAGATCTGAAGGTTTGTCAAGTATGGAGCAAATTGGCCCAAGACTGCTCAGCCCATCAGAAACATCAGAAAAGAGAAGCCAGTGCAACCACAGAAGCCTACAAAAAAATTTCCTCCCATGATACAGATTAGATCAGTCAATAACATCAAAAGAAGCACAAAGGTTTGAAGAACTGAAGATGTAAGAAGCTGAGGATGAGATTTTTGGGGAAAAGGAAATATAGCCAAACATAACCATGGAACAATACAGAGGTGTATTTTATTATTGCGCACCATTTTTGATGGAAAGGAACAAATGTGGCATACCCTTTTCAAAGGCGAATACCCTCCCAGCCCCCAACATTGATATAAAGAAATATTTACTTCAACTGTCAGCTGGAACTTTGCTGTTAATATTTTTCATATTAATAGCAAAATTAATTCAAACAATACAGTAACAAAATCTCTTTCTTGCTAGTTACAACTAGTGGCTTTCCAGAAGTTTTGGCCTACTGCTCCCATGATCTGTCACCATTGGCTATACTGGCTAATGTTGATGGGAATTGTATGCTAAAACATCTGGACTGAAGGGCTAGAAATTGCCCACCCTTGCTCTAGTGGAGCCCAATTAACTGAACTCATAAGTTTTATGGTGCTTCTTAATCACTACAGTTTTGGCCTGTTGTCATATAGGACACTTTACATATGCAGAAGGCAATACATATCAAGACAAAGGTCCTAACTAGAAGACGGGTTACAATGATTAGGGTTTCAAAGGGTAACATGGAAGGTGTTTGAGTAAGTGGCAGCAGAGGGGAGAAGAACTTTTGAATCTGAAAGGTGAAAGGGGATATGCTCCTTTGAAAGGCTCTTCTACCACACCAGCTGGGGATAGGAGGCCTAAAGCTGCAATTAGGTAATTTGCCCCTCTCTGCCCTATCCCATGCCTGTTAACAATATTAATTGCTAACTCATTGTTCCTTAGCAAAATAGAAGGGTGAAGGGGGGTCATTAGCCTCCCAATGCTATTTCCGGATGGAATAGATAGGTTTTGAAAAACTTCTAATTTGCCTTTATTTATTTTTTAAAAAATGGGCATTTGCTGCTCCTCCCACATTATAAACTGCATTGTAATGGGAGAGGGAAGGCTCATGTTCCTAAACTGCCCCCCTCCCCCCCCATCACTGGAGTGCTTTGAAATCCCTTGCTTTCTTTCAAGATCTGGATGTCTCAGCCCCACCTAGCTTTTCAAACTAGAATGCACATTTGCAATCATTTATTGTACTTCCAGGTAAAATTCTCTGTGTCAGTTTCAATTCTATTCTATTGCAGATTGGTTTGCCAACAAGGGACAAGCCCATGGCTAAGGAAAGCCAGTGGGGTGGGATACGGTACTCCCAAAAAATCCACACCACCACCATCTGAGAAATAAAATGTGTCCCTAATCAGGGAGTGGGATGTCTCTTCCACATTAA
This sequence comes from Elgaria multicarinata webbii, assembly GCF_023053635.1. Classification (NCBI taxonomy): domain Eukaryota; kingdom Metazoa; phylum Chordata; class Lepidosauria; order Squamata; family Anguidae; genus Elgaria; species Elgaria multicarinata. Next base: position 73,678,438 of record NC_086178.1, on the reverse strand, counting down.
GAGTTATAACTATAAAAAGTTGGTAGTAGTGGTTATTCCAGCGGGAGCCAATATTGTCTAGAACAGGAGTTCTCTTAACTTTTTCCGTGGCTCATTTAATCAACTTTTTGTGTGCAACAAATCAAGTACATATTTTAATTTTTAAATAAATCCAGCATCAGCATCATTATCAAAACCAGCATCATGTTATGAAAATCATGGGCCATAGGCTATGTGCCTGAGAAGGATCCCTTTAACTGGTACTTTTAAAAAGAAATATTAGTAGACGGCACTAGCAGAGTATTATGAAAACCACAGCCCCTAGCTCAGAGACTTCTTAGCATCTTTGATAACCTTGCTTTGATCAAAATGCTCTTGATTTCTGACATCAGTAAAGTAAATAAATCAAAGCAAAATATAGATATTCTCAACAGTTCTACAATCTTTCTGAGGACCACCTGAGCAGAGCTTAGACCATAGTTTGAGAACCTCTAGTCTAGAAGAAAGAAATTTTGTGAAATTCTTGGGAGATCTGAATTCCTTTCAAATCTGCTCATTGGATGGCACCCCACCCCACACCTTGGTTTTCCATATGTAAAACAGGAATAACAGTGGCCTCCTTCACAAGGTTAGGGTATGAGACTGCTGCAATCCTATGCAGATTTACTTGGATGTAAGACCCATTGAGTTCAGAGGGAATTACTTCTAAGTAGTTATACATAGGATTGCACTGTAAGGCTGCAATCCTATATATGCTCACCTGGATGTAAGCCCAGTGAACAGATTGCACTGTTAAGGAGATGCAGATTGCCAACACTTGTAAAATAAAAGTGCTAGAAAAATTCCAGAAGAATATTGTTTTATGAATGTGTCCATCACCTGGATTTTCTTGAATTTATGCAGATGTTTAGATTTCTCAATCTTTGAATGTTTAAAATGTTGATCTGCAGGGTCAGAGAAAAGGAAAGATGAGCGATGACTTAAAAACTCACAGCTGATAGCTGTAAAAATATTATAATTAATTTTTACTTTTCCCCAAATCATGCAGGCCATGTTTAGAAAACCAAAACTAAAATGATCAAGGGACTGGAACAACTCCCCTGCAAGGGAAAGTTAAAATAGCTAGGATTGCTTAACTTGGGGGAAAAGGTAAAGAGTAACGTGATAGAGATGTACAAAATTATGAATGGTGTGGAGAATGTGGATAGGGAAACATTTTTCTCCCTCTCTCATAATATTAGGGCCTGGGGTCATCCCATGAAGCTGAATGGTAGGAGATTTAGGACAGATAAAAAGAAGTACTTCGTCACATAGCACATGGTCAAACTATAGAATTCGCTACCACAAGACATAGTGATGGCCACCAATTTTGATGGCTTTAAAAGGGGGTTGGACAATTTCCTTGAGGAGAAGGCTACCAAGGGCTATTGGTCCTGATGGCTCTATCAAAGACAGTATGCCTGTGTACACCAGTTGCTGGAGAACATGGGCAGGAGGGTGCTGTGGAATTAATGGCCTGCTTGTGGGTCTCCTGTTGACAGCTGGTTGGCCACTGTGTGAACAGGATGGTGGACTAGATGGACCCTTGATCGGATCCAGCATGGTTCTTCTTATGATCTTATGAAACCCCCTGGAGATTGGGGATTTTTCTTGATCAGACAGATGATAAAAAATGACCTGGAGTATTTCTGTTTTAATTCAGTTAAGAAGGGACAGTAGTTGTATTATTAACTGTGGCTAATAGAATCTACTAGGATAACCGTTTTAGGCTGCATCCCTATACCCATGCTAGCAGGGGATGATAGGAATTGTAGTCCAATGTATCTGGAGAGCATCTGGATGGGGAAGTCTACCTGCAAGTAAGTCTTAATAGACTTACTTCTCAGTACACACATATACAGTAGGACTGTACATTTATAACAATTCCTTAATGGAATTTCTTGTCTTACTTAATTATTATGTCATTTTCCCTGCCAGAGTTGGGGAGAGGTGCTTTTGGGATTTTCTGCCTCATGTGCCAAAATAACTTGCCTGACTTCTTTGTGTAGTATGCACCTTGGCTTGGGGAGCATTTGCTGTTCCACAGCAGCAGCTAAGGGCACAATCCTGTGCATATTTAGACATGCTGGCTGGGGAATGCTGGGAGCTGCAGGAGGTTTTTTTCTGTCTCAACATGCATAGGATTGCACTCTAAATGTCTTGGGCCAGCCCGCCCAGAATCAATCTGGGAGCACAACGCCTTCGCCTGTAGGATACACATGTAAAAGAGAGAGTATGTATAACCTTGTAGCAATCTTGGTCATCACACATCTAAGTGTATATCCACAATTGTCCACATCAGGATGGAGGACTAAAGGTTTTCAGGAGGCATAATGTGTGCTGAGTTTTGAGCCCTGGCATCTTTTACTTCAGATATTATTTATTTAATACATTTCTATACTGCCTTTCCATCAATTACCGTTTACAATTTTTAAATAATGAAACAAACAAACAAATGTTACCAAACCCCAAAAATAATACAGTAGTCTCAGGCTAGTTGGCAGTCTCTTCAAGAGCTGATGGCACAAACTCCCCAGCCTGGGCTTTTCCTCTTCTGTTTTCCCTCAGAAATCAGTGCAATCAGTGCTGGCTCCAAGTTTGGAAGGCCCTTGGCAAGACACCCTCAATGGCTCCTTTCCATCAGTAAGTCTATCTTCTCACCACCATTGCCACTAGCTGCCATTCAGCCTACTCCTCTTTCTCATCACTGGTATCACTCACTTGCTTGTCAGGCAGAGAACCAGTGAGCAAGTAGGCAGTGACAGCTGTGGCTCCTCCTCCTCCTTTTCCTCGCCACCACCACCATCTGCGCCAGAGCAAGAGACAGGTGAGCAAGCAGGATGCAATAGTGAAGAGAAGCAGGTCCAGGAGACTCTTGTCAATGGACCATGCCTAGCTTTGACTCAGGCCCTGGCTGCAATCCCATACAGACCTCCCTGGGCCACATTGAACTCAGTGGACTTTCCTTCTGAATAGGGTTGCACTGTAAGAACAATGCACAGACTGTGGCTGTAGCTTATAGCCAAACTGCAGCCACCTCACTTTAGAATGCTGCCTCAACTGCAAATGGATACTTTTTTGGATCCTTGGTCTGCTTTCACTGAGGTTTATATATAATTCGTGCTGGAGGCGCGAGCCGAAGGGCGAGAGCACAAGGGCTCTCGGCCTGTGGCTCTCAGCCGTGGGGCGAAGCCGGTCAAGCGGATCCTCTACTCTGGAGGAAATACCCCAGCCACGGTCCGGTCGCTGCCTCTCTCTGATTCAGGTCACGATCTTCTCATTGTCTCCTCTCAGTTCTTTTCTCCTCATATCTGTTCCTTATGGCTCGTTCCAATCTCGTCTCTCCTAACTTAGTTCCTATCCGGTGTCTCCCCTCTTCTCAGCTGCCTTTTTCGTGTTCCTTATGGAACTGTCGCTCTCTTGCTTCTAAGGCCCCTGTCATCCAGGACTTGTTTATCTCTAGGTCTCTCCACCTCCTTGCTCTTACTGAAACCTGGCTTCCTGCCCATGATACTGCCATCTCTGCTGCCCTCTCTCTTGGAGGACTCTCTTTCTCTCACACTAGTCGCCCAGAGGGTCGGGGTGGTGGTGTGGGTCTTTTATTATCTAGTTTGTGCCAGTTCCAGCCTCTTTCCATTCCACCTTCACATTGCTTCTCCTCTTTTGAGGTACATGTGGTGAGGCTCTTCGCTCCACTGCGACTGCGGGTTGCAGTTCTGTACCGCCCCCCAGGCTCGTCCTCAAAATTTATCTCTGATTTTGATTCGTGGCTGTCCTTTTTCCTCTCTGACAACTGTCCTACTCTTATCCTGGGTGATTTCAACATTCATGTGGATGACCCTCAAGATGCTGCAGCTCTACGATTTCGCTCATTATCTTCCTCTTATGATCTTAAGCTTTGGTCTGATGCACCCACACATTCCCTTGGACACTGTCTGGATCTTGTTCTCACTCGGAATTGCTCTGTGTTGGACTTTTCTACTGCTCACTTTCCGCTGTCAGATCATCACCTAGTTTCTTTCAATATTACTCATAATCCTCCTCCTTCACGTCCCGCTTCTCGCTCTTGTCGTGACTTGCAATCTATCAATTACGAGGCTTTTTCCCAGTCCCTAGCCTCCTCCCTTCCTTCTGTCTGTTCGGCTGTCTCCTTGGACTCAGCTGTCTCCTTCTTTAATTCCTCCTTATCTTCAACTCTTGATAATCTTGCTCCATCTACAACTCGGATAGTTCGCCCTTCTCAACCCCAACCGTGGCTCACCTCTTCCCTCCGCTACCTTCGCTCTTGTTCCCGGGCAGCTGAACGCCTTTGGCGTAAGACCAGGGACCGGGCAGACTTTGTCCATTACAAATTTGTACTTTCCTCTTTCTCTTCTGCCATCTCACTGGCCAAACAGCAGTACTACTCAACGCTGATCCAGTCAAATGCTAGGCATCCTCAGCGGCTCTTTGCGTCCTTCAATTCTCTTCTGAAGCCTAATCCGCCATCTCTCCCCGCCTCTCTGTCTGCTAACAACTTTGCCTCTTTTTTCAATGCTAAAATCCAAACTATCCGCTCTGATCTGGCCAGCTCTGCTCCTCTTCCAGTTCCTGTTCCTCATCTGTCAGCTCCTCCTGCAAATTTCTCTGCGTTTCCTTCGGTCTCTGCGGATGAACTGTCTACAATACTGCTCTCTTCGAAGCCTTCCACTTGTTCTCGTGATCCGATTCCTTCTCGCGTCTTTATTAATCTTATTCCTGCTATCCTCCCTTCCTTGCTACATATTATTAATCTTTCTCTGTCCTCTGGTTCATTTCCTTCTGCTTTTAAACATGCTACAGTCTCTCCCATTCTCAAGAAACCTACTCTTGATAGGCTATCTCTGTCTAACTACCGACCTGTCTCTTTGTTGCCGTTTGTTTCAAAGATCCTGGAGCGTGCGGTCTACTCTCGCTGTCTTGACTTTCTTTCTAGTAACTCTGCTTTGGATCCATTTCAATCTGGATTCCGTCCTCTGCATTCCACCGAAACAGCCCTTACTAAGATCACCAATGATCTCCTTACTGCCAAGTCTAAAGGCCATTATTCCGTTCTTATTCTCCTTGATCTAACTGCAGCCTTTGACACGGTTGATCATGATCTTCTCTTAGATTCCCTTCATGACCTTGGATTTTGTGGCTCTGTCTATAACTGGTTTGCCTCCTATCTAGCGGGTCGCTCTTTCAGCGTGTTGACTAATGGCAGCTCGTCTTCCTCCTTTCCCCTTTCAGTAGGGGTTCCGCAAGGCTCGGTGCTTGGCCCGTTGTTGTTTTCCTTATACATGTTGCCCTTGGGCAAGCTTATTCAATCTCATGGTCTCCAATATCATCTGTACGCCGATGATACACAACTATATCTGTCATCTCCGGAACTTTCTCCTGATGTTCACGATCGTATCTCGGCATGTCTTTCAGATATCTCAGCTTGGCTGCTTCATCGTCGCTTGAAGCTTAACATGGCAAAGACTGAATTGCTTGTTTTTCCTCCTAAACCTTCTCCTCATCTCTCATTCTCTCTTACTGTCAATGATGTTACGCTTACTCCGGTCAAGGAAGCTCGTAGCCTTGGCTTTATCTTCGACTCCTCGCTCTCCTTTATTCCTCATATTGAGGCAGTAGCTAAATCTTGTCGATTTTTCCTGTATAATATTGCCAGGATTCGATCATTTTTGTCTGTCTCTTCTGCCAAGACGCTTGTTCATGCACTGGTTATTTCACGGTTGGACTACTGCAACCTTCTTCTCTCTGGCCTTCCTTCTTCTCACATCAGCCCGTTGGTTTCTGTTCACCACTCTGCCGCAAAGATCATCTTCTTAGCACGCCGCTCCGACCATGTTACTCCGCTTCTGAAATCTCTTCATTGGCTTCCAATTCACTTCAGAATCCAATATAAACTTCTCCTGTTAACCTTCAAAGCTTTTCACGGTCTAGCTCCTTCCTATCTCTCCTCTCTCATCTCACACTATTGCCCCGCTCGTGCTCTTCGCTCCTCTGATGCCATGTTTCTCGCCTGCCCAAGGGCCTCTACTTCCCTTGCTCGGCTTCGTCCATTTTCGTCTGCTGCCCCTTACGCCTGGAACGCTCTTCCAGAACATTTGAGAACTACAAGTTCAACCACAGCTTTTAAAGCTCAACTAAAAACTTTTCTTTTTCCTAAAGCTTTTAAAACTTGATGTTGTGCAGACTTCTACTGTTACTTTCTACTGTTAGTTTTTCCCTACCCTGTGCCTGCTTACCCTTCCCTGTACCTGTTGGCATTCTCTTCCCCTCCTTATTGTTTTACTATTATTTTATTAGATTGTAAGCCTATGCGGCAGAGTCTTGCTATTTACTGTTTTACTCTGTACAGCACCATGTACATTGATGGTGCTATATAAATAAATAATAATAATAATAATAATAATAATAATAATTCTTAGAACACACACACACTTATAGGCATGCATTTATGTAGTTACATTTTTTCTTTTCCTGTTTTTTGTTTTTGTTTTGTTCTGTTGAAATTTTACAATTAAAATTTATTTTAAAAAGAAAGAAAAGAATGCACCACCATGATAAAGCCTGTCTGTGGTCGTCTGGATCGTCTTCTACCCCAAAGGAAGAAGTGAATACCACCCTATCTACCCTCTAAGCCTATGCCCACTGCAGTGGCTGCAATCCTATGTCTACTCACCTGGGAGTAAGCCCCATTGAACTCAGAGTAGATGTCCTTAGGACTGAGCTTAAGAAACACGTTTCACTGTCACTTCTAGTGGAAGCTGGTGGATCTGATTTCAGTGGGGCTGTGAGTCCATTCCAGGTTTCAGAAAACCAGCCAGAACTCTAAAGAAGGTACCCAGAGTGCTGAACCCTATCCTGAAAATGGGTTCAGAACTTTGGAAAGGTCCTTTACAGTTCTGGCTGGTTGTGACTGAAACTCAGAATGGATTCACAGCCCCACCGAAATCAGAGCCACCAGCCTCTAGTGGTCACTTCACTCCCTATAGCAGGAGCGGGAAGGGAAAAGCTGCAGTCGAGCAAAAAGACCTTTTCCGGCCCTTATACTGTTCCCCACGTGTTCGTGCAGGCAGGTGAATAAATGATGATGATGATGATGATGATGATGATGATGATGGAACGTGCCAGTGGTAGGCAGACAGCCCCTTCCTTCCAGTTTCAGCTCCTTTCGTTTGTCAAGCCTGGATCCTCCCCCTCCCCACCCACCCAGGCGGAGAATCCCCTTCTTCCCAAACGAGCATCTCTGAAGTACACGCTCGTAGCATCCGAGGGAGTCCCTCCTGCTGCCTCTTATGGACAGCCTCCTCCCCCTGGGATCAAGCCACGCCGCGTCTTCCAGCCAGCTGCGCTGGCTCTTCACCTGGCCCCCGTGCATTTGCTGCAGACCCTGGGCCACCGCAGACCCGCCCCGAGCTCGGACGGGGGAATGCCGGACTGTCAGGACAGCGGGGCCAAAGGAACCCCCATCCATACGAAGATCTCCTTCTCCATTTTAGACATCCTGGATCCTCAGAAATTCACCAGGAAAAGCAATCCGTCGGCAGGGAGAAGGGAGAGCATCCCGCCCGCGGGACAGCGGGAGAAAAGTTTGGGAAGAGTTGAACTAGAAAGGAATCCAAGCAGCAAAAGGAATAAACTAGAGGCGTATCATGGTAGGCGATGCGTTGTGTTGTCGTGTGTTTTTAAAAAACCTGGTCCGCGGGGTTTCCTTTCGTTTGGCAAGCAATAAACGATGCTTCCCTTTCTCTCTTTCTCTATGCATATATAAAGAGATGTGTCTATAAAGACGAGCATGAACTTTCGTGGACTAGATTTTCTGACCGGGTGTCGCCATCCCAGCCAAATCAAGCGGGTCGCCCGATAAGGTTGCGATCGCTGCCCCCTTAACCGCAGGTTAAGACCACCCCAGGATTACTGCTGCTGCGGTTTAAGAGCCCTGTGTGTGCCGGGCAATCGTACTTTGTGGAGTTGGCTTGAGTTCAGCTTGTCGATTTGGAACGCAGAAGGATGTACGAAAACAGCTCGCCTGGTTTGCTTGAATTAAAACTTGACGCCCATAGCAAAACTTTAAATAGTCTGGATCAATTTCTTATGTGGGGTGGGGGTGTAGGGAGAGGACGGAGACCGGGAAGCACTGCTTCCCCTCAGTGGTTGTCTTGGGGCTCCTTTGCCTTTAACAGCAGCACGTCAGGCGGAAATCCAGCAGGTGAGGCTGAAGCAGTTTTAAAGGCACAGGAACCTTGTCCGAAAACAAACAGATGATGATGTAAGCAATCCCACTTACTAATGAAGAAAAGAGCATTTAGCTTTGCCCTCCAAGGGAGGAGACCTTTCATTCAAAACAGGTTGAACGTTAAGTTTAAAATCAGCTCGGTTTGGGAGCTAAATTTCTGACCCGGTTTGCTGAGATGGTCCACCGGTGAATGCTACGGGTGGGGTGGCGGCGGTCATATCCCTACAAAGCAGCTCCCCCCACCCCGCTAGGGCGCCTGAGCCTAGCTGGGTTTGTTTCCCTTTAAGAAGTGGTGGAGGAACGGGAAGCGGCGACCCGGGTCAGCGAGGCAGGGCTGTCCTCCCCCTGGCGGAGTCACGGCTGTGCTCGCAGCGCCCCCCGGTCTGGTGGGAAAGCGCCGGCGATTGTTTTTCGGCTCAACCTTGTCGGATGGGCCTGATTGGCACAGGGACGCGCCAGGCAAAGGACAAGCTAGATAATTGTTCCTGTGGTCTCCCCACAAGAGGATGCCTTCGCTCTCCCTTGATCGATATCCTATTACCGGTTCCTGCGTATCTCCTTCCCACAGCTTGCAGGTACCAACTTCAAACCTCTTTCCCCCCCTGTCTGATCCTAATATTGTTCGATTAAAACTTACCTTTAATAGATGACATCTATCGATCCGCCCCTTCACAAATCTGAAACTCTATTAGGACGGCAGCGAAAAAGAAGATGGAAAAGAACGGGCGGGGGGGAAGAAGAGGGGAGATGTACTCCTCTTTAGCCCCCCAAAAAACGTTTAAAAATGAAATACAGTACTTTTAATACCCTTTTTAAAAACTTAGTAAAACATGCACACAACCCCGTTATCTGCTCCTACCTCCGTCAAATTAGTGTCCCAGTTCTCAGCGTGATTACTCTGTTGGAAGGGGCTGTCTAGGTGTTATTGCAGGAGTTTTGATGGGGCGATAAGTTTGTAGTTAAGGAAAACACGCAGTCGTTCATTCATTCATGACTCGATTAATGTAAGGGGCGCACACACACACCGACACATTCCGCTTCGTGAACACACACACACACACACACACACACACACTCCGCTTCGTGATAATACAGAGGCTGCTACCACACTACCTGATCTGTAGAAGTGCCCATTTGTCTTAACGGATAGGCAGCAAAATGGCAAACGTTTTTTTTATTTCAGTATATGATTGATGAAAGATCAGAGGTCCAGAGACCTTTATTGACATCAGAAGTACCTCGGCTCAAGCTTAGGAAATAGGCCTCTTGTAAGGGGCGGAATCCAAACGTATTGAGAATAGCACAAAAATTAATTTGGGGGTGGTGGTTGTCCCACATGTTAGATTTCTGACCTAAAAATAATGGTCTATTTCAATTCAACACTCCTAAGTGAGATTTTGGCAGACTTAACGTTCAAGTGAGCATGTTAAAAACAACACGACAACGTTTTGACTTTATTTCAGTTACGATTTGTGTATTAAAAAGTGTCTTCCAGTAACCAGTACGGTCGGCTGAGTCTCGAGGAAAGGCACTCTGCATATGCTCAAAAGCACGGTTCCCGACTAAACTTTTGACTCTTCGTGCATCTCTCTCTCTCTTTAAATTACTGCATATGTTCCAGGACTAAGCTCCTCTGAGCCGGAGGTTGGGAAAGGGTGGGAGAGTATAATAGGGTTGAACGGAAGGCAGCCTACGTTCCCTCCGGCTGCTCGCTAAGCTCACCCTTGCTTGTATGCGAAGTGATGCAGATCCATTTGGAGAGGATCCGCTTCCGGGGAGGGAAAGAGTAGTTAGGCGGGTCAGTCTCGATCAGGGGGGCGCACGTGTTCGGGAAAGGCAGCTGGTCTCATTGTGTCACCCTGATCAGCGCCATTGTGTGTCTCCTAGATGCGGACGGCAGCGGAGAGAGCCCGGCGGCCGCCCTGGAGGCATCGGAACAAGACGAGCCCGGCCAGGACAGGAGCCACTTAGCCACCGCGGCCGGCTCCGCTCCGCTCCACTCGCCTGGCGACTTCCCTCCCTCCTCCTCGTCGGATCTGGACGAGCCCGGGTCGCCGCGATCGTCCAAGAGGCGTCGGGCTGAGCCCAGTTGCGCCAAGCCTCGGCGGGCCCGGACGGCCTTTACGTACGAGCAGCTGGTGGCCTTGGAGAACAAGTTCAGGGCCACGCGGTACTTGTCGGTGTGCGAGCGCCTCAATCTAGCCCTGTCGCTTAGCCTGACCGAGACACAGGTCAAAATCTGGTTCCAGAACCGAAGGACCAAGTGGAAGAAACAAAACCCCGGCGTCGACGGTACGGGGCAGCCGGGAAGCAACGCGATGCCCCCAGGAGGCGGCGGCGCCGGCGGAGCCTGTGGTGGTGGGCGAGGCGGCAGCCCTAGTCCGCCAGGCCCCAGCGCCCTGGCCTACCAGACTTTCCCCTCCTTTGCGCCCGCCAGTGTCCTCTTTCCAGCGGCTGCTCCTCTTCCCCTGGCAGGAGGGGGACCCTTCCCTTCTTTCCTTAGCCCCACATATCTGGCCCCATTTTATACCCCTCACCTATAAAAGGGCTTCCAGACGTTCCTGCCGAGGAGGGAAGCGAACCGGATTGTGTTTAAGCAAGGGAAGAACAAAATCCAGTTCTCGAAAGAGTCTCTTCACTTCACCTTATGCGCTGAAATTGTTGTCCTAAGATCTTATGTAAGAGCATGTCCTCTAATCAGTCACCCTATGATCACTATTACCTACTTACAGGTGCTTTTCTTTGTCTCCTTGATGTCTTTGGGTGGGAAAAGAGAATGTGGAAAAAAATAAAAACCAAGACCACTTTTCTATTTTTTTTTTTTTATTGACAGAAAACAAAACTGCATCAGGTAATTTCAGTTTGTGAAACCCCTTTGGAAACAAGAGTGACTTAATGCAAGAATATGGTTTGTTTTTTAAAAAACATAATCAGAGCGGATGTGCAGTATTTGATATTTATATGACTGGTTGCTAATCTATGAAATGAAAGAAGGCACAAATGTTGTGGATTTAACAGAAGGGCAGCAAAAGGTGGTCCTTCTCCTTCTCCCTGTAAACTAATTCCTTCTAGGTGCCCTGTGACGCACTGAACCACTGTATTTCCATTCCTGCCCTTGTTAGATAGGCTAGAAGACGACTGGACCATAGTACTGGCACCCATGCTGCATGACCCTGCTCTGACCATTGAATTCACTCCTAGACAGAAATACAGGACACATGTAATAGTGGATTATGCAAAATGTAGATTGGAAATGGAGACAGTATTTTAATAAAATGTGCATTGTACTATTATACTATCTTGCATTTTAAAGCAGCTATTTTCCTGTGGTGAGTCTGGAACCACCAGAGGGCAGCATAAACCTTATGGAGGGGTCCATTGAATCATTCCTCAGTGGAAAATGGTGCAATCCTATGCATTTTCATTCATAAGTTTAAGTCTCACTGTGTTCAGTGGATGTTACTTCCACATAAGTGTGCATGAGGTTGCACTGTTAAGTGTGCTACAGTCTATGCCCCCAACCAAAGTCGGGGTCTTGTACTAGTATAATTATCTGAAGAAACGTTTATTTGTGTACAAGAGCAGGTTCGTGTTTGTGTGCTTGCTAAAGCTTGTACCCAATGGGTGTCCCACTGATGACTCTTTGATCTGGCAGGGACTTCTATCAACAGAACAAGCAGAGGCAATTTCCACTACATTCCCTGCTGCTGTGAAGGTTCTCCCAGCCCTCTGGAGCAGATGTGGAGCTGCAAGGGAGTGGAGGCAGAGCTGAAAAAGACCCCCTCCGAGTTTTGCAGAAGGAAGCTTCTGCTGAATCAAAGGGCTTACCTTCAGTAGAGGGGCACGAATTGGATACAACCAATATGGCTGTCTGCATGTAGGTATCCCTCTGTAGAAGTCATGCTCACTATGGAGGTGGGACCAGCAGTATGTGTGACATTGGGAGCAGGACAAGTGGTATAGTCCCACTCTTCAAGTTTAGCCTATGTGTGGAGAAGTCTGAAGAGGGCTCAAAAGTAACCTTAGAGCTAGTTTCAACTTTGGAGGGTGCCTTCTTCTGCCAATGTGAACTGCCCAGAGAGCTTTGGCTATTGGGCAGTATAAAAATGTAATAAATAAATAAATAAATAAATAAAATAAACCCATACTTCATATACACAAATAATATTCCTGATCATTGGTAGAAAAATAGCACCAAATACACAAGCACTTACTGTTGGTGTTGTATCACATTGCTGTTGAAAGGGAGCATCCAGAGCTACAAAAAAACTTGTTCTAGGCCTTTAACTCTTTCTTTTGTGCTTCTCTGCCATAGTGGTGTAGTGGCTAGGGTGTTGGACTGGGAGTTCTAGTCCCCACTTGGCCATGGAAACCCACTGGATGACTTTGGGCCAGTCACAGACTCTCAGCCCAACCTAACCCACAGGGTTGTTGTTGTGAGGATAAAATGGAGAGGAGGAGGATTATGTATGCTGCTTTGGATTCCTTGGAGGAAAAAAGGCGGGATATAAATATAATAATAATAATAATAATAATAATAATAATAATGTAGTGCCAACTTCCTGGTGACTAACTCGTAAGCTTACAGTTAAAGTAAAGATCATAGAGATGCTATATGTATTGTTTTCAGAAACCCAACATGTTGTTGACCATTTAAACTACAGATTGCCCTTCACTTAAGGTGCAATGCTATGCATGTTTAGACAGAAAAAAGTCCTGCAACTCCCAACATTCGCCAGCCAACCATGCAAGGCAATCTTGGATTATGTAGTACATACATATTAAAGATGTGGGCATTTAATAATGGTGAGTTAAGTCATTGTTATTTTATTTTGATCCTAAACAATCACAAAAACCATCTGCTGATCATGTGTTCTGGAAGACAATGGATCCAGGCCTTTTTCCTGATGTGACCTATCTCTCTCTTCCTTCAAAACAAAAGAGTATTGTAGCACCTTAAGGACTAATAGATTTATTTTGGCACAAGGTTTGATGGACTCAACCACACTGAAGGGTTACTTCAGATGGCAGATATAGGTGTTACATAGAGCTGGTGTAATGTGGTGACTGGAACAGCAGCCTTCTAGGTGCTTACCTGAAGAGTAAGCCCCACAGAATGCAGTGGGACTCTGTTCTCAGAAAACATGCATAGGATTGCTCTATAAAACACTGAGATCTGAATCAGGAAATCCCCAGTTCAAATCTCGCCTCTGAAATGAACTTACTAGGTGGCTTTAGGCAAGCCACTCTTTCTCTGTTGCAGTCTGCTCATGTGCAATATGGGGTTTAATAATGACTTATCTATAGGGTTGTTGTAAGGATTATAACTAGACAATTTACGTGATGTGCTTTGAACACTCAAAAATGCTGTATACATGTTGATTATTATTGTACATGATACAGAGCAGGAACATTGCTAGGCCTGGCCCCCAAATTGGTACCAAAGGAAAGTTGTTGTTTTTAAATAGCAAAGAGAGTAAACCTTTGGCCCCTAGACAGTATTGTGGGGGTGGGGGGAAAGATAGGTCAGTTTCCTGGATCCGAGGTCGGAGATAGTGCTCTGGGAATCTCAGAGCCAGGAATCTGATGTCCCCTCCCCGTCGCAGCTGGTGCAGAGAGAGAGAGCGCCGCACCAGCTCCTTCTCTTAGATTGCAAAGGCAACCTCGGAGAGAAGGGAAAGAGTGTGTGCCAATAATCCCAGACTTCCCCAACCTCCTTCCCTCCCGCCCTGCAGAGCCCCAGCTAGACCTGCGAAAAAGTCAATCTATCAGAAATGAAGAGCAGGAGGTGCTCAGAGATGAAGATCGCCCCTGCCACTCCTCCCACACTGCATTGGATGGCTGTGAGCCTCCAAGTTTGGAGGTTTACAGCCATCCCCAAAGGACAGCACCTTTAATTGCCACACAGAGGGTGTTTTCAAGGGGGATTGCAGCTAGGGAAGGAAGGGTTAACTCCTGTCCCTATATACATCAATTCCCCACCCCATGTCTCTCCCTGCATGGCAATTAAGCTTATAACAAGAAACAGTTCCATTGGTTTAGGATGACTTCGAGATTTTTTGGCTGAGAAATTAACTGGTTGACTTTGCCACATATGAAAAAGAAATAAGTCCTAGTAATTGTTTCTGTATCAACATGGTCTGGGCCCTGAATCTTTTAAGTGCCTAGTTATGCCCCTGGTGTACAGAGGGAAAACTGGCAAGAAGTGTGCCCAAAAGGCCATGCAAGAGCTCCAATATGCCTATGACTTCTCTAGGCCAAGCAAAATTATGCACAAGATGAGAACAGTGATCATTCCCAACAGAGATCAATCACTGTTCTCAACTTGTATACATTTGAGCTTTGCCTAGATGTGTCACAGAGCTACATTTTGTGGCCTTTTGGCCTCGCTGTTTACATTGGCTCACCCTACCCTTCTCTTATCCGTGTATGTATATTTACGTGCCAACTGAGGTTGACAATTCAAGCGGCTGATGAAGAAGTGTGCATCAACCCATAGATGCTGATGCCATCATAAATCTATTAGTTTTCAAGGTGCCACAAGATTTGTTGCTTTTGCTGCAAGAGCAAATACTGCAACCCCTCTGGTTCTTTGCCGTAATTTGAAATGTAAACCTTCCTCCTCGGAACCTTTTAAAAAATAACCCCTGTGCCCTCTAGTGGACAGTCCAGTCCATGCACTTATTCTTTAATTGGATTGTTGCTGGACCAAATTAATGTAGACTTTACTTTTTACCAGGATCTTGTGAAATACATACATTAGGACCTCAGATGATGACTTGCACAAGTCTGTGTGGGGAGCTTCATGACTGAGCAGCGTTTTGAACTTGGGTTTCACAATTGAAAAACCAAACACTTTAGCCACTGTACCTCCTTAGTAAATTGTAGAGTGCAGAACAAAATCTTAGGTGAACCAGTGTGGTGGTGTATTGGTTAGTGTGTTGGATTAGTGGGGAGACCAGGGTTCAAATCTCCACTCATCCATGAAGCCTAGCTCCATCTCTATCTTTCATCCTAATCTACCTCGCAGGTTTGTTGTGAGGATAACATGGGCAGGAAAGCTCATTTCAGTAAAGGCAGGATGGCAATGTAATGAATTAAAGCCTGATGGAGGGATGGGATATAGAACCCCATGTGGTCTAGCCACATTCCTGTAGTGGACTTCTCTTTCCTTCCTGGCCAGACTGTTGCAGGCTTTTCTTTTCTTCCAGAAACGTGCTCAAAGGCAATGAGCCTAACTTGTCAAAGGAAAGTCCAGGAATCCTGTCTGACAAACTGAACCACAGGGAAATGCCAGTTGGGGGACAAGCAACCTTAACAGGTTTCTTTATAGTGCAATCCTATATGTGTCTACTTGGAAGTAAGCCCCAGTGAATTCAGAGGGTCTTGCTCTTGGGTAAATGTGTGTAGGATTGTGGTCTTAAGGTGTAATCCTATGCATCTTTTAGACAGAAAAGTCCTACAATTCCCAGCATGCTCTGGGCAGACATGCTGGCTGGGGCGTGCTGGAAGTTGTAAGACTTGTTTCTGTCTAAACATGCATAGGTTTATGCCTTTAGTGCCTCTGCAGAGAATATAATGGAGGGAGGGAAGGTGAGGTGCCCACCAGATTAGAAGGACCTGGAGAGTCTGGCAAAACTGGGAAACAGGAAGGTAGAGGGTCCTAACACTGGCCAAATGTTTCTCCTAAGGGGCTTGCTAATCATGTGCTACTTTTACACAAAATGGGAGTATAACACTCGTTATATCACCATATATTACAATTTTGCCTGCAATAAACTATGTTCTGGGTGTTAATTAATTTCTAGTAGAACAAGTATTTGAGTTACCCAAAGCCTACCAGTTTAATTTTGAGAGCCATTTGAAATACAGTTTCATTTAAAGTCATGCTGAAATTTCAGAGTTGCCGATTTTGTAATAAGCCTACCTAGGGTGCAATCCTATATGTGTCTATTCAAAAGTAAGTGTCGTTAAGTTCAACGGGGCTTAGTTCTGGAAGTTGGGTACTGAATCACAGCATTTCTTTCCTACATCTACCTTTGGAAATGGTCTGCTGCATCGAGCCCCTTCTAAGGACAGAAGGAGTCCTTCCATTCATGGAAAGCAAGGACTGGATCCAATCTATTATCTCTATTTGTTAAACACATGCACATGCGCGCACACCTATTATATGTTCTCTTAGTGTCACCCCTGAAAGCTTCCTCTTGGATCACATGACTTTAGGGCATAACAGGCGCTTTCTTGTGGAAACTGTTGCCCTGCTTTCACTTCTTCACTAAAGCAAGGCCTGTTAACACGTTTCTTCTAGGCCTGGTATGAATGGAATTCTAGTTGAGCTGGAATTCTGTAGGAAAACAAGGTAGCCTGTGCACCAGTTGTGGACATTTAGTTATTTTATATCCCATCTTTCCATTAAAAATAGTGCTGAAGGCAGTTAGCCATGATAAACAATGGGCAAAATGTTTCCTATTTAAAACATAACCACATTAGAAGATATCAGTTGTTTATGAGAAATAAACAACGCCCACCAGTTAAAAACTTAGGAACAAGATGGCGTAACAACCCAATGCCTGCCTGAATAAAAATGTCTTTGCCTGCTGGCGGAAGGACAAAAAAGATAGAGGTAGCCTGGCATCAGTGGAGGTTGGTGGCTCCGATGCCAGTGGGGGCAGTGAATCCACTCCAGGTTTCAATCAGAACTCTAAAGGAGCTTTAGGGTTCTGACTGAAACCCCAAGTGGATTCACTGCCTTACTGACATCGGAGCCACCAGCCTACAGTGCCTGGTAGGGAGTTGCAGAGTTGGGAACAGCTACCAAAAAGGTATTGTCTCACATTCCTGCCAAATGTACTTCCAATGGTGAAGGGAAAGAAAGGCCTCAGTGTAGGGAAATGTGTAGATATGTTATATTTATTTATTTATTTATTACATTTTTATACCGCCCAATAGCCGAAGCTCTCTGGGCGGTTCACAAAAATTAAAACCACAAAAAACATCCAACAGGTTAAAAACACAATTACTGAACACACACATCTGTTTCATGATGGGAAGCCTCAATCATGGTTTTCTGCTGTGCTCACACACACACAGACACATGTACAGTATTCACACGAGGTGGTATAAATTAGTATAGACACCTTGTATGCAATTGATATTGATCAGAAGTGACCTTACCTGAAACAGGGTGAAGGGGTCTGCTTTAGGTAGCAGCTTTTTATTGTTTATCTCCAAAACCAATAAATGCCTTACAGCAACGAGAAAGGCAGAGCTAAGCCTAAGTTTTCCATTCTGGTCAGCAGCAACAGAAACATCCCCAGATATTTTAGAGATAAGTGCAGAAAGCCCTGGGGCAATTTTCAGGAAGTAGCATGAGCAGCTAGATGGAAACAGTGAAATCTGAGCAACTGAAATGTAGGTAAGAGAGGCAGTGAGCCTTCTTTCTTCTTGGCTTAAATATTTTTGCTACCTAGCTGTTCCAAAGCCCTAAAAAAGAGAGTGAAAATTGATCTTTTTGGCACTCTGTAGTACTCTAGATGGCCATTTTTATTTTATGGGGGCGGATTAAATCAGTTTTGACCATCTTGCAGACTACAGTCCATGAGGGGAGAGCGGGGGGGGGGGGATGACTCCTAGACCTCCCAAAGTTGTCCAGCCCTAATTTAAATGTAATGACCTGGTTTGCACATAACGATGGCAAATCATGGATTAATTAACCTATGCAGGCTGCTTCTGCTTTGCATAATTAACCTCCGATTGGCCCAATCATAGGTTGTTGCTTGATGTGTGAACCCAGACATTTTGGCTGTGTTTGGACAACACAATAGTCAATGGTGGTAGGAATACACAACTCACAGTTGTTTCTAGGGGGTACTCCCCACACAACATGGTGCCGTGCCCCCATGGAGTGGTTGAAGTTTGCATTGAGTGGATTATTAGTCAACCTGGTATTTGACTGACACAGCCTCCACCCATCTCTGCACCCTCCTTCCTCCCTCAGTTCTCCAGGTGCTATCCCAGCAGCCTCTGTGAGTTGTGCCAGCTGTAGCAGAGCAGCCAGCTTGATTTTGGCCACTCTTGCCTGGGAACTCTGTAGCCAGCCGAGATAGTCAACTCAACCCTGCAAATTAGTCCACTGAGCCCAACAGACAACATGTTAACCAATGGTTGTGTGACTAGTCAATTTTGCAGTGTGTTGTGTTTCTCAGTTGGGAAATAGTCAACTGTAGGGTGGGTTTTGCCTGACAGACAACACAATTACCAATCGTTGACAGCTGAACTGACAGTTGACAACTTAAACCACCATTGGGAATTGTATTGTCCAAACCCAGCCTTTGGGTTGTTTGTGGGTTAAACCACCAAAGCTAACCTACAATTAGTTCTCAGGTTAACTTTGGGTTGTTTAACCCATGAACAACTCAAAGTGTCCAGGTTTGTGCATCATGCAATAACTTTCGATCAGGCCGATTGTACGTTGATGAGGCAAAGCAGAAGAGGCTTTTGGATGGAACAAAACACAGCAAATTGTAGGTTAATTAACCCATGACTTGCTGCTGTTATGTGCAGAAGGGGCCAAGGTAATCTGATTTACATTTATTTAAATTAGATCACATTCCTTCAATTGCAATTTAATTTCTTTGAATCTCATTCATTGAGCTAACATTTTTAAAAAAACTGATTTCCTTATGTTGGTTTTAAATATAATTTAATTTCACAACTTGATTTCAATTAAAACCTCTATTTTCTCATTCCTTAATCTCAAGATTCTTTGATTCAGTGTGTCTCACTTTGATAAGTATTTTATAAAACAACAACAACAGAAGAAAACATCTGCAGCTGTTAGCAGATGTGTAATGTGTGATATTTCTGGAGCCCAGAGGAGGTGGCTGACCAAACCAATGACAACCAAAAAGTGCTAAAGAGTGCACAACTGATATAGTTAAACTACTTTATTCCAAAATCATATGTGTGTTTTTCAGTTGTTGGATCTCTTGTTGGGGTTGACTATCTATTAGCCTTTGGGCATAATGGATTTTATTAATTATGTTACAAATTATGTGTAAATTACATATGATTACACTTTTGTAATAAAATGTATATATGAACAAACGACCAAGCACAGTTTACCTGTTTTGGAAGCAGCATGGAGAAGCCATAGCACAAAGAACTATTTTCCACTCCTTCCTCTAAGTGATAGAGGCAATGTGTAAGTTGGACCTACTTGGCTCTTTTCTAGTTTCTTCTCCTTTAAATGTTTCCTTATCTTCAAAACAGACAAAAACAAAATATGTGATGTCCTCAGTACATGAATTTAAAAATGGTGAAAGAATGATGTTGCTTAAGTTGTAGATATTGCAAGATATTGCAGTACAACGTTCATAGCACTGTTAGCTTTGAGCAGTTCCAGTGTGGGCGATATGCTCCCTGTGTGTTTTAACAAATAGATAAGATAACACACTTAGCCATATCATTAACAATATGCCAAAGGTCAGACTTTAGATAACATCCCTCAATCCTAATTACAGAAGCAACCTCGAATTGATGTCTGTCTGAGCCGGTCTGTGGAATGATTTCACAAATACTGATTTACAGCTTTCATCCATATACGCCTCAATGTTTCATCCCAAAGACAATTTTCTTACATATAATTGAGTGTTGCTCGCAGGGCTGAATTAAAAATACTTTAGCCCCTTTGCTCTGCTGTAGTCTATGGATCCACCTATCCTTGATACATGAATTATATTTTCTTGCTTGCATTTTACTTTGCTAGCCTTTACATATTTATTTATTTATTGCATTTTTATACCACTGAATAGCTGAAGCTCCCTGGGCGATTCACAAAAATTAAAACCATTCAAAGTATAAAACAAACAGTATAAAAACATGATATAAAATACCATATAAAAGCACAACCAGGATAAAATCAGCAGCAGTGCAGAAATACAAATTTAAAATACAAATTTAAAACAGCAAAGTTAAAATTATGTTTATAGACTGTTAAAATGCTGAAAGAATAAAAAGGTCTTCACCTGGCATCTGAAAGAATATAGTGTAGATGCCAGGTGAACCTCCTTAGGGAGCTCATTCCATAGCTTGGGTGCCACAGCAGAGAAGGACCTCCTCCTGGTAGCCACCTGCCTTACTTCCTTTGGCAGGGGCTCATGGAGAAGGACCCCTGAGGATAACTTTAGGGTCTGGGCAGGTACATATGGGAGGAGGCATTCCTTCAGATAGCCTGGCCCCAAGCCGTTTAGCACAAAGAGAGACAGGCATACAAAAACTCTCTGATCCTGCCACACCCCACTGTAACATGCCCATAGCATCTGTTCATTCTTTTCTTTATCCTCATGACAGTGTCTGAGGGGGTATAGGATGCTTGTGATTTCTCCCATAGACAGAGCTACAATCTTGGAAGGAGAAATCCGAGAGAGGATTTCCCCATCACCCCCCACCCTCCCCCAGCCACCGTGGGAAGCTCTGCCGCAGCTCCTCTCCTGAGGTCTGGGATTTGATCTATGGAAGAGGAAGGAGAGGGCGGGACACCATATCCAAAGGTCTGTACCGATGGATGATGAATAAGCAAGACACTAGCTTTTAAAAACAAAGCAAAAACAAAAACCCTACAGCAAACATCTTACCCTGAAGCAGTACAAGTTGTAACTCAAACACAGAGGAGGCTCTAGGTGGCTTTCCTCATGTTCGAAAGAAAAAAACCCCACATTTTTCTGAGCACTCAATAATACTTTTTTGCAAGGAAAATACAGTTCTCCTCCAGAGAACCCTATATCTGGTCATTCTAAGAGATAAAAAAAGAAAGAAATTGCAACACAGGCTTTTAAGTGGCATTACATCCTAGACTGCAATCTTCTTTATTTCTAAATTTGCATCTGTATGCACATATTTGCATATGCAAAATTTTTATGTAAATTGCCACCCTCTATTATCCTTTTTTTAGTGATGCATTTTCTCTTCTTTGGCAATTCATTCTTGCCCACCCTTCTCTTCCTTCCTCCATAGCAGTGTCCTGCCATTTTTTAAAACCCTTTTCCTTTCTCCTCCAAATTTCATTTTTTGGGTTGCCATGCAATACCCCTTTCCAGTGCTGCATCTGCATCTGCCCAGATTTGAAAAATAAAAATATCAACCATAAGTATGGTCATTCCCTGCTACATCCAAGCTACCCATCATCAGTTATGGAAAGTGGGGGTGGGTGGGAATATGGTGCTGCTGCTGCTGGATCAAGGCTTTATGGGGATCTGTTAGCATGTTAAACGATCAGGCATGTGTACTTTGTGATCTGAGGAACATGAAGGAGTAAATAGTATCTGAAGGAGAGCTTTCTAGACAGACAGGTAACTTTCCTAAGGCAGTAGTGTAGATCCTGCCTAAGGGTGCAATCTATACCTACTTACTTGGAGGTAAGCTCAACTGAATTCAGTAGGACTAACTTCTGAGTCTATAGGATTGTGCTGTTTCTTCTGGTTCAGCCATAAGGCTTAGTTTTATAATCTTTCATATTCTCAAGGGAAGTTTAACTGAGGATTTCTCACATGATCACATGAACTGTTTTTTATTGGAGGAGGTGGGTGGGCTGAGGAAAGGAGAGATTTATCAGCAGAGTCCAAGTGGCTGGGCCATGAAACATTGCTAGGTTGGCAGAAAACAATAATCCATGCACCAAAAAGCCAGGTAAGGTCAACATCTAGAAGGGAAGGTACAGAGATGAAAAACGTAAAGAGTGGAAATGGTGGAATGGAAACAGAAAAATGGAGTAGCAAAGAGATGACAGAAAATAAATGAAGGTAGAGAAGTGATAGCTGGGAGAGGAGAATTTACAAGATAACAAAAAGTAAATAAAAGACGTTTTAATGCTCTTTCTACCGGAATGTTGCCTTTTGACTTTGAATTTTTTAAACTGGAAGATTCACCTGGACAGTCCTGAAATGAATATCTACATGTTTGGTATTTAGATGCTCAAAATCTAGAAATGACCATGGCAAGGAGCCAATTGCTAGAAGAACAATATTTCCCCCCTCTCTATGCCACTTGGCTCAACCAGGGGGTGGTTTTCACGGTGCTGGGTTGGTGCTGCCTCCCTCCTGGGGTGATGTTGGATAATCCTGATGCCAAGGAGGGAGTGTGGGGTTTTCAGCGGCCTTCTGGGTACCAGAGCCACTCCCCGCTCTCTTCCTAGTGGAAGGAGACCAATCGCTGGTTGCCTTACACCAGGCACTGTCCTCATATTGGCGTCAGATGGGGGAAGAGCTGTACTGACGTTGCTTCGATTTAAAAAGGTGGGGGTAAGACCCTGACTTTTTCAATCTACAGCTGTGCGGGAAAGCCCTGCGGTGGCTGCGAAGCTGCACTTGCACTTGCATTGTGTAACGCACCACAGATTCTCAGCCACCACAGAGCTTTCCCCATGTTTGCTTCTGCTTTTCTACTGGAGGGTCTAGGCCTGTAGCCAGAGGGGGTGGGGAAAGTGGGGGTGGGTGGGAGTAGAGAGGAACAAGATTAGCAGGAGATCTGGCCCAATCAAGTGACAACTGAGGAAGGCGGTGTAGACGAACTCTACTCGAAACAAAGCACTCCCTTCCCAAACCCCTTGGTCACTCTTCCTAGGTCAGTTGCAGGTTAAGAACTAAAGAATATTCCTGATGAACTGGATCAAAGATCTATATAATTCAGCACTTTATTTGCCACAGTGGTCAGCCAGATGAATCTGGGAAGCAGAGAAGTCATAGTCCTGTTATCTGTTCCCCGGCATCTGGTATTAAAACATATCCCTTCTTTGGAGAGTCTGTTTAGCTATTATGGCTAATCGTTTTTATTTACAAATAATTAAAATTACCAACGTCCAATGATATACAGATCATTCTCTATGGTTTATCTAATCATTTAAAAAAAGCTATATCCAACTCTATTCATTATAAGAGAGAATATTTAACTTCCATAACTGGTGCCTGAGCTTATTCTCTCCCCCCCCCCCCTTTTTTTCGTTTTCTGTCTTTTAGATTGTAAGCCTCCTGCTTGCAATGATATTCTTGTTTTTCCTGATCATATCTTAACTGCACTGGGACTTTTTTTTTTTTTTTTACTGTAGAGAGGGATACAAGTGCTTTAAATACTGCACCCCCCTCCCAAACTTTGCTTCTGTTAGGGGGAAAGCAGCTTCAGAAGGGGTGATATTCAGTGGAGAAGCAGGAAGGGGTGTGTGTGTGTGTGTGTGTAATGGAAGTATTTACTTAACCCTTTCTCCACCCAGTTTTCATACTTCAGTTCCTCCGTCTCCACAACATCTTTTCCATTTACTGAGCTTTTTGTTTGCTTGCTTTTTGTTGTTTTAAATGCAGATATCCAGGAAAATTTGGATCCAAAAGTGACGCAACCCTATTCGGATTCAGTCCCTTCTACTGAGGGGGATTTATTTTGAAATAAACATTTGGACATGTTTCTGTACACCAGACTCAAAACTAATTATTCCCTCCCTCAAGTACTGATTCTGCTAATTTTAATTCTGCGAGCAGGAATGGAGAACTTCTCAAGAGAGAGGCCATAAAACCAATATAGTGCAGTAAGTGTGCTCTTAACTATACAATTGAAAGAACACATGGGTCAGGAAGAAAGGGCAGTTAACGCCTAGGCAGAATTGATAGCTAATATATATACACTGGGGGGAGAAAAGAAAGAGAAACCTGGCTTTTTAACACCCTCTAAAACCCATCGAAGCCTCCAGAGAAGGCTTTTCTACCGCCGAAGTCTGATTGGTTGGGAATGGAGAACTAAAAAAGATCAATGACTGGCAGAGATGGGACAGCAGCCAGCCAATAGAAAGCGGGGCTCTCGGGGGAGGCGTTATCGCTGCTGTGTGATTGGTGTTGGCGTGCAAAGGAAGCCAATGGGGCATCTCGGCGGCGGCGTGCCTTCTCAGTGGGCTTGTGACGTGGCCGGTCTTTTCAGCTGTGACAGGCGTTGGAGGAAGCCGCTGCTGCCTTTTGCTCGTCGGGCTCTCGGCGGAGGGAGAAGAAGTCGGTTCTCGAAGGTACGGCGGAGGGATTTGGCGCGCTTACGGTCCAGGTTTGGGTGGGGTGGAAAGTGAGAGGTAAGACGCCGGTGTCCTTCTGGCCGGGCTTCCTCCTCTGAATCCCTTCTGACCTCGGCCTGTCATTCTAGGGCCGTTCTTCCGGAGGATACCGAGGAAAGGGTGTCAGGCATGGCCCGCAATTCAGGGCTAGAACGGACCTCTGGACGGAACCTAGGCTCTAAAAGTGCGATATTTTGGTATTTACATAAACAACCCCCCCACCAAAAAACACTTCCGCCCTATAATGCTCTGCCTGCTTGTAGCCTCCTCCCAGCTTAATTTGGCGCAGAGCTGAGTGTCTGTTTATTGCCAGAGAACAGCAGCTCTACAGAGCATGTAACCAAAATCGTATCTCCTGAACATGGGCAGAGTGTTCGCCCACCTGGCTGTAGCCAACGTGTATCCATCCACTTGGATGAAGAGGAAAGCACTTCTGTATATGTTTCATTCATAGGCAGTCTTGCTATAGAAATTGATGCACAACAGTATCCTTTAGACTGCTATAATATGTGAAGCTTTATCGTTATAGACTCCACAATATAGAACCTGAATAGGTTTCTTCATTTCTCTCTGATCTGTAGAAAGCTAAAGGGCTTTAGGGGTCTCAGAGGAAGATATCTGACTCTTCCTACTTTTCTTAGAAGCATTGTTCTGTCTGGAATTTTGGCTGCAATCTGATGCACGTTTACCTGGGAGTAAGGCCCATTGAAACTGATGAGGCTATCTTCTGAAGACAGAATTTGCACTATCGGTGGTTAGCACATTCTAATCAAGGTGTGTCATTTTAGCATAACACAGATTGTGGTGGAAATGGCCAATAGTTTTTAAGAGCTACCTGGCTTGAGAGAAGTATTGGCCCCTATAGTATAAATGCATATTTTTGTCTCATGGGTGCTGCTTGCCAAACCAGCTTTTGTGGGGTTTTGAATCCATACAAAACTTGGCAAACCTGTTTACAAAGGCAAATAGTGGCTTGACCAGAGGTACTTCTTCCATGCTAACTCTAGCTCTCTGAAGAAATATTGTTTGTTCCAGCCTGGCATTTTCTATTTCCCCTGAATAAATTCATTTCCCCCAGCTAATATGGTGGGCTCAGTTTTTTTGAAGCTTGAAAACTTTGCTTTCTTGCAGTTTCTCCATCTGCATCACTGTCTCTTGTCTTTGCTATTGCAACTAGTGATATGTCTGTAGAAATATTTGGCATTGAGAGGTATCATCAGGTTGTAAAGTTTAAGCATTAAATAGATAAATAGACTTGAGAAGGCATAATTTTAAATGGCTTTACTTCAAATTAGGAATGCTTTTACCATTTAGGTTAAGAGTTAAATCTTTTATATAGAAGAAACTGCCTCACCCCCTTTATGTGTTCCATTATATTGGGGGATTTAAAGATATTTCTGTCTCATTTGGCAGGATTAGCATGTGATGGAAACTTTCATAGCAGTTTTGACTGCATTCATAGTATTGGAACTGTCTATTTTATTAAGCCAAATCTTAATCTATTTCTAAAAATAGCATCTGTTCCTTGCCTATGCCTGTTAAACAAGCTAGATTATTTTCTGTGAGGGGTGTGTGGGGGCCAGGCCAGTACAGCCCTATCACGTTGAGTAATTCAGCCTGATGTAACTTTCTATGATGCAATTTGAAATCTGGGCCTCATCCAAATCTTAGGTGGTGAGATATTTGTTCTTTTTTGTGAAGTCTCTAAATGTCATATTGGAACTCTGTTAACATCCTGTGTTAATATTAACAGGAGTACCTATTTGCTTTAAAAAACAAACAAAAAAACAACCTAGTAAAGTTGTATAACCTCTTCATATGCTGTCATTGTAGGACATGAACAGCATAAACATATGCATGTTTACTCAGAAGTAGATTTGCTGTGTTAAGTGTGTTTAGGATTGCAATGTAGAAGGTCTTAGAAATGTGTTCTAAAATGTACTCACTGCTACAAAATTGTGCAATAGAATAGAATTTAATACTGTGTTTATCTCTGCCCAGCGATACGGGAGAGGTAGAAAGCTTGTGTGGAGAACACAGTGCAAAGATATAGAAATGTGCGTTCCTCTTGCATTCGTTAATTTTGCATTTGCCTGGTGCTGTGCAAGAATGCTAAATGTACTTTAATTTAATCCTGGACATTGTAAACATATTGCAATTTAAGTGTAGCCCTGCTGTTTTCAACTTGGCTAGGATGATTAAAAGTTCTTTTCAGGTGAAGAGTTTGTGTGATATGCTGTTCAAACCATTTGTGACCTACAGGTACATGTAGCTGGTCTGGTCCTTTTTGGGACAGGAGCAGTTAAGAATTTTTTTGGAACCCCTCATTTCCACAGCAAGTTTTTTGATTCCATGTTTAATCGTGTCAAAACATATTAAGCAGCACACATAATGACATAAGTGTAAGTATCTTTTAGATAAATTGAACAGATGTTACTGCAGGTGTCAGTTGCCTGTAAATGTTAAATAGAGTTGTGGCTGAGTTGTAATCCAGTACTACTGCACGCCTTTTTCTTGCCATCTGCAAAGGTCCTCTTCTTGCATGGTGGAACCTGTAGAGAGGTTGGTAGTTGTAGGGCAGGAGGAGACGACCTATCCTCCTATCCACCTGGTTGGTTTGGCAATGCAGGTGTAGTATGTGGCGCCATGGAAAGAAGCCATCTGATCTCTGTAGCCTCTCCAACTAATACTTGATTAGGAAGTCTAGCATCTAACTTTCATTGCAATGAAATTGTGACATGTCAAAACGTATTTGCATGGAAGCTTTGAAAATGCTTCAGCAAAATATTGTCGTCCCCTCTCTCAGTGGTGAGAAATTCAAGGGGTAGCAGTATCTGGTTTAGTTTCCCTTTGAGAGAAGACTGGACATCTATGGTGTCATTGTAATATTTGCTTTATTTATAAATATACAAGTACAAAATAAGTGGAGGCAAGCAAATATTCTAGTTAACTTCTGGAAAGTTTCTATCTCATTTATAAAGTAGGAGTTGCACTGGCTGTTCTCTGAAGAATTTTTAAGAGTGCAGTAGGCTCTAGATTGCCTTTCATTATGTTGAAATGCTTTGAAAATACTTGAAGATTGTCTTGCAAGTGACCGCGACGATTTTTATAGGTGTCTGTGATAAATATTAATGAGTTCTTTTGCAACTCTGACACTGAAGCTACTGTTCTCCATGGATCTCTAGGTTTCTTACCTGTTTTTCTATGTTAATTTTTCTCTTCTCAGGTCTGTACCATATTGTAATCATGTTCTCTAAACTGGCCTGTCCGCAGTCATTTGGCATTCTCCGTCGGGGTGTTCATGCTTCAGTGAGTTCAGCAACATCAATTGCAACTAAGAAAACAGTCCAAGGCCCACCATCATCGGATTACATATTTGAGCGTGAAGCCAAATATGGTGCGCATAACTACCATCCACTCCCTGTTGCGCTTGAGAAAGGAAAAGGTATGTATTTTTAATCAGTCCAATATGTTCTAGGCAATAGTGACTTAAGCAACATTTGGTAATATACATCTTAATTCAGCCATGCAATTTCAGCTTTCCACTTTCCACTGAGGTATACCATCATGGCTACAGTGGTGTTTCCAGGGGGACAGAAATAGTGGGATGCTGTAGCTGCTGCATATGCTCTCTTTCCTTTGTTTGCATCTCCATTCTTGCTTTTTCAGAACAGAGAACACTGAGTCTGGAATGCTCTTTCTTTCTTTCTTTCTTTCTTTCATCCAGCTGAGAAACAGCACAATCTGTGGTTGCTGCCTGAACACTTGGTCTCTCTTCCATAGAGAAGGAGCAAGCTCACATGTACTACTAATATGGGAAAGGGGAGGAAGGGGCTGGCAGGCAGGTGTTTAGAGTTGAACACTGTGACCTCCCATTCAGTTTGTGCCAGCTTGTCTTTCTATGAGAGAAGCATCAAAAATGAGATGCTTCTCTCATAGAAAAAGCGCAGATAACATAAATAAAAGCACAATAAGCAGCTTGGCAGCTCTGGGCTGTCATCCTTAACACACGACTCCAGAGCCCTAAGTTCTAGGCATCAACTGCTACTTCCTAGCAAGCTGCTTTTGGATTTGAGTTCTGGCCCCAAGGGACCTAATAATAAATCTCTGCTTGCCCCTGCAGCTACTGGGAGAACTGCAGTGTGCCAGCAAGAGAGACATTCTTGTTTTGGCATGGGGTAGTCTTTCTGCTTTCCCTCCTATCAGATTCCTGGACAATACTGGCTGGGATGCTGTACTCTGAATAAGGTTCTTCCTCCTAGCCTGTATGCTCATGTCTCCATCTCTCCTGAAATATTTGAAGAACAGTCAAGCGGATGGAGTTGGTTGACATCTAGGAGAGGGGGTGGGTTCCACTCGGTTATGAACCTGTATTCTTGGTTTACTGCTCCTTTCTGGTTTTGTTTCAGTGCCTGGCTAGAAGAAGCTTCCCCTTAGCTGACACTGATGTAATATGCAGAGTTGAGAGTTATTCTAATGAGAGTTGAGAGTGATTCCTGCTCCCATAATACCAGAACCTGGGGTCATCCCATGAAGCTGATCTGTGGGAGATTCAGGACAAATAAAAGGATGTGCTCCTTCACATAGTGCATAGTTAAATTATGGAATTCACTACCACAAGATGTAGTGATGGCCACCAATTTGGATGGCTTCAAAAGGGAGTTGGATAAATTCCTGGAGGAGAAGGCAACCAATGACTACTAGTCATGATGGCTATGTGCTACCTCCAGTATCCGAGGCAGTAAGCCTGTGTGCACCACTTGCTGGGGAACATGGGTGGGAGGGTGCTGTTGCACCATGTCCTGCTTTGTTGGTCCCTGGTCAACAGTTGGTTGGACACTGTGAGCAGAATGCTGGACTAGAAGGACCCTTGGGTCTTATCCAGCATCAGGGCACTTCTTATGTTCTTATGATCTGATCTGGACACAGGCTCATATTTGCAAGCTAGGTAGCAGCAGGCAAAGGGTTTTATTTTGCCAGTCTTTCCCTCCCTGATGACGGTTGAAGGTAAGTATTTCATAAAGAGATGTGAGGAGCAGTCTACAGCTGTCACTTGCTGAAACAGATCTGTGACTGTTTATCTATTTCTGGCTGACTCTCTCTTAGCATCTGAAACTATCTCAGTGGAGATGGCATCAGTTCTTTGAAAGCTTGTGAGAGTTCGAAGCATGTAAATGTAATGTTTCTGTTCGTGCTAAACTGGGGCTATTAGTGTAGCTTCAGTCACAGAAAGCTGAAAAGTTTGGCCAGGTTGGAAATCTTCCATCAGCAAAAATAGATACTGACTTGTGTTTCCTCCCTAATAGCTATATGTGCTAGATGGTATGTGCATGTCTGCAGGCATCTTATGTCCAAAGTACCTTTCTCACCCACTTGGTCTTTGCCCTTGGAACACTTAAACATCACTAAATGTTATCCCCGCGTACTTGATAACAAGACTAGACTTTAAAAAGCAAATGAACTAAACCAATGTGATAGCTTTCCTAATTTTGATGTTCAAATGTCATTCTGTACAGGAGAAATACATCTTCTTAGTAACTGCTATAGAACACACACACATGATTTTCTCCCTTCCCCCCAACCCCCAGTGCCGCCTCTTCAGTTTTGTTGTAAAAATTATTGGACTCTTGGTTCTGTCTTGGTGCAAAGCATATATTGAATTGAGCACATATTACTGGGCTGCCCAGGACTTGGGACACCAGCTGTTTACCTCATTTATCACCTGACCTCCCCCCAGTGCCTCTGAAGCGTCACTGCATTTGGCAAGCTTTGCTGCATCATGAGAATGCATCTTTAATCTAATTAGAAACTCAAATAGTGCCAAAGTCTAACTGTTTTCTTGCTACTCTGTAACCTCGTAATGCTTTTAGTAAAACATAAGCACTTGGAAACTACTTACAGGTCAACTCTTTTATTGTTTTACAATTGCAAATTAACAGCTTTGTAGTGTAGTAATATCTCATCGAACGTGTTTGTTACACTTTTCAAGCTGCCAAAGTGACATGCACCCATATCAAGTGCTTCCTTGAGGACAAGTAAACGGTTGTTTCGTCTTGGTATCTTGCAGCCTGCTGAAGCATAACCCCTGGGGAAAAAGAAGGCAGCTGTGTAGCCTTCAGCTCACCTTGGAGATTTGAACATTAAAACAGCCTTTTCAGCTTTTACCTACAAAGGGCTTCCTTGATTAAACTCATCATGCGAGTTTATCCATGTTTGGTCTACCTTGGGTAAATTTGGGCAGGAACTGTATGTATGAGTGAAAAGTCAGTGTGACCTGAATGGAAAAATCTGCTCATCACATGTGGGAAAGCTTTTGGTTTCCTGTAGTCTTTTAAGAAACTTGTTGGTCACTTCAACTAACAATTACTTAGTCTTTAGGAAGCAGTGCCTGGAATGCAAATTTGATACCTATATCAAATAGCTATGGTCTTTCCTAGCTGAATTAGTATTGAATACTGTTTGTGGTTGTCAACAGATTACTACAGGCTGTGCCAAAATATAACCTGGTAGTTCTAGCCAAGGGCAAAATTCTGTGGCAGTACATGCCACATGGTTAATATTCCTTTGGCAAAAATGTAGCACACTTTTAAGGTATTTTTAAGGGAAGCGGTTAACAGTAGGTGGGTTTGCACTTATTTTTAGCAGTTTGTACTTTTAGACATAAATCTGTTCTAATCAATAATACAGTGTTTGTCACGATATAACCTAAGAACTGTTCTATCATAAAACTTCTAAGCTACCAATGTGCTCTCTATGAGTGCAAGACAGCAGTTCTTAGCCTGTAAAAGATAAAACTTTAAGTTAAGTCTTTCTGTCCTATTGGGGAAATGGAAAAATGTGAACTCTACAATGGTGTCATTCTGGCCAAATTTTGTTAAAGCAGCCACTCCATTCATGAAGTGTGTTGGGATTGTTGTGCTGTTTTGCAGAAACTTTATTTATTTGGCCGTACTTTATCCCATACTACTTATCAGTTGAATAACTTGCAGTACAATCCTATAAATGTCTACTCAGAAGTAAGTTTGAGTTCAGTGGGACTTTTAGAAAAGTGATTGCAATTTTAAACAATTCTGTGACTTTCGTCCTATGCTTCACTTCCTCAAACAATAAATGCTCTAAAATTATTTTGAGTTATTTTGTACTAGATGTGTCCTATTAGCATTGTCCTAATACCTTAACTTCCCTTGTCCTATTTTCTTCCCAGGTGTTTATGTGTGGGACGTAGAAGGCAAAAGATACTTTGACTTCTTAAGTGCATACAGTGCTGTCAATCAAGGCCATTGTCACCCAAAGATTGTTGCTGCTCTGAAATCCCAGTGTGACAAACTTACCCTTACCTCAAGAGCATTTTATAATGATGTGCTTGGTGAATATGAAGAGTATATCACTAAAATGTTCAAATACAACAAAGTGCTTCCAATGAACACAGGTAATGTTCCTGTCCTCCCAAAAGCATATGAATGAACATATCTGTAACTTAAGTGGAATGCTGTAGGGGACAGTTGTGGATCCCCGAAGTTGGAAATTGCTTCCTGAGAGTTTGGAGATACGTTTGGCACCAATTTCCGTGCCTGCTCTGATCATTCTGTCGCTAAGTAAATATTCCAAGAGGATAGATTGCCTCTGGGGGCCCAGGCCCTACACATTTTCCCTTGAGAGGAGAGGTGTATATACAGGATTGAATCTTTTTTGTGGGGACTAGTGCTGCTTTTTGCTTCCCCCCCCCGAGGCCCTAGATACTTACCATTCCCCTCTTTCTGTAAACTCAATAAGGGGTGCATTTATCCTACCTGCTCTGCACAATGTACATCTGTAGGCGGTCTATACTCTGGCTTCTCATAGTAATGGATGTCTTCTTCTCTCCCCTCCTCCCTCCTTTGTACGTGCTCTTTTGCCTTAGGTGTGGAGGCTGGCGAAACAGCCTGCAAGCTGGCTCGGAAGTGGGCATATACAGTGAAAGGAATTCCAAAATACAAGGCAAAGATTATTTTTGCAGGTATGTTACAGCTTAATAATGTGATTCAGGTGGGGAACTTAGGAAGCTGCCCTGTACTGAGTCAGACCATTGGTTCATCTAGTTAGTATTGTCGACACTGACTGGTAGCAGCTTCCCAGGGTTTCAGGCTGGAGTTTATCTCCTACTTGGAGATTCAGGGAATGGAGGCTCCATGTAAAGCAGGTGCTCTGCCACTGAGCCACAGCACCCTTACCTTTGGTTAAGCCAAATGTGATGGAAATTGTAGATACAAAGGCTGTATCTAAAAATACCTGGAGGGTGCAGCTTTTTCTTCTTTTGATCCCTAAATGCACATTTCCCTCCCATTGACAGGAATGGGAGGGAAATGAACTACTGGCATTGTAGCCTTGCGGATTCAGGGATACCCTGAACACTCCCCTTCCTTCCCATGACTGGTGAAACACCACCAGTAGTACAGCTACACCTACAGAGCTTTTTGCAGGCATGCCAGCGTTTCCTCCAAGGCAGTTGTTCTGCCAGCCAAGCTGCATTTGCACTCATTCCAGAAGCCCCTCAGGCTGGCTGTAGGATTGCAGCTTTAATTGTATTGGGCTCTACTTCAAGGGTGGGGAACTCCTGTTTAGCTCCTGGGGCCCTGATTGCTTTCTTGCTTCTTCCCTGAGGGGCAGATGACCCTGGATCATACAGGAGTTTTTCCATGCAGAGAAACTTATTTTCTCTGTGCAAGAGAGGCATGAAATGATTGCTCTATTCTTTTCTCCTCATGAAGAAAAAGGCCATCCTTCTCAGCGGTAGAGGAAGGGCTGCCTTTCTCCACTGCTGAGAGAAGAAACCCCAAATTTATCTCTAGTCAGGGATCATTAGAGATAAGATGTGCTAGAGAGAGTTTCCTGTTCTGTACATAAGAACAGCCATGCTGGATCATCTTTTCTAACACTGGATTCACACAGTGCCAACCAGCTGTCGACCAGGTACCAACAAGCAGGACATGGGTGCAACAGTAAACCCCTACCCATGTCTCCCAGCAATTGGTGCATATAGGTTTACTGCTTTGGGAGAGGGATGTGACTTGAGAGATGACCTCCGTGGGTAGAAGATCCACACCCATGTTCTGCTTGGTGCTATGTGGATTTCAGGATGTGCTGAGAGAAAGGGGCAGATAATGGCTTTTCTTCTATTTTGGAAGTTATACAATCCAGCAGTTGCCGTTTATTGTTTAGATAGACCAGTTAAGAAATGTACTTAAATGTAATCCTCTTCCAGTATCTTTGTATTACATGATGTTTAAAATCTAAATGTGGATATATCTTCTTGTAAACCAATATTGGGTAGTGGAGATAAATTTCTATTGGGATATATAAAATACATGGTTTGGCTGGGGCCATATTCCTAAAATTGTGATAGAGATCATAGTTTGTAGAGGGACGTGATCTACGACCCAACCATGTTCAATGTAATACTCCTTACGTTTTTGAAATATATGGTGTGTGATAACTACTTTGGCTTGTTGAGCTAACTGGGTTCCATAACTAACATAACTAAACAGTAAATATAGGTGCTTCTTTTAATGTGCAGTCTCTCTCTCTTTCTTTCCTTCTCTTTCATACCAGCTGGCAACTTCTGGGGAAGAACTCTTTCTGCTATTTCAAGTTCTACAGATCCCTCCAGCTATGATGGTTTTGGACCATTTATGCCAGGTTTTGAAGTAATTCCATACAATGACTTGCCAGCTCTTGAGGTACCTCAGAATTTTCCATTCTATGAAGCAACCAAGCATTTTTTTCTATATGTGTTTTCTTTTTATGTAAACTGCCCTGGAAATCTGACTGAAGGATGATATAAAAATGTCCCTAATAAATTAGAAAAGTGCTGCTGCAATTTCAGAAATCGGTTCTGGGTTGTGTCCAAGTGCAGGTCATTTCACGTTGAGGTTTCTCTGTGATCCTGTCCACAGGTGCATGTGGCTGATTTGCACGTGTACACTGATCCTAATTGGTTGTGGACTAAAGCCTTGATCTCGTTAACTGTAAGAGCTCATAATTCAGCAGTGAGAGAGGTTTTTAAAATCAGTAAAGGCAATACCACTACTTGGTATTTTTTTTCCAGTGGAGAGTCATTGCTCCTTCTAAGAGCCAAGTGGATGGTCTCCATGCCAAAAATGGAGTTACCCACAAACAAAAGGGAGGATTCTGCATGTTGGGGGCAGCCCCAAGGTATGCACAGCTAAATAACATTAAACGTATTTGTGTGGAGGGGGAGGGCAAAAGGAGACCAACAGAAAATGTGGACTATGCAAGTGGAGGGGAGAGGGAAGGGAGGGGATGTGCACGCAGCCCAATGAGACAGCAGCACATAAAGGATTCATGACTGGGGACAGGTCCTGCAATGGATGTGCTTTCCTGGCTCCCAGCTTGAAGAGTGGTGAGGAGGACAGAATGGAAGATGGTAGAAGCAGGAAGGAGCGTGGTGGTGGCCTAGGAAGGAGAGCAATGAACAAAGAAGGAGTAAAAACAGCTGGGGTAATGAATAAAATGTTATTTAGAGCAGAGAGTGAGGAACACTGGAGAAGGCAAGAGTCAGAAGTGGAGCAGACTGGAGACATCACATTTTATTGCTGGTTTCACTTGTTTCTAATTGAAATATCAAGTACTGGTAAGGATTTTATGTATTTATTTATTTATTACATTTTTATACCGCCCAATAGCCGAAGCTCTCTGGGCGGTTCACAAAAGTTAAAACCATAATAAAACAACCAACATGTTAAAAGCACAATTACAAAATACACTATAAAAAGCACAACCAGGATAAAACCACGCAACAAAATTGATGTAAGATTAAAATACAGAGTTAGATGGTATAATCTAGGATAGACTGTGCACTCCAGTTGTCCCAGTCTTTCCACTCTGTGTATATCTCAGGAGTGGGTAATATTGAGTATAGTGCCATTGGTATACCACCGAAGTATAATTTAACCAGAGCAATTTTTTGTGGGTATTTTGGCCAAAATTAAATAGAATATAATTTTTGGTCTTCCATGTTCAGAATATTTGAAAACCCTTTAAAAATTTAAGCCACAAGCAAACTTAATCTTTCTGATAATTGGTCATGTATACTTGTGGGGTTGAAATGAAATAAAAAATCTTGTCCTTAGTCATAATCTTTAGTCATAATCTATTGCGATACGAAGTCAATAGGAGCAGACCTATTTAGAAGTTAGATGCAATGTGACTTGTGTCGAGGGGCGGAAACTACCCCTCCATAACTGCATTCAGTGAATTTGTTTCCTCTGTAATATGCTTGTCCTTTAGCGTGCACTTCAAGATCCAAATGTAGCAGCTTTCATGGTGGAACCAATTCAAGGTGAAGCTGGTGTGATTGTTCCTGATAAAGGTTACCTAACAGGCGTGCGAGAGCTTTGCACAAAGCAGAATGTAAGTAAGTTACTGCGCTAAAAAGAAAACATTTAAGCTTTGGAAAATGGCCAAGCCTTTTAACTCACTAAAACAATGGGTCTCTTTCTAGGCCAATGTTAGTAACCGTCTAACACTATTATATATTTCAAGACACATGCTAGTTATTTTCTGATATTGCTGGTCATAGTAGCATTTATCTAACGTATATGGTTGTAGCTAATTTAGTCTAACTTAAACCCCATTCATTTCAATGGGCCTCCTCTAAGTAGGACTAATGTTGGGTACAACCCATAGCTTCCTCAATCTTCTAAAGGCCTAATGGTGTGTGATACAGCATTTTGCAGAAATCAGTGTTCTTATTTCTCAAATGTGAGCCATTGCTCAACCCTAGTATCTTATCAATCCTGTATCTATCTTGAGCAGACGGCAAAGTTAGTGGAGTATGCTGTGTGTACCCTTGAGTTTGGACTTTATCCCACTGGTGGGTAACTCATACCTTGTCCTTTTCACTCTGTTGATGTGGCTGTTTTTGAGAACAATTTTGTTTACCTTCGGGTACAACAGTGGTGAATTTCATCCTGTGGAATTTTTATAATACACACACTATTTGGACTTTACCATAAAACAGAAGGTCAGATAAAAATGTGGATTATGGATGTGACGAAGAGAGCCATATGACAAGATTTTACTTTGTAGTGAAGTTTTGTAATCTCTTCCTTTAAAAAAAACATGAATGGCAACATTGCTCATTGTGTAACAACTCACCAAAGCCCTGTCTGCAAGCTTAAAGTAGCTCTCTGGTGTACAGCAATTTTCTTGGTGGTTAATAATAATATATTTATTTTTTACCTGCCTCTCCCTCTGGATGGAGGGGGTGAACAACATTAAATACAATACATAAAACTAGTTAAAAAGAGCATATACAACCAATACAATATTAAAATTACAATGGGGAGGTGATAGTGAAACTCCAATAATACTATGCAAATAACATTCCTTCTATAGATAGATAGATAGATATGAAAGGACTATTAAGTAGAAACACTGTAAAGTGGGGATCTCCACACCTTTTGAACCCATGGCCACATTTGGGAATTTGATAAACTGCTGTGGGCACCACACAAAATGGCTCCCACTTAATGACTGACGTGGGGCAGGGCTAGTCAAAGGTGAGCTGAGGAAGGGTGGGGGAGAAACAGCAAGGTGGGGAGAGAAAAGGCAAAGCTAGCAGCTGGGAATGGGGGAGACAGGAAGGCAAAGGGATAGAGAAAGAGCAAGGCTAGAGGCTAGGAGGGGGAGAAACGGTGAGATAAAGAGGTGGAAGGAGGCTGAAGGCTGGGAGGGAGAGAAGGAAGGCTGCCCTAACATTTTCTAAGGTTTTTATTGAAACAGATTTTTTTTAAGAGGACAGGGAGGGGAGAGTTTCATGGGCATCGTGATGGGGACCCCTGCTATGAAGCATTATTGGCAATTGAGGTTTCACCCCTACTGTCTTTTAGGAATAGAGGGGAACAAATGTAGACTAGAATCCTTACTTATGAAAGACTACTCAACGTACGACTGTATCACATAATAAACATATATGTGATACAGTCGTGTGTTGAGTAGCCTTTCATTTGTTTGTTAAACGGTCATATTCATTTCCGGTAGTTTGGAATGTTGGGTTGAATTTACTTTATTGAGGAAATATTTCTCTTTGAATATGAGTGGCAGCTTATACATTGATCCTTTTGAAAATAAAACAGGTTCTCTTTATTGCTGATGAAATTCAAACTGGGTTAGCTAGAACTGGGGAAATGCTGGCTGTCGATCATGAAAACGTTAGACCTGACCTGATCCTGCTTGGAAAGGCCCTGTCAGGAGGTCTTTATCCTGTAAGTATTACTTCTTTTTGGAGTTTTCAGTAAATTAAGTACAAAGCTGAAGGGTCATTGATGGAGTGAAGTTAGTCAGTACTATATTCCAGCATTCAAGTTTTCACAGTATAGCAGTGCTCAAGCATAAATGATTCCCATTTGGTAAAAAACAAAGTCTTATGGGAAGAAAACAATACAGTACAATCTCACAGAAAGACATAGGTGTTGCTGGAAAAGCTTGTATCCATCATGTTTCCATCGTGGAGGGAGCAACCTTTGTAAGCTTTTCCATGTTGCCCTTTAGGTGTTACTGCTTTGCTGTAATTTCTTTGACACAACATTTTTTTAAACATAGGAATCAGCTCTCAAATTGAGAAACGCCCTGTGGTAGTTGTTGTAACATGCCAACCAAGGAAGTAAATGGTTCTTTGTACCATTTTTATATAGGCTATAGCAAAGGGCCTATTGGATAAATTAGTCCATAAGAATATAGCTTGTACCTTAAGCTTCTTCGATATGTGCTTGACCAAGCTTAACATAACTTTGATCTACACTATTTTAGAATAACTGCAACCCCTGTCCCCTTTACCTGCACCTGTTGTTGTAGCGGCACTACAGCCCTGGCTTTCCAAGGTCGTCAGAGCTGATACAACCCAGATATACTGGGATCCGATACTATATTGGTTGATCACTAGCAATTCACGCTTTGAAAAATGCATGAGTTTTGTTAATGTAGAATTCAGGAATTATTTCCAAACTATGATTGTTGGTCTGAAATGCACTGGGATGATTTTTTAAACCTATGACAGCTCTAATACTGGGGTGCACACTCTGTGGGTGGCACGTGCTCTCTAAAGATGTATTTGCTGCCTCCCATGACTCTCACAACTGAAATTATCATACAATTTGCTTCTGCTGCTGCCAAGGACATTGTAGAAATCAGCACTCGGAAGGCCTGCTTCCCAGAGGACGCTCTAGGAACTAGCACTCAGAGGGCCTATTTCCAGGTTTTGAGGGAAAGTGCGTGTGTATGAGTGCGGGGCCCCAACCCCACAACTGTCATTGTATGTGGCCTTTGGGGCCAAAAAGGTTGTGCATCCCTGCTCTAATACTTGGAACTTCTCCACTGTTAGTGAATTCAGATGGGCAAGTACAATAACAAACTGTCAATCATGTAGGAAAAGATTTATTTGAAGCATTGTTGAACTTCATTTCTGAGCTCAGGGAAAGCTGTTGTCCTGTATTTCAGTTCTGTATTGACTTATGAATGGGTAAACTGAAGAACAGAAGCAACTAGTCCTACATTTCTTGACTGTTTTTGAACTGAATACTCAGTATCACTTAGGATGGAAAACTTAAATACACCTTTTTGGAAGTAAAATATATTGAAATCAATGGGTATTGCCTCCAAGGAAATGTCTTTAGGATCAGGATGTTCAAGTTATCCTCCAGCTTTAAGATGAAAATAAAAAAATCCTGCTGAGTAGCCCGAATGCTACAACCAGCAATTTGGAGCCTCCTTTGTTTTTTTTGTTTTGTTTATTTTAAGGTGAGTCAGTTCAAAAGCTGTAAGTAAATGCTAAATACAGTAAACATCTACTTGCACTGCAATATGAAAAAACACCCCATTGTCATAGGTATACATACTACAGAAAGCAGCAGGGCATAAAAAATAAGCTGGCACTCTGTATAGCAAGAAGAACTTTGTAGGCAGAAGGCAGCAAAGTGTTTTGGAAGCACTTGTAATTCAGTGGAACGCCTGCAGTGTTATAAAGCAAAGAACATTTCCCTTTTTAACCTTGAGAGTTTTTAATAAATGTTGTCTCACTACAGAATTTCTGCCCGTAGGTTTCAGCAGTACTTTGTGATGATGAAGTTATGCTCACTATTAAACCTGGTGAGCATGGTTCTACGTATGGAGGGAACCCACTGGCCTGCCGGGTGGCCATGGCAGCACTTGAGGTATGTAAATAATAGTCTGAGGCAGTCTTCCTCATCCAGGTGCTCTCCAAATGTGTGTGGACTGCAACTTCCATCATTCCCCAGCATGATGGGAGTTGCTGTCCAGTGCACCTGGAGAGCACCAGGTTGGGGAAAGCTAGTTTACGGGCTTCAAAACACTATGATTTGCACTAACCACATTGCAATATAGAACTGTTAATTTTCCTAAAGTTGCCTGTTCTCTGAAACTAATTATAAAACGCAGTGCAAATACTAAACAAATAACTGCCAAGCAGCCATACATCTGTTTTGTATCATACATGTGTTCATTTCTTTGAAATTGAGTATTTCTGCATATCTGTAACTTTGGGAAATTGTCCTCCACTTAGCGGCGGTGGTGTATACTGAACTTCATATTTACATTGTTGCAGTAATGCCCCAGTGTTCAGCTTTTTCATCTTGTTTTCAAACTGCTTTAGGTAATTGAAGAAGAAGAGTTAGTGAAAAATGCAGAAATCATGGGCAATTTATTGAGGAATGAACTTATGAAGACACCATCAGATATTGTGGCCCATGTCAGAGGAAAAGGATTATTAAATGCTATTGTTATTCGGCAAACTAAAGGTAAGGAGATCATACCAAGGCATCAGTGTGACACAAGGGCTCATTTTAATTCTTGCAAAAAAATTATGCCAAGACCCAAGTTCAAAGGCCATAGTGCAATATCCCATCCACTGATAAAGGATGGGGTGTTGTTGTTGTTTGAGTGGGGAAATGGTTGTCATATTCTCCCCTGCTCCCCTCATCACTTTAAAAAAAAAAAGTCAGGATAATATGTCCTTTAGTAGCAAAGGAGGAGCACTTGGCTGATAAAGAGGGAGGATAATATGCAAGTTCTGAAATGGAGAATGCTCTGATAAAAACGTTTTTAGACAGCCCTTGTCAATTTCAGCTGAAGGCTTGCTTTAATTTCATTTATTACATTTCTATATCACCCAATAGTCAAGAGTTCTTTGGGTGCTTTGCAAAGATTAAAAACCTTAAAGATACAATATTGTAACATAATATAAAAAACCATTTGCATACAAACATATCAACACATACATATCTACATAAAACCATATTTATTTATTTATTTAGAATATATACTGCTCCCCATTGAAACATTTGTTGTATTAACAATTAACCATAAGAAATCCAAGGACCCATTAAAACCCTGTCAAATGCCTGAGAACAGAGGAAGGTCTTAATCTGGAAATGAGAAGATGTCAATGTTGGGGCCAAGTGGACCTAATTGGGGAGATGATTCCATAACTGGGGGGGGGGCACTAAGAAGGCCCTCACCCTTGTTCTCTGAGCCTCCCTTGGAGGAGGGCACTCGAATGTTGAATGTAGTATATGGCTAGGTTCAAACGAGGAGAGGTGCTCCATTAGGTACTGCAGTACCAAGCCGTTTAAGGCTTTATAGGTAAAAACCAGCACCTTGATTCGGGCTCTGAAATGTACAGGCAGCCAGTGCAAATTAGTGTTACATGTTTGGGAACTTTTCATCCCTGTTATCAACCATAGCAAATTATTTATTTGTATATTCTGTACAGCACCAAGTACATTGTTGGTGCTATATAAATAGATATTTAAATAAATAAATAAATATAATAATAATAATAATAATAATAATAATAATAAAGGCCTGCTGCTGGTGTAAAATAGATAGTAGTCCAAAAAGCTTGGCAAGTTATCTGCTGGAAAAGGTTTATAAGATCAATACTCAATAATAAGATCAAGATCAAGATAGGGTGTTTAAAAAGTGGAGGCACAGCTGCCTCCGTGTGGCCACAGCTCAAATATTCCTCCAAGGCTGTTTAGAAATAGTAGCTTTGAAGAAATGTCTGCCCTTAATTGGAAAGGAACAAAACTGCCACCTCTCTCCTGTGTGCTTTATATTACGTGATGCTTTAATTGATTGTAAGAGAAACAGCTGATGGTTTGTTTTAAATTTCGTTTTTGAAGAATACGATGCCTGGAAAGTGTGCCTTCGACTCCGTGACAATGGAGTGCTTGCCAAACCAACACATGGTGATATCATCCGGTTGGCTCCCCCGCTAGTGATCAAGGAGGACGAGATCAGAGAATGCATTGAAATTATCCACAAAACCATTCTATCATTTTGAAGGCACCTGGTTCAAAGTGTACCTGCGGCTTGATTCCACAGTGCTACTGCAAAAGCAATGTTCTGGAGCCCCTCCCTGCTTCCCTGTTTAATGTTTTTCATCCTGTTGGGGGTGAAAACCCAAGCCTTCTAAAATCAAATAGTGTAAACGTTTTTATAATGGACCCAAAGAAAGTGAACGACTAAGTTGTTTTTACTGCATTGTAACTTTGGAAAAATTGGTAGGCTTTGTTCAATGAATTATGGATTTGAACTGTTTATGAACATGTCCTTACATTTCTGCCAAAGTTTAAATTATAGAAATCTAATGTACCAAAATGCTAACATCTTAAGAAGCTATTTAAAAAAAAATATCTTTGACACTTTTATGGAAGACTGAAACCTTAATGTTGGTGCTATTGCTTGTATCCTGTCAGGAAAACTTAGCTTCAAAGGATCAAGAATGGTAGAACTTTTTTTTTAATGAGTATCTGTTCATAAAGGTTGATCAAATGATATGTGTGCTGGTAAATGGCTTGTTACTTTAACAAGCAGATTCCTTTTTTATTAAGACTAATGGCATGCTGGCATTGGATACAGATTCTAGAACATGTGATCTTCCTGTCTGGGGGATTATAAAAAAAGCTGAATATAAAGGTCAAGATTGTTCTAAAATTGGTGCTCATTTTTTCTTTTTAATTAGAGCATAGAAACTCTATTAATACAATGAATAATAGATAGCGTAATATGAGAGGTTTGTAACTTTGTTGCTGAAGCATTACTTAAATTCTTTAACAGGAAATTATGGCCTGAGACTTTTAAAAGTGGTGTTTTATAATATATGTGCTTAAAGATTGTTCAGCCACCTTTATCTTGGCTAGTCGCTTCTTTCCCCTGAAAAACAATATGTATGACCATTTGTTACATCAAGCTAATTACAATGTCCATTCCCGATTTGGCCACTGCAGATACTTTTTCTAGCACTTTACTATTTATCTCTACCTATTTACAATATTTGTATACTGTTCCAGTGAACAGAATAAAAGCACCATGTTAAAATAATATTTTAAAAAGAAACTGAGTTCTGTTAAAACTGAGTTTTGATAAACAGTGGCCAGTCACTCAAGGAAGGCTTCCTGAAATAATGTTTTAAGGAGGCACCAAAAACAACACAATGTTGGCACCTGCCTGACCTTGAAAGGCAGGGAATTCCATAGCAAGGGGGCCACCACATTGAAGGCTCTTATCCTGGTGGACACCAATCGGGCCATAGGTCTATGTGGAACCACCAGGAGCATGCCCTCTGATGACCGAGTAGGTTGGTAAGGGAGAAGGCACTCTCAGGTATTCTGGTCCCAAGTTGTAGAAGGTGTTTTAATACTGCAGCACTACTGTGAGTGATAATGGGACATTCATTGCAAGGTTTAGTGCCCTTTGGATATCTGAGCCCTAGAGCCTTATGATGTCTGGGTAATAAGTTATATTTACAAATGTAAAAGCAGAGGCATGTGGAAGTGTGCAAGCACTCCTGCAGGAGGCAGTGGTTCCCTAGAGAGGCTTCCTTTACTCAAAGGTGCTTCACATCCACTTGGAAAATGCTCTCTCTCTTATCCATATTCACACTGCAAAACTGATGTTTGTCATGTACAAACCATCTGACCACATATTTCTGACCTTGCTTTTTCTCTGACCATTCTGGGACTGGGGTGTATGTGTGCGCATGCCTGCCCTATCAAAACTCTGGGAGTGCACCATGTTCTCACTAAGGGTCAGGGTGCTCTCCCCTCTTTATGCAGCCAGGATAAGTGAGGAGGCTTTCAGCATCCTACTGTACCTCTTTCTCCTGACTACTCCAGCTACTTACAGATGTCTTCAGAGTTGCCGGAGTGAGTCCTCTGCCATCTCACTGCAGAAAGTCTTCTTATCCCCTGCCTCTCT
The DNA here is from genome assembly GCF_023053635.1 of Elgaria multicarinata webbii. NCBI lineage: Eukaryota > Metazoa > Chordata > Lepidosauria > Squamata > Anguidae > Elgaria > Elgaria multicarinata. The sequence goes on along the minus strand of NC_086178.1, from coordinate 73,634,816 downwards.
CAAGACATGTCATTGGTTGGGCAATGGCTCATGGCCAGCTGCTTACCCCATTCTACAGCAATGTTGTTGCCACATCGACCAGTTCTTTCTTTTGATCTTGGTGGAGAATTGTTGGCCAGGTGGAACTCCAAAGAGCAGGCCATACACACTTGTTGAGAAATATTAACATTCTATTGTGGGTGCCCTGCACCCTCATCCACAATGATCAAGTGAGCCAAAATCATAACTCTGTCACTAGCACTATAGCATTGTCAGCATATGCTGTTAAGGATAGATGTCTTCAGGAAGATAGCTACCCTTATTCCTGTTCAACCAAGCTTTTCCCATAATCAGTAGGATGAATTTTTCTACTTTTCAGGAAGGGTATTTAAAGACAAGGTGAAAATACTTCAAGTTAAGAAACAGCAATAGAATTACAGTCAAAAGGCTAATTGGAAAATGAGGAATCCAACCGCTATCCATTTAAACTAGATTGTCTGCATGAACAAACCAGTACAACAACAATATAATATTGTTGCTTTTTTGGAAATGCATTTGAAAAGAATGGTAATTATCAGTGATCTAACCGGAACAAGAGGTCGGACATGTTTGTAACAGCTGCTCCCTGTTCATGCAGGAAAGTTTGTCCAATGTGCAGATTATATAAAACTCTCTTTTAAAGTGTGGGTTGGTAGTGAGCGAACCACAGGTACTGCTCCTGGTGAACATGTTAGGTGACTTTTATGCTGGGAACAGATGTCAAAGGCAGGGCAGTGATAACATCAAAGATTTCAGTATTTTCACATTGCTTGTCATGATGGCTGTTGTGTCCTGTATCTGTGACCATTTTCTCTAAGATATGTTCAATAACATACAGGTTCTTCAAAAGCCTTCAGCATCATTACTCCATATTGATTTTGATGTGGTTTATACTGTCTTTCTATTTTTATATGCATTTTAGTATGTTATAAATTGAACTTTGTCAGGACCTATTCACCGTTGAACAGCTAAGTTGAGCCGATTAGTTAATATTGCTTTTACTCAGTGAGGAATTGCTTAAATCAAGATGCAGGCAACAGCAACTAATAGCAAGGAAGACCAAGACCTAATTGCAAGAAAGGGATTTGAGAATAAAATGGTCAATATCATACTGCCTTTATACAAGTCTATGGTGCGACCACATTTAGAATACTTGTGTACAGTTCTGGTTCACACACACTATACGGTATATAGTATTTCTGGGGGTGAGGGAGGGAGGGATGCAGAAAATGACAGCTAAAATGAACGGGGGGAAGGTAGAGCATCTCCTCTATGACGGAAGGATACAACCGCTGGGATTATTTAGCTTGGAAAAAAGGATATGGGGAGACATGATAGAGGTGTACAAAATTATGCATGATGTGGAGAATGTGGATAGGGAGACATTTTTCCACCCCCTCTCATAGTACTGGAACTCAACAGGGTCATCCCGTGTAGCTGATCAGTACAAGATTAGGGCCAGATCTACACCAAGCAGGATATAACACTTTAAAAATGGTTGAAAATTGTATATGGAGTGTGTCATGGCCTCCAACAGTTGTCCAAACCATTATAAACCGTTTTAAAGCATTAGAGTAGACCCTGCCTGAGACAGATAAAAGGAAGTACTTCATACAAATACTTTTATCTGTCCTAATCTTGTGCATGGTTAAATATGGAATTCGCTACTACACGATGTAGGAATGATAACCAATTTGGATGGCTTTAAAAGGTTGGTGGGTTTTTGTTTTGTAGCTGGATTTTCTTAGATAGTTGTGTATTTATGTGGATAATGTTCTCTGATGCCTGTCCTTTTTTGGGGGTGGGGGGTTGACCTCTCTTTTCCTCTTCTGGAAATTTCCACAATTAGGATTGGATTCAGCATGACTGAAACGGTGCTACAGGCTAACTAATGGTGGGGGAGAAGTGACTATCCTATTAGGGTTATCTCAACTAGTGGGCCAGAGAAGGAGTCAGAAAGGGTGGGTAAAATGAACATGGGTTGTCTGGGAATGATTTGCATAAGAAGGTAAAATGAAGGAACAAATGGGTGGTGCTTTTATTTTGTGCACATAAATTGTAAGTCTGTGCTGCTAACAGTAGGAAGCTGACATGACAGGAATTATTGAATTATTGCACTAATTGATGCCCCAAATGTCTTTTGTATTCAAATATTAGGGAAATGATGTATCATTTTCTTCTTTGTCCTCCAATTTAATTTTATGTTTTAGACTAGTGAGCAGCTGGCCATTACGGCGAATTTACAGTTTGTGAAGTGACATGCTTAAGAAACTAAATATGTACACTTGAATCAGCAGCCTTGGAACATAGATAAGCACATCGCAGCCTTTGGCTGTTTTCTTTACCAGCCCTCTTATTTGTTTTGTGTCTTTTAACAAGCAGCCAGAAGGTGGTGCTACATACCCACCTTTTATGTGGAGGGGAAAAATTGAGGCAGGAGAACTATGCTCATCTTTAAGCTTCTAAAATGAGATGAAAAGTACCCATTTTTTGTGGCTAAATCTTTCTTTCTTTCTTTCTTTCTTTCTTTCTTTCTTTCTTTCTTTCTTTCTTTCTTTCTTTATTGCATTTCTATACCACCCAATAGATGGAGCTCTCTGGGGGGGGGGGTTCACAAAAATTAAAACGATTCAAAGTATAAAACAACAGTATAAAACCATAATATAAAATACAATATAAAAGCTCAACCAGATAAAAACAGCAGCAATGCAAAAATACAAATTTAAAACACCAAGTTAAAATTTATTTATAGACTGTTAAAATGCTGGGAGAATAAAAAGGTCTTCACCTGGCATCTAAAGGCATATAATGTAGGTGCCCAGTGAACCAATAGGCCCAAATGTAGTAAAAACAGTACCTTAAAAAAAGAAGAAGCGCACAGCAGATTATAAAAATACAAAAATTCAGTGTAAAAAACGTAATAAGTTTGACTCTTACAGAAGATAGCCTCTACCTTTTTCTTCTGCACGGCAGAACTGAATTTCATCAATATTTGGATATTGAAAAATAAAGTTTGTGTGGTTCAAGGGAATTAGAAGATGCTAGTAGGAACAAATTATGGGACAATAGACCACTCAGATCAATATCAGCCTCTATTTGAGAAACTTCTTTGAAAGTACTGCACAGATGGCATCACACACCAATACAGCTGGCACATATCACTTCAACATGCAGCCCCCTTTATTGGAGATGCTGTGGGGTAAAAGGCACGTGTTTTCATTTATGGTGGACTTGTCCACATATACAGGGATTCTGGATGTTAGTACATAGAGAAATAATGGTTATTACTAGAAACATGATTGTATACAATCCAGACTTCTTTTTACTACCAATATACAGAGGATCTAATGTAAGTCTGAAATGTAAAGAATCATTATCATTTCTGCTAATTGCCGCTCGCCAGATAATAACAGCAGTAGAAAAAACTGGATAATCTGAACTTACCTGCATGGCACCGAAATATATGGTCTGTGGCAATATCAGAAAAAATAACTCATGATTTGCTTCTCTAATCCAAGGAAAAACAGAACTATGCTATATGGGTGAGATCCATTCAACATATGTCATAGCCGGACTTACAACAATATATGCCCACTTCCACTCTGAGCATTTGGACATTATAACAACAAAAGAAGATCACACAGCACACTTATTAAAGAGCCAATGTGGTGTAATGGCTAAAGTGTTGGACTGGGAGTTGGGAAATCGGGGTTCTAGTCGCCACTCAGCCATGGAAACCCACTGGGTGACTTTGGGCCAGTCGCAGACTTTCAGCCCAACCTACCTCACAGGGTTGTTGTTGTGAGGATAAAATGGAGAGGAGGAGGATTATGTATGCCACCTTGGGATCCTTGGAGCAAAAAAAGGTGGGATATAAATGCAATATTCGTTTATATCTTTTTCCTTTTGTTTTTTCTTTCTTTTGTCTTGTCCCCTCCCCCCTCTAAAATTGTATTAAACAAGGTTTCTGTAACAGCTGTTACAACCCCAATTGTTAGGGTTTTAAAATAAATAAAAAACAATAATAATAATTTTAAAACCTGAAACTTGGCATTTTGTACTATGAGAGTCCCAGGGGTGTGAACCTTGGGGTTATTTTGTTGTTAAAATGCATCAAGTTTTAATTAATTTAAATGTGCTTTTGTGTTTGAAGCCTGCAGTAGCAACTTTAGTTAGTAGGTGACAGACCTACTTAATCATCATACCTTTGCAGTTAATAAGAGTTTGAAGCCAGGGATGAGTAGCCTGAGGGATAAAGTTATACAAATGCCCCTTTCCCCTTGCTATGGGGAAGCCCCCTCGGGAATGGAGTGAACACATCCCTTCCTCAGGGGGCTTTATGGGGGCATCTATAACAAGGGCTCATGCCTAGGGATGCCAGGGGCTGTGGCTTCACTCAGACAAAGCGGGCACAATGTGTCCAACTCTACCTTTGCTTGAAAGCTTTGTTGTGTCAAACTAAAGGCATTGCAACCTGTGTGAAGCTATTTCACGCAGTGCCATAGCAATTGCCATAGGAACTGAGTGTACTTTTCTTGGAGGAAGGGAAAGCCAGGCTGGATCTCCCCTTGCTGTAACATTCTTTCTGGGCAGCAGAGGGTGCCGCCTCCGGTGGCCTCTGAACCCATTCTAAATATACAAAAGGTGCTTATGTTCCAATGGAAACCTGGCAGAGTTGCTGAAGCATTATCACCAGCTGGCTGTGTGAGTTGGCACCTATGCCAGACAATCATTGTTTTATTTTTTAAATCACATTTTCATCTACTGTGGAGCATTGTAGTAGATCAGAAGCTTACATCACTCTGTATTCCAAATGAGTTCAGTATGTCATTGCTAGTTGGGGTTTGGGAAGGATTTCATAACGCTGAGGTGCTGATTGAACAGGGCTCTTTTTGTCTGTGTTTGGTTTGGGGTTGTTGTTGTTTAAACTTTGAACAAGTTGCAGACAACCTGGACTTCATCTGGTGGCATTTCAGTCTATAACTGTAAGCATATTCTATTGATTTGTTCTTTCTCTGATGACCACTTTGATTAGGGTGTTCAGGATAGACCCTGCCATTGCTAACAGACTGAAAAACACCCGGTTTGTCAAGGGAAAAATATTGTTATGCTCCTGCACCCCAGTCCTGGGAAGGGTGAACTTGCAGGGACTTCAACACTTACTTAGACTTCAGTTTCCTAAAAGGAAGGCGCTGGAGACTTGTGGTGTTTCTTTTAAGAAAGGTTCAGGACTACAACAACCCAACACCAAGCAAGCCCTGTTTCCTCTCAGCAGCCCAGAAGAACTCTTAGCAAGACAAAAGCCGCTTTCCTTTTGTTTCAGATTCAGCCTTCCTCCAGATTCATTTCCTCCTACCCCCTAACGCTAGCCTGACCAGACCCACCGGGGCAGTCCGGTAACCTCCGGGGAAATTAGACAGACCGGCGCAACCAGAGCTGGGGCCCAACTTACTGGGGTAACGGGTGCCCAGGCCTTATAGGACAAAACGCTGCGCATTTAGGAATTACAGTGGGTGGGGTGGGGTGTCCTCAATCTCTTTTAAAGACACTGAGTTATAAGGGAACCCTGGAAGTAATTTAGACTGACCCCAAACACACAACAATATACTTCAGCTGCTCCTTTTTATACATGTGTTGGGCAGCAACCTTGGTTCTAATTTTAGCCAGCTGTAGTGCTCATTTGTGTTTAGTGACAACCTCTGGCTGAAACTGAAATTATTTATTGATCAAAAAGGTGCACAGTTATCTGTTGTTGATACATCTAACCCTTGTAAGGTTGCTACCCCAGGGGTTCTTAAAACTAAGTTGTCGTGAATCTCCTCATCCTTCTGATCCTAATCCTATATACTTTGAGGTATATTATTCCATTGCTTTCAGTGGAGCTTACTTCTCTGTAGGAGGAAAGTGCTTGTTATGCTAGGAGAAGTTCACAGAAAGAAAACAGGTCTCAACTCCCTGTTTTCTAGGGTTGCAATATTTAATTTTAGGCCTCAATTCTAAGCACACTTACTTGGGAGTAAGTCCCATTGACCTCAATGGGGCTTACTTCTCTCTCTGTGTATGAAATATATATGAAAAAATATTGGATTTTTTTCCTATCAAGGCATCTTTTATGAATGGCATTATAGTATCCTTGTATAACTGTGCAATTCTGCTATACCACACCACCACCTAGTAGTTGTTTAATGGAACATATACAAAAGCAGAGAAAGAAAACCCCTGGGGGATGTGCAGAAGTCTTGATAAAGGTGAGGGTTAAAAGCCTCATGTAGAAATGTCCTTTCATGGGGCAAAAAAAACATTAAAAAGTTTAAATCAATTGCTCAGAAGTTCACCAAACCAATGAAATGCATAACCCTTTGATAAACCTGAATAAATCAGTATTTTTCACCACAATTTGAAAGAATTTCGCAGCTTGGAGAAAAAGTGCAAAATGTGTCAATTTTCAGCAATTTTTAACTTGCTGGCCATGTGCCAAAATGTATCAGTTTGCTTTGAAATTTTGCACAACATTGGATGAAAAGTTTCACATTATTAGCTAAACAGGTGTCATTTTTATGAGTGGTAGGATTTTGAGCATTATAATGACCTTTTTGTGTGTGCAAGTTATTTAACTAAAGAGGCATTCCTGTGCCCCTTTAACACAGAATTAAGTTCCACTGTTTTCATTGGGACTTACTCCCAAGCACGGGTGTATAGGATAGCAGACTGAGTTGGTTAGATTTGATTGTAAAATATTAATAAAAAAGAGTGCCTCCCAATTCAGTTGCTATCTCCAGTATTCGAGGCAGTAAGCCCGTGTGCACCAGTTGCTGGGGAACATGAGTGGGATGGTGCTGTTGCACCATGTCCTGCTTGTTCATCCCTGGCCGATGTCTGGTTGGCCACTGTGTGAACAGAGTGCTGGACTAGATGGACCCTTCGTCTGATCCTTCATGGCACTTCTTATGTTCTTATGACAGATGTATTAAAAATATTCTTAATACAAGTTCTAAAAACTAAAGGTGGCATTCCATTCATCCCTGTCTCACACGGGAGAAATATGCCTAATTTTAGATAATGCTTACCGTGACAGAAGTGTACAGCAACAAAAAGCAAAACATACTGTTTGCTTCAGAACTATTATGCATATGCAAATGCAGTTGGCTGAGTAAAATGTGAAAGATGGAACAAAGAAGCTTCAATCCAGTTGCAGTCTTAGCCATACATCTTTCAACCACTGTATGTCTTGCCCAAATCAATAGCTAGAATAATGTGCAGCTCCATCTAATCTCTAGAATGTATTCAAATAATGAGAGCTGGAGTTTGAGGAATTTAGATTTTATCTAAGTCCAATATTCTATAGTGCCCTTGGGCATAAAGTACATTTTTAAACATTTCCTTAGACATTGGGATCCTGCTGAGCTCAAACGCTGAAGACAAATTACTATATATTTCAAAAGTAAGTTTGGGAAATATCAGAAATTTGCCTAAGAGGGGTGTTCTTTTTCTTCCTTCCTTCCTTCCCTTTTTTTTTTTTTTGACACTGATGAAAGAATATAGCGTTTGAGGCGAGCAGAAAGGATGTAAAGGCTCTGCTCATTTCTCAAACTCTGCTTGTATTTTGCCAAAGGATACATGTCATATGCCCTACCCAATCTGCATTTTAGTCAAATGAGTACTATGCTTATGAATTCAGTCCCAAGAAATTAAGATACAATTTGTTCCACAGAGGACTGCATAGATATTTTCATTTCATGAGGCTTCAGAATGTGCAGTTTGTTTTCATCTTTTTTTCATATACAACATTAGATATAAAAATGATGGCTGTTTTGGCTACCTGTCAAGTAAAATCACAGCCTACACGAGCCATCTCTGAGCTCCATCACACCTACACTTTTGCCCTCATATTATCCCGTTTCCATAGTGTGTGAAGCCCTGATCACTAACACCTGTGCGCTTTTAGGCTTCATGCATCTTTATACCCTGTACACCTGCGAATCGATATTGCATCTGCCTGCAGATCTCCTTCATATCTCCCCTACACTTGATTGGTTATTGTTGGTTGGACAACTCCCCGTCCCTCCTGCACTGACTGTGATGGACATGGGGCTACAAGGTGCACTGAACACTGCCTGCGATTGGGCTAGAAGGAAGGAAGGAAGGAAAGAAAGAAAAAGAAAGGGTGTGTGTGTGTGGAGAGAAAGGGAGAGAGAGAATCCCACTTCAGTAAAGTGCCCACCTGGATGGAAAGAGACACGGGGCTCTCGCTTCCCTTCTGCTTGACTCAAATTGGCCTCTCCGACTCCCCTTGATGCAAAACAATCCCCCCAACCTGGAATAAGAAAAGAAGCTGCTGCTGCAGCCCTCCCAGGATGGGTATCCTCAGTCAACTGTGGAGACAGTTGGTGTCCAAGCCTTGTGGAAAGGGCACCAGGCAAACCGGGTTCCCCTCGCCCCCTTCCTGTCCCCGCCTCACATGGTGCATCTCTCATACACGCTCCATCTGTCAAATGCACACACACAAACATGAGCCCTCTAAGGCTCTCTAGAACTGGAATATGTGTTTACTCAGAAGTAAAACTCTCTCTGTTCAATAGGGTTTACTCAAACGTAAGCCTGCATGTGACTTTAGCAGTTGAAATCAATGAGATTTACTTTTGAGTAAGGGAACCAGCAGATCTGTAGCTTATGAACTTGAATATGCACGGCTTCGCATGATCAAAGGAATGAAAGATCAGTCCTACGATCCTTTGCACTGGTGCAAAACAGAGGAAAAGAATTTAAGGGGGTGGGGGAATTTAAAAAATCATTAAAAAAAAATCAAGGGATGACCCAACCTGATTCAAATTTGGTATACTGAAAACCCTCCTTAAGAGCTATCTCTTTGTCAGTTTGGATCTCTTTAACTTTAAAACTTATGCAGATGTAAGCATTTGTTTTTTCCATTTAAAAAACCCCTTAAAATCAAGGGATGATGCAATCGGATTAAAATTGGGCATGCTGAAAGCCCTTCTTAAGACCTATAACTGTGCCAATTTGGATCTCTTTATCTGTAAAAGTGCATTTTCCACATTTCTTTTAAGGTGAAAATGCCTACTTAGGAGTAAGAACATAGAGTTCAATGGGACCTCTTCTCGTTCCAGAGGGACTGCTTATAACCCACATGAAAATTTAATCCATAGATTAATTGATTAATCAACTAAAACTCCCTTTTATTGAAAAGGAGAGAGGGAAAGGGGAGGGGAGAGAAGATACGCAGCTCGTCAGAGAAAAGGCATGCCCCTCTGTTTCGTCAGCAATACCGCCCCTTGAAAACACACTCACAGAACATTGGATTGAAAATGATGAATGAAAATACATGTTGAAATTTGAGCAGTGTGCTTTCGCATTACCAGAAGAACCAGACTTTCCACACGCTGAAATACGTTGCTAAGGGAAGGAAAGGGAAGGGGAGGGGCAAAGAACCACAATCACAGTAGGGCATGGATGACATCATCAGAGTCCTTTGCATGCAATTCACCGCAACAGCAGGCTATAACCCTGGTGCGATGGAGCTTTTAGAATATCTCTATGGCTGCAAACTACAGCAGCCTTTATAGAATCATTCACTGAATAGTAGAGTTGGAAAGGGCCTATAAGGTCATCGAGTCCAACCCTCTGCTCAATGCAGGAATCCACCTGACAGTTGCTTGTCCAGCTGCTTCTTAAATGCCTCTAGTGTGGGAGAGACCACAACCTCCCTAGGTAACTGGTTCCATTGTTGTACTGCTCTAACAGGCAGGAAGTTTTTCCTGATGTCCAGCCGGAATCTGGCTTCCTGTAACTTGAGCCTGTTATTCCGTGTCCTGCACTCTGGGATGATTGAGAAGAGATCCTGGCCCTCCTCTGTGTGACAACCTTTTAAGTATTTGAAGAGTGCTATCATGTCTCCCCTCAATCTTCTCTTCTCCAGGCTATACATGCCCAGTTCTTTCAGTCTCTCTTCATAGGGCTTTGTTTCCAGACCCCTGATCATCCTGGTTGCCCTCCTCTGAACACACTCCAGCTTGTCTGCGTCCTTCTTGAATTGCGGAGCCCAGAACTGGATGCAATACTCTAGATGAGGCCTAACCTGGTTTGAATAGAGAGAAACCAGTACCTCACGCGCTTTGGAAGCTATACTTCTATTAATGCAGCCCAAAATAGCACTTGCCTTTCTTGCAGCAGTATTGCACTGTTGGCTCATATTCAGCGTGTTATCTACTTGGCTGCCCAGACCCTCTGGAAAATTCTGGAAACCTCCAGGGAGAGCTGGGGGTCCGGAGGAACCAGAGTTAGGGCCCAAAATACCATGGTTGTGGTTACTGGGCCCGCAGCAACCACAACCCCAATTTACTGGGCCTAAGTTTCCCCGATGAGTGGTGGCGGCCATCTTGAATCTCGCTCAAACTCACGCGAGATCTCGACAGCTGGCTGGGAATTCTCATGGGACCCAGTCAGCAGCCAAGATCTCGCGTGAGTTTGGGAGAGATTCAAGATGGTCGCCGCGAGGGGTGGGAGACAAGAATGAGGTTAGTGGTTGGGGGCTGCGTGCAGGAACTTCCAGCAATGCAGCCTCCAGCACCCCACTCCCCCAGCGCTGAAGAAGAAGAAGAAGAAGAAGGAAGAAGCAGCAGCAAGAAGAAGCAGCAAGAAGCAAAAAGAAGCAAGCAGCAGGAGGAGGAGAAGAAGAAGAAAGAGAAGAAGCGAGTAGGAGGTAAGACTGAGGTTTGTGTGTTTGTGTGTGTGTGCATGCATGTTTTTGGAGTGAGTGATGTTGAGTGTGTGTGTGTGTGTGCGCGCGCGCATGCACACGTGTTCTGGCAGTGTGAGTGTATTGATGTCTGAATGGGATGCCTGGTTGTTTGACTGAATGAATGCATGTGCATGTTTGTAGTGGGGGTGGCTGTAGTTTTCTGTGAGTTGGCATGATTTGGAGGTGATGTTCCTATTAAATAATGCATTTTAGACCCATAGACCTTCCTTTCCAATTTGTTTGCTATAATTGGCATGGCATATATTTTGTAACAGTGGCTGACAATTGTTCATCCTTCTTAAAGAAACTTTAAAAAAATTAACAGGGTTGCTATCATCATCATCATCATCATCATCATCATCTATCTCACTTTTCTTGCTTGTGGTGGTTTTTCTAGATGAACATGATGGGCTTTGCCAAGTCATGCTGTCTTTTACTGATTCAGAAATGTCCTGACTATTGAACATGTTTTAAGTATGACTGCTTTCTGGATGTTGGCGTGCATATATTTTGGTAGGCCTAATTTCTGAAGGTTTTCTGTAAAAACAACGATGTCATGCTGGTGATTGATGTGACTAACAAATAATTGTAAGTTTTTTCCTGTTGCCATAGTTATTTAACTTCCATAGCCAGTAGTGTATATTTTTCTCTCTTTTCCTCTTCCTTTTCTGCAACATTTTTGTCATTAGGTATTGCAATTTCAATGTAGGTGTGTTTTTCTCAGTTGTTTTTGACTGTTATGTCTGGTTGAAGTTGAAACAAGCTAGGAGGTGGTAGCCTTTAGTCCATTTTGTTCCATGGCTAACGTTTGCAGACTAATAGTAGTTTATACTCTTTCTGAATGCTTGGTTGTTTGGTTGTTGTATACTTGTCAACTGCTTCATTTGTTCAGTGGTAGCAGTATGCAGTAAGGTGATGGGGAAACAGTGTTAAATGTTAGGAAAGGTTAGACTGTGGTCATCCAGTGAAGGATTTGCAGTCAGAAAAGATATTTGAGGGAAGGGAAGACTGTATCACACACAGGGCTCATCTACACCAAGCAGGATATTCCACTTTGAAAGCGGTATAGAAAAGCCAGGAGCCGCTCTACTGCTTTATAGCAGTATTGCAGTGTACTGACAACAGTTGGGGCCCATGACACATACCATATACCACTTTCATAACACTTTCATAGTGTTATATCCTGCTTGGTGTAGATGTGTCATGGGCCCCAACAGTTGTTAGTGCACTTCAGTACCACTATAAAGCAGTATAGTAAATCCTGCAGTGCACTTCAATACCTCTATAAAGTAATAGTGTGGCTCCTGCCTTTTATATACCGCTTTCATAGTGGAATACCCTGCTTGGTGTAGTTGAGCACACAGTATAGCAAAAGCTTCAACGTACAGCAAAAGCTACAGAAGTAGGAATGAGTGAAGTTAATTTCATATACATTGAATGTCTCACTTATACTTTATTCCAGTGATTTTAACATTAAGATGTTATGTAAAACAGGTTTGTCTTAATTGTGTGCTGTGAAATCAGACCTGTGACCAAGGCCATGTTTGGGTGGGCACGCCCCTTTGGGGCTGGACATGCTGGTGAGCACGCCCCCTTGGGGGCTGGACATGTTGCTGGGCACCCCCCCATGGGGTGGCCATGTTGTCCTCCTTTTTGGTTTCCAAAATATGGTCACCCTATTATCTACAACAACTCCAAGATCCTTCTTGTTTGTAGTATTGCTGAGCCAAGTTTCCCTCATCTTATAACTGTGCATTTGGTTTCTATTTCCTAGATGTAGAACTTGGCATTTATCCCTATTAAATTTCATTCTCTTGTTTTCAGCCCAGCACTCCAGACTATCAAGATCACTTTGAAGTTTGTTTCTGTCTTCCAGGGTATTAGCTAAACCACCCAATTTTGTGTCGTCTGCAAATTTGATAAGCGTTCCCTGCACCTCCTCATCAAAATCATTAATAAAAATGTTGAAGAGCACTGGGCCCAGGACTGAGCCCTGCAGTATCCCACTCGTTACCTCCCCCCAGTTTGAGAAGGTTCCGTTGATAAGCAGCCTTTGAGTCTGATTCTGTAGCCATCTGTGAATCCACCTAATAGTTGTTCCATCTAGCCCACTTTTAGCTAGTTTGTTAATCAGAATATAATTAACAAACAAATATCATTATCTGAAGGGCTACAAATTGGACACCCCTGTGAAGGCTGAACTGAGTGATCACTAGACAAAATGTTGTGAGTAGCAGCTGCCCTTAGGCAAATTGGCTTCCACATGAAGGCCCTGTCACAAGAAGCAACTCTCTTTGTTGACTACTAGATTATTTTTAATTTTATTCCCTCCTCCACAAACAAACCTTTATATAGGGAATTTATAGTCTTCATTTCAGCTCCCTGTAGAGTGATTAATTCCGCAAGAAGGATATTACTATAAAGAAAGGAGGCTTCAAGAAATGAAAAGCTGCCCCCTTGCTCTCTTGGACAAACATAAGTGTCTGGCCTGTCTGGAAAAATACTCATAGACTGGCCAATTGCCCGGGCTGCCATGATCCATCAGCCACCCCTAGAGAGATTAATTTCCACCAAGCTGTAATAGGTTTACTGGCTCTTAAATGAGCCTCCATTTGGTAGTTCCGGTGTTTTAACCTGTCCAAAACATGTATAGAAGACTAGCACTGGAAATTCTTTATTGTTAAGCCATCTTTATGTCTAGGCATGAGCCATACTCCTTTTAACTCTGCCTTGGGATAAATTTCATTTCCTGGCCTGTCTTCTCTACATGAAATGCCTTCTCTCTTGCTGGCTGAGCTTTCCAGCTGGTCAAACTGAGCAAGAACCTAAAATAGCTGACTTCCAGTGTTTAAAATAAGAAGTTCGCTGCTTGAAATTCTAAGAGAGGCTTAAAATCACAATGCATGTGAAATTCTTATTATTTGTTTTATGTTACTTAAAAATGAAGATGCATTTCTCTGTGTTTTATAACCAGCTTGTCCCCACATAATAAAATACATATTCTAAGCCAGACTGTACAACAAGAGTTGTGGAACCTCAGGCCTGCACCCCCAATCTGGCCCTCTGATGTGTGCAGAAAGTCATGCCCCCTTTTCCCCGGCTCCACCCATTTCCCCCAACCACCAGTCATTTGGTGGTTTTCTGGCTTATGTGCAGATTTTCCACATTCTAAAAGGATGAAGCCTCTTCCTAGGGTGAATTACTGGCAGTAAAGAGTGGTAAGCTAACATATGCTGGTATTTTGGCCATGCCCCTTATGCCTTTAGCCCCACCCACCACTGTAATGCAGTCCCCGAGAGCCCCTGGCCTAGGAGACCACCAGATCCCTCGATCTGGCCGTCTTAGATGTGTGTGAAAGTCAAAAGTCTTCTCCTACGATATCTCCCATCTCCCACATTCCCCAGTACTCTGTCCAAAGACCTTCAGCTCTTCCCTGCCACTAGATGACCCATTACTTTCTCTAAAGCTGGTATCTAGAAGCATTTTTGGCACCAGTACTGTATGTCATAACAACCTACGTTTGATTTACATCCTCCAACTCCTAGGTTGCCCTACATCTGCATAATTTTAGATTCATTATACCTGTCTTCTCCACACCCCCAAGTGCAAAAAACATGGATGTTGTATTTTGTAATCTACAGTGAATTCTCAGTGACCTTATATGTCAACTCCTGACCTATATATAAGTTAGTATGTCATACAACTTGTTCCTCTAAACATGAAAGTTTGTGTTTCAGGGACTCTTACTACTCACCTCAGCCATGAAATGAGTGTCATGATCCCTGAATTCTTTGCTTCAGGTTTTAATCGAAAAACTCCCCTCTGATCCTCTCCTTCCAGTGCATCCACCCACTGATCCTTACAACCCTCTTCCCTGCTCTGTCATACGGCCAAGTGGTAAGAATTTCCCCACATATCAGGTATGGTTGTGAAATAACACGACTAGGTGTTATTCCTTCAGTCACACTCCCTATCACAACTTCTGTATTTGATTTACATTTTCCCTTTGTTCCATTTTTCACTTCCTTGCCAACTTCTTTAACTTCTCCAACCCTTTCCTATTACTGGAAATACAAACTTTAGTTTCATGACCTCTTGAAATAGTAAAACGGCCCCTGATATTTTCACTTGATAAGCTATTTTGTGGTAATGTCTTTAGAACAAACTACTATGAACCAATGTCAAAAAGCTGTGAGGGCATTTAGATGTCAAATACAGACCACTTGCTATCAGGAAGTTTGATTTTGCAGCCCTGTTCTCCTATATAATTTGTTTTTCTTACTATTTTTATGGTGTTTTAATTTTAACTTGTCACCTTGGGTTCCTGCTCTATGTGACAAAAGGTGACCTATAAAAAAAAGAAACAAATGAAAATTAGTCGCAGTGACTGAGGAAGTGAAGAGGGGTTATTTTTGCAAACACCAAGCCCCAGCACAAAGGACTGTAGAATTCTATGATATGTCTATGTTGTTAGGTAGAAAAACTTTGTACATGTATAGAGTGTTAGTGTATGCATGGTTTAAGTGCTTTCAGGCACTATGTGGTGGTGGGCAGCCGCCCCTCCCCATCACACCATTTCCCTTTAATGAGCCATGACTGATTCCTGCCATTATAAGGAAGCTTGACCCAGTTTTTCTTGGTTCAGTCCCTAATAGGGTAGTATCCATGTAAGTCCTACATAGAGCAGACCTATTGAAATGAATGGAACTTAAGTTAGTTGTGATTAACTTAAGTTTCATTCATTTCAAGCAGTCTGTTCCATGTAGGATTAACATTGTTTACCACCAATAATATTATTATAAGATTGGGATTGGTTTAAATCGGATTGGCAACACACAGCTCCCTACTGGACCTGCTTACCCACCCACCCCAATTCGTAGGGATTTTTTTAGGGTGCAGGGGAAGCTTCTATAGCTATTGAGCATAAAAAGGGTAAAAAAAGAAGAAGCTTATCTGCAAACTATTTTTTACCCTTTGGTTTTCTGTAGCTATTATAGATGCTATATTTTACATTTTTTACTTTTAGTTTTTTGGCACCCCTGGGTGCAGCACTGGAGCAGGGGCAAAAATGGCCCCAAAGCTCCCAAAGTTGCCCACCCTTGGTCTAAATTATCTCTTGGGATCCCTTCCAACCCTGAGTTTCTGTAATTGCAAGCCGAGACTGCTAGAATGGTCAAACTGGTTCCTTATATTATGGAAATCACCTGATACCCGACCAGAGCAATGACCAGTGACTTCTGGAAGGAGGCATGTCTTTCTTTCCCACCTTCTCCCCAGTCCCCAAGCAATACATGCTAATTCTGTCTGCTAAATGCAAGGACCTTTAGTTACAGCTGCTGTCAGTTGAGGTAAGGTTATAGCTGGGAATTCTGGGGAGCTCTAAAGGCTCTGGGTGTTATTAGTTTATTTTTTAGTGCCTATCATTGCCAGGAAGGCAACGGCAAACCACCCCATTATAAGGCCTGCCAAGAAAACATCAGTAAAAGCTGGCGTCCCTCCAGGAGTCAGTTATGACTCGGTGCTTGCACAAGAGGTTCCTTTCCTTTCCCCCCCTATCATTCCTTAACTTCCATTCCTTCATGGCAATGTCTATGACTGCCCCCTTGCTGCTTTCTGCCATATGCTGAATTTAAACAAACAAAATGGCAACTATGGAGGACTATAGAGTGGCTTGCTGCTAAATTTCAGTGGCAAACTGGTGATTTTTAGATTTTTAAAATGGGTTTTCCCCCTTCCCCCAATGAGATCCATGGGTGCACAAAAATGGCCCCTGAATCTCTCACAGTTGCTGACCCCTTTCTTGCAATGATTTTTTTCCTCTCTGTATTTTCTGTTCATGTTTTTCTCTCTCTCTTCAAAATAGTGTTACTTATGTAAGATCTTAGCTACGGTGATGGGCTTTGGGAAGGCTCTATGTTGTATTCCCAGTAATGAATACAACATAGTAATGAATTGATTATTCATCCAAGCCAAAAAGCTTCCAAGTTACCACTGTCCAAAAGTACCGGGATAATAGTTGTCTCTTCAGTTGCTTCCACACTATGATCCTTTACTGTTGCTGGATATTACATTTCCACAATCAGCTGGAAGCAGAATTAAAATGGCTGCTCACCACAGCACTTAATAGAGTGCTATTTCATCAAGCAATATCCATGGCCATAGCTAAGATTTTACTTAAGCAGCACTATTTTGCAATAAAAACATGAACAGAAAATCCTGAGCAGAAAAAAGTAATTAAAGTCTTCCCCCTTGTGGGAAAAGAAACTGACATAAAGAAGCAATTAAGAGTCTGTTCAAGGAGCAATTAAGAGGACATTCAGTAGTAAAGCTGCTGCTATGCTTGAAAGGAAGCAATAAACATGGTAGAAGCTGCATGAAGGATGGTAGACACCTCTGATTTCTTCTGTGCTTTATCTTACCCTTCTGAAAATTGATGGATATGTTTTATATTCGTTTGCATTGTAAATAAAATTGTGCAGTGTGTGTGTGTGTGCGCGTGCATGTGTGAGAGAAGATTGCAGAAGATGCAAGGAGGAAACTTTTAATTAAAGGCACAGGAGTGTTCAAGTCCTCACATTTTCTTTTGCTAGTACACTGGAAAAGCTGGTGCTGCAATTGTGTTTTAAATCAAAACTTGCCACAAAATAGATGTAGAGAAATTACATGGAAGGACAACAGAGAAAGCAGGGTTATGAAACAGGCTCACAGTATATAAAGTAATAGCAATTCCAAACTATACAGCACGGACATTATCAGAGACACAAAACTAGGCCACCCTGTAATTTTGGTGTCTCAGGGACTTCCCTAAATTTTAAAAAAATCATGCTGCCTTACTGTGGTTTCCTGTAGCCACTTTATTTCTTGGATGCGATAGGTGCCATTACACAGGTGGCTACCTGGTATGAAATTAAATACTTCCTCTGTCTGCTTTCTCCATGTGCTCAGTTCATTTTAATGAGATAGCACCATCTGGTGGCATAATTATAGCACAAAGTCGAGATTCCTCACTGGGAGATGGTGTATTTTCCCAGATATTCCCATGTTATCTCAAGGTTTTTTTAAACCTGCAATTTCCAGGGGATAGCATGATGCTGACAATGTCGTGTAATGAACCTGCAAACTTCCGTGAGTGGCCAATCACGAGTATAGTATAAATTGCTCATTCAGTGAAGCTCTCAGGCAGTTGTCTTGTTTGCCTCTATGGTTAAGTTGGCCCTGAGGATTAGTGTTGGTAGACAAAAGGAGTGGGCTTGGATGATCAGCAACAGGAAAAAAAGAGGTACTGTGGCTTTGTTTCCCCGCTGTGGCATGGGTTGCTGTGTCAATCGAACCTGACAAGGTGCATGGCGGGGATGGCTTCCAGACCAGTCTGTAACCCCTACAACAACCCATGGCCTTTCCCCCCTGCTCATCTTCCAAACCGGGCTAATGTAAACAATTAGAGAAAAAGAGTAAGCATTAATTCAGAATCTGTCCCCATTGAGCCAAGCCTTGATTTTACAGAGGCATGTGATGAATTTGGGACCATTACTATAGAATATTGAGAGACAATGAGAGTTGCTGATTACTAAACTTTAAACAGTTAACATTAGAAACTCATCCTGACAACATGGATGTCCTTTCGTCCATACTGCTCTATTCCCCAACCACCATCTTGCAATTATTGCTACAGGATGGTAATTCAAACATCTGTTCACATACACATATCTCAGAATATTAAAAAACATTTTTCCTTGCTTGCACATAAGCTCAGGGATTTGCATGGAGATGTGGGTAGAAAAAGCAATTTCACATTATAACTGTGGACTAGATGAGAATATAAATTAAAATCCAAGATAGATGTTGGTCATAGGGCCTGGTAGTACCCATGTGGGAAAACAAACTTCTCTCAATTCCCCCCCCTATAACTTTCCAAAATGCATTCACAACTTTGTGACACCAATTCACTATTTCCTGTTCACCTAAACTGGGAAAACAATAATAAAACTATCTGTCCTATTCAATGTTTCACTGCTCAGCATTTCACTGTTGATTATTTACTATTTATAAACATTTTATTGCTTCAAATATTTATGATAAATTGATCAGTATTAACTATGCAAATAATTGAATGATATTTTGTAAAATAATGTATTAAAATATATTCCTTAGATTGGAGGAAACACAAAATACAACAGGTATAAAATTCTGTTTAATCAACAGCAATGCATACTTTTTAAAGAACTCATGGCTTTAATCTTTCAAGAAGGAAAGTGCCCAGTAGATTCCATCTTCTAAGGCAAACCATGGGGAAGTTTTTCTGAGGCAAGCTGGTTTGTCAAAAATAGACTTCTATGGTAGTTTGACAGGCTCTGAACAATTTGACACAGGTCAGTGGGAAGTAAAAATGGGGTTACTGGGATTTTATATTCTCTGTGCCAATGTAAGTGTTGAGAAGAAAAAGACTTGTTGGGAATGATGAAAAGCTGGACTTTTGCAATTGGTAATAGTATTTACTTGGGAGTAAATTCCATTGAATTCATTTCTTAGTAGCTATGCACAGGATTGCATCTTTCAGTAGGTTAGCCTAGCCTGTGCCTGGCACAAAGGAGGCCTCAGGTTGAAGCAAGGCATGCTGAGCTGAAGGTGCGTTAGCTCTCCTCCATTTGAAAGCAGAAAAGCCACAAGTTACTCGCCTGTTGGTTACTCTGGGCCAACTTTTCCATGGAGCAACCTGCTGTCAGCAGCCTCATGGGAGGGCAGGGATAGATGAAAGCAAGAACAGGTGTATCTTGAGTCTTGTTGGCCATAGTGCAGACAACCATTCAGGTAGCAAAACACCTTGAGCTAGTACTATTATCTCTAACTCAGCAGAGACCAGAAGTAGGTGCATGTGATGCAGGAGACCTGTGACCAGGGCCAGATCTACACCTCATCTCATACTGATACAATCCTATCATGGTGACCCTATATCTCTTTTGGGCATTTATACCCCGTAGCACACACAAAGCGCCATTCAACGAGCGTTTTACTGCACGCTTGTTATTGGGCACTCATGGATTGCTCACATGACGTCGTCTGCCTCTCGCCCATCTTCCGACGTGGGAGCGGCGAAAGAAGCAGCGACGGGAGCCGCGCATTTGACTAGATGAGATGAAGCTTACAATGATATCTGTTGTGGCATTTTGAATAATACAGAATAAACAGTGGAGAATAACACTAGAAAAGCGGTATACGGAATACGTAATGTGTCCCAACAGTTATCAGTGGACTTCAATACCCATAAACCCCCCTAGTGTAGATCTAGCTTAGATCTCTCAAAGTTTAATTTTACTCTGTGTGTGTGTGTGTGTGTGTGTGTGTGTGTGTGTGTGTGTGGCAGCTGTATGGGAGTCTTTTTTTTTAATCCCCCCATCCCCATTAAACCAATAAACAACAACAGAGTACAAAAGCTTGTTATACTGCATAAACACCCACAATCACATTAGATAGAGTTGTACAAGGTACGTATTCAAAGCAGTGTCTCTGAGGGAGGGCATGTTTAACCCTTTGCCTATTGTCATCCCTCTCCTTGTGATCTCTCTTTCTTAAAGCTGTGGTTAGCAACAACAGCAACCAAATACCACTTACGATACAGGCATCTGTATTTTCCCCATAGCAGGGCTATAAGCAACTCTCCAGGGTAGGATGATGGCGTGAGAACAGGGTGGCATGGCAGTGTTAAACAACACCAAAACAGGATCTAAACCACTGCTTTATTAACAGCACTGAAGTGCACTGACAACTGTTGGGGGCCACGACACATTCCACATACCATTTTCAAACCGCTTTCATAGTGTTATATCCTGTTTGGTGTAGATCCCAGAGCTCCTTCCAGCTGCTTTCAAGTTAAAAATAATATCAGAATGCCGATTGGATCTCCTACATAATGTGCTGGGTTGGTCATGGGTCCTGCTTTACAGAGGACAGTCCTCTATTTGAAGTGTTCTTTATTTGAAGGGTTGCCCCATTCAAATCTGCTTTAAAGATGAAGGAAGAGAGGCCTTGAAGATGCCCATCAACATTAGCTCCTGGACAACAGACTGAGCAGACAAACAAGTCACCTGGTCATGGTCTTCCCTACTACGGTTTTTCTAGTTAAATGATATTAATTAAGTCTAAATTTGCATCTGTAGGTATAAATTGGCATATGCATATTTTATGCAAATCTGTCTCCTCTTTTGTCATCTGTTTTTGGCAATAGATAAGTGGCCACTCTAGTCATGTCTGTTTTGATCTTAATATGATGAGAACTAGCAGGGATGAGTCCAGGTTTGAGGGATCCCTTGGCAAAATGCCCTCTGAGGAAACACCTTTGTGGGGCAGCCGCAAGAGTGGGAGAAAGTAGCGGGACCCAAATTCAATGCCAGCAACATTTCCCACAATGTACTCTAGGGCATTGTGGGAAAATAAAATGGCAGCTCCTGATATGGATTCAGAGCAGCAGATTTATTTTGTCAAGGACCCTTGAGGTCCAAGGTAGGCATTAACAGTGGGCCCTGCCATGGTGCTGGGGTCCCATAGACAAAGGAAATGGCCAGCAGCTACCTGAGGAGGCTGTGTGGTGAGGCCAGGCCTGACAACTAGAGATTAGTAAGGGTTGATTACCACCAGCAGCCTCACTAAACTATGATTCCCAGAATTCTGTGGAGATACTATGACTTAAACCTGACTTACAGTGCAATCCTATACCTGTCTACTCAGCAGTAAACCCCATTGAGCTCAGTAGGATTTATTATTCTCAGGTAAGCCCCTACGGCTTTGCAGTCTTGGTTTATAAGGTAGGTCGGCTCTGAGTTGCCTCTCTCAGCTAGTGCATCCATGAATGCACTTCACTGACAATGAAGTATCACTCTTATGTCTGTGCTATTTTGTGAACTCTTCATGCACTTGCTTGATGTTTGTACTCTAGAGTGCTTGAAAGCACACCCAATGCTAATTTTAAAAAGAACAAAAAATTAAGCAATCAGTCCACTAGCCATTGCCTTCCCTCTTGTTGGCTTACCTTCTGAGAAAAATGTGTTTGAAGCGCTTGTGGGGAAACACGTCTTGTTAGCTGGATTTTTCCATGCTGTACAATGCCAGTACTGGGGCATTCATCCAACTGTGTTTGTGTAAGGAATGGCAATACCCCAGCGTCAACCATCCACCATGGGAAAAAGCTACCCTTTTGCTATCGGGGATGGGACAGTATTATTATTTATTTATACAGTGCCAAGAATCTCCTTGGTGATTGCAAGATTAAGAGAAGCCAAAAGACAGGTCTCTGCTCAAGGGACTGGCAGTCTAAATCTTGAACACAGAAGATTCAACAAGAGCGAGGAACAGAATCCAGGATATTAAGCTTCATCCCATGTACCTGCTTCCTCCGGATTATCCCCGTAGCGCTAAGCTTTCGCTGTTGTTTTTGTTTTTCCTACCGGGTGACAGCGATCCTTTGCATACCAGGAAGTGAGTTTAAGGGGGAAATGTAAAAAATCATCAGATGACCCAATTCAATTCAAAATTGGTATCCTGTGCCAATTTTGGTGTCCTTATCTTTAAAGCTTATGCAGATGTAAGCATTTCTTTAAAATCCTGCTTCTGCGCCTCAGCGGCGGCTTGGAAGATACGATCAAAATGTAGGGGCTAAATACGGCAAATCTTTTTGCTTTTTTGCACAATTAAGGCAGGATGCATGGGAGTACTTCACAATCAAAGCAGATTATAAGGTGGAAAACTCCTGAGTCCTTTGCATGCAATTGTCAGTGATTGCACAGTATAATGCTGGTGTGATAAAGCTCATTGTACAAGAGTGGCAGAAGTAAAGAGAATAACCTGTGTGTTTTTGGTCTTGTTTTGTAAAGATTTTTTTTAAAAAAGAAAACCTCTAAAGGAGCAACCCTATGCATGTTTAGGCAGAAAAAAGTCCCACAGTTCTGAGCATTCTCCAGCCAGCACAGAATGTTGGACTTTTTTCTGTCTAAACATGCCTAGGATTATGCTCTAAAGTACTTTTCCCCAACATGGAGCCCTCCAGTTTTGGACTAAAACTCCTGTCTTCACTGACCATTGCCATGCTGGCTGGGGCAGATGATCATTGTAGTCCAAACTTCTGGAGAACACTAAGTAGAGAAGGCTGCTCTAAGGATATGGGTGAAATGGGAAATCAAGGTGGATTGGGTAACATTTGCTGGATGATGTTCTATAAGCACACCACAACAGTTATTTTTCAAGTTACCTGTCTTGAGTTCTTCCCATTAAATTTCAGCTCTGATATTTGTTCGTTCTTTTCTTTTGGAAGAATGCCTCTGGGGAAAAGATAAGCTGTGGAGGATTTTTCACTACAAACTCAGAAGCAGTGGTACTCATTTGGAAAAGAGCAGTTATTCCCAAATGACAGCCTGGCAAAGCTGGCTGGCAGGAAAGTGACTGTTCTCTAAAAGACCCTACATACAGTCTACACCTCTCTTTCTTGCCCCAATTGTTATCATAACATGGTCAGTATTCTGTGTTGTGGTTTGAATCTGAATCATAGCAAACATTTGATTTCTCCCTAGTAGTAGGCAGAAATGGCCTGTGTCCTGAAAGGGAGTGATAAGTTTTGGTGTTCCCAGACTGAGACGGAGTGGAGCTTTGAGACAAAACTCTAGATTCTGATTAGCTCAACAGTGGCCCCTAGAGTGTCTGGTCATTTGGCACCACACTGGGAAAGTTGAATAGGCTTATCCTACCTTTTTGTTTCCCAATATTCACCCAGAATTTAACCTCTTGTCTTAAGTATTTTAGGGCAAGGAATTCCAAAATGCCTTTCCTTTTTATCCCCCCACCCACCAAACTGGACAGAAGGAAGGGGTATTTGATAGAAGGCTTAGAACTTTCCAAACAGCTAGACAGACCAAGTTGGAGGTTTATCTTGACTGGTGGAAGTCTATCAGTAATTTGTTGGGTGGGTTGGTGGGAACCCTTGTAAGATAGGGGTCTACCAGTTAGGAAAGTCATTCCCACCAGATTCATAGCAAGTTTATTTTGAAGTAAGTTGGGTATGTTATCAAATATTTAAATAAATGGCTATGCTGCCCTCAGCCTGTGCTGGGAAAATTGTTTTGTCTGCAGACAGCTCCATCATTCCTGACCATTGACTATGTTGGCTGGAGGTGATGGGAGTTGTAGGTTCATATCTGGAGGATCACAGGTTCTGCTTCCTTTGTTTGCATACCCAGTTGGAGATTTCCTTGAAATCATTCACTTCACCCCCCACAAGTGCCAAGGAGCCACTGGAAAAGAGGCAAGCCACTGTACAATTTACAAATCAGCTTGCCTCTTTGGAAGTGGGAGTTGTTGTGGAGAGAATGTCAAGGAAAGCTTCAAATGCACACCGGGCTTCCTTAATAATGTGTAGATGATGTTGGATAGCAGCTTTTCTCTGAAATGAATAAAAAAAGCATGTGTTTGTGTAAAGTTTTGAAATTCCCATGGCTTCCAAGATATAACGTAAGGTGTAGAACTTTTGGAACAAAACCATCCACAACTCCTTTCATGTCTAGTTTCATGTTTGGTGATGAAAGGTGTAATACTTTAAAAGTGGTGGAGGGCATCTGATAGCATCAGCATCTGAGCTAGAACACACACAATCCCTGCCCCCCTCACGTCCTGGGGCAAGCTCTGAAAAAAATTTCTCTTATTTCAGATGTATATACTATATTCTCTGCTATGAGGACAGTGTGCTGGGGGGGATCTACACTACTGCTTTAAAGTGCTTTACAACAGTTTTGACAATGTTTTGGGCCCAGGACACACTGCATATACAGGTTTCAAAACGTTTTCAAAGTGCTTTAAAGCGCTTTAAAAGCAGTAGTGTAGATCCCCCCCTGGTGTGGTAATAACACTACAATGAACCACAACAGTAAGATATGTTGAACCAGAGGGAGGGGGAGAAAACAATTTCTGCTCTGAAAGGGAAGCAGATGAAGATTTTGTTATGGCTGTAATGAGCATCTGTTGGTTAGCAGCCGTGTCATCACTAACACACCTCCCACCCAATACCTAGAGCAGTTTTCAACTGTGTTTTTTTTAAAGAAATGTGGAGTTTTTGTCTAGTGAAGGATGATAATACACATGCTCTTTAAAAATAAGTTTAAAAAAGAACATCAAAGCTACCTCTTCATGCCCCACAGCATTGCCCCATAGTTTAACATAATTTTCTTCATCTTGGATAACATTCTCTTTTTTCACAACAACAAACATTTCATGGAATTAAATCTTTGAAAAGGCTTTTATCATTTGAATCAAGGCTGCTGCTTGCTTTTATTTATGTGTGCCTCGTTATCAAGATTTCTAGGCTCAACTGGGTCTATACTAACCTATTGATCTGAGGGAAATTGCTCTGATTATGTATTCCAGTGTTATGTCTCTCTCCGGACCCTCTTTCAACACAGAGTTATATCATGTTGTTTCAAAGATGCATTTTTGGAAGAGCTTTAGGTTGGGAAATAGTACTGCAAAAGAGAAAATACTATACCTTTTTGAAAGCTAAGGTTGGTCTTCTGCTGCAAAACTGCCAGATCCCACTTAGTCCCTTATCCCCCATATACTCTATGTATATGTAACTACGAGGCCTGAAGTGGCTCTTACATGGGCTGGATTTAAACTTGTTGTGGCTCTAAACTATCACATGAGTGAGGCCCTTCCCTCTTCAACAAATAATAAAAAATTTAAATCCAAAATACGGGCTGTACAATTAAATGGAATTTGATAGTCGTGTAATATAGGTATTAAAAATGCAAGTTACATGTGTACACATTCTTTATTTAGGAGTTTGTCAAACACATAACAAAATTAAACAATATAATATAAGGTTATAAGATATAAATTAGATGTAAATCACAATAAGTAATTATTCTTTGCACATTTCACTTCTCACTAACTGATGTTCTTTTGCATTTACTTTTCTTTATATTCATATCTTAAGACTTCATGTGTGGCATGTTTTCATTGGTTTAACAAGTGAAAAGGGGTATTCACTGTTTTCCTGTTTATGTCATAAAATCGATTTTCAACAGGCCTAGTAACTTCAAGAGTAACAAAGTTGGAGCAAATCCTCAATCTCTTTGCGATCAGAGGCACTGAGTAAGGGACCCCTGGAGAAAATTTAGATTGACCCCAACCACATACCACTATTTCCCCTTCTGAAGGTCTTCATTTTGTATGATGTTTATGGTTTCCCAGTGGCAATGTTGAAATTTTCTTTCTTTCTTTGGGCAGATCTACACCAAACAGGATATGACACTTTGAAAACGGTTTGAAAACTGTATATGGAGTGTGTCCTGGCCCCAGCATTTGTCACTACTGTTATAAACCATTTTAAAGCAGTAGTGTAGATTCTTTCTTTCTTTCTTTCTTTCTTTCTTTCTTTCTTTCTTTCTTTCTTTCTTTTATAACGCTGTATTAGAATTCTTCACAATTCATAATCGGCCATTGGGTGGGAGAGGAAGAGGTGTGAAAACTGCTGAAGGTTACGTGCAATAAGTATAGACGTAACTCATGAAGAGGCTTGAACATATTCATGCAGTGCACAGGAGAACCTCCCAAATCACCAGATTCTATAATATAGAAACAGGGTTCCTGCCAAAAGGTGTGACTACAACCCTTGTAGATGCCTTGACCACGGCAAATAAGGTAGGAAAAGGAAGGTAGAAATTAAAAAAGCAAAATAAAGTTCTTACTGTGCTCACTTACTAGGGAGTAAGCCCCACTGAATGCAGTGGAACTTACTTCTGAGTAAACCTGCCTAGGAGTGCACTGTTCATCTCAGTTCTTCTTAGGCTAAAGATGTACATATATGAATTGAATTTTTTTTTCCTGTCTTGTTTGAACCAAAATCCACATCATTCTTTTTTCTGCTTTACCTGAGCTACCCTTCATGATAAAATAACTGTTGAAAGCTGTGAAGCAAGCAGCCCTGGTTGACTGCCAGTCATGATTCCTTTATTAGATGTAAGGTATTATTTTCCTTCTGTAGACTGAGACTTTTTCCTGACCCACAGCAATATAACTTCAAATCTCTCTCTTGATGACCTGCCAAATGATTTCCTAAACATGTCGATATAGACTGTCCCAGTGAATTAGAGTGTTGCTTTTCTTTTCTAATATGTATGAGCTAATAGGTGGTTGCATACTGAAGATGAGACTGAAATTCACTTTAGGGACATAGGTCCTGTCATAAACCGTGGGAGTTTGGCCAGGGTGATTTATGAACAGTGGCAGAACACTGAAAGCAAATTCGGTTATATGTTTACTGTGGGCTTTTCAGGGCCATGGACTGTTATTTATAGGGTATTCTCTTAACTTCCAAACTGTTAGGATAACATCAGGGCTGTACTACTAAATAAAATTTAGAGCTTAAGGTTTCAGGCACTATTATTGATTGCTTTGGTATTGTATAGAACTTTGATTTAAGCTATTTTGCTTGTGGTGCTCAAATGAGGACATTACAAGCCACAAAGAGCAGCACTGGCTTGCATAAAGCATTTTTCCCTATAAAGTTAGAAACTAAAATCTCACAGGCCATGCAAAGAGGTAATGTATACATTAATGCATACAGGTATGGACCAACAGTTTTCAGTGCTGCAAATTTCTTTTTATTATGAATGAGTTTCCTTTTATGTATTAAGCATGTGTGCGCACACGCACACACTCCTGTTTCAGCTTTTTCTATGGAGTCCTCTAAATGATTGATTTATTGCATGCTCATGATTGGGCACTCATGGAAGTTTTTGGATCGATTTCTTGATGTTGTCAATAACCAGGATGTCTTCCATGGAACCCTCTGGAAATCCTGGGATAAAAAGAACTATATAACAGCAAAAATTACTAGCAATCTTTCATAACAGCATAGAATTTTAGAGTTAGAAGGGACATTGGAGTTCATCTAGTTCCTTGCACAGTGCAGGATCTAAAGAATCCCAGACAGATGGCAATCCACCCTACTACTAGTACTAAAACAGCATTTCTATTCCACCTTTTTTCCTCTTGTAAGGAACCCAAGCCGCTTATGATTCTCCTCCTCTCTATTTTACCCTCACAACAGCCCTGTAAGGTAGGGTAGGCTGAGAGTCAGTAACTGGCACAAAATCACCCAATGAGCTTCATGGCTGAGTGGGGACTAGAATCTGGATCTCCCGAGTCTCAGTCAAACACTATAACTACTACACCACACTGGCTCCCATTTTAGCCTGTGCTGAAATACCTCCAGCAAAGGAAAGCCCAGTACCTTCTGAGACAGTCTGTTCCACTGCTGAAAAGCTCTTACCATAGGAAGTTTCTCCTAATGTTTAATATCTGCTTCCTTGCAATTTCAAGGAAGGCTGTTGCCTTCAGCGCAACAGAGAACAAGTCTGTTCCATCTTCTACGTGGCAGCTCTTCAGATAGCTGAAGACTCTTCTCATCATGTCTCCCCCAAAACTTCTCTTCACCAAGCTAAACCCAACCAGCTCTTTCAACTATTCCTCATAGGGTTTCTTTCTTCATACAAAGGTCCAGACGTTTTTCTTTGCACATTTACATTTACAAACTTAAAAAGAACAAGCCATGCTGGTCCAAACTTAAATAGGTTTTAGAGTGATTTAAAACTTTCCCCAAAGAACCATGAGAACTGTGGGTTTGTGAGGCTGCTCTTAGAGAGCCATGTACAATTTTGACCCTTATCAGGTGCTGTAACCATGGTTGAGTGAAACCACATGGAGTTGGGAGCAGGGTGGGGCGGGAGGCCTGCCCCAGATCTGTGAATATCCAGACACTGAACTGAACACATAGATTTCATAGCAGGCTCTGGCCACTGTGACCCTTTCCCCCTGACCTATGCCTTTTCACTAGGAAAAGGGCTTTTAACCCATCAGTTTCCTTAGGAAGATCTGGGCAAAAAGCTTGTTCAGGTGTGCAGATGAAGCCAGAATCTACCTGTACTGTATCTTCACCCAGGTTCTCTTCACGAGCCTTTACCTTTTAACGTCTACTGCTTTGGCTGTCCTTACAGCCCTTCTGTTTGCCTGTTACTTTAAGTTCAGAAGAATTTCAACCTGAATATGAACAGATGGTCAGAAATCGAATGCTAACATGCAATTCTGAAAGCTGAGGGCAAAGAAATCTGCCTGCAGAGCAGGTTTTCTCCTCCACATAAATCTTGGTTAAGCTATGAGTCTTTCGAAAGAATTTAATCAAAACCAAGGTGGTACATGGGGTGTCAGGTTGGGCGGGGGGC
Organism: Elgaria multicarinata webbii; assembly: GCF_023053635.1. NCBI lineage: Eukaryota > Metazoa > Chordata > Lepidosauria > Squamata > Anguidae > Elgaria > Elgaria multicarinata. The sequence goes on along the minus strand of NC_086178.1, from coordinate 73,605,785 downwards.
AATAAAAATAGTCGAAGAAGATGAAAATCTAGAGATAGAAGGGAGATAAGAAGAAAAGAATGAAAGAGGAATTAAATGCTTGGTTTTAAACTATGCTTTCAACTCTAATCTGCTTGGCCTGATTAAAACAATAGGCCTGCATTGGGTGTTGCAGAAGGATTATCAGCAGGTATAAACTCTGTTTCTGGACTTTATTTACATTTGAACTCCATTTGGTAAAGTTGCTGGCAAGAGTTTTTTTAGCTCAAGGCCTTTGCGTCAAACTACACTTGATACTCAGTTTCATGATTTGTTCTCTGAAAGTTTTTTTCTTTAACAAAAAGGAGTTACCAATTGTACCAGGATTTCTTAACACAAGTACAGAACCTGCACTCACACAGTGTGCACCAAGTCTGTTTTCATCTTCTGTAAGTGCAGAAGGGAGCTGCCAAATGGATAAATAGAAGCGGGGGCCAGGACCAGTTGTCACAATCTCACTCTCAGTGCCAGCTCCAGGCTTTTGAAGGCCCTTGAACAAGACACCCACAATGGGTTCCCTCCCTCAGTTAGTCTATCTTCTGTACCACCATTGTCATCAGCAGCTATTGCTCCTCCTCTTCCTCCCCCTCCTCCTCTTTCTTACCATTGTTACCACTTGCTTGCTGGACAGGCAGAGAGCCAGTGAGCAAGTAGGCCGTGGGATCTCCTGGTCTTTCTTCTCATTGCCACTATTGTCTGGGCCAGAGTGAAGAAGAAGGTTGCAATGGCGAATAGCAGGAGCAGGTCCAGGGGGCTCTTGTCAATGGGACCCTACTATGGATCCTTGGAAGGTGCCCAAACATGCCTACCCTTGATGCCCTGTTCACTCCCCTTCCATGCATTAAGAACATAAGAAGGGCCATGCTGGGTCAGACAAAGAGTCCATCTAATCCAGCACTCTGTTCACACAGTAGCCTACCAGCTGCCCACGTAAAACCACAATCATGTCATAAATGCAAAAACACCCTCCCACCCATGTTCCCCAGCAATTGGTGTACATAGGTATACTGCCTCTGGTACTGGAGGTAGCACACAGCCATTGATAGCCTTCTCCTTGAGAAATTTGTCTAACCCCCTTTTAAAGCCATCCAAATGGGTGGCCATCACCACATCTTGTGGTAGCGAATTCCATAGTTTAACTATGCACTGTGTGAAGAAGTGAACAATATAACGTGGTGCTAACCAGCATACGAACTGCAATACTAAATATGAACAAATATGAACAAAAGTTGGGGTAATGGATTCAAAGAATAAATAACTGCTGTGTGAAGAAGTGCTTCCTTTTATCTCTTCTGAATCTCCCACCAATCAGCTTCATGGGATGGCCCCAGGTTCTAGTATTATGGGAGAGGGAGAAAAATGTCTCCTTCTCCACATTCTGCACACTGTGCATAATTTTGTACACCTCTATCATGTCTCCCCTTACCCTGGTGGAATGTGCAGATAGAATGTGAGAAGAGAGCTACCTATTGTCATATAAGTTGTGAACAGGGAAAATATAAAAACAAACAAACATATATAATGGTTTTATTGGCATTACTTGAATCCCATTTTAGAAGTTGGAGGTGGATGGGGAAAGGTTTCCGTCCAAATTTTGCTTGGATTTTAACAAATTGGCAGATATACAATCCTCAGATGAACTTTTTCTTTGAAGCTTTGAGAAGTTGCCTTGAATCTCAGGTCGCTGTTGGTTTCAATAAACATTGCATCTTGACATTTTCCTCCCATTTTGTACTTTCCCACAATCCAGTTTGTTTTTCCTTAAATTCCTCTTTTGTTGCCTTGACTGCTTGTCTTCACATCGGTTATCGTTGGAAAAACAAAACTACAGGAAGAAAACATAACCTTGAAACTTTCTAAATATTGACAAGAGTTTTGCTTTTTGTATTTCTTTTGTGTCCTCGCAGGAGGCAGTGGAAAGGATCCTTCTGCGTTTTAGTGAGATTTTTCTTGTCTTTTCTAGAGCCAGGATTTGTGTGAGGTGGATGGGTGGAGTGACCCATTGCCTTTCATATAGAAAAAGCCCCCCCCCCTTGCAAGTATTTCTGGTAATGCTACCTCTTTACAAATTTCAGAATTTTTTTTTTCTTTTGGCTGGCCAGTCTTCTATCTAGGGGCGGATCTACACAGCGTACTGAAGGCACTTGCGTGCGCCTGCAGTGCACCCCGAAAGCGATTGTGTAGATCCTGCCCTGGAAGAGGCGGAGGAAGAGGCAGAGGAGGAGGTGGCTGGGGAATCCGGCTGCGTCCTTGCCGCCGCCGCCCACCTCCCCACCGGTCTCCTGCTGCCGGCGAAAGAGCCACCCGGGACGGAGAGCTTCTTACGCTCTCCGCTCCGCCGAGTGGCTCTTTCGCCGGCGGGGAGGTGGGCGGCAGTGGCAAGGATGTGGCCGGATTCCCCAGCTTCCTCCTCCTCCGCCTCTTCCTCCGCCTCTTCCAGGGCAGGATCTACACAATCGTTTTCGGGGCGCACCACAGGCGCACGCAAGTGCCTTCAGTACGCTGTGTAGATCCGCCCTAGGTCAGAATGAAATTCCCAAACTGTATGCTTTATTATGATGCCTGGTACCTGCTAACACGCTGGGATGAATTAACAAAACGTTCTATCATACAGCTGAATTAGTCAAGCGCTCCAGGAGAGCCATGCCGGATCAGACCAAGGGCCCACTTAGTCCAGCATTCTCTTCCCACAATAGCCAGCCACATGCCTGTGGGGAATCCACACGTGGGACATGAGCAAAATAGCATCCTCCCACTCACTACTTGCATATTGTTAAGTGTCGGTGGCCCACAGTTTGCCTCAGAAGAATTTAAATGTTTCATGGACCACAGCAGCATTCAACATACCACCTCTGCTCATTACATCAGAAGTGGGCGCGCATCTTATTGGCATATCGTAATGCTGCATGTACTACCACTAGACAATTTCGTGCAATGTTTATGGGCCGAAGCTTTCATTCACATTCAAGGGTGCCATGGAGCGAGGGGGTTGCAGGAAAGCAGCACCGGCACTTTTTTATTAGCAGGATCACTGGTGCCATCTGCCACCACTACCCCGGATTTCTCTGTTCTCTCTGACCTTAGCTGCAATCCTCACAGTAGCCGGGAATGGAGAATTAATTTCCCCAGAAACCATTTATTTATTTATTACATTTATATCCCGCTTCTTTTCCTCCAAGTCTTTCGAAAGAATTTAATCAAAACCAAGGTGGTACATGGGGTGTCAGGTTGGGCGGGGGGCAATAAAAATAGTCGAAGAAGATGAAAATCTAGAGATAGAAGGGAGATAAGAAGAAAAGAATGAAAGAGGAATTAAATGCTTGGTTTTAAACTATGCTTTCAACTCTAATCTGCTTGGCCTGATTAAAACAATAGGCCTGCATTGGGTGTTGCAGAAGGATTATCAGCAGGTATAAACTCTGTTTCTGGACTTTATTTACATTTGAACTCCATTTGGTAAAGTTGCTGGCAAGAGTTTTTTTAGCTCAATTTCTCTGTTCTCTCTGACCTTAGCTGCAATCCTCACAGTAGCCGGGAATGGAGAATTAATTTCCCCAGAAACTATTTATTTATTTATTACATTTATATCCCGCTTCTTTTCCTCCAAGGAACTGAAGGCGGCATGCATAATCCTCCTCCTCTCCATTTTATTCTCACAACAACAACCCTGTGAGGTAGGTTGGGCTGAGAGTCTGTGGCTGGCCCAAAGTCACCCAGTGGGTTTCCATGGCCGAGGTGGGGACTAGAACCCGGATCTCCCGACTTCCAGTCCAACACCTTAGCCACTACACCACACTGGCTCTCTAGCAATATATTGTTCCCTGTAATGCAAATTATTTTGGGATGGCTTGGTTTTGAATGTGCAGTGAAGATGCATCTACAAAAGACCTGTGCCTGGTGGAGATGAAAACTGCTATTACTGGTTAGTTGATATGGATCGATGCAGCTGCCTGGAGTTTTGGACTTCCTTTGGGGTTGAGGTTATGGGGACTGAGTGCTTGCACTTCCAGATTGTGTTTACACCACTGTTCATACTTGAACTTGTTGAAACCTGACTTGCATAGGCATGGCAGGGTCCACAAATGAATCTAATGTCTGCAAGATGGTTTGGTGTGCCTTGTCAGCAAGGTGGAGAATTACAGGGGGCAAAATCAGTGGTGTCCTGCTATTGTCCATAACTAGACAGGTCCTTTGTCATATACTGTCCGGATATTTCCCAATGTGATTTGATGGCGAACTCAATATGTTAATGTCATCAACATGGATTGCTGAAACAACATAACCAGAATGTTTTCTGATGCCATCTCCAGCACTGCAGGGGGAACTTGCATTTCATGTGCATAGACCAGAAAACAATTTTTCCTCTGATGTATCCCAACCAGCCAGTTGTACAGGCTGACATCCAATAGAGAAGTACACAGGAATGGGGTTGACACTATCCAGAATGAAAATGTAAAGGCCCTTGAGTGACTCGATTTGTGATCCTGCCCTTTCTGTTATTCATAAATATTTTCATATGTAATTCTGTTACATATTGATTCAACTGCCAGTCTATTTAGCTTTTGTGCTGTTACATATTGGATCTCTTAAGTCAGTGATTTTCAAACTCCTGAGCTTTAGGGAATGTATTCTATATTGACTTGCTATATTGACTGCCATGTTTCATTATGGACCCAGCCTTGTACATTTGTGCATGTGTTTGCCTAGAGTTGTTTGTGCAAGGATTTCGAATACCTTACAGACTCCTATATTGTCAGTTTCAGAAAAGGTCTCCCACAAAGAGATTAGGTTTCCTGACCACTGTTCAGTTCTGGGAAATGGTAGCATTGAAATCCACAACTGTATTTCGGACTATTTATCCAAGCAGAGGATTAAGGAGAACTATCCTACTCCATGCACAGGCTATTGAGACCTTAAAAACTAGAATGTTGGCTGTCAGACTGCCTGCCCATCTTGATATTTTCCTAACGACTTTTTTAAATGACACTTTTTTAAAACTGGGAGGTTGGCATGCTGCAAAGCGAAGGGCTACCATCCACCACCACCTTATATGGGTTCAAAAGAATTGCTTTATGTTTTGGAGTATCCCTCGCTCAAAGCCTACCAGGCCAGTACAGTGATATATTTTATGGATTGCTTAGGATAATCGAAATCCCCCAAGTAATTAGAATAGTTCAATTTTAGATCGAAGCAGGTTCTTAAGCCTTGGTTCTGTGCCAATTCATTAGAAAAGGGTTAGTTCAAAACCAAAAATCAACCTCTTTTTTTGAAGACTGAGGTCAGTTTTATCCATAATTGATCTCATATTGAAGATTTGTGGCTGTTTTGAGAATTGTATATGAGCTGAGCTGACTGAAACTTTGAAGTGTGGATGGCAAAGATTCAACTAATCCCTAAATCTGTCAATTCCCTCTCCTGTGATTGGCTGTAGTAAATTTATTTATCACATTTCCATCCTTCCCCCAAGGAGCTCAAGTTAAGTGACTTTATCATCACAACAACCCTGTGGAAAAAAATCAGGTTAAGGATGCCCAGAGCCAATTAGGGTGATTCATGTAATTTTACTTTCTGCTCATCCAGCCCTTTTGTCTGTAAACCACACCAGCTCTCTGATGATGAGTATTTTTCTGGCTATGGGAAAACTAAAATCAGGGCTATGTGATTCCATTACATTCTGATCCAATTTATGATCTTCATCATATTGATTTTGGTTGAATTGTGCATTATGAAAGAGAATGTTAAGAGATGATTGCAGATGGAATAATATTGATCAGAGGGACAAAACAGTGTTCTTATTCTCTTATAGGCCAACTCTTATAGTAAGATTTAAGGGAGGAAAATGCTGATGGATCATCAGGGCGATAATATGTATATGAATAATGCATCAAGGAAAATAACTCATCCATGCATAGAGATTCACCAAAGGTCAAATCGCTGAAGGTCACTTTGCACTTAATCAGCCATTTGCTTTTAACAGCTAAACTCATTCAAAGACTGAAGTCTAAAGGGTCCAGACTGCATTTAATGCTTTATTGGTAGGTTGAGAGGCTATTGACCACCTCTGAATTAATGAAGCACTCTTCCGGCTGAGAGCTTTGCTTACTTAAATCAATTTATTCTTCATTGGCTTCCCTAAACCATTGGGAATAAATAGGAAAAGTAAAATCATGGAAAACTCACAACTTCTTACAACTTGCTTAAAAAACCAGTGAGATTGGTTAATCTATCCAGCGTTTGCTGCTGACATTGCTGCAATTTAATTCAATATGGTGAGATGCCAATGTGGGGGCCATAAGAGGGTTATGCTCAAAAACCTTTCTTTTTCCTTTGTTCTAACTCATAGTTGTATTGACTTTAAAGAAAAATTTAAAAAAGACTGAAAATAAACAATATGACAACGACAATGATATAACGCTCCCCAGTTCCACTCCACATCCAGCCGCTCCAAAATCTGGTAGGTATTTTGTTTCAGTGTTTTGTCACATCATAGTTTGCAGAGGGTAGTTCATATTACTGCTTACAAGGCTTTTGGCATGGCTTCCACTCAGATGTTGAACCAGTGCTGGCTTCAGGTTTTTGAGGGATTTGGGAAGACACCCTCAATGGCCCCCATTCGTCAGGGATTCTACTTCTCACTGCCATTGTCACTTAGCTCCTCCTTCTCCTTATCACTGGCATCACTTCTTTGCTTGACATTCAGGGCTTTTCTACACAAGGCTTTTAACCCATCATTTTTAAAAGGCTTCTGCTTCCAGATTTTTGGGAGATTAAGATCGGCTCTTTTACACATCACCCCCCCCCCCCCCGGGTTTTTCTTTCTCTGCCTTTCTAGATGCTTTATTACACAACCACTAGGTGGCACTGTGGTATAGTTGAACTGCAAAAATATACTAGGGTTTCATGCCACCATCCAGGATATAGAAGACTTTCCTCATTAAAAAACAACAAAATTAAAACAGTTACAAAGTATGGGAGAGCCCCTGGAGGAGGATGACTTCATTTAAATCACCTACAAACTATTGTGAGGAAGCACGAGTGCACAATAAATGCCCCATGTAGAAAGGTTCTCATAGAGCCAGTGAGTAGGGTGACCATCGGCACCGGATAATTCCGGAAACCTCCGGGGAAACTGCAGGATCCGGAGGATCCGGAGTAGGCCACTGAAACACCGGGGCCGAGGCCGCGGCACATCCCAATCCCGAGGCCGCGGCACATCCTGAACCCGAGGCCGCGGCACATCCCGAGGCCGCGGCACATCCTGATCCCGTGGCCGCGGCACATCCCGAGGCCGCGGCACAACTGAGGTGGAGGGAGGTGGAGGTGGACGGTCGGAGCGAGCTGGCGGAGCAAGTGCCGCCGCTTGTGGCGCCATTGCTGCCGCTGCCGCCACCGGCCCGCCGCTGCCAAGAAGGCCCAGGCCCAGGCCTTGCTGACAAGCGGCAAGGTAGAAGACAAGCAAGGGGGGCGGTGCGGCCCGGCGCGGCGTGGAACAAGCGAGGCAGAGACAATCGGCAAGGCAAGGGGGCAGAAGAAGCAGTGGGGGGGGGGAAGCAGCGTGGTGGCGGACCAAGGGGGGCAGGACAGCGGAAGCCGCAAGGTCCAGGACAACGTGGCAGGGCAAGGTGTGGGCCGGAAGAAAAGGACAGCAGCAGCACAGGCCAAGCGGAAGCGGAAGGAAGGCGGAGGACATCGACCAGCCACGCACCAGGCAGCAGCAGGACACGAGGTGAGCAGGGAGGAGGCAGCTCTGCAACGTGGGAAAAGGTAGGCCAAGGCAAGGCCACCATCCTTCTTAATTTGGCATGGGGGTGGTGAGGTGGAGGGGGGAGAGGCTGGGACGCAGGGCTAGGGAAAGGCGAGGGGGGAGGCTAGAGCTTGAGAGAGGGGGCTTCATTGCTTCAGCCACTTTAAAACTGGCTATTTTGCAAGTTTTGTCCCTGAAAAATGGATAATGGGTGGTGATGTAATGTTAAAAATGCTCCTTCTCTTGCTGTTGATAATGGGTGGTGATGCTAATAATGAGGCTCCATCTCTTGCTGGTGTTGTGGTAATGCATGGTGATTTTAATATGAATAAGTCTTAGAATTTGTACAGTAAATAAAAATATGTTAAATTCTGAAACTGCATATTAGGCATTGTATTTTATATTGTATTTTGTATTTGTGTTTTTAGTCTTGATGTTTTATTACATTTTTTATGGTTTCAATTTTTGTGCCAATACAGGCTAAAAGCCTATTGAAAGAAGTTTATGGCAATTGATAAAATATTGTTGAGATTTTGTGATTATATGTTTCTACAATTGTATATATTTTTTCAAATGCCAAGCCATGGTGGACCCCCTGGGTGGGTTACGCAGACCACCAATTGGGAACCACTATTCTAATGTGTTCTATGACTGTTGTGGTTGTTTATTATGTTATAAAAATAAAGAAATAGTTTTATATAAGTGTTAATTCTTTTTTTATTATTTAGTATATTATTATAGTAGTTGTGTGCCTTTGGCACTCATTGGTTGCTATCATTTACTTTTTGTGAACCACCCAGAGAGCTTCGGCTATTGGGCAGTATAAAAATTTAATCAATAAATAAATGTGACCAAGGCCACACCCCCTTGGGGGCCGGACATGTTGAGTTGGCTCCGCCTTGGGGGTGGGCATGTTGGGGTGGCCACGCCTCCTGAGGGCGGCCATTTTGTCCTCATTTTTGGTTTCCAAAATATGGTCACCCTACCAGTGAGCAACTAGGCAGTGGCAGCTACTGTGGTCCTCTTTCTCACCACCACCATAGTCTCACCCAGAGTGAAAGGCAGGTGAACAAACAGGTTGCAATGGTGAAGAGGAAGTTCTTGTTAGTGGGCCCCTGCTGGGGTGTGAGCCCTAGGCTGGTGCCCAACCATACCTACCACTGACACTGGCCCTGGCTAAGCCCAGCATCTCTTTTTCTTGATAGCAAGCAAGGCCCTCTTCCTTTGCTGCAGACAATATGTGCCATCAGAGAACCAAATCCTCTTCCGCAGAAACCTACTCTGCATTACCCCTCTACCCTTTTTCTAGCACCTCCACACAAAAGATCTCTCCTCATCCCCAGTTTTTTTTTCCTCCAGGCAAGTCACCCATTCTTTGCCCTTAGTTGGGGCTGCATTGCGTCGTTGCTTAGTCTAGGAATGTTTTTAATATTAGGGCTGCATCCAAAGACTTTCTCCCTCAACAAAACAAACAAACAAATCCAAAACCCATCCCATTCCACCCTGCCTCCCACCACTCCAAACTTCTCCTTTTCATGGCCATGTCTCCTATCCTGGCACCTGCACTGTTCCTGCCGTGGCTTCACCGTTACAAGTACATCACAATATAATATTTGTCAAAGAATGCTTCTTTCTGTACATGGCTATGGAAACAGTAAACTATCAGAAGAAGCTTCGACTCCCAACAAAGTAACCAAACTCATCACAGAGTCAGAGAATGAAAAATTCAATTTTGTAGGACTGCTTGAATTTATCAGGCTGTCCAACTTCTGAATCAGTTCTACTGGGTGGCATTTTGCAAGTGCCGTGTTAGCAGAGAGAAGTGTTCTGCTCCTTTGTCATGGCATTGTCTTCTACCATTATCTCCTCTGTGTACGGCACAAAGGCAGAAAAGCAAAGCAGCTGGTTGCTCCACTTCAAATACTTAGGTACCTTCTGTTCAAGGCCACTTGTTACTGTAACAGCAGACGCTTTGGCACATGTGGGAATACTCAAGGATCACACTTTGGCCTTGATCACGAATCCAGAAACTGCTGTCAGGTCAAGATCTGTTAAATTTAAATTTTCTGGTGTCTCTCAAAGTACAAATAGAATTCAATGTATTTTTAAATGTATTTGCACTGTGCTTTCCTAATTATTACAAGGATGCAACAACAGAGCCAGAGTCAGCAAGCAAAAGAATTAAAGAAAAATCCTCCGGAATTCGTTAGTTCAATAATCAAATGAGAAATGTGTAAACCATGGGAAATAGGGACCAACAAAGGATGCAATCATAAGAATGGATAAAGACCCTAATAGGGACTCTAATGGGGCTTCCTTCTGAGTAAACCTGCTTTCTGTTGCACTTTTCTTAGCTCTTCCTGTACCCTTGGTGTAAACATAATCTTTAGGCTCATTCAAGAAGTCGTTTAAGCATACTTTCAAAAGGGACAAGAAGTGGGATATAGGCATTGTTAAAGCACTAATTGGTTAATTGAATAAACAATTAAAGTACTAATTGGTTAGTTTGTTAAAATACTAATTAGTTTAATTGGTGCAGTGTATTTTTATTGTGTTGTTTTAAAGTGAGATAATTGTTTTTTATGTTATGTTTAAATTAAGATTTTGATTTTAATCAGTATTTTATCATTAGCTTCTTTGAGTGCCATTTTTGGTGAAAAGGTGGGATATTAAGTAATTAAATGAGAAATACTCTGGAATTTCTTTTGAGAATACAGGATGCAATCATGATACGGACATTTTTTGGTTATGAAGGTGAATTCTGAGGCATGCTGTTTTAGAAGGGGTGAGTCCATTTCTGAGGTGTTTACTGCATTCAGTATAAAATGTTATTCTGATTCATAGTTAATTTCCTATGGTATTGGGTGACACCTGAGGAATGAGTGACCTCATCTATGGATAGTCCAGTAGCTTAATGGTTCAAGTGCTTACACCTGAACTCAGGGAGCTGAAATAAATTTGTCATCTTCAGTTCTTCTCAAAATCTTAACTGCAGGTTTGATATTCAGCATAGGTATTTGATATCCAGATTTGACATTCAATTTCAATTTTGATATTGCAAAATTGGGAAGGGCCATTGCTCAATAGCAGTGTATACTTTGCATGCAGAAGATCCCAGGAAAGCTGCTGCTAGTCTGTGTTGACAATACTGGGCTTAGAGGGACCCATGGTCTGACACAATATAAGGCAGTTTCCTAGGTTTCTATGATATTTGACAGTATTGAATGGTATTATACCATTATATTTAGTATTTGACAACTTCTGTTGGAACTCAGACAGTATTCAATATCTGACAACTTATTTTGCTATGTGATACTTGATGTTTGATGCTTGACAGTACTTGTCAGGCATTAATATTTGACTTCTGGTGTTTGATTGTATCCAACGGGGCATATTTCCTATTCTGCACATATTTGATTCTCACCTCCCAATCTATGGGGGTGGTAGCAGCTGAGAGTCAAGATTAGCCTTTAATTATCAACCCCAGGATACCCTTTTGGCTATTTATGCCAAGGAAACTAAAGCAGCTATATATAACTGGGCTGCTATATCTTAATCATAAATGTGTTTATTTGGAATGCCATTACAATGGAATAAGTAGGATTTAATTCCAAATCCATGTATTTAGGACAGCAGTGTCAAACACAGGAAGAAAAATCCATGCCAATACGGCAGACCTGAACTTTGCACTGCAGAAATTAGAAATTCATACACAGAAGAAGAAAAAAAACGGAGATATGCCACTGAATAAAGTGATGTTGATGAGGTTAGAATCTGGCCAGGAGGTTTGAATTCCACTAATTTGATTTGTATGGATATTTTCCCCAATGTAAGTGGTGAGAATGCCAAGCAGGATTTAGTTCAAAGGATGATAAAAGAGCAATAATCCTTTCAGTTCAAGCCATGCCCATAGTTTGGTTTGTTTATTGGAAATTAGCTTCAGGCTGTGCTTTTCAAAGCATTTCCCTAATATGATATTTATAGCATTTCCCTGCACTTCACTTTTCTTTATGACTGTTTTCTCAGAAATAAATATGTTTCCTTAATGTCTCATTAGAAATATCAAATTAAAACTATTCTTTAGAAAGACATTGCTAATCATATATATATATATGTGTGTGTGTGTGTGTGTGTGTGTGTGTGTGTGTGTGTGTGTTTACCATTTATCCTGATGGGACTAGTATAGGGTGACCATATGAAAAGGAGGACAGGGCTCCTGTATCTTTAACAGTTGCATAGAAAAGGGAATTTCAGCAGGTCTCATTTGTATATATGGAGAACCTGGTGAAATTCCGTCTTCATCACAACTGTTAAAGCTGTAGGAGCTATACTAGAGTGACCAGATTTAAAAGAGGGCAGGGCACCTGCAGCTTTAACTGTTGGGATGAAGAGGGAATTTCATCAGGTTCTCCATATATACAAATGACGCCTGCAGAAATTCCCTTTTCAATACAACTTTTAAAGATACAGGAGCCCTGTCCTCCATTTCATATGGTCATCCTAGACTAGTAGCCAGTAGGTGAGGCAGTAATTTGGCAGGCTTCCTGACAGCTCAATCTGCGCAGAGTGAGAAGTTGTTCAGACTGATGGTCTAGCAATTATATAGAGCCAGATAGGACCTTAGTGGCTCCTCGGCATATTTAGTGGCAGGGCTGGCCTTAGGCTAAATAGCACTTCTGGTGAGGAGTGACTCTGGTGCCCCCCCCACACCTTTGCAAGGCTACCTAGAAGGTTTATGAGGCCTGGTGCAGGTCTGAAGTTGGCACCTCCCTCAGTTCTGCTTGATGCCCCCTCAGCTCGGTGCCATGGGCAACTTAACTCATCCACCCCTAAGACTGCCTGCTGGACTGAAAAGCAGCACTGAAAAGCTGCATTGCCCCATCCGGCCATCTTCAGGGTAATGTGTTGCAAAGGATGGGAGATCAGGCTTTCAGTTCTTTCTCCTCCAAATTGCCCAGGGGTCCAGGGACTAAGTTGGCAGTTTTCTTTTGTTAACATTCCTCTTTAAGAGTCGTCACAATTAAACAGCATTGAGAGTAATGGAATTTAATTAATACCCCTTATGCCCAACTTTACCTTCACAGAGCTGAAGGTAATGTCACCTTTGTGTTATCATCACAACAGTCCTGAGAGATAGGGTTAAGACACTTGGGCCCTTTCTAAACCTAAGGGTTATCCCAGGAAAATGGAGGGATCATTCCTGCCTGCTCCCGGGATCCCCTATGTGGCATTTGGATGCACAGAAATGATCCCGGGACGATCCCTGGATATAGGGCTGGTGTAGACATGCCCAGTGAGTGGCACAAGGTCAGCCAGTGAACTGTTACTGAGAAGCTCAGCCATGATGGCTTGTACACCTGTAGCCTGTATTTTTGTTACTGGCCTCATCACCCTAGCACTTGGTCTAATGCATCTTTAGTTCTGGGAAAGGCTGCAGGAGCACAGGGCTAATGGTGGCTAGGCGCATGGCAGCTAGGAGCCTTATCACCGTCTGCTAGGCCACCCAACTTTATCTAATAGAAATTGATGACCTGTATGTCCTCTCTACCCTAACTGAATTAAGAGGAATTACCCTTCTGCAGGATGCAAAGCTTGGGCACTCTAGATACATGAGGAGGCTTCCCACTGGTCAAGCAACCCACAAGGCTACCTGTGAATTGGCCAGTCCAAAGTCATAACAGAAATATGGTCCAGTCCTGAAGTGTCCTCATCAAAAGTTAGATCAACAGATTAAAGCATCATTGTAGTACCCTTCGTTATAGGAACTTCCATCTAATTGTCTTTTGGAAGCATGGCTTTTGTAATGGTAGCCCAAAATCAACGAAGTGGCTAGAATTCTCTGAAAGGCTCCTATTCATCTTTCAGAATCACACTATTGTACCATTTCTTTTAACTTTACCTGCAGAATGCCCATAGTTGTCCTGATGTGTTTTCAGATGAACCTGTAATTACTCTTGGTTCCAGCCACCCTGCACACTTCCTGATTGTGGGACTCAGTGTGGACAAACATTCTGTCCCAGGGCGCCATGATCCACCCAGGGTCTGCCTGGCTTGCTGCCTGTTCCTTGGGATCTGTTTCTAGCACTTCCACTTCTTCCTCTTGGGCCTAACTTATGTTTGCAGGACCAGAGGTCCCCCCCCACCTTTGCTTACATTACCTTACTGCCTTCTGTACACGACCTGCCTGGTACACTCAGCTAGAGTTTCACACCTGTGAAGCATCAGTTACTGCCTTCAAACCACTTCCATTTTAGTGGGACCATCCAATCACACTGGGAACTCACCTATCTGCCTGGGATACCCAAAGACCCTCCTTCTTTTAGTACATGACTGCAATTTCAGGACCACTGATCTTCCGAGGGCCTCTCAGATTCTCAGGGAGCCATGCTTTGCAGTGAGAGAAAGCAGTGGGACTGTTATGAGCTGTTAACTTTAAGCACATTGGTTGCACCCTTCTGTAGCCAAGCTAAGAGTCAAGGATATTGTGTTAAGTTTCCACAGAACTTTGAACCAGGTGTTATGGTAGCCATTTATGAATCACCTAAAAAAAGGACATGCCTTACCAAAAAGGAGGACAAAAGAGAACACTGATTTGCATAAAAATGGATATATTAATGTAGATTTATAGATGCAAATTTAGACATTATTATTATAATTTATACAGAAATATGGTACATCTTATGGTAGTGTGGAAGACTGTACACAGGTGACCAGTGTGCCTTGCTCAGTCTGTGGTCTACATGCTCTTGAGGAGCAACTTCACAGCCCAGCTCATTCTGATGGTTCTTTGTCTTTAAACTGGACCTGGCCTGTACTTCAAATAGGGAATGCCTTCAAAGGGGAGACAGCTCCCTGGCAACCCTTCAAATAGAGGTCTTTCTTTTTTTTTTAAAGCGCACAAGTCCACCCTGCCGGGCACCCCAACACATACCTAGCATCCCATCCTGGTCATGATTTCCTGAGTTCCCTTGTCCTTCTCTATAATTGTTATTTCCTTTGGGTGAATCATGGCCCAAGGAGAAACGATGTTCCAGTCCTCTTAATTCCAAATTCTGTTTGTGAACTGCATTCCACAGTTGGGTGCAGCTTCAGAAGCCTTGATAACACCTTAACCAGCCATTGGTCTCCCCATCATTGACTTTGTCCTCCATCTCAGGATATCTCAGCCTTTGACTACAGGTAGCACATTGTAATCCTCAAGGCCATCCAGGCATCCAGTGTGCATATTTCCCAGATCTCACATTAGCTCCTCCTTTTTTTACTTATCACTTGAAAAAAAGAGCTGATTTAAGCTCTAACATTCACTCCTTATAATGGCTGTTGCTTAAAATGTGTAAAGCTCAATTTTGAATCAGTAGTTCAGTGATGTGCTGAACTACAGAGGGAAATTCTGGGGGGAATCATGTCATGTTTTAGGGAGGGTAGTTCTGGAGTACACTGACATTTCAATTAAATTCCAAAGCAGACCTAATTTTCTGTGATAATATATCTTTCCTAGTGTCCAGCATCTCTTACAGCAAAAGAAGATTGACAGGGGAAGAAAACTGTATGTCTGATCCCAAGAACTGTGATGGATGGCCAGTTTCAGAGTTTTGAGATCTGTCAGTGGAGCTGAAACAATTTTACTGCTGGAAAGAAATTGAGAATATTATGGTAACAATAATACTTAGGAATTATGTAACACATTGCAAGCATTTGGAGTGCTCTACATATATCATCTTAACAGCTCTGAAAGGCAAGTATTATTACTATACATGGTATAATAATGGTGTTATTATGAGGGCTGAGCCAATTGTTCATAATTTGACGGGAGAAGGTTTCACTGAAGAGAAAGGCAAACTATGCAAAAAGATGTAAATTATGCAAAAAGTCAAAGAAATTTAGCAAATAATAATAATAATAATAATAATAATAATAATAATAATAATAATTAAAATTGAATCTGAAGGATGAGATACCAGTGGGTTGCATAGAGAGTTCCCATCCTCAGGTAACAACAGTGAAAGAATTGTTATCGCTATCATTTTGTTTGGTGTGACTTAACTAATTTTTAATTTTAACTGAGTTGCAGTTTGTCAGTCTGTGTTTACCTATAGTTTCTCCTTCCTCCAACTTCTTGTGACTTGGGCCAAAGTAGATGTGGTGGGGCAGCCATGTGTAATTTTTTCATCTGTCTTCCCCATCCAAAGATAAAATGATGTGTGTGTGTGTTTATATGAGAGAGAGAGAGAGAGAGAGAGAGAGAGAGAGAGAGAGAGAGAGTTTGCATGTGAGAGAGAGCATGAGAGAGAGAGAGAGAGAGAGAGAGAGAATGAGAGAGTCAGTCTAATTTTTACATAACACCGTTAGTGGTGTTAGGAGAGGGCATGTTTTCCTGCCCTCATTCATGTCTTCAATTTCATGTAAAAATTAGACCTACTCACCCCTTCAGTTTATATTTAAACAGGGCAGACACATGACAAAATACAGATGGCAGCCTCTTCATGTCTAGCTTGGCCCATTGTCACATGAACTTCCAGAAAGGACAAAACTATAGGCAAATACAGTCTGGTGATCTGCAAATGCTTCATAGGTACCATCTGCCATATTTCATTGTCTTAGAACTCATCGGCTTTGTGAGATCACTTTCAAGGGCTTTGCTCCATGTTATGTCTATACGTGACACTGGGCCATCTCTAGCAGGGAGCAATAGTGCCTTCAGTACTACATAATGATCTCCAGCAGGAGATGCACTTGCATCTCTTTCTAGGTCTTTAGATGGTTAGGCAAACAATTTATTCAGAAATGAGCATTAGAAGAACGCAGTGACCAAGGCTGGTTTAGACTTTACCAAAATCAGCAGCATGTTGGGAGAAAGCTCTGAGACATAGAGCTCCATCTCACCAGCGATTTAGTGCACTCTCCCCATGCCAGGTGTGCAGATTTGCAGCATGGTACTCGCATACCCAGTGCCTGTTTACCCTACCCAGTGCCTGTTTACCCTACCCTGTGCCTGTTTGCATTCTCTTCCCCTCCTTATTGTTTTACTATGATTTTATTAGAATGTAAGCCTATGTGGCAGGGTCTTGCTATTTACTGTTTTACTCTGTACAGCACCATGTACATTGATGGTGCTATATAAATAAATAATAATAATAATAATGACGCCGTGCTTGTCCTGCTGACACCCTGCCTCTTCCCCAGCCCTTTCCGACTTTTCCGAGAACACTTAAAGTCTAGATTATTTTCTCTAAGTGCGTTTTCCTTTGTTGGGGTCGTGTGCTGTGATGAGAGCCTTGCTGTTGACTTGAATGGATTGCACCAGGTCCTGGCAGGGAAAAGTGATCTCTCTCAGCAGTCAGCTCCAAGCCTCAGTATAAAACCCAAACCTTGCATCCCAGGCACAAAAGCATTTTTAAAAAATTGTACAATGCCTAAATCTCTGCAGAGACATATTTGTACTTCCTGTATGCCCCCAAAGAGCCAGACTAAAGGGTTGTTCCATTTTTGCCAGGCAGTAAGGCAGTCTGGTTGAAGTACTCATCTGACAGGACTGTCTTGTTAAAGGGATGGTGGTGGGGGGGGAGCAACCAATGAACTGAAGGGAGAAAGAGAAGGGGTGGGGTGGAGTGGAAGAGCAAACAAGTGAAAGAAGTAAAAAACGTGGAGACAAAGCAGGGGGGAAATTACGTGTGATGGTGCCCATTGTTATGGTACTAACTGGGAGAGAGGCATGGGAAAATGTATTTACATGCATAGTTCTCCATCCAACACATATAATGACTGTGTGCCATTTTGCCAGCAAACTACCAATGCATCCATTCTGTCCATGAACAGAATGATTTTTTTATTATTATTATCATGAGTAGTATAGCTAGTACTTGGCTGTAATTGGGCATTATTTGACTGCCAAATGACTTCCATTCACTTTTCTCAGGGAGCTACATGTAAATGTTACATCATCCTGGACTCTAGGCGTTTTGAATTGCTGGTAACTTTTCTTCATTAAAGGATACCTGGGGAGTGGCTTCAAGGCATTGGGTTGACGCCGCCTCCCTCTCAAATGTTTTCCCTCCTTCGGGGTGGTGCCAGGTAATCCTGATACGGAGAAGGGAGCATGGGGTCTCTGGGCAGCCATGTAGGAGCCAGAGCTGCCCCTGCCCTCTTCCTGGTGGAAGGTGACCAATCGCAGGTTGCGGTACACGAGGCACCACCCAGCCATGCCTGCGCTGTGACTCCGGAGCGAGGCGAGGTGCTGTCTTGACTCCGTCTTGCGTGTCCTCACCTTGCTCCAGAGAAAAAAATCGGAATAAGTCCCTGACTTTTTTTCTCCGTGGCTTCAGCGTAAAGCCCCGACGGTGAGTGCACGATTGCAGCGGTGGCATATAATCAATTCTGCGCCACTGCGCACCCACCCCCCAGGGCTTTCCAAGCATTTAGACAGCCCCCTGAACTGGACAGTCACACACACACACACACACAACAGTGTTTAAAAGAATGTGATATGAAACTCTTTGCTGACAAAGCAATGAAAATCAGACACTTACATCGATACTAATGATGGGATCATTCCCAAAGTATTTCAGATCAGGGAATTCTGCCTGTGCTTGAAATGAATGAGAGGTGAAAGCAGTTAATGACTAATTTAAATGAATTAAATATAGATTGCAAATGAAGCAATTTAAAGAAGTAGCCTGCCTTCTATTTAGAATGGATGGGCTTTGGTCCTTTTCTCATTTATTACAAAAAGAGATGAATCTGTCAATTTCAGTGTTCCCAAGACTGATCAGTTTCTGCAGGAACTTGCAGTTTTGGTGGGGAAATGTAGAAAAATTAAGACACATTTTTTCTAATGTGTGCATTAATGCTTGCATTATGTGCACATTTTAAAATGAAGTCTTTTTTCACTGCATTCGCCTATTGACCAAAGCATGTTTGTGTGCATTTTGGAAATGTATGCATTTGTCTTTGTGCATTTTCCAAAGAGGCACATGTTGTCGAAATCATAGTTTTGTTTTGTAGAATGCATTGCAAGCCCGGAAATGTGCAGATTTCCAACTGCAAATTGGATTAGGGTCCACGAGGTGTGTATTGGTAAATCTGTAAAAAACCAAAACTTGATGGAGCAATTTTTTCACATATCCTTAATTACCAAGCATATACATCCAGGAGTAGATCAACAAGCCATTAGATTTAAGCATACTAAATCCTTTATGGTCTCCAATATGATATAGTCACCAGTGGATTCAGCTAAAGGAAAACCAAATAGTGTTAACCGTTGCTTTCTTCTCACCTAATAGTTGGAAATGGACAATGTGCTCAGCTCGCTTAGAGCAATAAAAGGGCAAGTGGAAGATTTATCTAGATAGCAACGGTTGATAGTGGCAATATGATTTAAGCACATTCATTTTTGAAGGGATAACACTATGCAGAACAATATCGCTGCATATGCCTTCTGCTGTTTTGCAGCTCTGCTAGGGGCCGCAAGTACTTTGGGAAGTGATTTCAAACTCATACATATTTCATCCGCAATAGTTCTCTAGTAAGATATAATTTTAACCGGGACGAGGGGAAGGTAACAATCAGTGCTTGTTCAGCACCCCCATCATCACCATCTCAAAGAGGAAGGGTTTATAACCACAGTACATGCCATTTAGTATTCCATCAGCTTCTCTCAGCTATTGAGACCCGCAATGAGAAATCCAGCAGGTGTGACCAAATTATTTCCTGAGAGTCAGGCCAAGTGCAAATTTCTCCTTTGAAGAATTTTCACCTTTATTTAACGCTCTACTTTCTATTGGCTGCTGCTCTATGAGTTCAAGCAGCTACCGGGTCGCTGCTTATGCATCACCCCAAAGAGGAAATACATCACCAAAAATGGGGACAAAAGAGAATACAGATTTGCATGTGCAAATTTGCATGTGCTAATTGATATGTATAGATGCAAACATAAAAATCGTTACTATAAACTTTTAAACTTTAATATTATATTTTGTCATCTGTACTTCATTGTCTTGTATTTTATGTTTTTTAATTGCTGTGAACTGCCCAGAGAGCTTCAGCTGTTGGGCGGTATAAAAATGTAATGAATGAGTGAAAATAGAAATACATTACATCTCACCAAATGGGGAAGACTGTGGCGAAATAAACTGTGTGGCTTGCTTAGTCTGATGTCCAGGTGCTGTTGATGGGCAATTTCAAGGCCCACCTCTTCCTTCTGATGGTTCTTTATCTTTAGCTCAGAATACTTAATCACCATGGCTTAGCATATCATCTGAACAGGCTCATAGAGTATTGTGCTGTCACCCTGCCTCGTTCATGGAATTTTACCAGGGATTTTTAGATGCTATCATCTTCCATTTGTAGCCATCCCATGTTTTCTCACAGCTTACCAAGAAAAAAAAATTAACTAAAAAAAGATAGAATAGCCTCCCAATGCCTTTTAATTGCTAGCACTATTTATTTTATTTATTTATTGCATTTGTATACTGCCCAATAGCTGAAGCTCCCTGGGCTAGGAGCTGTCTGCCTGGAAGACCCACACTCCGCACTTCTCTGAGTGATACTTTTCAGGAACAGTGTTTTCCTTCCTTTGGAAGGAGAGATTGCTTGAGAATTATGGGATTTGGGGGGGGGGTAATATTTGGGTTCATTTACAAATATTTAATTTGACAATAGGTGGAGTCTGATGATTTAAACACTCCTGGAAGCACTAATTCCACTTCCTGTTTTCCATCCTGGGTTTTTTGGGGTGTAACAATAGATGCTGACTGCAAATTGTTCTTTGCTGAGCACAGTCTTCTCATCTTTTTGAACGTATTTAGAAATCTAGATTACTTCCTAAAGTCTGTTGTTGTTTCCTTACAAAGGACTGCAAACCAGATGTCAAAAGAGAAGCAAGATAATATGAACTCTGATGCATCACCATTGTTGTTGAAAGCCTAGTTCTTGTGACACGCAGCTATATTTTTAGAAGCATGCTAGAAAACAATCATGGATCGCTGAAGCTTAAACTTATCAGTTCTTAGCTTATCCGTGACACCTGCCTTTGCCAAGTCATCTTAGGAAGGACTTTTTTTTTTTACTTTGTCATTTGGCTCCAATGGGTTCCCAAGGCCCAGTTTTACTTTTAATTTGTGACTGCTATCATGTCTTCCGCCCTACTACCTCAGTCTTCTCTTGGAACAACATGTCATAACCACATCATCTTGCATCGCTTTGAAAAGATAAGTCAAGTAGAGTACTAGTCTCTCAGCAGAAGAGTCAAAAGCATGTGGTTTCTATGGAGCAGATATATTACATTATCCTCTTTCCCAATAGAGTACTGCTGAATACCCAAGGGATCTCTGAATGGCAAAAGACTATATGCCCCACTGCTACCCCCCCAAAAAAGAACTATGTGATATATTACACCTATATAACTCCACTAGAGTTAAAAGCTTCAATGCTCCACTGATCTTTTCTTTGAACACTGAAACTGTAAGCAGTAAAAAGTCATGCATAATGGAACAACTGCTATCATAGCACTGCCAGTGGAAATGTACGCTTTATTTTATCAGCCCGAGGCCCCTGCAGGTATTCTAGTTTGCTCATTCTCACTTGGTGTCGGCTCCTGAACAGGTAACCAGACCAACTCTTCAGTGTTTGGGCCAATAAACAACCTGACCTGGAAGTTCTTATGGGGGCCAGAGGTTATCACTGGAGTGACTTTGTCCTGCTGATACAGTGGGCTTCTTCACACGAGAAAAATAAAGCATCTTTGTCATTGACCACTTATGGAAGTTTGCGTGTCCTTTTGACGACATTGTCTCCCAAGGTTGCCTCCTCCACCCGCTTATTCCATTTTAAAATAGATCAGAGATAAGCTGGAATAAACTCTAATGGTATGAAATTGGCAGTATGTAAAGCTGGCATTGTGCTATGAACTTGCTGAGGAAGGACTTTCCGTGTCTGCAGTTGGGTGAAGAAGAGGGTAAAATGCCTCCCTGCATAAATGGCATATCTGATCCTCCACCCCACCAAGAGCACTCCTTTAAGTTCAGTGAGGCTTCTTCCCATGTAAGTGTGCCGATGGTTGCAAACTTATGGTGCGATCGTATGTCTACACAGAAGCAGGTCCCATGGTAGTCAATGGGGCTTATTCCCAAGTAAGTGTTCCTAGGATTGCAGATTTACAGCAATATCTACTCAGAAGTAAGTCCTGACTTACCTGGGAGCTGTGAGGAAATAGTACAGCACAAGTTAACCTATGAAAAAGAAGAGTACCTCTCCCCTCCTTTGCACACCTGCCAGGAAGGGAGGCATGCCTGTGATTCAAACCTTTAAAGGAGCCCAGGGAAAAAGCAGTATCTTCTACGTTGCTGCCCCTCTTCTCCTGTGTAATCAGCTCATATCAATCGCACGAAGGACCAGGAAGCACAACAGGTAAACAATGCGATTTCCCTTAATGTAGAGATGCTCAATGAGGCTTCTTGGGTTGATAAGACTTATCCCTTGCAATTCTCTCATTGGGCCTAAGCTTGGGTGGTGGCACTGAAACTAAATTTATGCCTGAAATCTCCTAAGTCACCAGGCTCTCATCCATATGACTTCGGTAAAGCTGTGCCCGGCAGCGTGAGCCAAGCGCAGCCGCATTGATGCTCCTTCCCAGCGTCTACATGGGAAGGAGCACAATTGAGGGCTTTCCAGCACTGCGCCCACCCACCAGAGCACCCACGAGGCTGATCCAGGGGCGCCTGGGAGCATTCACGCCCCCTCGTCTCTGGTTAGTGGAGTTTTTAGGGGGAAATGGGGCTGACATTTTGTTGTTGTTGTTTCTTTAGCTGTAAATGCGAAGGATTGCATTTACAGCTAACTGGGGGGGGATGGACAAGGGGGCAAGGAATGGGGTGATCCCTCCCTGGTGAGATTTCTACCCCCCCTTTAAATTTTATTTTGTCTAAACAAGGCTCCTCAGAGGCGCGGAGCCTAGATCCAGTCTAAAAAAGTTGGGGTAAGTTCCCGACTTCAGTAATGTGGAGCTTTGGGGCTTTGCCCCTGGATTGCTTAAGAGTGGTGGCTGCGTCATGTAGATCACCTGCCGCCACTCTGAAGCAAACCAGGGGCAAAGCGCCCATGTGGACGAGCCCCAGGTTAAAACCTATTGCTGATCTGATCCACAACAGTTGGCCTCTTTCTTCTATAAGTTTGGCTCTTTCCCCTGCATAGTGTGAAGCTCAGGGCAACTTCTACAGCAAGGGTGAGCAACTTGTGGCCCTCCAGAAGTTATGGCCTACCACTCCCATCAGCATAGCCAATGGTGAGGGATCATGGAAGTTGTAGGTTGAAACATCTGGAGGGTCAAAAGTTGGCCACCCCTGCTTTACGAGGTCTCCTTTCTTGGGAGCAGAGACAACATAAGAGTTATGATGACTCCATGAACATCTTCCTTCCTTCCTTCCTTCCTTTCTGATACAAATATATGGGTTGAGAAAGGAATAAGGAGAAGCAGCCACAAGCAAAGGCAACAATTATTTTTCTCAAGGCCTGGGTTTGCCCAAGACATTTTGTTGCCTGAGGCAAAGGTCAAGATGCTCCCTCTTTCCTCCATTCCACATATAGAAGCCAACTGGGGGCTGTCTAAACGCTTGGTATATATATGAGGCAGCCACCAACTCACAGATACCACCGGTCTTTCCTCCAAAACAGTGCTTTTAAAAAGTCATGGACTTACTGTGACTTTTTCCTTTGCTGAGATGTCACCACTGTCTTTCTTCAGTCTGATGGTGGTGAAGTGGCTTCAGGTTCAGGCTGCTCCCCCCTCCCCCAATTCACTGCCACAGATAGTTTGTGGGAAGCATGGGAAGGCTGTGCAGAGAGCAGGGGGTAGGCTCATAAATGCTTCATTGAATAGCAGCTCCTCTAGGATTTTAATTTTATTTAATTTTGTTCCATTTCCATTCCTTTTCTTCCCAAACAATTGATCCTTGTTTAAAGCTCTGGTCAACAGGCAGCCATGAGCTCCCTTTCTCCCTATCATGCTGCCCCAAGCCCCTGCTGAAGGCCCGTAGGTTTTGAGGGAAGGTGCGGCCAAAGTGGAGCTGTGAAGACACGGCCCTGGACTGGCAGTTATGTCTTCCTTCAATACAGGCAATGGGATAAGAGTCCTCCATATCATTGACCTAGATTAGAGGATGCAGGATAGGGCGTGTGGGGGGTATTCAGGAAAAACAGCTGTGGGCTATTTCTGCTGCCTTCGCCATCTGAGGCAGTTGCCTCATTCTGCTAGTTCAAGGAAGAATCCCTGTAAACGCAAATTCAACAAACACTAAAGAGAGCCAGTAGAAAAATACCGTTCCCTCAGAGTAGCAGAATACCATTCCATTCCTTCAGACTAACACTGAGACAAGGGGCTGTCTTCATGGTGCTCTGAGACAAGGGGCTGTCAGGTAATCCCTATGACAAGAAGGAAGCCAGGGGTTTCTGACAGTCATCTGGGTAATGGAGCCGTCCCCTACCCTCTTCCTTGCTTCCGGCGGCCAGTCGCCATCACCATCTGCCAGGACCGCCCCTGGATTGGCCACAGAGTAAGGTCAGAAGGTGGAAAAGCTGTGGTGACCTCACTCCCACCCAAAAAAGTCTGGGTAAGTCCTGTAATTGCGTCATTTAATTGACTCAGTTACAGATTCGCAGCCACTGCAGGGCAGCCCCACACTTTTGAACTCTCTCCCCAGAGAGACATCCATAGCCTTATCACTTGTTGTTGTTGTTGTTATTATTATTATCTTTATTTTTATCCCGCCTTTTCCCCAATGATGGGCAAAAGCATTCTGCCTTTGATGCTTAAAAATCATTTGCTGCTGCTGCTGTGTGTTTGTAAGTCACCTAGTTAGGGCATTAAAACCTGAAAGGGATGTTAATATCTTTTAAATAAATAAATAAATGCTGTGTTATGTTCCCAGGAAATACTGCACATTCCATTGGGCTAAACAGACTCGAAGGACTCCTTGCTTCAGTGGAGTTCAATGCAATTTAAATTGTATTAATTAATCAGTGGCTTCCATGTTCAATAGTGCCAGAAAGAACATGGTGTTCATATACTAATCATGGTAGCAATGTTTTGATGATAACGTTCTAAGGAGTTCATGCTGTGGAATGAGGCTTAATTTCAGCCATATATACATGGATTTGGACACTGTAATACAAGAGATTTAAATGGAGGATTACCTATAATGAGGCAAAAAAAAAAAAATCCTTCCAAAGTTCAAATAATAGTTTGAATTTTCAGAAGAGAAACATTGACCTTAAATTGTTTGCTGGCCCTTTTCAGTTTATATTCAGCCCTTTCCAGCACTAATTCTCTGTTATTCCTGTTTCTTCATGATTCACTAAGGAGTAATCTTTTCACTCCTGACAACTGTAGTTCTCCACTGTAGAAGGCTTCATGATGAAAATAGCAGAAACAAATTTGAAGCAGATGCCAGTACTTTTATGGATACACTATTCAACCAAATGTGGGTGGTACATTTTGTTCCCAGACAAAAGGACTTTGCACCATATGTAAAATGAATAATGAACTTGATGACTATAAGGAGAAATTTAATTCACAGGACTATATAATAAACATGGTTGCATGGAGATACAGGGAGGGTATATTACTAAAATACTGCTTTGCTGTGTCATCTGGCAGCCAGTGGATCTGGCTTGCAGCATGGGGCACCATGGCTAAGTTGGCTAAAGCACCTGTCTAGTAAACAGGAGATCCTGGGTTCTACTCCCAGTGGTGCCTTAGGTACCAACCATTTTGACCCCAGCACAGCAGGGTTTTCTGAGAGCCTTTTGCCATACCCTGAAGCACAGCAGCACATCCATGTTTTCCCAGATGTCTTTGTTTAGGAAAATCAGAGTTGCTTGCCATGCCAATGAAAATAAAAATGTAACGATGAAGCCAGCCATCACCCCGTGGACAGGGCTTATCTAGGATTCAAACTCAGAACCTCTCACATTATAAGCAAGATTCATACCTGTAGCCCAACCAGCCAGGCAGGAGCTGAGTCTGCTCTTAAATCAGTCATGCCACACATGCTTAAAAAAGGCCTTGGTGCTGACCCCCCCACCCTTAGCAGAAATAGATATTTTATTTATTTTATAATGATTCTTATTCTGTCTTTAAGGGTAAAACTCTCTCAAGCTGGTGCACAGGATAAAATAGAAACATACAAAAGTATACAAAAGGTAATAAATAATCTAGTTTCTTCTTCTTCTTCTAGTTTTTCTTTCTTTCTCTTTCTTTTCTTTTTCTTCTTCTAGTTTTCTCCCCCCTCTCTTTTCTCTCCTTTTTTTGGGGGTACTGTTCCCCCCACCCAAATTGTATTCATTAATTTTTCTTCCTCTCACATAACAGCTGTTTAGACATCAGTTGTTAGGAGACTGATCACTTTTTGGTTACATTTGAAAAAAAGGCAACAAATAAATGTTCAATAAAACGCTATAAAGAAATATAAAAACAGACTACATGTTGCAGATACATGCGGCTAACGCCCCACTTCATTCTGGTCTTCTGCCACTGCATGGGTCGAGGTTGCAGCATAGGGTGCCATGGCTGAGCTGGTCAAAGCACCATCCTAGGAAAAAGGAAGATGCTGGATTTGAGTACAGGTGATGCCTTAAGAGCAAACCTTTTTGGCCCAAGCAGTTTGGGTATGCCTCAACAGGGCTCACAGTAGGCCTTCTGCCACTCCCCGAGGCAGGAAAAGAAATTCATAAAAGTTTGGAGTTTCTGCCATGACTCGGATTCGAACCGAGGTTGCTGCGGCCACAACGCAGAGTACTAACCACTATACGATCACGGCTTGGGTGCTGCTGCCTCAGAAGAATGATTCTTCCTTCCAAGAGCAGGCCCAGGCTCTTCTAGCAAGATGGGCCAAAATATCGGGCCTTTGGGTAATGGGCAGAGCCTGTGTGGAGCATGGAGGCAGAAGAGCGCCTGGCTGGGGCACCATAGCTTAGTTGGCCAAAGCACCTGCCTTGTAAGCAGGAGACCCTGGGTTCGAATCCCAGTGGTGCCTCTGTCTACCTGTTTAGAGGTGGGAGTGGTGGGCTCCCCTTTTCCAGCCAAATGTAGCAAAGATTTTTCCTGGGTGTCTTTGCAAAGAAAATGGAAAGTTCGTCCCCCAAATCAAAGCCAAAAAGTGCAGCAAACCTTCCTATCATGGACAGGACCTGCCTTGTGTGGGATTTGAACCCTGGGCTGCTTGTACCCCAGGTCAGAAGTATTCCTCTGTACTAACAAGCCAGACTAAAGGCTGTTCTGGGCTTAAGGTAGTTAGGTGACCATATGGAAAGGAGGACTGGGCTCCTGTACCTTTAACAGTTGTATAGAAAAGGGAATTTCAGCAGTTGTCATTTGTATGCATAGAGCACCTGGTGAAATCCCCTCTTCACCCCAACAGTTAAAGCTGCAGGAGCCCTGACTAGCATGACCAGATACAAAAGAGGGCAGTGCTCCTGTAGCTTTAACTGTTGTGACGAAGAGGGGATTTCATTAGGTGCTCTATGCATACAAATGACAACTGCTGAAATTCCTTTTTCCAATCAACTGTTAAAGATACAAGAGCACGGTCCTCCTTCCCATATGATCACCCTATCATTGACAAGCCTGTCTGGTAGAAGGCAGTGCACACTGCTAAGGTGCCACTCTGCTCCTGTCATCTGGCAGTGATTTGGCCAGGCTTATAGCATGAGGCACCATGGCTAAGCTGGCTAAAGCGCCTGTCTAGTAAACAGGAGATCCTGGGTTCGACTCCCAGTGGTGCCTTGCCATCTGACCCTTTTGGCCCCAACACAGTGGTGAGTGCCTTTTGCCACTCCCTAAGGCAGAAAAAGAAATGCATAAAAGTCTTGCATTGGTGTCTTGACGCAGATTTGGACTCAGGCTGCTGCAGCCACAAAACAGGGAACTAACCACCACACCAGCCTTCCCCAGCCTGGGGCCATGTTGGACTACAACAGTCAGCATCCCCAGGCAGTGTGTGTGGTCCATGCTGGCTGGGGATGATGGGAGTTGAATTCCAGTACAACTTGAGGGGGCGGATTGGAAAGGGCTGCACGTTATGGTCACAGTCAGGGCCTCTGGAAATTGGGTGCCCCTCTGCCAGCCTGGGGGGAAAAGGGTGGCAAGGCCAGTCATCACAATTCAGCTGGTCAAAGGGTTTCCCTCAGTGTCTTTGTGAAGGAATATTAAAGCCACACACCCTGCATAAAAATAAAACTCTAACAGTGCAGCTACAGTGGACAAGTCTTGCCTGGGATTTGGCCCTACTTGGTGAGGCTCCTCCATGCTTCAAGCAGTTGTGTCAACCATCCTGAAAGGGCCTTGCTGCTTAGCCTGGCCTTTGGCATGGAGTGGGCCAGGCCTGCAACATGGGGTGCCATGGCTAAGCTGGCTAAAGCGTCTGTCTCGTAAACAGGAGATCCTGGGTTCGAATCCCAGTGGTGCCTTGGGAACTAACCCTTTTTATTCTTTCAGTTTGTCTAGAATAAAAAGCGTGGCTTGCCAAGGGCCTTTTTTTGCATTCCCTGAGGCTGGAAAAGAAATTCATAAAAATTCAGCATTCGTGCCGTGACTCGGATTCGAACCGAGGTCGCTGCGGCCACAACGCAGAGTACTAACCACTATACGATCACGGCTGAGCTGGTGCTCACCCCCCGAAAGCGACAGTTTCTTCTGAGGCTGAGATATGTCTTTTCTGGCAAGATAAGTCAAAACATCAGCCAATTGGGACTGGGCCAGAGCCTGAGTGGAGCAGGAAGGCCGAAGAGCAGCTGACTGGGGCACTGTAGCTTAAGCTGGCCAAAGGGCCTGCCTTATACGCAGGAGACCCTCTCTGTCCTTCTGTTTAGATGTGGGAGCAGACTGTTCCCCTTTTCCTGCCAGGTGTGTCTGCCGCACCCTAGCTATCTCTGCAGAAGGACCCACTTTGGTTTGTACCTGTTTGAAGCAAAAAAAAAAAGAAAAAAGAAAAAAGGAAAGGAAAGGAAACAAGAAAAGAAAAGTCCAGTCTACTTGCCATAAGTTGGATTCAAACCAAGGTTGCTGCAGCCAGAATACAGCACACTATGGAAGAAATGATCAAAGGCAGAACTCGGGGAGGTGTGGTTTTCCACTTGTGGGGGGAGAACATCTGGCTATTTAGTCACAACTCAGCTGGCCAAAAGGTGCCCACAGGTGAGAAAATTAGCACCACCTGCTGTCCAGACAAAAGGTACAGCCAACCTTCCTGCCAAGTGTAGACAGGGCTTGTCCAGAATTTGAACCCAGGACCTCTCATAACCTAAATAAGAATCATGCCCATAGCCCAGGGGTGCAGAATCTCAGGCTTGTGGGCCAATTCTGTCCCTCCAGGGCCCCCGCAAGCCTCACCCCTTCCCTCATCCCCTCTCTCCAACCACCAATGGTTTGGTGCTTTCCCGGATTTTTGTGCAGGCTAATCCCCTCATATGGGAGCAGTTGAAATGCCTGTCTTGTGGCTTAGTTACTGGCAGTAACATATGCTGGTATTCTGGGGGTTTTGCCCCCACCCTTTTTGCCTTTGACCCCACTCACCCCTGGAATGCAGCCCCTGAGAGCTTATCTGAACTGGAATTCGGCCCACAGGCTCCGAGCGGCTCTGGGCCCCTGCCATAGGACCAACCAGCCAGGCAGGAGACGTCCTGGGCTTAAGGCAGGTGGGTCACCCACATTGAAGGCTTTTACTGCTGAGCCTCCTTTGCACAAGGGGTTGCACTTTGCTAACATGACACCAGGGTTGGTCCTGCCATGTAGCGAGACATTGTGGGTGCAACAGGTGGCGGAATCTAGGAAAGGGTCTGCAGCTTCTTGGATCATAGAATCATGGAATAGTAGAGTTGGAAGGGGCCTATAAGGCCATCAAGTCCAACCCCCTGCTCAATGCAGGAATCCACCTTTAAGCATCCCTGGCAGGTGGTTGCCTAGCTGCCCCTTGGCTCTGCTGGCCGCCTGCATGGCCAGCCATCCGGCCAGCCATGCAAGCAGCCGGCAGGACCGAGAAGCAGCTCCTTGCTTGCTCACTCCCTCATGCAACACACCT
Organism: Elgaria multicarinata webbii; assembly: GCF_023053635.1. Lineage (NCBI taxonomy): Eukaryota > Metazoa > Chordata > Lepidosauria > Squamata > Anguidae > Elgaria > Elgaria multicarinata. The sequence continues at coordinate 73,575,956 of NC_086178.1, read as the reverse complement.
CCCCTCCCGCTCCACCCCACTCTATTCATGCACCTCCCAACCCAGCTGGCTCCACCCATTTGGCTGCCAGCCAGCTGGCTTACTTTCGTTTGCATGCACATGCACCCAGAGTGCTGCCCATGAGGAGCTTCCACCTTCGGAAGCTGTACGGCATCTGCACTAAAGCCCTGATCTAGTAAAGCAGTGGTCTTCGACTGGTGGGTTGGGAACCCAAAGTGGGTTGTGAGATCAGTCCAGATAGATCATGGCAAAGCTGGTGCTGCCATGTTGGGCAATTGTGAAAGTGGGTCCCATGTTGCAGGCTGGGAGACTTAGGTGGGTCTCAGGTCTGGACCAGTTGCAGATCATTGCAGAAAAGCATTCTAGAAACCAGGAGCTTGCAGAATTCCTTTCGCCGATCCCTGACACAGAAAAAGGAATCTGCAAAAGTCTGGCGATTGTGCCATGACTCAGATTCGGACCAAGGTCGCTGCGGCCGCAACGCAGAGTACTAATCACTATACAGTCATGGCTGAACTGGTGCTGCCTCCTGAAAATGGCTGTTTCTTCTGTGAGGACGGCATGTCTCTTCCAGCAAGAAGAGCCAAAATATCACCTGTTGGGACTTGGCCAGAGCTTGTGGGTACAGGTTTGAGCAGCAGCACCTGAACTTTAGCACCATAGCTAAAGTCACTTTAGCTGGCCAAAGCACATGTCCTGTTTGAATCCCAGTGGTGCCTCAAGCTACTTATTTAGAGGTGGCAGCAGGGTGTTCCCCCTTTCCTACCAAGAAAGGCAAAGGTGTTCTCTGGTTGCCTTTGAAATGATCCCACAGAAATCAAAATGTAAAAGCAGCCTTCCTGCCATGGACAAGAACTGAAGCCAGGACTTTTCACATTTGAAGCAAGAATCGCACCATTAGACTAACAAGCCAGACAGGAGACGCTTTTGTGCTTAAGGTAGTTGTTTCGCCCATGTTGAAGGAGATTTGCCACCAAACCTCTCTGGCAAAATTTGACACACACCTCTTTGTTTACTGGCAGCAAGTGTGGGCCAGACCCACAGCATGGGGCGCCAAGGCTAAGCTGGCTAAATTACCTCTCTAGTAAACAGGAAATCCTGGCCCCTGGCAGTGTGGGTGCAGCTCAGTGGGGCTTGCTGAGGGCCATTTGCTATGCCCTGAGGCAGGAAAATTTTGCTATCAAAGTTCCAAGTTCATGCTGTGACTAATCACTATACAATAGCTGATGGGCTGGAATCCACAAAAGTTCGTAGTTTGCGCCATCACTCAGAGTCGAACCGAGGTTGCTGTGGCCACGGTGAAGACCATTAACTACTATACAGCTGACCTAGTGCTGTCCCTGAAAGTGGCTGTTCCTTTAGTGAGCACGTCACGTCTCTTCTGGCAGGAGCAACATGTGGCTCAAAGAATGTATGTGCCCACCCCCGACTTTTTTGTGGTCCACTATTGCGCAGCATCAAAATGGCCCCTTCCCCCCACTCCTGGGCTAGAACGTCCAAGGACAGGGCGGACTTTTCTAGCAAGATGGCTGAAATGGTGGCCTGGCCTCTTGAGAGCTGGAAAGAGCCTTTGGGGAGTGGGCAGGTGGAAGAGCAGCCAGGGACATCATGCTGCCTGAGATGGAGCAGCAAATACTGCCACCACCACCCTTGCACCATCATGCAACCATAACCCAGAGGATTATGCTGCTCCCAGACTGTGGAATAGCCTGCTGGAGGAGACTCGTCAGCTTGACAGTCTTTTAGCATTCAAGAAAGCTATCAAGACTGATCTCTTCCGGCAGGCCTATCCAGTAGAATTTTAGGATATTTTAGTATGTTTTTAGGATGCTTTTAGGATGTTTTTAATCAGTGTATATCATGTTTTTAATCAGTATTTTATGCATTTTATGCTTGTTGTTCCCCACCTCCATCCAATTGGAGAGGCGGGTAAGAAATAAATTATTATTATTATTATTATTATTATTATTATTATTATTATTATTATTATTTATAGTACCCAAGGCTGTTCAAGTTATTTTGGCACCTGAGGCAGAAAATCCCACAAGTGCCTCTCCCCTCTCTGACAGTAGAAATACAACAACAACAACAACAGCAACAAGAATTGAATTGCTGCCTGTCCATAACACCCCAAATCAGCTGCCTGTGGCAGCCGTTTCATTCTGCCTAATGGTAGGACCAGGCCTGAGGGCATCTGACTTTGGCACCATAGCTTAGCTGGTCAAAGCGCCTGCCTTGTAAGCAGGAGAGCCTGGGTTCGAGTCCCAGTGGTGCCTCTGTCTATCTGTTTAGAGGCAGGAGTGGAACACTTCCCTTTTCCTACCTAGCATGGGAAAAAGGGTTTCCAATCAAAAATAAGAGTAACAAACCCGCTCCAATAAATGAAAAGGTATAGCAAGCCTTTTTCCAGTCGACAGGGCTTGTCTGGGATTTGAACCAAAGTCTTCTCCTACCCTAAGTGAAAATGCTCCTAGAACCACACACTAGAGAGGAGGCTCTTGTCTGTTTAAGTCAACAAATGCCCTTGTTGCTGTGCTTCCCTAGCAGAAAGCAGTGCAAATTGCTACTTTGCTGTGATATCACAGGGAATGGCCCAGGCCTGCAGCATGAGGTGCCATGGCTAAGCTGGCTAAAGCACCTGTCTAGTAAACAGGAGATCCTGGGTTCGACTCCCAGTGGTGCCTTGGGAGCTACCTTTTTGGGATCAGTCAGTATGGCTGAAGTTCAGTAGGGCTTGCTGAGTGCCTTTCACCACTTCTTAACATGGGGAAAAAATCCCTAAAAGTTCTGAACTCATGCCGTGACTCGGATTCGAACCGAGGTTGCTGCGGCCCCAACGCAGAGTACTAACCATTGTACGATCACGGCAGGGGTGCTACTCCTCCCTTGTTAGTGGTTTAGTCTTCTGAGGCAGTGTATGTCCATTCTAGCAAGGTGGGCCAAAACATCAGCCTGTTGGGACTTGGCCTGAGCCTGGGAGGAACAGACAGCTGGAAGGCACCACAGCTTAGCTGGCTAATGCACCTGCCTCATAAGCAGGCGGCCCTGAATTCAACTCCCTCCCCCCCCCCCAGTGGTGCTTCTGTTTCTCTGCTTAGGGGTGGAAGCAGAGCGCTCTCCTTTTCTTGCTCAGTATGGCCGATTTTGTTTTTAGGACGTTCAAGGAGCATGGTGAACACACTACTCATCCAACAATTTTAATTTGCTACCTTTAAATGGCCGAAGCAAATCGTAAGAGGATGTCAGGCATCCCTCCCACCACCGCCAATGTGTGCTTCAAAGCCTCTGTTGCTTTAGTAACTAGTTGTCTGGTTCAGTGCAGTGCTGGGAGGCAGATACAGTGCTCAGCAGCACACCCACACACCCACACACAAATGCTGTTCTCATTCAGTTACAAGAGGATAAGTCTGGCTATGAAGGAAGGGCTCTGCTTTTCTCTTCTTTCCCGGAAACTACTGGCCCTGTTCTTGCTCTATATTGTCTACTCAAAAGTAAGCCCCATTTGGTTGTGAATCATCAAAAGAGAACATAGGAAGAACCATGCTGGATTAGACCAAGGGTCTGTTTAGTCCAGCATTCTGTTCACACCGACTTATATCCTTCTCTGTGTATGGAGAATGTGCCCCAATCCCTTGTGAAAAGGTATGAAAGCGCCAATTCTAAATTCCTGCAAAAAAACATATTAATACGTGAGAAAATTCTTCAAAAGCAGTTGCAAGGCAATAATAATAATAATAATAATAATAATAATAATAATAATAATAATATGCAAAGGGAAAATTAATTCAAATATTTAAATGCAAGAGAGGCAGCAGGTTAGCTCTGCAGCTAGCAATAGAAGTGGCAGCCACAGAGCCAGATGCAATGGCAGTCGAAAACATTTTTACCACTTAGCTTTGGGCTCCTATAATTGTCACTGGCAATGGAAAAAAAATCACAGTGTGGTTAAGTATCACCACAGGATATAGAAACCAATTTCTTACAAACTGAGCGTGTTTTAAAAATAAGTGCTATTGCTCCTTTATTAGGCATAGCCGAGCCAAAGGAGAAAAGCCGGCACAGCTTTTGTTACACAGAAATATGGTTCCTCCACCCTGTAATAAGTAGTCATTGAAATTTTCATGTGTAGTCATTTGTGGGCATAATCAATGACCTAATTCAACATTTTGACATCTGAATTGCTAACATGCAGTATGAGGGCCTGGCCTACCAGCATTTATGAATACTGCCCACTGCGCTTGCTTGAGAGCCCCATGCATTCAGGACAGGAGCAAAGCAAAAATGCTCAAAAGCATGATTTTATGCATGTGTGTGTGTGTGCTTCTATCTTTGAGCATTTTCACTGTGTTTGAATTGGAATTATTCTGGCTGTAGAGCAGAAAAGTGTAGGTGTAAAATTTCTAGTCACAGGAATAGAGCTAGGGTGACCATATTTTGGAAACCAAAAAGGCGGACAACTTGTCCAGCCCCCAAAGGGGCATGCCCACCCAAACATGGCCTTGGGCACAGGTCTGATTTCACAGCACACAATTAAGGCAAACCTGTTCCACATAACATCTTAATGTTAAAATCACTGGAATAAAGAACAAGTAAGACATTCAAGGGAAATTGCGTTTGCTTACTGGGGCTTTGCTTCCTGCTTCTCTTGCACAATTGTAGTGAGCTGAATTACACAGGAGGAGAGGGGCGGCCATGCGGTCTGTAATCGAAAACATCTGCTGCTCATAGTATTGAATGGAACAGCGCCCTCTACTGGGAGTTTTGTAACACAACCTTGACTGTTCACAGTAAGAAATCCCGAGATATTTCAGAAGAATCGGGATAGCGAAGTTTTTTTTTAATGGAATAACCAAGGGAAGGAGCAGGAGATGGGCAGGAGGTTCATGACATCGTCAAAATGACCTGCAAACTTCCATGAATGGCCAATCATGAGTGTGCTATAAATCGCTCATTTACAGAAACCCTAAACTGCTGAAATGCTGCTCCTAAAACTTTGTTACTGGCAGTACGAGTTTTAAACAAAAATATGCCAGTATTTTTGGCCTGCTGATTTTGCCTTCACTAACAATTAACTGCACTGCTAACTACTGGAATGCCCCCCACCCCCTGAACTTCTCTAAAACTGAATTCAACCCTCAGGCTGAAAGAAATCTGACACGCCTGACATAGAGCGTAAGCCTAGAGTGGGCTATTTAAGCTGCTCTTGTGCAAAGCGCAGCCTAGCCAACGTCTTGCAGCCTTCATTCAATATGTCTTTAAGAATTCACAGACTGAATGAGATCCTAGCACCAGAATAAAGATGAGGCATTTTCCCCACCTCAACTTTGTCCATTTGACCTATCAACCAAAACAAAATACTGCCCGATATGCCAATTCCTTCCTATTTATAACTTTCAGCAGAGAGTAAAACCACTCTTTTCATGTGGTTTTTCTCCAAGAAGTCAAAACAAAAGCTTGTTGTTTCTGTAAAGTTACACACTGAAAGACTCATCAGCCTGGATCCAGGCTACATGAGTTGAATTTAGTTCCCAATGAAATCTGTAGGTATTAAGTTAAATCATGACTAACTTGTCTCATTGATTTCAATGAGAACTAAGTCCAATTAACTTAGTTGGGACTCCACACAGCAAGTCTGTATCATATTGACTCAATTAGCAATGAAAATAAATTTGTTTCTCTCCCAACCTTCCACACTAAAAATGCCTCCTCCTCTCTCTCTTTTTTAAAATTATTATTGTTGTTGTTGTTATTGCTATTGCTCCTATGGATAGACTCTCCCTATAGTGGTGATAATAAGACCCACAGGTTTTGTATTGTTCTTGTTTAATTTTTGAAATTGATTATTTATTTCTCCTGTAGTTAATATCTCTTGTATGACGAAAGGATTTCACAGTTCATTTTCCAAAGAAGCAATTAAGAACACTATTTATTTATTTATTTATTTATTTATTACACTTATATACCGCTCCCATAGCCAGGGCTCTCTGGGCGGTTTACAGAAATTCTAAAATTAAGATAAAAATGAGTATACAAAATTTAAAATTCTAAAACACAGAACATACACAAAGCATTAAAAACTGTTAAAAAAACTAAGCATGTGGGTGATTAAGATGTGCCGCCATATGCCTGGGCAAAAAGGAAAGTCTTAACCTGGCGCTGGAAAGATAGCAGTGTTGGTGCCAGGCGAGCCTCGTCAGGGAGATCATTCCACAGTCTGGGGGCCACCACTGAAAAGGTCCTGTCCCTCGTTGCCATACTCCGAGCCTCTCTCGGAGTAGGCACCCGGAGGAGGACCTTAGATGTTGAACGTAGTGACCGGGTATATTCACGTCGGGAGAGGCGTTCCATCAGGTATTGTGGTCCCAAGCCATGTAAGGCTTTATAGGTCAAAACCAGCACCTTGAATTGGGCTTGGAAACATACAGGCAGCCATTGCAAGCGGACCAGAGCAATCACTTGAATGGCTATGGGAACTCACACCGGATGCAAAATTCTAGCAGAGCTCCCTTTCTTTATTTCCCCCATATCTCTTTCCCCATATTTCATTGTTATCTAATGAAAAGTTTGACAAATAAGTATGAACTTCTGACAATTAAGACCTGTGGATGGAGGCAATTAATAGCACAATCTCATAAGTGTACTCAAAAGTAAGTCCCATTGAGTTCAACGCGGCTTATACTCAGGCATAAGTCAGAAGATTTTAAACTGCTAGCTTTAGCTTGTACTAGATGCTAATGTACAGAATTTCTAGAATAGTCTGCCTGGAACGCTGGTGGGAACAAAGAACCTTGCTGGGTTCACGAAAAAGCTGGTTAAATTTAGAAAAGATACCATGTGATTATCCACTTTGGTCATCTGTTGTGGCTCACTGAGGTCAAGAAGATGTTTTTCCCATATTATTTGGGGATTTATGGGAGAGACTGCAGGAACTGTACACAGGAAGTTGTGTGGTATAGAGTTGTGCCCTCTTGCTCTCAGTTCCTTTTGGATTGGCTGTGCTCTCACATGGACTCTGGCAGCCATTTGTGTGGTTAGGGAGGAATTCCCACTCCAAACAAGACAAAGACCTGCCTTCCCCCCCTTTCCTTAGTCCAGTTATTTCTAACTATTTTTTCCTTTGTAGTAAACTGAGGTAATTTTAGACTCTGGTCTTAATGGTCTTATGTGAAAAGGCTCTTTAGATGGTAATGTGTCTTACTTTACTTCATGGGTGGGGAACATGTGCCCTCCAGGTGTCGTTGCACTGCAATTCCCATCATTGGCTATGGTGACTAGAGCTGATGGGATTTGCACCACTGCTTTACTTACTTCAAAAGCCAGCCCAGGTGTGGTTAGGGGCCCTCCTGCTTGTTCTGCTTTGTCAGGGTTGGTCCTGTCATTAGGCAAAGAGAGGTGGTTGCCTCAGGGGAGGACGCAGAAAGGTGTTGGAGGAGAGAATTGTATGCCATGTGGCTTTCCCTATGCCACCTAAGCTAGCCTGCTGCCATCAGGTGTGGCAGAAGACGCTGTCCCATCATTGGTGTTGAAGAAAGATGTTCAGTCATGAAGAAAGGCTTTTGTACCTGGAATGGGAGGGGCACCATTTTGTTCTTTGCCTCAAGCAGTAAAATGTCTGGGACCGGGCTTGTGCCCTGCTCCAGTATCCCACCCTGAGTGAACCACTGTTTTCTCAATAAGCATGTCTTCTGCAAATATTATCTTGTTAAACTTTTGAACCAGCTCCTGTGGCTATCCCTTTAACACAGAAGTGGGGGAACTTGTTCATTCCATGGTCTTAATTCCAAGCTGGGAATGGTCTCAGGGTCTGCATTCTATCTATGGGAATGTGCAAAGGAAATGTGGATGTGACCAAAGGCAGCATGGCTGTGGTCAAAATGTCATCCTTACAAGTAAGCAGGGCGAGTCTCAGATGTAAGCTGGGCTGAATCACTCAGCAGCTTCCTCCCTCTCCTAGCAGGAAAAAGCTCTTATCTTTGATCAGCTAATTGGAGCTAAGAGCTTTCCCCTGCTGCTTAGTGACAAAGATGTCTTTTCTCACTGACTAGCAGGGAAAAGCTCTTCATTCCAACCAGCTACTGGTGAACTCTGGTGACTGGAATAAGGGTGGGCACATTGCATAAAAGAGCCTCTCAGATGAACACACATAGAGAGTGCATATCGCTGACACTTCTCTGCATGCAACTCTTCTAGGTATTTTGCCTCAGGACTCCAGACATTGGTGTCCACTAATCAAGGGCCAAGGTCAGAAATCGAGATCTGCTCTATCCTATAGTCCTTGAGATGCCCTTTGAGGGGGCATGGGACTGCAGGTTTAGAGTGATTTACAATCCTTGAAACAATCTGGTAAATTAGGTCAATTTAAATGAGTTGTCCAAGACACATAGGATATCCTAAGAGCAGGATAACATCTAGCACTGAAGAATAATACTCTAGTCAGGGCTGGTCCTGCCTTAGGTGGCAGATACTGGGAGGTGGCAGCAAGATGTTGGAGGAGAGAGCTATGACCCACACAATGTGCCCTACAGCCCTTAAGCTAGGCTTCAAGTGTGGTGGTGGACACTGTCCCATTGTCAGTGTTGAAGAAACAGTCAACCGCTAGTCCATTTGGCTTTTATATAGAATGGGAGGGTACACCATCTTGTTCTTTGTGTCAGGCAGCAAAATATCTTGGGCCATCCCTAACTCCAACCTTGGAAAGATTCTCTGTGGAGCTTCAGGGCAAGGCTTCTGAGGCTGGAGAAGGATGTGGAGGTGACTGCCGAAATGGAATTATGAGACTTACTAGATTGTTTGCCCCTCCAGTCAATGTGTGTGTTCAATGCTGCTTTGGCACTGCGGAGGAAAGAAGAAAACATGCTGGAGGGAGGTGGCATGAAGAAGACATATCACATTGGAACCAATGACATTATAAGCGCAATGGACTTGAATTTCAAAATTACAGCCATTAGGACCAATGTCACTCCTCACTTCCTACGCAGCTGTTTCCCGTCTTATTTATGAGCCAGTGTCGAATTTGGGAGTGATTATCAAACAAGAAACTCCAAACATGTTTGCATTTGATTTTCCAAAATAACACCATGAAAAGAACAGTGTGTTCCTGTTGCCCACTTGCGTCTTCTCCATGATTTCATACTGTATATGAACAGTGAAAAATTATGTTTATGGTCCCTTGTGACAACTAACTGTGGGTTTTAATGATTTAATTTCCTTGGTTTTTTATTTTTATTCCTCCAGCACACATGAAAGGAAAATGATGCCTTCCACATTAAAGACTGAGTTGTTTCTGTGTGCTGATGGTTTCTGATATTGTATCCCATTTCTCTATTATTCTCAACCAGACCTGTCATGAGGAGGATAATGATACAGAATGTTCATGACGTGGAAAGCCTGGATGTGAATTGTGTAAACCAGTGAAATACCATTAAAATGTTAATGTACAATAGATTTTTAAAAAATGCTGGGAAACAGCTTTAAATTGAGAGTTCTGTTAGAAATTGCAATAAATACCTTGAAATGAAATAAATGAAGATAGAAGATGGGAAGCTGCCATACCAGATCAGACTTTTAGTTCATCTAGCCAAGTACTGCATGCTCTGACTGGCAGACGCTCCTCAGGAATATGGCCAGAGACACTCATAACCAAGAAGGCTCTAGCCGAACCTGCCTCACAGGGCTGTTGTGAGGATAAAATGGAGAAGAAGAGGCTAAGGATAGAGGTGTACAAAACGATGCATGGTGTGGAGAAAGTGGCTAGGGAGACATTTTTTGGGAAGGAGGCAAGGAGACGAAAGCTTCATGGGTGCCCTTAGAGGTCCCCGGGGATACCGTGTTGGGGATCCCTGAGGCGCACAGTTCACGTGTTCACAATCATCCTCATGATGTTGAGATGTATTGCATTTCTCCTAACCTCGATACAAAACCATTATTATTATTATTATTATTATTATTATTATTTATATTTATATACCGCTCCCCTTTGAAAAATTTGGCGCCTCAGAAACAATGAGACACAAGTGAATTCGTTTGTGACTTTTTCCTCTATTGGTCTTTCATTTTTCCTTATTCCAGGCCTAATACTTCCATAAATTATCCATAAGGCAAGTCTCGTTCTAGAGAAGGATGAGGTTAAATATGTGCCTATGCTGGGGCTCCTGTTGTCATTGTCCCAACAGCAGCTGTCCTCTTTTTCATTGCTAACTGCTTCTCAAAACTTGAAGCAGTTTTAAAAACCAGTTTGTGATGCTCCTATTTTGTTCAATCCCTTGCATGCCAATAGGGGATTTTGCTACTTCACCATAAAAATCATAGTAATAACTAAATAAAAGTCAGAAAGTGCAGACAAGTTCAACTGAGAACAATTCTTTAGTTCTGCCCAATTAGTATTTGCATATTTTCCTCTATTTTATATTATTAATGTACAATTGTAAACATTTTTGTGCTTAATATGAGAAATCTGATGATTCCATATGCGAGATGTGATCAGGTGGAGGTTTGCTGTAAATTTGGAACGTGGTTCAAAAAACATGTTAGTTCTTGACAAAAAAGGGTAACAAAGTAATTCTAAAATACTTATGGTGCAATCCTATGCATGTTTAGCCAGAAAAAAGTCCTACAATTCCCAACATTCTGCTGCTAGCCATGCTGGCTGGGGAATGCTGGGAATTGTAGGCCTCCCCCCCCCTCTCTAAACTTGCATTGCACCTTTAGTCTCTCTCTCTCTCTCTCTCCCCTACGCCCTCATCCTTGTAGAACAAAAAGCTTCCCATTTAGGAATTACAGTGTGTGTGTGTGTGTGTGTGTGAGAGAGAGAGAGAGAGAAATGCTCAATCTCTTTTACTCAGAGAAACTGAGTTATAAGGGGCCTCTGGAGTTAATTTAAACTGACCCCAAACATATAACACTATCCCCCCTCTTCTGAAGAGGTCTGGACCCAAAATCACTAAAACAAATGAACAGCCAGTTCATAATAACAGTTTTCCCTGTAAGACACAAATACACAGGGTTAAGAAAAACATGGAAGAATCTATTAGCAAAACCAGGATAGTTCCAACAAAAATCAGAAAAAATCCCAGTAACACTACGAATGATCAGAACAAAGATAGAGTTCAGTCTGTAAGCCAACCCAGAGCTCTATTCCTTGGGGTGTCCTCTGGCTTTTGAGGCCTCTTAATGCATTGTGCGTTTGTATTGTCCCTGCTTTCAGCAGCCATAGTTGTGAAGTCACCCGGCTTAGGCAAAGGAAATTGCTCCATTCTTAGGCTTCCAGAGTCATGCTCTCTACCTTGCCCAACTATGCCAGCATCTTCTATCTCAGCAGCAATTTCCATTGCTCCCCACAAAGTCTTTGGGTGTCCCTCCATGATTTTCATGCAGAAGTCCACAGCATTCTTTCCATCATGAAACTGGTCCTCTGTTAGCAGTCCTGCATCTCCTCACTGGCATTCCAGCATGCTGTTCCCACGAGATGTCTCAGACTCAGATCCTCAGCAACTTCTGAGAGGGCTCCTTCTTTTTTCCTCCTGCAGCTCCTGGCCAGCTCAGGTTGAGAGGCCCATTTCTAGTTCCTTCTTTGCTGGTATCTAGCTGAACTTTTGGTTTGTTTGTTTTTTTAAAAAAACCTGCTCACCTCTTACTCGACAGTCCTGCTATCAACTAATGAACCTAATATTCTAGCAACCTGCCATCAGCTGATGACCCTACTTTTCCAGCAAGTGTTTAATATTATTTAAACATTGTTTCTGCTTCTTGTGTGTGTTCTAAATCTGCCTCTCTTCTGGGACTGCTATCCAAGTTTGTCTGAGATAGTTAAAATTAATATGCAGATTATTATTATTATTATTATTATTATTATTATTAATTTATATAGCACCATCAATGTACATGGTGCTGTACAGAGTAAAACAGTAAATAGCAAGACCCTGCCGCATAGGCTTACAATCTAATAAAATCATAGTAAAACAATAAGGAGGGGAAGAGAATGCAAACAGGTACAGGGAAGGGTAAGCAGGCACAGGGTAGGGAAAAACTAACAGTAGAAAGTAACAGTAGAAGTCTGCACAACATCAAGTTTTAAAAGCTTTAGGAAAAAGAAAAGTTTTTAGTTGAGCTTTAAAAGCTGTGGTTGAACTTGTAGTTCTCAAATGTTCTGGAAGAGCGTTCCAGGCGTAAGGGGCAGCAGACGAAAATGGACGAAGCCGAGCAAGGGAAGTAGAGGCCCTTGGGCAGGCGAGAAACATGGCATCAGAGGAGCGAAGAGCACGAGCGGGGCAATAGTGTGAGATGAGAGAGGAGAGATAGGAAGGAGCTAGACCGTGAAAAGCTTTGAAGGTTAACAGGAGAAGTTTATATTGGATTCTGAAGTGAATTGGAAGCCAATGAAGAGATTTCAGAAGCGGAGTAACATGGTCGGAGCGGCGAGCTAAGAAGATGATCTTTGCGGCAGAGTGGTGAACAGAAACCAACGGACTGATGTGAGAAGAAGGAAGGCCAGAGAGAAGAAGGTTGCAGTAGTCCAACCGTGAAATAACCAGTGCATGAACAAGCGTCTTGGCAGAAGAGACAGACAAAAATGATCGAATCCTGGCAATATTATACAGGAAAAATCGACAAGATTTAGCTACTGCCTCAATATGAGGAATAAAGGAGAGCGAGGAGTCGAAGATAAAGCCAAGGCTACGAGCTTCCTTGACCGGAGTAAGCGTAACATTATTGACAGTAAGAGAGAATGAGAGATGAGGAGAAGGTTTAGGAGGAAAAACAAGCAATTCAGTCTTTGCCATGTTAAGCTTCAAGCGACGATGAAGCAGCCAAGCTGAGATATCTGTCCACCACTCTGCCGCTAAGATCATCTTCCTGGCCCGCCGCTCTGACCATGTCACTCCACTTCTGAAATCTCTTCATTGGCTTCCAATTCACTCCAGAATCCAATATAAACTTCTCCTGCTGACCTTCAATGCTCTTCACGGTCTAGCTCCTGCCTATCTCTCCTCTCTCATCTCACACTATCGCCCCGCTCGGGCTCTCCGCTCCTCTGATGCCATGCTTCTCGCCTGCCCAAGGACCTCCACTTCCCTTACTCGGCTTCGTCCTTTTTCTTCTGCTGCCCCTTACGCCTGGAACGCTCTTCCAGAACACTTGAGAACTACAAACTCAATCACTGCTTTTAAAACTCAGCTAAAAACTTTTCTTTTCCCTATAGCCTTCAAATATTGAGTTTGTTCTGACTCTATACTGTTAGCTTCACCCTACCCGGTGCCTGTTTACACTTCCCTGTGCCTGTTTGCATTCTCCTTCCCTCTTTATTGTTTACTACAACTTATTAGATTGTAAGCCTATGCGGCAGGGTCTTGCTATTTACTGTGTTATCTGTACAGCACCATGTACATTGATGGTGCTATATAAATAAATAATAATAATAATAATAATAATAATAATAATAATATCTGAAAGACATGCCAAGATACGATCGTGAACATCAGGAGAAAGTTCCGGAGATGACAGATATAGTTGTGTATCATCGGCGTACAGATGATATTGGAGACCATGAGATTGAATAAGCTTGCCCAAGGGCAACATGTATAAGGAAAACAACAACGGGCCAAGCACCGAGCCTTGCGGAACCCCTACTGAAAGGGGAAAGGAGGAAGACGAGCTGCCATTAGTCAACACGCTGAAAGAGCGACCCGCTAGATAGGAGGCAAACCAGTTATAGACAGAGCCACAAAATCCAAGGTCATGAAGGGAATCTAAGAGAAGATCATGATCAACCGTGTCAAAGGCTGCAGTTAGATCAAGGAGAATAAGAATGGAATAATGGCCTTTAGACTTGGCAGTAAGGAGATCATTGGTGATCTTAGTAAGGGCTGTTTCGGTGGAATGCAGAGGACGGAATCCAGATTGAAATGGATCCAAAGCAGAGTTACTAGAAAGAAAGTCAAGACAGCGAGAGTAGACCGCGTGCTCCAGGATCTTTGAAACAAACGGCAACAAAGAGACAGGTCGGTAGTTAGACAGAGATAGCCTATCAAGAGTAGGTTTCTTGAGAATGGGAGAGACTGTAGCATGTTTAAAAGCAGAAGGAAATGAACCAGAGGACAGAGAAAGATTAATAATATGTAGCAAGGAAGGGAGGACAGCAGGAATAAGATTAATAAAGACGCGAGAAGGAATCGGATCACGAGAACAAGTGGAAGGCTTCGAAGAGCGCAGTATTGTAGACAGTTCATCCGCAGAGACCGAAGGAAACGCAGAGAAATTTGCAGGAGGAGCTGACAGATGAGGAACAGGAACTGGAAGAGGAGCAGAGCTGGCCAGATCAGAGCGGATAGTTTGGATTTTAGCATTGAAAAAAGAGGCAAAGTTATTAGCAGACAGAGAGGCGGGGAGAGATGGTGGATTAGGCTTCAGAAGAGAATTGAAGGACGCAAAGAGCCGCTGAGGATGCCTAGCATTTGACTGGATCAGCGTTGAGTAGTACTGCTGTTTGGCCAGTGAGATGGCAGAAGAGAAAGAGGAGAGTACAAATTTGTAATGGACAAAGTCTGCCCGGTCCCTGGTCTTACGCCAAAGGCGTTCAGCTGCCCGGGAACAAGAGCGAAGGTAGCGGAGGGAAGAGGTGAGCCACGGTTGGGGTTGAGAAGGGCGAACTATCCGAGTTGTAGATGGAGCAAGATTATCAAGAGTTGAAGATAAGGAGGAATTAAAGAAGGAGACAGCCGAACAGACAGAAGGAAGGGAGGAGGCTAGAGACTGGGAAAAAGCCTCGTAATTGATAGATTGCAAGTCACGACAAGAGCGAGAAGCGGGACGTGAAGGAGGAGGATTATGAGTAATATTGAAAGAAACTAGGTGATGATCTGACAGCGGAAAGTGAGCAGTAGAAAAGTCCAACACAGAGCAATTCCGAGTGAGAACAAGATCCAGACAGTGTCCAAGGGAATGTGTGGGTGCATCAGACCAAAGCTTAAGATCATAAGAGGAAGATAATGAGCGAAATCGTAGAGCTGCAGCATCTTGAGGGTCATCCACATGAATATTGAAATCACCCAGGATAAGAGTAGGACAGTTGTCAGAGAGGAAAAAGGACAGCCACGAATCAAAATCAGAGATAAATTTAGAGGACGAGCCTGGGGGGCGGTACAGAACTGCAACCCGCAGTCGCAGTGGAGCGAAGAGCCTCACCTCATGTACCTCAAAGGAGGAGAAGCAATGTGAAGGTGGAATGGAAAGAGGCTGGAACTGGCACAAACTAGATAATAAAAGACCCACACCACCACCCCGACCCTCTGGGCGACTAGTGTGAGAGAAAGAGAATCCTCCAAGAGAGAGGGCAGCAGAGATGGCAGTATCATGGGCAGGAAGCCAGGTTTCAGTAAGAGCAAGGAGGTGGAGGGACCTAGAGATAAACAAGTCCTGGATGACAGGGGCCTTAGAAGCAAGAGAGCGACAGTTCCATAAGGAACACGAAAAAGGCAGCTGAGAAGAGGGGAGACACCGGATAGGAACTAAGTTAGGAGAGACGAGATTGGAACGAGCCATAAGGAACAGATATGAGGAGAAAAGAACTGAGAGGAGACAATGAGAAGATCATGACCTGAATCAGAAAGTGGCAGCGACCGGACCGTGGCTGGGGTTTTTCCTCCAGAGTAGAGGATCCGCTTGACCGGCTTCGCCCCGCTCGCGCCGAAGGCTCGCGCCTCCAGCAAACTGGAGGCTTGAAGTACCTGAAAAGGAGGGGGGAGGAGCAGAAGCTGCAATTCAAACAGACCAATGGCAGTTAGTCAATGTTGCTCAATGGCTTCTCAGAGAGCTAAGTTGCTTCTCCTCTTCAAGTTGCAAACTGCAGCAAACTGGAGGCTTGAAGTACCTGAAAAGGAGGGGAGGAGCAGAAGCTGCAATTCAATGCGGAAGAATGGCTAATTCTCACAAAACGTATTTCATAGGAATTTCTTCTTAAAATTCTTCTTAAATTCTGACTTTATACTGTTAGTTTTACCCTACCCTGTGCCTGTTTGCATTCTCTTCCCCTCCTTATTGTTTTAGTATGATTTTATTAGAATGTAAGCCTATGCAGCAGGGCCTTGCTATTTACTGTTTTACTCTGTACAGCACCATGTACATTGATGGTGCTATATAAATAAATAAATAAATAAATAAATAATAATAATAATAATAAAAAATGAGAATGATGTCTCTGTTCCGGAGTCTGGGGCACTGGAAGTATTTCACTTGTGTAGACAGAAGCAATTAAAGAGTTAGCCAGTAGAAAAAGAACTGTAGTAGATAAAAGAGAAAAATAAGCAAGAAAAATCAAGAGCTCAGTTTAGAAAAGGTATACTTTAGAAAAATAGAAGCTATCTTTCTACTGGGAGGTGGCAGAAGTACCATTTGTGAGATAAGATTGGAAAGGTCTGGACCACAATGGGACTTATTTCTGAGTAGACATGTAGGATTGTGCTATGTTTCTTGTTTTATTTATTATTTATTTATTTATTTATTTATTTATATAGCACCATCAGTGTACATGGTGCTGTACAGAGTAAAACAATAAAATAGCAAAACCCTGCCGCATAGGCTTACATTCTAATAGAATAATAATAAAACAATAAGAAGGGGAAGAGGATGCACCAAACAGGCACAGGGTAGATTAAAACTAACAGTATTTTGTTGTTGTTCAGTTTAATGTGTATTTGGCTTTCATTGTTTGTACTTTGTGTAATCTGCTGTGAGCAGTCTCTCTTTGGAACTGGAATGGCAAGACAGATCTACTTATAAGTAAAGCATATCCCAATATATACTGTAGTGCTAATTTCAGATGTGTATTAACATAAATGAAACTTATCCAGATTCTGTTTTTCTTTTATTGGACCATCATTTTTCATGTAAAAGGAAACACCTAAACCAAGAGCCTTGTTTTCATGTGTCTCTATTGCATAACAGCCAGTTTCCTCTATGTGTGGGTTTATTTGAAAAATTGAAGTACAGTGTATACATAAATCAACAACATTAACTAATGAGAGAAAGATGCCCAATTTCGCTGCAGGGATGCTACAATTAATCATACTAGCATATGTAGACTACTTAGTATGTCAGCTATAATATATTACTACTTTGAGGCATTATGGCATATGCTCTATTTATTCTTCCACAGCAGTGATTATGTTCTTCCTGCTACATTTAAGTCATATAGCTGTGAGTTTAAGATGTCCAGAATCGCACTGGCTAAACAGAAGGAAAGAAATATAATGATGTCAAAAATAAATAAATGGTGCATCCAAAATAAACCGAATAACAACTGAGGAATGTTTTGACAGGAAACAGAATGAAAAATGGCAGCAAATTACTAATCTATGTGGAATTTGTACAATCAGAGAGAAAGGGGAGAAAGAAATTAGCATTTCTGAGCATCTACCCAACTCTTATTTTCCCCACTCCCAAATAGCAACATATGAAATATATTGTTGCTAGGGTAGAATGGCATGAAGTTAGATATTACAGACCTCCATGGCTCCATTTTTCTTTCTTTTTTCATCCTCTAGAGAAAAATGTGGATGATCCAGTTCTTCAATTCTACTTTCTTTTTCTTTTTACTTTCCTTGTGGGACCCTTTGGCTGACAGTCCTAATAATATTGGCTTTTGCTAAGACCTTTTCAGAAGCAGTATCATTTCTCAGAAGAGTACACGAGGAAGGTATTACAATCCATCTAGATATAAATAGCCACAATTTTGTGAATGCTGACATTCACATGTAAATTTGACCATCCCAGTCAAATTTAGAAAATGTTAGCATTTATTAGTTTATGTTCTGGCATATTGGACATCAAAAAGTGAATGCTGACAATTTTCTACATAAGATTGTTACCATGAGATTGTGTCTCTGATTTCTATCACGTTCATAAGGTTCATCTGGGATTGTTAAAATTAATATGCAGATGCTGAATAAAGGCTAATTCTCACAAAATATATTTCACAGGAATTTCTTCTTAAAATGAGAATGTTGTCGTCTCTGTTTTGGAGTCTTGGGCATTGGAAATAGTTCACTTGTAGACAGATTTTGCTTAGAGGCAGAAGCAATACAGAGTTAGAGGATCATCCGATGGCAGAGGGGGCGGGAATTGCATTTCCCTACTGTTGCTTTGTCTCCTGCTTCTGTCCCACAATAGGGATGAACAGCTTCCTCTTTCTTTACACAGGAAAGAAAGAGGAAGCAAGCATGGTGTTTTTATTGCGCTGCTTCTCCTGCACACAGTAGGAAATGGCGGCAAGTTTCATTACAGCTCCCAAAAATAGATTTTCCAGGTCTTTTTTTTTTTTGATGGAAAAATGAGCAGAAGGAGCAGGAGATGGATGTCGTCGTCAAAAGGACTCACAAACATCTGTGAGTGGCCAGTAACAAGTGTGTGATAAAACGCTCGTCTGAGGACACTCTTAGCCAATAGAAAAGGAGCTGTAGTATATAAAAGAGAAAAGCAAGCAAGAAAAATCAAGAGATCAGTTTAGAAAAGGCAAACTTCAGAAAAATAGAAGCTGTCTTTCTACTGGGAGGTGGTAGAAGGAACATTTTTGAGACAAGATTGGAAAGGTCTGGACCAGAACAGCATGATATGGAAACGTTTTTGCAAAACAGCTCTTATTCATCATAGTGTCAGCTGTGCTTGAAATGAATTCAGAGTTGGTACTTTTCAGAATTAGCTGAACAAGACACGATTTGCTCTACAAACAAATTAAGCAATGTGTCTGGATGGCTGAGATTGAGATGAACTTCACTTGATCACAATTAGTCACTTCCTCACTGTTGACACATGGCTTGTTATAACTGGCTGCCTATTCCAGAGAACTGATGCACCCAATTAAGAGAAGCAGCATCTAGTCCTCTAAGTGTGACAGAAAACATATATTTTGTTTGCAGGAGAAATGTAAGCTAATGAGGAATTCCATTACAGACTTCCTGGTATTTTTAAAAATGTATTTAATAAAATCTGGCACAAATCTTTAGGCCCAATTAAAGCTATAGATGTCTGTGCTCATAACCATTTATCATGCAGTTTAAGAAAGGAAATTAGTGCCATTTTTGGTGGAAAGGCATGATATAAATAAATTAATTAATATATAAATTCAAATTTGATCCGTTTTACAAGTACCTAATCCCTTGGTGGCTGGTTTAGGTTTTGCAGAGTGTTGTAATACTTCCACACCATACAAGAATTGCCAATGCTTTTTTCACTCACATTTTGGGGCAACTACATGTTGCCAAGATGTTGTTTCCTTGTGTTTCCCCATGCTTTTTCCATGTTTCACTATTACTATTCCAGTCAGATCCTTTTTATCAGCAGTTTTATTTTTTTTAAAAAATGGTTAATTTATCCCACAATATTTGTTCTTCTGTTAAAGACACTAGAAAATATATTCCCCCTCTAACATTAATAGTTCAAAACTAACATCACATCACAACACACTGCTTGTGTTTATCTGCATGCATTTACATGCATGCACACTTGATACTAGATCTCCATGCATTCCCAACTGCTGTGAGATTTAACTTCTAGAGACCTGGGTAAATGCTGAAGCCTGAGGAACGACAATTCTACCGTGTGTCTCTGTACAAGCACATTAAAATAGGGTGACCATATGAAAAGGAGGACAGGGCTCCTGTATCTTTAACAGTTGTATTGAAAAGGAATTTTCTGCAGGCGTCACTTGTATATACAGAGAACCTGGTGAAATTTCCTCTTCATCACAATAGTTAAAGCTGCAGAAGCCCTGCCCTCTTGAACAGATACAAAAGAGGGCAGGGCTTCTGCAGCTTTAACTGTTATGATGAAGAGGAAATTTCACCAGGTCTCCATATATACAAATGACACTTGCTGAAATTCCCTTTTCAATACAACTGTTAAAGATACAGGAGCCCTGTCCTCCTTTTCATATGGTCAAAGCTGGAGCTTCTCAAACAGTTTCAGTCCTTGCTGGTCATTCTGAAACAAACAGAACTTGTCACCATGAAGAAACTTGACAGTGGGCTTTTGCTGTAGCGGTACCCACACTTTGGAAAACCCATCCTTGTGCAGTTTGGGATACAGAAAATGTAGGCTGACCATATGAAAAAGAGGACAGGGCTCCTGTATCTTTAACAGTTGTATAGAAAAGGGAATTTCAGCAGGTGTCATTTGTATTCAGGCAGCACCTGGTGAAATTCCTTCTTCATCACAAGTTAAAGCTACAGGAGCTATACTAGAGTGACCAGATACAAAAGAGGGCAGGGATCCTGCAGCTTTAACTGTTGTGATGAAGAGAGAATTTCACCAGGTGCTGCATGCATTCAAATGATACCTGGTGAAATTCCCTTTCCTACACAACTGTTGAAGATATAGGAGCCCTGTCCTCCTTTCCATATAGTCAGCCTAAGAAAAAGTGACATCTTCTAAATGCCTTCTAAAAACACATCCTTTCACGCTGGCTTTCCCTGGGCTGTAGCTGCTGCTAGGTTTTACTTTGGTTTTATGTGGGACTTTTAAACTTCGATAAATATCATAGTATTTCTTGTCATGTTGTATTTTATGGTTTGAACTGTGAACTGCCCAGAGAGCTTCAGCTACTGGGCAGTAAAAAAATGTAATAAACAAACAAACAAACAAACAAATAAATAAAAATAAAAGATGTTTGACTGGATATTCCATTTCTCTCCTGTAGCTTAAACATACACAGGTCCTAAGGGTAGGGATACTGCCTTTCAAAAGAAGCCTTGCCCTCCTATTGCTCATGTCACCTACCATTGTTCCATCTAGCTCAGTACTGTTGACACTGCCTGGTAGCAACTGTCTAGAGTTCCAGGCAGTATCTTGGTGACATTGCTTTGCCGCTCATTCCCTCACAACCCCGCGGCATCGCAGCTTCAGGGTGGGGCTGGCAAATCTCCATGGCAGGAGAGCGAGCAAGACAGAGTGGTCATTCCACTTGTGAGTCCACCCCGTGCCCTCTGCCTGGCCTTCCCGTGCTTTCCCCGACCTACCATGTGCCTCGATATGCTCCCAGCCTCAATCTGAAGGAAAGTCACCACCAACAGATGGAGAAAAGAAGGTGGTGACTTCAGAGGAAAGGAAAAACTTGTGGTAAGTCATCAACTTTTAAAAAGTGCCATTTTGGGGGGTGGGGTGGGGCTTAGTGGCTGCAAGCCTGCATCACACAGCGCCCACTCACAGCCTCCCTGGGCTGAACAGGGCATATACATAAGTTCTAAGAGAGAAGTGTTTCCCAGCCCTAGCTGGAGACGACAGGGATTGAACCTGGGGCCTTTATCATGCAAACCAGGTGCTCCGCCACTGAGCTGTGGTAGATTCATATAAATGTGCACAAATCTAAAACTGCCTCTTTCCTAAAAAGTTGAATTTTAAAAATGCAAGCACAGCCATGCACATAGAGCTAGGTGGGTGAGGGAAAAACAACCCCCCAGCCAGACTGCTTTAAATCCAGTCAGTAATGCTTCTTTTGATAAATGTGAGTAAATTGACTGCAGGATGAGGTGGTGGAAGCAGTTTAGAGTTTACTGCTTACTGAAATTGCTCATTAGAAGCAGTACGGTTTGCATCTGACTGAGCAAAAACATGCAGGATGTGATTCTCCTACTTTTAATGCATCAAGAAAACTGGATACAGCAGATTTCTCTAATGAATGCACAAAGTGTTGGCCAGCAAGATGGTGCTGCGAGAAGAATATTTGATGTCGGCATGGCATTCTCATTTGAATGCAGCGAACATCACCCACATTACCATGTTGCTAAAGAGAACAGTGAACTGTGGATCAGTTTATACTGCCAGATGTCTCTGCTGTTATTTTGGGTGACCTTATTAGCCAGTTCAACTGAGTTGGAGTTTGATCAATGCACAGAATGAGGTTGCTAAAAGTAATTTTAAAAATCGTACCAAAGACTAATGTTGAGAGACAGCGAAATGAGCTTCCATTATTATTTTGACCACGTCTGTGAAAAATCAAATCTTGAAGAGAACATGAACTATAATTAGTTTTGCGGAACCTGTAAATGAATACGTTGCCAATCGCATCTTAAACATTCTGGCACAACAGGCTGAGTGCCTCTGAGCACGTGCAGTGTTCTTTTCCAATAAGAGAACGAAGTTTGAAAACATCTAAGGACAAGGTGTCCTTCAACACATATGGAGTGCATTTTCTTAATGTAAGGAACGTTCCTTCATTTGGTTGGAGATTGTCCAGCTCTCTAATATCCTGTGTTTTGACTTCCTCATGTGTGCCTACAGTGGTAACAGGCCCCTGGGAACTGTATTGGGTGAGAGGCAGGCTGGGACAAGAGAGCAGGCAGTTGTTCAACTGAGTGGAAGGATTCTGCTGAGGCCAGGTCGTGCTGTCTGTTTGGTGGCAGCTCTAAGATCAAGTATGTACACATGTTTGTGTACATTTACAACCTTGCCAAATGCACCAAATGTGCGAGACACCTTCATGCACCTGTCATGATGGTACAATGACGTGATCATTGTTACAGCACATGCAGAGTGTACTATGTTACCAACACAGCTGTAGTGCAGAAAGGGGCAACTTCAATGGTTAAGGGACTGGAGCATCTCCCCTATGAAGAAAGGTTACATCAACTGGGATTGTTTAGCTTGGAAACAAGGAGGTTAAGGGGAGACATGATTGAGGTGTACAAAATTATGCATGGTATAGAGAATGTGGATAGGGAGACATTTTTCTCCCTCTCTCAAAGTACTGGAACCCGGGGTCATCCCATGAAGCTGATTTGTGGGACATTCAGAACAGATAAAAGGAGGCACTTCACACAGCGCAGTGAGTTCCATAGTTAAATTATGGAATTCACTACCACAAGATGTAGTGATGGCCACCAGTTTGGATGGCTTTACAAGAGGGTTGGATAAATTCCTGGAGGCACAGGCTATCAATGGCTATTAGCCCTGATGGTTGTGTGTGATCTCCAGTATTCAAGGCAGTAAACCTGTGTGCACCAGTTGCTGGGGAACTTGGGTGGGAGGGTGCTGTTGCACCATGTCCTGCTTTGTTGGTCCCTGGCCAATGGCTGTTTGGCCACTGTGTGAACAGAGTGCTGGACTAGATGGACCCTTGGTCTGATCCAGCATGGTGCTTCTTATGTTCTTATGTGTCCAAGGGGCCCCTTCCTACATATGTGTGCATTCTGGCAGCATTCCTGTGCATAGAAAAAGGTGTTAGCTGGAATTATATATGGGTTTTTGTTCACCAGTTCTGGCAACTAGACAAAAGTAGAATTCTATAAAAAAGATATCTAGGGAAAAACACCTTATCCCAGGTTGTTCCGACCAGTGAAAGCCTTGGACAGTTTCATGACCTGTACATTTAGTAAACATTATTATTATTATTATTATTATTATTATTATTATTATTATTATTATTAATTTATTTATATAGCACCATCAGTGTACAGATGGGTTACATTTGCTTTAGATTTGTGTGTAGCAAACTGAATTCCTCGCTTACCACTCAAGAGCCATTGTGCAAAATGCGCTCACTTCGTATGGACATAGTGAAATTTATCAGGAGGGTCCCTGCATTATTGGGTCATGCTCCCAATTCATTTGCTTTAAACGGTGTTAAGTATTTTGGCTGGTTTGACATTTCCCCCCTCTTTTTTGCTTTTCTCTTGATGATTTATTATGATGACTGTTGTGAGCCTCCTGATGAGCACATTGGGACACGTTGATGGGGAAAACAAAACAAAACAAAACAAACAAACAAACACACATCAATCTAGAAGTGGTTAGGGAAGGAAAGGAACCTCTCGTGGAAGCACATGAGTCACTGACTCCTAGAGGGACGCCTGCTTTCGCTGACGTTTTCTTGGCAGACTTTGTAGCGGGGTGGTTTGCCATTGCCTTCCCCAGTCGCAGTTGCCTTTCCCCCAGCTAGCTGGGTACTCATTTTACTAACCTTGGAAGGATGGAAGACTGAGTCAACCAGAGCCAGCTGCCTGAGAACCAGCTTCCACTGGGATCGAACTCAGGCCGTGGGGAGAGTTTCAGCTGCAGTAACTGCCGCTTACCACTCTGCGCCACACAAGGCTCTAGAAGTGGTTAACCCACCCCCCTAAAAAAAAGCCCCTCTTCACTCCGGTGATTTTATCATGGTTTTCACCTTGCATCAATTAGAATACTTGCACTGAGTACATGGATAGTTCGATACAAGATCTGAAAATAGGCTGCGTACATATCTGGCCATCTGCAATATAGTCTTGGGGCAGTAGCTCATTGGACTTCTCCAAGGGGTTGAATAATGGCTGGAAAAATATATCCTTTGTTTGCCATCTCTCTTGCTCACTGTTAGTTTTGTTCCTGACA
This sequence comes from Elgaria multicarinata webbii, assembly GCF_023053635.1. Classification (NCBI taxonomy): domain Eukaryota; kingdom Metazoa; phylum Chordata; class Lepidosauria; order Squamata; family Anguidae; genus Elgaria; species Elgaria multicarinata. Next base: position 73,551,605 of record NC_086178.1, on the reverse strand, counting down.
CAGATAATTCTATCTTCCTGTCTACCAAGTGCATTTATTTATCCATGCATTGGGGCGGGGGATGGGGCGTTGAAACTGTTACGTTACCTCATTCTCAACCTCTTCTGTACAATGAGGAGCAGAGCAGTCCAATGACAGGTGTGTATCCCTCACACAGGATAACAGGTGCCCACCAAAACTAGCATTGGAAGCTAATATGACTGTAAATGCTTTATTGAGCACACACTATACCAAACACAGCACAGAGGAACGAACCTCAAATGTCAGGTTATTTTTCCTGGCTTACAGGTGAAAAAATACACTAATATTTCATATAAAGCCAATACTGAGATGGAAATATTCATTTTTCCTTCCATGGTTGTTTTGCCTACAATTTATCTGCTGTATGTCTTGGTACAGCTGGGTGGGATTAATCTGTACCAGAACTGGAAAAGAAATTGCATTTCTAAATTAGCATGTACAGTTCATTCCCCCCTGCTCTAGTCCACTTGAGAAAATATATTTTAAAACTAGAACTGTACAACCAGTGCAGGACTTTGGAGCAGAAGTGCTGGACTAGATGGACCCTTGGTCTGATCCAGCACGGCTCTTCTTATGTTCTTATGGGCCTCACACAGCAGAATGAGCAGAGGGGTTGCCAAATGTGATAGTTTACCACATGTTGATTTCATATATTGTGAAGTAAGCAAAGCAATGGAGGCTGATGGCTCTGATGTCAGTGGGGCGGCGAATCCGCTCTGGGTTTCAGTCAGCCCTGCTTCATCCACTCTCTGGTCTGGTCCAACAACATGTACGCTGGTCCACACTGGTTCCTCTATTAAAACAGAACTGTGGGTAACTCCAGACATTCTAAATAAACCAGGGCCAATGAACCCCTGCAAATGAGCTGTGCTTCCTTTTCTATCATTTCTTCAGAAAGTTCCATCTGACAAATTTATTTATTTATTTATTTATTTATTACATTTCTATACCGCCCAATAGCCGGAGCTCTCTGGGCGGTTCACAAAAATGTTTTATTGCATGCTCGTTGGGCACTCACGGAGTTTGCTCAGGTCCCTCACATGACGTTGTCTGCCTCCCATGTGCCTTCCTTTCGTGACAACCCCCCCTCATTAAGTCTGATGTATTTTTAAACATGGAATTGCTGCTCTCTCCTGCTGTGGGCAGGAGAAGCAGCGCCATTAGAACAGCAGACTCAATGGGGCTTCATGCTCATTGTGTACTTCCTCTTTTGAAAGAGGAAGTAACTGAGGAAGGAAAACAACGCCAGAGAAGTGATGGTAGGGAGCTGTTTCCCCTCGGTGTGATGGAGCTTAGAAACTCCCAAGATGGAACTGTGCATCTTCTCCTTAAAGAAAAGTACCAGTACTGGCTCCTTTTCTGAGACGCTAGGGATTTTAGGGATAGAGCATTATGGAAGTGGTATGAAAGCAGTATATAAAAGGCAGGAGCCACACTACTGCTTTATAGCGGTACTGTAGTGCACTGAGAACTGTTGGGACCCATTGACACATGCCATATACCACTTTCATACTGCTTTCATAGTGCTACTGTACATCTGGCCTAGGAAATAAATGTGGGATGTGCAACTTTCTTGTATTTCTTCTTTTCCCCCTTTACAGAAAGTCACTGTGAGGATCAACACTACTGCTTATAACGGTTTATAATGGTTATGACAACTGTTCAGGCCCAGGATGCATTACATATACAGTTTTCATACCGTTTTAAAACTGTTATATCCTGCTTGGTGTAGTCAAAATACTCCTTTGAGTGGGAGGAGGAGAAGGCGAAAAGTTTACCTCTGAGAAAATTCAATAAATGTGTTGTATGCCTTTGCTTCTTCTAATCTATGACACCAATAAAAGGGAGCCTGGGGACACAATGAAGAAGTTGTCAAAAATTTACTCGTGGTGCTGAAAAGCTGGGACTTGAATGTCCAACTCTAGAATATTGGGCTTTTGTTTTCGTCATGGATGCCTGTTCATCTACTTTGGAGTTGTAGCAGTTATTTAATTCACAGGCAGTTGTCAGGGTTGTGTTTGAAAAGAGAAGTGAGAAAAGAAAGGGAAGCCAGCTGTATGAAATGTAAAACAAGCTCATGACATATTCTTCCCAGGAAGCAAGCTCCTTTGGGGCAATAGTTACATAGACAGCTTCTTATATACCAGATCAACCCATTTGTCTATGGAGAAAAGTACAGTATACTCTTGGGGTAGCAGCTCTCAATGGATTTGATCCATTTTAACTGCATGTGCCAGTGATTGAAACGGGATCTTCTATATGCAAAGCATGTATGATTGCTCCTCTATAATAGTGGTTCATCTGGAAAAATGGATTTTTCTTGTAAGTGATATGAAACAAGTAATCTGGGATAATTTTACCCACTTACTAATTGTGTTTGTCAGTGGACCAGCTAGAAGAGTTTCAGATGGTCTGATCTGCCATTACCTATAGTGTTAGAAAAATACAAAACCCCAGTGCAGCAGCTTTCAGTACTGCAAAGAACAGCTCAGTTCTCAAATTTAAATGTTATCTCCAATCAGTTATCGGAGATAACAGTGGGGTTTCCCCGCACTGTTCTGAAGAAAGACTGACTTTTGGGGGGAAATCCCAGCTCTTATCAGAAATAAGATGGAAGTTTCTTGCACAGTGATGGAGGGAGAAGGGGCAGGGACTGCAGAAGTAGCTTGCAGGCTGGATGGGGAACCTCCGCAGGCTGAATCTGGCCCACAAACTGGAGGTTCCCCATCCCTGGTATGAGGTTGGCTGAAGGCCATCTTATGACCTTTTCCCTTAGCTTTTGCCAACTCATCTCCAGACCAGAACAGGGTACGTATCCTTCTTATGAACCCTAGTCGGGTGATGTGTCTTTCTTGGATCACTCCTTGCTCCATTTATTTGACGATTAATTTCTAGTTATTCCCCACACCCCACTCACCATTAATTTGAAGGAGAGATGTTTGTGTGTGCATTCTCCAAGCACTGAATGCTGAAGTGTCTGCAGATGGTTATATGAAAGATTATTCCATTTCTCTTCCAAGGACTCTGCTCCTTCTTAAGCCCTACGTGGGCATTGAGCCTCTTACCTGACTGTGCACAGCTCCAAATGGCATGAGGAACTTATTCACGTACCACTTCAGACCTTTGGGCTAACCTGTGGATAGTGGTGGGGCTGGGCTGTCAGGAGCGCAATAAAGGGGGCATGACGAATGGGTGCACCTCTGCTCTTCTGGTCCACATGATTGTAATCACATGGACCATAACAACAGAAAAGGCTTTGGTCTAGACAAATGGCTATTCATCACAAAAAGTAATTACCTCCCCATTTGTTTATAAATTTCATTCATGCCTAGTGCTAAACTAACTGTACATTGTTAACATTCTGAAGCTCAAATGTTTCGATGATATGTTATACCCTTGCTTAGCACTCCAGGATGTGTGTATTTCATTCCTGTTATTTCTAATATTCACCCTATTGATTTGGTCAATCCTCCGTGCTTCAAATACTCCTTTAGATGCACCTGATGAAGTAGGCTGTTGTCTCTAGAAAGTCCTGCTCCAATTAAATCAGTCTCTAAGGTGCCGCAGGACCTTTTGCATTATTGCCTACTCCTTCCCCCATTTATATGGCAGCATCCTATCGATTTCAGAAGAATTTACTTCCAAATAATATGTGCTTAGAAATGGTCTGCAGAGTTCCAAGGAGCCATCAATAAGGTTTTTCTGTTCTCTCTGCTTATTTCAACATGCAATCATGAAAAGAGCCATGAAATTAGTTTTTAAAAATGGCACATTCAGTTCAGTTTTTAAAAATTGCTATTAAGGTAAGAGTGAAGCTATTCTGAACACCATTATTACATACTCCTGGTAAAAGAAAAATGCTGTTGCTTGGCTAACAGAGAGAGGTATTTTTTAAAGTGTAGATTGTTTTGAAGAACTGACATTTCAAATTGTTTCAAAATTATGTCTAGAGATGTACAGTTTTTTTTTTTAAAAAACACATCTCTGAGCAACTACTTGAAGCAAAAATTGCACATCTTACAGGCTGCAGAAGATCATTCAAATGTCATGTGGCGCCATTTATTTAAAACATGTTTATCCCACTTTTCTTAGAAATAATCCAAAGCAGTTTACAAAAAAAGTAAAATAAAAACAATACCATAAAAAGCTATTAAGAACACGACAAATTTAAATGGCTATTGTTAGGAATGGTCTATTGACTGCAATAAACTGTTGTTGTTGTTGTTGTTGGCTATTGTTATCCAAACTGGCAATAGAGCAAGGAACAGAATAGGAAGAGCAAGTTCAAAAACTAAGCACAATGGAATCTACATAAAAAGCCATCAGCCTCTCCAAAAGTCTTGATGAGATAAGGAAATCCTGATGAAGTCAAAAAGAAAACAAGGAAGTAATTAGGTTAGGGTGACCATTTGAAAAGGAGGACAGGGCTTCTGTACATTTAACATTTGTATAGAAAAGGGAATTTCGGCAGGTGTCATTTGTATGCATGCAGCACCTGGTGAAATTCACTCTTCATCACAACAGTTAAAGCTGCAGGGGACTTACCCTCTTTTGTATCTGGTCATGCTAGTCAGGGCTCCTGCAGCTTTAACTGTTGTGATGAAGAGGGAATTTCACCAGGTGCTGCACACATACAAATGATACCTACTGAAATTCCCTTTTCTATACAAATGTTAAAGGTACAGAAGCCCTGTCCTCCTTTTCATATGGTTACCCTAAATTAGGTAGGCTCTCCTGCCAAGGAAATCCCATAATGTTGTTGCCACAACTGAGGAAGCCTTGCTCTTTGTATCCTTCTACCAAGTTTCCTACAGCAGAGGCACTCAGAAAAAGTCCTCAGACCAATGAGCAAAGTGTGCAAGGAGGCATGTATGGAGTAAGGCAGTTGTTATATTCCTCACTTTTAGAAAAGGCAGCACTTTTTGAAGGCCAAAATCACCAGCTGTTTGAAGGCCCAAATCATCAGAACAAGCAAACAGAACAGCAAAAGTAAAGTAAAACTCAAGGACAGTTGGAGGGTGGTGTCTTTAGCTCCAACTCAATATAGTGAAGGCTTAATATTTAACTTAATTATTCCTATTACTCTAGTGGTCTTTCAAAGTCCTCAACCCGCCTTTCCCAACCTGGTGCTCTCCAGATGTATTGGACTGCAATTTGCAGCCTGCATGGCCAATGGGAGTGCAGTCCAACACATCTGGAGAGCATCAGGTTGGGGGAAGGCTGTGAAGCCACTGAAGGCTTTAAAACTAAGAGCCAACACCTTGAACTGAGCCCAGAAACAGAGGAAACCATGGAAGTTCTTAAAAGACTGGAGTGATGTATTATGTCTGGCCATCTCCCGACAAAAGTCTGGTGGCAGCATTTGGACCAGTTGAAGTTTGCAGACACTTTTCAAGGGTCAGCTGACCCTTGAAAAGTGTCTGCAAATTTCAACTGATCCAAATGCTGCCACCAGACTTAGGCCATAGCGAGACCTAAGGTTTATCCCTGGATTGTCCAGGGGTCAAACCTGTTCATCTAGGTGACACACAGGGGATCCAGTGCTCAGGCAGGGGCGAATCCTGGATGATCCCAAGATAAACTTAGGTCTAGCTGTGGCCTTAGTAACCCAATACTGAATGTAAAGCAGGAATGACTGCAGAAGGATCAATTATCTTTTCAGGAAAAGGGCATAGCTGGCACGCCAGCTGAAGGGCACTCCTCGTCACTACCACCACCATGAGCAGCAGCAGATGAAGGCATGTCCCCAAGCTGCAAATAGACATGATAGGACAGAGTTAGGGAACTTGTGGCCTTACCGATGTTCTCGCCTACAACTCCCATGATCCCTCAGCATTGGCAATGCTGCTAGGGCTGATGGCAGCTGTAGGCCAAAACGTTTGGAAGGTCACAAGTTGCTCATCCCTGTCTTAGATGAAGTGGAACCTCTTACAGAGCTATCTGAATAACTAACTCCAGATCAACTGACTGCTGGCCAACAGTATTTCAATGTTATCTGGACTGGGTTTTGTTTTATTGCCCCACATCCAGTCCTTCATCACTGCCAAGCAGTGGATCAAGGTTTCCACTAGCATTTTAGGATCTGATGAAATGAGGTGAGGGGAGTGAATGTTAATTATTTTGAGCATATTGATGATTTTTCAGCCCCCGTCTCCATTTTTCCACATTGTAAGCTCCGCTCTTCACCAATCCCCAGTTTTTTCAAGAAACAAAGGCCTTAGCTAGACCTAAGGTTTATCCTGGGATCGTCCCGGGGTCATCCCTGTTCTTGTAAATGACACACAGGGGATCCCGGGAGCAGGCAGGGATGATCCTGGGACTATCCCAGGATAAACCTTAGGTCTAGCTAAGGCCAAAATGGCACTCTGTAGGGACTACAGAGTGCTAAAATGTCAAATTTAGCTTTGTAGCAAACTCAAATTTTCCACTTTGGTGCTACTGAGTGCTATGCAGGAGCTGGTCCTGCAAACCTCCAGCTGAATCTTTTCTCACGTTGCTTGTGTCCCAATCCAGATGCAAGTGGTGCAGGAAGGAGGAGCCCAATTCGGCTGAGTCCCTTTCTCCTTGCAAAGAGAGGCGTGGAGCTTGGGTTGACACCAGGTGGATTGGGCTCCAAATCAACCTGATGTCATCCAGTCCACTAGCTAGGTCTGGGATGGGGTGGGGGAGTAAGCCACTCCTGGACCAAACATGTTTGCCCTCCCTTGTCTAATAGTCTATGTTTGGGAACCATTTTCAGCCTGAGGGCTGGATTGCCATCCGGGAAATCTCCTGGAGGCCACATAGGGGCATAGGAAGCTGCCTTATTGAGTCAAACTACTGGGCCTTCTAGCCCAGTATTGTCAACACTAGCTGGCAGCAGCTCTCCAGGGTTTCAGGAAGGAGGTTTCCTGACCTATCTGGAGATGCCAAGGATCGGACCTGGGACCATCTGCATGCAAACCATGTGTTCTGCCTCTGGGCTGCAGCTCCTCCCACATGCCAGCAGCAGGCATGGCCAGAGGCCCAAGTGGGCACTGCTTCCTCAGTCACCTTTGTGAGGGTGCAATTGCATTCACGGCCTCCTTGTGAGTTTCCCACAGGCAGCTAGTTGGCCAATGTGTGCAGAGAATGCTGGACTAGATAGGCATTTGAACTGATACAGCACAGCTCTTCCTCAGTTCTTACTTCATCCAGTGCAATTCATACCTAATTCATGCATACTGTGGTATGAATTTAATTTCAAGCAGCATGGAGGAAGCTGCACATGGCAAAGAACCCATGCAATTACGGCTATTTCAACCAAGGCCTAATCTACACTTGCCATTTATCCCAGGGTCAGCTCGAGGTTGTCCCTGTGCATCCAAATGATGCACAAGGGATTCCGGGGTCAACCAGGGATGACCCCTCAGTTATCCCGATTTTTCCCATGGACCTGAGGCAACTCTGAGCCATGGGCTCCTGGGTCCTCCCTCCTCCCTGTAAGTAACGGGGATCTTCAAACGGGCATGGAGCTGTGCAGGGGGGCAGGCGCCGTGCCCATTGGGGGTGGGGGGGAGCATTTGGCTTGGTGTGTTGGGGCACCGAATTTTTCCAATTTTTTAAAATAGCTCAGCACAGCACTGGATCAGGGTCCCGCAATTGCGCAAACGTCTCCCAAACAACAACAACAACAACATCAACAACCGCGTGCCAGGAACATCCCTCTTCATTTCCAGGATGATATGCTGGCGTTTAGATGCAGGGCGACAATCCCGGAAGCAGGTAAACCTGGGGTCCTCTCCCCCATCTTGGAAGGCCTCTTAGGTGTAGATGAGGCCTAAGACAATCCATCCCTCTTCCCCCCTGCCCTGACTATTTGCAGTGACATGGCTAAAATCTCCAGAGCTGTACAGGGAGGCACTTCACAGAAATAGTCTGCCATATGGAGCCTCCTTCTTATCAACTGCTTGCCATGTGGAGCTACTCCTGAACTTTCTGTTCCCTGATTTTCTCATTCTACTCAAGTAATTAACGATCATATGGTGTTTGCCACATTATAATTTGTTTCAGGCTACTTTTTAAAATCCACCCCCCCCCCCTATAAGGTGTTTCTTGTTTGGGGTCCTGGATATTCACTGAATTTGTGACCCTGGAAGAGACTAACTGCTTTGCTAACATTTTCTGTGATGCTGTACAACGGCTGGCTGGCTTGGAGGGATTTCTGCCAGAAACAAGCTCTGACCTATTTCTCTAAGAAGCTAAGAGATCACGGCAGGGACAGGAGATTTCCAAGGTGCCACATTATAAAGGATACTTCTGTGGTGGCAGCAATACTTCGTCTAACATTAAGCTGAATACCAGTAAGGATTTACATAATAGTTGTCAGTTAGTCACAGTTTACAGCTGTCCACTATTTTTCAAAATACTTTTAGGGCTAAATCCACACCATAATATTTATTTGGTCCCTACTGAACTGTCTGGATACACGTTTTAAGGCAGATGAAGATGCACATTCCCAACCAGGACCCGTTACTCATTGTCTTTTTTTGTCTCCTTCCAAGGAGCTTCCTCATCCCCATTTCCTTCCTATCCTCATTTTATGCCCACAACAACTGTGAAAGGTAGAATAGGCCAAGAGAAAGTAACTGGCCGAAGGAGGCTGATGGAAAGTAACTGGTCCCAGGAAGCTGATGGATCTGAATGGTTTCCTGACAGCTCTTGAGGATTTTCCAGTTGCTTCAGCAATTCTGTCGAAGCCCTGGTCAACCTCTGGAATGGAGAAATGACCAGGGCTGTGGACGTGATAGTTCCTGAGCAACCTCTCTCATGAATTGGAGCCACACCAGCCCCTAGTTTTCTAGGGAGCTGGCAGTGACAAGATGAGTGAAAAAGCGACTAGAGTGATGTTGGCAGAAAACTCGGAGTGAAACTGATCAAAATCGGAGTCAAACGGAAGTCCCCCAGCACCACCTTTTCGGTCTACCCCTTCAGGAAGAAATGGAGCTATGGTAAAACAGTGCCTCTGAGTCCCATCCCAGCAAGGTGGCCAAGAACGATGCCATGATCAATGGCATCGAACACCACTGAGAGGTCCAGCAGAACCAACGGGTCAGTTCCATCATCAACACAGGCACTCCAGGTGGGAATGCAGGACAGGGCCTTCTCAGTGGCTGCTCCAAGGCTCTGGAACTCCCTTCCAAGGTAGGTGAGACTGCTTCCCTTCTTGCTATGTTGCCAGAGACTGGCAAAAACTTTTTTGTTCCAGCAGGCCTTGGGGAATAGTCTGGACCTCTGTTACTGTGCTGGGTTTTTTATTGTCGTTTGTCTTTTAAATTTTTTAAACGTTTAACATTACAGCTGGTTTAATTCTATTTTAATTTTTATATATTTCTCTGTATATGTTTTAACCATATGGGTTTTAATTTTGTAAAACCGCCTTGAGTCTCAGTATTGGAAAAATGGAAGATAATAACAATAATAATAACATCCAGTCAGCCAGAGCTGAATTAGGATTGAAGCCAATTCTCTCCAGTCCTCCTCCAGCACTCTAACCATTACACTACACCACAGTGGTTCATTGATACCACATTCCCAACCGTTGTCCTTTTCTCTAACTGACTTTCCAAAACTGTTTTACTTTGAAATTTGGGCCCACTATGGGTAAATTATAACATACAGGTTTTACTGTGTTCATTTGTTCAACAGCTCCATTTTGTTACATTCTGCATTTAAAACACGATTGCTTAAATCAATCAGTTGGTTAATATCGGCACATCTGATTCCTCCTCAGGCAATTCTTTGGCCAGCCACTGCTCAAAAATATGTAAGGTCAACATCTGTTATCAGGTAGCTTATCTTCCCCGAAGAATCTCTAAATCTGTTTAAAAGTTCTTAATTTATGGCTTTGCAGATGCCTCTTTTCTGTTCTGGAACCAGTTAATTGGCAAGATTGTATATCAATCCTGACTATGCTCTTCTGGGTTGGTGATGTGAATCGTCTTAGCAGCTCATTAATTTTTTCTCAAAAATGGATAAAAACAGATGATAGCTAATGCATGTACGTAATAAGCATTACCCCGCTAAGTGATACACATGCCTTCAAGAAGCCTTCCCGAACTTGGTGCCCTCCAGATATCTAGGACTGCAATTCCCATAATCCTCAGCCTGCACTGATGCTGCTTTCGTTTCAGATAGAACACTTTTTTCTATCTGAAGCAAAAGGAGCATCTGTGCTGGAAAATTAGCCTGAATGAGGTGAAGAGTAATGTGGATTAAAGATTAGAGATGGATAGAACTACAGCATAAGAACATAAGAGTCATGCTGGATCAGTTCAAGAGTCCATCTAGTCCAGCATTCAGTTCACACAGTGGCCAAGCAGCTTTCGACCAGGCACCCACAAGCAGGACACTGGTGCAGTAGCACCCTCCCACCCATGTTCCCAAGCAGCTGGTGTACATAGGCTTAATGCCTATGATACTGGAGGTAGCATAGAGCGATCAGGATTAATAGCTGTTTCCTCCAGGAATTTATCCAACCCGCTATGTGAAGAAGTACTTCCTTTTATCTGTCCTGAATCTCCCACTGATCAGCTTCATGGGATGAGCCCGGTTCTAGGATTATGAGAAAGGGAGAAAAAGGCCTTCTTATCTGCATTCTCCAAACCATGCATAATTTTGCACATGTTTATCATGTGTTTCCTTACTTGCAATTTTTCCAAGCTAAACAGGTCCAACCTTTCCTCATATAAGAATTGCTCTAGCCCATGTTCCTCTGCACTTTTTCCAGCTCTAACAGGGCCGGCGCTGCCATAGAGGCAACTCAGGCGGCAGCCTAGAGCTCCAAGCAAACGAGGGTGCCAAATGGTGCACCCGGAAGGTGCTCTCCTAGAGCGGCTTCTGGGCGCGCTGTTCCAAAGCTGCCCCCCCGGCCACCCCCCCAACCCCAGCGTCCTGGCTTTGAAGCCAGCACCCGGCCGGAAGCCGCTCCTGGCTTCAAAGCCAGGACGCTGGGGTTGGAGGTGGAGGCTTCAGAACGGCGCTCCAGGAAGCCACTTCCGGGCGCGCCGCTTCGAAGCCTCCGCCCTGCCCCCCAACCCCAGCGTCCTGGCTTCAAAGCCGGGAGCAGGCGGGCGGGTGCGGAGGCTTCAGAACGCACCTACCTAGGGTGCAATATAGTCTGGTGCCGGCCCTGAGCTCTACAATATCCTTTTTTAGGTGTGGTCACCAGAATTGTACACAGTATTCCTAGTGTGGTCACACCATAGATTTGTATAAAAGTGGTATGATACTGGCAGTTTTATTCTCAATTCCTTTCCTAATTATGCCTAACATGGAGTTTGCCTTTTTTTCCAGTGGTCCACACTGGGTCAACATTTTCATCGAACTGTCCACCACAACCCCAAGGTCTCTTTCTTGATTGGTCAGGTTGTACTTGAAGTTGGGATCTCCCCCCACCCCGCAACATGCATCACTTTTCACTTACTTACATTCAACTGCACTTGCCATTTGGATGCCCATTCTCCCAGCCTGGAGAGATCGTATGGTAACCTATAGCCAGAGATGGCAGAAATGCCAACTAAAAAGGCAGAAGCAAGAGAAAACAATACTAAGGGTTGCAGTCAGGTTCACATTCGGTAGACTCAAGTGGTAAACCTGTTTGTAGACTGTATTACTTCAGGCTGCTGGAAGGAGATAATGTCTTGAAGGTTTCAGCCTAAAAACAAAGCAATATCTTAGCACAAAGAACACTAGCAGGTCAGGGAAAAGGCTTCAGCTTAGCTTCCTCCTTGACAGACTATTTTTCTATGATGAGAAAGATTCCCTCCTCCCTTGGCTCTGCTGAAAATTCTCATCTACAGCCCACAGAGGCCACTCAAAGAAAGCTCTATCACTCAGTTCTGTTAAAATTTCTCTGAGTCCATTGGAGTAGCACAGCACCAGCTGACTACCAGAAAACTGACCAATCCCTGATTTCCTGTCAGGATTATATGTATCTCAAAGCAGCTTCTGGACTAAGTAAAGTAGTCAGTAAAGTGCTGAAGTGAGGCAGGTTTGAGTTAGCTATTTGGGAAGTGTGGCATCCTCCTACAAGCCCAAGTTTGAAACATTTGGTATTAGCAGCACTATTTTGATTAGCAAATCTCTTTAGGGTTCATTAAAATCAAGTTTCCTAGAAATGTCTTCTTTCTTTACTTATGATGATGATGATGATGATGTTGTCTTCCTTGCTGGTTGGATAACTATTAGCACAAACTATTTCTGACAGCTGACAAACATTTTTCTCTAAGGTGTGAAACAGGCCGTGCTATTTTGTTCTGGCAAATTGCCACCTGAACGGGAGGAAATCTATCCCATGAAGCCTGTGTCTTAACTGCTTCTACTTTAAACCTTTACGAGGAGAAAGTTTATCCTTGTCGCTAGCATGGACTGTCTCAGGGCACAAAGATAGGCTCATGGCGGGAGACGGCATGTAAATGTCAAGTGAGCAATTTTGTCTCAAAAGGACAATTTTGTCTCTGCTTTGTACTCAAGTCAGGCAGCTGCAGCTGTAACATCATGTGCTTGATCTGACCATAGCCAGCTGTGAGATGGGATGTCGTACCCTTTTTTGTTTTTGGGCTGCTCATGTAAAAATCATGCAGATGATTATGTTATAGGATTGCAACATGTTATAATATATTATGTAAAGTATTATGTAAGAAAGCAGATTTTATGTATAACTCATGAGGTGATGTCTCTTGGTTTCTATTTATTTTATTGTTATTTATTTTGTTACATTTTATGTTCCAGCACATGGCCTTAAAAAGATCTCCAGGGTAGCCTACAGCTATAAGAGCAACATGAAACAGAACCATGTAACCACAACAACACCAATTAATTAAAATGCAACCATTAAAACTACAAAATGTGACTGTGGAGGAAAATAAAATATCAGGTTAGGTCTCCAGACACCATCTGACTCATCTTCTGAATGCTTGCTAGAATTTGCTTTAAAATCTCACTCTTTTTCTTCTTCTTTTTTTTTAGTGGGCAACCATAGTCTCAATTTGGATATCCTTATTGCCAGGTCTAATTGGCTGTTGACCACATAGAAGAGTACTCTTGGATAGCACTATGAAGACACAATGGGCAGCATCCAATTAGACACTAGAGCTAATGTAAATTACAGTTTCCGTGTGCTATAAAGACGTGTATGTTCCAACCTAGCAGTATTACATAACTCTTACTGGTAGGAGTAGCTTTGAAGCTGTTTTGCAACATTTTATGCTGCCTTCTTCTCCCCATCTCATGTATTTTGCCTCCTCCTTTTACTCCTTGTGGTTTCTGTAGGATTGTGGGCATGAACAAAGAAACAGAAACAAAAACAAACACCAAAAATGGCACCATGACATCACTGATGCCTTGCAAAAGGATGACTCCTCGGGAACAAGGCCCTCTTCCTGAGTAGGAGTTTTGCTGGAGGACTTGTAATGCACTGCAGCTGAGCCCTGGGTAGGGCTCAGGAAGCTCTGGTTATATAAAACCTCAGTTTTAGTCTAGCCAGTAGGGGTATGCACTCTGAACTGAAGATATGCATTTTAGTCTCTGGCTTACCTATGGCCTTTTTTTGCCAAAGTGGCTGAGAGGAAACTGGACTAGTAGAGTGGTGGAAACTGCTGTTCCTAGGGTATCTTTTCTTCAGCAGGGCAAAATATGGAGACGATTACTCGGTGGCTGCTAAGGGGAAATGGATAATTTCTTTTTCCCAATATTACATGAGTGCAATTTCTCTCCTGCTACCTGCTATATATTCAGAGAGCATATTCCAATCAATACTGCAGAGAAAGTATTACATTTTAAAATGCACTACTGTCAGTACCTTTCTTGTCAAACATTTGCAAATAGTGACAGAGCCTTTAATAACAAATATGTGTATTTGCTGTTATAAACATACTGAATTGTCTTAAGAATATCAGAAATAAGCTTGACTAAAATATGGTAAATGAGAATGCGGGTGGGTTTCTTTGTGAATATTTTTAGGGTTTGTTTGGGTGTTTTTTTTATTTTACAGTGACATTTGTATAAGCTTTGGAGTCTTCACTGAATGTTTTTGGGAAGGAGCAGGACTCTGCTAACCTTTTTTTGGAAAGGTATTAAGGGACCAGCATATTCAATGCATGTTTAGACACAAAGGCACACTTGATCCAGTTCAGAGACTTACTTAGATGGTGATTCATGCCCACTGCAATGCCTGTAAGCAGATGTTTTGCACTATGCCTCCCAGCATTCCTGACCATTGGCCATGTTGGCTGGGTCCAGTGGGAGTTGAAGTCCAAAACATCCAGATGGCACCAGGTTGGGGAGGACTGACTTAAAGGACTGGGGGATGCAAGTGCTCCATGCGGAGGCTCATATTTGCAATGTCCCAATTTGCACATGACTGTAAGTCTGGAGTGGGGAGCTGGGGGCTCTCCAGGTATCTGGCCTACAACTCCCATGATTGCTCACCATTGGCTATGCTGGCTAGGACTGATGGGAGTCATAGGCCAAAACATATGGAGGACTGCAAGTTCACCACGCTTGCTGTAAATGCGTAGTGGAAACAAGGGCTGGTGCCCTAATGGAGCTTTTCTTGGGTAAGTGCCTGAACAGGGTCTTTAGACATTGCAACTTTATAGACTGATCCTATAGTTGTTGTACTAACACAGTGGCATTTTAGACCCAGAGCAAGGACCTTAGAGCCTGTCTGAGAGAATGAGTCTTCCATAGACGTGCTTTTGTCACTTCCAGTGTACAATCGCTTTTCTCCTCCATTACGGGGCTACTGCACAACTGTATTGTGTATAGGGTGACCGTATGAAAACGAGGACAGGGCTTCTGTATTTTTAACAGTGGTATAGAAAAGGCAATTTCAGCAGGTGTTGTTTGTATGCATGCAGCACCTGCTGAGATTCCCTCTTCATCACAACAGTTAAAGCTGCAGGAGTCTGTCCTCTTTTCCATATGGCCACCCTACAAACTGTATAATTTTTGTATTGTTTTATGCTTTCATATTATATTTTATGCTGTACTTATGGTTTTAATGGAGTGAGTTTGGAGTGGGGGAGTTTAACTTTTGTGAATCACCTAGAGAACTTTGGCTATGGGCAGTATAGAAATGAAATAAATAAACTGTTTCACACATAAGAGTAATCCATTGCAATGGTTTACGGGTGGGGTTTGTAAAGGAAGCACGCACCAGCAAAAGCCGGCCCTTGGACTGGATTTAGCACAGATCCCCGGAAAAAACGCTCACAGCTCACAATTTGGAGGTTTAAGACCATTTATTTGGAAACGGGTAGGTTACATGGGATTAGCATACTAAAAGTATTAAAACATGCATTTATAGAAAAACTCAGAAAAAGCAAGCCAGAAAACTAAAACTACAGTTCATACATCACCCAGCCTTGGAGTCAGCCAACCGCACTGAACTCCCCCCACAAAGTATATTTTATAGTTTCTTTTCTCCAACTCCTCCCCCCTCCCCTTGGCTTTTCATACGTAGATCTTTCACACCTCCACCTGAGATGTTAATGTCTTTCAAGGCCGGGCGGACATGCCTCAAGCGGTTCCTGGCTTCACCAGTCTCCCCCATGCAGCTGGGCCGCTTATCTCTCTTTTCCTATGAACCATAACAATAAAATTAACACATTAAAAGACAGGCCAGTCCCAGTTCCATCCACCCATCCCTTACAGGGTTTATTCTAGATATGTTGCATAGCAATAAAGGACAGTTGTGCTTGAAAGGTCTTCTAGGTTCTTGCCAGTTCTTTTGCTACCCCATACAACAACCGAACTGGTCATAACAGGTCACAGTCAGAAAAGAGAAGTGGGAAGTGCTTCCCAGCATAACACAGGATTTGTACTGATACAGAAGTACGAGTCACTACTTGTGCTCCTGCAAGCTGAAGCCAATCCATGAGATCAGGGTGAAAATGCTGGAAATTATTGTTTGACTTACCATGAACATGATCAGAAAAACATGCCTAACAACATTATCCAGTAGACCTATTTCGCAGAATGACCTGCTCTTCTTAATAAAAAAATATCCAGTTCAGGGCTGGGAAAGGCATGAATGTTTTTTTTATAAATAATGTCATTTTTATTGTTAAAATCTGAACTATACAAATATATATAGTCCAAAGTCAAGTACAAAACGAACCGGAGGTAACACAATCTAATTATAATCATGACCACAAAAATAAAACTACTTTTCCATTTGTATTCACTCTCATTACAAAAGATCTTCACCAACAAAGAGTGGATCAAGAACAACCAGCATTATCCCAATTTGAATAATCTGCTTTCTGACAATCAAATTATATCCAGGACTTCCTCAGTTAAACCACCATGTTTATTTCCTCCTTTACAATAAATAATACATTTACTACACTGTCTTATTGAATCATCCTTTGTTGCTCTGCCTTCCCATTTTTAAAAATATAAGAGAGAGTCCTTTTATAGGGAAAGGCATGAAAAATTAATGCAGTTGAATGCTAAATTAGGACAGTGGCACAAGGGAAGCACCAAGTCCTTTGGGCTCCCGGCTGCTTTTCCTGGGCCACCTATGCAGTATTCTTGTCAGCTGGGTGAAATAAATGGGCCATTGCTTGCTACTCTCTCCATTTTCCTGCAAGCTGTTACTGCCACCACCTACTCAGTTCTCCACTGCGCTGTTCCACGGGAAGTGGGTTATCTATGAGCGTCATCAGACGAGCATTTTATAGCACACTCATTACTGGGCACTCACAGATTTTTGTGGGTCCAATTCATGATGCCATTTGCCTCCCGCTCCTTCTGATTGTTTTCCCATCTCAAAAAAAGACCCAGGAAAATCTGATTTTTCCCCCCTGTAGCAAAACATGCTGCTGTTTTCTGCTGTATGCAGGAAAAGCAGCAGGGGAAAAACAAAAACAAAAACAAAAAACCACCGCCCACTGAATGGGCCACGTGGTCTTTGTTCGGGACAGAAGCACAATTCAACGCAACAGGAGGGAAGTGTGATTCCCCACCCCGTCTGAAGAAGCTCTAAGTCATAGAACTCCATGTACGATTTAGCGCTATATGAAGGATCTGTTTTAGGGCATTTCCACTGATTGCTCTGGAAGAGACCAATAGCTGGTAAAGAAACAAAGGGAAGTATCTCATTAAAGAGGCAATTCCTAATGAATGGTTCTGAGTTGCTCTGGTGTGCTGGTAGCTGTGTTTCCCATGCTAATCCTGCTAGTTCATTTGGTCTTGCAGAAATCAGAAATGAAATTGCCTCCATGAGCATTTACTAGTTTGTAGGCAATTGATGCTCTGAGACAGAACATCAATCACCCATAATTCTGTCAGGAAGCACCTTTAGCTCTTTGTACCACATGCAGTACTTTGTTTTTTTCTGAGACAAGTCTCTCTGGAGCAACTAGGGACATGTCTAGACCTCACAGTGTTCTGGGAGGGAGGGGGGAGGATCTCGTGGTATTCTGCTCACAAGATCCTCCCTCTCAGTCCACACGTGGAGCACAACATCCCGGGAGGAAGGAGGATGTTGCGTCTGCCATTTTTTTAAAATTGAAGATGAGCACACGAGCCCTCCATCGAAAATGTATTTTTTTTAAAAAAAAGACCCCCCCTCCCACCCCCGATGGGCATGGAGCTCCTGAAGAGCTCTGTGCCCCATGCCCAGCTCCTTGCGTTTACTCGCAAGGAGCCGTGACGAAGCTGGGATGGCCTCCCACACATCCCGCAGTCTCAAGACGATCCTGAGACTGTAGGAAAAACCCTGGTAAAAGCCATCCTGGTTATCCCAGGGAAAGGGAGGGATCATCCTTCCCTGCCCCCGGGATCCCCTGTGCATCATGTGGATGCACAGGGATGATCCCGGGGCGATCCCTGGGATAAGGCATGGTGTAGGTCTTCTGCTGCCTGTAACTTTGGTATTTGCCATCTAAATGGCATGAAATTTGCAGGTGTTCTACTACCCTCTTAGGGCATCAGAGCTGCCAAACATCAGATAGGTAGATCCCCGTTTCCTAGGTAACAAAGATAATGCACATCGTATAACCTTCTTATGAATTTCAATGTGAGACTCAGCTGAATAAATTCTCCTCCTTGTAGTTCGACCCAATTTGCACGAAATAAACAGGCTTTCTTCTACTCCCCAGGGCATCAAACCTACCAAATTTCAGATAGATGTCAAAGGGTCCTCATTTCATAACCTAACTGCTCTAGAGATTTCTACTCTGCCAGTTTCATTGTTTTCATTCTCCATCCTCCTATGACTTTACTGTGAACTTCCTTCAATGCAAAACAATGCCTCTACTGCAAAGCATTTTAAAATGAGTGAATTTTCATTTCATGTTCATTTGTTTTACTACAAAAATGAATAGGGGCTCAGTTGTTGGTACATTTCTGAAACTATTTTTTTAAATGAATGAACAGGCATAATTAGCAGCCTAAGCTGGAGTTCAGCAAGCAGACTGTAGTGCTTTGTTGACGAGGCAAAGCAGATGATCTAGGTTTGTGCGTTTCTGCCAGGCCTGGCCAATCCAAAAATCTAATACTGACTACCATTGCGATAGTTTGGGCAGTATATTTTTCCCTCTTATGCTTCAAGAGGTCTCTGGGGCCCATGCATGGCTCACCAGGTGAAGTCCTATCTGCAGAATCAAAATTAGGTAGCTCAAGCACAGCTTCTGTATGAAAATATAAACCTGCAGGCAGTTTCTTGTAGAACTTTGCTTGCCTGTAAGAGTTATGTAAAGCAATTGGACAACTTACATTTCCCACTGACAAAATGAAAGATCAGTTCCTCCCCATTAAAGAAAATGTCCACATAGCCAAATTTGTGAATCTAAAGCTGAATGGTTCCTTCCTCTTCTGTTACTTGGTTATCCATCCAGATCAATGAAATTTCTCCAGTCTTTGGAATTTCTGGGCAAGGAGAAAGGTCTTTGATTCCTTACCGCTCTGGAAATTCAGCTGACAGTTGCTTCTTGTTCCTTCTTGAACTGGCTATTTCTTCACATCTATAAAGGCTTTTTCTTATTTTGAAAAAGGGGGAAAGTGAGCACCCATACTTTCTTTTTAGGGTTTACACATAGATGAAGGATGTTATTTAAAACAAAAACTGAAGGCCTTTGGGGATTTAGATGGGGGGGAGAAATCATTTTGGGGGTAAATTCAAATTACCCCTATTAAGTGAACTGAAGGGAACAAAAATCTCTGTATTAATCTCCTTGGTTTCTTTTAAAATCTCTCCCATTGTTTTCATTTTTAATTGTTGCAAGGGAACAATATGAGAAATTGTCTTTGAAGTAAACTTTCTTATTTTTCCTCCCAGTGGTCTACCTTGAAGGTTGATTATGTAATATAAGGCTTATAAGGCACATTGCATTATGCCTTATGCAATATAAAATGTTTCATTCAGAGCTCCATCTGACAAGCGTTTCATTGCATGCTCGTTACTGGGCACTCATGGAGTTTGCTCAGGTCCTTCACAGGTGTCTTCCGCCCCTTCTGGCCTTCCTTTTGTGACAAAAAACGCCTTTGTTAAGTCCGATGTATTTTTAAACACGGAATTGCTGCTCTCTCCTGCTTGTGCACAGGAGAAGCAGCACCATTAGAACAGCGGACTGAATGGGTCTCGTGCTAGTTGTGTACGTCCTCTTTTGAAAGAGGAAATAACTGAGGAATGAAAACTCGGGCAGAGAAGCGACGGTAGGGAGCGTAATTCCATCTAGTGTGATGGAGCTTTGAATCATCCCTATAATTAGAGCAGAATGAAAACAACAACAACTAGAATGTGAAGAAGATTTGAGAATTGGAGGATTTTGAAAAATGCCTAGGAGACTGTCAGCATGTTTTGTCCTTTGCAGAATATAGGTCCATTGTGGCATTAGATCCATAGCCAGGATAAAGGACAGGATAAAGAAGCATATATATTGTTGCAGAGCATTGTCAATTTCACTGAGTGAGACAATGAACTTGGCGAGAGTCACTTTTATAGGTTATTTTACTCTAGCAAAATGTCTGCCATTGTAATACATGTGTGACTGTGAAGAAAGAGCCTGGCTTCAGAAACTCTATGAGAAATGTAATGTCTGTGCCAGAGTGTCTGTCAGCTAGGGGGCTGTATATACACACTCAAAGCCCTGTGGTGGCTGTGAATCTGTGCTGCATCAGTTATATGATGCCGTCACAAATTCTCAGCTGCCACGGGGCTCTTCTGTGAAGCTGCGCACACAAAGAGTCAGGGACTTACCCCAACGTTTTTGGCTCTTCCATGGACTGACCTCACTCTGTGGCTGATCCAGGGACAGTCCTGGCAGAAGGAGACTGGTGATTGGATGCTGAAAGCCAGGAAGAGGGCGAGCATGGCAGCTGCGACCCCAGTACCTTGATGACTGCCAGAAACCCTGAGCTACCTCCTTGGCATTGGGATTACCCAACACCACCTTGGGTAAACAAAAGCATGGGGTTTGGGGGAGGCTGTTTACTGTAAGCTGTAAATGTATAACTGGTCTAAAACATTGTAATTCTAGAGTTTGGTTTGAAAGAGCTTCCTCCAACGGAGGGACTTGCTCTACTGGAGGAAGATGCTTTCTTTGGGTGCTTCAATTAGGATTTTATAGATCCAGATGTTGTTGTCTTTCACTTGTAACCCTCCTGGGTTTCGCCGCTGCCTTTTCCTTACTGCAGATAATCCACTAAGGAAAAACGAAGATGGAATTGTTGCACGATGTCTTTTCAGAGGTAGTGCTGGAAGCCCTCCATCTGGAAGGATCCTCTGATAGAGGCAGGATCTGTGGACCCAACCCCTGCTTCTGATATAGTTTAACAGTATCTCCTAAAGTATCTGGTAAGTTGGCACCCTGCTATGCAACCTGAAGAGGCTTATCTCACTTTATCTTACATTTTTTTGTCCTCAAAAATGTGACCCAAACCTTTAAGTTCTCTTTGAGAATAGGCTGGATCTAACCACTTCGGGCTCTTGTGATGTAAGCTTAAAGTTATTCAGGAGTTTGGTCCAGCCTCTAGTAATGTTCTGATTTGCTGGCTAGATGACTGACATCAGAAATGCAGGCCATCACATTATTGGACCAAGCAACCATCAGTCTCTGCTAAAGGGCTGGCTTTTATTGAACTAAAATCCCCATAAAAGGAGAGCTACCTCACTCCTTCTAGAGCTTTCCATAGAAGATCTAATTGGAGGCCAAAACACTCTTCCTCAGACTATCCTCTTTGTAATAAACTCTGCACATCCTCCCAAACCCACAACTGTACTCAAGTAGGTAAGGTTTTACTAGATTGCCTTTGAGTGCAATCCTATGCATTTTTAGACAGAAAAACGTCCTCCACCACCCAGCGTGCCCCAGCGAGCGAAGAATAGGATTCCACCCTTATTTTAAGCTTCTTCACATGACTGAATTAAAGCACTCTCATGACTGGTCACTCACAGAAATTCGCGGGTCCTTTCGATGCCTCCATGAACCACCTGTATGTCTCCTTCTCCTGGTTATTCTGTTAAAACAAACAAACAAACAACAACCTTGGCTTTGATGCCACCATGAACCACCTGTATGTCTCCTGCTCCTTCTCTTGGTTATTCCATTTTTAAAAAAACGCACTTTGGATATCCTGATTCTTCTGAAATATCTTTGAATTTCCTACTGAGTACAAGGGAAGTTGCACTACAAAACATCCACTAGATGGCGCTGTCCCATTCAATACTGTGAGCACTGAAGTATTCGACTACAGACCAGTCGTCACCCTTTTCCTTCTGTGTCATTCATCTTGTTACAATTGTGGAAGTGAAGCAGGAAGCAAAGTGCCAGTAAGCAAACACAATTTCCCTTTAATCTCAAGAAGCCCTTTATTTGGAATTCTTTTTCCTGGGAAACCCTTGTAAAGAAGGGGTCCACCAGGATGAAAAATCAACACCGCCCCACAATCCCGAAACAGGGTGTATTCAATGGCAGTGCTCATTTGTTTGAACAGGTAAATCTTATTTTAAGCTGAAGAGTGGTTTCCTGTCCAGCCAGTTCAAACCTCCAAGACTCTTCTTGCTTCATACACTGTGTTTTCTCCATGTGTATAAACAGCTTCATAGCACACGAATCTGAATGTCTAAGAAATACTTTGCACTGCGATTTTAAACACATTTAGGTGGAAATAAAGGCTAATAATCTAACAAGTTTTAGGGCTCATCCTCGAATTGGTCAGTCCTTTATTTTGTTATTTTTGCAACATGGATTAGACACGCTCATGCTGAGCAGCTCCACCAACCATTTATGACCGGTGCAAGCTGTCAATGCTTCAATGCTGAGCAATACCAGTCTTTTTATACAGTCTTTGGATGCAGCCAGGCTTTGCTTCTGGCAAATGGATGATGGCAGATACATATAACAAGCACAGCAGGCACATTTAAATTCTGTACTTGAAAATGATTATGTGAACTGGCCCTATAGCCCATTGATATTGCATTTGTATTCCAAGACAGCATTTGGATGTTGCTACCGCCCTTATCTCATTCATCCGAACGCCCATCTAACATTATTACCATTTTTGCCCTATTGCCTGACTCTGAAAGGGGGTACTCTGACCAGTGAAAGTATCAAAGCTGGGCTTTAACCCTGGGGCTCTCAGATTCAAGCTCCACATGCTATTTTCTGGCCCACACTTGGTGCTGTCTGGTTCCGCTCTCCTTGCAGTCCTAAATTTCCCTCCGGCTTCCTGCTTGGTGGTAGGGTGTTTTGCACTGAATTGCTTTCATTAAGGAGGAAAGTGTATAAATAGCTCCATGCAGGTAGGGGATATTATAGAATCTGTGGCTGTAGGACACATTAAAATAGCTAAAATATGCCAATTCATCAGTTGTATTTACATCTGCCTCCTTCCCTTCCAAATTCCTGACTCCAAATGTATGCAGCTGACTGGAGTCTCTTACGGTAGCCAAGCCAAACAAAAAAGAAAGAAAAAACGAGTCTGGCAGTCTTCAGTTGCTTGATTCATTCATATTCACCTAAGCTGTTCCTATCGTTTGGGTGAGACTCCCATAAGCAGGAGGGAGTGGGAGCATGGGCGTCCACAGGAATTTTTCCAGGGGGCACAAGTCAAAGTATATACATACATAACTAGCATCAGAGAACAGGACTACTATTTTGGGATAGATCTCGTGACCAAGCAGTAGAAGAAGCCTGTGCACCAGGCCTATCCTTCTGCTGTTTCTCAACAGGTAGACCTGCTGCCCATCAATGCCTGGATGACATCTTTCTACCCACAATTCCCTTCACACTCTCCCACACCCAGCATCCCTTTCCTGGGCTTAATTCTTTTGTCTCACTACTTCCTGTCTTGGGCTTACTCCTCTCTTTCTTGTACTTCCTTCCTGGGCTTAGTCTTGCAACTGCCAGGACCACCCCTCCCACTCTTCCTTCTGTCCCACCCCATTGTTGTTTTCTCCAGCTGCTTACCCAGCCTGCCTGTCATCCATTCTTCTCCCCCTTCCAGCCACACACTCCTCAATTCCATGGGCAGCCTGGCTGGCTGAAGGTGAGAAGTTATCTCTCTAGGTTTCACTTGTTACCTCATGTGGTCATCACACAAGGCTGAAATCCCGCACTTTTACCAGGGCTTTCTTCTTCTGGATTCTTTGCGGGATTAAGATCGGCTCCTTGACACAGGCGAACATGTGGTTTGAATCAAGGCAAGTGTTTTCCCAGTAAATTCGATACATTTTGTTTTACAGCCACTAGATGGTGCTGTGATTATAGCACAACACCGTCATTTCACACAGCCGATCGATTGGATTAATGTCCCTTATGGCATTATCTCCAATCTTTTTGATAGCAGGATAAAGGTCATAAACTGCAGGAGGGGCCCTGGAGGTTCATGACATTTAAATGACCCACAAACTTCCGTGAGCAACCATTCTTGATCGCATGACATAAGACCCCTTGTGGAGAAGCTCAAAGTCTCGACAAACCCATGGGAAAGGAGGGCAATAGCTCAGTGGTAGAGCACCTGCTTTGTATGCAGAAGGTCCCAGGTTCAACCTCCAATATCCAGGTAGGGCTGGAAAAACTCCTGCCTTAAACCCTGGAGAGCTCCTGCCAGTCAGTGTCAACAACACTGGGCTAGATGGGCAAGAGCCTGACTTGGTATAAGGCAGCTTCCTTTGTTCCTAAGATGCAGAAACTGGGACAAATTATGACCACAATTTGGGGTGAGGAGGGGGAGCTGCCCCCATGGATGCCCATGATGAGCTTTATTTACATCAAAATAATAAAAGCTTGAAACGTCTGTTTTAACCTGCTTGGATGATTTTCTTTGTACTCCTTTCTCCAATAAAATAAATGGGGCATTGGCAATATTATTGGGTGCAGCATTAGGCATTGATGAATGCAGTTTGCTGCCATAATCCCAGGATGTGCTGATAGACTGAGAAGTCAAGCTGAATTGTATGATCAGTTCTTGTAGTACTTTCTTGATTAATGGAGAAATGCAAGACGAAAAGGGACTTCTATATATTGCAAATGAAATGCATGCTGAGACAGAATATTTCTCAAGACAATGCAAAGACCTGGACATGAGATGGTTTGCTTTACTAATATTTGGGGACATTTCAGTCTTTTTTTTTTTTAATAGTTTGGCTTTCAGAAAAAGAGCATGATCTCAATATTTATTTAAAGAGTGTGATGAGGGAAATTCAAGGCAGGATGGAATGTATTGAACAAACATGTTGCTTTGCTTCACACTCCTTTGCTAGGGATTGCATAGTTTCTTCCATTCAATCTGTGGCTGTCTGAAGTTCTGCACAAAAAACCTAAACGTTGAAAACACTCCTGCATATGTCTTCTACTTTAGCATTGTTTTCTATAGGTTTCAGAAGACAATTGGAGAGAGAAGGGAGAGGGAGAGAAAGAGAAATGGGCAGCTTGCTCAAAATATATGGGAAAGTATTTGCGCTGGTATCATTGTAATTTACTGCCCTGGGCATCATTTAAAAATCTAATAGGATTAAATGTTTCAATCTGCTTGTTACAGCACAATCCTATGCATGCCTACTCAGGAGTAAGCCCCATGGACTTGAATTAAGTTCACTCCCAGGTGAGGTTATACAGAATTGCAGCCTTAATTAATTATGCCCCCCCCCCACGTGCAGTCAATGATAATGAATCACGAAAGAAGAAACCCAAATGACATTGATCAGCAGATGGGGAATAAACTCAGGATGTCAAAAGGGCAGTCAGTCAAGCTTTGAAATGGTATTTAGGGTGGCTATGGGTTTTTAAAAATGCAGGCTGGCCCGTAGCGGGACCCACCGAAATTGGATCCAACAACCTCCACCAGTGTAGCTTTTGCTAATTAGTTATCATTGTGTTTTCATGTTTCACATTTATAATGTCTGCTCCTCTTAGATATTATTGTATTATATATTTATGCCCTGCTCATTCCTATTTATTTATCTGACACATAAGTAGCAATCTAAATATGTCAAAGCAGGCTGTAGAGTGCACTTAGGAGTGCACTTTGGCGATCTCTGCCGAGGGCTGCATAAGTGGATGGAGACCTTTGCAATGTTTCGTACCCTTTTATTTCCATCAAGCCACCGTTATCCATCTTGGTATTGATTGGATTTTTCTTTCCTGGCAACCGACAGTTCTTGGGAGTGGGGTGGGGTGGGGGGAAGCTTTAGAGGGAGGCCAGGACAGAAACGAGTGCTTGCAGATGAGTTCCGTCCCACCTGTTGGATAAACTCTTCCATCAACATATAAGCCAATAACGCTTGCCTGGGAGAGCCACTTAGGGAGAGCGGTATTTCAGCAGAAACATTAGACTGGGAGGAAGAGGGCAAGGGTGGAAATCAATTCTCGTTGTACGTACCATTTCTGAAATATGATGTGTTAAAATTCAGTAGGGGGGAAAAATAATCAAGCCATTCGGTTCAACGGTATGAGCCTCCTGGCTACTGAGAGCTGCACTGAAGGCCCTGGTACATATTGCTATGCTATAGGAGGTGCCACCTGCAAGGTCTTAAAGCAGGGGTGGTGAGTCTAGCCTGGGTTTCAGTCAGAACCAGTTAGAATTCTAAAGCAGCTATTCAAGCACCTTTGATAGCTCCTTTTGAATTCTGACTGAAACCTGGAGCGGATTCACCACCCCAGGGAAATCAGAGCCACCAGCCTCCACTGGGTCTGAAGTGTCTTGGATAGCTTCTTTAGAGTTCTGGCTGATTCTGACTGAAATCCAGAGTGGATTTATCACCCCACTGACATTGGAGCCACTAGCCTCTACTTGGTCCTGAACTTTTGTGGATAGGATTGGCAGCTTTTCAACAGGGCTCTATAGATGCATTTTTAACAGTGGCTTGATGTGCCAAATCAGCAGGTGATAATAACCCAGTGCAGATGAGATGACATATTGGGGAAATTAATTTATGGGTGGGTGGGTGAGGGATGAGGGGTTAGAATCAGACCTACTGACCCTACCTGCAACTTCAGCTGGCTTTCTGTATCAAATCTATGTTCAGACATGTTGCGTACAAATAGGCTCTGTATGCAGGGTCTGTACTCCACATTTTTGCTGTGTTTGTGTCGACAGAGCCTGTAAATTGCTATTAAAAGCCTAAGAACAAGACAGGTAAACTGGCAAAACCTGCTTGTGGGCTAATCTCACAGAAAAGAACCTCTTGGGAACAAGCTCTTCTAAAGGCCAGCACTACTACTACTACTACTGAATTTATTTCTTACCCGCCTCTCCATTTTGAGCAAGGCAGGGAACAACAGTAAATATAAAATACATAAAATACTGATTAAAAACATAGTATGCATTGTTAAAACATCCTAATAGTATCCTAAAATACCACTGGATAGGCCTGTCGGAATGTTTAGGAAATGCTTTTTATACTCTTCCTACCATCTGTTCTGATTCATTTATTTATAATTATAACTCTTCTGGTTTTAATTTGTAGCTATCTTTAAAAGGATTGTAGTGTTGCATTTCTTTCTGTTTTTATTTTACTGTCAACTCCTTTTGAGTTACTGTGTCCAGAAACCAGTGTAAAATTTGAAAATAAACCCCTTGTTGATAAAGAAGCCACAAAGCGTATGAATTTCATACGCTTATTTAATTATTTCTGTTTGCTATTTGACATTTTGTATTGACTGTTTTTATCTTTACTGTTAGTTGGTTTAGTTTTTCCTCAGAAAAGAATCACGTGAGTATACATAAAATGCAATGAAATTTATTTTAAATCTCTAAATTGTATGCATTGAAACAAATTCCTCTGCTGTAGAGTATCTCAGCTTGGTCTATCATGTATTTTGGCAGTGCTCAGCCACTCATAGATCAGGAGCTTAAATAACATCAGTCCAGGCACAAAGAAAAGGGGCCATCGCTTAGAAGTAGAGCATATGCTTTGCAGGCAAAAGTTATTAAAAGTAACAAAAATAAATCTACTAGGCAAATGTTCTAATAACCTGTGATCCCTTTTCTGACAGCAGCCAATTCCGGAGTATTAAAGTCTTCTCAAAGAGTGGCCACAAACAATACAGCCAGCACGAACATTGCTTTAAGGGCCTTAAGCAAACATCCACAAGTCTAGAAGCATGGAGAGGACATGAGGGGCACATGCCGGCCCTGCTCCCTCCAGCCCCCAACCTCCCTGCGTTGACCAAGAAAATCTGAAGTGAGATTGTAACCCAGGCCAGATCTACACCAAGCAGGATATTGCAATATGAAAGCGGTATGATAGCAGTATATAAAAGGCAGGAGCCACACCAAGCAGGATGTAGCACTATGAAGCGGGGTATGGTATATGTCAATGAGCCCCAACAGTTGTCATTGCACTTCAATACCGCTATAAAGCATTAGCGTGGCTCCTGCCTTTTATATACTGCTTTCATAGTGCAATATCCTGCTTGGTGTATATTAGGCCCCAGTTACAATCTCACCTCAGATTTTATTGCTCCATGCAGTTGGAAACTCTAATTATACAGTAATTGCATTCAGACATATCTGACTGTAGTCTTTCTTTAGATTTTCTGGTTGAGCCTGGGAAGTCTGGAGGGTGCAGGGGCTGGTGCACATGTCCCCAACATGCTTAAATGCCTGCATAAGGATCTGGGCCAGATCTACACCAAGCAGGGCATAACACATTGAAAGCGCTTTGAAAATGGTATATGAAATGTGTCCTGAGCCCAAACAGTTGTCAATACTGTTATAAACCATTATAAAGCAGTAGTGTAGACCCTGCCCAAGAGGTGGTTGCCCTCTGTGGCAAGCTGTCTCCTGTAAACTTGATTGCTATAGTGATTGGCCTCTGGCATGGCATGGTAGAGGCAAAGCACACAATGACCCTGTTCAGACGACATGCTAAGCCATGGTGGTTAAGCATTTTGACCTAAACATTATGGCTTAGCGTGTCATCTGAACCATGACTTAGGGCGTTGCTAGACCTGCCGGGATAAGCCGGCAGGGAGGTGGGGCGACGGCGCGCTAAC
This sequence comes from Elgaria multicarinata webbii, assembly GCF_023053635.1. NCBI lineage: Eukaryota > Metazoa > Chordata > Lepidosauria > Squamata > Anguidae > Elgaria > Elgaria multicarinata. The sequence continues at coordinate 73,523,115 of NC_086178.1, read as the reverse complement.
TTTAGCACGCACCGCCCAGCCTCCTAGACGGCCGACATGCAGGGACTACGGAAGCCCTGCAGCGTCGGCCATTTTTTATTGTTTTAAAGGGGCCACGTGCGGCCCGAAGACTCCGGACAAGGTAAGGTTTTTTTTTTTACTTAACCCCCCCCATCTGCCCTCCCTCCCCATCCCCGTCCCGTGTGTCTCCCTCCGCCCTCCCGTGTGTCGCTTCTGTCTCCCTCCGCCCCCTCTCCCTCCCGTGTGTCGCATCTGTCACCCTCCGCCCCCGCCCTCCCATGTGTCGCGTCTGTCTCCCTCCGCCCCCTCACCCTCCCATGTGTCGCGTCTGTCACCCTCTGCCCCCCTCACCCTCCCGTGTGTCACGTCTGTCACCCTCTGCCCCCCTCGCCCTCCCGTGTGTCGCGTCTGTCACCCTCTGCCCCCTCGCCCTCCCATGTGTCGCGTCTGTCTCCCTCCGCCATCCGGAGGGAGATGGGTTAACAGCCTAACCATGGCTTAGTGTGTTGTCTGGACAGGCCCATTGTAGTGCAGCCCAGTGAGAGGACGTAGGTCAGTGGCTGAGCACATGTTTTGCATGCAAAAAGTCCTTGGTTCCTTCCCTGCCAGGTAGAGCTGGGTAAAGACTCCTGTCTGAAACCCTGGAGAGTCACTGCCAGGCTGTGACAACAGTACTGAGCTGGATAGATCTATATCTTGTCTTATATTAATACAAGGCAGCTCCCCATGTTCCTGTCCGCAGAGCCTTTAAGCGGAAAGCATCCTAACTGGTTTCCAAGTGCAGAAGCGTTTGTGGGCTGACTAAAAATGTGCTTGCATGACAGTTTGCTTCATGATTAGCAAAGTGACTATTAATTATTGATACTACTTGTCCAGCCACAGCATTTGTTATTGCAGCTCTGTCACCCGGGGACTTTGAAATTAAAGACATCCATAACCCTTCCTGGAAAAGTGCTTAGCATTTTCAGTCCAAGCACACAGTTTTTCTTACACTGCAGCTATTGCATGGCTTAGAAAACACAGGATGTCTACTTGCTGGAGCCTTTTTTTTAACTCATTGAAAATGACCCTCTAAACTTGATGTATTTTTAAGTGCTGCGATTTAACTGGTAATACAAACAGCCCCTCTGGTAAACATACGACATGTTCTTTTTTTCTTGGACGTGTTACTTGGTATCCTGGGGAGAGTTAAACTCATGTCACTATTCTGTTTCCTTTCAGTATGAATGTCTCTCAGTCTTAGGATTGTAAACATAGCTGTGCTTTTCATCTGTAATGTCTTCCAACGGTGACATACATTTGACAGGTAGCAATAGATGTTGCGGCGATCAGAGGTTGAGTCAGTTGACGCATCCCTGGTGTAAGAGGGATTCATATTTACTTCTGAGTTATGTGAAAGAGATTCTGACAGGGAGCGCTGGAGTTCCAGACTGAAGGAATATGTTTTTGCATTTTTACTTTGTCGATGAAAAATAGGAAAGTGATAGATGGCACATGTGCTTTGATAGATTCAAATTCTAAGGCTGCTAATTTAGGATGTCTCTGACAAATTGTTGGACAGCTGGAGGTAATCCTTGAACTGAATTACAAAGCCAGTTTATTCCATACAGAAATATTTTTGATGAAATATCTTTGTATGCATTGAAAAATACAAATGCACAAGTGAAAGTAGATTAGCTCTGTAACTCAGTTCAGAGCAGTTCTAGCTGTACAGTAATTTATTGGAGTGATCTCAAAACAAGATGGAAAAATAATGTAAAAAATGCTTAAACCCTAGGAGTTGTGAGGGAGGCTACTGGAGCTGGGTTTTGTTTTTTGCCTGATCAATGGAACAGGAAAAATTATCCTCCAAACACTAATGTGAATAGTAACCATAAAAGGATAACAACAGGATGAATCGCACAATGATTGAGCAGTAAGATAAACTACTTTGGATTCTTTATTAGTATCTTACAGATAAGTGGTTAAAGGCAGTGCAAAATCATCTGTCTTGAGTCTTTTATAGTTCCTATTCCTCATGGTATTTGTTGGCTTGAAGGGAATGTAGAACAGCAGTGATGTGCCAAATTAGGAATTGTGTGAATGCTCCTTTGAAGCTGGAGTAATGGCTATCAATGGCAGTACATGTGAGGGGTTGGGATAGGGCTGCTATTTGGGCCAAATAGTTTTTGCCCAAATCTCCACCATCTGTGATTTAATCTGATCCAGAGGTCTGCAATCAGATCCAGAGATCTGCGTTCCCTAGAACAATATCCTCACATGAAGGGAGAATTCTCATATTAGTATATAGATTACTCCGCCTTTTCTGTATTTGAAGTAATAGCAATAGGTGTATTTAAGTTTTCATCCTGTAACATTCTTTTAGATGTCTTTCTACTTGTACATTTTTTTAAAAAATAAGGACGCTTCTTTTTTTCTGAACTGCATCTTCCTGCATTGCTGAATTTAAAAACAAAAAGACAGCAGCATGCCTTCTACTCAGGTGTTTAGAGAGGGAGAAACAGTGTTGTATGTACATACCTCCAATCACACTTCTTTGGATCATGGCCAATGGCAGGTGTTTGAAAGAATAGATTTCCTACTCAGTGCTCAAAAATGGACACGTCGATGGTCATTAGGGAATATACATATTCCATTTCACTGTTACTCCTCTCATGGCCTACTACACAGATGTCACTACATCATTTGTGGGAAGTAGCTCCTGGGAGGTTTGGGACGGTTTTAAACAGAATATGCAAAATTTCTCTTTTGGGTTCCCCCTACTGCACCACTACCATTGTTAAAATAGATCTGAACTGCATGGGAGCTTTACTCCCAATTTACTACTCAGAATGTCATTCATAGGGTTTGTGTTTCTGTAGGTTACTATGCCTAAATACAATGGTTTATAACTAAGAGAGGATAAAGAAATTGCAGAGAAGCTGAATGAATTCTTTGCATTGGTGTTCACTGCAGAGGATACAGGACAGATGCCTGTGCCCGAGCTGATGTTTTCAGGAAGGGAGTCTGAGGAACTGAGGCAAATAGTGGTGACAAAAGATGAAGTTCTCAACCTTACTGAAATTGAAAGCAAATAATTCACCAGGCCCAGATGGTATCCATTCTAGAGTTCTCAAAGAACTCAAATATGAAATTGCGGACCTTATCACAAAAATATGCAATATGTCCCTAAGTTCAGCCTCTGTACCAGAGGACTGGAAGATGGCCAATGTAACAGCAATTTTCAAAAAGGGATCCAGAGGGGATCTAGGAAATTACAGGCTGGTTAGCTTGACATCTGTTCCAGGTAAATTGGTTGAAAACATTATCAAAGACAAAATTAGTAAGCATACAGAAGGGCAGGTCTTGCTGAAGAAGAATCAACATGGCTTCCACAAAGGCAAGTTCTGTCTCACTAATCTACTAGAATTCTTTGAGAGTGTCAACAAACATGTAGACAGTGGTGATCTGGTGGATATTGTTTACTTGGACTTCCAAAAGGCTTTTGATAAAGTCCCCCACCAAAGATTCCTGAACAAACTTAGTAGTCATGGAATAAGAGGAAAGGTCCTCTTATGGATCAGTAACTGGTTAGAGAACAGAAAACAGAGAGAAGGAATAAATGGTCAATTCTCCTGATGGAGGGAAGTAAATAGTGGGGTCCCATAGGGATCAGTATTGGGACCAATTCTTTTCAATTTATTCATAAATTATCTGGAATTAGGAGTGAGCAGTGAAGTGGCCAAGTTTGCCGATGACACCAAATTATTTAAAGTTGTTAAAACACAAAGGGATTGCCAAGAGCTCCAAAGGGATCTCTCCAAGCTGGGAGAGTGGGCATCCAAATGGCAGATGTGGTCAATGTAAGCAAGTGTAAGGTGAATCACGTTGGGGCAACCCCTCCACTCCAACTTCAAGTATAACCTAATGGGATCTGAGCTGGCACTGACCAAACAAGAAAGAGATCTTGGGATTGTGGTGGACAGCTCGATGAAAATGTCCACCCAGTTTGCAGCTGCTGTAAAGAAGGCAAACTCCATGTTAGGCATTAGAAGAAAAGGATTGAGAATAAAACTGCAATTATCATACTGCCTCAACACAAATCTATGGTGCAACCACACTTAGAATACTGTGTAACCAGCGCTACCACATCCATGCCAACCTGTCCTTCCTTCCGTCACCACACCTAAAAAAGGATATTATAAAGCTGGAAAAAGTGCAAAAAAGGGCAACTAAAATTATTAAGGCTGGAGCATCTCCCCTATGAGGGAAGGTTACATCAGCTGGGACTGTTTAGCTTGGATAAAAGGAGGTTAAGGGGAGACATGATAGAAGTATACAAAATTATGCATGGTATGGAGAATATGGATAGGGAGACATTTTTCTCCCTCTCTCAAAATACTAGAACCCGGGATCATCCCATGAAGCTGATTGGTGGGAGATCCAGGACAAATAAGAGGAAGTACTTCTTCACACAGCGCATAGTTAAATTATGGAACTCATTACCACAAGATGTAGTGATGGCCACCAATTTGGATGGCTTTAAAAGGGGGTTGGATAAATTCCTGGAGGCTACTAGCCCTGATGGTTGTGTGCTATCTCCAGTATGCGAGGCAGGAAGCCTATGTGCACCAGTTGCTGGGGAACATGGGTGGAAGGGTGCTGTTGCACCATGTCCTGCCTTGTTGGTCCTTAGCCGATAGCTTGTTGGCCACTGTGTGAACAGAGTGCTGGACTAGATGGACCCTTGGTCTGATTACCTTATCTAAGAATTTAGGGGAAGATGTCTTCTGAATTAATAGTGTATCCACTGAGAAAAAAATCTAACATGAAATATGTACAGTTCAAGGAGATGGAAAGAAGGGAACTAAACCTCCCTTCACTTCCCACACAAACCACTCATTGAATCAGTTTTGCCTTTAAATCACGATAATCAGTAAATGCTGTAGAGATAATTGGTGTTGTGGCCATTTGTGCTGGCAGCTGTACTTCTGCACTTTAAGTCATTAGGAGGACTTTCGTAAACATACTACATACATATCTGACAAGGCTCATTAAAGCCCTGAAGAGGAGAATCTCAGATATCACATATGAGTGATAATGTTTGGGATGTGTGAATTCCTTTCTTCGTGTGGAACATCTTACATTTTTCTTGAAGAATGCAAAAATGAATTAAAAAGAAGGAAAAGAAGCAGCTGTTATTATTCAAACAACAAAGTCTGAGCAGCGCCGTTACTTTAGCCTACTAAAGGAAATGTACCTGAGAAATCAACCATGCAGAACTGTTTATCATACATTGGTAGCTATGGCGTTCATAACTGGTTTTATAGATAATCTGCCGATGTAAATTGAGACATGAGTAACAACTATCATGTGACAAGGGCTGTTTTTACACCAGCCTGAAAATCTGGGCTGGTCACGGCCGAGTCCTTGTGCATCTGAATGACACACAAGGACTCCCGAGGGCAAGGGGAAAATAAATAATCCCTGGGAAAACCTGATTCTTCCCGTGATCTCAGAATTGTCCTGAGACCATGGGAAGTGTGTGGGCGCCTGTCGCGGCTTCGTCCTGCCTCCTCGTGAGTAAATGCAAGGAGGTGGGAAATGGGCACAGGGCATGGGACTCTTCAGGTGCTCTGTGCCCATCAGGGTGGCAAGAGGGAGTGGGATTGTTTTGTTTTTTTACTCACCATTTTGTTGGAGTGCAAGTGCACTCATCCTCTGTTAAAAAGAAAAGAAAAGGCGGGCACAAATCCTTCCTCACGGGATGTCGTGTATGCGTGTGGACAAAGGGGAGGATCTCAGGAGCAGAAAATATCCACCCATAGCATGACACATGCTCATTAGCATCCCTCTCCCACTCCCTCAGCTAGATGTATGCTGAAAATAAAATGGCCGCCTGGCTCATCTAGCACAGTCATTTCCTTAGTGGAAACCTCAGTGTCTTCTCAGAAGTAAGTTCCATTGAGTGTAATGGTTTTACTTCCAAATAAGTGTGTAGGGGATTGTAGCCTTTTAAATTAAAACTTTCTGAAACCTTGACCAGGAAGAGAGTAAAAGATGTTACTGAGAATTTCCTCTTCTTTCCAGCACAATAATCCTACCATTAACAACTTTTTGTAAGCCTATTCATACACTGCAAAAAGTAGGGCAAAAAAGCAGGGAAATTGGGAGCCACATCCTCCCTAAGGAGGCAGAAAGTGCCAGTGAAATTCTCATTCTCCCAAAGCAGATAAACCATGAGGACAGGATGGAGGATATGATATGCAGAGGTTACTGTGGGGTTGTGGGAAACGGATGATGAACAACCTAGGGCCACCTACTTCTCTCTTTTTGTTTAGAGCAGCCCTCAGCTGCTGAGAGCAATTAGGCCACACCCCTTCAGGTCATTCTATCAGCCTGGCTAGCAGCTAGCCGGCTCTGACCATGGGAGAGACTGACTTGGTTCAAAACTGTAGAGCCATAATGTTGTTTTGTAAACTGTAGGTTTTTTGTTTAATGAATTGAGACTTAATCCGTACAAGACAGAGCTACTTCTGGTCAAAAGACAAAGTCTGGAATATGAGTTAAAGCTGTGTGGGATGGGGTAATACTCCCCTTAAAGATTTAGATTCACAGGTTGGGGTTGCGTCTGGACTCAGCTTTGCACCTGGATGCTCAGATAGTAACTGCCTTATTACCTTTCATATCATAAGAACATAAGAGCCATGCTGGATCAGACCCCGGGCCCACCTAGTCCAACATTCTATTCACACATTGGCAAACCAGCTTCCTGTGGGAAAGCTACAACTAGGACATGAGTGCAACAGCATCCTCCTGCTTGTGTTCCCCAGCAACTGGTATTAAGAAGCCTACTACTGCTGATACTGGAGGTCGGGTTTCAGGCCTGGCTTTGGCACGGAAACAGCCTTGGTCGCCCTGTATGATGACCTATGTCGGGAGAAAGACAGGGGGAGTGTGACTCTGTTGATTCTCCTTGATCTCTCAGCGGCTTTCGATACCATCGACCATGGTATCCTTCTGGAACGTCTGGCTGAGTTGGGAGTGGGGGGCACTGCATTGCAGTGGTTCCGCTCCTACTTAGCAGGACGGCTCCAGAAGGTGGTGCTTGGGGGACACTGCTCGGCCCCGTGGACTCTCCAGTATGGGGTTCCGCAGGGGTCTGTCTTGTCCCCCATGCTGTTTAACATGTACATGAAACCGTTGGGTGCGGTCAGCCAGAGTTTTGGAGTGCGCTGTCATCAGTACGCTGACGACACGCAGCTCTACTGCTCCTTTTCATCCTCATCAGGTGTGGCTGTGGATGTGCTGAACCGGTGCATGGCTGCGACAATGGACTGGATGAGGGCTAATAAACTGAAGCTCAATCCAGACAAGACTGAGATGCTGCTGGTGGGTGGTTCCTCTGATCGGATGTGGGGGGGTGTTCAACCGGTTCTGGATGGGCTTGCGCTCCCCCTGAAGGAGCAGGTTCATAGCTTGGGGGTTCTCCTAGAACCATCTTTGTCACTTGAGGCTCAGGTGGCCTCGGTGGCACGGAGTGTTTTCTACCAACTCCGGCTGGTGGCCCAGCTACGCCCCTATCTGGACAGGGATAACCTAGCTTCAGTTGTCCATACTCTGGTAACTTCCAAATTAGATTACTGCAATGCCCTCTACATGGGGCACCCTTTGAAGACGGTCCGGAAGCTGCAGCTTGTGCAAAATGCGGCGGCCAGATTGATAGCTGGAACAGGGAGGTTTGAGCATATAACACCGATTCTGGCCTGCTTGCATTGGCTGCCTATATGTTTCCGAGCCCAATTCAAGGTGCTGGTCTTAACCTATAAAGCCCTACATGGCTTGGGACCGCAATACCTGATGGAACGCCTCTCCCGACATGAACCTACCCGTACACTGCGCTCAACATCTAAGGTCCTCCTCCAAGTGCCTACTCCGACGGAAGCTCGGAGGATGGCAACAAGGGAGAGGGCCTTCTCAGTGGTTGCCCCCCGACTGTGGAATGATCTTCCCGATGAGGCTTGTCTGGCACCAACGTTGTTATCTTTTCGGAGCCAGGTCAAGACTTTTCTCTTCTCCCAGGCATTTTAACAGCATTTAACAACGTTAAGTTTGTTTTTAATGGACCCCAGAATTGTTGTTTTTAAATGAACTGTTGTTTTTATACTGTTTTTATGTTTTTTTTAATTTTTGTATACTTTTAATGTTTACTATTTTTAATTGTTGTAAACCGCCCAGAGAGCTTCGGCTGTGGGGCGGTATATAAATGTAATAAATAAATAAATAAATAAATAAAATATAGCCTTCATGACCAATAGCTTTTGATCACCTTATCCTCTATGGATTTGTCTAATCTCCTTTTAAAGTCATCCAACTAGGTGGCCATCACTACATTTTGTGGATGTGAATTCCAAAGTTTAACTATGTGCTATGTGAAGAAGTACCAGCCTGCCTCAATTCTATAGTATGATGGAGAGGCCCTTCTCTGTGTCCTGAATATAGCACATGGGTGGCCGGTGGGAATGAAAGAAAGGGTTTTCTCTGTATTTATTGATTTGTGAATATGGTTGTTACATGTTTAAAGGCATTATTGCTTTATGGTAAAACTATATTGTTTTGCTCTGTTGAGCTGAACTGATCTAAAATGAAATTCAATAAACAAAAAACCTACGGTTTACAAAACAACGTTAAAGGCTCTACAGTTTTCAACCAAACTCCAAAAAGCAGGGAAATTGGGAGTTAAGGCTCGCTGCCTATAACGCCACATCCTCCCTAAGGAGGCAGAAAGTGCCAGTGAAATTCTCATTCTCCCAAAGCAGATAAACCATGAGGACAGGATGGAGAATAGGATATGCAGAGGTGACTGTGGGGTTGTGGAAAACTGATGACGAACAACTTAGGGCCGCCTACTTCTCTTTTTGTTTAGAGCAGCCCTTCCTTGCTCATATTTGCTTCCTTGCTCGTATTTTCTTGCTATGTCAATAACTGGAGATAATTGTTAACAACACATTTAGGTATTTATTGCAGAGCTTTGGCTATGGGGCGGTATATCAATGTAATAAATAAATACACCCAGGCTATGGGGCAGTATATAAATGTAATTCCTTATGCCCCCACCTTCCTGGCTTTCCCTCACAGAACCACCTCACAGGGTCGTTGTGAGGATAAAATGAAGAGGAGGATGAAGAGGACTACATGCCCTGGACTACTGCAACTACTGAGGGGCATTGAATTCTATGATTCTGTGAATCTAAGTCTACAGCAACTGGAGGGTGCCAGGTTGTAGCAAAAACTAGGTCCCTTAACCATTTCTCTGGTGTGAAGTAATGTTCTGGGTATAAGATTCATGGATGTACATTTTAGAAAATGTTTTCCTTTCATACAAACATAAAGCAGCAGATTTAGCTTATAAGAAGCAGGTACACAGAGAAAGGAACATATTTTCTTCCTTCACACCAGAGATTTTTTTAAGAGACCTATATCTGTGTTCAAATTCAAAATACACACACACACAAAAATCTATAAAAGAAAGCTTAAAATGTAGTTCAGCACTTTTTAAAGAAACACACACTACCTGAAGAAGTTTAAACTCATGGCAGATAGGCCAGGGTTAACCTCCTCTCATTCCTAGTTTCAAAATATTTCTTTCCATAAAGTTTAAACTTTAAGAGGCTTGGGTGAGGAACTGCCACCCCAAAGGAAAGTTTGCCATATATTCTTTACTTTGAATTAAGAAGCATGCACCAGCACTTCAAACACACACACACACACACACACACACACACCCTCCCTCTTCACAATCACAGACACACAACAAAGTCAATCAAACCCCTACCATAGCCAGCCAGGTTTTCTTTTTCCCTGGAGGCCAGGGAAGGGCATCCCTCCAAGCAAGGCAGATAGTTTCTCTCTCCCTCCCTGCCTCCACAGCACTGTGGGGAAGGAGAGGGCCCAGACAGGGCCTTGGCTTATCTGCAGAAGGAAATGGCTCCTAAATGAGCCAGGCGGCCATCTTATTTCAGCTAGGCAGCCATCTTATTTTCAACATTCCAATCTATTTGAGACAGGAGGGAGGGGGAGAGCGATGCTACTGAGCATGCTCCATTTAGGAGTTATGAGTCTGTACTCACTTTGCTGGGGCAAAGAAATGTTCATTAAAAAACAATGGAAGCGAATTTTGAAAAAAGAAAAGCCATTCCACCAACTAGAAGGACAGGGGAACAAGATCCCACCACTGGTTTGAAGGATAAGGGTCCCAGTTTGGAGCTTTTAGTGAGCAAAAAAATCATCGCCACCCGGAAATAGCAGGCCATTTTGAGCCAGAGAGGTTTTCCCCATTTTGGTACTTTGAACTGCCATCCTGCCCTCAATATTTCACAAATCTTCTTGAAACGCGCAGAGTATGTAAAACCAGCATTTCTTTCTGGCAGGTCTCCGTTTCAGAAAGATTGGTGAAACATTTTCCACTTGATGAACATCAGAATGACCCACCCCCAATTTCGGCCTTAACATGGTGGAATGCTCTTTTCACTGATCGCCTATAACACAGGGAAACACTCCCGTGTTTCCCCGTAATAAAATAAAAATAACTGGGGAAAATAGTGAGTAAAATAATTGGAAGGAATAGAGAAAGAGCACCCCAACTGTGCTCTTTCCATTAGGATTTTTGCACCGTCCAAAATGGGCAACCACCATACCTTTCCAAGATGGCATGGATTCTGAACAGGTTCGTTTTATTGGGACTCAGCCTCAATTTCTTAATCTTTCTCCAGCTTACAGCAGCCTCCAGCTCTTAGCATAGAACTTTGGCTGACTGCTGTCTTGAAGGTAATAAAAATAAAGGAAAAGTCAATGTGAGTTGGTTGTGACTGAGCTTTTTTGCCCTCATGATGGTGCTTTGCCGTGCCAGGCACACTGTTAAATGAGATGCCACTCATCTCCCGGTCACCAAGACCTTCATGAGGTACACATGGGGTAGGTGGGCAGTTTCTGTAAGGACTTCTCCTCTGGCTTCAGGCTTCTAACCCACACACTTCCTCCACTTTCTCTTCCCAGCCATTTTTCAGTCCCTGAGGTCGTTCATCCAGCTTTTTATCCACATTTTTGCTGACAGGTTCCAAAATAGAGAGCTTGTTTATTCTTAGTGATTGACCGCAATGCTCTACACTCCAAGCTTGCCAGCTGCTCACCCACCTCTTCTTCCACCCCTGACAGGGTGCTCTGCAGCTGGGCCTCTGAGTCAGCGTTGACCCCTTGTAGCTGTTGATCAAATGAAGTTCTCACCTCCTCACCGTGATAGTACAGGCATTGCTTCAACTCTATTTGGGAGGCATTGAGGCTCCCCTTCAGAATAATGCATTTAATTTCCTTTACAAATGTCTATTGTGATATATTTAATGTTGGGAGTGCTAGCTTTTGCTTCAGCTTGGCTCATTCACAAGCTCACAGTTTCTCTCTCTCTCTCTCTGGCCCTTTCTACACCTAAGGGTGTAGTAGAAGGAGGGAGAGTGGACGATCCTGGACTTACTTGCTTCCGGGATCATCACCCTCAGTCTACATGGGCTGTGTGACATCATGGGCATCATGCCCGTCATGGCCGCCATTTATTTTTCTTAAAGAGAAAGAGCTGGAGCACACTTGCACTCCAGCAACAATTAAGGTAAAAAAAAAAAAGCCATGACCCCGCTCTCTACCCCCAATGATGCTGGTCTACGTCATCCTGGCTCCTTCCCTCTGATGACCCCAGATATGGAAGAAGCCAAGAAGAGGGAAGAAGCTGGGACTGGTGCCCACATCACCCACAGTCCTCGGGATTGTCCTGGGACTGCAGGTAAAACTGGGATAACTGAGGTCTCAGTTATCCCGGGGAAATGGAGGGATCATCCCTCCCTGCTCCTGGGATCCCCTGTGCGTCATTTGGATGCACAGGGATGATCCCTCAAAAAACGGATGGTGTAGAAAGGGCCTCTCTCTCTCTCTCTCTCTCTCTCTCTCTCTCTCTCTCTCTCTCTCTCTCTCACACACACACACACACACACACACACACACACACACACACACCTACCTTTATTACCTTAAATTAGAATAATTTCAGGCTCTGAAATATCAGTTTCTAGCCACAATGCAGAGCCAGTCTGGTGGAGTGGTTAGACTATTGAACTGGGAGTCAGGAGAACTAAGTTCTAGTCCCCACTCAGCCATGGAAGCTCACTGGGTGACTTTGTGCCAATCACAGACTTCAGTTTAACCTACCTCACAGATAAAATGGAGAGAAGGAGGATTGAGGAGGATTATGTATGCTGCCTTGGGTTCCTTGAAGGAAAAAAGGCGGGATATAAATGCAATACATAAATAAATTTTGATTTAAGGCCATTGCTGAAGTGCTATTAATACGCATCACAAAATTATTTTGTTGTGCATGTTCAGATGATGTTATCTTCCATTTGTAGCCATCCCATGTTTTCCCACCACTTCTTCCATCTTTTTTCTTACCCTAAAAAAAAACCCATTACGGAGGAAAAGATGGAAGAGCTGTCCACTGCCCTTTGACTGGTTGCTCTGGGAACCATCTGTCTGGAAGCGGCTGAAGGCTAAAGTCAAAACAAAACTGCAAGTTGTCAAATTTATGGTATGTTCCTTCTCTATAAATGAGGGACAGGGTTTATTTTAATTCTGATCTTAATCACACTGCCATTTTAGCAATTTTACTCTAATTACTTCATTAGGCGCTCCTTCTCATTTGCAGCCAGACAAGTTGCAACTGGAACAAACCCATGAAAGTAACGACACATTCACTTAATCTCTTTAACATTATCAAGCACAATGATTATCACTTTCCATTAACATGGAAAATGAATCCCCCCAAAAGCAAGACACAGTTTGTTCCAACCGCAGCCTAATTAAATGATTTTGTGTGTGTGTTATTTTCTGGATCATTCACCCTTGGTTCAATCTAAGCTGAAATTTAAGGCTAATCAGCATTTTTAACTAGAGACTCCCTGGCCTTCCATTGATGAGATGGGGTCCTGCTTAATCAAAGAGGAAGAGCAGTCCTGCTCTATGTAAATGTGAATTTGAAATTGACAAGTATCACCACAGAGCTGGTGTCAAGGATAGGCTTGATTGGGCATCTGCCAAAGGCCCACACCCATCAGGGACCCATTGACAAGAGCCTCCTGGATTTGGTCCTTCACTTTGTCATTGTAACCTGCTTGTTCACCTGCTTCTCACCCTGGCCCAGACAGTGGTAATGGTGGTGGTGGCGAGGAGTAGGAGTAGGAGTAGATACCATGACCTACTTGCTTACTGGCTCTGTACCTGTCAAGCAAGTAAATGGTACCACTGGGGCCTGATCTACATGGCAAGCCTGTTTGCATGAAACAGCTTGCCAGATAGGATGGTCATCACATGTGACAGACTTAAGTGGCTTTCATGTGCTGCTGGCACTGTTTGCATCCAGTCTCTGAGAAGACCATAAGGCACTGACATTGGCTATTGCCAACAAAGAAGACCTTGGGTAAAACAGAACAATTGACCTTGTATGTTTATCTTTACATTAAATATTGGTACTTTATGGATATTCTGATTTGGGTTAACTATCAAGAGAATTCAGTGCTATTTCAGCTTCTGTTTTCATTTCATATATGTGCTGTCTGTTAAAGGACAGTGCCCAAGCCTTATGATAGAAAGCAAGAAAGAGTTTTTAGGACCATGTGGGTGTTTGGGAAAAGTACTGCTTCTGCTTTAAGGCCAAGTGAGATATATGTATACTAAAGGAAGTATGTACGGAGACGGGACCCCTGGTGGATATTATAATATGGTGGTGGATGTTATTTATTATTTATAGATTTCAACTATGGCAATTTAAGGATCTGCAAGATTGCAGCATTCCAAAATGTACGTTAGTCATGGAAACCACTGCTGCCTATAGCTGCGTGCTAGCACCTCATGGTATGCCGGTTCCATAAATTAATAAAAGGAAATGACTCCCATCTTCAAAAATGAACCTAAATAATACTCAGACCAGCTCCCATTACTCACTACCATATCAGGTTTATAGGCATTGTTAACACAGTCTAATGCTTCCCTTAATTAAAAAAAAAGTATCAAGCAAACTGAAGACAAAAATGACAGCTTTTGGAATGCTTACATCAAGAGGAAATTTTGCAGAAGCTAGAACTTCTGCTACATTATTGTACAGTGTACCCTGTCATGACCCTACACTTTACAGTATCCTGGGAGGTGTGAGTGAATACTACAACCCCGTCCACACCTTCTATTTTCTTTGGACCACAGTAAAACCATAAGCCTTCTCCACTTGGGAATGTGATCCTGATTTAATGAAGCCATGCCAGCCAGAGACAGGTTGCTATTTGCTGTGCTTCTTCATGGACACATCAGCAGTGCGGCTTCCCACAGGAACCACATAGTATGCACTTCTGGGAAAGGAGAAAAAAATCAAGAGGAAATGTTTGTCTTGTTTCCTGGAAAATAATGTTGACAGTTTCTGTTCAGCTCTTAAATGGAGCCAACAGAGATTCACATCTATATGCCAAGCCTGCACCTAAGGCTGATGAGAGTATTGTTCAGAGCATCTCATGTACCTAGCAATACCTAGGGTCAAAACAGGCAGGAGATCAGTAATACTCAAGCAAGTAGCCAGGTTTTGGTGGGTCCTTGGGTGCCACAGATGCTTCATCTGTGCGGCTGCCACCACCACCTTCCACTGCCATTGGACCCACTACCTTGTGCTGCCCCCAGATGCTGCCGTCACACCCTCCAGGGATCTGGGGCCCAATTTCCCTCTACCTGGAACCCACTGGGGGCCACACGCACCACACCACCAAATTTCCCATAGAAATTTGGTGGTGTAGGAGCAGTGGCTGGAATGATCCCGCCACACCCACCAAATTCTCTTTGAAACGAAGTGTGGGGCAGCACGTGTCTTGTTTTAAAGAAAAATTGCAGTCCCTGGACACTTTAGGGGGCATGATGTTGCCTTAAAACAAGGGGCTTGCTTCCCAAACATCTTATTTTATCAGCTCCCCCCTCGCACTGTCGCCTTGCTGCCAAATGTTGTCAGCAAATTGGACAGTGCAACAGCAGAGCATTGGGGGCTGCAAAATTGGCTGCGGGGGGCAGGCATATGCAGTCTGTGGACTGCATGTTGCCCATTCCTGCTTTATTATATTAGAGCATTATCAGACGAGCGCTTTATTGCACGCTTGTTACTCCCCACTAGTTGCCATCACAAGACAAATTTTTGTTGTTAATAATTTCTGCAGACTTTAGAACAACTCCTTGAAGAAGGCCTAAAAAAACAAGAGGCCGAAAAGCGTCGGGCTTTGGTATAATATTCCCCGCCCCCCATAGCATCCTGAGACTTCTCTCCCTTTTTGTGCACATCACAAAATAGACCCCTTTAAATCCATTTTGTGTGAATGTGTGTGTGAGTGTTTGTGTGTGTGTGTAAATGAAATTTGCAGCCACTTCCAATATAAGTAGCATAAGAACCCTATCATAAAAGCAGTTCTAATGATCCAGTAGAAAAATGGAAGGCTGGCTAGGTGTACCATGACCTGCATTTCCTAAGTTTTCCTTCTACTTCAGCTGGAGGAGGCTTTCACCTTGCCCTCTTTAGTTTATACAAGTTTGTGTGATATACCATGCAACCCTGTTAATTCTGCTCGATCTCTCATTGGCTTTTGATACCATCGACCATGGTGTCCTCCTGGATTGACTGTGGAATGGGCATTGGAGGTACTGTGCTACAGTGGTTCTGGTCCTACCTACAGGACCATTTCCAGACAGTAATACTGGGTCACTACTGCTTTGCCCCCGGCAATTGAGCTATGGGGTGCAGGAGGGCACTATCTTGTCCCCAATGTTGTTTAACATCTACATGAAGCCACTGGGAGTGATCATTAGGGAATTTGTAGCTAAATGCCATCGATCTGCTAATGATATGCAGCTCTATCTCCCTCTGACAACTGATATCAGGAGAGGCTGTGCAGATCCTGGACCAGTGCCTAGACTGGATAAGGGCCAATAAACTGAAACTGAATTTAGCCCAGTGGGGCTAAGTCCAGGAGATAGGCCCATTGCCTGTTCTGGATGGGGTTGCACTCCCTCTGAAAGATCAGGTTCGTATTTTGGGGGTACTCTTAGATCCATCTCTGTTGCTGGAGGCTTAAGTGGCCGCAGCAGCTTGGAGTGCCTTTTACTAGCTTCTTTTACCAGCTTCTGCCATTTATGGCCTCTCCTGGACAGGGATAGCTTGGCCATGGTGGTATAGTCAATAGTAACCTCAAGATTGGATTACTGCAATGTGCTCTGAGGCTGCCGTTAAAGCTGCTCCGGAAGCTGGACCTAATGCAGAATGCTCCAGCTAGGCTGTTGTTCAGAGCTTCCCATTTCCAGCATGTAACTCCTTGCTGAGGGAACTGCAGTGGCTGCCTGTTCACTACCAGGCCAGGTTTAAGGTTTTGCTACTAGTATACAAAGCCCTAAACAACTTGGGACCAGGATACCTGAGAGAGCACCTTATCCTCTATCAACTTACCCGGTCACTGAGGTCATCGGAAGGCAGGCTCCTGGTGGTTCCACATGGACCTGTTGTCCAACTGGAGTCCGCCAGGGGAAGAGCCTTCAGTGTGGTCGCACCTATCCTGTGGAATTCCTGGCCTCTGAAGGTCAGGCAAGTGCCAACTTTGTACTCCTTCTGACGCCTCCTGAAAACGTTCCAGGAAGCCTTCCCTTAATGACCAGCTGTGGTTTTATTGTACTTTGTTTCTTTTAAAAATATACATTTAACATGTTTTTAATCTGTATTATTCTTTTATTCAATTTTTCCACCACTCCAAAATTCTTGAATGGGGAGCGGTATAGAAATATTGTAAATAAATAAATAAATTCTATGCTTGTTTACTTGAGAGTATGCCCCACTGCTTTCAATCCCTGGTAAGTGCATATCTGTGACAGTGTAGCATTGGCGTTTGAGGCTTATTTTAGGATTGCGTACACCTTTCATTTGTAATGTCTTTCTCACAGCCATTATGCTGAGTCATAAAGCAATTAAGCAACATATAGAACTGAAAAGGCGGAACTGATCAATGCAGAAATGCTAGCTAGTTTAATGCCCTTTACTTAGCTCTCCAGATGGATGCTATTACCCCTTCCATTGTCTGTTTTACTCTCTTTCTAATTGCAATCATACTTCTTGCAGTAAGAATGTACTTCTTAATGAGTAAGTCAAATTGATTTCAAGAACGAATTCATGAATATGTATATCCAACCCAACCGTGATAGGTAATAGGGTCTCTCCATGGGCTCTTTGGCAGTAAGATTTTTGATGAGTAAGGTACTGTAGAGTTGAGGGATAAAATCCCATGTTTCCCTGAAAGATTCCATCCTTGAGATTATTAGGAAAGGGAGTGAAAGTGTGTGACCACATTTGTAATATTGAGTACAACCGATTTAGATCTCGTGTCATCTTGTTATGATCCCATCATGGTGACGCTATATCCCTCTTGTGCACTGATACCTCACAGCACGCACAATGACATCTGTTGCGGTATTTCGGATAATACGGAATAAAAAGCCGGAAATGGCGCTAGAAAAGCAGTATACGAAAAGCGTAATGTGTCCCAACAGTTATCCGTGTGCTTCAATACTGATAAAAAGCTTTAGAGAGTCATCATACAAGTGTTTATAGCACGCTTGTTAAGGTCACTTACAGATGTTCACAGGTCCTTTTGACAATGCTGTCTACCTCCCATGCGTCTCCTGCTTCTTCTGCTCTTTTTTCCATGACAAAATAAGACCCAGTAAATCCAGTTGTTTTGCTTGAAGTGAAACTTAGTGCCATTTCCTGCTGCGTGCAGGAAAAGCAGCATGAAAAAAAGCCCACTGAATGGGCCATGTGGTCATTGCTGCTTCCTCTTTCTTCCCCATGTGAAGAAAAAGGAAGCTGCTTGTCCCTATTATGGAACAGAAAAGCACTGGTAGGGAAACACGATTCCGCCCCTTCTGATGACGCTTTTAGTGTAGAGGTAGTCTTGGTCATCACATCTCCAAAAGGATACTGAAGACTGGAAACAGTGCAGAAAAGGGAAAATAATCAGGCAGTTGGAGGCCCTTCCTTAAGAGGAAAGTCTACAACAATTAGACTTAGTTTAGAAAAATAGTGAGCGAGGAAGAGACATGATTCGGGTGGCCTCTTATGAATCACCCCAAAAGAGGAAATGCATCACCAAAAAAGAGGACAAGAGGATGCTGATTTGCATAAAGGTTGCAGATATTAATATGTATAGATGCAAGTTTATAAATAATTATTATAAAATGAAAGCACAGTGCATGTCACTGTAGTGCAATGATTAAGATTTTGAAATGGAGGACTGGCTGTTTAGATTGTTAAAAGTGAAGACTGAATGTCGCTTTTTCTGGAATATGTTCTCTAATTCAAGCTTAGTTTTTTTTTGGGGGGGCAGGCTTGGTGCAGCACTCAGTCAGGGGCAGGGGGAAGAGAGACTGGCTTTGAAAGATCCATGAAATGCTTTTCTTGCAAAGGTGAGAGCAGGGTTCACTGACCAAAAGCCAGGACAGGAAGCCCTAGAGACAGCAGAGCTTCCCTGTCCTGTATCTGTGCTGTTTTGTCTGGTTTGATATTGTTTGTCTAGAATTTACTGACTGTGAAGTAGCATGAAACGAGAGTGGCTAGAAATCCCACAGTTCTGCGGTACTCTACTCGACATTTTGTAAATAAAGCTCAGACCTCAGGCAGGCTGAGTGCTTTTTCTTTATTTTTTAGCCTGCTATTCTTACTTCCTGTGTTCAAAAGCTGGCTTTACCACTGTAACTGTCCCTGTGAATTCTCCTTTCACTGCCCAACTCCACATTCATCCAGACTTGCTCTCAGAGTTATATTGCTATTACAGCTTGTACCATCCTTTAATTAGCTCAACAGCTGTTTGTTTGTTCTATAGCTGGGCCGAAATTTCTCAGAAAATATTTTTTTGATCATTTATTTTTTATCTCCTCAGAATTGTTGCAGGATTTCACCCCTCAAGAATATTTAGCAAATGCCCCCTCTTCCGTTTTGACATTTACAAATTAGGTCAAGAATTTTAGGTGCAACTGTGGATTTAGTTTCAATAGTCATTGAATCATAGAATTGCTGAGTTGGAAGGGACCCTAAGGATCATCTAGTCCAATTCTCTGCAATGTGCAGGAAAACCAATTAAGCCATCCATGAGAGGTGGCTGTCTAGCCAGTTCTTAAAAACCTCCGGCGATGGAGAACCCACAACCTCTGTAGGTAGACTGTTCCACTGTTGTACAGATCTTGCTGTCAAGAAGTTTTTCCTCATATTTAATCAGATTCTAGGCAGCTGTAACTTATACCCATTATTTCGGGATTCTTTCCCTCACCACCACTGCCATTTCTTCCTTGATTATGCCTGGATGTTCTGTGCTCTGTAGATTCTCAGCAGCTAAAAGAAGAAATAGTTGGGTCCTTTATTACATGTGGGTTTTAGGTTTTGAACCTGGTGTAATGACTTGACAAATATGTGAACTCTGAGACAGAGCTTGCAAGAGCCTTAAAATGGTGTTTGCATACTGACGGGCAGATCAAAATTATATAGATGGTGATGGTAGGTAACATAATATTGCCAAACATTCATGTCTCTACAAAAGGATTCCACCCATATCAACATAATTCAGAAACAATTATCTTTTTAAAGATTGGAGGTAAACAAGTTAGTTCCAGTTTGAAATAATGCTTAGGAAAGTATTATAATCAGTCCATTATCATTTGATTTGAAGTTCATAATAACCATGGAAACAATATTGCACAGCTCTGGTAGATAACTTTTTTTTATGAGAATAGTGAAATGTACATTGTTAGTGTGCTATATAATTGTTTTCTATCATGTTGCATTGTAGAGAGGAAAAGCAGACTTTGCCCCTTAAAACATGCTTGGATGAAAAACTGCTTAAGTAACATTGGACAGGGCTATTTAAAAACAACAAGCAAAATGTTGTGTATGAATTGCACACAATTACAAACAAATTCTGGCTTTGAAGATCATTTCTGCAATAGCTCATCTTTATTTATTTGTCTTCCGGAGAACTTCAAAATATTTTCCAGTGCTAAGCAAAAGATTATTAGGTTAAGGTACTTCCGAAATGGAAGTATTCTTCGCCAAAACAATGCCCTATCACCAGAATGCTTGCCTTTTAAATAGGGAATGGTTAATTATTTATTTCGTAAGTAATAATAATATCTAACATGATGGAGTTCTTAGCTTATTACTTCATTGGTGACTTTGTAATAGCTTTTGTTGCTATGCTTGGTATTTTCTCTTCTACAATCTTCGCATAGGGAGCAATATCCTATGTCCCCTAGACTGTATCTGAAGGGACATAGGACTAGTTTCCTGGCTCTAAGCTGGTAGACAGGGCTCTGAGCTGGGATCCCTACTCCCCTCCCTTCCCCCTCATAGCCAGTGTGGAGAGAACTGTGTTGGCTACTTCTCCACACTCACAAAATGGAATGTGGAGATGGGAAAAAAGGGGTGTTCCTGTAGGTGGGGAAGGGAAGAGACTCCGTAGCCATATGAGAAATCCTATGGCTGCTCCAGCCTCCTTTCCTCCCCCCTCTGCTAGACGGGCAACCCCCCCTCCTTTCCTCCCCCCCTGAAATGCAGAGCAGGAGGCAGGAGGCAACTCCAGCTTTGCATAGAATACTCAGAAGCCTCTGAGTTTGGAGGCTTACGAGTACCTAGTAAGGCTGTGCATGGACCCCCCAATCCTCTCCGGATCCCGATCCGCAACTTTCAGATCGGGACCACTCCACTTTGGGGTGGTCCGCCTCTGTTACGCTATGCTCTGCAGCGGATCCAGATCCGTATCTTCACTTTCCCCCCATAGACTTGCATTGAAAATGTAAAATGCCTATAACTTTTTTAGTTTTCAAGTTAGAAACATAAAAATAGGCACCATGATAGCATCTAAATAGATCCTTATTCATGCCCATTTTGAAGGAAATTTGTTCACGCCTTGATTTTTGGAGAATATTTAAGATTCCCATCATTTACAGAAATGCAGTTATCTCCGTCATTTTTCCAGATACTCACATGCAACTGGGCACCATGAGAGCTTCCACATAGATCCTTATTCCTGTCCATTTTGAAGGAAATCCAATCATGCCCTGATTTTTAGCAATTTTTTAAAAGATTCCCCCATTTACAGAAATGCAGTTATCTCCGTCATTTTTCCAGATACACACATGCAACTGGGCACCATGAGAGCTTCCACATAGATCCTTATTCATCCCCATTTTGAAGGAAATCAGATCATCCCCTGATTTTTGGGAAATTTTTAAAGTTAAACCTAAATCAGAATCTTCCTCTCAGGTTAACCACTTCAAAAATGAACACAGGGAGACATAGGTGTGCGAAAGAGGTGTGCCGGGTGTGCCAAGGCACACCCTAATGTCTCAAGCAATAAGCGTCTCCTCAATACTCCCTTCACCTGCAATGGCCCTCCCAAAGTCAGATAAGCCGAACGAGTAGTACAGCATCAGTGTCTACAGTGTTTAATAAATAAATGAATAAAAATCCTTTATGACTGAATATTCATTAAATGTTCACCTTTTTAAAAAATCCCTGGATGCACACCCTAATGAAATGTGCTGTGCATGCCTATGCAGGGAGAAAAGTGTCTCTTGGTGACATTGGGATTGGAGGCTGCTTCACATCAGGTGATCAATTATCAACACGATTGGGAGATGAATCTGTCTATCAATGCTGGAAAAAAAAAGTTCCCCCCTCCCGCTTTACCCATTCAATAAAAATTAATTACAAGCAAACATGCACAATGAAAAATTCTGAAAATCTACACAAATGACCCCCAATGATCAATCTCTAAGCACAGTAAGTGTCAGGGATCTAGCTTTAAAAACAAAGAAGTTATAGGCATTTATTTTTGCGCAATACAATCCTATGGAAAAAGATGCCCGAAATGGCGGATGGAGCTCTGAAAAGACACAGAGCGCAAATGAGAGAACCTCTCCATGTCACTCTGCTGCCCCCCGACCCAAAACGGAGCAGAGCACAGCCCTAGTACCTAGAGCACATTCCAAAGGGTTGCGCCCTTAAGGACTTGGTTTTAAATAGTACTTTATTTTACCTTATTTTAAGTCACCTGTGCAATTAGTACACACTTCACAGAGTAGTTCTGCTGTTTGTCAAATAGAACATTGTTTGATAATGAAAATACAATTGCCATCTTTGGGCCTTGACAGGTTAGAATGCAGCGCAAAGACAGCTGGGAGTTCCAAGAGAGAGTATATACCTATATGGCTGCTTTAAAGAACGTGCCAGGTACAAAGACCTGAAGGCAATTTTGAAGAAAAGCAAAGACTAGGATGCCACTACAAAAGTAATTCCACAAAAGGCTTAGAGGGGTCAGGATGATTTCTGAAAGTGGGGTCATAAATGCTTGATGGGTGAGCAGATATTAGACCGGTAGGTCAGAAAAGCACAGGGGACTCTGAGTATTGCCAATTAATGACTGGCAGGGTGTTGTCCTGGTAGCATTTGGCAGTGTGTGGGGATTATTTATTAATTCATTAAAATATATAACACCTTTAAAGGTGGAAAAGAAAACCCTTCTCAAGGCAATTTACCATATAGATATAGGTAAGGCTATTGACTATAACAGCAGCATTAAAAATACCATTCCAATATGAATGAACAGATTAAATAAAAAATAGCCACAATGCTTAAAGCTATAACATGTAAATATAGAATTTAGGCCAGCATCAATTAAAAGCAGACTGAAACATCCACATCTCAGGCAGAGCATGAGGCACACCTCTGACAGAAAGGAATTCTATAAGGATGGAGGAGCTACCAGTGGAAATTCCTTTTTAAGGGAGAAGGGATGGTGTCCTACCAAGCCCATTCTCTTTTCTGTCTCCACTCCTCCTCCAGCAAATCATTTACTTTGTGCTGATTTTGGTCTCCTTCACAGCTGAAGTTCAAAAGCAAGTCAGGTAGCTTCTGCATGTTATCCTGCTCTCTCTCTCATCGGTCTCAGTGTGGCTTGCCTGCCTCATGACCCTCCCCTAAAGCTGAGGATTCTCTATAGGCTTTAAGCCTGGCAGAGTGTTGAGGAGAATGTTCTGCCTGGCTCCCCAAGCCAACCAGGGACATCTTTGACTGACACCCCCAACCAACACTGAGGCTTGCTTGATGCTTTTGAGCCTCACTCAGGGCATGTCTATATGAGTTCTTATCCCGGGGATCCACATGATGCACAGGGGATCCCGGGGGCAGGGAGGGTGATCCCTGCATTTCCCCAGGATAAATGGGACGGCTTTTAGCCTGACTTTTCCCGCAGTCTCGGGATCATCCTGAGACTGTAGGAAGTGTGGGCGGCTATCCCAGCTTCGTCCTGCCTCCTCATGAGTAAACATGAGGAGGTGGGAACTGGGCACGGAGCTCTTCAGGCGCTCCATGCCTATGGGGGGGGGGGAGTGGGAACGTTTTTTCCTCCTCACCTTTTCGTAGGAGCTCATGTGCGCTCCTCTCTCTCATTTTTTTAAAAAAAGGCGGCCTCAATGTCCTTCTGGGACATCGTGCGGCCGTCTGGACACCCAGGGAGGATTACGGAAGCCGGTAAGTCCACGATCCTCCCTCTATACCCTTGTGGTGTAGACATGCCCTCAGTCACTCTCCTCAAGGCTGTAAGAAACACTAGTGTACTGGAGGCTTCAAGAGAGAGGGAAAGAGATTCAGTGCTCCGGCTACACTTCAGAGTTACAGAAAATACTCAGAGATTTAGTACTCCCATGACACTTCCACCCAATAAAGCGTATTCGTCATTTTATTAAAAGTCAGCTTTCGGTATTTTTCTCCAGATTCTTCAGTATTGTGCTATGCAAGTTGCAACCTGCTGAAAGCCATGATATTATTAACGGATCTGGCCAAGTGAAAAAGATCAAATGCCACTGGTAGGTCCTGTTGGGGTGGGGGAGGGAGGGGGAATCAAAAACTAGCTGTAAGCCACAAGCCAATTCTTTCAGAGTAGCCTGTCAAAGTCTCTGACAGCGCTGCAGTGCAAGGAAGATGGTCCATCATTTCCTCCGTTATAGTTTCATGGTTAAAAACGATGTGGATAAATGATTTTTACCCTCTCTGGAGTATTGTGCTGTTCCTGTTCCTAATAACTTGTGCATGTTAACAGCCCCATATACCGTGTGTGATGTCTCTCCTTTAAAAGCCTAGGATGGCTTTGTCTTGACATTTTGTGCCGCTGAAATTGTTTTAATTTCTGGGTATGCTGCTGGAGTAATCAAAATGTTCTGCCGTGTGTATTCTTTGCCTTTTAGAAAAAGTACATCGGCAACTGGCATCTCTCCTGCATACTCCTTTGTGAATGCTGAAGAGGGGAATTCATTTCTTCCTCCCCTCTCCGCAGCAGCCAAATCTGAAGCGATTGTCAATACAGGATTGCTATTATACCGGATGTCCTTGTGCTGCTTCTGTTGAACTTTTATTCTTATTTTGGCACTCGGAACATTTTTGGCACTGTTCATCTGCTACTAAAATCTTGCTGCATTTGTTACCTTTGCGTCTCCTGTAATTTTGCTGGAGTTTCCTAACAGAATTGTGGAAGCTCTGCCAGCATTTACTTTATCTCCTCTTTCTTACCCATGATTGCTTTCTGCATCTCGTGATACACCCATATTTTTCTCTATAGGCCCCTGGTATCTGTGCTGCCTAATGTATCACAGAACCTCTGGGCCTACTGGAATATTTGACTCTTTATTTCTTTGCATCTTTTCCTTCCATTACTTTATTCCATTCAATTTCCCCTACCAGTTCCACCCTGCATGTAGTATTAAAGCAACTGGCACACAGCCCTTCCTATTTATCATCTACGCTCTCACTCTCGCCCCAGTTAAACATTTATTTAGGGCGCAATCCTATGCAAGATTAGACAAGCACCCTTAGGAAAGTGTTGAAACATGCCTGTCTGTATGGATCAGAATCAAAATATTTCTCTCTCAGCATAAAGTACAGTTGGATTTGTGGAGGGCCTTCTACGAATGTCTTGATCAGTTGGCTTGTTTAGTTTGTCTTGCTCATATGCATCAAGTTCAAAACCAGGGTAAGAGCAATAAAATGAGAACAGATAGAGGTTCCTATCTCATTTATGATGGATCTGGAGATGTGAGACATTTTTATGCTTCACTGAAGGATTACTGATAGACTGAAGTCAATGTCAACTGCCATGCTACTACAAAGGATAAAATTTATTATATAGAGGGTATTTTTTGAAACTGTATTGAACTGACGTACTGTATTGAAAAGTATTTTCAGTAATTTATACACAAGTTAGCCATGAAGCTTGCAATTAAAAGCATATATGGAAATGGGCTTTACCTGTGCAGTAGTCCTCTGGCTTTAGTAAGCAACAAGGTATATCAGGTGAAGCGTTTGTGAAGAACTAGGGATGCTAAACTTGAGCTTCTATTATTCAAAACTTGTAGTAATTTTATGTCTTACAAATTCCATGTTTGTACAGGATTATCATCAATATCACTACCAGTGTACAATCAGCTGATATGGATCCTGGAATATATCTTCAATTTATTCTCTACTGTCAGGGCTGAGTTGTGGGCACCAGACTAAGGTGAGCTCAGAGTCAGGACCAAGGAATAATCAGGATTAGAGAGAGCAACCCAGAAAGCAGGACTAGAGAAGAAGCCAAGGGTCATGACCAAAGAGTAGGCCAGATCTACACCAAGCAGGATATGACACTTTGAAAATGGTTTGAAAACTGGATATGGAGTGTGTCCTGGGTCTCAACAGTTGTCACTACAGTTATAAACTGTTTTAAAACAGTAGTGTAGATCCTGTCCAAGACAAGAAACACAAAGATGTGAGAGCTCTGGTAGGCCTTATTGCTTGAGCAAGGGTCAGCTGGAACTAGAAGCTCTTTGAACTCTTTCTTGCCTCAAAGGAGCCAATATCCGCCTGGGAAGGTGGAGTGAGTCTAGAAGGTTCTTCACTGAGGAGCTACTAAGGAGCAGTTCAATGGTCTACCACATGGGGGAGCTGCACACAAGTCCAGCAGCTCCTGAAAGGTAGCCACTAGCAAATTAAATGTCCAATCCAAGGGTCCCCTGAAGGCCAGACCACAGAACCCACAGCCTGGAGAGGCTCCCAATACAGATGTCCTAAGGACGTGTTTTTTCTTTTTCTTTTAAAATAACTGTCAGGCAGGGACAAACCCACAGCAATGTGTCTCTTTGGGATTTTTTACATGAGGCTTTTAACCTGCTTCTTTACTAACGGTTCTGCTTCTGGATTAGTTACACGTGTTTTTCCCCCCTGGAGTCTTTCTTTCTCTGCCTTTCTATATATACCATTACACTAGGTGGCACTCTGGTATAGCGGAATTGTGGAAATACACAAGGCTTTCACGTTTCTATTCGCAGAACTAACCGACTTTCCTCATTAGCACCCCCTGTTCACGGGGAGAGGCTCTTGGGGATGACAAGATTGTGTAAAGGACCTGCAAACTACCACGAGTGAGGAACCATGAGTGTACAATAAATGCTTTGCTTAGAAACTCTCACTCCCCATTCTTTTCCTTTCTCTTCCCCATCCTCTCCAGGCAGTGACACCTTTTCTTCTCCCTCGTCTACATGCAGCGCACGACATCCCAGGAAGAAGAGGATGTTGCGGCCGCCATTTTTTTTAAAGGCACAGGAGCTGGAGCGCACCAGGGCAGGATCTAAACTACTGCTTTAAAATGGTTTATAACAGTAGTGATAACTGTTGGGGCCTAGGACACACACCATATACAGTTTTCAAAACATTTTCAAAGTGTTATAGCCTCTTGGTGTAAATCTGGCCTAGCACTTTAGTGCAAAGGTTAGTTTAAAAAAAGGAAAGAAAGCCCCCCACTCCCAGCCACCCCTGATGGGCACGGAGCTCTTGCAGAGCTCCGTGCCCGGGTCCCAGCTCCTCACGTTTACTCATGAGGAGTTGGGACAAAACCGTGACGGCGGGCCACACGTCCTGTGGTCTCGGGATCATCCCGAGACCATGGGAAAAACTGGGATGGAAGGGTAGGGCCATATCTTGGGGAAAGGGAGGAATCATCCCTCCTTGCTCCCGGGATCCCGTATGTCATCTGGATGCACAGGGACGATCCCGGGGCGATCCCCAGGATATCACCCCATCTAGACATGCCACAGGTGTGCTGTGGGGGTAGTTGCAGTCATGCCCATCATCTCCATTTCTTCAGTGAGCCCCTGGAAGCACTCTGAGCAAACCAAGATGCCTAGCATGGCTGTGCCCAACCTGTCTGAACAGTTAAGAAAAGAGAAAGAAAAGGTCCACCTGCCTGGTGGTATAGGGAGGAGAGTGAGCACTGGGGAGCATATGACTTGTGGGCCACCCCGAAGACATCTCGGCCAGTGCCTCCTTAACCCTGACAACAACACTGGTCCATCCAAATGTTTTCACTACCCAGTCATATACATCTTGGTCTTTGGCTGCTGAGTTAAAACAGCGGCACAAGTTGTAAACAGTTTTCTAAAGTTTTACATTGTTTTTAAAGATTTCAATTGTTTAAAACATTTTGAAATTGTTCCAAATCTGAACTGTAAGTCATCCTGGGGAGCTCTTTGGGTCGAAGGGAAACTCATAAATTTAAAAAGAAAAGATACGCACCCAACATTTTCTTCTTGATTTTGTATTTATTTATTTATTTATTTATTTATTTATTTATTTATTTATTGCATTTTTATACCACCCAATAGCTGAAGCTCCCTGGGCAGTTTTTAGAAATATGGGGAAGAAAAGAAGTTTAAAGGAGAGATTAGATGAAAGAGAAAGTGGGGAAATGGTGGAGAGAAAAGGAG
This sequence comes from Elgaria multicarinata webbii, assembly GCF_023053635.1. Taxonomy (NCBI): domain Eukaryota; kingdom Metazoa; phylum Chordata; class Lepidosauria; order Squamata; family Anguidae; genus Elgaria; species Elgaria multicarinata. Next base: position 73,495,191 of record NC_086178.1, on the reverse strand, counting down.
AAAAAGACAAATATGTGGATGACAAAAAAGTAAATCCCGTGTTACAGGTTGAGGTAAAGGTGGATTTAGGGCCAGGAATGGAGAGTGCTACTGCTATACATGAATAGGATTTTGGCAAAAGTTGCTTAAGAATCTTTTGTAAGAACCATTGAAGTAAATGATGCTACTGAAACATAATGAGGAGGTTTAGTGCAGTGCTATGCGGTAATCATTATGAGGACTATAATATAGTCACGGAAGCTGGTTTTGGACATTTAGTCTTCAACAGAAAATTATAATGGAAGATGTTAAGAGGAGGGTCTCCTATTTACAAATGGCATGTAAACAGACTGAACAACTACCAAGTTTGAATGTACTCGTCTGCAACAGTAGCGAAAGTTGCGTTAACATGGAATTCATGAACTGCCTGCTGAGCCCCCCACCCCGCCCCACCAAATTATTCCCTGATATCTTTGGCATGTCTTTAACTATGATTCATGCCAGATCCTTCATTAAACCAAAACATCAAGCAGACTAAACACACACAAATAAAGTAGCCTACATAAATGAAGAACTGCATCTAGAAAATAGCCAAATGCTTCTTGTTTACTGCTCCAGTTGACATGAAATTAAATAGAACACTAGCTTATTTTGTATCCGATACTGAATTTTTGTCCAGTCTTTATAGCTACATCAACAGCAAGACCTGGGGGGCGTCTGTACGATGCCTCTTTGGTAGCTGATTCCCTCAAAACCCCACAGCATCGCTGCTATGAGGTGGAGTCAATACAGTGACATGGCAGGAGGGAGCTCAGGCTACCCAACCAGGAAAAACTGCAATGTCAGTGACCATTTGGCTTGTCATGCCTGACCCCTGCTCCTTGATCTGCATACCTGTGCTTACCCTGCACTTGGATCCACCCCTAGGAACATCCACTTGCTTAACCTAAACTGAGCCCACCACTGACAGATGAAGAAACATGGTGACCTTGGAGCACATGAAAACATTGCAGTAAAGCAACACCGTGAGAAAGCACAGTTTTTTTTGGGGGGGGGGAAGGGGAAGCTTGATGTGGCTGTGAGTTGGCGGCTGCATCATATAAACAATGCAGTGCCACTGTGCAGCCATGGTGGGGTATAGACAAGCATCCAGATTCAAAGGGTTAAGGAAAAAGACAATTTTAAAAAGTTTTTATCACATAAATACAATTCAACAACTGTATTTAACAATTAAAGTGCACTGGCATCTACTGTATACATCTGATTGCATTAATGTTATACAAGAATACCAAAAGAGAAATTAAAAAACCCTAACCCTAACCCTTTGCAGGGGTCACTGAAGAAGACACCACGGTGTCGAAACGCATTTGACCTGCTTTTTAAATTTCTCTTGTGGTATTCTTGTATAACATTAATGCAATCAGATGTATACAGTAGATGTCAGTGCACTTTAATTGTTTAATACAGTTGTTGAATTGTATTTATGTGATAAAATCTTGTTAAAATTGTCTTTTTCCTTAACTCTTTGAATCTGGATAGTTGTACATTTTGTTAAGGACAACACCCTTTCTTTTTACACACTACACGGGGTATAGACAAGCACCAGACCTCTCGTGTGTCAGAATAGAGAGCTCCTCAATAACGTATATAACTAACATTTACTCTTCCCAATACATACCACACTTACTGGAGCCATGTGAGGGAAAATGTAGTCAGGTTATTAAAATATGTGCCTTGTGGGTACTTGAAGAAAATAGATCTACTAATGGTAAAGTTAGGCAGAACATCTGAAATATTATAAAGGCTGTTAGCTTCTTTATTGCTGGTCACAGCTAAATTATTGCTGGTCACAACTACTTTTGATAGCAGGGCACTTGGGGGGAAAAGATCTAAACTGCTGGGTATTGCTTTTCTAAAGCTTGGGAAATACTGGTCTTGGATTAAATTTCTTCTCAGATTGAGGGTCTAGTTACCTGAAGGACAGCCTTCACCCATATCAGCCTGCTCGCTCTTTAAGATCAGAAAGAGAGGCCCTTCTCCTTTGCCCACCCGTGAGGGCAATTAGGTGAGTGTCCACATGGGGGAGGGCCTTCTCTGCAGTGGCCCCAAACCTCTGGAACAAACTTCCATTGGAGGTCCGCCGTGCACCACTCTTGCAGGCTTTTAAGAAAGCCTTAAAAACATTTTATTTATTTATTTATTACATTTTCCTTGAGCCATAGATATTATTTTCTGTAATGGATGCAAGATCAACAACACTTGAAAGCTCATAATAAACAAACATTTTAATATAAAAACACACACATTAGGATAAACATGTGAACAGATTGTTAACTAACCGTGCAAACAGAGCATGTCTACTCAGAAAGTAAGCCCTTCTGAGTTCTATGGGGCTTACTGCCATGTAAATGAATAATGTAGCCTTAATATTCTATGCCATTGTCCTATATCTTGTTGGATAATAGGAACAAATCCACATGCTTCCAGATACTGGGGGTGGGGTTAGGGTTAGGGAAGTTGTTCTATTTTAACTTTTGTAAATTTATATATGTTTTAATTGTACATGTTTTAATCTTGTAAACCACCTTGAGTCCCAGTATTGTGGAAAAGGCATAATAATAATAATAATAATAATAATAATAATAATAATAATAGCAGCTCCTTGTTTTGCTCATCCCCATTTCATCCTGTAAGTCGATCAGTTCTTTTTTCCTTCTCCCTCCCCTTCCTCTTCGCTTCTGCAACAGGCAACATGTGCTTTCTCACTGAGAGAAGCAACTAATCACATCTGATGCCTTTGCTTGCTTACATTCATGCACCCAGCTTTAGGGGGTGCTTATAGGCGAACAGTGTTAGATTGACTTCTTGAACGATGTGTATAAAAGCACTAATAAAGTAAGTTGATTTGAACTTCTTCTAGACTGGCTCTAGCCTGCATTGATTTCCTCTAATAATCAATGCTGTGTTACCATGCTTTCTTTGTATAAGGCAATTCTGCTGTAAGTCATACCAGACTATCCAACATCTCTGACAGTTTAACTTTGCAGTCTTAGGCCTAATCTACACCTGCCATTTATCCCGGGGTGGTCACGAGGTTGTCCCCCTGCGTGTTCAAATGACATACAGCTGATCCCGGGGTGAACCGGGGACAAGCACTCAGTTCTCCTGGGATAGCCGGGACTGCTTTTCCCTCAGTTTTTTTCCACCATCTTGGGACCATCCTGGCTCTCCCTCCTGGGGTCCTCCCTCTTCCCCATGAGTAGCAGGGCTCAGGAAATGGGCACAGAGCTGTGCGGGGGGAGTCCTTGGGCATCGGGGGTGACGAGGAGAGCATTTTCGCCATCTCTGGGATGGTGCTTAGCATCTTCTGGTGCTGAGTCTGTTGTTGTTGTTGTTTTTAAAAAATCTCGCTTTCACACAGGATCGCACCCGCGCAATTGGGCAATTGTCTCCAAAATATTTTTTAAAAAGTTGCCCCAGACCATCCCTCTTTACTTCCAGGACAACTCGCTGATGTGTGGCCCCTGGGGAAGGATCCTGTAAGTGGAAAGCTCTGTGATCGTCCCTCCTCACTCCCCAAAGGGCTGAAGGTGTAAATTAGACAGACATCTTTGCAGTGAGATTAAAAATCCTGCAGGTCTTTAAATGTTTAGTATTCTTATAACTGTGCTCGCATGTGATAAAAAAAAAAAGTCAATTCGTTCGGCAATATGCAACATCACTTTTTTTAAAAAAAAAGCAGCTGAGACTGAGTGCCTCTTCCTTTTGGGGCACATTTATAAATATTAACCATGTAAATATTTAAACTACAGAGATTTCTAACCATGACTTTAGAATTTTATGTTAAAAATTAGCATAAAACCTGTAAGCAGACTGTAACTTTAGAAAACGTGATGGGAATTATTAAGAAATAAATAATGGTTACAATGTTTGGGGCTTATCAAAAAGGCAAGTAAAGGGGGGACATGATGACGGTGTATGAAATTATGCAAAGCTTAGAACCCAGGATCATCCAATGAAACTGAATGGTGGAAGATTCAGGACAGATAAAAGGACATTGTTCACTACATGTTAATTTGTCCTCTGTGTAGGAACCCAAGAGAGAGATTCCCGAGACCCTTGTTAACACCTGGATATAGGAATGCCTTTGCAGAAACAGTTCTTTTTCTTCTGAGTGATACCAACAGTTATTTGACATATAAAGTGGCTTTGTTTGCACTGGCAGCAAAAAAGATAAGGAAGAGAGAACTAGACAAAATTGCCATAAACTGCCATGGAGATTCAGTCTGGTTGAGTGAAAGCTGAGTCTTAGTTATGGTAAATTTCAAGTTATCTGTGTATTTTCAAGGTATTTGTATTACTGTATATATGTATGGATGCGTCCTTTTGATGTATTTGTCATGGCCTTTGGCTAGTACAATAAACTTTGGATTGATAAAAGGGAGTATTTCTTTATGTAGTGCATAGTTAAAACTACGGAATTCTGTACTGCAAGACTGTAGTGATCAGACAGTTTTAAAATGGGATTAGACAAATTCATAGAGGGTAAGGCTATCAAAGGCTGCTAGTCATGATGGTTATGCATTGCTTCCAGTATTAGAGGCAGTCTGCCTCTCAAAAGGGGACAGGAGCAGAGGGTGTTGTTGTCCTGCTTGTGGGCTTCCCAAAGGCATCTGGTTCAGCCACTGAGGGAACAGAATGCTTGATTAGCTAGGATTTTGGTTTGTTGTTAGGTTGATACTCAGGAGCCCCCACTGTTATCTCCAATCTGGGAATGGAGATAACAGTGGAGGCGGAAGTGGCAGTGGACTTGGCCAGCGCTGGGAGGATCCGCTCTTCCCAGTGCCATCTAAGTCAGTTTGAGCACCATGTGCCACTCCAAGCTTACATGGTGGTTTCAACAACTGGGGAAGATATGTGGGCGAAACATCCCTGGCCTAGGCAGTGGCAGAAGCGTGGGTAAAGCATCCCTGACAGATGGTTGTCAAGAGGCAGCTGGACAACCATCTGTCAGGGATGCTTTAGGGTGGATTCCTGCATTGAGCAGGGGGTTGGACTAGATGGCCTTGTAGACCCCTTCCAACTCTGCTATTCTATGATTCTATGAAAGACATTCTCAAGCAGAAATCAAGACAAAAGATTTAAAAAGCGACGTATGTTAAAAATGCTCATGTCAAAAGCTTTCCTTTGCTTCCCAAATCAATCCATATAGAGGGCACAGCTTTTTAAAATGTATCAATGGTGATAGCAACACAGACAGAGACTTACTAGTTTATTGGATTTGCCATAATGTCAAAATGACTGGCCTTAGGCGGGACAGCGAATCCTTGACCGTCTGAACAACAACAACAAAAGGAAATGAGGATGATGATATTTAATTACTGGCAGGAATCCTTCAGAAGGATAACATTCTGGTGAGCATCTTCTGGCAAGCTGTTGGGAGTTTCATTATCACATCTTTCTTTTTTTTTTATCGCATTTTAATCTGGGGCTGCTGTTCTGTTGGTGCCATGCAAGTGGTTGTTCTTGAAAGACTTTATAGGCAGCATGTATCACTTTCCACAGATCCAGCCGGCAGGGGGTAAAATAGTCTCTCAAGGAAGGCGAGAAGATTTGGAAAATGAACATTTATTTTCATTTTTATATGCTCAAGCGGCTGCAAAACAAGTCTTAAAAAGACATCTGTGGAGTTTTTTTTAAAAAAAACTCTTCAATAAATGCCCCCCACCCTGCTTTAGACAACTGTAGGCTGTCGAAATAATATTTAATTTACATGTAAGAGGTGGTTATAGACTCTTCTTTCCTCTGGGCCTTCAAAAGCTGCCTGAAGCAAGAAATTTAAAGGAAGAAATTTGACAGGTGAAGCTTTTTCTGGCATGATTGGCATGCAGATGAAGTGATGAGAAAAGCTTTAACTACTACATTTCTGCCTCAGCTGCCTTTTACTAGCACTGCACCAGCCAGGTTAGCTTTCCAGTGTATTGCCTAATGGGCTATCTTACCTTCCCCTTGGGCATATGTAAGCTTACTGGCTTTCAGGAAGAAGAATTCTCAATAATTTGACTATCCGCCTGAATAATTTCGAGACCAGAAATGCAGTCTACTCTGGCCCAGATTAATTTCAACTTGTTGTGGGTGGATGATCAGGGGTCTTGAAACAAAGCCCTATGAGGAGAGACTGAAAGAACTGGGCATGTTTAGCCTGGAGAAGAGAAGACTGAGGGGAGACATGATAGCACTCTTCAAGTACTTGAAAGGTCGTCACACAGAGGAGGGCCAGGATCTCTTGGAGATCATCCCAGAGAGCAGGAAATGGAATAATAGGCTTGAGTTACAGGAAACCAGATTCCGGCTGGTCATCAGGAAAAAATTCCAGACTGTTAAAGCAATATGACAATGCAGCCAATTACCTAGGGAGGTTGTGGGCTCTTCCACATTAGAGGCCTTCAAGAGGCAGCTGGACAGCCATCTGACGTATTCTTTAAGGTGGATTCCTGCAATGAGCAGGGGGTTGGACTTGACGGCCTTATAGGCCCCTTCCAACTCTACTATTCAATGATTCTTTTGCTGGGGTGGGAAGACATTCTTTTCAAATGGCCAAGAGTTGGAGAAAACTCTGAAGAACATATGTGTACAAGGCCAGTGACCGTTATATGCATGACTTATATTGTCCCCACTGTTACTTCTTTTAAACTCTTGCACTTGTGCCTACTTTTCAAAAGGACAATCTGAAACTTGAACCTCATCATTTTCCAGATCATTTTAAATAGGGTGACCATATGAAAAGGAGGACAGGGCTCCTGTATCTTTAACAGTTGCATAGAAAAGGGAATTTCAGCAGGTGTCATTTGTATATATGGAGAACCTGGTGAAATTCCCTCTTTATCGCAGCAGTTAAAGCTGCAGGAGCTATACTAGAGTGACCAGATTTAAAAGAGGACAGGGCACCTGCAACTTTAACTGTTGTGATGAAGAGGAAATTTCACCAGGTTCCCCATATATACAAATGACACCTGCTGAAATTTCCTTTTCCATAGAAGTGTTAAAGATGCATGAGCCCTGTCCTCCTTTTCATATGGTCACCCTATTTTAACTGCTGCATTTTGCCATGGTGCCATTGGCACAAGGGCAGTTGAGCATACTTTCTATCGTTTCTTATACCTCTACGTTGTAATGTTTTATTGCAAAATGCTCTAGAAAAAATAACACAGAAGCAACCATGGAACGCAATGCGAGATCAATCTCTGTTGCTCATCTGAGATTTTCCTGAAGGCTAATGTGCAAACGCACTAATCAGCCACTGTAGTCAGGGCTTGTTAGCTTCATAACGTGTCTCTATTTTTTTCCAGTGGGAAATCAAAGAGAGCTTAATTGGACCACTAGAAATTATATTACATGGGGACTGATGATGGTATAGGTATAGCAAACTGATATATTCTTTGCATTAACAAAAGGTAGAAACCTCTATTCATTTTTGACATTGGGATTTAATATCACTGGTGTGATATTAGAACTGCTTTAGAACTGATATGTATTAATTCTTTGTTGGTTATGCCCATACCTTTTGCTGGAGGAGTGCTTATTGCTTATTGAGTGATGTTATTTGGGGCTGGTAGGAATGACTTTAGAGACTCCTGATCACTTGTAGTGGATGCTTCGTTCACAATTGGACTCCTAGGTAAGTGCATATAGGATTGCAGCCTTGTAGTACAGTCCTGTGCATGTTTAGACAGAAAAAGTCCTACAGCTGTCAGCATGCTCCAGGCATAGGATGGACACTTAATCCCTTTGGAGGTACTGATTTGGTGGTACCCCAGGGGTGATCAACCTTTTTCTTATGAAGGGCTGTTGATTTATGCAAAAAGTCAATTGAGGGAAACAGCTGCAAGTGGACAGAGCCAGACCTGATGGTGGGCAATCAGAGCCCAAAATGGATGGAGTTCGTAGCTTTTCATAGTGCTCACTCTCGTTGGGCATGTCTACACCTGCCAGATATCCCAGAGTCATCTCTAGGTCATCCCTGTGTATCCATGTGATGCACAGGGGGTCCCAGGGGCAACCTGGGATGACCAGGGACTTCCCCAGGATATCAGGGACTGTGGATTTCCCAATATTTCAGCTGTCCAGAGACCATCCAGAGGAGCATAGGCAGTGTGGCCACCGTTCCTGGGTTGTCCCTTCCCCACAAGTAGCGGGGCTGGGCATAGAGCTATGTGGGGAGGATCTGTACCCACGGGAGTGGTGTGGGGAGCAATTTTACCATCCTTGGGATGGTGTGTGTGTGTGTTGGGGCGGGGTTTATTTGTTTGTTCCACGTGACTGGCTCCTCTTAAAAAAAATGGTGGCTGCAATGCCCCTTTTCCCTTCTGGGATGTCACATAGCCATCTAGAAGCTGAGGGAGGATTACGGAAGCTGGTAAGTCTGCGATCCTTCCCCCTCCCTCCCTCTACACCCTTAGGTGTAGATGAGCCCATAGATTACTCCACCTCCTTCTGTCTCTTTCTATGCTATCCCACATGAAATTAGACTGAGGACTGAATGTTCCTATCCTGCATTTAAACCAGTGGTTCCTAAAGTGGGCAGTACTGCTCGCTTGGGGATGGTGGGATTGCATAGGGGGCGTTAAGAGGCAAGGGGGTGGCAGGGGGGCACGTGGGGTGGTCTTTTCTGAGAAGCGCCTCTCCAGAAGGTCTTAAAACCCAGGGATATTTTTATGGGAGAAGGTAGTTTGGTCCCAAGCCATATAGGGAAAGAATGTATTAATACCGCTTAAGCAGAGTCCTTTTAACAGTGAATTGAAATGTTTCAAAAGCACCAAAATGCTAATGAAGAGACAAACCCTGCTTGGTATGCCCTACCACGCTGGCTGCAAAGCAGAGGCATTCACGCTCTTTCCCCTCCCTCGGCAAGCCTGTGTTGGGTGCTTCCCATTTAAAGGGGCTATGCGCAGTACGCCCCCTTTTTCATTCTCAGCTCCTCAGCTCAGCTCCTCCGCCCAGCTGCTGCTGTCGCTGCTCAGCCTGGGCGCCCAGGCCTGCAGGATCCAGAGGAGCACAGCCCCTTTAAATGGGAAGCACCCACCCCAGGCTTGCCAAGGGAGGGAGGGAAAAGAGATTGAACACCTCTGTTTGCAGCCAGCATGGTGGGGCACACCATGCAGAGTATGTCTCTTCATTAGCATTTTGGTGCTTTTCAAACATTTCAATTCACTGTTAAAAGGACTCTTCTTAAACAGTATTAATACATGTGTGGATTGAGGAGGGTCTTGTTGGCAGCACGGCTCTGGACAACTCGGACTGATGGAGCAGCTTTTCCGGCATGACCCTACCCAAATATACTACACTCATCATCTAAGGCCCTCCTCCTAGCAGAGGTTTGCTCCTGAGGTAACATTCATTGCATATATTATGAACTTTTTTAAAAAAAGATGCATAGAAGCTAGGGGTGTGCACGGACCCCCCACTCCGCTTCACTTTAAGATCCACCATTTTCGGATCGGCCCGCTCCGCCCCGCCCCCACTCCGCCTGTGCCCACTCCGCTCCGCTCGGAGCTCCGGATCCGGATCGGAGCTCTGGTCCCCCCCCATAGGGAGGGTTACCGGGCCCTGCTGCCATCGCCGCCCATGCGGCGACGGTGGCAGAGCCCGGTAAGGGACCAAGGGGGAGGGGGGCCTTACCTGCCTCCGTCCGCGGTCCGTCGCCGTCTTCAATTGAGCCCGTGGTTCCACCAGGAAGTCTGGGCCGCAAGTGCGGCCCAGACTTCCTGCTGGAAACACGGGCTCAATTGGAGACGCTGATGGACCGCGGACGGAGGCAGGTAAGGGAGAGGAGGGCGGGGGGCGTTACCGGGCCCTGCTGCTGTCGCCGCATGGGCGACAGCGACAGCGGCAGGGCCCGGTAAACCCCACTTACCTTTCCGGCGGAGCTCCGGATCGAGGCGAAGGATCCGCCTTCACCTCGATCCTTTTCGCCACGCTCCGCCGGCCCCCCCAATCCTCTTCGCCTCCGCCTTAAGGGCTGGCGAAGCCCCCCGCTCCGCTACTGCTTCTCCGGTCCGATTAGAAGCGGAGCACATCCCTAATAGAAGCCACCTGGAACATCATCCTCTACAAGGCTTCTTTTTGAAACCTGCTCTTCTTTGGTTTTTTGAAACCTGCTGTGTTTCATATGCCAGCTTTTAATTAAGCCAGTAAAACTTACAAATACACACATGAAATATATTGCAAACATACTAATAAAGTATAGGAAATTGCATGGTTTATAAAGTATATGAAATTGTACAGTCTGTTATAGTATTCTCCTATCTTTGGAACGTTCTTTACCATTCAGTGTTGTGTTGCAGAGAATCCTGAATTTTTGCTCTACTTGCATTAAGGTTTTAAATGCAAATAAAAATTAACCTATTATCCCTGCCTGCTGGGAGAGATTTTCCAAAGCTATTAGGCTTAAACCTTTTGCACTCCAGGTGTTCTTTTAAGGCTTTCATGATTGGATCATAGTCTGAAAAATTATCATACAGCAAACTTGGAGTGAATATATATATATTTTCCACCTAGCAAGCTTCTATGAGTCATAGTCATTTAATTTTGTCATTAAACCAAAGCACATCCAATCAGCTGTGTATTTAGATAAGGTAGCTTCTTAAGCTCCTAATGCCATAGTCACACTTATTTCCTGCTGTGAGTAGGTTTTAAAAAGTCTCCCCCCCCCCAACAATTAGATGCTTGGCTGTAGTAATCTGACCACTTGGCACTAATTGCAGAGACCACTGATGAAAATGTCTGAAGTTAAAATGTACATAGGCATTATGAATACTGTTGAGCAGATTGCTTGCCCCAGGCCTTAGCTAGACCAAAGGTTTATCTCAGGATCGTCCCAGGGTCATCCCTGCCTGCTCCCAGAATCCCCTGTTTGTCATTTACATGAACAGGGATGACCCTGGGACAATCCCGGGATAAACCTTAGGTCTAGCTAAGGCCCCAGTCATCTCTGGAAATAATCCAGGGACTCTAGAATTTTGTGGAATGGCTTCCATAATTGGACCTGGAGCAGACTGGCCCCTCTGCAGCATCAAATGTGAGTCCTTTCTTTGCTCCTCCCAAACTTACCAGGACAGGGGGCATGGGGTAGGTTAACATTCGGCACAGCAAGTGTCCCTTAGCCCCTCTGCAAGGCTTGGAATCATGAGAAATTGACACTGCAATCCTGTAGATAATTACTTGGAAGTCCCATTGGCTGTGCTCACACAACATGCTACCCCACGCTGAGTGGTTGAGTGTGGGTTGTTTGTTGAACCATAGGTTAGCATGTTGTCCGAACCCAGGACATTTTCTACAGGGTGGCTTGCTAACCATGCAGTGGGGCTTGTTAACCACCCTGAACAACCCAACAACAAATTATGGGTTCTCAAGGTGGCTTGTTCAAGAAAATAATCTGTACTCGCTGGTTAACAAGCTACCCTGCAGAAAACTCCCTGGGTTCGGACAACACACTAAACTATAATTCCACAAACAACCTGCGGTTCAACAACAACTGACATTCAACCACTGAGTGTGGGTTAGCACGTTGTGTGAACCCAGCCATTGAATTTTACTTCAGAGCAAAGACATTTGATATTGTGCTGTAAATTCCTGTTGTTCCTAGCATCTCTGGATGCTGCCCCAACCCCATCCAGCAGTGTCCAAAGATGAGATGTCTGTAGGAACCATGAGACATCCACTTTCACTAGCTCTCAGCATCACCACAGTGCTTGATGTGATCCCTCCCTGGATATGAGGGATCAGAGAGGTCCGCCTGGCGCCTACACTGTACTGCTTTCGTCGCCAGCTGAAGACCTTTTTATTCACTCAGTATTTTAACACTTAATTTTAACTTAAATTTAAATTTTACTGTTTTAACTCTGTATTTTAATCTTATATCAACTTTGTTGTGTGGTTTTATCCTGGTTGCGCTTTTTATACTGTATTTCGTAATTGTGTTTTAACCTGTTGGGTGTTTTACTGTGGTTTTAATTTTTGTGAACCGCCCAGAGAGCTTCGGCTATTGGGCGGTATAAAAATGTAATAAATAAATAAATAAATAAATGATCTCAGCATTGGGGAAAGGGGCCGTAGGGTGGTCTCACATTGGGTGCTGTAGAGGGGAGGAGGTAGATTCAATCAGGATCAGGACTGACCCCTGAAAGTGTCTAGGTCCAACCTGAATTAAATGGATAGATTCCCATGCATCCTTTCTCTTTGTGATTTTTTTTTTAGAACACAAGCAGAGATCTGTAGAATGATGTTCTTTTAACACCTCCTCGTTGCTCACTGTGACTGCAGATTGTCTGTGGGCTACAGGCTTCAAACATTTAGAAGCTGCTTGCTAGCTCAGTGTGATCTGGTTAAAATCTTTAATGATTCTTTTTGGAATATCACAGAGAAAAGTTTAAATCCTATTACAGCAGATTATTTATCGCTATTATTAAACCATCACTGTGCAAATTGTTTTACACAAACAAAATGCAGGCTCCCAAGGCTTCGAATGTAAATATAGATTGGAAGGTGTGGGGGAACAGACTGGGGAGAGGCAGTTCTGGCAAGCAACAGCAGGAGAGAATGATCAGAGTCCTTTAAGAAGACAATGCAGTTGAAGCCCCATCACATCTAGGTCAAATGCGCAGCTCCCATCGCTTCTTTGTCGCTGCTCCAACGTCACTTCCTGAAAAGTAGGAGAAAGCAGCAACTGGACTTTCATGGGAGTTTTTTGCAGCTCAACAAAGGCCAGAAGGGGCAGAAGATGAGCGAGAGGCAGACGACATCATGTGAGTAATCCGTGAGTGCCCAGTAATGAGCATGCAGTAAAATGTTTGTCAGATGGAGCTTTTGGAAGACAGAAGGTCATGGGTGAGGCTATATTGAGACATGAGAGCCAAGAGATGTAACACAGGGTTGTAATGTGGTGCCCATGGGCACTAATGCATTCCTGGGTACCTTTCTTGGTACCTGCCAAGGTGCTTTATCCCTCTTCCTTAAAACAAAAACAACACTTGACTGGCAGTTGGGATTGCTGCTATGAAATCAGTTCCTGATGGTGCTGAAGACTCTGCATTCAAAGGAATTGTTGAGTGTTTTGGGGCTCAGCCCCTACCTCTGCCTTGTACTCAGTCATTTGGGCAGGTCACTTGTCCTTTGCCAGGCCTTCCACAGCAGCCATTTTGTGGTGATACCCAGACAACTCATCAAAATGCCAAGTGTACCCCAAAAGTCCCCATTCTTTTCTCTACCCCTGATGTAGCAGAAGGCATTGAAGAGCTCTAAAGGCAAAGAGAAGCCATTTGTGATGAATGTGGAAGGGATCATCTTGCTTCTTTGCAGAAAATATCAAGAACCGTGAACATAAAACTCCCTTTGCACAATAATTTCTTTTGAACAGCTGATCTTTCTGCTCATAGTCGCACTGGCCAAACTATGACAGAGTACGATGCAATTCATACCAGGGATGTGGTTTTGCAACTATGGATGCACACCCACACACTCCCACACACCCTCCCTAACTGGCCCTTCCAGGCAAAGTTTTTTTTTTTTAAAAAAAGAAAAGGGTTTCCCCCTTAGTACAGCTCTTGTGCAACATTTGTTAATCACATAATGATTTTGATGGGCTATGGGGAACATCAGTACTCGCCTTTACAAAATATAGTATTTATGCTGCTCAGTTGGCAAGGGGAGCACATAGCATTCAAAAAATAAATAATAGGGAGCGTGTCTGCCTTAGGCCCTTTCTACACCTAAGGGTTATCCCAGGAAAATGGAGGGATCGTCCCTGCCTGCTCCCTGGATCCCCCGTGTGGCATTTGCATGCACAGGAACAATCCCGGGATGATCTTGGGATATAGGGCTGGTGTAGACATGCTCATAGTCAACTGTCTATGTTTTAAGACATTCAGGTAGAGCATCCAATGGGGTAGATCCCCAGCATCTCCAGCAGGTTTGGAAAAACTCCTGCCTGAAACCCTGAAGAGCTACTGCCAGTCAGTGTCGACAGTACTGGGCTAGAAGGACCAATGGTCTGATTCAGTAGAAGGTAGCTTCCTATGCTCCAAGTAGCTTGTGACCACAAGAGAGAAAGAGAGCCTTCTCTGTAGTGGCACATCCACTGTTGAATATCCTCCCCATAGAACTGTGACTAAAACCATCATTACAGTCTTTCTTGCAATGCCAGGTGGAAACACCTTTATTTGCCCAGACATTTTAAGTTGACTTGTCTCTTTTATTATATTTGCTGGCTCTCAGATGTTTTACTAGGAGGATTGTACTTTAGTGCTTTTCGGGTATGATTGACATTACCCTGGTTTCCATGAGAATGAAGGGTCAGTTAAAAATACATTTAATACATTATTAAAATAAAGGAAGAGAACCACAAATGTCATCACATTGATGCAGAAAGGAGTGCCCCTGTTTGTCAATTAAAAAACAATGATTCCAGAAGTGCTCCTACTGTTGAATTACCATTGAATGTGTATGGTTGAATGACCATATATCGATTTTAAATTAATATGTTTTATTTAAAAAAAAACTTCTAAAAAGTTGACTAAAATAGGGCAGCAAGCAGGGAGATGTAATGATGCCACAGATTCTGTTATGTGTTTTGGGTAATTTCTAAATGACTTTCTAGGGATCCCTTAAAGCCTAGTGTCCTGATTGCGAAGAGATCCAGTCCAGGATCCCTCCCAATTCTGTAATGCTTGTTGCTAAGATTTCAGCAAACAGAACTATTACTCCAGATGCCTGAGGCAACACCTCTCAAAGACTGACAGTAGACAGCTAGTGGCTGGTAACATTCTGTTGATGGGTTTTAATGGGAGCTAGGATGGACTAAGAAGAAATAGAGGATGGGTGGGAGGAGATAATTCATCCTTTTGTACTACTAGAACAGGGGTGAGCAACCTATTGCGGTCCAGGGGTTTACTTGCCCTCCCCCTGGGGCCCAGCTGGTGGAACTAATGACCACCACCCCTCCTCTGACTTCATCACTTACTGCACTGTCCACTTTTCTCTTCTATTCATTTTCTTTTCATGCCAAGCAATTGTGGCTCCTGCAAACCTTGGCCAGGTCAGACAACTCCTTCCCATGTTGCTTGTGTTCCAATCAGGGCATGAGTAGCGTGGGAAGGGGCTTGGCCTGGACTTGTGTTGGGCCCCTCCTTCCTCCTTCCAACTAGAACACAAGCCAGTCCTGCAAGTCCCAGCCGAGTGTGGAGAAATCCCTTTGTTTCCTCCAATCACATCCCTGTACTAAACCAAGTGAGATCTGTGTGTATAGGAGGAAGTCACTCTGTGCTGGAACTGGATATGAAAAGAAGGCAGATTGCTCTCTGCAAGGAATCCTATGGCACTGTGGCTTCCCCTTACATTTGATTGGGAGCAGGAAGCTTAATGGAGCATCTCTCCATTAAGGGGGAATCACATTGCTTACCCGGGGCTTTGTGTTTCCTTTTTCTTTTGCATGATTGTTATGGACTACATTACATGGGTGGAGAGGGGAAACTATGTGGTTTGAATTGAATACTTACCCGCTATTCACTTCCATTGAGAAAGTGCCATCTAGTCATGAAAGATCATGTTTTTTTCTGGATATTACCACATTAAAAGTGGTTATTTTTATAGTGGGATTTCCTGGAGATAGTGTGGGAGACATCCTGGTTGTTGATGACATCATGAAATGGACCTGAAAACTTCCATGAATGGCCAATCATGAGTGTGCAATAAATCACTCTTTAGAGGAGCCCTTAACATTGTGGATCCTCATCAGACTGTGTACTGTATATGTGTAAATAAATCTTATATCATAGGAATATTATAAGTCACCAGTGATCTCCTAAGGAATCTGAACCATGAGTAAGTGCTGGAACCCTTGAAACATTTCTCTGCTCAGATGTGGGGCACATGCACCTAAAAATATTATATTGATATCCCATTGGTGCTCAGAATCCATTTTCCAGCAATAACGTCTTGCAGTTTTGATGTTTGGGGGAAACACAGTTTCCCCATCACAGACATGCTTCCTTAAGGGAAGACATCTGGAAAGTGTAGCAACCAAGACAGAAAATAAAATCAAGGCTTTGGAAACATCCTTTCAATAGTTTTTAAATGGTAATGTTTAGTCAGTTACACTTTGCACCCTGGAGGTACTAGATCGGCTCACCTTCTAAACCCAGGATGGTTAACATTGTTTTGATGGAGCTGAAAGTGAACATAATCTTCCTCAGCTTTGTTCCACTGACTGCCACTGAATCCGGTGGTCATTCAAGTGAGTCGTCTGCTTTCTATTAGCCTCTCGGATTTGGGCCGCACAGCAAACTGACTGCAGAATCCTGTGGCGATTATCCTCCGCAGCACAAGCTCGCAAACAGTGCTTTCCTTTCATGCCATTCTGAAACGAATGCATGCCTCATTTACTTAGTATCATGATGATGATGATGATGACTAAAAGGTTTGTGGGATCATTTCCAGTGTATCCATACGGAGGCACAAATGTAGGATAGTAGAGCTGTTAACTGAAGAAGAGAATCATCTGCTGAAGCTCAGTACCTAAGCACCAATTAACCTGTATCACCACTTCTGTAATGTGCTACATGCAGAGATCTGGAGGGGAAGGAAAGTAACTCAGTGGTAGAGCATGGGAGGTTTTTTATGTGCAAAATGTCCCAGTTTCAATCCCCAGTATCATTGGGAGGGGTATCAATAGGATGATGCTTTGAAACCGGCTCCCTCAAAATCCTACGGCATCACTGCTGTTGGGTAGGAATGATAAATTTAGATGGCAGGAAGGTGGCCAAATAACCACAGCCCCAGCGGCCGTTCGGCCTGTCAAGCCTCCCCTGTCTTCCCACACTTACCCTGGACTTGGATCCACCCCCAGCAATGCCCACTGACTAAACCCGAACCGTGGCCACCACTGACAGACTGAAAAAAAATGCTGTGATTCCAAAGCAACAACAACAACAACAACAACAACAAATTGCAGTAAAACCACACCACAAAAAAGCACAGCTTCGAGGCTAGAAGCCTGATGTGGCTGTGAGCTGGCAGCTGCGTCATATAAGGCTCCCACCCCCACGCCCAAAGGCAGGCCACTGGCCCCACTGGACCCGTGGGGCAAGGGCAGAGGGAGGGGCTTCAAAATGCCCCCAGATAGGAAGGTGCTAAGGAAAGCTGATCTAACATTGCCTTAAAGTAACCGTTTACTTTGGCCCTGAGAAGTGGCCCCAGGAATCCAGTGAGCACCTCTACATCATGAAGGCTGGGAACAAGAATATTCTTCCATTCGCAGCTTATTATGTTGGCTCTGATTGGATTTCAAACTCTTATCCTAAGCTTATTGATTATCATTCATAACACAACTTTAAGGGATGTAAAGAAGTCAATAAATGCTTTCTCTAGCTGGATCCAAGAGCCATGATTATGTTCTTCAGCTATTGTAATTCCCTTTGCAAAATGTGTATCTTTGGCTGTAGCCACAGATGTTTTAGTGTGTGTGCAGCAAACTATGTCTATCACAGAGCTAGAAGGACTGAATGCAGGTGATGAGGTAAGAAAGCAAATTATTTTTATGCTGTCCTAAAATAAGCTTCTTCAAAAGAGGAGGAAGAATGCTATGGGCTCTTTGTATATATGTAGGTTTAATATCAGCACCTATAGCTTATTTCCAAGCTCAGTCAGTCCAAACACAGATAACAAAGGACAGAAATACTAGAGATGCCTGCCCCTGTTAAAAAAAAAAGTTGTAACAGAGGTGTAAAATTCCTTCCTATCCAACACCCACAAACTGTAGCATCCTGAAGGCGGTACATGTGTATTCCCTCTAGCTGGGAAGGAATGTAAATCAGAAAGCATGATGTTATGGAGTTATTACCAGGTTGTGATGAATCTGATGCAATCAGTGTGGTGTGAACCACTAATGTAAAACCTGTGCCACCTTGTAGTCCTGCTCCTTTCCTGCTTCCCCACTTCAGTTCCCTCACCATAGAGGGGCTCATGAATAACGTGAATGTGGCCCATGAATAGTGAATCCCCCCTCTGTAATGTGCATGCAGCATGGTGCCACCCCCTCTCTTGGGCGCCCTGATTGGCTGCCTCAATACCCTTCCCCCTCCCCGCTGGTGGTGAGAACTTAAGGAAGTAGCTGCACCTAGAACCTTTCTTTGCACCACACCGATTGCCCAAGAAGAGCTGTCTGTCATCCCACCAGCACATAGGAAATTAAAGCTCAAATTTTGAACTTTTTCAAACTTTCAAAATTTTCTGCATGTCTACACTGGTCAAGCTTCAGTTTAAAACAAAAATGAGCAAAATTGGCCTCATAGATCTCGAGTAATAAGCCTTACACTGTCATGTCCTTATAGAGATGGTCATGTGTAATGGCAGTTTCTAGGCTGTTCCCTCCTCGCATTTTGTGTAGTGGCCACTCAGGGCTGGCATCGAGGGTGGACACAATTTGGCCACCTTGACCTGGTCCTCCTCTTCAACACTGCAACCTGCTTGTCCCCCAACCTCTTGCTCTGGCCCAGAGGGAGTGAGCAAACATGGTGGTAATGTTGTTCCCATGTTTACATCTCTGCGTGATGTGGACAGTTGTGGCTATATTGTGTTAAAGGGAAGTGCAGAACTGCCTGTAGATGACCTACACATTTTGTTCAGGGTTCCTTACAGGACAAGTTTTCTTCCATTTGGTCTTATTTGAAGTCCAATGAAGCGTTTAGTTTTTTAAACCTTGCTTGTGGCCTTGTTGTGAACCCAGAAGAGCAAAGGGGAAAAAGAGGGTGGTGAGGTAGGAGCAGAGAAGAGAAGAACCTTCATGGAAAATTTCAGAATTTACAAATTATTTGGATCAGTTTCAGTACGAGGAGCGGCCACACTATTTGAGAAGGGAAAGAGGGAGATCTTGTTTATCTTCTGAGCTAATTTTCCCATTTATTAGTTCATGTTACCTTAGCTCTGAAAGCTTTGCTTTTCTGTTTTCAGTTTATGGGCCAACATTTCTATTTACACTGTCTACTATTTGAGAAGTTACACCACCTACTCATTACTGTATGTGCTCCCAATAAATGTTTATGCTTTTTGTGTGTGCGCATGCTGTGTGATATCCTACAAGGGAGCCCTAGTCCTTAGTAATGATGGAAAGAATTTCATCCTGGTAAGAAAACAGGCCGTTCATGTACCAGGGGATGCCTACCTAAGATCAATAGATGTTTACAACATTCCCGCATAGAATCTTGTGCTGGGGAATTGGGAGGGTGTGGGGGACCAGGTGAATGAGGTTTGGAAGAAGCAAGAGGCATAAGGGAATAAATATTAATCCACAAGTGAATTACTGACACATGTTTAACGTAGTGTGTTGTTTGAACTCAGAAAGACTTCTGAACATCCCAGCTATTTTATCTGGTATATCTGACATACCAGCTGATCTGACATATTTATTGATTTCTTTGGATTAATTATAGTTATATGATACTGTACAGAGGTAAATTCAAACCTGTTTAACTGGGAATAATGACTAGGCTCTATGAAAACACAATGGGATTGCGCAATATATTTTACTTCCAAGCACAGAGCATTCAAAGAACATGAAAGGCCTCAGTATGTTTTCTGTAAAAATCCCCATGCTGTGTTACAAATTAAAAACAAAGCCTACTTGCTTCTACCCTTCTACTGCAGTGCAATGCCAGCTGTCTTCCTTGTGGTATCAATTAGAGTAGATGCATTTGAACTGCACTGGGGAAAAAATTACAAATAAAAGACCTTAATTTGACAGTCCACTCTCTAAGCCTCTTAGATGGCAGAACGTTCCACTGCAATGAATGGGATTGAAGCCCAGCATACAGAAGGTTTGTTGACATGTTGACTACAGTGACTTGGATCTTCTGAAGGTTTAAAAGACAAGTTCAAACTGTGGTTCAGTTACAAGACCTGACTCAACCTACTTGTTTTTGTCAAGCTTTTATTTACATTTGATTAAGTCCAGATAACTTGCTCTGTAACACTCTTCTTAGACATATTTTGTATAGACTACTAAGGAATGAATTAAATGTTCATCAGCTAAAAGATATGCATTTTCTTCAAGTATTTGATGAACAGTAGCTATTTAAAAACATTATCCTTCTTGGTGGTTTTTTCTCCCTTAGGTTTACGGGTTGTACCATGGTCTAGAAAATGATCCAATGAGCGTGATAAATTTCATTCTTCTCCCTACTATTCCTGTCTGACATTTCCTCATCTTGTACAGCAGCTTCCAATTCTTTTGAACTTCTACTCCCATCAAACCCAGCCAGCATGGCCAGTGATGATAAGAGTTTTAGTCCAAAATGTCTAGAGAAATCTGCTGTACATAGTTAATTTAGTTTAGCAGATTACAGCTTTAAAACACCTCTTGTAAATTAACAAATTTAAATATGAAACATGCCCAATCAAAAACAACAAAAGGCAAGGGCAGATATTTTCAAGAACTATCTGTGTGGAAAGATTGTCTCAATTTGCAAAAGTCTATGAAAATTCAGCTTGCGCTGGCTTCAGTGTGTAAAAAAATCTGCTGTGAACTGACACTTCCACATGTATTGGGATAAGGTTGAAAATCATATATAGACTGTAAAACTGATTCACCTAATACAGTACATAGGATTGCAGACCAACTCACCTTTGCTAATTGTACTAAATGGTAAATGATGTGTTTTCCAAAGGCCCATGTGCACACAATGGGCCTGTTCAGAAGACACCTTAAACCCTGCTGGTTAAGGCTTTTGGTTAAGCAGCAGTGTTTAAGGTGTCTTGTGTGATGTGTTTTGCTAAACCCTGCTCCCTCACTTACCACAGATGGATTGTCTGCAGCAGGGTTAGCGGATCTAACCATGGCTTAAAGTGTTGTATAGTTAGTGCTAACCACGGAGAATCACAGTTTTACTAACCACAGAGCCAAAGTGTCATATGAACAGGCCCAAGGTAACCTATTCTTTAACAGTGGTTAAGAAAATTGAAGTGGACTACAGGACTGCAATTCCTCCCAGCTCCTCCTCTTTGGTGAGAATTCTCCCTGCCAGCCTTTACCATTGTTAAAGAGTTACATTACTGATAACCTTTACTGTGGTTTAATGCTCACCAGGATTCACTGTTAGCCAGATGTTTGTTACTAGTTTCAAACCCTGGTTGACCTTCACTGCCAAATGAAAACTTTAATCGTGTTGAAAGGTGGTGGGGAAAGAAGGAAGGGAATTTGTTCTTGGAGAGGAAGTTCTGGGGAAAGCTAAAGCATAATCCTGCAGTCCATGGTTAAGGGAAAATCTGCAATATGTCTGCACTATCCCTAAGGGACACAGCAGTATATTTTGAAATTTAATGTCTCAGAATATTTTAAAGAGTGGATGTTGCCAGCCCTCTGGGAAGTTACTCATCCCTGTTCTGAAGTAAGTATTCATTTCACATTGTACATAGATACCAGTCTGATCTTAGAAAGCTAGCTGTCATGTATTCACTCACATGAAACCACAGGAACTCCAAGGAGGAATAAAAGAGGAGAGAGCTCTTGTACATAGGGTCCAAGGTTTGTAACTCTTTCAGATTCTGTCTTCTCACTTTTACAAGTTATTTGTGCCTGATCCGTAGAAATGGGCAATATGTTCACTGGATAAACAGGCTGAGGAAGTGATAGCATCATTTCTAGTCTCAGTAAGGAGAAAGGGTGCATGAAGTAGACTGGAAGGTTTTTATCTTTCTGAGACTGACTTTGGGCCACCACCCACGTTAGTCCTTCCGTAGGGATGCTGCCTAAACTAGCCTTCTACTGGCAAGTGCACCTATCAAATGTGAATCAGTGCTATCACATGGAAAATATCAACATCCCTACTGGATGTTCCTGGTGGCAAGTTGTGGGAGGTTCTTAGTGGCATGGGGTGATTCCATGTAATACATTATGTATTTTAATGTTTTTTTTAAAAAAATATTTGTGAACTGCCCTGAGAGTTTTGGCTATGGGGTGGTATAGAAATATAATAAATGAATGAATAAATGATCCATGTGATCCTTGTAATGAGTTTTATGTTATAGCCTTTCTTCAAGGATATTGGAAAGATGAAGACTCAACCTTGATGAAGTTAAGCTAGTCGAGGCTTGGTCAATGCCTAAATGGGAGGCTGACTTGGAACCCAATGTATGGTGGCTTGTGTTCCATGGCATAAAGATGAAATGCAAACCAATGTCAATCAATGTAAATAAATAAGCCATTGCATGGTGGGCCAGTCATGGGGATGTTGCTTTTGGTGGTCCTTCCTGGATAAGTGTCCCAGCCCTTTATTGCTGTTTTGCTTATTGAGCTTCCACCCCACCATGTACAGTATTTCCATACCATGGAACTGAAGAAATAGGATCTGTCCTGGATTATCAGATCTGTAACATGGCGGTGGTAGAAAAACCAGGCAGCAGATACAAAATTATATATAACAGTATAAAATAGTCCCTGATGAAACACAGAAAGAACATTCAACCATAGGTAATAAAGTGTTGAGTAAAATAAGTATTGTGGCATGCAAAACAATGCATGTAATCGACAAGGTGTTGGATCAGATTTAGCCATACCAAGAGTAGAGCCATTGAAATCAATGGGACACAGGTCAGTCAAGACTTACTTGAACCATTAAAATCAATGGGGTTTCTCTACTTGAAGAGTGACCAAATCTGGATCCAACCCAAGAAGTGTAAGCTAACGTTTCCATGCACAATGTGCAGATATTAGCTGTTGCAACTCAGGAAAGGAATGAGGAACTGAAAAGCAAATTCATCTAATCAGCTCTTGCATTCAGTGCAGAACCTTGTTAGAAAAGTAGGGTGGTTGTCCTCTCCTAGAAAATCAGGTAAAACATCTAGGCATTTTCCCCCTCCCAAGCAAACCATCATGTGACTTCTTTGTATTTGGAATTGTCTTAGGATCAATGTATTTGTGATAGTGCCTTGGCACAGACTTCTTGCTGCTTTCCCTGACTAACCAGGCAATGCATTGTTCTTCCCCTCCCAACAAAATGGTGCTTATTCCCAAAGAAATGTATTTAGCATCAGGGCAGCAGAAGCAACTTCCATTTTATTCCTGTAGTCATGAGGGTGCTATGATTTAACTGAGTTTAAAATGCAAAACTGCAAACACTCAGAATATTTATTTTTGGCCAACAGCTTTTCCTCTCTTCATCTTGCTTTTTTCTCCCCTTTAATATATCAGGAATGTCTAACCAGTTGTAAAGCATAGAATGACAAGGGAGAATAGAAATGCCACTTGCTTCACAACTTAAGTAATATACATGAATATCCATAAGACCATCAAGTTCAATGTCCAAAATTACTTAGGTGTACCACTGTGTGACTTAGCAAGCAAGTGGCAACAGCAGGTAGTGGCAGTTATTGAAATGGTTATGAGCCCTCCCCAGGATGCTCATCCCCAAGCTTGGACAACCTACAGTGACGTTCCCAAGACCATTCAGTGAGTTTTGTAGATGAGCAAAGCTTGAATCTGGATATTCAACTGCTGAACTCAGTAAACACAAGACAAAAGACTACTTTTTTGAAACAAAGCACTGAACGAACAACTCTGCCAGGCTGGAAAAGGGCTCCATCCAATGAGTGTTTTATTGCATGCTCATTACTGTGCACTCACAGATTTTTTGCAAGTCCCTCACATGACGTTGTCTGCCTCCCGCTGCTTCTGGCCTTCCTTGTGCCACAAGAAAAACCCCAGAAAGTCCGAAATATTTTTTAAACTGGAAGTTGCTAATCTCTCCTGCTTTAATCTGGAAGTTGCTACTCTCTCCTGTGCAGGAGAAGCAGCGTGATTAGAATGCCTGACTGAATGGGCCTCGTGTTTGTTGTTTACTTCCTGTTTTGAAACAGGAAGTAACTGAGCAACAAAACCAGGGGCAGAGAAGCAACAGTAGGGAGCGTGTTTTTATCCGAATAATAAGAGCAGAGTGCGTCGCACGCAGCGAAAGTTTGGCCTGCAAAGTCCTAGCACTTTTCCTTGAGAGGCTCATTGAGGGGATAAATAATACTCACAGTCCTTATTCATCAGTAAAGTTCTTTTACTGAGGTTTTCTCATCAGGTTTAGTATAAACTTTCATTTACACCCGTGGTCATCATAATCATCAGGTTACATCAGCAGGATCTCCAAACACCTAACAGGATGCCATTAAACACTGTGCATCTTAAATACATATCACCACTAGTATTGCACCATACTAAACTGTCCAATTAACCAATTCTCCTCTGTCCATGTCTGACACATAGACCACGTCTTCCACGCTCCGGTTGCAATCTTGCCAAGTCCAGAAATATGATTACAAAGCTTTTAACCCCTTACAACCATTTAACCCTCTGTGTGTAAAATTTCTACTCAGCAGTTTTTCCACATGTGATGGAGCCCAATAAGGCTTTCCTATTGATGACGTATTTTTTCTTATGTTTTGCACCACATCTCTTTGCTCCCAGTTACAGGCATAATGCTGTTTGGTATAGTTCAGCACATTTCTTGCATCAAGTGTTCTGTTTCTCTCCTCCCACCCGGCAATATGCTGAATGGAATTCAGCTGCTTTGTCTACCAATTGTAATAAGCAAGAGTAACTGTCTTCAGGTTCCAGACCTCTAACATTAGGGCAAGACAGTTAAAAGAGAGCAATTGTTCTGATTCTCAGCTATATATACACATTATCCAAGCTCTGGCCCTGGATTTTATCTCCGTTTCATCCAGATTTATTAACAGGAAAAACAAAGAATAAATTTAATTAGACTTCGTAACTATCTTTTGGCTTTTGTGGCTGTGGTACAAGAGCAACAAATTACAGCCAAATGTGGATCAAAATGAAGTATCTGTTTTCACCCTTCATTTATTTTTATTTTTATTTTTATTTTTTGCTAAGAATAGAGTCATCCACATGTTAATTCTTCAGCCATATGCAACTCAGCATTCTAGTGTGAGGAGTTAATGTGAAGCACCCAAGATTCACACCCACAAGAATGGGGGGACCCCCTTACCCCACAAACCCATCCTTTTCAACTGGATCTTTAAAAACCCATTCTAAGAGCTCCATCACACCACAGTTTCCCCCCTGGGTTGTCCCCACACTATCCACCTCCATTTCGACAGCATGTCATGCTGATCACTTTCACATGTGTGAATTGTTGCACGATTTCAGCATGTGCATCCTTTCACCTGTGTGGGCTTGCATTGCTAACATACTGCCCTGTCTCCTCCTGTCTCCTTCCCCTTGCAGTTCATTGGTTGTTGTGGCTGGGAGGGACTTTGAGATGGACGTGGGACATGGGTTCCTTCCCCCACCCTAATTCTTATTTTCCCATGTTTTATTGTTTTAGTTTTATTTATATTTATTTATTACATTTTTATACAACCCAATAGCCAAAGCTATTTCTGTACAAATGCAATTGAATGCAATTCTGGTAGGCTGAAATGGTGTAATGATGCAATGGTGTATTTAGGGAATTAAGGGATTAGGGAAAGTCAACCCCTTGCATGTACACGGACTGGTCTCCCTATATTCATTTCAATGAAGTATTGCTGCACTGTAAAACTTAGGAGAAAGGGGAGGGAGGGAGAAAAGAACACTTAATGCTTTCCCTAGTATCGTTATAAACTGAGTTGGAGGGCCGAAAGTACAACGGACTGACTCAGCGAACTCCATACCAATGCTCCAGCAGGTGTTCCCAAGGAGAAGGATGAGGAAAGGAAATTGAAATGGTGTGCTGGAGGAGAACCACCCCGGCCTCTGCTTTCATCAGCGACACCGCTGTACAGACACACCACCAGCAGAAAAATTAGGATGATCCGAAATAGCACCGAAAAGGAAATTACGCAGGAATGGAACAGCAATGTTATCGCGCATAGAGAAAAGAACCGGACTTTCCCATACAAAAATAAAATGTAAGAGGAGGGGGGAAATGGTGCAATCACAGCGAGATCACAGCAGGTTGGGTATGACGTCATGTGAGTGCTGCACTGCAAAACCTGGCACCAGGCATGTCGAGAGTGCGTTAAAATGATGGTGTGATGGAGCTCAAAGTTGTTCAAAAAGTTGTACATAAAAGTCTTTAATTTCATCTAAGATGTTATTCCTTTAACCTGGACAGTTTGTTCCCTTTACTAGGGTGACCATATGAAAAGGAGGACAAGGCTCCTGTATCTTTAACAGTTGTATTGAAAAAGGAATTTCAGCAGGTATTATTTGTATATATGCAGCACCTGGTGAAATTCTGTCTTCATCACAACAGTTAAAGCTGCAGGAGCCCTGCCCTCTTTAGTAACTGGTCACTCTAATATAGGTCCTGCATCTTTAACTGTTGTGATGAAGAGGGAATTTCACCAGGTGCTGCATGCATACAAATAACACCTGCAGAAATTCCCTTTTCTATGCAACTGTTAAAGATACAGGAGCCCTGTCCTCCTTTTCCTATGGTCACCGTACCTTTACTATCACAAAGCAGAGAGGAACCAAAGTTCCTAAGAAGCTGTCATTAGGGTGTAGATGTAAAATAAATGCCTTTGAAAGCTACACTTTCTTGGACCACACCAACCCACCATGTTTCAACTACTGAAAGATCAGTATGGTTTAACGGAGTGCCTAAATATTTTGCTCTGTCTCCTTGCCTTTTATTTTTGTTCTGGAATTGCCTGGTCTTCACCTTTGACTCAGAACTCACCTTTTCTTTAACCTCTGGCAAGTGTTCCTATCAACAATGATTGGTGTTCAAGAGAGAAATTGCCACCAAATGTGATGCACAGAAACGCACACAAAACCTCTTCTATAAACTATGTCTAATAAGAGGTATCATATGTATTAATTCTTGTGAACTGCTCAGAGAGCTACGGCTTTGGTCAGTATAGAAATTAATTAATTTAACTAAGTAGATAAATAAATAGATAATTTTATATTTTTTATGTGCAATACAGATATTTATGACATTGTTGTAATATTTATTTTATTTAGAAACATGCAGCTAGAGTATAAGTGGATAGATCCACTACTTTCATATCAGTGGTCCAGAGAAAGTCTGTCCAAGATGTTTCCTGCTTTCAGCTAGCTTTTATTTATCTTTTTCTCCTTCTGCCTCTCTCTTCTGAAACTGTTTTATTCTTTGAACACGTGTGTGTGTGTGTGTGTGTGTGTGCGCACACACACGCACCCCCTTTACTTCAGCACCCTCCCCTTAGCTGGGTGGTAATGTTTGTCTGTGACACCTTGCAAACTCTGATAGCTCATTCAGAACGTTCAAGAGAGCTGTCAGGGCCAGCTCTTGCCACACAGGAGGGATGCCCAAAGATTTTGTTTGGTCTGCTTTTTAAAGCAAATTGACCTGATTTGCACTTCCTGGAGTAACACATGCATCAGAATGCAGTTGCCCTTTAGTTTTTGCATTCCTTTGAATTTTACAATACAGTTCTCGGCTCAAGCGAGTACCAAAATGCATATTTTATTGGGGGGAGGAGGAGGATATAAAAATGTGTATTTTGTGAAAAATGCATACAAACATAATGTGAATTTGCATGCTTTTTTTAAAAAATGCACATTGATGCCCAAACAGGATGGAACAAACTTATGAATGAACACATGAAAAACTGTCCCAAAATGGACAGACTGATCCATCCCATGGCTTGGTTTGAGGACTGATACATCCCATGGCTTGCAAATTTATTGAACCAAAGCAGGTCTGGCTGTAGTTAGTGTCTGGTTGGGAGCTATATGTATAGCATCTTGAGTTGTATCCATGATGAGAGGTGGGATGCAAATATAATACGTAACTAAAATAAATAAATTCAACTTACCAGTCACCTTGGGCATTGAATCAATAATCTCCCCAACAATGGGAGGTTATCTAGTAGCCACAGCAGTATATTAATGTGTTCATGATTTGCAGGTTGCTTGACTTGGGTTTTCAGCCAAGATAAACAGTCAGTAGCATAGGCTTTTAAGAGACAGCTACCCTAGGGTGACCATATGAAAAGGAGGACAGGGCTCCTGCATCTTTAACAGTTGCATAGAAAAGGGAATTTCAGCAGGTGTCATTTGTATATATGGAGAACCTGGTGAAATTCCCTCTTCATCACAGCAGTCAAAGTGCAAGAGCTATACTAGAGTGACCAGATTTAAAAGAGGGCAGGGCACCTGCAGCTTTAACTACTAGGAGGAGGGCTTTCTCCGCTGTGGCATCCCAGCTGTGGAATGAGCTCCCCAGAGAGATCCGCCTGGCCCTACACTGTACTCCTTTCGTCGCCAGCTGAAGACCTTTTTATTCTCTCACTATTTTAACACTTAATTTTAACTTAAATTTAAATTTTACTATTCTAACTCTGTATTTTAATCTTATATCAATTTTTGCTTCATGTTATTATCTTGGTTGTGCTTTTATACTGTTTTTTTTTATTTGTGTTTTTAGACCGTTGGTTGTTTTATTATGGTTTTATTTTTTGTGAACCGCCCAGAGAGCTTCGGCTTTTTGAGCAGTATACAAATGTAATAAATAAATAAATAACTGTTGTGATGAAGAAGAAATTTCACCAGGTTCTCCATATATACAAATGACACCTGCTGAAATTCCCTTTTCAATACAATACAAGATACAGGAGCCCTGTCCTCCTTTTCATATGGTCACCCTAAGCTACCCAAGATGTGTTGCAAAGCAATGAGTTTGCCACTCGTAGCCCATACCATTGAGACAAGAACATACAGCTGGGATGGGCAACATGGAGCCTTCAAATTGCATGTGGCCATCACTGGGGGGAAAAATAGGGAGATTGTTTTCAAGCTAAACTTGTCCTTAGTAAGCTTCTGCAATGATCTGTTGTCAATTTTTGCAGCAAAATTTGGCAACAAACCACGGGTTTTCTTCTGTGTCGGGTGCTCTTTGCTTTCTTCTTTTTTTGCCATGTTGATGGTGGCAAGAGCTCGGTCCATGGGGGAAGGGAGTAATCCAGGGGAAAAGTTGGTTCCTGGACCAGCCAAAGCTTCCCTCTATTGGCATAGACGATGCTGGACATAGCTATAGGTTAATCCAGCCTTTCCCAGCCTGGTGTCCCCCAGATGTGTTCGACGGCAACACCCATAATTCCTAACACATCTGGAGGGCACCAGGTTGAGGAAGGCTAGAATCAGACTATTGTAAACAGAAAATGTTCGCTTTGACAAAAGCACAAAGAAGGTCTTTTATGCCTTAGTAGGTTTCATTTTCCTGAGCAGCCTACATACCATTGCTCCTTCTGTGCATTGTCTGGCATGATGGATCAGATGTGTGTAGTTTTCAGGCAGAGAGCAATATTTAATCGTAAGGCACCCATTCTAATGCAAACCACCTGGTCCGAACATGAGGTTATGAGCTGGCCTATCCCTAAATGTGACAAAGTCTGGATTGTACAGGGCAAGCGTACTTGTTTATTGATAGGAAGAATTGTTACAAAGTTATTTCAGTCCTGGCTGTTAATAAATGGCTCATTTGTGGCGACGAGAAGCATTCAGTTTTATGCTACTGAAAGTGGCAAGTAAAGGTAAATAGAGATGGTGGAAATAAATGTGTGATGTTGTTTATGTGAGTAGCTTTCAAATTTCTGTGGGTTTCTGCACCCTGGAAAAGCAAATTTGTCCATGTTTTTATTTCCTAAGAGGAGATAAGAATCACATTCCATGGAGGACGAGAAAAAAATTTTTTTTGTGCTGCAGCTGATGAGACCTTGCGTATCTAGGACCACATGAATGAAACAAAAATAGAGGTCTGGTTTGTTTATTTATAGAATAGGCAGATGTTCTAGACAGTTATATTGAAACCTGGACCTGCATAGTTGCCTCCTCACCTCTGCTTGCCCCTTTTTCTAGCTTCTGTCTAGAAAAAAAATCTTTCCTCAACCAAATAATTCCAAAGGAGGAATGGACTGGGTTCACACAACTTGACAACCCACACTCAAGATTGGGTATGGGTTGAGTGTAGGTTATTGTTGTTGTAACATGGGTTGTTGCTGTAACATGGGTTGTTGTTTTGTTGTATGAACCCAGCTGTGCTAACAAACTATGGTTTGTTAACCACAATCAACCCACAGTTCAAATAATGCCAAAGGAGGAATTGGCTGGGTTTACACAACATGACAACCCTCACTCAAGATTGAGTATGGGTTGAATGTAGGTTGTTGCTGTTGTAACATGGGTTGTTGCTGTAACATGGGTTGTTGTTGTGTTGTATGAACCCAGCCATGCTAACAAACTATGGCTTGTTAACCACAATCAACCCACAGTTCACAACCCAACAACAAACTATGGGTTCTCTTTGTGGGTTGATTGTGGATAACAAGCCATGGTTCACACAACATCCATGGTTCAGCAACAACTCACACTCAACCTATACTCAGCCTTGACTGTGGCTTGTCATGTTGTGTGAACCCAGCCATTGTGACCTTTGAGTTGCAAGCCACCTGGGACAAAACAAAAAGAACTAAAGATGATACATTCTAAAATAAATTCATGTTCTGTAGTAACAGTGAAGGTCATTCCAAAGATAAAAAGTGGTGCAGTGGTGCTGGTATAATGATTTGGATCCTGCAATGATGTTTTGCCCAAACTCCTATCATGTGGGATTTTGTGGCTAGTTATGGATGTGGCTCAAATGTTTTGTTATCCAGCTAGTCATCTGAATCATAGAGTTGGAGGGTCATTTAGGCCATTGAATTCAACCCCTGCTCAGTATAGGAATTCAGTTTAAAGCATCCCTGACAGATGGCTGTCCAATCTCTGCTTGTATACCTCCAGATGGAGGGCCCAACACCTTCCTAAGCAAGTGGTTCCATTATCAGACTGCTCTATTAGGAATGTTTTCCTGATATTCAACCAAAATCTGCCTTCTGTAACTTCCTATAATCTGTCCTCTCCTGACCACATTTACCATGGAATGGACTATGGCTGTAAAATACTCCCTCCTCCTTCAAAAATGCTGTGGGGTGAGAGGAAATCAGCAAGCATCAGCAAAGAGAAAAGTCTAAATAAATAGCAAAGTAAATTACAATTGTCAACCTTTAGTAATTGAGGATTAATGTAACCATTGGACCTAGAAAATCTAAATTCAGATCTTACCTCACTAGCCATAAAATGAGAATTATTTACCTCACTGGGCAGATTTGATGGCGGGAGGGATTGCTTGTATAACATATGAAAAATGTATAATAAGTTCCGCCCCCATCTGAAAGAAACAGACAGGATAAGTTAGATAAGTTTTTGAAAATGAACTGGCACCAATGGAGGCTTTCCTTCCTATGTGGTTTGAAGTGGGGGCATTATTTATCAGTGTTTTGGCTGGGAGGAAACAGATAAAGACTGTGTCTACACCAGCCTGATAGTCCGGGCTGGTCACGGCTGAGTCCCTGTGCATCTAAATGACACACAGGGACTCCTGGGGGCAGTGTGTGTGTGTGTGTGTGTGTGTGTGTGTGTGTGTGTGTGTGTGGACAAGCACGGGTTTTCCCAGGGATAAAAAAACCTGGGAAAATCCGACTACCTCCAGTATCAGAGGCAGTAAGCCTATATACATCAGTTGCTGGAGAACATGGGTGGGAAGGTGCTGTTGCACCCATGTCCTGCTGTGGGTTCCTGGTCAACAGTTAGTTGGCCACTGTATGAACAGAGTTCTGGACTAGATGAAGCCTTTGTCTGCTCTGCCGTGACTCTTCTTATGTTCTTATGTTCCTCTTCTCCATTTTATCCTCACAACAACTCTGTGAGGTAGAGTAAGCTGGGAGTCAGTGACTGGCCTAAAGTCATCCGGTGAGCTTCATGGTCAAGTGAGGACTAGAACTTGGATCTCTGAAAGTCCCAACCCAACACTGTAAGCACTACATCTCATTTGCTCTATATATCCCTTATGGCCAAGAAAGGGAAACTTTCTTGGCCATGAGGGACCCACCCCCTCTCTCACACACAATATTTCCCTGCCACACCCCAACATCTCTGCAAGCATTCTGACAGCAGTGGCAGTACAGTGGCAGTACAGTAATTTTCCTGATCAGTTTTGGGGCAAGTGGGCGGGGCTCCATGAGGCTCAGTGGGCATTGGAAGTCTGCATGCATGGGTTACCCTTCCATGGGCCCTGGGATCCCCTCTCCCGCTACTATACGTGTAGCATACATAGCACTTTCTTGAGATGACCTGGATTCCTGTTCTTGAAGGTTCCAAATCCTGCAGAGAAAGCATACATTGCATTTGAACAAGCTGCATTCTGAGACAGTCAAGTTCATGCATGTATGTTGGGGGGCAGGAACTAACACAGAGATCCAGCCCCCCCCACCCCATTTTCCTTCACTCGCCATGCTTATGTCTTCTAAAGATAACCGTCAGCATTTCAGCCACGTATCTCATTCCCCCACCACATTATCCAAGACAGAACAGATGGTATAATATTTCCTCTGTAGAATGCCTGCCTTTCCCCCTAACTGTAAGCAAACTATTATTTTCCTCACATTGAAATTGAATACATAAAAGGAAGCAATCTTCACACAAAACTGTTTCAGCGAACATACCTTTTTGTTATCACCATAGCTCCCTTTGCTTACTTTCGCTAATTTTCTTTGCTTTTCTCCCTTTACTTGCTTTATCTATTTTTTTTTTTTAAAAAAATTCAACATTGTAAATGTCATCAGCTTTGGGAGGTGAAAAATAACCCTTTTTTCTCCTTAGTATAATGAACATTTCTAACCTTGGAATAGCAATAAATCCATATACAAGTAGACTTGGCAAACGTGCTGATAAAGCAACAACACAAGAAACAGATGATAAATGGACTTTTTAGACCATTCTGTATTGATACTTTTAATAGCTGATATATATATATATATAAAATAATATCTCCCAAGGATTTTGGCATGCCTTGGAAGTGCTAGTTGTTTTGGAACATATCTGAAATATATATCTATTAAAACATTTATGTGCTTTTCAAAGCATTACTTTGTGTGTGTATGCTCCTGTTGAAGAATGATCCTTTGTATGTGAAAGCACAAAAGTCTTTTCTTTTTTTTAAAAAAGAGAGTTCATTAGGACTCTCATGCTTTATGAGTGATGTGGGGAAAATGATGCTTTACGTTGCCTTATTTGTTATGTGTGCACACTTCAGATTCTTCTTATGCAGAATGAAATCTTTCAAGAGGACTCTATCCTTAGGCACAAAAGAGATAAAAGTCCTCTTCAGCAACTAGGGTCCATGACTTCAGCTAATGCATGGAAAGGAGAAGGGGTTACACTAGGGATGTACAGATTGTGTAAAATCCATTCTGTCTGTGCTTTGTGGATTGTCAGGGGCCTTTGAGTCTGTCTTCAGCCCATTGCTGAAATTGTACTTTTTAGTTCCTGAATTTTTGCAAATGTGAATTTGCGCAAATTGCCACATGTGCAAATTTCCCCTAAGCGCTCATTTTCTCACTTTACCCTATGGGGTAAATGCAAATTTTTGGCTGGTTTTTTTTTAAATCTGCCTGTATTTTTCTATGATGAAATTTGCACAAAATTCCCAAGGTTAAGGAAATGCTCTGCAAGTTCATGGAATCTGCCTGACAGGGGAAAAGCCAGTCTGCTGTGAAATCTGTGGGTCAGATTCATAAAAATCCGAACTCTTTTAGTTTCATTGCAGATTTCTCCAGCACCCCTAGGTTATACATGCTGTCCTTGCCATTCCAGTAGGGTAGCCACCTACGAATCTCTAAACAAGAGGAAATGCATCACCCAAAAACAGGAAATGAGGATGCTGATTTGCATATAATTGCACATGCAATATATGTGCAAAAATGCAAATTTAGAAATAATTATTATAATTGAAATGGAAATATAGTGTGCCTCACCATATTGGGTAAGACTGTGACCAGATGACCTGTGTACCTGCTCACTTAATGGGTCACCCTGTTCTTTCTTCTCATGGTTCTTGATCTTTATACCAGTTTTGGACTGAACAGACCTTCAAATAAGGGACATCTTCAAAACAGAGGACAGGCAGGCCTTCAAATAGAGGACTGTCCTTTGTAAAAGAGGACACGTGGCCACCCAAACCTCCAGCATGGCTGTCCACCAACTCAGACTTGGACATTTGATGGGGGGAACCTACATGAGTTCAGCTAAATGTGCATAGAATCCCAATTGTATGGAGAAGTCTACATATATCCAGTTGACGGTGTATCAGTTCCCCCTTCAGACTTTTTGCCCAACTAATGAGGTGGAGCCAGAGCAGACAATGATGTTGGGGGTGGGGCACAGCCAGCGCATGTCATCACCATGCATTCTTTGAATTTCTGAAAAGGGCTAAATTTAGTTAGCAATGCAGCAACACCTCAGCATTCCTTCTCAAGGTCTTGACAAGGGATGAGAAACATGCGGACCTTCAGATGTTGTTGGACTACAACTCCCAGTATCCATCACCATTGGCTATGTTGGCTATGGTTGATTGGAGTTGCACTCCAACAACATCTGGAGAGCCACATACCTCCCACCAGTCATCTACCTTCAGATTCAGATTTAAGTGAACCCATGCCACCAAGATTCTATTCCTTTGCCTTTCCTGCCTCAGCACTGGAGAGACGGAACAGAGATTTTGCTTCTGTTTGCCACTTGGTCTTACTTTTGCGGCTTGCAAAAGAATGAGAAGATGCACATTACAGGGAGGGCAGTTGGCAGGAAAATGACCAATTTCTCTTCTTCCTCCTTCCATTTCCCCCTAATTATCACCATAACCTATGGTAATATTGGTAATTCTAGAAATTCAAAGAATCATAAATGTTAGTTTCCACCCAGGCTTCTGTTTTTGCTGCACTCCCCACAATCCCTGAACCAATGCTTCATTGAAAGAACTCTTTGAGGAAAAATACAGTGCATCTTCTCAGGTGGAAAGTTTCTTTCCATTAACTTCAACTGCTCTTAGGAAATTAAAAGAGCACCTTATGGGGAGTCACAGTGTGATAAAAGATCAGTCTACACCAGACTATCATGTGATAATTACAGTCATTCATATGATAAGTAAACAAAGCAATCATCTGCTGTCCCTCAGTTAATTAAGGCTGCTTCTTTATATGCCCTTACCTGGCAGCAAGTTATAATGAACTCAATGGGACTTTCTTTGAATAGCCATGCATAGGATTGCACTATCAGGCTGTAATCCTAAATTTGCATTTAATAGGGAGCAAGCTCCATTGCACACAATTGAATCTACTTCCAAAGATAAAACATTCTTGAGATTTAGCTGCACTTGTACAATTTTAGGAACTCTTTGGTTCATCAAAAACTATTATATTAGTAATGACTGTATTATGGGGAATTAATAGGAACATTAAGTGGCAGTATGGAACATATAATGGCTGAGATGAATCTGCAGTGATTGCATCTGCAATTGGGTTAGACCTTTGTTTGACCCACTTTGAGTATCTAAATTCCATGGGCACTGTTCATGATCTCTCTAGGTAATGAGCTGACTGATTACTCATGTACACTAAAGCCTCTATCAATACAATATCACACTAAGAAGATGAGCTGTGGTCTGAACATTTCTCCAATCGAAAACTCTGTGGTACATCCCACCATGAAGCTTGAATTCTGGACAGCTGGAATTCAAGCTTCATAGATGGCCCTACTTCAGGATCCCCAGTGGTTGCCAAATACTTCAGGGGAGGAAACAACCGATGATTCTTTACAACCCAACAACAATCTTTACGAGACTGTCTCTGTACATCATAAAAGAGCAATAGAGGGCATAAACAGTTCTATTCCCCCTCTCCTCAAAACCTTGAGAGAAGTTGAAGTCATTTGGAAGCTATCCAAGAAAATACACATTTAAGAGGGCTATTTTTGTCCTACCCAGCTCATAAATTCCCTCATTTCTTCCTCCTCCCTTTCCTTCTCTTTTCCTTGACTTAAACTTGCCCTTAAATAAAATAATGCATTCAAGTACAGAATGTGAAAAGCAAAGGTGGCTGTTGCCTTTTCCAGTGAAAAATACTCCCAGCTGAAGGCCTGACCTGTGAAGGCAGTGGAAGACTCCTGTGAATTTCAATGAGTTTATTATCTGGACTTACTTGTGAATTCCTCCATGTTATTCAATAGTCACTGGTGTAGGATCGGTGACCTCAACCAGGGATCCACTGAAGTCATTGAAAGGTGATAGTGTCATCGCCTCACTGAAGAAGACCACATCAAAACCCCGTTGATCCATACCTTGACCCAGAAAGAAGGCAAGCTCACACAGTTAAGAATTTGAGGTGAACTTTATTAGTGATTCCTTCCAAAACTTGAAATTGAGTAGTTGGTAGTAAATCCGTTATGTTCATATTGTCCATATGTGTGCTGAGCTTGGATCGCTAGCTAATGAACCTTAGTATTTTGAATATTATTTTCATTATTCAAATCAAGAGATATTACAAGTGCTTGCACAGTCTGCATGACTAAAGCATCCATCTTTTACCTAATTTTTTTAGCACAAAAATGCTACATGTAGGGCTCTTCACAGATAGCCTTTCAGTGTGGCAACAATTCCTGGAATGCCCACAATATCGTATGGTCACATGGGTTTTCCAGGAAGTCTTGCCAGGCTGGAAGCCTGTGAGTGAAGAACTCCATGCTGCTGCAAGCTTTTCTTAAATATTAAGAATGGGGAGTGCACATGTGAAACATTTCAAGAAGGAGGAGATTGGGAGGACAGTGATGCAGCCTAGGGCGGCTGGTGAGGACTTGGCTTTGGCAACAATTTGCACATACTCAATGATATCTTGGAATAATGGAGAACTCTCATCCGAGATTGGAAGGAGGAATTTTTAACTTGATGAGCAAATTATTATTTCTGTTGGGCTATGTTAACCCATCACTTTATTGGCTCACCAGTTACTTTACCTATTCATTGTCTGGCGATTAAACTAAACAACAAATAGGTCAGGACAGACAGTCTCTATGTGTTTCTGGACATCAAAGAACACATGAGTAGTTACTTCATCTGAATTCAATTTTCCCAAGGAGTCAAATAAAAGTCTTCTTCAGTGTTCATGTTTTTCCACCCATCCTTGATGACCTGCTTACTCCAATAGTTTCCCTCTTCCATAGGCCAACATTGCCATGATGATGGCAGAAAAGAAATGGGTGCCTTTAGGTAACACCACCATGGAGATTTAACAGCCCCTCTGACAAAAGTTCTTGTAGCAATGATATGTTGATAGAGTTGAAGACAGGCCCTGCTTTGTAAATTCCCTTCCAAGTTTCTGACCCCTATCCTCAAAATACCTTAGATTGCTCCTTTAGAGTACTGATTGCTTCTAACTGAAACCCAGAATGGATTCACAGCCCCACCACAATCAAAGCCACCAGTCTCTTTATAATGGCTCCTGTTGTATTGGATATGCTACAAACCATTTGCGAGGCAGATGCACACTCTTCTTTCAGTTTGCTCACTTTGAGTGCATGTTCAGCTCTTTTTGTGCACTGCAGATGTTTTGGACAACAGGTCGTATCTGCTTCGGCCAGCACAGCCAATAGATTATTATTATTATTATTATTATTATTATTATTATTATTATTATTATTATTTATTTATATAGCACCATCAATGTACATGGTGCTGTACAGAGTAAAACAGTAAATAGCAAGACCCTGCCGCATATGGAAGTTGTTGTCAAATAATATGGAAGCCTCTCCCTGTGTCAGAACATAAAGTCCTTGCTTCAGCTCCTCCTGTTGGCTGTGTGCGGTAACTACCATAACATGCCTGATGTCATACTTAATTGAAGAAAATGCAATCAAACCAAAAAACAAAACACATTGTGAATAATTAGTACTTGAATGAGTGAAACAGTAGTTAAAGTTTGCTAATAAACAGAGTGACCTACCTGTCATTGGACCAGAAATCTTGGAAGTGTGCAGAACGTTTGATTATTGGTATGGGGTCCTGCTACAGTGGGAATCACTAAATGCTGTAGAGTTTTGCTTATCACGCTCTTGTTTTCTACTACACCTTGTTTGCTGTGGGATGTTGTGTGTAGCTGCAGCTTCTTGTTCTAGAATTTGGATTTCTGTGAGGATGATGAGTGCTTGAAGTCCTGCCTGTCAACCTTTGATATAGCCAGGGTATCTGCGGTTGCCTGATGCATTATTGAATGAATAAATTTGCAATAATGTAGATATATGTGTCCATTAACCTTAACAGTATGTAGACAGGGTTGATCTTCCCTATGGCAAGTTCCTTTTATCCAAGGACAGGTCCTGCCTTGAAGAAATAATGGGACACTTATTGCTTTTCCAGAATGCAGCTCTAGTAACTCTTTAGCATACCCGTCAATGTGGGCTTTAGCTAGTGTTTCTCCATTTCTGTCCCAGATGACCTGTGACTTTTTCTGCAATGGCAGCTTTCAATAATGCAAGAGCAAAAGCAGCTAAAGAACTTATATATCTGGACATAACTCACTACACTGGGTAGTTTAGTCATGATGGCAGTGAAGGGTATTTCTCTGCTCCAGAATAACATGTCAGGTATTTTCTTCATCTTTTGTCGGATTCTTTCTTTAGTAGGGCTTTTTGTATATATGTTGACTAGGATCTCAAATGATGTGCTTGTAATGTGAGTTTCACCTGTGTACGTTCTGAGTTGCTTCTTTTTGTCGTTGGCAAGCATCCATCGGACAAGGCATGTCTTCTGTAATTAGCACAGATGCCTGGAAAAGCTGCCCCAAGAGCAGAGCATGTATCTGTTTCTTTTAGCTGGAATGACATTTACAAAAGAAAATGCAGATGGTTGGGAAATACATGAGGGGGTTGTATACTAGTTCCAGGCTCTTTGGAAACAAATAAACCAAAAAACTCCAAAGAAGAATCTTTTATGAATGCTGTATCTTTTCCAAAGCATCTCACTACGTAATTTTTTTTCTAGGTTTGCGCATATTTTTCTGGGTATTCATTGAAGGGAAGGGCACAATTCTTGCTAGTCTGATCTTCTTGGCCAAGTCAAACACTCTGGCTGGCAGATAAGTAAAACCATGGGAATACCAATAAAGCTATGAGGGGAATGGATGACACCCACTTCTGAACCTGTCCTCCTGGCCTTGTGTGATTGCCTAGTCAACAAGCTGCCTCTCTTCACCCACACACTTTGATTCCTAAGCAGAAGTGCAAAAATGAACATGTGCAAAATAATATTGTGCAAATTAGAATGTCAACAGAAGGGAGAGAACAAGTTCATGTGGTTGCAAGATTGAGCACAATTTATGATATAATTATGTGGTAAACAACAATGAGATCATGTATCCTGTTGGCTTGTTTTTTCAGCTTGACTGTTGTCATTATTAGTTTGAAGGAGAATCTTGTTCTGCATGGAAACTCCCAATCTTTGGGCAAACTCTTTCCTGCCAAATGGTTGTCAACCCATACCAGCCCAACACTCTGGTATGCCAACTCTGCTGAAGTGGGTTGTGGCTGTTTCTAGTATTTGAACAAAGGATCTAGTACCCAGAAAACCTTGATGAGATAGTTATCATCATACTCCATACAGAGGTTCATCCCCACCTTGTTCAAAAGCACGTTAGGAATGCTATATATCATCAGCAGTTCCTTCTGTTGACTGGATTCTGATTACGCATGACCATCACAGTTCCTTACAAGTTCTCAGGTTTCATCAGTAATACTTGGCCACTAAATTACATGTCTAGCCTTTTTCAAGCACTCTTTAGTTTCAGACTGTGATGTGTCCTTGATAGAATTTCTTTTCTCATGTTTTTTGCATAATTAAGTTACCGTTAAATATAATGCCATCTCATCACAATGGCTCCAAGGACATTTTCCTGGGTCTCTGGCCATCCTGCTAAAATTACTGATGTCAAGAATTCAAACACACTGGGCAGTATCTAATCCTTCTTGCATGCTAGCAGGACCAACCGCTAGCACAACAGAGAGCTAGTGGTTCCAGGAGCAGCCAGAAACAAGTAGAAATACTCATTTCTGAAACAAGGTAGGTCAGTGGAGCTTGCAGAAGGAAACTCTGTTGACATGTACCAATCTGGAAATGTGATTCTGTTAGTTTCTGGGGTTGCTTTTTAAACTGCTAGCTTTCTGTTGTGTGAGCAGTGGATCCTGCTTGTGCAACAGAGCGAGCAAGGGAGCAGCGGCAGTAGTGGATACTGCCCATTGTTCTGGAATATGGTTTCATGGATTCTTTGAGCATTTTGCTGAGTGATAGAAATGTGGCTGACTTGATTCATGCCTTGTGCTTCCCCATGTAGCTCTTTTAACTAGTTCATAGGGGTTTTGCTGTATATATTTTCTGTGGCAAGGCAGTGCTGGACAGGAAATCTATGAATGCAATGGGACTTCCTTCCTATCTCTTCTTCTGCAGCCTTCCAAACTGACCAAGAATCTTCCCCCAGCCTTCTTGGGCAGATTTTGAGGGTATGGGAGGGTAATTCCTGGAACTACAGGTAAAATCCGTTCTATCAGTGGAATGGCACCACTGGATCTGTCCCATTGTATTTGGAAGTAGGGAATTTGTTAACTAAGTCTTTGCTCTGTTTGGAGGTGCATGATGTTGGGGGTAGCTATGTGCAACTTGTATTTGCATCATAGAGGATGCAAAGTCAGGAAGAAATCTAGTCATATCATCAATAAAGCCTAGTAATTGCTGTAGAGTTTGATGATGGGTAGTCTGGGTGTTTGTGTCACTGCTCTTATCTCTTTAGGATCTATCTCCCACTGAGGGGACTCATAGACTCATCTTGTTTTTGTTGATCTCTAGATTAACTTTTCCAGCCTTTCCAGAAGAAAGATGAGATGATGGTTATGATTCACTATAGCTTTGTGTAGGGTGTCTCTACATCCATACATTAAAATATCATCTGGGGATGTTTTAAGACCTGACAATGGATCGTGTTGGTGGTCTGCCACTGACCTTGTCCCAAAAGGCAGCCTTTGCCTTTGATGGTTCAAAAAGTAGTGCAATAGGAGTTTAATAGGAGTTGCCTATTAATAGGAGTTGCCATTTAATAGGAGTTGCCAATAATCACCTTTTTCATTAAGTATAGAATTATTTTTATGCAAGATTTCTTTTATGATGGATATTTGATTGTGAACCCTTAATAATGCCACATTACATTGCTTGAGTCTATGCAAATACAATGTTTTCCAGAGTTCTCTATGGCCATGATGCTTCTTATCCATTTTTATCTTCTTCATTTGCTTTATTATTTTCATGATTTCTCTCTCTCGGTGCCATATAGATTCCGTATGGCAGTTGCAATACTGGATGGATTGTTTCATCTACTTTATTTATTTATTTATTTATTACATTTCTATACTGCCCAATAGCCGGAGCTCTCTGGGCGGTTCACAAAAATTGCTTTGAATTGCAGTGAGCATGACAGATGAGTGTTTTAGCGCACACTCACTTATGGATGTTCATGCATCCTTTAGATGATGACGTCCGCCTCCTGCATGCCTCCCACTACTTCTGCTCATTTTTCTGTCACAAAATAGACCTCTTTTAATCCATTTTTAAAAACGGAATGTGTCGCCATTTCTTGCTGTGTGAAAGAAAAGCAGCACAATAAAAACAGCCCCTGAATGGGTCATGTGGTCATTTCTGCTTCCTCTTTCTTTCCCCATGTAAAGAGACCATCCCTATTGTGGGACAGCAGCAGGAGGCCATAGCGCCGGTAGGGAAATGCGAAAATCCACCCTCCTGATGACGCTCCAAGTCTTCAAAGAAATCAGTGTAATTTCGGAGGTTTTGTGCTTTTGGTATGCCACCTTGTACTTTTCCCTAAGCAAAATATCTGTTGGCTTCTAATCTGATTATATCACTAGTTTGTGATGTGTTCAGTATTACTAGTTCCATGTGTTTATTAGTATTTGTTGATAGGAAAGGCTTCTGTCTGGAGTTTACAGTCTGAAATTCTAGCTTGCATGTTTTTCATTGATACGTTGCCCTAGTGGGCTGAGGTTAGTGTCAGCACCAGCCAGCATGGCCAATGATCAGGAATGCTAAGAGTTGTAGCCCCAAACATCTGGAGGACACTGGTTGGGAAATGCTAACCTAGCCTAATGGAGTCATAATGAGTTGCAAGGGGATGTGTAATTTAATGCAGATTAAGTCTTCTTTTAAAAATCCGTATTTGCATGTATCTCCCATTTTGCATTATGTGCAATCTCGTACAAAACAGCATATGATTTGGACAGTTTCTTCCACATGTTATTTATCTATTATTACGTTTATATCCTGCCTTCCGCCCCCCCTCCCAAGGCAGCGTACATAGCCCTCCTCCTCTCCATTTTAGGTTGGGCTGACAGTCTATGACTGGCCCAAAGTCACCCAGTGAGCTTCCATGGCTGAGTGGGGAATAGAGCCTGGATCTTCTGAGTTCTATTCTGACATTCTAACTACTATTCCACGCTGGTTCTCAAGTGAGCATTCATATCTGTTGTTGTTATACTATGTTAAAGAGAGAGCATCTCTCTTTAACATATATAGATTTTGGTTGGTGTTTTTTTTTATAGATTCAAATGGCTTTTGCATTGCTTCTAATAATTTGGAAGGATCTTCCCTATGTCATGATGACAAAACCAGCTGCGGTTGGAACATGGTTCCATCTCTTTTCATCAGAGATAATAGTTTTGGAACCCTAACTTTTCATCCTTTATTTCAACCCTGCTGCAATTTAGTGATTTTCCTACTCTGCCCTCAAACACATCTTGTTATTGCAAACATCACCTGTCATGTCAGGAACTTGAATCAGGCTGGCTGCCATTGCCCATAGAGCTGCTTTTTCCATTTGAAATCAATGTTGCTTAAGCCTTTGTCATCAGAACCATTCTTTAAAGTCTAACCCTATGTTTTAAAACTTCCCTGATATTCAAGAGACTGCAGAGGTCTTGTTACAATGGCTTACATTTTTATTGCAGTTGCTATGGTTTGTGGTCTGGCATGTAGACATTTTCCTAAGACAGCAGTAGTGTATTGTCCTTGTTTATGGGAGGAGAAGGGTCATGTATTAATTAACATTTAGATATTTACAGACGCAGCCTTTCAGAGTTGTGTGTATATCTAGATTCAAGGGAGCAATGTAGCATTTGAACCAGTTGTGAGGAAGGCTTTTGTTTTGCTTTGGTTTTGAACTACTGCCTCACTATGTAAAATGTTGTCTTGTTCCTTTGAATGCAGATGAGTGGATGACCCCTATATCTGTCTGTATTTGCCCCAAAGGAACATGTATACTAGCCATGATGAAAAAAATACCAGTTGAAATAAATCAAGTTTTACCTTCCTTGGCTGTCCCTGTTGCACAGGCATACCCCTAACTTGGACATGGATTGATTCTGCACATGTTACCTCTTATCTTTGCTCAGCACATTGCTATTTCTGCTCCAGGCCAATCAAAGTATGGGAATAATGCTTTGTGGATCCCCCATAACTCTGACAAGTTACTTGATTCACCACCGCTGCAGCCTTGGAGGAGAAGAGAGTTCCATACCCAAGGCAGGATCTACACTACTGCTTATAACGGTTTATAATTGTTATGACAACTGCTCAGGCCCAGGACACATTACATATACCGTTTTCATAACGTTTTAAAAGTGTTTTATCCTGCTTGGTGTAGATCAGCCCCAAGAAGTGTGTGATCAACCTGAAATGAAATCCATGCTGCTTGCCTGGGGTTTCATATACCTGTACTCCAAAAGGTCAGCAGCACCTACAAAGAGCGTCGTCAAATGGGAGGGGGGAATCGTGTTTCCTTACTGTCGCTTTCCCCCCTGCTTCTCTGCCATGATACTTCCTCTTTCTTCACACAGTGGAAGAAAGAGGAAGTAAACAATGACCACGTGGCCCATTCAGTGGGCGTTTTATCGTGCCGCTTTTCCTGCACTCAGCAGGAAATAGCAGCACATTTTGTTTCCAAAAAAATAAAAATAAATCGGATTCACCAGCATCTATTTTGTGATGGAAAGAAGGCCAGAAGGAGCAGGCAATGCATGGGAGACAGACGTCATCGTCAAAAGGACCCCCGAACATCTGTGAGTGGGGAGTAACGAGCGTGCGATAAAACGCTTATCTGATGATGCTCAAAGGCTTG
The DNA here is from genome assembly GCF_023053635.1 of Elgaria multicarinata webbii. Lineage (NCBI taxonomy): Eukaryota > Metazoa > Chordata > Lepidosauria > Squamata > Anguidae > Elgaria > Elgaria multicarinata. Next base: position 73,451,097 of record NC_086178.1, on the reverse strand, counting down.
CTCCCTGTGCTTGCTTTTGAGGAGAGATTAGTACAAGATATAGTCAAGGCAGTTAGTTGTCTCCTACTAATCCTGGATGTTCCAGAGGACACATGTCTACTGGAAGTGAGACCAAGCAACCTCATTGCCAAATTTATATACATCTGATTATCTTACATAAGTTTTTCATTGAGTCTCTTGGGAAATATTGGAAATCACACACACACACACAAGCATGCACACACATGTGTGCATGTATACATAATTTGTTTTTAGTTGTGTATATTTACTGTTTTATACTGTATGCTTTTATCTGTATGCCGCCCTGAGATCTTATTGATATAGGACGGGATATAAATGTTTTAAATAAATAAATAAAATAAATAAAATCTTCAAATGGATACTGTTGTTTTTATACTGTTTTTTATGGTTTTGATGGTTTTTAAATTTTGTATACTTTTAATCTTTACCATTTTTAATTGTTGTAAACCGCCCAGAGAGCTTTGGCTGTGGGGCGGTATATAAATGTAATAAAATAAAAATAAATAAAATAAATAAAATCTTCAAGCTAGTGTCTTAGCCACTGGACCCCGTAGTTCTCGTTTCCTATTAAAGTAATATATCACTTCGCCTGCTTGACTTGGAATAAACTTCATCTCTACTTTTCTCCCCAATATCATTTAATTTCCCTGCTTCAGCAATTCTCTCTTTCATTGAAATTTCATATGAATACATACTTTGTCTCCTGTCAGTATCCAAAAGAACCCTATTCATTTTCCTTTCACCATGTAATTATTGTAACTGTATTATCTAAAGTAGTTTAAAGAGTTCTGTAAAAGAGCTCACACGTAATGAATGATTGTGTTTTAGAGGGGTGGGGAGAGTGTAGGTGGCTGAAAATAACATCTCTGCTAAGTATCTGCTCCAAACTTGCCATATGGTTCCTATAAATGTTTAAAACATCTGCTTTAAGAAAAAAGAGAAGAAAGAAAATGCGTTGGACAAGTATACACAAAGTACGTCTGAAGATGTCATTTAGGGATGAAACAAATATCCACGATCTTCATTTCTGTGAGCAAAAGTAGCATATTGGTAGTAAGGATCTCAAATATAAAAATAGGGTTCCAAATATTAATTGCAGATGTACAAAACCAAGGTGACTTACTTTGCAAGGTGTTGTGTAATTTAACTCGACTAATGGCAAAGTCTAGGGGAGGATGCACAATAGCCTGTCAACATGCACAATAGGTAGTTAGCAATTTCAATGGGAAAATGATAAAGTGCAATAGTCTGGCAGGAAGCATAATGATAAATTGGCCAAGTCTTTGAATGGGAAATTCTCTTGAGAAGTAACCTGGCATCATACACAACAGCAAGCTGTTCAACCTATTGAGCATTAGCTGAAATAAGGTGAAATCAAATGCACATGAACCATTCCTGAAATCCTGTCGCTGTGAAAAATTAGGCACCCAGTTTGTGAATGACAGTGCAATCCCATGCATGCCTACCCAGAAGTAAACCCCATTGAGTTCATTGTGAAGTGAAAGAATAATTTAGCTAATTCTGCTCTGGGTGTTATAACTTGTAAGGACCTTTCAAGACAAATGCTAACAAGTCACATTATCCTCCAAAAGGATGCTGACAGCTGAAGAAACAGAGCTAATTTGCAGGTGAGAAGCTGGCTTTGTTATAAGTTGCACCACAGTCAGCATCAATCTGTGAGCCTTCCAGCACTTGTATTGATTTTGGAGGAACTTGACAAGTAGCCAATATATTTGTCGGTTAGTAAAACTTTGTAAGTAAAGTTTTGCCCTTTGCTTTCTTTTCTTTTTTGAATAGTGGCTGCAGCTTACTGTAATGCACATTTGTTGGCCTAGGATATGATATTCCTTTTACTTTATTGATAATTCATGTTAATAAATTGTTGGGGATTTTAATATATGGTATGTTTGTTTTCAGAAGGTTTAGTTACAGATGTTTTTTTCTATGTTTACACTCAAGATTATTTTGGAGATGATTGATTGCGGGTCAGTAGCCTGAAACAGAAAAACTGGTTAATATGGAGATATTTTAACCACATCTCTAAACTGTAGCTTGGGTTGGTCATATGACCTTAGACTGAATTCCAAACTCTTCAAAGCTGAGATAATGGCCATCATTTATATAAATGTTTATCCTGAGATGAAAATGGAAGTGAATCAAAAGAGAGTCAGGGCACTGTTCATGCTTGTGGAGCTTGGTGCAGCCTTCATGTAACCCCTTGAATGAGTAAATAAATCATGAACTGAAGTGAATAGAGGGTTTTGTGTCTTGAGGTAGTTGATCACGGAAAATAGCCATTGGGAAACATACACAACATCAAAATTTAGACTACTGCATTGCACTCTACTTGGGGTTATTCCTAAATCGTGTCCGGAAGCTTCAACTGGTGCAAAATGCAGCAACTAGGCTGGTATTGGGATCATCTTACACCTTCCAAACTCTACAGGTCTTGAAAGATCTGAAGTGATTGCCGATTGTTTCCAGTTACAATTCAAGGTGTTGGTTTTAATCTTTAAAGCCCTAAATAGCTTAGGTAGGATGACCATATGGAAAGCAGGATAGGGCTACTGTATCTTTACCAGTTACATAGAAAAGGGAATTTCTGCAGGTGTTATTTGTATGCATGCAGCACCTGGTGAAATTCCCTCTTCATCACAACAGTTTAAGCTGCAGGACCTATACTCGAGTGACCAGTTACTAAAGAGGGCAGGGCTCCTGCAGCTTTAACTGTTGTGATGAAGACAGAATTTCACCAGGTGCTGCATACATACAAATGACACCTGCTGAAATTCCCTTTTCTATACTGTTAAAGATACAGGAGCCCTGTCCTCCTTTCCATATGGTCACCCCAGCTTAGGACTTGGGTATCTGAGGGACCTGTCTCACTATGAATCTGCCTAGGTATTAAGATTTTCAGGAGAGGCCTTCTTGAGAGGGCCCATTACTTACAGAGGCCTGTTTTAGGGGCATGTGTGAAATGGCTTTCTACTGTGTTGCTGCCCTCAAACAATGGAATCCACTCCCTCAAGAAATACATTTGGCTCCCACGCTCTTGGCCTTTAGAATGGCTGCTAAGACACAACTCTTTAATTTAGCCTTTTAAAATACATCAGGCATCATCACAAGGGGAAAAATTGTAAACTAAAGTCCATGTGACCCAGCCAGGGGCCATTTGTATCATGCCGCTGTCCTTGCACACAGCAGGAGTTCGCAGCACATTCTGTTTTTTTGTTTTTTTGTTTAAGTCAGATTAAAAGGGGTCTATTGTGTGATGGATAAATGATCAGAAGGAGCAGGAGGTGCAGGGGAGGCAGACAACAAGGTCTAAAGGGCGCACACACATCCATAAGTGGGCAGCAGTGAGCATGCAATAAAACGCTCGTCTGATGAACCCCAGAGTTTTAATGATTTGTTTTTTTAAAAAAACTGTTTTTAATCTTCTTGTTTTTATCGTGTTAAGGTTTTTATTGTTTTAAATGGTTGTTCAGTGCCTTGATGGCTTTTTAGCAAATAAGGCAGTATATGAAAGATAATAATAATAATAATAATAATAATAATAATAATAATAATAACAACAATAATAATAAAATGCATAAACATGTGCCTCTTTCTGATATATTTCTATATAAGAGCACATGCTACTCACATTGGCAATGCAGCTTTTTGATTTGTTGCTCTCATTAACTTTGTCAAACCATTTGTAACTAAATTGCTATTATAAAAGCTAATGCTTGAGCCGCATGGTTGGTAAGTGGTAGAGATGGGAAGGCTGCAAAGGCCATCTTGTCAATGTCCAATACCCTGCTTCATAGAGAACCATCTATGCACCAAGGCACAGGTGAACTGATGCATCCCCAGTGACAGTACGCCACATGGAGAGAGCAGGTGCAGTACAAGGGGGCGGGGGAAGCCAACCAAATAGATCCAACGACTCAAGGCCAAAGCCTGGAGACCCAGGCCTGATTTTCTGACATTTCTTTCTTTTCACTAATTGCAGCTTTGGGAAGATGCCAATTTGATCAGAGAAGCAACATGGGAGGGCATTTAATCCTGTCCCTCCCTACACTCTTTCCCTACATTCACTCCCTCTCCAGCATTATTTACTCCATGAAGGAAAAATTCTGGCTTTCAGGACAACCTGTATGATACACACAGCTTCATCTTCCAGTCATTCACCATGGCTCCAAGTCCTCCAGCAGCTGCTACTTGAGGCAGCTGCTCTATTCTGCCTAATGGTAGGGCCATTGCTGTGCAAGGATCACTTGAATTACAGCCAAATTATACCCTATGCTGGGAGACCTTCAATTGAGCTCCCAACATTCTTTAAAATAAAAGCATCTCTCTCTCTCTCTCTCTCTCTCTCTCTCTCTCTCTCTCTCTCTCTCTGTGTGTGTGTGTGTGAGTGAGAGAGAGAGAGAGAGAGAGAGAGAGAGAGAGAGAGAGAGAGAGAGAGAGAGAGAGAGAGGATCTCTGTATTAAGGGGAAATCATGTTGCTTACCTGGGGCTTTGTGCTTCCTGCCTTTTTTGTGCAATTGTTATGGACTGCATTACATGGGTGGAGAGGGGTGACCACGTGGTTTGAAATGAATACTTCCCCTCCGTTCACTTCCATTGAGAAAGCACCACCTATTGGTAGATGATTCCACTTTTCCCCAGGATATTACCACTTTAAAAGTGGCTCTTTTAATAGCGGGATTTCCAGGGGATATGTTCTGGTCATTGACAATATCATGTAATGGACCTGCAAACTTCCATGAGTGGCCAATCATGAGCATGCAATAAATTACTCATTTAGAGGAGCTTACTGAGAGAGAGAATGTAATAGTAAAGAGATGGGAGCATTTAACATTTACCTTGCACCATTTTCCTTTCCCAACACTGCCCTCAAGCTACTATTTGCTCAGACTTAAGGGAGACAGAAGTGTCCCCCCCAACCCACTCCAAGGAATGTGGCTGGCCTTTGGTATGGTAAAGGAAGCATTCCCATTGCCACTGTGGAAATAAGTTTCAGCTCCCAATCTGGGCAGTATTTGTACATAGGATGGAAGGGGGTGCAACTTTCTGTTTCACCTCAGGAAGCAAAAACATCTTGGGCTGGCCCTGGCCTCACAGCAAAGGAAGGCAGCATTCCTCTATTATCATTGGCCAATGTGACCTCTGAGAAGATTCCTCTCTATGACCTCATCAATCGCCTGCAGATCCGCAGCGCTCTGGTCCTTTTGCCCAGTTTGAAACATTTCCCTGCTGAAGCGGTACATCTTCTACTTGACTATAAATCTCTGTTACTTGGCAGCCTGATTCCCTGAACTAGCTTTTGCTGCAGCAGAACAAGTAATGATTTGCAAAGCTGGAGCCGGAGCCAGATCCCGTTCCTGCTCTGCATTCCTAGTCTGTCTTCTGACACTCAGTGGTTTTCACCTGCAGCATCACACAGTCATTGCTTTTCTTTTAATTGGGAAGGTTAACGAAGGGAGAAATAAGAGAGGCGGGGAGAGGATGTAGGAGAGGGAGAAAGAATGGGGGTGGGGCAGGGACCGAGAAGTAAGTAAGAAAAGGAGATAGATGGATGTATATGATTAGAAAATAACAGCCAAGAGCATAAAAGTGGACTCCATGTTGCAGGCTGGGGTTAAAAGACCTCCCCCTCAGTTTTGGGAAGGGTAGACAGAATAACACCACCTATAACACCCGTAACACTATAGATGTTATCTAGATGAATAACACTCAGTGTTACAGTTCAAACAGTGCTGAGAGCCAGGGCATGCCTACATGAAGGGTTTGCCCCAGGGTGGCTTTGAAGTAGCGGCATGTCATCTACATGATGAAGCCGCCATTGCAATGCCATCTGGGGGCAAACTTTGGAAACTCTACTCCAAAAAAGTTGGGCACTTACCCCAACTTTTTTGGCAGTGGAGCCCATGGCGTCCCCTGATTGGTCGCCATGGGTGGCCCCATGTATTACAGGCAGTAATACAAACATAATCGATTCTAGCAACAAAATGCTGAATTTCGGGTTCCTGCAGCATCCCTACCTATCTTCCATGGTTGTTGTTGTCAATGCTGTTGGTGTTGCTGTTGTCGTCATCAAGGTATTATACTAAAAACTCCATTTTATGTGTGGACAAAAAGTTAAGAGTTGATAAAGCAAGCCAGCTCTCTGTTCCCAGTGATGTCAACAGGCTTAAAAACGGAAGAGAACATTACATTTGACATGTTTCCCCAAATAACTTGTTTTGCTTTAGCATTTTCCCCCTCTTGATGGATAACCAGAAAGGTGCTTCTTAAAAACAAAAAACAAAATCAATTTGCAGTCATCTAATTAATCTGTTAAAGAATTGCTAATTAACGTAAAGTGCAAATTCTCTTGTGGGGAAGTTCAAGTATCAATGATTAAATCACAGCTATACGCTTTAGAGCTGTGCCCTAAAATATTTAATGATGTGAGCAAGAAGGATACATGGCATGCAACGGATGACATGAGCTGAATGCTGAAGACCATGGGTTGTATCCAATTAGCCCGGCCCATTGATGGAATGGCAACCATCGGTGGAACAGGGAGGGGGCGATTTCTCACACTTCTGCAGTTTTCCGCTCCTCCTAAAATCTTCTCTGGAGGTTCCCTCAATTATCCAGAGCAGGTTTTGAGGGGGTGCAGGTAGCTGCAGTGGGGAGGAAAGGGAATATGTCAACACAAAGCACCATTTCACAAAAAAATTAAAAACAATCAAACCACATATCATCTGCAGAAAATGTGCATGCTAAAAACATGTAGAGCATTAGGTAAGTCTTATCTTGGTGACTGGGTGATGTGTAGTATTAGTAGTGTGATTAATAAATCTTATCGCTTTATCTGAATACAGGGCAATCTGGCACAATCAAATGACATGTTAGGTGGCAATGGTGTCCAGTGAAGATGAAATTCCTGCACTTACCTGTAAAGGAGGCAGAGGGGGAGGAAGAGGGTGCCTCAGCACCATGCGATCATGTGGTTGCTGACTAGCTAGCTGCCCTTACCGATGTTAGCAGCTTGTTCCAGGGGTGGCTAGCCAATCAGCACATATATATTCTTGCATAGTATGGACCAAGATGCTCCCACCCTCCTCTGCCATCTCCTGATGTTTGCTGGTCAGCCAGGAATTTCATTCTCAGTCACAGCACAGCAGTGGCTGGCTGATCCCACTAGTAAACCATTTTGTCTGCCTGCTACAGGTCAGAATGGAAGTATCAAGTTACACTCTTCTCAACTGATAAGCTATATAAAACATATAATAATAAGTGGAATGGTTAACAATTTGCTATCCTTTCATTGTACCCTCATCTTCCATCTAAGGTGGGCTGCCTCAGCCTAATTAATAGGAGGACCAGACTTGAGATGGGATTGCAATGCAGGATTAACAAGGGCATTTGGGTATCACCTGTCATGCTATGTACTTCCTCCTGTCTTTCTGACTTTTATTCCACTTGCTGTGAAATGAGCATCTATTGATGAATATCTATTTAATGTGAATTTAAGTACATTTGGCTCATTTGTGATCCTAGGAACTGATGTAGCCACTCTGTTCCTGAGCTAAAAACTGGCCTGGATGAGAGAGTTTCTATTTCATTTCTAGAGATTACAGTGTTTTGAAAGACAAAACCTTGCATTAATTTGGGATATGGCCAATGTGTGTGGGCAGATCCTGTCAGAGACTGACCTGCTACCTCCTTTGCCCCTGCTGTTATTCTCCACTCTGTCTGCCCAGCCAAGATTGTGCTTGTTTTCTACATTGTTCCAAATGTTTTATTTCCTCCTGTTGATGTATTGCACAATAGCATGGCTAGGTAAATCAGAAGCATGACTTCAGATCAGTCCAATGTCACTACAGCACTGTTTGGGCAATTCCTATTAGAAAGTGGATCAAGGAAAGCCAGGTGAATCCTACCCATGCATGGTGAATAGTCTAATCATCTTGATGAACCTTGACGTATGGTGTAGAAAAATTGCAGACGATAAGATATAGGATGAAGCATACCATGAAGGGAAAATAGTACTATATTAGGACATCTTTCAGGGCAGAGTAGACTCAATATAGTAGTGATTAGCTACATCCTACCAAATCTAGGGTGACCATATGAAAAGGAGGACAGGGCTCCTGTATCTTTAACAGTTGAAGGGCATTTTAGCAGGTGTCATTTGTATGCATTTAGCATCTGGTGAAATTCCCTCTTCATCACAACAGTTAAAGCTGCAGGAGCCCTGCCCTCTTTTGTATCTGATCAAGAAGGCAGTGCTCTTGCAGCTTTAACTGTTGTGATGAAGAGGGAATTTCAACAGGTGCTGCCTGCATACAAAGGACACCTGCTGAAATGCCCTTGTCTATTCAACTGCTAAAGATACAGAAGCCCTGTCCTCCTTTTCATATGGTCACCCTAACCAAGCCCCACATGTCAAAGTATGTCTTTCGTTTCAAAATTTGAAAAAGTGTAATGGTAGCGCTATATGGGCATTCTAAAATGGTGCAAAGTCAACGTCACTCTCACCAAAAACACATCACCAGTGATTTCCCAGCTTGCCTAAATTCTCTGAAAATCACGTTAAATCTCATTTCAGCTCACTTCTGTATTAGTTTTCAACCTGTTTTAATGGGAAAGGGCACATTTCAGACAGGAAAAGCGAACACTTCTGTGCAAATTTTCCAAAACTCTGTACTTCCCCTCACTGACACTTTTTTTTTTTTGGGGGGGGGAGCATTTGTTTACAAAATATTTTTCAAAAGGAATCACAAATTACATGGTTGAAGGAGATTCTCCTCTTCAGAAATTGCCCTCCATGAGTGGAGCAATGGCAGAGGGGGCTGGGCTTGTCCCACATTTATTTTACACCCTTTTAGAATGCCTGAATATGGCTAGAGTCTTACAAATCTAGTTCTCAAGAAATATAACTTTCAAAGTGCTACGGACCAAGTTTAGATGCTAAGGACTGGTTTAGATATTCAAAATCTTCTTCATGCCATATAACAGGATTCTTGATCATGTAGCACCTGAATGTCACATAGAGAATATAATGGGTGACATGAGCAGCCAGCAACTATAGTTGAAGCTCATCTCGGCATAAGCTTTACTGGTGGTTCAATAAAACAAAATAAAAGCTTCACTGCAATTGCAAACAGCCAGGGAACTCCATTTGTATATATTTCAGAATGGCCTGGGTCACATTCTCTATGCCAGGGGCATTGAACCTCAGGCTGCAGGCTAAATCTGGCCCACCTGGTTTCCCAATCTTCCCCTCCAAGTTTGCAATCCAGTCCCTTAATTTGGCCCCACCCCTTTCCCCTGACCGCCCATCATCATCATCATCATCATCATCATCATCATCATCTATTACATTTCCATACTTCCCCATAGTCAAAGCTCTCTGGGCAGTTTACATAAGATTTGGTGGTTTCCTCACTTTTGAGGGTCCTTCCCACTCCACCCCAAAAGGTTAAGGCATAGTTACAGAAAATAAGGACGTTAAGTTAAAATATGCTGGTATTTTGACCACATCCCTCTTTGCATTTAGCCCCACCCACCCCTGGAAAGCATGTCCCAAGAGGGTCTTCAGTACTCCTGGTCCATGCAAATGAGACCTCGGGCGGGGACCCGGAGCATGTTGCACGGGCAAGAAATAGAATATCTGATCTGGGCCTTAGTTATCAGAATTAGCACCAAATGAAAAAAGAAAGAAAGAAGGATCCTCCCTGTAATCTGTATCTATGCTCTAGTTTTAGGAACAAATTTGGTATCAACAAGTGGCCTACACTGTAACAAAATAAGCACAGTTTCTCACAAACGGATAGCTATGGGAGGTATGTAGTATATCAGAAGTAATCTTAGGGGAAATGTTTGAGCATTGTGTCTCTCAGATCTTCGCTGAGATCATTTCTCCAGTCTAGTTCTCAGAGGTTTTATTATTTTTGATAATAAAACCATAAGCCAGGATCCACATAATTACACAACTAAATTCATATAAACAATGGAGCTTCTGATTATTTTTTTAAAAGGCCTTCACTGCTGCACTGAAACTACACGGCAAGTTCAACAAAGTTCAAATCAATTTGTAATGTAGAATCTGGGCCAAGATCTGCTGTTCTGAGAATCCTGTCCAACGTGCTACTTCGGGTATATCATCATTTAAGCAAGCCTACATGCACTATCTCGATTGTAGCTCTTGGACAGAGCCATGTACTTGCTTAGTGGCCCCTGAAAACCTGTGGGAATTTTAGGACTATAAATACAACCCTAAACATGTGTGCTCAGAAGTAAGCCCTACTGAGTTTGACAGGACTTTCTCCCAGGAAAGTGTACGTAGGGTTGCATTGAGGCCTAAGGACTGGAGTCTGTAGCCCAGTAAACAAGGAACACTTTTGCACCTGTTCAAGTAACAGGAAGCAGCAAGCGAACTGGGGCCAGAAAACTGCATATAGAGTGTGTGTCCCTGAGCCTCAATAGTTGTCACTACTGTTACAAACTGTTTTAAAGCAGTAGTGTAGATCCTGCCTAGAAGTCATATTTCAAAAGACCAAATGCGCTGTGAAGAATACAATGAAGAGACCAGTAGTAATTTGTACTTTAAAGTTAACAGCATAGAAATTGCAGGAGAAGATATACGGTTCAAATGGATAAGATAAAAGAGGCTTGGATCAGATATGTAGGCAGATGGACAAGTAAAATGAATTAAGTTGAAGAAAAGAGAAAAGCTGAGGTTGTCTATGGGAGACAAAAATGAGTCAGGATGTACTGCGAAAAGAATGATTACAGGTTAGATAAAAAAAGACTGTCTCAAGGAAGATACATCTAAAAAGTTTCTCTTTCAAAGAGATTCGTGGAGAAAACGGTTTGACTCAGTAAGAACACAATAGACCAAGGGAAGCAATAGAATGCGTTTGTTGTGAACAATTCTAAATGTAAGCCTTTGAACAAGCACACTGAATGTTATATTTTAAAAGCTACAAAGCCAAGAAACAAGGAAGCTGAAAACTCTGTATAGATTGAAATATCTGTCTGAGTAATATCCATGTGCCCTAAGCTCAGTCATTTGGGTCGAAATGGCAACTGTCGAACTGGCAAATCCTCATAAACCATCACATGGTTGATTTTAAGGTCAAAAAACAGGATTCAGATAATAAACCACTTATAAATTGGATTCATTACAATTTTTAGGACACAAAGTACTCTCCATGAATATGTTTCTATTTTAATAAATGGTTTTGTTAAGTTCTGTGAACTAAAACAACATTCAAAGTAGAGTAATGTCTTTTGAACAAACAGAAACCAGCAACTTTCTTTGAACATTTTGACAGTACAATCCTATACATTTAACAGCATTTAACAACATATGCTGAGTTTGTTTGTTTGTTTTTAACGGACCCCAGAATAGCTGTTTTTATAAGGATAATGTGTTTTTATGCTTTTTATGTTTTTAAACTTTGTATATTTGTTTTAATGTTCACTGTTTTTAACTTTTGTAAACTGCCCAGAGAGCTTCGGCTACGGGGTGGTATATAAAAGCAATAAATAAATAAATAAATAATACATATTTACTCAGAAATAAAACCCATTGAATTCAATGAGTCTAACTCCCAGGTAAGTGTGTTCAGTATTGTAGCCTCAGTCCATAATTAATCTAGAAAACTGAAAATGTTAATTTCTGGAACTTAGGTGAAAAATATTGTAAATTTAAAGTATTTGTTTTTATGAGGAATACTTTGCTAATTACATATCACTTATTTATTTTATTTAGCCTGTGCTTCTTCCACAATTTTTCATAACTATAACTTTTTTCAGTGCTTGTAATGGAAACAGAAGACATTCTGTACAAAGTTGCCTCTTTTCAAAAGGCTCTCACTTCAGTGAAATTCCAAAGAGTTTGAGAGGATTGGCAAAACACAAGTAAAGATATGGACTGAAGGAGACTTTTTTAAAAAATGTTCTTCTACTGCTGCTTTTATCATATGGGCAACTGAATAAGGGTTTTTCTTCTGTTTTAATATAGCTATTCATGCCATGAACATTCCAGTGTGACAGGTTGAGTCAGAGGTGGCAACATCTGGTTATTTTCCACTTCACACTTTGTTAGAGTTTGAAAAGTAGCTCCAATTCATCCATTTTGTTTACTCAGTTCAATGCTTTACACATATGCTCTAGTTATGTGTCTTAACAGTGCATTCCTATACATATCTACTCAGAAGTAAGTCTTATTGAATTCAAGGGGGTCATTTTCAGGTACATGGGAACAGGAGTGCAGCCTAAGAGGTGAGCTGAGTAACCTGATGACAGCTGCTACCTGTACAGGAAAGATGGATTTCTTAGCATGTCATAGTTAAGGGGACTACACCTCATGGGATGATGGGGGTGGGTGGGTTTGGCGGGGGTTAACTTACTTTTTTGCTGCGTGTACACGGGTCCTCTTAAAAAAAGAAGAAGGTGCCCATGACATCCCTCTTCCCTTCTGGTATGTCACGCAGCTGTACAGAAGCTGGGGGAGGATCATGGAAGCAGGTAAGTCTGCAATCCTCCCCACACACTACACCCTTAGGTGTAGACATGCCGTTAGACTGGACACCTCTTCAAATAGAGGATGCCTTCAAATAAAGGATTGTTCTTTGCCAGCTCTCCAAAATAGAAGACTGTCCTCTGTGAAGCAGGGCACCTGGCCACCTTAATAAGGAGTGCACAGAAGGTAGCTCTTTTATTGGATGCATTCTTTGAATACTTCTAAACTCTTAGAACCCACATTAGAAACGACTTCTAACAATGACTTTAGAAATGACTTCTAACATTGAAAAATGTTTTGGTTAATTAACTTGCAGCTGATCCCGGTAATGGCTCACTGTGCTGTACCCAGTTAGTTCATATTTTAAATCAGTTTCTACTCTGCATCATGAAACAAATAATACAAAGTCCTTAGTTCTTTGAAATGTAATGAGTATATAGCTGAATCTGTATAATGGCAAGTCCCTGTATTACAATAAATGATTGATCAGTTGAAATGTAGTGAATTATCCTAGGATTCAAAGAACTAACAAATGAATAAAATGTAGTTCAAAGAGGAGCTGGTGGGAAATGGAGAATTAAAACTGACAAGGAAAAAATGGGACTGGGATATAAAGATCCCAAATAGCAGTGGTCTTGTTGTGCAGCAAATATTTTATCTTTGTTCAATTTTTAAATTTTATTTTACAAATATATTTCATTAGTGGGAATAAAGTTCTGTCACAGAAATATTCTTAAAACTGAATGTTTTGTCATGGGATACTTTGTTATCCTGCCTATCTTGCATTAGAGTAAGTAATAATTACCTATGATAGCTAGATGGTAACTCCATCTTCAGACACTGTATCACTCCCTATAAAAGCTTCATCACATCTAAACTTTTGTTCTGGTTCTCCCTTGAATTATCCCACTTCAGTTATATAGCATTTATATAGTGTATGAAAGCTTGCAAACTTACACCTTTGCTGTAGCGCGTTGCTGTCATCCATTGAGGTTCACTTGCACACCTTGTTATCCCCACCCCCCAGATCTCCTTTGTACCTCCCCTTACAGTTTATTGGTTGTTTGAAGTGGGACAACTCCCCCTTAGAAAACAGGGTCTTGCACTGTGATTTGGTTCTCTTGTTACTGAACACCGCGCCCTCAAAGCTGCTGCTGAGGAACAAGGTTATTATACAGGAGCATCCAGGCATCGACGGAACAAGAGCCCTGACAGATAGCCCATTCACTCCGTGACACTAACTGCCCCATTCACACATATCTGATTGCAGCTGCTTTTCTGGGTGAGTTCCCATGCTGTTCAGGAGTGTGTGTGAATGAAAGATAGCTCCGCTTATAGACTGGAGCTGTCTTTCATTCAACCCTGCAGCCAGGAAGCAGCAGGAGGAAATGATTTGAAAAGAAATTTAAAAACACCTGCTGGAGAAAACGCACACCCCTCTCTTTTGTCAGCAATACCGCCCCTTGAAAACTCGCCCACAAAAAAAAAAATACACTTGGAAGTTTGAGCACATTCCAGGAAGAACCGGACTTTCCGCAGAGCAAAATACTTCACTAAAAAGGGGAGGGGGAGAACCGCAATCACAGCAGGACATGGTCGACATCATGCGAGTCCTTTGAAAGCAATTTGCCACGATAGCAGACTATAAGGCTGGTATGCTAGAGCTCTAAGAGTGAAATGTGGTGAGTGCTGACAGAAAGCTGAAACAGAGCCACTAAGAAACAAGAAGGAAGTATTGGGAGGCTTGATGGAACCTCAAAGTTTGAAGAAGTACAAAAATGGATTTTAAAACTCTAAGGATGCACTTGCCCACAACAGTCCAATGGAGACTGAGCAGGCTGACAATGTTGAGTGTCAGTTGGAAAGGAACACAAGGGGAGGGGGTAGGATGCATTGGATGTTTTGGAGGAAAGGATGGATGCTCAAACCCTGAATGGGATGCACTGGAGGCTGGTGGTTCTGATGTCATTGGGATGGTGAATCCACTCTGGGTTTCAGTTAGAACCAGTCAGAACTCTAAAGGAGTAGATGACTGGAGGACTTCTGTTAGAAGATGGGGATACCCTGCCACATTTTAGTTACAGATCCCACTTTGGTTTCTGAATATCAAATGCTGGAAATGAGCAATAGGGGAAGGCAGCTATCTTCATGTCCTTTTTGTAAACTGCTGTCTCACTACTGTTGGAAACCATGCTGGACTAGATGGCAAGGATCTCATGTTCTTACACAGGTTTCTAAGACTTTGTAAATACATGCCATTGCTTAAAGGACACTTTTACGTGTCAATAAATTGGTCCAAATAGTGAAATACAATTCTCAAGAATTTTTCTGAAAGCCACTGGCCTGTTCAAACCCAGTTGTGTGTGTGAGTGCTTTAAGAATTAAACAGTCACCTAGAGAGTCTTTATCCTGGGCTGTGTGTGGGTTTTTTTCCCCTTCAGAAGCTCTTTAAATTGAAAAGGCTCTTTTAAATGGTTATATATCTACCTGTTTCTGAGATCCAATGTCTAGAGAATGTGTTCATTGAAAGACAATTTGTAGAACACTTTAAACACTTAAAGTGACTGTAAACAAGAAGCTATGTTGCAATTTACTTATAAATCTAGAAAAGTTAGATTTAAAGGCATTACCACAAGCCTGACAATCAAGTTTGGAATGCATCTAATATAACATAATTGAATTGGACTTGCTTTGTTTGAAGAGTATGTGTCTCCATATAAATTAAACTATAATATCTAAGATATATGACCAGTCTTAGGAATTCCCTATTCCCTTCCTGAACCTGTGAGGATTTTTATAAGCTAGAATTCCAATGGAGAATCTTCAGAGTAGCATCAATAGCCATTCCAGTCACCAGTGACCATTTCACTTGACTCATGAGGCCAGGCTTACGGACAGGGGAAGTGAGTTGATTGCTGCACAAGCACAGCATGGCAAATCATGAATTCCCAGAGAAAATCACTGTCTGGTAATGCTTTTGCCTATTTCATAGTACTCTCCTCTCCCCACAAAAAATATAGCCTGCATTGCATACTTCTAGGTAAAATTTGACAATTGTGCAGTTAGTATTGCCACCTTATCTCAGTTCTACTAGCTTCCCTTCCATCTGGCTCAAGGAAGACTGTGCTGTAGATCCCATGTTTGATATTTCTAATCATGAAGATACCACCGGCTCTTTCTTGCACAAAAGACAAAAGAAGTTTATCTGTTCCTGCAGAAAGCTCTTTCTGTCCCTAAAATGTCAGAAAAGTATGGATGACTGCTTTCGTCGCCAGCTGAAGACCTTTTTATTCACTCAGTATTTTAACACTTAATTTTAACTTAAATTTAAATTTTACTGTTTTAACTCTGTATTTTAATCTTATAATCAACTTTGCTGTGTGTGGTTTTATCCTGGTTGCGCTTTTTATACTGTATTTCGTAATTGTGTTTTTAACTTGTTGGATTTTTTTTGTGGTTTTAATTTTTGTGAACCGCCCAGAGAGCTTCGGCTATTGGGCAGTATAAAAATGTAATAAATAAATAAATAAATATGACTGATGGTAAAACTCAACTCAAATTGGGCTGTGTGTAGTACACATTAGAACAGGGCCAGATTTAGACATGCTGAAGTCCTAAGCCATTTCAAGATTCAGAGGCTCCACGCCGTAAAAATAAAGAGGGGGAAAAACCCCCAGTGTTAGGAAGTGTTTGTAGTTAAACAGTGTGAAATAGGCTTCTCTGAAGATGTGTACAAAAGTATTAATAAAATAAGTTGATTTGAACTTCTTTTTAACAGGCTCAAGTTTGTGATTATTGTCTTCTGTGAAGGTTTGAGGCCTGCAAAGGCAAAGTAAAAAAGTCAGGCGTAAGAGGCCTGGGGTTATTCTGTTGGGAGGGGGTATTCCTTAGAGGAGTAGTTTCATTTCCCAGTTAAGTTTCATTTCTTCAAGATTCAAACTTTCTGTTTTGGGGAAAGAGGGTATAAAAAGAAAGGAGAGCCAGCCAGGGAGCAGCAGGAATGGACGAGAACATGAGGAAAGAGCAAGGAGAAGAAGCCTGAAGAAGTAAATGCAGCTAGGGTAAAAATTTTTGCATTTGCAACTTTTATTTTCTTTTAATGCCTTTGGGTCACTCAGCTCTATTGACTAAATGCCTTTACTTGTAATTTGGTTGTTTTAATATTCTATTAAACTATTGTGTTAAACCTTAAATGTCTGGAGTATCACTCACCCCATGTCTACAGTCTAAACTCCATGCTATTGGGAAGGGGAAGGTTAAAGAAGGAAGGTGGGACTCTTAAGGAGACAAAAGGTCCTTAAGGAGTTGCTCAGAGGGTACAGGGACAGATCTACACCAAACAGGATATAACACTTTGAAAACGTTTTGAAAACTATATGCAATGTGCCCTTGGCCCAAACAGTTGTCAATGCCATTATAAACCATTATAAAGCAGTAGTGTAGATCCTGCCCAGGTCATAGAAGGAATCCAATACTAAATGCTATGTTGCCACACTTTCTCTCACCATACCTTCCAACATATTTAAGCCAAAGCACTTTCATCTTAGTTATCATACATCTTAGTTATCTCTAACATATTTAGAAGTCACTTGTAATATAATGGCCTATGCATGGCTTATTTGGCTTGTTCCTAAACCCGGCACTGATGAGAAAGAACAGGAACAGTGTACAAGCCTGAAAAGTACACTACTATATAATGAGCTGGTTATAGGAAACTAGTTAGTTCTGCTCACAGTTCATGATCTGCACACCAGTTCATGATCTGAGTTGGGGAACTGAGGCTGACAGTTAGTGACTTGCCCAAGGCCACAAAATAAGTCCACATCAAGGGTGAGGACCTGAATCTAGAGCTCCCTAAAACTTCAACCCAGAGCTCCCTCTTCCTCAGATGTTATTCCAAGCCAATGTTCACTCCATTCTTCCATCACCTTGAAGAAAAGAATATGGGTGCCTGGCTACCTTTTTGATCATAGAAGACATATATTGAAAAGTGCAACTAAAATCCTATTCCTGATTTCTCTCCTTGTAAAATAAAAGAATAAAAAGGAAGGGGAGAAAGAGACTAGTGACAGTGGTAGGAGACAGTTTTGCAGAGTGCCAACAATAAGAGTTTGCCACTGGCAGTGATTACTAGTGGTTCCTTCTCATGGCAGCTGCCTCTGATAAGTTACCTCTAAGCACCTTTGCTTTTAAGGGCTAAGTGGTGTAAACGCTATATGAAATCCACAAAGCTAGCACCTGCCTGAACTCTTTGAGGTAGCTGAGTTGCAAACTCTCATGACTGATTTGCCATATCAATTAGGTACCATGTAATTAAACTGAACAATCCGAGAGTGAAAGATTATGCCTACTGGATCTGAAGAACGACTATCAACAGGTACCATTACTGTTTGGGCAATTACCTCAGACTTTAATGTCTTAAGTCAGGTTGAATTTTCTGCATGAAGTATTACTGAAGACTTTAATTCAGTAGATGATGTATTTTTTGCATGATAGGTTGTACTTTACCCAACACAGTAGAACCCTGCTGATGGAATCTTGATAATTTGAATCTCCCAAATGCCTGAATATTTCCCTGTATTCCTACCACTACATCAGTCCAACTCTTCATACACATCACTTCTATGTATTTGGATTTAAAAAAAAATTTCTGGGTATTCTTCAGATCATTTGAATACATGATATTTGACTTTTCATGCCAAGTCATAGGCTCTTTGCTGAACAATTCTTTAGGGTGGATTCCTGCATTGATTGGGGTGGGGGTGGACTCGACGGCCTTATAGGCCCCTTCCAACTCTACTATTCTATGATTCTACTTTAGTAAACTTAATTCTTCCAGGAAGTTGAATTGCTTGCTCTAAAAGCATATGGCCTTACAACTGTATCTCCTGGAATTTGTAAAAAAATTCTGATATGATAATAACTGGAAAGCAATAGTACATGACTATATCAGTATTGTCATAAATCACCAATGTTACAGAGATAAGCAGGCAGGAAATGTCAGTAAACAGTCCATAGTCAAAAGCCAAAGTATCTGTCCGAAACCAGGTCAACAATACTGGAATCAGGAAAGCGTCAAAGCATAGTCAAAGTCTGGTCCAAGGTCAGGTTAGGTCCAGGCAAGGTTCAGGTGCTGGTCAGCAAGGAACAGGGGTAAAGGCAAGGAAGAACAACAATTGCTTCCAGCAACAACCCCCCACCCCCCAGCATCTTAGGCTTTCTTTATATTGTGTTGGTGGTGCCTGCATGAGGCCAGCTGTGTTGGATTGCAGCTAGCTCCTGTGAAGGGCTCCTCCCCAAATTCTCTCAGGCTTTCTCTTCTATCCTAAGCAGAGGCAATCAGAGACACAAGTATCTGCTATGTACTATGCACTGAAATAGGTGTGTACACACTGCTCTTTTCCATTTGTGATGAGTCAATGTAATAGGGATTCCAACAAGATGTCTGAGATTTGCAGTGGGCTGGATTCCAAATGGAGAAAGATACAAGTGAAATTCCAGTGTCCGCAGGAAACCTTCACAGCACACAGATAACGAAAATTATTTATTTATTTAGACATTTGTAGGCAGTTTGCTGGGCAGAGTGCAAAAGGTAAAAGAGTAAAGTACAACATGACAAAATATAATATAAAAAATAAAACTTTTTAAAGTCTAAAATGACAATATACTATTTAGAAAGACAGGAAAATATGGAGGGATGAAAAAATGGTTTTCACCATGTGTCAAACAGACCACAAAATGAGTGCCAGTCAAGCCTCTCTGCGGGCTTGACTATATGCTTTGAAAGCCTCACAATGGCTGCGCAGTGGTGCTATGTCAGGTATATGACTCAGCATCCACCTCACAGCCATCGTGGGGCTTTCCTGACTTTCTTGCTGGAGTGAGGCAAGTACGGTGCATCCACCATCTCGCAGCAGAGGCATTCCAGGGGTGGATGGCAACCCCTGATTGTTTGCCGTCTGCCCAAGCAGAGGACAGGGATGGGCCTGGTGAACCAAATGGCCGCTGGAAAGCCTGTGCCCTCCCTCTGTGACAGAATTAGGCATTGGCAGCTGTGAGGGAAAGAAAGGAAAGGCTGCAGTGGCAGATGTGAGGGGAAGAAAGGAAAGGTGGTGATGGGGGAAAGTAGGGTTTAAGATTGGTGGTGTTGGGGGGGAAGGAAGGGGTCAAGCAGGCCCACTTGAGGGTCTTGGTGGGTGCCAGTGTTCCCTCAGGTCCGCTGTTGCCAACCCCTGGCCTTCAGCAGGCTCCCTTTACAGATGCTCCCCCAAATGAAGAGAGGGTGGTGGTGAACAGGGAAAGTGAGAGGAGAGCCAGGGCTGGCAGGCATGATGCTGTTCTCCCCACCATACAATTATGTGGAAGGGAACATCTCAGTGACTTCAGTAAGACTAAATTTGCTGAGGCATAAACACACCTGCTTAAGTAATTTGTAGATGACACATGCTGTGGTTCTCAAATTACTTGCCTCTGTTGTAATTGCCAGTTGAGATGATGAAGTACCAGCCCATTTGTCTTCTTTTGGCTGAGGTGCCGGTGGTAAGTTTATGCTATTTCATCCTGTGAGGTTAATGGTGCTGGAAGAGGGCTCAGTTAGGATTGCAAACTACACCCCAGTTTGAGTGTGGCCCCCTAACACTTGGAAAACACATTTATGGGATTCCTCCAGGAGCAATGAACGATGTGCTATCTTTGCTGGTGGACAGTGGGGGACTCACAGGTGCTCTGAAGGTTTATTTTTATTGGCAGCTGCACTCTAAAACAGCTGGAACAAATGTAGCACTGTTGCATCCAGTCCCAGAGCTGATTGTGCAGTGGGAAATAAAAAGGATTTGAAACCTCACCAAGTGGCCTTCTCCAAGCATTTGCTTTACGAACGTTAATTGATTTGGTGGTGAATGGCCAGAAGCAGAGCTTTTTTTTGGACATAATCCCATTAACAATAATACTATGTTCTCGTTAATATTCTGATGGGAGGGAAGTATGCAGTAATTCATTTCTGTAATGGACACATATTCAAACATTAGCAGAGTGGCCATTATTATGATAGATTAGTTGCATGGAGTGTGGGCTTGTATATTGTAAGGACCAAGAAGAGCTGGGGAAGACCCCTGTCTGGGACCTAGTCAGTGTAGACAATACTGAGCAATAGACCAGAGGTCTGGCTGAGTATAAGGCAGCTTCCTCTATTTCTGGACTTTTGTGTGTTTAGGGGCTGCCTATACGCCTTTTTTGCCCCACGGTTATACGACGCAGCTGCCAACTCGCAGCCTCCATGGGGCTTTCCCCCGAAGCTGCGAATTTTAAGATGTCATTTGTATATATGGAGAACCTGGTGTAATTCCCTCTTCATCACAACAGTAAAAGCTGCAGGAGCTATACTAGAGTGACCAGATTTAAAAGAGGGCAGGGCACCTGCAGCTTTAACTGTGATGAAGAGGAAATTTCACCAAGTTCCCCATATATATAAATGACACCTGCTGAAATTTCCTTTTCAATACAACTGTTAAAGATATAGGAGCTCCTTTTCATATGGTCACCCTAGTAAAGGGAACAAACTGTCCAGGTTAAAGGAATAACATCTTAGATGAAATTAAAGACTTTTATGTACATATGGTCACCCTACCAGTGACTAAGCCTTAGGAGAGTAATTTCAACCTATCAGAATTGATGGGGTGGGGTGGGGAACTGCACCATAGGTGGGGCAAAGGAGGTGGGGCTAGGGGAAGGGAGGCTTCTGGGGAACCCCAGAAGGGCAGTTTTGGCACCTGGGCCTGAGTCCCCCATCCCTAATCTAAACCTAGTCCCAGTCCTGGTGACTCCAGCTTTTGAAAATCAATTCTGCTTTCATAGATATCTCTGCCCTTTCATTTGCACAGCCAGATCTGTAGTTCTGCTCCTTGGTCGCACTTGAGTGTGACAAAAGGTTTCAGAACCAGTATGTAGATAAATGCTTGGTCTCAACTGATGCTTGCTCCCATTCACTGGGATAATGAAATTGTCCTTTCCAATGAGCTACAGTCCAGAAATTTCACCCATGCATAGATCAAGGTCTTCTTTCCCCTAGAATTTTCACTTCATTTCACTTCTTAAGGCCATCCAAAAACCTGAGCTCAGGTACACACCTAGCCTAAGTCACACTGGTTACTAGATGAGGCTGAAAATGGAAACATTTGACATGGGTAAGGAACCTGTAGCCTTCCAGAAGTTGGACTACAATTTCCAGCATCACTGATCATTGGCCATGCTGGTTGGAGCTGTTGGGAGTTGGAGTCACAGATTCCCCACCCATGTTTAATACCGACTGGTCAAAAACATTGTATTTTGCCCTGCAATGTAGGCCAGCATTCTAAAACAGAATCTTCTTCAGATTTAGATTTGGGGGATGGGACACCTCCAGTTACAGTAAGCAACATATATCCACACTTGCAGGCTGCAAGTTTCTTTTACTAGTGTGTACATGTGTGAATTAGAATGAATGTCCTGAAATGAAAGAATCTCGATATTTATTTGTAAAAGTTGACCCTCCCAAGTTTATGAATGTTAGCACTCAGTAGCATACACCACTGAATTCTGACCATCCCATAATAAGTGGCTGTCAACTTTCTGTGGAGCATATCTGAGTTTCTGGACATTCACAAAATTGAACTGGAATTGTCAACATTCACAAAATTTTGGTCGTTTGTCTCTGTATCTATCAATCATCTATTTCTTTCAAAATGGGGACACCAGCAGACAATGGAGACATTTCAGCATAGTAGGGGGACTCCTAAGGTGTGCAGAAGTTTCGGCCTATACATTAAACAAAAGGGAGAAGAAAAACACCCCAAAACAGCCAGCATGGACTGAGCATGCTCACTGCCTCCAAGAGTATGGAATATTGAGGTTGTCAGTTTAAAAAACAAAAACAAAACAAAACAAAAAACAAATTGAAAGGGTGGGCTGGTGAGTCTATCTGTTTAACCCCTAACAACTTGTATATGGAGGGAAGTTTAGCATATGGGGATGCACTTGATAAAGGGCTTCATTACACAAGCCTAAAATCCCACATCCTTACTGGGGCTTCTGTTTCCGGATTCTTTGTGTATTTAAAATTTGTATTTCTGCACTGCTGCTGATTTTATCCTGGTTGTGCTTTTATATTGTATAGTATATCATGTTTTTATACTGTTAGTTTTATACTTTGAATGGTTTTAATTTTTGTGACCCGCCCAGGGAGCTTCAGCTATTGGGCAGTATAAAAATGCAATAAATAAATAAATTAAGACCGGCCCCTTTACATGGGTGGGGTAGGCACGTGCTTTGAATCAAGGACTTGTTTTCTCGGCAAATTCTGTAGGTTTCATTATGCAGCCACTAGATGGCGCTGCTGGTATATCAGATTAACATTTCTTCGGGTTATCTCCAATCTTTTTAAAAGCAGGGTAAAAGTTAAAAAGTGTGGGAGATGCACTGGAGGTTGATGACATCGTGAAAAGGACTCACAAACTTCCGTGAATGACCAATCACATTTATGTAATAAAAGCCTCATGTAGAAATGCTCAGAGTTAAACAACTCCTCTCCCCAAATCATATGGGGAGTTTTCAGGAAAAAAGAAAAGAAGAGAGGCACCCCTTCCCTCTTCCACTCTTCAGAGTCCTCCCCCACCCCACTACATAGTAATTTAATGCTTAGGTTCAGGAATGGCTGCCAGCCCAAATTTGAGCCCTTTAACATATATAGCACAGATGGTGTGAGAACAGGACCCTTTTTCTACTACCACCCCACTGCTGAAATCTCTCGCTCCGCTCTGTGTGCCCTGAAGGGCACTGTGAATCTCTTGTTCCAAGCCAACATGATTCCTGAACAAGTGGAATCCTGCTAGGCTCTGGGGATACATGACCACAGTCTGTAAGGTATATCTCACTTGTATGTATGAGTTGTGAAGGCCAAAGTATACACACCCACAAAGCACAGACCTTTATTTCTGTTAGATAATAACAGCTACAGCCAGGAAAATACCGAATGTGTTGGTGTTTCGAAATACAGCTTGCCAATTGCTGACACTCAAGCTCTGGTCATTTTTAGTCATAGCTTTCACAGAGGAATGAAGAGCGTCAAAACTGTTCCGCGCGAAATGTATGTGGACTAAATAAAATAGCAATAATTTCCAGATGGGGCCTACACTTCTGTATTGCTTATACCTGTACACCCTCTTATAACTTGGGTGGGCTGGCTTCAGCCTTGCATCGTCTTTTTTCCCTTTTTTTTAAATTAGACTCCCTATGGTCCACCAACATGTTTTAAGTTTACAGAGCAAGAGCACACACTCTTAACTCTTAAGGCATTACTATTCTGTGCTAAGTGGGTATATATTCTTCTTTGCTCAAGATTTTAAGTAATGTCTTGCTGGATCAGCTGCTAGTTGATCCATGAGAAATTGGCAAGTGTTCCATGATCTGGCTGCTTTTGTAATGAGCCTTATATGAATACAATATTTTGAAGATTGCATGGTTAGCCAATAGCAGGGGGTCGGTGGGTGGGGGAAATGCCTGTTTTAGGCAAAGGAATGTGTAAGATAGAAGAGTCAGACAAAAAAGAAAAGAAAAGGAGAGTCAGACAAAAGCAAGCAAAAGTGTGATATGTATTCACAAAGTGACTTTGTAGTGCTAATCACTGTTTCTCAGTTCCAGTCTTCCATTTACAAAATGCGAAGTCACTTACCTCACAGGCACTGGTGCAGCTAGGTAATTTTAGACCCTGGATGTAACAGTTTCTTTGGGTGGCTTTGGACAGCCATGTCTGTGTGACTTCAGTTGTGAAGCGCACAATTAACTTTCCTCTTTCTCCCCTCAACCACAGGGCAGCCGCTTATGAATCACCCAAACAGAGGAAATGTACCAACAAAAATAAATAAATAAATAATAACAAAAGAGGACATCAGTGTGATAACAGATATGCATATATCTATATCTATATATATCTGCAAATTTAGAAAGAAATACTCTAATTTAACTAGAAGTAGAGCACATGTCACTGTAGTATAGAAGAGTGTGACTAGGTGACCTGTGTGCTTGCCCATTCATTCTTCTGCCAAAGTGCTAAATGTTGATGGGAAAAGAGTTCTTATGGGTTTTATTTAAATCTTTAAACTGGAATTGGACAGGGCAGCCCTTGAAATAGAGGACACTTTCACACAGTAGACTGTCCTCTGTCAATCTTTCAAATAGAGGACTGTCCTCTGTCAAAGAGGGCACATGACTTCCCAACGTCAACCACCATTCCATGCCTTACAATTGCTTCTGCATTCCTTATAGGTTGGAACAACTTCAGCAACACTGCCTGTTGTTATGAAGGAACAAGAACATAAGAAGCACCATGCTGGATCAGACCAAGGGTCCATCTAGTCCAGCATTCTTATCACACAGTGGCCAACCAGCTGCCTCTGGGAAACCGGCAAGTAGGATCTGAGTACCTCCTGCCCAGCAGTTCCCCAGCAACTGGTGTACATAGGCATATTGCCTCTGATAATGGAGGTAGTACATAGCCATCGGGATTAGTAGCCATCGACAGCCTTTGAAAAGCTCTGAACATGTGCAGTTTTGTATTTTACACTCTCTCATAGCACCATAGCACTACAGGAACGGAATGGAATTTGCTTTCATCACCTGCTGCTCTCTGGGTAGACGTTTGGGGCCCCAGTGGTCTGTGGTGCACTGGATTTTGGGCCCAAATTCCAGCCCTAGCTACACCACTGTGCAAAGGGCCATTCTGAGGCAGTGCTGGCCCAAGATGTCACCCCAGCTGTGGAATAAGCTCCCCAAAGAGGTTCGCCAGGCACCTATATTATACTCTTTCCGATATCAGATGATGACCTTTTTATTTTCCCAGTATTTTAACGTTTTACCACCCTAGTCTTTTAACTTGCCATTTTAAATCTGTATTTTAAATCTCTGCATTACTGCTCCGGTTGTACTTTTATATTGTAGTTTAAATTTTATACCTAAATTGTATTTTATGGTTTTAATTTTTGTGAACTGCCCAGAGAGCTTCGGCCGTTGTGCGGTACAGAAATGCAGTTAATAAGAAATAAATAAGATAGGCCCACTTAGGGATTTTATTGTATATAAATAAATAAATAAATAAATAAATACAGAAATATACTTTGCTGCCTGAAATGGAGCCCCAACTGTGCCCCCTACATTTAAAAGTCTTGCTTTATCATTCTGACATCAGTCCCTGCCTTCATCTCAGCCAGGGCCATCTTTGTTTTGAGGATACATTTACAAATGCTGGGGAACATGGTCTATTAATAAATTAAAGCTGAATGTTATGCTCTATTGCTATTTTCACAGGTAATGTGGTACAACTTTTCTATTTGTATATTTTAAAAAATGATTCGAAAATGATTATAATAAAATGCTTCTCACCTAGACCTCGCAGTTTTTTCAGGCCATTTTAATGGCAGTGTTGAAGGAGGTTGTAGGCTAGAACTGCAGGAGTGTTTTTTGTGGGTGTTGAAGTGCATGGATAACTTAGGGCACATTATGAGTTCCAAATACTGCTCTGCTAGTGTTATTCTCTGCTTTTTATTCTGTATTATCCAAATTACCACAACAGATGACATTGTGTATGCTTTGAGGTATAAATGCACAAGATGGATATAGCATCAGCATGATGGGATCATATCAATATGACACAAGGTGAAGACCTTGCCATGGGCAATTACTATTTAAACAATCGCCAAGTGTGGGTAAAATCCCCCTGGCTCTCCCTTGCTTATGGTGAGGTCTTGGACATTGCTTTTATTATGTTGTATTGTTCTTACACTGATTTCATTTCGGTTTTATGCTGTATTACAAATCATTTTGCATTATGCATTGTGAATCGCCTAGATTTTAGATTTTAGACATAAAACTAATACAAATAAATGAGCCTAATCTCCATGAATCACCTTGTATGTGTTTGTTTCAGATACCTCAGCTCACACAGGTTTGTTCTAACTGTCCGCTTGTTCTAACTGTCCATTCATTCCTCTCTGGAAGCTACCAGTATGATATACCAGGTACAGGTGTATTGGTTTGAATCCACCAGGAGAAAAGCCTTTAGCGTAGTGCCCCCTTTTCTGTGGAACTCCCTGTCCCTGGAGGTCAGGCAGGCACCAACACTAGGCTGCTTCTGGTGCCTGCTGAAAACAACTCTTTTTCGAGAAGCCTTCCACAACTGACTAGCCACTGTTTTTCTGGTTTCTTTGTTTTAAATTGAACAATCTTAATTTGCTTTTTTAATATTCTTTCTTTTTACTGTGTATACCTATGTTCACCACTCTGGAATCTGTTTTAGATATTTAGATATAGAAATATTGTAAATAAATAAGAGGGGCACATAGAGTGGCAAGTCCAAGACAACTGTATTATCAGCACTGAATAAGCAACATGGGTCATCTGGACTGGTTTTCTTCCTCAGAAGATGTGAAAGCATTCTTACGCACAGAATTCAACGTACAAGAGGCCCTTTCTGGGGCTACTCATCACAATTGCAGAAGCCCCTGGTTCCCTCTTCTAGTAATTAATGCACCCTGTTGTGAACTATGATTAAAGCAGGGCACTTTAATGCATATAGAACAGTGAATAACTCTTAGAAGGAACAGTGACATTATTTAGTACTAATCGTACAACTGTAAAAATTACCCACTGTTAAAGTCAACTTAAGACAGACAAATTAGGTATTTCAGGGCCCTTTAAATTGCTATCCTCCCCACACCTACCGGTCTTATTGCCAAATCATAAAATGGGTCTGGCTATCTCAAAGAAATTTGCATTTTCATTCTATTACAGTCATGCTAGCAATCTGATATTGCGAAGCCACCAAGGAAAAGTTAAAATGAAAATGATACATAAGGGAGTCCTTTCAATATCAAGTACAGGTTGAAGATGTTCCGGTAAAAAGAGCCAAAAGAAATGTCCCAGGAAGGAACATTAGGCCAGGAAAATGAAATGACTGCTAAGTGTTATTTAGGGTGGTCAAAACAAACAAAGATAGGAATGAGCGCCAAAAGGATTTCTCCAAATTCAGAAAATGCGCTTTAAAATGTAGAAATCATTTTAATGTAAGCAAGAGAAAAGTGGTGCATGTTCCTGCAAAAAACCTTAACCTCACTTATACGTTGATGCGGTCTAAGCTGGTGACTGACCAAGATGTTGTAGTTTTGGTAGACATCTTCATCAAGGAGTGACGTGGCCATACTGAAACTGCTTCAACAGTGAACTCTTGGAATTGTAGTTCTTTGAGGGGGATCGGTAATGATTGGTAAGAGATCATCCTTTATACCTCACCAAAATACAGTTCCTAGATGCTTTGGGGGGAAACTATGGCTGCTAGAGATTGGAGGTAAGGTTTCCCTTGCTAGTTTTATTGGTGAGGGAAATCCCAAGTAATGCTAGAACGAGGAAAGGAAATAGTTCCCGTCACTCTCTCAGGAGAGATCAGAGGTAAGGGGAGGGTTTCCCTTGCTGGCCCTATTGCTAGCGCTGATGAGGGAAATCCCAGGTTTTCCCTTGCTAATGCTAACAAGGGAAACTTTGGGTGGAATCATGGGTTGTGCATCCCTGTCCTAAAGGCAAAAAGGCAAATTTCATGTTGGAGAGCATTAGGAAAGGAATTGAAAAGAAAACTGCACACATCATAATGCCCTTATATGAACCTTTGTTTGACCACATTTGGGATACTGTGCATGGTTCTGGTCCCTGCACCTCAAAAAGGGTATTGTAGAACTGGAAAAGGTGCAGAGAAGAGCAACCAAAATGATCAAAGGGATGGAGATATTCTGCTAAGGAGAAAGGTTATAACATCAAGAGATTTTTAGCTTTAAAAATGTAATGGTAGTAAGGGGGAACATGATAGAGCTGTATAAAATTATGCATGGAAGACAGATAGGGAGAATTTTTTTCTCCATCTCTCAGAAAACTAGAACCCAGGAGCAATCCATGAAGCTGTTTGATGCAAGATTCAGGGTAGATAAAAAGAAGTACTTCTTCACCCAGCACAAAGGCCCTTTCTGCACCTTGGATTTTTCCTGGGGTTGTCCCTGGAGCATGCCTGTGTGTCCAAATGATGCACAGGGGATCCCAGGAGCAGGCAGGGCTGATCCCTCTATTTTCTCAGGATTTCTGGGATTGCTTTCCCCCCCGGTTTTCTCATGATCCCGGGATGATCCCGAGGACAGCAGGCCGGGTGCTTGTCCCGGCTTCTTCCCTCCTCCCCACAAGTAGCAGGGGTCAGCAGAGGGAAGGAGCTGGGTTGAGTCCAGGGACATGCCGGGGGTGGGGAGCATGGGTGGGGCTTTTTGTTTGTATGTTTTACTTACTTTTTGCTGGAGCGCAATTGAGCTCTGGCTCATTTTTATTTTAAAAACAACAACAATGGTGGGTGTGACGGGCATGACATCCCTCTTCCCTCCTGGGACGTGGCACTTCCATTTAGACACCCAGGGCCGATCCAGGAAGCAGGTAAGTCTGGGATCATCCCCCCTCCCTACCCAAAGGCCCTTAGGTGTAGAAAGGGCCAAAGTTAAACTATGGAAATCACTACCACAAAATATAGTGATTGCCACCTGCTTGGGTGGCTGTAAAAGGGGATTAGACATATTCATGGAGGATAAAGTCTATCAATGGCTATTGGTCCTGATGGCTATAAGCTACCTCCATGTATACTAGTTGCTGCTGGGGAACTCTCGCAGAAAGATGCTGTTGTACTCAGGCCCTGCTTGTGAGCTTTCCATCTGGTTGGTCACTGTGTGAACAGAATGCTGAACTAGATAGGGCTTTGATCTGTTTCAGTTTGGCTCTTCTTTTGTTTTTATATTGATTAAATGTCTAATACATTGTTATGGATTTCCTATCAGTTTTCTGTGATCAGTATTTATTTATTTTATTTATTATTGCATTTATATCCTGCCTTTTTTCCTCCAGGGAACCCATGGTGGTGTACATAATCCTCCTCCTCCTCCTCTCCATTTTATCCTCACAACAACCGCCCTGTTGGGCTGAGTGTGTGTGACTGGCCCAAAGTCACCAAGCGGGTTTCCATGAGTGGGGACTAGAACTCAGATCTCCTGACTCCCAGTCCAACACTTTAGCCACTACATTACACTGGCTCCCAGTGTGGGTCTATTAGTGTTGATTGTCTTGAGGCAATATTTGGGGAGTGTCTTGGACTTGACAAAAGAGTGCCAGTAGCTTGGCAATGTATTTTCACCGAATTGTTGGTCTAATTGTTTGGCCATTTCCTTTAAAGTTTTGTTGAATGAATGGGGGGGGGGGGAAATCAACCACAGAAGCAGGTAGGCCTCCCTCCACCTCAACTAAAGACTCTGTAAGCTAACACCATTTTGGAGCATTGGCTGCCTCCTTGGAGATTTGATATGGTGGCCGAGGATTCTGGCCATCCATTGGAGTGTTTAAAGTCACAATCTTATACATGTTTAGACAGAAAAAATGCCTACAACTCCCCAGCCAGGCTTGTGCCTTAAGCTGTGCTTCCACAGCTTTACCGTGGAAGTAACGTTGGATGCCTGAAAAAATTATGACAATTGGATGGAAAAATCAATGGAAAATACCAAATTTACTGGCAGAAGAGCCACTGGGTTTTCCCTTAAAATAAATGAAAAAGAAAAATCATTCAGAATGATGACAACAGACAATTCATTATGAAATGAATGGAAGTCTGACAAATGTACAACAACACAAATGAAGGTTTTAATAATGAAAAAAATAATGACATGATTTTTCTTGTACATCCCTACTTGGCCACTTCTGGATACTGGATTAGAGAGACCTTTGTTGTGACCCAGCAGGACTCGTTGTAGGTTCTTATATGCCTCTGGATATGCATCCAGATTGCAATATTCAACCAGACCTCACTGAACTCTCTTGATACATTTTGATATGAATGGGGATACTCATCCCATCCAGGGCCACCAGATATTACACAAAACTATTTGTGCATGACTATAGTACAAGATTGGGGCCATGCTTGACTTCCATCGTTATATCATGAGAGTGGAAAGAATTTGATTAAAAGATATATAATGCTGTGTTCTGAAGGATCTGACTGAGCCCTAATCTACACCAAGCAGGTTATTCCACTATGAAAGTGGTATATAAAAGGCAGGAGCCACACTACTCCTTTATAGCGCTATTGAAGTGCACTGCAGGATTTACTCTTCCTGGATGGGCAATTTAGTAAATCGCCTTGGATTAAATAAGGCTCTGGAAGAAAGTATTCTGAACATCCAAATGACTACCTGATTTGCTGATGCAATGAAGTTTTATCTTCTCTCTGTTGCCTTGTAGCTAGGTGGCTAAGTCAAGCCATCAGAAAGTTCTTCTGGTTGTCAATTTTGATGTTGCATATCACTTCTTAAATAAATGACCTAGGCCTAATCTACACCAAGGGCTCATCTACACCAAGCAGGATAGTCCACTATGAAAGTGGTGTATAAAAGGCAGGAGCCATGCTACTGTTTTATAGTAGTATTGAAGTGCACTGACAACTGATGGGGCTCATGACACATCTACACCAACCAGGATATAACACTCTGAAAGTGGTATGAAAGCAGTATATGGTATGTTTCAATGGGCCCCAACTGTTGTCAGTGCACTTCAAAACAGCTATAAAACAGTAGCGTGGCTCCTGCCTTTTATACACCACTTTCATAGTGGAATATCCTGCTTGGTGTAGATGAGCCCTTGGTGTAGATTAGGCCTAGGTCATTTATTTAAGAAGTGATATGCAACATCAAAATTGACGACCAAAAGAACTTTCTGATGGCTTGACTTAGCCACCTAGCTACAAGGCAACAGAGAGAAGATAAAACTTCATTGCATCAGCAAATCAGGTAGTCATTTGGATGTTCAGAATACTTTCTTCCAGAGCCTTATTTAATCCAAGGCGATTTACTAAATTGCCCATCCAGGAAACAGTTCTATAGCAGTAATGGCAAAGTGCATTGTAGTGCTCTTGAGCAGTTTCCATTCACTTCAATTGGGCTCACATACAATCATGCTCATAGGCTACTGGCAGCTGGCTACTGTTTATAGACTGTTATTTAGTGGCAGCAGCATTGCAGAATACTCCTGGGTTTACTGAAAGCTTGATTTACAACTAGCTAGTCTTAGCAATTGTTGTAAATACAGCTTTTCAATGCAGAATCCTTTCCATTAATGCTAATTTCTGCGTTTGGAATAGAATCACAGCATTCTTCTTTTATTAATTTTTATGGTACCATTGGGAAAATTTTAAAAGACCTATAAAGCCTAGTTTAGAAACTCTCCAATTATGTTATCTGTTTAAGTAAATCCATACTCTGGGAATTTGTAATATGCTGCAGACCTGAATTAGCTGGATAGGGCAATTACTGTGCATAATTTCAGCCTTGCAAAAATCCTGGCTCCTAGCACAACGGACACCATGGTTCTTTGGAGGGGTGATTACGCCAAAGCTTGCTCAAAGGATTTTTTTGTTCATTGACTCACTTGGGCTGCTTAAGGGCTCCCTTTGAGCTGCCACAAATACAGAGTAAATTGCAAGGCACACCAACAACTTTTCAAAGGTGCTGCTGCAATTTCAAAATAAAGTGTTAACTTGGGTAGCTGTTTTCATGCTGTGAATAACTTGTTCAAAACATAATGACTGTTTAGCGTGGAGGGAGTGGGCTTATTCCAAGAGGAAAGAAGAGTTGCCCCGCTGTTCATCCAGGGACCTAACTGCTTTTTCTGCTGATGGGCCCCCTGAACACCTGACCCAAAGTCCTGTTCCGATGTTACCACTGCCTTGGCCTAGGGTAGGCAAAATGGCAGCTGTTGCTTGCTTCAAACTATCCAGGTAGTTCATGCAGCCCAAGCCACACAAAATAATTTAGGCAGGAAAAAAGTGGCAGTGCAGTAAACATAGGCATTTCCTTTTCATCCCATCAGAGGTGGTTTACAACCACCAGGTAGGGTGAGGCAGCTGCCATAGTGGGCAGATTTTAGATCCATTAAAAGCAGCAAATGAGAGACACAGACAGATAATCTACAGTCAGCATATACTGGGAAGTTCTTCACAAAACCACACTGAAGTGAACAGGAGCTGTGCAAAAAGTGCAGGCACACCTTTGCAGTGCTTCTGTCCATCTCAATGGAGCTTGTGTTGAAGAACTTCCTAGTGAGTGGAGACCCCTGATTAATTAGCCAGGTACCATTTGGATTTTCCACCGAGACCCAATATGTCTTCTGGGGCTGCCCCTGAGTCCATCTGACTTCGATCCGCTCAGGACTCTAGCTTAACTGGATTGTCAATGAGGCTGTTAGAAATGACACACTGAGGATTATTCAGACAATACTGGCACAGCTAAGGCACAGTTTCTCCCTCACTCTTGAAATGAGCTCAGCATATTTTAAAGAGGCAGATTGCAGTGTAATTGCTAAGGAATCTCTGATCTCATCAGAGCAGAAGAAAGTGATGTCTTCGTTCCAGACTCTCACCCTTTTAAGTTATTCATAGTTCAGCTTTCCAATAACGCTTTACACATTTCCCCAAGGTGGGGGGGATCTTTGAGGTACTGGCATGTAACGAGGGTCTTTGCATCTTTGTTGCCTTCAGGGATCATTCTGTGTTCCCGGCAAAGGCGGCATGAGGGACGTGCAAGTGCTGTGTCGTTAGGCGCAGGAATGAAAAGGCAGGAGGCGAAGGAGAGTGCCAGAGCTGAGCGGCAGCTCCGTCTCACTTTGAATGGATCAAAAGGCTTCCTAAGAATCAGGCGCTCTTGTCAGGCTTCAGTTCAGCAGGAACACAGGCAAACAGATGAGAATTGATTTTCAAGACTTCCAGGGAACAGCTCACTTCCACAACCAGCCTCAGAACATCAAGGATTAAAGGGATTTCCAGGCAGTCTTTGGACCGAGGCCCATTGGTTGTGTTCCTCAAGGGAGAAGAGAGTAGGGCAAGCAGGAAGCTCCCTGTGATGGGTTCTGAAGTATGGGTGTGAAGCTACACGTTGCCTTGGTAAATGCACATGCCCAAATGTGCGTTTGCTAAAGTAATGGCAATGAAGGGGGCCCAGGCATTTGTGGGGATAAATAAATGGGAAAGAGGGGTCCGTGTCTGCCGTATTCTACTTGTAACCTTTCTCTGTGCTAGTGATCATTGAGAGAGTAAGAATAGATGTGACACTGGTGAATGGAGGAATGTAAACAGCGGGGTCCCACAACTGGGACCAATTTGTTCATATATTATCTGGAATTAGGAGTGACGTGGCCATACTGAAACTGCTCAACAGTGAACTCTTGGAATTGTAGTTCTTTGAGGGGGATCGGTAATGATCAGTAAGAGATCATCCTTTATACCTCACCAAAATACAGTTCCTAGATGCTTTGGGGAGAAACTATGGCTGCTAGAGATTGGAGGTAAGGTAAGGGTTTCCCTTGCTAGTTTTATTGGCGAGGGAAATCCCAAGTAATGCTAGAACAAGGAAAGGAAATAGTTCCCTTCACTCTCTCAGGAGAGATCAGAGGTAAGGGGAGGGTTTCCCTTGCTGGCCCTATTGCTAGCGCTGATGAGGGAAATCCCAGGTTTTCCCTTGCTAGTGCTAATGCTAACACGGGAAACTCTGGGTGGAGTCATGGGTTGTGCATCCCTGTCCTAAAGGCAAAATAACTTCGTCAAGAGTTGGTATAAATTGCAATAAATCTTCTCCTGAGGACTATTTAAAGCACGCAAAATGAGAGACAGTGGCTATGTTTGGACAATCACAGGGAAGAAAAGATGCTACCATGGCTTCTTTTCCCCACCCCACATGTGCTACTCTCTCGACCGCCATTTCCCTAATTACCCATGACGTGCCAGAGGTTAGCATGTCATTCAAACCCAGCTAGGTATACGGAGGGTGTGTGGTCTTCAAAACTATCCCACAAGCCACTCCTGCTATGCACCTTGCTGGTTTTGGATGGCACACTAACCTATAGTATGGGTAATTAGGGAAATGGTGGCCACACGAGAGGCATGTGTGGGGTCACGAAAAAACAATGGTTGCTTCTTTCCCCCCGATTGTCCAAACCCAGTCAGTTTGGACACCATGCCTATATCCTGGGGTCATCTCCAGGTCATCCCTGTGCATCCAGATGCTGCACAGGGGACCCCGGGGGCAACCCAGGATGACCAGGGACTTTCCTTGGGATATCTGGGATTGTGGATTTCCTGATATTTCCATGGTCCTGGGAACATCCCAAGGAGCACAGTCCATGTGGCCGCTGCTTCTGGGTCATCCCTTCTTCCCCGTGAGTAGCAGGGCTGGGCATGGAGCTGCGTGGGGTGGCTCTGTGCCCATGAGGGTTAGGTGGAAGCAATTTCGCCATCCCTGGGATGGCGGGAAGGGTGTTGGACAGGTTTTTTTACTTACTTTTTTGCCAAACGTGCGTGTGGCTCTCCTTTTTTTAAAAAAAGGCACCTGCAACGTCCTTCTTCCCTTCTGGGACTTTGCACAGCCATCAAGACGCTGGGGGAGGATCGTGGAAGCAGGTAAGTCTACAATTTCCCCCCTCCCTTCCTCCCTCTACACCCGTAGGTGTAGACATGCCCAGCATCTATCAAACCAGCCCATAACTATGTACCCTACCTTTGGAACTTTTAAAGGCTGCCCACAACATACTGTTCACCTTTTCATCTTCTTCTGCACATCAGTAGGTAACATGGTGCGAGTGGGGCAGCACCAACAAAATCAGTCTTCGTAAAAGCAACCACATCGTTGTTCTACAATGCTTTAACTCAGTTAAAGAGAACCGAAATGCGGAAAGGTTCTTTTCTCCAGGAGTCATCACCGAAGAGAGAAATGAGTTGCAGCCATCAGAATGAAAGCAGGCCTATAGGAAACAGATCTTCCTGTTTATGCCTGGTTATTTGTTTGCTCATTGGAATCAGTTCCTGTGTGTCAATAATCCAGGACCTCTCAGCTGAGGAGCCATTCTCAAAAGCATGACTCATGAGGAAGTGTCACAAGAGAGTCTGTGGCAATCAATGGCTGCTTCTGAAAATAGCTTGGAACTGTCACTGCCGCAGGCTAGTGCACGTTGTGCATATATGAAGCAGCCGTTGCAGGCTGTGGGGGCAGTGGCTTCCACCAGCACCCGCCGGCAGGGCAACCTGGCCCAATGTTCACAGTGTTTGCCTAATCAATTAACCCTCCCTCCTAAAGCGTGCTCAGCACATGTCTTCCAGATAATTGAACTTTAATTTATTTAAATGTAATGGGAAACCGTATCAAGGGGAACGGGAAGCTAATTTGAAATGGTGCTAAATGCAATCAATATATTTAACAGATCCCTTCATCTTTTCACACTCTGTTGCTGAGGGGGGGAAAATCTTTAAAATATAAGTGTTTCTTCTAGTATTACAGAAACACCAGAGCTTCTTGGTATCTTACATTTAATCCTCAAGAGCCCAAATGAGGCTATGCTGTAAAAAGGAATGTGTCCTTTGGAAATACAAATCATCTCACTCAGAATACATAGGGAGCGGGGGAAATGACAACTGAGCAATGTGCATTTCTGGATTCTTTGGGGAAGGCAAATGTAAATGCCTGTGGATTTGATATGTTGGCTTTGGTAAGGTCAGGAAAAGTCACACTGTTGCTCCAGAATTCTTATAATGACTAAATTCAATCTGCGGGGGGTGTCTTCATGCCTCTGCTTTGATGCCTACAAACCCCCACAGCATCGCAGCTGTGGGGTGGAGGGGCTGATAAATCCTGGAGGCAGGAGGGAGCGCGGGCTTTCTGGCCAGAACAGTGGCAATGGCCATTCAGTTCATTGAGCCCCTTCCCTTTGCCCTGCCTTTCCGCACTTCCTGCAACTTTCCCTGGGCTACCCTGGACTTCTGTCCATCCCTCCCAGGAATGTTCACAGCCACAACCCGAAGCAAGGTCACCACCGACAGATGGAGGAAAGTAGATGGTGGCACTGGAGACAAGGAAAAAGTCGCGGTAAGTCAGCACTTTTAAAAACCACAGTTTCAGTGGGAAAGCCCGTGGTGACGGAGAGTTGGCAGCTGTGCCATATAAACAACGCAGCGCCAATCTGCAGCCAGAACAGGCTAAACAGGCCAGAGGACTTTGGCTATTGGGCGGTATAAAAATGCAATAAATAAATAAATAAATAAATAAATAAAATAGACGAGCCCTGTGGAAGGCAGTGAGAAGTCCTCCATTGGAAACTAATGTCATGTGACTTTGATCTGAGGATAAGTAAACTTAAGTAAGCTCTCGGACAGAGAGTTTCTTCTCCCCTCTTCCCTCCCCCATCTGCAGCAATCTGCTCCCTGCAAAAACCTCTCTGGGGTCAGGGCCCCCTCTTGAATATTGTGGGATGGGTTGGGGGCTGCTGAGAGAAGGGGGATCTCCCCAAATTAGGCTCAGATCAAAAGATAAGTTAAAATATTAATAGAAGGACCATTTCCCATTTCCCCCTCCCACCAGCAGTCATTCACACCTTGTATTCAGGAGGGCCACCCTATCCTATAGAATACTATTTTGGAGGGTTGCGCTGGCTGCAGAGGCAAGGATAGGATGAGAAACTTTCCTTCCATGAATTTTCTTAAGTTACCTTCTCTTAGGACCCAAGCTGATATCTTTAGCTAGATACACAAAGCTTTACCTGTTTGGAAATCTCCCTTATACCACAGTGCAACTCAAGGTCAATTCTTTCCATATTGAAATGTTTGGGAGGGAAAAACAAACAAACCAAAAAACCTTCTTCTCGACTCCCTCTGAATAACTAATATCATACCTCTGCTCTCAAGTGTTGATCTCCTATTATAGACCTTCAAAGTCTCATCTGTTAGAATGCATAGACTTCCCTTTTCTTGGCTCACAGCCAAATACAAATAGATCTAATTTGGTTATGTATTCATAAAGCTGCAGGCTAGTTTGAAAGCCCAGTGCATAGTCAAACATCCAATTGCATTTGGTTTGATGAAGAGGAGAATTTTAATGTATATAGTTAACATAACTGAACGGGGTGGGGTGGCGGGTGGGGAGTTGGGTTTTCATTTTTTATTTTGGTTTTCCATTTTTCTAAAAAAAAATAAAAATCCATACCACTGTTGAAAATCTCAGCAACCAAGAAGTAGTCGGTGTGTTTGTCAGTTCTGTTTTTGTTAGCTCACTAAAAGATTTGCAGCTAAATGCACACATGCACACACTGCCAGAAAAAAAGGACACTGATTTGCATAAAATTGCATATGCTAATTCATATGTCCAGATGCAAATTTAGAAATAAGTACTGTAATTTAAGCAGAAGTACAATGCAACTCACCATAGTGGGGTTTTCCTATTCTATGTGCAGCTGTTGATGCGCGCCCAGCTCTTCCTCCTGATGGTTCTTTGTCTTTAAAGCAGGCTGGATTGCAGAGCCCTTTAAATAGAGGACTGTCATCTATAAAATAGGATACATGGCCACTGAAATCATTTCAATAAGGGTATGGTTTAATCTTTCTGAGGACATGCCTGATTTTTCTGGCTGATGCACAATACATTTGGGGAAATGTAGCAAAAGCTACATATAACACATCTTTTTTATTAGCAGAGCTTCCTATTTTTCAGAAACCTGTATGGATTAGGGGAAGCAGTGGCTACTTTCTCAGTGTAACAATTTGAAGCATGTATTTGCAAACAAGCTAATTTTGACCCTTTGGGGGTTCTGTAATGGTATGGACACCATTTTAAAACTTTTACATTTTATTTAGTTATTTTTCTGGTGCCTACAGGGGTGGTTTGGCCTGTGGTGTGTGCAGGGGATAGTTTTGGGTGAAAATGGCTCCCAGACTTCCTTCAGTTGCCCATCTAGGGTTTCTTGGTAGCAATAGTATTTCTTTAGTTTCCCCTCATCCCTGGCCTTGTTTCGCTTGCTCTTCCAAGACTATCTTTGCATGTGCCTCTCAAGAGGCATGTCTACACCAGTCCTATATCCCGGGATCGTTCCTGTGCATCCAAATGCCACACAGGGGATCCCGGGAGCAGGCAGGGACAATCCCTCCATTTTCTTGCGATAACCCTTAACTGTAGAAAGGGCCTACCTCTCTTCTCAGTTATCCCATTTATTCGCTGTGCATCTTCCTTTCCCTCTCTCATTTTCAGTCTTCCTCTAACAATCACATATCTGATTTCACATAGCACTGGAAAAAGAGGTATAGAATGTATTTAACATCAGGTCTATCCAGATTATAATTTGTGTGTGTGTCCGTGCATGCACACACATACAGACACACAGTTTAGCCAGGCCCAAAGATTGGCATACATAATCAATGGTGGCTGTTGCCCACTGGGATTGGTGAAGTGAATGGTAGGGTCACCAGAGGCAGAGCCAGGGAGTCACACCATCCACCCATGCAAATACACCCATACACCCCATATCCACCCATATGGCAAAACACTTTCATGTGCTGGAGATCCCCCAATTTCATGTTCCAATAATCACTCATTGTGTGAGGAAAAGTTTCCCAGGTAGCTCAAGGGTGGTGGTGGGAACCTTGGATTTCAAAATGGGTCTCTGTGCTTATGTGGGAGCTTTCTGTACTTTCTATCCTGGCCATCGTAACTAAATAATTCAATCTCAGAATAAATATTCTACATCTGCCTTGCACACAAGATATATACAAGATGGAAGTGTTTGTATGTGTGTGTGTATTAGGGGAGAAGAAAATGATGCCAATTCCTGCTTATAAGCATGCACACTCTAGTCTATGATTTATCTAGAGTACATCAGCATTTTGTTGAAACTGGGTAAGAAAGATTACCTATATCTGGCCAAGTGC
The DNA here is from genome assembly GCF_023053635.1 of Elgaria multicarinata webbii. NCBI lineage: Eukaryota > Metazoa > Chordata > Lepidosauria > Squamata > Anguidae > Elgaria > Elgaria multicarinata. The sequence continues at coordinate 73,411,737 of NC_086178.1, read as the reverse complement.
ATTCTGTAAAAGCCACAAAAATCTTTTGGGTAAGGAAGGGGGGGAAAAACAAACCTTGAGGTTTCCTTTTGACTCACAAGAAAGGTATGAAATGACATCAGCTCAGGCTACTCTGATTTAGCTGCTGCAGTGATGACAAAATGCCCCTTCTAGGCCACTGTTGTGCTTACAAGCTCCACTTACAGATTGAGATGATGAGCGCACTAGTCTTCTTTTCATGCCAACTAAACAGGGCTGCTGTTCAACCTCTTGAGCAGAGCTGAAAACACGGAGAAAGATTAAGTGGTCCCATTAAAACCTGTGTCTTTACCCCAGTTCCTTCTTGGTTGATTAACATAACTAAAAGCAAGCAAGTGTATCTGGTAACAGTAAGGGAGGTTTGACCTCCTTGTTAGAGGAGTCCACTCTTTTATTTAAAAAGAGGAAGTTTGCTTTTAAAGTAATTTGCACGTTTAAACTATTCACTGTTTCCCCTCCCTTTGGTGTGGTCCAAGAAGAACTTGATCTTTCACAAGTTGCAATTTGAGTCACATAATTCATATCCTGGAGTAAGAATTAAAATAATTGCTGGCTAGAACAAGAGCTGTTGTCTGATGCGTTGACCTCAGAACTGTAATTATCTCAAGAGAGTTGTGTGCTGAATTTTTTTGCAGCTTGGTCTGTCCTAGAATTTCAACATTGTGACCTTCAGTCAATTAACTTCTGTAGGGTCTCTGCCCCAGTAATAACCCCATTCCCCAGATTGTTCTACTTAACACTGTACCTAGTTCCCAACACTATTCTCAGCACATTTTAATACTGCTTGTTTCCTCTATCTCAGCAGTTCCCTTACCTATGAAACTGAAAATATTGCTGGTTCGCCATTCCACCTAGTGTCAGCCTAATTCATAAGTTCTGCTCTTCCATCCTTTATATACCCTGAGAAACTCAATTGACATTTGCTTCAAGTGAACAGGAAATGGTTGAGGCCACTTGAAACAAACACATGCTGTGAAGATTATTGGATAGACTCAAATTCACTACTTTGAAGGAAGGAAAACATCATTTAGCCATTTCAGAACAAATGGAGAAATAACTCTTCCTGAATGAATGGAAGGTGGATGAACTTACTGAACAATCCTAAAAGGGATATAGCAGATCATGCTTCTGCTTCCGAAGCTCTCCTGGCTGATGTCACAGTTTTGCAAGATTTCCCTCCCATTGTTTCCAACTGGAGGGAAAATACCTATGCCAGCTGGGGGCCGGAATGGGCAAAGGACCTGATCCTGCAGGCTCATGGGAAAATAGGAAGCTGACTTATACTGAATCAGACCACTGGCCATCTAGCCAAGTATTGTCGACACTGGATGGCAGGAGCTCTTCAAAGTTTCAGGCAGTTTTTCCCAGCCCTACCTGGAAATGCCAGGGATTTAACCTGGATCCTTCTACATGCAAAGCACATGCCCTACCGCTGATGGATTTCTCCAGGGGACCCCATTCTCAGCAAACCTTGTTTTGGGGCCTACCATCAGCCGGAACACCCCCTACAGTAGATTCACATCCATGGAGTTTTCTGGGGGCATAATGGGGGCCTCTGGAGCAGACTGTCTTGGCTTTCCTAGGGGATTCCTCATCAGAGGAAGAGCTTGAACCTTTGGAGCAAGATGTCCCCAAGCAACAGCTTGCCAAGATGGTCTTCAGGGCTGATGCCTTTAGATCTGCCTCATCGAGAGGCAGAGAACTTCTGAGGCAGAGAGGGATGCTGAGCAGCCACCTAGCCTCCAAGAGTGTTGTCTCATCAAGAGGCTGGATAGTAGGGCTCCTATAAGAAGTAATGTTCAGCTACAAAAGAGGACTCCTCAGGAGGGATGGACTTCTTGGGAGCAAGGCCTGTAATGAATTGCACCTTCTTGAGGACAGGAAACTGGTCAATGTAACACCAATTATTAAAAAGAGATTTACGGGAAATCCAGGAAAATACAGGCTGGTAAGCTTAATATATGTTTCAGGTAAATTGATGGAAAGCACTATTTAAGAGAAAATTATCAAGCATATAGAGGAATAAGTCTTGCTGAATAAGAATCAACATGGTTTCTGCAAAGGTAGGTCCTGCCTCACTCAGGCCTTAGCTAGATGGGGCGATCCCCAGGATCATCCCTGTGCATTCACACGATGCACAGGGGATCCCAGGATCAGGGAGGGAGATCTTCACACACACCCCATCCCGCTAGACCGGTAGGTCTAGCTAAGGCCTAAGCATTTAGCATTTTTAAGAATGCCACCAGCATGCAGATAGGGATATTCTGGTAGACACTTCTCCTTGGGCTTTCAAAATGGTTTTGGCAAAGTCCCCACCAAAGACCAATTCTCATAACTGATGAATGTAAGAAAAGAGTCCCCCAGGGAGATGTATTGAGAATTCTGCTTTAAAATTATTCACAAATGATCTGTAGTTAGGTGGTGAGTAGTGCAATGAAAATGTTTGATGATGACACCAAACTAATCAGCTTAATAAAAACATAAAGAGATTGTGTAGAGTTTCCAAAAGACCTCCCCAAATTGGGTGAATAGGTAATAAATGACAAATATGGCTTAATGTAAATAAGTGTGAAGTGATGCTCATTGGGTTCTGAGCTCTCATAATAGTAGAATCTGGCATCATCCAATGATGCTCAATGTTAGGAGATTCAGGGCACATAAAAGGAAGTACTTCTTGATTCTGCACATAGTGAACCTATGGAATTTGTTTGCACAGGATGTTGTGATGGCCACCAACTATAAAAGAGGGTTGCACTAATTAATGGAGGATAGTACAAATTAGGGGTGTGCACGGACCCCCCGCTACGCTTCACTTGCAGATCCGTGATTTTCGGAGCAGGCCGCTTCGCCCTGCCCCCGCTCCGCCCACTTCCGCTCCGCTCCGCTCGGAGTTCCGGATCCGGATCGGAGCTCCGTTTCCCCCCCCATAGGGTTGCATTGAAAGCTAAAAAATTATACAACTTTTTTTCTGTTCAAGTTAGAAACCTCACGTTTGGCACCATGACACCTCATGGGGGTATACACACGCACGCCAAGTTTCAAAGCAATCCCATCATCCCCTGATTTTTGGGGAATTTTTGAAAATCGGGCACCCCATTCACACCCCTTTCGATAGCTCTGTCAATTTGCACGTTAGAAAACTCAAACTCGCCACCATGACAGCTTATCCATGTGTCCCCATGGATGCCAAGTTTCAAGGCAATCCCATCATCCCCTGATTTTTGGGGGATTTTTGAAAATCGGGCACCCCAATCACACCCCTTTCCATAGCTCCGTCAATTTGCACGTTAGAAACCTCAAACTCACCACCAGGACAGCTTATCCATGTGTCCACACGCACACCATGTTTCAAGCAAATCCCATCATCCCCTGATTTTTGGGGAATTTATGAAAATCCAACACCCCTTTCCATAGCTCCGTCAATTTTGCACGTTAAAAAACCCCCTCAAACTCACCACCATGACAGCTTATCCAGGGATACATATGCACGCCGAGACTCAAGGCAGTCCCATCGTCCCCTGTTTTTCGGTGGGGCTTAAACCTGCAAAATTTGGAACTTCCAAAACTCCAAGTGAGCGCAGGAAGGACTTCTCCCCTGAGTCAAAGCCACACACACACAACATCCCTGCGAGGTGGGCAGGGGAGGAGGGAGGGAAGGCAGGCAGGCATGCAGCTGGCATTTCTGGGGGCATAAGGAAGTGAGCCAAGGATAAGCCAGTAATGCATATAAAATGGAATAAATAAACAAATAAATAAACGAAGGAGGAGTGGAATTAAAAGCAGCAGTGTTGCTGAATAAACAGCAAGAAGAACTTTAAAAAAAAGGCTATATCTATCTGTCTTTTACCAGCAATAGGGGGACGTGCCCGGGGGAGAGCTGCCAGTTCAGCTCAAGAAAGCCATTGCTTCACCAACAGCTCTGAGAAGTAAACGCTCACTTCAACTCATAATAGGCATCGCTCCACCACTAAGAAGTAAACGCTCACTTCGACTCATGATAGGCATTGCTCCACCGTTTTACTCTCTTTGGAAGGCTCTGATGGCCTTCCAGTGCAGGAGAGAGTGGGGGCACGTCCACGATGAGATGCCCTAGGGGAGCTCATCCCCTTGCACCACATCTTTTCAGTTGTTCCCCAAAGTTAGGGTGGGGAGCAGTGCTGTGTTTCTATCTCTTATTCTTGGCTTAGTATATGATTTCAGGTTGTGTTTGTGCATTTGGTGGGGCTACTGTGTTAAAAAACACTGGGAAAAGTCCGTTCAGATTAAGAAAGAGAAGTTTCCCAGAATCCCAAGTTACCCGTTTTGCCTATGCCCTCCTCTAACTTTGGGATCATGTGATCATGACCGGGAGCTGACTCTGCCCCTCAGCCCTTTGAAAAAGGTATTTTTCCCGCCGATTTTTAAAAAAATTCTAGCGCGCAACCCGCACCACGCAGAGAGGTGAGAGTAGTGACCCCCATCCACGACTCTCTGTGCACAAGAATTTTCAGAACAATAGCTTAAAAATCAACCCAGTTATCCCCGATTGTTTTCCTCAATGCAATCCTATGGACGAAAACCGCCGTTTGAGCCGCGCTGTTTGTTGACCCGATTTTTTAAAAATTCTAGCACGCGACCTGCACAACACAGAGAGGTGAGAGTAGTCTCAAAATGACCCCCATCCACGACTCTCTGTGCACAAGAATTTTCAGAACGATAGCTTAAAAATCAACCCAGTTATCCCCGATTGTTTTCCGCAATGCAATCCTATGCAATCCTATGGGCGAAATGTTTCAAGATGGCGATCGGAGCGCTCCGCCTGAACTAGGAGCTCCAAAAAATGGCCGCTTCTCTTCGCCTTGCTTCTAGGGGTCCGCGGTCCGCTTCTACTCCGCCTCTGGGTAAGGCGGAGCAGGCCAATCCGCTACTACTTCTCCGCTCCTAATCGGAGCGGAGCACATGCCTAGTACAAATTAATAAGGCTATCAATGGCTACTAGTCATGATGGCTATCTGCTACCTGCAAGATCAGAGACAGGATGATACCAATGTCTGGGCAATAACAGTAGGAGAAGGTGTTTACCCTCATGTTCTGCTTTGGGGCTTCTTATAGGACACTCTGAGAAACAGCATACTAGACTAGATAGGCATTTAGTCTGATCCAACAGGATTCTTATGTTCTTTCTATGTTCTCAGTATGGTATGAAAACCCACTGTGGTTAGATATCATTATGAAATGTATAACCATGATTCAGGAAAGCATAGTTAGTAGAGATATCCCCCTTTCTTTGCAGTCATTCTACAGTGAGACCAGTTTTTTGTCATTTTGTTTTAAAAAAATACTTTTAGTGTCATCTGACATGCCAATCTATATGGACAACTCTATATGCAAATATGTTTAGTCAAGGCCAATTTGAGAATCATATAATAGTTTCAGTTAAATCATGCCATAGTTCCAGGTAAATAGTTGTGAAAAGAACTAATGGATGGGGGTGGGGAGGAATGAAATTGCAACTGAACTGGACAGCTTAGTTTTCATAATTAGCAATCATAATCTGCTTTGAGATAATTGAACCCCAAAGTCAAAAGAATGGAGACAGATGTTTTCAAACCTGTACATGAGAGTTTTTTCCTTTGATTGTAACAGTTTTGCATATGAAAAGAAACTGTCTACAGTGTGTGTGATAGGATTTAATTTTTGAGGTAAAAATATGTGTTTCACAGAAAAGAGCAATCTTGAAAAGGAACTAATAGCTTGCAGAAACTAGAAAGATTAAAGTCACTTTTAAGTAAAAAATTAATGAGTTTTACACTTTGTAGAGTTTAAATCCAGGCTACAACTGAAAGGTTATTAGGGTGTACGATCAACTATTAATACCCATATATATATATATATATATATATATATATATATATATAATTTTTTTAGATCTTTCTTATCTTTTTCAATACTTATAATAATGCTCACAAATTAATGAACATGTGCAAATAGTTTTAAACTTTGTGTGACCTCTTTTGTTTCATTTAGATATCAAACACAGAAAAAAATATCTTAGAGTTAACATACATCTTCTGAAAGGAGGCTGTTCATAATCTTTCCTTCTTGTGTGGTAGTGCTGACACAATTGAAACCAAAATGAGAAAACTGAAAAACAAGAGGCAGGTATTAGCACGCTCAGGGGAACCCTGAGGTTTGCGGAAATAAAATGCACCCACCCTTAAATGGACAGCCCCATCCCCAAACAACTCAGTGAGCATCGAACATTCTCAGTGGCTGCAGAATGTGTATAGTCAGTTGGAAAAGAAAGGCAGAAAACTGATGGGGATGGTGGAGAAGAGGAATTAGAGTGTCATGCTTGAGCTCCTTACAATTCATAGTAACTGGAAGATGGAATGGCTGTCTGGGATGCTAGCAGGAGCATTCCTGCTTTGAGGTGAGGACATACTGCCATATTTTCTCTGAACAACTGATACCTTTGAAGGTTATGTTGCCACTCCAACATCCACTTTCCATGTTGAGCTGAACTGTGAGGGCATCTGTACAATTAAGGAAAACAGGCTTTCTTTTTCTTGAGCCTTTCCATGTTCACTATGGGCTCTATTAGATGGCAACCAATGGTGACCACATGATTTTGAATTGGAAACTTCCCCTCTAGGCAAAGGCAATGCTATTCTGTTAAATGAAACTATGCTAAATAGTGGCGGAATTAATCCCACTATAATTTAAATACTGCATTATCTTCATTTTTTAAAAAAGCAAGACTACTGATACGCCAGCTGCGCCCCTTCTTAGAGTCAGAAGACCTAAAGACAGTAGTGCACGCGCTGGTAACCTCAAGGCTTGACTTCTGCAATTCGCTCTACATAGGGCTACCATTGTACCTAGTTCGGAAACTTCAACTAGTTCAAAATATGGCAGCCAGGTTGGTCACCGGTACACCTAGGGGTGACCACATTACACCAACATTAAAATCACTCCACTGGCTGCCAATTAGTTTCCGGGCAAAGTACAAAGTGTTGGTCATCACCTTTAAAGCCCTAAATGGTTTGGGTCCAGGTTACCTGCGGGATCGCCTTCTCCCATATAGTCTGCCCCGCACACTCAGGTCCTCTGGGGTGAACTTACTTCAGTCAGCTAAAACTAGGCTGACATCAGTTTCCCAGAGGACCTTTTCTTCTGTCACCCCCAGATTGTGGAATGGCCTGCCGGAGGAGATTCGTAAAATTAACACTATGTGTGATTTTAAGGCATCTTTAAAGACTAGCCTTTTCCAGCAGGCCTATCCAGATCAATGTTAAATCATGATTTTTTAAGATGTATTGATTCCTGTTCTAATGTTGTTCCCTGCCTCGATCCAAAGGGAGAGGCGGGTAAGAAATAAATTTATTATTATTATTATTATTATTATTATTATTATTATTATTATTATTGGAGAAAAGCACAGGAAGTGTCCAATTTGACAGCGTTATGCAAAGGACCTGCAAACTTCCGTAAGTGCTCAATTGTGAGTGTGCAATAAATCACTCATATAGAGAAGCTCTGAGACTGGAAAAACCCTCTTGTCAGTTCTCCACAACACTTTTCATCGAAAATATTTGGGTTGTCTACATCTTGAGTCCACATCTTGTGTCCATCAGTGTCCACAATTAATTCACAGACTCTTCTGGTAGTAGCAAAACCACTAAATGGATATCTGTTCGGCCCACCCAATCATATCCCAGGAGTTCACATTTCTGTGTATTTCCTGAAGCCTTTGATGATTCTGCTCCATTGGAAAGAGTGCTCATTACAGCATACTTACTAATATGCTAACTGGTAATCAAGAAGCATCAAGACAATTCTTAGGAAGGATGAGGGGAAACAAATGGAAATATAAGCTAATTAAGACCCAAGAAATTGAGTAATCATCCATCATTCCATTATGGGTATGTTAAGACAGAGTAATTGTCAATAGCCAAATGGGATTTTAATTAAACTTTCTAAAAGAAGTCACCTTGGAGGGAAAGAAAGCAATCTGTACCCCAGAGGCAATTCTCTTCAGAGGGTTATACATTTCTCCCCAAGAAATGGATTTATTTTAAATGAGTCTTTTCTACCCTAACTGAAGTTATCTTTAGAATGAAAAACTATACAGAAAGCAACTGAAGTGCTTCTCGATCCAGCTACTAAAATAGAAACTTGTAAATATCTGACCTTAGTGGTTATTTTGCAATTTTTCATCCTTATGTCAAAGCCAAATCTATCTTCACACAAAAAAAGTTATTTATAAACTACACAATGTATGACCTTTTATTCTTCAGTGTTTTAACCAAGTCAGGACAGCTTTCTTGGGGATTGAGAAGAATTTCTGAAATGAGTTTCTCCAGTTCGAAGTCCCCTAGCAATTACAAGTTGAGCTCTGCCCTCCACATTTTGCCTCTGCCCGTAAAGGCTCAGTGCTGACCATCACATAAGCTAGGTCTCTCCCTCACTTTCCCAAACTTTCTAAATTGTGAGGAAGCGTGGGAAGAGGAGGGTAAAGGGCATCTAAAGATAAACCCAAAGGTTGCTTCTAAATTGTTCTTGCTGCCATGAACTCTAGGGAATGTAGGTTGTTTTGTTTCTTCAAAAACAACTCTGCTGACTCATCAACTAGGGTGAATAAAAACATACAATTCACAGGGAGCCAGTAAATAACAGAAGATTTGAGAATGCTCAGAAGCCTTCATTAACTGGAAATTCAGGGATAGCACTCAGCTTTTGCAAGCCCACCGCAGTGCACTGCTGTTTTAACTTCTCCCCTCTACTTGTAAATTGGAGGGAGGGAGGAGGTGAAACTAGCAGACCAGATGGCTGATAAAACTCCAGGCCACTGGCTAGTTGAACCATCTTTATCCAAGCATGGACACCAGCAAAGGAAGAAAAGCCTGACCCCTGCATATAAACAACTCAGCATTTCAAACTGGTTCCCCTCCTCTACTTTCACAAACTCCCTTCCTGTCTCCTTTTGACTCTTGTCTTTTTGCTTTGTCTGTCTCTCATTTTTAATCGATAGGAGCCATTTTGGGAAATAATGTATGTCTGCAATATAGGAAAAAATATAGACTTGAACCTCAAGGCGGCAATCCTATCCACACTTACCTGGGAGTAAGTCCCGTTGAACTCAGTGGGGCTTACTTCTGAGTCCATATATATAACGGTGCTTTGTAAGGTAAGCGAACTTGAGGAAATTCATACATGATAAGCTTGCCATGCCTTCCTCTTGTGCCCTCAAATTTTCTCTATAGGGTTTTGGGGAAAGCATATCTCCCCTCTCAGGATCCCAATCCAGCCCTCTAGGATTTCCCCAGATGTTATTGCCCCCTTGTTTTTGCCTCACCCCCTTTCCCCCCGACCACCAATCGTTCGGGCAGAGAGTCTTTAGGATTTGAATAAGGCAATAAACACAGCAGGTTGGTTCCTTCTCTAGACTTTATTCAGAGGGAGAAGTAAGGTATTAGAACATGGAATGGAATAGGTTCTAAGTGCTCAGATTCAGAGCACTTGCCCCCCTTCTGTTACCAGGAACCCCACTACAATAACAGTTAGGGTCTAGGGCCATCTGCCCATGGAGAGCTTCATCTTTTTATATTGTCTAACTCATGGCAATGTGACTGACTAATCATCATCTACACCTGTGGATTGGCAAACTATCTAGTAATGTGTGTCTTCAAGGTTACATACATACTTCAGTCATAAGTGATTCGCTATCACTTCCCACAACTTGTATCTCTGACTTGTTTATCTGTCTAGCTGGCTACTCTGCCCAGAATACCCTCCCTAAATTCTCTCATGAGAGTGTACAGGCAGGCACAGAGGCCTCAGAAAGGGGAGGTTCAAGCATGGTGATTCAATCATGAGGGAACCATTGTTATACATCACTGTGCCCTCCTTGGGATTATGATTATCTGCCAGAATGTATCCTACTACAGTCGTTTGGTGCAGTTTTTCTCCCATACTAAAACGTTGCAATGCATTCCCTAAGGCATAGTTACTGGCAGTCAGAGCTTTCAAGCCAGCTGGAATATGCTGGTAGGTTTGGGTATGTTGTCCCTGCCCCTCTTACTGTAGGCCTCGCCCACCACTAGAATGCACAGCTTGAGAGCTTCTCCCAGGTGGAATTTTGCCCTCGAACTAAAAGAGGTTCACCATCCCTGTTATAGGGTCAGGAACCCTCCTGAACAATGTAGGATGGATCACTGGAATTTCACAGAAGGAGTTTCCGATTCCCTACCTCCTCCAGCAGGCCATCTGTGACCCTATACATTGTTCAGGAGGGCACCCCTAAACCTCAGGAGGGTGGAGGTGGTTGGTGAGGTTTTCAGGGATGAAGTTCCTTCTAAAATGCTCCCTCCCACCTTCCCACACACATAAGAATCCTCCCCCAACCCATCAAGAATGTCATCAGGTGCTTCAAAGCAGGCCCACAGTAGGATCAAACCTGGGAATCTTCTAGAGATGTCCCCACAATGCCTGGCAATAGGATCCTATGCTCTTATGATTTTACTCAAAAGGCAGTGATTGAATTATTAGGGGTGTGGAGGCTACCTTTTCAGATATGTTGCTGTTTTAGAAGGCTCCGGGCAGCGTTGGGGGAGACATACAATTGCCCCCTTATCTCTATTTGAGAAAAAGGGATCATACATCTCTTTGTTCTTGTTGAAATCATTAGGAACATCCTCAGGTATTGTGGAATCAACCTGGGATTGTTCCCCACAAGGAATGTAAGTAAGAACATAATTGTTTCTTCTCTTACCATCTAATAAGCCTTTGGAAGCCTATCAAAGCAAATATTTATGGATCAACAAGATGATGATGATGATGATGATTAGTAAACCAGGACTAAAATACGATCAATTTACTATCTTCTAAAAGATATCCTTTTCTTCCTGACCCAGCTATTAAGGGTTCTTTCCCAAGCTTTAATTTTTGTCACTGCAATTCCATCATTGCTGCCTTTCATGTCAACCCCTTTAGCCTGATTCCCTTATGTCTACTTGAAACTTTGCCACTAGAATAATTGCCATAGCTCCTTGCTCCAGCTGCATCAACTTCTACTTTGCTTCCCTCATCTGCCACTTCAAACAGGCTATTTATAGTCACTTTTTAGACCCTTCATGTTGCTGCCACATAGCCCCATATATCCGATGTAGGCGTTTGTTGAGCTCTCCCATCTTAAGCCTCAGTTCTGCTAGGCACCAGTTAAAGATGCCACCACTCAGTGCGAAAAGAACTGAACTTGAGACCTACCACCTGTAGTCCACGCCAGGACTTGGCTCTTGAATATAGGATGCATAACTCAAATGCGTAATGATAACTTCCCCACTCTTGTGACTCCCAGCTGCTTGCTATTCTACAGCCAAGGACATGCAAGGAACAGTACAGAATTTATGACAGCTCATTTACAGGTCTGGAAAACATAATGTGGCCTGCTAGATCAGCCTTCTTCGAGGTTTGCCTACACACCTGTATACCCTGTCGTGGCTGTGCAGTGGTGCTGCATTGTTTATATAACACATCTGGCTTCTCCCTCTGCCCCGGAACTGCGCTTTTTCATGGTGTCATTTTACCATGACTTTTTCACTTGCTCTGAGGTCACCATGTTGTTTCTTCATCTGTCAGTGATGGCCTCCGTTTGGGTTAAGGAAGTGGGCGTTAGGGCCGCTAGGAGCGGATCCAAGTGCGGGGTAAGTGCAGGAACGCAGGGCTGGGGGGCGGGTGTGGGCTTGAGAAGCTGAATGGCTGCTGGTACTGTGGTTTTTCCTGGTAGGAAAGCCCATGCTCCCTCCTGCCATGTAACAATAGATATTCTGCCTCACAGATATTCTGCAGTGCTTTGAGGGAATCAGCTACCAAAGCATCATTGTATAGATGCCCCCTCCCCTCCAGGGGGGGCCCTCCAGGGGGGTCCAGGGGGGCCCTCCAGGGGGGTCGCAATACAATTCTCATCATTCCCATTCAGCTCGTAAAGCCTGCGGTGGCTGGGAATTATGGGAAGGTGTAACTCCTTCCCTTCTGGGGCATGCTGGTTCCAATCTGAACTGGGGCCACACACAATTTCACTGGACTAAAGGCAAATATCAGGCTCAGCTCTGCCTGTGTGATTAGCAGAACCGGGCTTTGTGAGGCCTGGATTTATGGGGCTGTGATTCTGGATCTGTTCCCCAGTGGAAGGGGCTTCTTCTCAGCGTAATTGCCACGCAGGACATCATTTTCAAGGGGGATTGCAACTGAGGAGAGGAGGGTTAATCCCCCTTCCCATGTACTGCAACCCTCTCCCTTTAACGAAATTAAGGTGAGAGGAAATCTTCCCATTGGTGCTGATGGCAGGTTTTTCTGAAGCTTAGTGGCTATGTAGGAATCAAGCTCAAGGAAGAATTGTCTCTTGATGCCGATGGAAAGACTGTGCTGGAACCTTTTAAGTGCCTTGCAACGCCTCTGGCCCTAACGTCCTCCCATCCCCAAAGAACCATTGCTGCAATTTCCTTGCAGGTGTCAACTTGTAACACTGATCTGTGAATGTGATACATTTAGAAGGATGGAAACAGAGAGCCCTCTAGCAAGCTGAGCATCGGATGGCCCCTGTGGCACGTGGAGAACTTGGGAGCGCTGAAGTGCTTGAGGTAGTTGGCCTGTAATTAGGTTCATGTGAGCCAAAATGTTGTGGCTTTCTTTCAGGCTCGTGATGCCAGGTTGGGTGGTTTGTAAACGGGCTTGAAATGCCAAGCTACATCAACTCTGTATCATCAAACTATTCTAGGTATTTTGCTGAGCTAATCTTGTACACAGAGAGAGAACAATATGCCCTTTAAGCCAAGATCCTGCTGCTTCTGCAATGCAAACGCACATCCTTACATCTTGCAGCAATCCACAGGTTAGAGATTATTAGATATACATAGATGGATGCTTTTTATTTTTATGTAACTCAAAGGAACCACATCAATAGAAACCACTTACTTTTCAGCAACGAAGGACAAGCCTTTTCATGTATGGTATATGGAAATAAGAACCGTTTGCAATGGATTCCCCCCGCTTTTTTTTTTGGTCAGATGCTTAAAACAGCATTTGACTCAATCATGTCATCTGATTTAGCATACAGGCTCATGTTTCTATGGTTTTACAAACAGAAGTTTCCTTTAATGTCTGTGAGCAATGTTCAGAAAGTAAAAAGACTTGAAGAATTTATTTCTGGATTTCAAACATACTGGAGGTGTGTGTGTGGCTATGGCATCATATGCTCCACCTTAACTGCAAGCTGGATTTATCAATTATTGCGCAGCCCAGACTAAACCTGGAAGTGACCGTGATAACAAGCTGTGTTATTGCTATTCAAAAACACTGTTACTCCAATCACTTCACAAACCTACCAGATGTAATGGAAATAGTGATCCTGTTCAGACGACATACTAAGCCATGGTGGTTAAGCATTTTGATCTAAATATGTGATCTAAATTTGTGAACCGCCCAGAGAGCTTCAGCTATTGGGCGGTATAAAAATGTAATAAATAAATAAATAAATAAAATAAAATAAAATAAAATAAAATAAAATAAAATAAAATAAATAAATATTATGGCCTGTCTGTTGTGTGAATCATGGTGGTTACATAACCAAGGCTTGTGTGTATAGCCCATATAGCTTAACCTAGCTTTCCCATAGCTGCTGCCCTCTAGATGCTTTGGACTACAACTCCCTGCATTCCTGCCCATTGGCCATGCTATTTGGGGCTGATGGGAGCTGAAGTCCAAAAGATCTGGAGGACACCAACTTGAATAAGACTGGGTTGCCCAAATTAATCCCTTTTCTCTGATTTAGCTATAGCTTAAACTTCCCTTCCTAAGAATAAGATGAAGGAAAGGACATAATCAACTTGATTGCAGAAAGGTCTGCTATGTTATTGGCCCTAACTGGGTAACTGTGAATGATAATATTTTGACACAAAATGCATATTTCGCTGATATATGGGCTGGACTTAAAACAGTGCCAGTCTTCAGATACAGATGGAGTTAATAAGATAACTTTGACTAATTTTCAAAGAAGTCAATTCCCCTCTAAGATATGTATATCAATATTTCTATATCGATATCTATATTGATATAAACACACACACAAGCACTCTAATATTCAGAACTTCAGAGAATATCGCAAGTGATGCATAATACCTTATTAACATAATACTTCTGCTCGTAAGGGTTCTTAAACGCCTTCTCGGATTTATATTCCCAACCATCTGCTTCTTTGTCAAAATCTGATGGTTTGAAGAAATGCCTGGGTTTTGCAAAACATCATTGAATGCCAATGTCACCTGGGTTTAATAACTTTTAAGTAAGAGTCTGTTTAGATTTAATGAGAGGCTGTTGTTGAAATGTTAAGAGGCACTACATTCATGTGTAGAAGAGGGTGGTGGCGGCCTTGCATTTGGTGTCCCAAATGTTTCCTGTGAAACGGGTTTCCTTTATATCCTGCTAATGACAGACTTTGGCAAAACATTTGTGCTGTGGTTAGAAGAACTCAAACAGAAATTCAGGGAACTTCTTGGGCCAGATTATCTTTGGGTTACCTTAACAACACCCTGCTATTTTCGGTGGTAATTCTGATGCTGCTAATTTTATATATATATATATATATATATATATATATATATATATATATATATATTTACCATATATATCTCAGGTTTTACTAGAACAGAATTTGTGACACCCCACCCACCCAAGCTGAATGCAACCTACCAGCTGGTGCTGCCCATCAAGGACACAATGAACCCCTTGCTCTTGCTGACTGCTGCAGATTTGAAAAGAAGGAGTTAGTCAAGCACCTGGCTGGTCTTGCACTCAGCTCATTGGGTTGCACTTTGTGCAGGCCTGGACTGGATCTAGCCAAGTTAGCTCCCCCAACATGCTAAAGCACTATCCTAATTGTTTCTGATTTCCGAGCACAAATGTACTTATATCTTCTCAGCTGGCTGATGCCAAATCTACACGTCGTACTGAAGGCGCTTCCGTGTGCCTCCAGTGCGCCCTCAAAACGATGGTGTAGCCTGCGAAAGAAGAGATGGAGGAGGAGGCGGCTGGGGAACCGGCCGCGTCCTTGCCGCTGCCGCCACTTCCCCGCCAGCCTCCTGCTGCCGGGCTAAGAGCCACCCAGGTCGGAGAGCTCAGCTTCCGCTTCCACCGAGCTCTTTGACCTGGGTGGCTCTTAGCCCGGCAGCAGGAGGCCGGCGGGGAGGTGGCGGCAGCGGCAAGGACGCGGCCGGTTCCCCAACCTCCTCCTCCTCCGTCTCTTCCTCCGTCTCTTCTTTCGCAGGCTACACCATCGTTTTGACGGCGCACTGGAGGCGCACGGAAGCGCCTTCAGTACTACGTGTAGATTTGGCTCAGGTGTCTTCCAGCTGTTTTGAACTACAACTTTCAGCACTCCTAACCATTAGCCATGTGAGCTGGGGCTGATGGGAGTTGGAATCCAAAGCATTTGGATGGCTCCAGGTTGGGGAAGGCTGCTCTGCAGTAACCTCAGCCAGGTAGTGAGAGCTTTCAGAGGTTAACAGTGGAGACTGGTGACTCCAGTTTTGGTGGGGCTGTGAATCCATTCTGGGTTTCAGTCAGAATCAACTAGAATTCTAAAGGAACTAGCCAAGGGGCTGAACGCTATCTCCAAGTTAGGTTCACAGAATGGATTTACAGCCCCACCAAAATCAGAGTCACCAGCATCTACTGGATCTCAACCCTTTTAGTCAGGCTATATCTTATAGCCAAGCAGCTGATGCAGGACAGCAAATGGCACTCCTTTCCCTCATCCCTTCCCTCCCAAGTCATAGGCTTGTTTACATGCCCATTTTAGCCTGTTCTGGCTGCGAGCTGACACTGTGTTGTTTATATGACGCAGCCACCCACTCTCAATCACCACAGGCTCCCCTCACTGAAACTGTGATTTTTAAAAGTGCTGACTTACCACAACATTTTCCTTTGCTCTGAGGCCACCACCTTCTTTCCTCCACCTGTTGGTAGTGATCTTGCTTTGGGTTGAGGCTGTGGGCATTCCTGGGGGCCAACTGAAGCCCAGGATAGCCCAGGGTAGGTCGCTGGAAGCACAGAAAAGCAGGACAGAGGGAAGAATGTGGGCTTGATAAGCCAAGTAGCCGCCAGTGGCTTTTCTGGCCAGATAGCCCACGCTCCCTCCTTTATCGTCCCCACCCTATAGCTGCGATGCTGCGGGGTTTTGTGGGAACAAGCAGCAAAGCAGCATCATAAAGACACTCCCATTTCTCCCCCTGCCTGGTAGGAAAAATCAACAATACTAAACAATTAATAATTGGCTGAACTTTTATGACACCCCAAATCAGCTGCCTGAGGGGGGCACCTCATTCTGCCTAGTGCAGGAGTGGGGAAATCCGGTCCTCGTGGGCACTCTGAATGGCCACTCCCCTTCCCCATGCTCCGTCCCTTCCTCCCACCCGTCAATTGCTTGGTGGTTTCCTAGCCTTTGTGCCATTTGCCCTCCATTCTAAAAAGCAGAAATTCCTGCCTTAAGGCTTAGTTACTGGCAAGAAGCACTTTAAGCTGAAATATGTTGGTGTTTTGGGGGCTCACTTCTTTTCCCTGAGGGGTTTTCACACTTGACCTAACGGAAGGCCTGGCCCCACAGACATACCAGGGCATATTTTGTGAGGAGAAAAGCAAACAAAAATCTTTGCTGGCAGGGAGAATAGGGATAGAAATATGCAGATGATGTAGCAAAAATTCCGTAGTCGGTCAGCCACACCGAATGTTTCAGATGATGAAGCATCTAGAGACACTGTCACCACTGTGTTTTCCCCCACAGTCTAGCTATTTCGAAAGTAACCCTATTTGGCAATGGAAAGAGCAACCCCTCATGAAGCCCTCACATTGCCAGCAACATCTCTTGAAAAAGTGTCTCTCTATATTCTGAGGGAAAGAGTGAGATAAAATATTTATTTATTTAAATCTATTAGCTTTGTTATAGAAGTGGGCACTCTAGCGCATACATGAACATCTTAAATTTAGTAATTAGCCCAGGGTATAGGGTGCCCAAGGATGCAGGGCAATTGATACTACCACTGGTGATATCAGTGTCCCCAGAAGGAGTGTGACCCTGGGCCAAAGTGATTTCTAGACCCCGTGGGCATGACGGGAGCAGAGTGCATTTTTGTGGCACAGTGATGTGGATTGAGCTGTTCTTTCTAATATAGATATGAAATGTAGGCTAAGAGGTGTTTTTTTTTTTTTAAAAAAAAGCTAATGTAGGAGAAATTATTAATGGATAATACACCTAATTAAGCAGACATCCTCTTGACAGCCTCCTACTTCCTGTCTACATCTGGGTCCATAGAGATGTCTTTTTTCTGATGCAGAGAAGGACTCAGTCATTTTACACGCGACACAATTACTTTATAAAAAGGTGTTCATAGGTTAACAACAAGCAAGCATATTTAAGACAGCTATAGAAACAAATTGATACCTTGGTATTTGTTGACAAAGGTTACAACAGGGAAATAAAACAAGATAAAGCACATTATCAATATAGATTTCTGCCAGCAAAGATTAATCTCTCCTGGGAGCAACACCATCCAGTAGCTTCCCTTTACTTTTATAGTTGTACATTTGAAGATGATATGTGATATGATTGCTTACTGTACTGTGATTGGCTACTGCACTCTTTTCGTCCTGCATTGTCATATTTATTCATAATGGATGATATAACAACAACAGTTTATTGCAGTCAATAGACCAGTCCAACAAAAATTACATACAAAAGGACTGAGCATACAATTAGCTATTAAAAAGACAAGTAATCATAGAGGATCTAATAGAAATGGCCAAGTTCAAAAACTTGGCCACTACCTCGGTGACTGATTTGTCTGAGTTCCGAAGTAAAAGGGACATTAAGAATTCAGTTGGGTGACCAGGAAAAGATTGTAAAATGGGGTTCAGAAGATCATTCCTAGCCGCTTGGTAAAATCTACAGAACAGTAACACGTGTGATACAGTTTCCACCTCAGTGTTGTTACAGGGAGAGCATCTGTTGAGCAGTGGGATTTTGTTGTATCTGCCATCTAAAAGTTTAGAGGGAAGGACATTAAGTCTGGCTAGTGAGAATGTTCTCCTGTATTTGGGGATTGTTAACCAGCGCAGGTAAGGCATCCCATCTTTACAAAAGGAGACTGGTAGTCCTAGGGACTGGGGGGAGCATGGGCCCCGAGCAGCACTCCGGAGGACTTGCATGTCTATATCACGCAGCCTCTGTTTCACTAGTGATTTGGCACTAGCTAAATCCCTTGATAGTAACATAGGGGATGACAGGCCTACTGAGTTGATTTTACTTGTCATGGCCTTTGACCAGGGAGATTCAAAATGGTCTGACAGGATCTTGGATACCAGGGAATTTGTTGGAAGTGCCAACTTGCAGCGAAGCCAGAAATGGATCGCATGGATCCAAGCCAGACAGTTAACAGAATTCAGACCAGCCTCTAACTTAAGGACAGCTCCAGAGACACACTTGGGAACACCAAATAACACCCTAAGGAAAGATGACTGAATGCCCTCATAGGAGCATTTAGAACATGGGAACCAGATTGGTGCCCCATAGAGAATCTGAGGGATGATTTTTGCCTTGAAGACCTGGACAGCTGCCGGGGGGAATTTCCCACCCCTTGTAAAAAAGAAGCTGGTAATTGCACCTGCATGTTGTTCAGCTTTAATCTTGGAATGCTTTCCCTGCTCTCTCAATGAAATGGTTTCATGAAACCATATGCCCAGATATTTATAGGAGCCCACTTGCTCAATCTTGGAGTTCCCCATGACCCAGGAAAATCTGACCTTGCATTTGGAAAACACCAGTACCTTGGATTTTGTGTAATTGATTGAAAGAAGGTTTTCTGAACAGTAGTTGGTAGGGATGTGCTCCGCTCCGATTAGGAGCGTAGAAGCAGTAGCGGATTGGCCTGCTCCGCCTTACCCAGAGGCGGAGTAGGAGCGGACCGCGGACCCCCTAGAAGCAAGGCGAAGAGAAGCGACCATTTTTCGGAGCTCCGAGTTCAGTCGGAGCGCTCCGGTCGCCATCTTGAAAACATTTCGCCATAGGATTGCATTGCGGCAAATAATCGCGCATAACTACGTTGTTTTTGAAGCTATCGTTCTGGAAATTCTTGTGCACAGAGAGTCGTGGATGGGGGTCATTTTGAGACCACTCTCACCTCTCTGCGTGCTGTGGTTCACGTGCAATATTTTTTTAAAAATCGGGTCAACCGCGGGGCTCAAACTGCGTTTCGGCTTTTCGCCCATAGGATTGCATTGAGGGAAAGAATCGGGGATAACTGGGGGGGGGTTTAAGCTATCGTTCTGAAAATTCTTGTGCACAGAGAGTCGTGGATGGGGGTCATTTTGAGACCACTCTCAACTTTCTGCATCGTACGGGTCGCGGGCTAGAAGTTTTTTAAAAATAGGGTCAACCGCGGGGCTCCGTTTCGGCTTTTCGCCCATAGGATTGCATTGAGGGAAAGAATCGGGGATAACTGGGGGGGGGTTTAAGCTATCGTTCTGAAAATTCTTGTGCACAGAGAGTCGTGGATGGGGGTCATTTTGAGACCACTCTCAACTTTCTGCATCGTACGGGTCGCGGGCTAGAAGTTTTTTAAAAATCGGCGGGAAAAATACCTTTTTCAAAGGGCTGAGGGGCAGAGTCAGCTCCCGGTCATGATGATCCCAAAGTTGGAGGAGGGCATAGGCAAAACAGGTAACTTGGGATTCTGGGAAACTTCTCTTTCTTCATCTGAACGGGCTTTTCCCCGTGTTTTTTAACACAGTAGCCCCACCAAATGCACAAACACAACCTGAAATCATATACTAAGCCAAGAATAAGAGATAGAAAACACAGCACTGCTCCCCACCCTAACCTTGGTGAACAACTGAATCGATGTGGTGCAAGGGGATGAGCTCCCCTAGGGCATCTCATCGTGGACGTGCCCCCACTCTCTCCTGCACTGGAAGGCCATAGAGCCTTCCAAAGAGAGTAAAACGGTGGAGCAATGCCTATCATGAGTTGAAGTGAATGGTCACTTTTCAGTGGTGGAGCAATGCCTGTTATGAGTTGAAGTGAGCGTTTTACTTCTTCTCAGAGCTGTTGGTGGCTGTCTTGAACTGGCAGCTACTTCCCCCTCCCCCGGGCACGTCCCCCTATTGCTGGTAAAAGACAGATATAGCCTTTTTTTTTTAATTCTTCTTGCTGTTTATTGAGCAACACTGCTGCTTTTAATTCCACCCCTCCTTTGTTTATTGATTGATTTATTCCATTTTCTATGCATTACTGGCTTATCCTTGGCTCCCTTCCTTATGCCCCCAGAAATGCCAGCTGCATGCCTGCCTGCCTTCCCTCCCTCCTCCCCTGCCCACCTCGCAGGGATGTTGTGTGTGGGGTGCCCGATTTTCAAAAATTCGCCAAAAATCAGGGGATGATGGGATTGCCTTGAAACTTGGCGTGTGTGTGTATACGCCCATGAGGTGTCATGGTGCCAAACGTGAGGTTTCTAACTTCAACGGAAAAAAAGTTGTTTACTTTTTTAGCTTTCAATGCAACCCTATGGGGGGGCAAAAACGGAGCTCCGGATCCGGATCCGGAGCTCCGAGCGGAGCGGAGCGGAAGTGGGCGGAGCGGGGGCGGGGCGGAGCGACCCGCTCCGAAAAATGGCGGATCTGCAAGTGAAGCGGAGCGGGGGGTCCGTGCACACCCCTAGTAGTTGGCAAAGCCACACAGCAATCTCTTGAGGCCCACCCTAGTCTGAGAAATCAGAACAGCATCGTCTGCATACAGAAGAAGAGAGACTTTGGTGTGCTGTATCTTGGGTGGATGGGATGGTAGGGTGACCAACTGTCAGGATTTCCCCGGATTTGTCCTGGTTTTTGTTTTTTCCATGGTGTCAGGGGGGATTTTCTATAATTTTCAGTAATGTCCTGGAATGATACACCTTCCTCTTTAAGGCTGCCATTAGCATGGCAGGAGGGAATGACATGCTTTCTTGAGGCACATCATTTCCCCACCCCGAGCTCCAATTGAGGTCTTAAAGGGGAAAGTGGGTCATTTGTGGACATTATAGAAAAGGCCCCAATTGGAGTGGATGGTGGTGGTGCAGAATGAAATCCTTTCCCCTCCTCCACTCCAATCGGGTTCTTTAAGGTCTTTAAGGTGGCAGGGGAATAACGTACTTTCTGCAGGACTCAGAAAGCTGCTTCCCCACACACACACTAGGTGTCCTCTTTTTTGGTTTCCCAAATATGGTCACCCTGTGGGATGGTAATGGCTCCAATGCATGGGGGAGGTCTGCCAGATACAAGTTTAATAGAAGAGGAGCAAGCACACAGCCTTGTCTTACCCCACAGGATGCAGCGATCTCTTTTGGGAAATGTCCTTGTGGGCTGCAACGGACCTGAGCAGTGGTGTTGTAGCAGAGGGATTGGATCAAGAACAAGAGTCTTTTGTCAATAGAAAGCTGTTCCAGATTGTTCCAAAGACGTGGGCGAGATATAGAATCAAATGCAGATTTTAAATCAATGAAGGCTGCAAAAAGTTTGCCACCTTTAGGGGCAGAGTATCTATAATCCAGATGAGCCAGGACCAAACAGTGGTCAAGGGTTGAACAGCCAGGTTTAAAGCCAATCTGCTCTTCACCCAGTAGGTTATGCTCATTGATCCATGCCTTTAGTTTGAGACCTAAATAACTAGCATATTTTAGTTCTGCTTGTACAGTTCTATAGAAATTTCCCAACTTGTCCTTTCTGATTTTAGAATATTATATTACAATATTTACAATATTTATATACCGCTTCCCATTCAGAATTTCGGAGTGGTGGACAAAATAAATTAATTATTACAAGTTTGGTTGATAAGACCTGCCAAATTATTTTTAAAATGAATGGTAAGAATGAGATGAGAAGTCTAACTATTAGAAATAGTATTAGTTAGCACTGTTGACAGAAGATAAAAGGATTGCAGAAAAATGGAAAGAGTATGTAGAGAAGTACTCCTAAGGCCTGTGTTTTAATATGTCCATGAACGTTGCTTAGGGATTTCTCTGCAAAGATGCATTAGTGTTCAGCTGGGCATGCATCTTTGCAGTTAAACAGATTTGTGCAACCATTTTAAAATGATGTCATTTAACAGCTCTCATGTTGGAAGAAAAAGCTTGAGGAGCATGTGTGATGACATAGTATATTACTCAATTTTGTACTGTTTGCCAGCTGCTTCTATTGTTTAAGGCTTACATTGTTAGCTGCATATGAAATGCATAATGCCAGGATTAACAAAATAGCGAAAGGATCTTTCTCTCTCTCTCCACCCCTTTCTGTTTGTTTACCCCCCCCTTCTGTCTTTCTTTTTTGCAGCTCTCTTTTCGTCTTTTCTGAGGTATCATCTTCCTTTTCTTTTTTTCTGCTTCCCCAACCAATCCCCCAACTTTGTCTCTGGTTCATTGGAACAGGATGAGTCCGAGTGCCATCAGAGGAGCATTTTATTGCACGCTCGTTACTGGGCACTCCTGGATTTTTGCGGGTCCCTCTCATGACAGAATGCTGAACTAGATGGACCCTTGGTCTGATCCAGCATGGGACTTCTTATGTTCTTATGTTCTTATGACCCTGTCTGCCTCCCAAATGCCTCTAGCCTTCTTTGCACAACAAAACCACACCCCAGTAAGTCCAACTTATTTTTAAAGATGGAAGTTCCCGCTATCTCCTGCTGTGTGCAGGAGAAGCAACGTGATCAAAATGGCCCACTGAATGGGCCACATGCAGGTTGTTTACTTCCTCTTCTGAAAGAGGAAGTAATGAGGGACAAACATGCAGGCGGAGAAGCGACGGTAAGCAAATGCGATTTTCCTTCATGTGATGACGCTATCTGAGCAGTCTTTCTGCAATGAAGAAATCATATAATACCAGTCTTAAAGGAATTGCACTGGCTGCTTATATGCTTCTGGTCAGAATTCAAGGAGTTAGCAATGACATTTAAAGCCCTTAACAACTTGGGACCACGATACTTGAAGGAGTGCCTCTCCCTATATATGCCTGCCTAATATTTCAGATCTGTTGGAGGAGCCCTCCTCTGCATCCCACCAATGCAAGACATACATTATGGTGGGACACAGGACAGGGCTTTTTGGGTAGCGGAACACCCTCCCCTTGGAGGCCTGACTTTGTTTTGGCTCCAAGTTAATACATGGCTTTTTATCAAAGCCTTTGAGAGCTAAAGTTGCACATAGTTTTAATTGCTTTGAATTGCTTTTGAATTTTCTACTGGTTTTAGCTTTTTATGGTTTAATACATTTTTAGCTGTGTACATTATTTATTGTTTTATACTGGTTGATTTTATCTGTACACCCCCCTGAGATCCCAAAGATATAGGGTGGGATACAAATGGTTTAATAATAAATAAATAAATAGTTTAAATGAAAAAGAAGTCCTACAACTCCTGGTTGGGGAATGCTGGGAGTTGTAGGACTTTTTCCCATCTAAATATGCATAGGATTGTATCCTTAGACTTGTATCCTGCCTGTCATTAAGCAGGGTCTTTATTTTAGTAAGAGAGATTTAAGCTTGTGCTTAATTCTTCAACTGAAAACGGTGTGCTTAATTTTCACTTCCCCAACCTGTTGCCCTCCAAGTTCCTAACCATTCGCAGTGCTAGATAGGGCTGATGGACGCTGAAGTCCCTAACATCTGGAGGGCACAGTTTGGAGCCACCTATGCTAGATCAGGGCCTTTCCTTTTAAATCCATCAGTACAACAGCTGAATGTAGGGAAGTTTAAACAGGAGTGCCTTATAGGGTATGATTCACTCTCTGTGGCAGAGTTAGGTTGGTCTAAGCCATGGGAATCTTTAATGCATTTAACTTCCCCAGCCAACAGGACTGGGTGGGGTATAAATTCTAATTGGTAAACATGCATATAAAACATTGACTTGGTGAGTGTTTGCAAAACTCATGTGGCATCATTTCAACCCTCACTGGGCTCTGTGTTGGATTGATATAAGCCAACTACAACACCCACCATCCCCAGCCAGCAGTTGTAGTCCAATACATCTGGAGGCCACCAGACTGGAGGAGGCTGGATTGGGCATATAGCTGTGCAAGTACAATGTGAAAAGAAAACAACTCAAACCTGAATGACCAAAGACCCTTGTAAAACAATTCAGGTCTTTCAGCTGCCTTGATTTAGTACTTTAATCCTCTTTTCCAGTCTGGAAATTCCCCACATGGGAACATTACCTCAGCCATAAAATAGTTCCCAACAAGATCTGCTTAAGTGCAAGCCATGCAGAGGGTAAAAAACAAGTACAGACAGCTAACCTGTAGTTCATCCAAAAATTAGATTCCATCCCTTCTTGGATACACCCAGGCGTTTGAGCTACACAAACACTCTGTGTGTGTGTGTGTGTGTGTGTGTGTGTTGGCAGAAGCAAAATATCTTCTGCAAAATAGATATATTGCACTCAATCCTTTGCTTATAAAAGACCGATGCTTCCATCAAAAAGTGGAACTGGAGAAAGGAGAAACTAAAAACAATGAGACACAGCCCATTCTTTCCAGACAAATGGAAAATAACAACACACTGAGCATGAGGCTTAATGTTGATGTTTCAAGCCACAGAATGCTGAGTCACGCCAGGCTGATAATGGGATGTATGTACTAGCATATATGTAATTGGCTCCTTAAGTAACTTCATCTGGAAACAATCCTGTAATTTTAGCGGGCAAAAAACATTGAAGAACAAAATAGTCACCCATTTTATATTGCCACTTACTGCAGGGGAAAGTTAAAAGATAGCATTCGAATTTAAATTGGATCACAATTTTATTAACCATTACAGAATCGAGAAAGCATAGGGTTAGGCCAATTTTTTCTTTTTCGAGATTTTTAAAATATTATTATTATTATTATTTATATAGCACCATCAATGTACATGGTGCTGTACAGAGTAAAACAGTAATTAATCCATATCAATGAATATATATGAAACACACACACACACACACACACACACATATATATATATATATATATATATATATATAAAATAAAAAAATACAACTTACTACTATTTATACAGAGGCGTCAGGAAAAGCAGACCAGATATCCAAATAAGTATTCATTTGAAGGTGGCTTCTATATGCCACCTGCTCAAATACTGAAAGTGTGATGAGGCCCTCAATCCATTGGATTATAGGAGATGAGCATTTATCCTTCCAATGTTGTAATATCAGTCTTTTAACTGTCAAGAGGGCATGGAGAATCCATTTACATGTACTGCTCATTTCCATGAGGCAGGTAAATAATTTAAGAAAGCTTATATATCAGCAAATATTAAAGACTGTTCCAGTACAAAATTTATTCATATAATAATCTCCTCCCCCAAAGAAGCAACCAATGGGTATTGCTAAAACATATATTTAAAAGGAGAATTACCTGCATTGCACCACTAGCAATGGGTTATGCCAAATCAATTTAGTATAAACTGCCATGGCCCTGTACTGACTCTGTCTGCTTCACATATGCTTACAAATGAGCATGTCTCTCATGTGGAAATTTCATCAAAGGCTGCTTTGTATGTCCCACCACCAAAAGAGGCTAGTTTGGTGAGAATACTGTAGCAGTACCCTAACTATGGAAATAACTCCCAAAGAAGTTCAGAATTGGCTTGCTTAGTTTTAGGCCTTAGATAGACCTACCTTATAATCCACGACAGAGGAGGGAAGATCCCTCAATATAATTATTGCGAGATCCCTCCTCTGTTTACATGTGAGGCACGATGACCCCAGGAGGAGAGGTATCGCGCCCACCATTTTTTTTTAAAGCGACAGGAGTGCACGAATGCTTGAGCGCTGAAAGGTAAGTTTTTTTTAAAAAAAAACACACTTTAATTTCCCCACTCCCCCTCACCCTACCCCCGATGGGCACAGCTCCCGCCTCCGTGCGAGACCGTGGAAAAACCGGGCCTAAAGTGGAGGGCTCTATCCTAGGGCAAGGAAGGGATCATGTGGATGCACAGGGACAATCCCTGGATTTGCCCTGGGATAAAACCCCGTCTAGCTAAGTCCTTAGATGGGCAGTAAAATCTGCACTATTTCACTGGATCTTTGATGGATTGTAATAGTGTTGTCAGGTGTTTAAATATGTTTTGATTAGGCTTTTATTCTGCTGTGATTTTATTTATTGTATTGTTGTTTTAAATTGTTCATCACTTTGAGGGCCCTGCTGGGCAGAAATGTGATTTATAAATTCTATGACTACTACTGCCAACAACAACAGGATAGATGTGGTGTGCCACAATGTGGCTTCATTTTCTCATTTCACCATTAATGGCTAAATGGATGGTCTAAAAGTATAAAAAATATTAGTTAGCTTGAACTGAGGTTCATCAAAAGCAGCAAAAACTTTCTGGGATATGGATGTAGGGACACTGAAAACTCCCACTGGAATAATTGTTTTACTGCAAAATCCATAAATCAATTCATGCTTAACATTTGTTTTTTATCATTGGCTTTTATTTGTGTCCTGTATATTCTTTTGTTAGCTGCCTTAAATATTTAATCTAAGCAGGAAGGCAATATATATAAGTAAGTTAAAATAGATAATCTAAACTAAATAAATACAAAAGCTAGCTTTTAGTATGAGCTACTAACAGTGTTTGGACCTGCAGAATATATTAAAAATAAGAAGACAAATGCTAACAAATACAGGAGAAGAGACAGGCTTATATTTGAAGGAAAAAGGAAATGCTAATAATGTGACCCTGCCTCCAGATAAAATCATTTGGTTTCTACAAAATCAACAACATAACAAGACACACCAAAGATCTGGGTATTTCTCCATCACGTCTGTGGTCATTTTCAGAAGCCCTGCCCTGTGTTTCACCATCAAGGGAGGTATGCTTGGCAGAGACAAGGGACAAAGTTTTTCCTATGCCACCAGCCCAGTTGTGAAATCCTCTCTGAAGGGGAGTTCAGTTAGACTTTGAATGTTTGAATGTTTTTAGGCAGGCAACAAAGATGATTTTAATCTCCCAAGCTTTTAAAGGGTTTTAAAATGGTCGTAATGTTAATCATCCTCTTTTGATGCAGGATCTCAAGAAAGGTTGATCCTGCATCCAAACTCTGTGATTAAAAATAATAATAATAAGAAGAGGATTTGTATTGTTATCAGCTTTTATTGTGTTGAGATGTATATTTAGGGTTGTAAACCACCACTGGGCCAAAAGGTGGTATGTACATGATTTTATAAAAACAAATAAGGGTGCAAACCTATCCATATTTAGATAGGAAAAAAATCCTACAACTCCCAGCATACTCCAGTCAGCATGCTGGCTGAGGAATGCTAGGAGCAGTAGGGTGATTTTTTTTTTGCCTAAACATGCATAGGTTTGCATTCTAAACCCTGCAAAGAGGGTCTTGATTTTAACCAACTGTAAACATCTCTCAAAACTTTGGCTTCATCTACACCAAGCAGGATATTGCGCTATGAAAGTGGTATATAAAAGGCAGGAGCCACACCAAGCAGGATATAGTTGTATGAAAGCGGTATATGGTATGTGTCAATGGGCACTTCAATAAAGCAGTAGTGTGGCTCCTGCCTTTTACATACCGTTTTCATAGTACAATATCCTGCTTGGTGTAGATGAGGCGTATAGTTCTTGGTTTAAACACTTGTGGGATCAGCTAAAAATGGATAAACTTTCACTTTAGTTGAAGATGATACAAAGCCACCCTAAGCCCAAAGGGTGGCTTTTTTCTGCTAGTTGGTACCTCTTCTTGGGTTACCTGGACCATTAATCTCAGACTTAAGTGTCTCCTGCTTATTATTAAACATTGCTGGCCTTTCCTTTTCAAAAGAAAGGAAACGTGATGGGCTAATTCTCTATTGTTGTTTAGATTCTACTTTGGATCATCAGACGAGCATTTTATTAAATGGTCATTACTGGACACTCATTTTGCGGGTCCTATTCATGATGTCGGCCACCTCCTGTGTCCCCCCCCCTTCTAGCCTTCTTCCCAAAACAGAAGAAGCTGGTGAACTCTTGCTGAAGCTAGCGATCATGCTGAGTAGGAGGAGATGATCGCTGAGGAGGAGGCATGATCGCTTCAAGGAGGATGTGGTTGTGGCGGTGAGGCGGATCCATCATAAAGTGGCTTCCATGGTTCGGACTTCCAAATTTGAGGCCCGAGGCTTGCACAGCCCTACTATTTAGTATTGAAAGTTACCAGAACAAATTGTCTTAAATTGGACTGCTTTTAAAATATTGAATATCTAAGGATAGGTGTTGAAACCTTCCTGAGAATCCTGCCCTTCTCCCCCACCACGGTCCAGCTCTTTAAAATGGCATTCTAATAACCTTCTCAGTTAGTATTGTACAAATATGGGGTTAACAGATGAGTGGGGTCATACAGCTGGGCCTACAATTCTATCCTAATAAAGAGTCTGTCTCTGTACGTGTGTGCCTTTATGGGGGTAATAAATGGGACCCCTTCAAAAAATTTACAAGGGTCGTTAGGGTAAGATTATGAAATGACAGTATCAGGCCTATACAGGGCTTTTTAAAAAAGATGCTGAGACTCCTTGGGGAGCAATACTATGCCATTCAGCTTGAAAAAATATAAATGTGTTTAAGGCCATTCCTTTTGTGAGGCCTGGGGGCGGTAACCTCCACTGCACCCCTCCCCAAAAGTGTATGGACCTATAGGGAAATTGAAGATTTTAAGAAAATTGTGGGGTCTAGTTGTCCCAAATAGCAGATGAGGTGGCAAACCCATTTCTCAACTCTAGCTCTTCCAATTGCAAGTGAGTATTCAAATGAGGGGAATGCTTCCTTATGGGAAAAAAAATCCTACCCATAGAAAAAAGCACATCAGGGAGAAACCTAGTCTTGAATCATTTTCTTTGACATCTAGCTTTCTATGTACAGGGACTATTTTCTGTGGTGATGTTTCAATCATGTGAAACCTAGGCTAGAATCACTGGGGTAGGATCTACACTACTGTTTTAAAGCAGGTTATAACAGTTTTGACAACTGTTGGGTCCCAGGACACACTCCATATACCGTCATCAAAACTGTTATAAAGCGCTTTAAAGCAGTAGTGTAGATCCGCCCCCAAAGAAACCTAGGCTAGAATCATTTTCTTTGAATCTAGCTTTCTATGAGCAGGGACTATTTTCTGTGGTGATGTTTCAATCATGTGAGTTCCTCAACCTGGTGCCCTCCATATGTTTTGGACTACATAGCCCATCATCTCTTGCCATTGGCCATGTTGACTTGGCCTGATGGAAGCTGTGATCTACAACATCTGAGGCACCAGGTTAGGGAAGACACAAGTTTACCTTCTCATCTCCTGTTTTGGGAACTAGGACTGTCAAAACAATTATAATAATGCTTTGTTTCAGATTTCTCCAGTAGAGAGGTCATGTCACCATATCAAAAGCTGAAGAAAGGGGGCAGTGAAAGGACATCATTTTACTCATAGCAAACATATTATGAAGGAAACAGAGACAAGTTTAAACTGCTGATTCAATCTCTCTTGTTCATAAGGGAACTAATAAACAGGATATACGGTGTAGGCAGATCATATTAGATTGAAGAGGGTAAAAATAAAAACAGAAAAGAGTAAAACAAATAAACCACTTTCAAGCAACTTAAGAGTTAAAGTATGAGTGTTGCCAGACAGCATTTCTTGGGTTTGGATAAAAAGTTGTGGATCTCTTTTAAGGCCAGTCACAAGCACTTTGTTTTGCAAGATTAAGAATGGCATTATATGAAATATTCTTCTAACCTGCAACAATATGACTGCCCAAACCTGACTTTTCTGCCTCTTTGTCTCAGAAACACATTGCCATCTCACTAATCCAGCATATATATTGAAGACATTTTTCCCCAAATAAAAGGAAGGATAAATGGTGTATCATCTCAATAGATGAGTTAGGCCAGTATTTCTACACAGGTTTATTGGTTTTTCAAGTTGAGGCTTACTTTTAATAACCTGGTGCTCTTGGCTAGTTCTATGAGAATAAAGAAGAAAAGCTCAACACCACTTGTTAGCATGATTAAATATTATTGTGGACCTTTCTGTTTCAGCATGGAACAGGAGTTTGTAGTTAACAGTGATGGCTGCCACAGTCTGAGGACCAAACTGCATGTCACATATTTGAAAAAGTGCCTTCTCCCCAGTAAACCAGCCCGGATGTTAAAATCAGTGGGGAAAGCCTGCTTATCAATCCATAAGGACATAAGAAGAGCCATGCTGGATCAGATGCAACAGCACCCCTCCCACCCATGCTCCCCAGCAACTGGTATATATAAGCTTACTGTCTCTGATACTGGAGTGGCACATGGCCATCAGGACTAGTAGCCATTGATAGCCTTCTCCAGGAATTTATTCATCCCCCTTTTAAAGCCATCCAAATTGGTGGCCATCACTACATCTTATGGTAGCAAATTCCACTATCCGCTGTGTGAATACTTCTGCCCTCGGAGGTTTGTCGGGCGGTAGTGCATGAAAGGAGCTTCTCTCTTGTAGAATTCCCCTCCCTTCTGAGGTGTGTGGCATCTTAATTGTATACATTTTGTTGGCAAGTAAAGATGCACCTCACTTTACCCAGGCCTTTGGAAGTGGATGAAGCTCTTAGATGATGATTTGAAGCTTTTGATGGTAGTTTCAATTTGCTTTAGATTGTTTTCCCCCCATATATAAGTATCCTGCCTTGACACCGTAAGATGGAAGGCAGACTATAAAATTAAATACTGGACCCCAACTTTGTGCCTTCATGACACCTTAGTGTACACTGATATACAGCTTTACCAATATCCAAACTAAATGAAGTACTGTACTACTTGAAAGTTTGCATGCTATTCTTCTGTTTCCTCTGTGAGGACTTCATGGACTTGCCTGTGATGCACTTAGTTTGCTTGGGAGTTGCAAAAAGAACAGTAGAGTTTCTGAATAGATTGGTAGGAGGGGATGGCATGTACACGATTAAATTGAATTTGGTAAAATGGAAACCAAACAAAGCCATTGGTACTTGATGGAGAGTGTTCACAGTTCAAAGCAGAGTGGACAACACATCTCAGAGGATACTGTAACAGAGCAGCAGTAACAGGCACAAGCCTTGTCTGACCCCCAATCTGCCAGACATCCAGGGACTCTTAACTAGGGATGCTTTTTTTTTTCATGGCTAGTGCAGTTTTATTTTTTAACTCCAAATTCTAACATACTGGCAATGACATGGAGCAGATTCTGGGGGAGGGAGGCGTGGGCATACAGGAGTTTGCTGAGAGTGGCAGGTTATAGGGTCTGAGTAGGGTCTTGTCTTGACAAAGGGTTTGCCCTGGGGTAGATTCGTAGTAGTGGCAGGTCATCTACATGACTCAGCCATCATTGCGAAGCCATCCAGGGGCAAACCCCAGAAACTCCGCTGGAAAAAAGTCGGGCACTTACCCCAACATTTTTTCAGTGGAGGCATGTCACAGCCGATGGCACCCCCTGATTGGTTGCCATTGGCTGGACAGGGAAGGGGCAGAACCTCCAGGAGCTCAGGAGAGCCCAGTGCCCCGTGGTAAATAAAATAAATAAATAAAAATGGGGGGGGGGAGGGAGAGGAACGGCATTTATTTTTTATCTATATCTGTGAAGCTGCACAGATACAGATAATATTTTTTTAAAAAATGGGGGGTGGGAGAATGGGCAGCCAGAGGGAGGTCAGAGGGAGGAGAGGTGGTTCAGGCTCCCTGTGTCCCTCTACTTGTTCTCCTCTGGCTACTTAGCTCCTCCCCTATCCCTCCCGGAGCTCAGCTGTGGCGGAAAGTTTGCACTTGCATTCCTTCCTGTGCAGATGCAGGGAAGGAATGCAAGTGCAGGAGCAGGGAGCCTCATGGCGCCGAAGTGCAGCCCTCAAGACGGGGGCTAGGTCAAAAGAATTCAAGGGGGTTGCTCCATTTCTTCCCTGTTACTACAGGTGCCTTCTGTGGCTCTTCTGTCTGTACCAAGCTCTCCATCTTGTCCCCAGATTCCTTCCTAGCTCAACCCCTTATATGGCAGATATTTCGGGGGTTGGGGTGGGGAGGAAGCTGTTGGGCAAGATCATTGGCATGTACATTACCTCACAAAAGCAGAAAGTGCTTTTCATTAAGAATGTAGAACATGTGTATGACATTTTGATTTTACAATGCTCTATAAAATTTAAAAGGAGTCTATTGAACTTCGGATATATTGTTAGTACTGAAGGAATTTTGCCTGGATACTCAATAAATAAGAAAAAGCTGTTTTGATTTGCCATTGGGATTCCTCCTCTTTAGAGAACATAGCCATTTGGGGTGTGTTTTACTCAGGTTGCCATCTCATGTGGCGCGAAGGGCTGCTTCTCACTGTATTTTATTTTGTCATTCTATTTTACATGCTGTATTCAGGTAGATAACACCAGAAGCCATGTTATCAAGGTACAATAGGCAGTTTTGTATCTCCATTCCGTTAACACTGAGATATGTGTATAAAAAGTGTGCGGCAAGCCATAATTTTATTTGCTGCACTGGAGATTTATGCAAGTTGCATGTCTAGAAAAACAAGAAAGCTGTGAGTCTTTTTAAATGCTGGCATTAGCCTTTGGACGGCTTTTGTCGTATTTGTTATACATTATCAGTAATTACATGGCAAAGACAGCAGATGATAATCAGTGCTAGATGACTGGAGGCCTTTGCTTTTGAGAAAAACAAAACAAAAAACACCACCCAGCCTCTTGTGGCTTTGTGCATCTATCATCCATTTTCCATCTTATAAATTGCTTTCCTATGTTTGGTGATTTCACACAGCATGAAATTAGAGCAGAGGGGGGTCACTATTTGCCCACATGAAACCAAATTCAAACACTAGATTCCGCACACCCACACCCACCCACACCGCTCCACTTTTCCTGGATAGCAACAAAGTATCCATGCTTGTTATACTTGTAGAATCCTTGGCTTAGGAAGAAACGATGAGTCCAGGTCAAGTTATTAAAATGTCTACTGATTTATTAAACAGAAAGTAAAAGCACGGGCATAGCTTTAAGCTCTCTAGCAGACAGTGCTCCCCAGTGTTTACCATCCTTTGGCAACAGACAGCATGCTCTGATGACTGTGCTTAAGGCTTCATGACTCTAAACCACTTGCAAATACTACAGGAGTGGATTTTGTTCATATTTGACACACAAGTCTGTATTGTTAAAGAAGCAACATATTTGTAGGTGCTGGAAAGGTGAAAGCCCTGTTCGCAACTCATTTATGGAAAGTTATTCTTCCAGTTTAAAATGTTTAATCCTTGCTAAACCAAAATCTAGGATTTGGATCCAAACCAACTCAGTTTCTAAGAGCTCTCCATTTCAAATTCAGTTATATGGGTTGAAATGAATATATTTGAAAAGAATATAACACTTGATAAATTAATAGTGTCATCCTATATATGTCTACTCATGTCTACTCCCAGGTAAGTGTGTATATGATTGCAGTTTCAGTAAATTCACATAGCCAGAATCTCAATTCAGAGCCATAGCTGACTGATATATTCTAATGTAATGTTATTACCACTTTAACCAGAATTTGTGCATAATGTGCAGTTTTTAATGGCTTGTCTGTCCATGGCTCCCCATTTGAGAGTCACTGGAGACAGCTTCATTGATTAATTTTTTTCTGACAAAAGGATTTGTTTATTTTTTGCACTAGCTTTCCAGTGTGTTCCCAAATGGGTACTTCTGCATGTTTCACACAATACAGGATGCATGTTTAAGAAAAACGTTACGTGAAATAGTTCAGAGGCAATTTTCTGGATTTGGAGAAGCTGCTATGGCATCACTTGCTTTCTTTGTGTAGATTTCTGATTCTGTAGGCACGGATTTTCTTTTACATGCTCGCACAATATGGGTCCCTCCTATCCAAATGGCATGGAGAAGGCAAACTAATTTGTGTCAACCACACAGTAATAAGAATAAATTGAACCCTTTTTGAAAATTACTCTCTTTCTCTAGCCTGGTCTATGGAGCCACTTTTGTCAGCAGTTATATTACTGTTAGCACACTACCATGGTTACTAATGCCTGTCAAGAGAGTTTATATGAATAAGCACAATGGAAGATATTAGTAATGTTAAAAACTGCTGTTGTCTATTGGCATACACTTCCACAGCCAAAGGGTAAGTATATATATCATAGGAGTAAGGAAACAGGATGATAAGCAAATTCTGACATGTCTATTAACTTGCTTCAGAGTAATGATTATTACAAGGGAAATCAGAAAATAATGACTGAGGCTTTGCAAAACTAATACAAAAATGGGAAGCCATATTTATTCAGTCCTGTCCTGAGCTGTAGGCTAGGAAAGCACTTTGGCTACGGCAGCAGAGAAAAGGGACTTCCTTTATTCATCATCAGTAAACTTTGTACGCTCATTCAATTCAAGAATGAGAGTGGGAAGAGTGAGGTCCGGGGCAAGGTGTGAGTGGTGAGAAGCAGCATGCCAAAAAATGGTAGGTACTGGGCTCACCTGGATAGTGCAAGTTGAGGGACCCAAGGCCACAGCTAGACCTAAGGTTTATCCTGGGATCATCCAGGGTTCGCCCCTGCCTGAGCACTGGATCTGCTGTGTGTCACCTAGATGAACAGGTTTGACCCCTGGACGATCCAGGGATAAACCTTAGGTCTAGCTATGGCCCAAGTAAGGCTGAGCAGGATCTACACTACTGCTTTATAATGGTATCAAAGTGCACTGACAACTGTTGGGGCCCAGGACACACTCCATATTCAGGTTTCAACTGCTTTCATAGTATTGTATACAGTGTCTTGCTTGGTGTAGATCTGGCCTTGGTGATTTGATGGATGGAAAGGAACGTGTGCAGGGGAAGGAAACTCAGCAAATCACAGGGCCATCTTCCCTTCCTATTTAATTGGACTTAGTGCTGTCTTCTCATTGGCCCCATTCAGAAGACACCTTAAACCATGGCTTTAACCACAGTGGCTAAGCTAGAAAGCCAGGCCATGTTCAGATGACATCTTATACCATGGCTTTAACCATGGTGACTAAGGCAAAAAGACTTATTCACTGTGTTTAAAGCCATAGTTTAAGGTGTCTTCTGAACTGGCCCAATGAGAAGACAGCACTGAGTCCAATTAAATAGGAAGGGAAGATGGCCCTGTGATTTGCTGAGCTTCCTTCCCCTGTACGCGTTCCTTTCCATCCATCAGATCACCAAGGCCAGATCTACACCAAGCAGGATATACAATACTATGAAAGCGTTTTGAAAACTGTATATGGAATGTGTCCTGTATACAAGTGGCTGCCATGTACTGACATTTTAGCCAATGCTAGAGTTTACCAATCCTCACATGTGTTTGGGTGTGTGCATCTGAGTTTGCCTTGATTTGCACACTAGGACCCACTGATTGTACAACATTTCTGGAGTGGGACAGTCAGCAAAGCTCCCTTCTGAAAACTCCGTTGACATGCCCTATTCTGAAAATGAGTATTTTACTTATGTTCAATCACTGCAGCATCCTCTAGCTTCTCATTGCACTAACGGCGGGTCATGCTAGCACATGGGCATTGGATTCTGCTCTAGATCTGGTAACTTTGCTAAAACGTTCTGACTTTTTAAATGATAAAAGCAAAACTTACTCTTTGGGGATGAGCTGTTATGTGGCAATAACAGTATGGCAGTTTATAGTATCTAGTTGCACAAAAAGAAAAAGAGAGGGAGAGAGTAATTTCTGGGCTCTAGAAGGGCAGAAAGAGGCTTGCTAACACCCGTATTATGCTGTTTTCCCTGTCAAATGGTGGCAGGTATCACCCTGCATGTTAGTTGAGATCTGCATGTTGAGATCCACTGGTGAGACTCTTTTGGTTATACATCGCCACACAAAGCCTGGACATGCAGAACTCATAATAGGATCTTCTTGGTGGTGGCACCTGGCTGTGAAATGCTCTCTCCTTGGAAGTTACACTGGCACCAACGTTCTTCCCAGCTTTCAGCACCAGGTGAAAAACATTCTTTTCTGCCAGGCCTTTTGATTATCAATTGGGCCTATGTGGCATCAGAACAGGATCGTTGAAGGGCAGTGCATATTGAATTTGAAAGTGATTGACTTTTGTGTAATTTTCTCTATTTTGTAATGTCTTCTATTCACACTACTTGCAGGTGGAAAAATAGAGCATTTTGCATGATATTCTCTCTCTCTCTCTCTCTCTCTCTCTCTCTGTGTGTGTGTGAAATTCCTTCACAGTTGCTTGGGGGGTGGGAGGGTGTATAAAGGAGAAAATGCCCAGAAAATAATTTTCTGAGAAATTTTGGCTCAGCTTTAAGTAAGCAGTAAAGAAGACCAAGAAGAATAAGTGGCTTCTGACAAGCTCACTAGACTGTGTCTTCTATGGTAGAATGCTTTGCGGTTTCTTTGTTCCAGGCAGAGTCAGAAATGCTTGAGAACATCTTGAACAAACTCAACGTGTTGTGTTTGTCAGCATCTTGGCACTTTGGACATGCCTGAGCACAACAATTTTGTTTTCATAGTATTAGAAAAATGCTTATTGCACAAGACGACATGGAAAAAGGTATTGAGTCCACATTTATGGAACATCATTTTCTGTCGTAGTACACTTTTACTGGGAAAGGGGGAATTATTTTACACCATTCTCTATGTTGCTGAGTGGCGTGTATAGACATGCTGCAGCTAGCAAATCAAAATGACATATATGGAGAGATTAAAGTGCTCCCCCATCAAAAGCAAGCAACTATCATAACTACATGATAGTGATTAGAGTACTCCCAGCTGCTATCGCTGTACAGCAGATGACACCTTCCCATTATTGATGCTATGGATTTGCTGTTTTAGGGCCTTGCTAGATGATGCACAGGGGATCCCGGGGTCAGGCAGGGGTGAAACCTCCCTGGACGTGGGGTAAATGAAACCCCATTTAGCCCAGTTTTTCCCACAGTCTCGGGCTCAGCCGACTGCGGGCGTGTAGCCCGTTCCGCTGCTGTTCCCAGCTACCGCACTTACACACAAGTAGCCGGGAACAGCGGCGGATGGGTCGCAGTGCTCCCGCCACCAATGTCCAACAGCCTGGGTGACATCGGTGGCGGCCATCACAGGCTGGGGACATAGGCGGCAGCGGGAAATGGAGGCTAGGGACATGGGGGGGCGTGATCGGCGGCTGGCGACATAGGGGGTGCAATCAGTGGCTGGCAACATAGGGTGGGTGGGAATCAGCAGCCAGGGGGGAATGGGAGATCGCGGGGGGGGGATTTGAGGCCAGAGTGGGGAACTTGGGGGCAGGGGGGCCCGGGAAACCCTTTAATAATAATAATAATAATAATAAAAAAACCTTACCTTTCCGGTGGTGTTCTCCTGCATGCGCGGTCCCTTTAACAACAACAACAACAACAACAAAAATGGTGGATGCGACAGGGCTTCGTCGCGTCTGATGTGTAGATAGGTGCAACGGCCTGTGCTAATTGTAGCGTGGCCTCACCACGCCTGAAGCACTGATTTTCAGGTTTGTCTAGCAAGGCCCCCAGTCATCTTTTTTGCTTCCCCATTCCCAGATGGTGGGACGTTCAGGTATGAGTGTCAAGTTTATATGGGTTGGTTGGGTAAATTTGTTATCCGGCAGATGATCAAGGTCCATTCCTATAATGTTGCACCCTGACCTGCACCATCTGGATGTAATAACAGACCATAACTATTACCTCAATCTGAAACAGTTCCTGCAGATCTAGTAAATTGTTCTATTTATCTGGTTTTAACTTCATCCTTCCCCCAATTAGCTCAGAGCTCCATTGTCTCCTATCCCTACAAGATCTTCACATCATCCCAGTTAGGCTATGAGAAAGTGACTAGCCCAATGTTAC
The DNA here is from genome assembly GCF_023053635.1 of Elgaria multicarinata webbii. NCBI lineage: Eukaryota > Metazoa > Chordata > Lepidosauria > Squamata > Anguidae > Elgaria > Elgaria multicarinata. Next base: position 73,373,811 of record NC_086178.1, on the reverse strand, counting down.
CCTGTGAGCTTCATAGCCAATGAGGGAATTGAACCAATGCTTTCCCAGTCAAAAGTCTACACTCTAAGCACTGTACCACCGTGGCTCTCTAGGGCTAGATCTACATGACTGCTTTATAGTGGTCTTGAACTGTTGGGGCACAACCTACATTCCATATACCACTTTCATAATGTTATTTCCTGCTTTTTATTCCTCATTCATAATTATTTAACATAAGGTGTAGATCGGTCAGTCTTCACCAAGATGGTGCCCTCCAGGTGTTTTGTATTTCAGTGCCCAGTCTTTGTGCCCATTGACCATGCTGTCTGGGGTTGATAGGAATTGAAGTCCGAAATATCTGCAGGGTAGGGAAAGGTTGCTGTTCTAGGTCCTTAATCAGTTAATGCTTGATATTGTTATCATATTTTCTCCTGGCTTCCTATGCATATTAGCCATGGCTAGATTGGCCCTAAGCCTTCCCCACCTGGGTGCCCTCCACATTGTGCTAGCAGGGGATGATGGAAGTTGTAGTCTAACAAAACTAGAGGTTGCCAAGTTGGGCAAGGCTGCTATATAGGTTAGCCACATTGTAGTTCTCCTAGAAATATTTTAGGGAACAATCCAGTTTAGCCAGAAAAAAGTACTAGAACTGCCAGCATTTCCTAGCTATGCTGTAAGTTGTAGGACTTTTTTTCTGTCTAAACCTGCATAGGAGTGCGCCTGTAGTCTAAAACGAATGTCTACAAAAGATTTCTGTATGGGGGGGGATGAAAGCCATATCTGTAATATGAAAGCAGAGTTGAACTCAGAAGGCTAGGATAAAGCAAAGCCATCTGGGACAAGCAATGCAGGCCTTTAAAAAAAAGTTCTTCACCTTCATTACCCATCTCATCCTTAATGCCATCTATATGTGAATCAGCATTTCAAAGAAGAAGATACTGCATTGAAATAGCTTTTAAATAGCTTTCCCAAAAGTATCATTCAAAATGAATTTAGGGAAAGTCATACCTTTGACATGTCTTTGGGAAAAAAAAAACATTTTAAAGCCTTGCAAATTAAAAATAGATTCCACTTCTCTGCTTATGTGTTTCACAAAAAAGAGCTCAGTGTAAGAAATTGTGGAAATAAATGTGCCATGAAAGTTGGCTAGTTTATTATAAGATAAAGAATAATCATCCAAGACAGTACATCTTTTACTGGTCTGAAACGTTGCAGTGTTGAAAAGCTCATTTGCAATGGGTTTCTTGTAAATAATTAATAATTAATTATATATAAGTAATTATTCATACTTACCTCTGAATAATTGCATTCATAAGTAAAGAATATTAGCATCATTTTAAGACTTTTTTTTTTAAAAAAAAGAAGTCTAAAAATAGATCTGCTTTTGTTAACGCAATAGTAAAGGATACTGTATCTGCTTAATTTTGGAATGACATAGATTCCATATAAGTAGAAGACTGTTGAATGATTTGCATCTCTGGGAGAGTAATGGAGGTATTTTAATGTGACAGCAAGTGGTGCAGGTACTCCTTTCCATTGCTTTCATTTCGCTGTGACATTTTAAAGGCCAAGGACCACATGCTGATCCTGGTTGGGCAACGATTGCACAGAGAACACCCAAGTGATTAGTACCAGGCTGTTTAAAAATTGCAGCAGTGCCATGGGATGGTGGCACGAAAAAAGCAACTCTCACACTGCTGCTAGAATGTACAAAGGCCATTTAAAATAACCTAGTCCATATAGCAGATTGTCAAGGTTCATCCTGTGTCCTGGACCACCTAAACAACTCCTTAAGGATATTTTGCCTCCTTAAGAGTCCCACCTTCCTTCCTTTACCTTCACCTTCCTAATAATGTGGGGTTTAGGCTGCAGACCTGGAGTGAGTGATACTGCAGACATGTCAGGTTTAACACAAATTTACTAGAATACTCAAACAACCAAGTTACAAGTAAAGGTATTTAGTCAATAGAGCTGAGTGATACAAAGGCATTAAAAGAAAAACATTGTTGCTAAATTCAAGTCCTTTTCCCTGGCGGCATTTAGGCTTTTCCAGCTGCTGCTTCCTCATGCTCTCTTCCTTTCCTGCTTTCCCTGGTTGGCTGTCTCCTCTCATTTATACCCTCTTCCCCCCCAAAAACAGAAAGTACTGTTTGAACCTTGTAGGAATGAAACTTAACTGAAGAAACGAAAATTCCCTGAGAAAGGAAATTACTCCTCTCAGGGATATTCCCTCCCCACAGAAAAACTCCAGGCCTCTAAGGGTTGACCTTTTTACTTTGCCTTTATAGGCCTCAAACCTTCGCACAGATAGTACATTTAAACAGATGTGGCCCAGCTATAATCCCAAGCATTCAGGTTTAACTGTGTTTGGATTGAACTGCCTTAGTGGAAATTTAATTTTGTTTGATTACATGCACAAGAAACAGACAGTCATGTCATAGATGTACCATCCATTATAAAAGATAATGTCACAAATGGCCATAAAGCAGATGTTCAAATATATATATATATATATATATATATATATATATATATGGAGAATAAAAAGCCATTAGTTTTTAAAAATTGCTGGATGATTGTATGTGGCTCATTGTTAGGTGGATTTTAATCTGATGTTGCAGTAATAGCATTTTGTAATGGTATTTCCTTCCAAAAGATTTCCCCATCATTCCCCCTCTCTTCCTGTGAACTATATGAAATGAAGTTCCCTGTGCTTAGCCCTAGGCTGGTGGCTTTTGTGAATTTTCTGTTGTGAAGGTTCAGAGGCAGTGCCTCAAGCAGACTTGCTCATTCTGGCCACTTCCCTGCCCTGTGGATGCTCATATAGCAGATGTCTGACTTATTTGCTACAAGCGAAAGCAGTGGTTTTGCACCTCACTACTCATCCCACATACGTGCAAAACTGCAGCTTCTATTTATGGTGGATGAGTCAAGGGTGCCAAATCACTACAAGCAACAATGCATTTTCAGTAAATGGCTGTTGTACAGAACAAACAAGAGATGTCCTTGCACGTGCAGTGTTTTAAGACTGCTGGATTGATTAGGAAGTTTCCTCTCAAAACAATGGTGGGCAACTTGTGGCTCTCCAAATGTTTTGATCTACAACTCCCTTTAGCCCTAATCAGCATAGCCTTGCCTTCCTGGGCAAGGTGCTTGAGTGGGGAGTTGCTGGTCCACTCCAGAAACTATTGAATGAAACTGAGACCCTTTCTACACCTAAGGGTGTAAGGGATGCAGGGGAGATGATCCCAGACTTACCTGCTTCCAGGATCATTGACCTGCATCCAAATGGCTGCACAATGTCCTGGATATCACACCTGTTCCAGCTGCCATTTTTTTAAAAAGAAAGAAGAGGAGCTTGAGTGCACTTGTGCTCCAGTGAAAACTAAGGTAAAAAAAAGGGGCCAACCCCGCTCCCTTCCCACCCCCAATGTCCCTGTATTCCTCCCGGCCTGGCTCCTTCCCTCTACTGATCAATGCTACTCAAGGGGAGGAGGAGAGAAGCCGAGACAGGTGGCCACACCTCCCGTGGTCTCAGGATGGTCCCAAGACCGTGGGAAGAATTGGGTTTTCCCAGGTTTTTTTTTTTTAATCCCTGGGAAAACCCGTCCCCGTCCCCATCCCCCCTGTCCCTGTGAGTCCCTGTGCATCATTTAGATGCACAGGGACTCAGCCATGACCAGCCCAGACTATCAGGCTGATGTAGACATGACCTGATTATGTGGATCCATTTTCTTTGGGTTTCAGTACTAGTTTTGGAATGGAAACTGGCTTGGTCATCTTGTGGGATGAGCGCTGGCAAGAGAGGAACAGGGAGGGTGTGACTCTGTTGATTCTCTTGGACCTCTCGGTGGCTTTTGATACCATCAACCGTGGTATCTTTCTAGATAGGCTGCCTGGGTTGGGAGTTGGAGGTAGTGCAATGCAGAGGTTCTGCTCCTCCTTGGATTGTCAATTCCAGAAAGTGGTGCTGGGGGATTATTGTGCTGTCTTGGAGATATGGATTGAGGTGTCACCAATATGCAGATGACACCTAGCTCTATCTTCCCTCCCCAATCAAAACCATGTGAGGTGGTGGGGTGTTCTGATCCAGTGCCTGGATGTGGTAATGGACTGCATAAGAGCTGATAAACTGAGACTCAGTCCAGACAAGATGGAGGTACTGCTGGTGAATGGTTCATCTGCATGTCTAGATGTTCAATCTGTTGTGGAGGGGGTTGCACTCCTACTAAAGGATCAGGTTTGTAGTAGGCATGTGCTCCGCTCCGATTAGAAGCGCAGAAGCAGGAGAGAATTGGCCTGCTCCGCCTTGCCCAGAGGCGGAGTAGAAGCGGACCGCGGACCCCTAGAAGCAAGGCGAAGAGAAGCGGCCATTTTCGGAGCGCTCCTCCTTCAGCAGAGCGATCCGATCACCATCTTGAAACATTTCGCCCATAGGATTGCATTGTGGAAAAGAATCGTGGATAACTGTGTTGTTTTTGAAGCTATCGTTCTGAAAATTCTTGTGCTTAGAGAGTCATGGATGGGGGTCATTTTGAGCCTACTCTCAGCTCTCTGCGTGGTGCGGTTCGCGTGCTATATTTTTTTAAAAATCGGGAACATTACAAACAGGGACGGGCAAACCGGCGGCGGTGCGGTGGTTTTTTTTTTTTTTTGAAGCGATGACAGGCACATTCAACTCCCAATCCTGATGAGAATTGATCACCTCATTAAGCATCCTCCAATCCCAGTGTTCGAGGGGAGGACTAAGGCAGAGTCACCCTCAGAGCGTTGAGCTCTCAGCATCTTGTGGGTTGTGGCATTCATGGAGAGAGGAGCTACTTTAGTTAGGTGCTGCTGCTGTGTTTGGAGATAGATTTAGGATTTAGCTTGGCGTGTGTGTGTGTGTTTGTTTGCTTCTTTCTGACTTTTTGCTTAGTTTGCTCTGTGTTTTTCCCTTACTTTGATTTAATATAAACTTTATTTTTAAATTTTGGAGTGTGTGTTTGGTTGGTTGGTTGGTTGGTTGTCCCCCCCCTCCCCTCTCTTAAAGCCTGATTGTGTTTCATCTTCCTTCTTCCTTCTATATACAAAAAAATACCAAAAAAAAATATTCTCTATTCTCTGTGTTACTTACTTGGACTGTGAGTGTGACTGTGTGCACTGTTTTTGTGAAGTGCAACAGCCACAGATTGAGCATTTCAAATCCTGTTTGGGCAAAGCATACACACACTTCTTGTCCCATTTCCCTTATACATATTATTATTAATATTAATATTATATTCTTATACATATTATTATTACTATTAGTATATTCTTATAGATATTATTATTAGTATTAGTATAATATCATTATGAGAAGAGGGAGCAGGCGCATGTCTGTGGTGGGGCGTGCTGAAAGCAGCAAGGAGGGTCAAGCTGGCAGCAGCAGTAAGCAGGCTGTCTCTCCTGCTGTTAAAATCAAACGGGCAACTCCTTGGCTGGCTGCTCCACAACAGAAGCAGGAGAAGCAGCAGGCAGAGGCAGTCTCTTCTGCTACTTGTGCCCGGCGTTCTCTTTTTGAGGGTGGGAATGGGAAAAGTGCCCCTTTGCAAGAGGCACGTGGCAGCAGTGCCATTATTAGAGGAGGAGGAGGAGGAGTAACTCCTTCATTATCGTTTGAGCCCATGAGCCCGCTGCTGGACCTGTCTCCAGACCTCCTAGACGAGCAGGAAGAGGCGGTGGTCCTCCAGGATGTGGGGGCTGAGGAGGAGCAGCAGCAGGCCGAGGCTCTCTCCCCAGTCTCATCCCACACCTCTTCTGCTGCAACCCCTGTTTCTGTGGCAACACCAGAGAGCTCAGGCGGGCAATTGGTGTCACCACGGAAGCGAAAGACAAGTATAGTGTGGGACCACTTTGAGGTGGGAGCGGATCCCCGCTTTGCTGTCTGTCGCCACTGCAAACTCACCCTAAGCAGGGGTTCCTCTACAGGGCATTATGGAACCAGCAGCATGAAAATGCATCTTCAGAGGCAGCACCAGTCGATCTTGCTGGGGAAAGAGGCGGGCAAGGCGACTGGTTCCAGGGGAAAGCCGAAGGCTGCTGCTGCTGCTGCTGGCACTGCCACTCTAAGCTCTCCATCTTCCATCCCCACAAGGGTTAGGCAGGCAACCCTGCAGGACATGGGGTGGGGGAAGTATGGACCCACAAGATGGCGTTTTCCAACGCCCACCCAGGGTGCTACTGTGGTGGAGCATCTGCCAGGACTGACTCCTCCCCAATACTAGATCTGACATGTCTCTCTGCCTGCCCCTCTGCTAGCCTGTCCTCCTCCTCGGTGACCGACTCGCTGGGATGGTTTGCGTTTGCAATGCGTGACTAACTGCAGTGCTGGCTTAGAAACCAGCCATCCTGACCTCACTTCCTTGTGCCCCCAGAAATGCCCGCTGCCTGCCTGCCTGCCTGCCTGCCTCCCCCGGGGTGCTGCTGTGGTGGGGCATCTGCCAGGACTGACTCATCGCCTACTCTGCCTGCCTCTCTGCCCGCCTGGTGCCTGGGAGATGGGCTTTGCGGTTCGTGCCCAGCACCCTCCGGCACGCTTGCTCCCAATCGTCCTCCTCTGTGCCCCTCAATGCGTAACTGCTGGCTTAGAAAGAAACAACCAGCCATCTTTGCCTCACTTCCTCCTTGCACCCGCTTACGGGTTGGTTTGCTATGCGTTAGTGCTCAAGCCATCCTTGCGGCACTATTATGCATGCTGCCTGTCTGCCTGCTCGCCTGCCCTCCCTTCTCCCCTTCCTGCCTCGCAGGGATGGTGTCTTGCTTTGACTCAGGGGAGAAATCCTTCCTGCGCTCACTTAGACTTTATCAAGTTCAAAAATCCATTTTTCAAGTGTGGAAGAAGATTTAGGGTTATCTCGTGGCATGTTGGGATTTCCTTTCAACTGGTCCCATTGAGCTGTCTGCATTGCAACTTTAAGTCCCTGACATACTGGAGTGTCCTATTTTCAAATCTTCCCGTAATATCAGGGGATGATGGGATTGGCTTGAAACTTGGCGTCCATGTGGACACATGGGTAAGCTGTCATGGGACCAAAGGATAGGTTTCCGACGTGCAAATTGACGTAGTTCTAAAATGGGACTTGATTTGGTGTGTGTTAAAAGGTTAGAGCCCCGCCAAAAATCAGGGGATGATGGGATTGCCTTGAGTCTCAGCGTCCATGTGGACACATGGATTAGCTTTCATGGTGCCAAGTTTGAGGTTTCTAACATGCAAATTGACGGAGCTATCGAAAGGGGTGTGAATGGGGTGTCCGATTTCCAAAACTTCCCCAAAAATCAGGGGATGATGGGATTGCCTTGAAACTTGGCATCCATGTAGACACATGGATAAGCTATCATGGTGCCGAGTTTGAGATTTCTAACATACAAATTGACGGAGCTATCGAAAGGGGTGTGAATTAGGGTTATGGGTGGTCCGTTAGAGGTTAGGGCCCCGCCAAAAATCAGGGGATGATGGGCTTGCCTTGAGTCTCGACGTCCATGTGGACACATGGATAAGCTTTCATGGTGGCGAGTTTGAGGTTTTTAACGTGCAAATTGACAGAGCTATCGAAAGGGGTGTGAATCGGGTGCCCGATTTTCAAAAATTCCCCAAAAATCAGGGGATGATGGGATTGCCTTGAAACTTGGCGTGCCTGTGTATACGTCCATGAGGTGTCATGGTGCCAAACTTGAGGTTTCTAACTTTAACAGAAAAAAAGTTGTATACTTTTTTAGCTTTCAATGCAAGCCTATGGGGGGAAAAAACGGAGCTCCGACTGGATCCGGAGCTCCGCAGCGGAGCAGAGCGGACATAGGCGAAGTGGGGGCGGAATGAAGTGGCCTGATCTGCAAAATGTGGATCTGGAAGAGAAGCGGAGCGGGGGGTCCGTGCACACCCCTAGTTTTGAACTACTTTCAGCCTGAGGACCGAATTCAGTTTTGGAGAAGCTATCAGGGGCTGCGTTCCAGTGGCTGGTGGGGTCAAAGGCAAAAGGGCCATGAGATACCATGTAGTATGAGATACCTAGGCTATGGTTTTTTTCCCCCCATCATTCATGAATTTTATTTTTAATTTCTCCAAGTCCATTCTACTGTTAGTATTGAAATTTCTATTTTTTATCTAGCTTTTCTTTTTAGTCTCAATTTTCTTTCTGTAAAATAGAATAAGAATGACCAGCCTGGTCATGCGGTTGCATTATAAAGCATTCCCCCCCCCACTGAAAAGCCATATCCAGAATTAATACTACAGTGTCTCTCTACCCATTGGCACTTGAATGTGATTAAAAAGAGCAGTGGGCCAAACTCCTACTGAAATTGTAGACACTGGCCATGTTTCCACATAATAAGCTTGGTTTACTGTGAATGAGCAGCAAAGGCCTTAGTTAAACCTAAGGATTATCCCAGCAAATGGAGGGGTCATCCCTGCCTGCTCCCGGGATCCCGTGTGTCATTTGGATGCACAGGGATGATCCTGGGACGATCCTGGGATATAGGCCTGGTCTAGCCATGGCTGAAGAGTTGTTGTTGGTTTATAAATCTTTGCTTGTTTGGGAAGCAACAAACCAGGATGTCAGGTTCAGACATAACAATAAGCTATCCCCCCCCCTTCCTGGTTTGATTTACTGGCAAGCAGGAGTGACGTGGAATCCTGGTTTATCATTACATGCAAATATGTCCCGAGGGTATGATAGAGCATATCTAGCTGTATAAATACTTAAGAATCCATAGTTCCTACATATTCTGTAATTTTGTCGGCAGGCAATGGCATTTTTAATTTAATAAAACTGCAGGACAGATACTTGTTAAGAGGCAAGAAAGTCATTGACTCCTAGAAAAGGAATCTTTCTACTCAGGTCTTTTACATGGGCAGTTTCAACATTCAAAGCGCTTGCAAATTTTGTTAAGTTCAGCTCTTCAGTGTTATCTTGCTTGTCTCCTCTGAAGCTGTTGAAAAGAATGAGAAATCTATATTATTTTTTTCCTAGAGGATCCTTTGCATTGTACTTTGCAATGTTCCATCATCTTGCCAATTTACAGTGTGCATGGCCTCAGTGAATATGCATTGTTGAAAAAGATAGTAAAGCTCTTATCACATTAATGACTTGGCAACAGTGTAAATGAAAATGAATACTAATAAAGTCAGAAGTAACCTTGATGCAAAAGCATATTCAATGTTGGGAGGATTGTTCGTATTCAAATAGAATTTGTGGCCTTTTTTCTCCCCGCCTTCAGTGTTCGCATTGCATGTGAAAATTTGGGTGAAGCTCATTTCGCTAGCTCTAAAAAGAATACAATGAGTATCTATATGTAATAATTTCATGTGCATAATAAAATAAATTGCCTTGAGATAAGTCCTCTTGTGGAGTAATTCCATTACCTGTCAGTGCTTCTTTTAATATATTCGAATCAAAAATGAAGTTGAACAGATGGAGTTCTTAGCAGTTCTTAGCAGTCCATTGAAACATTTGGTATATGGTCATGATGATGTTATGTTTATGTAGAAGGTGGGGAAATTATTTTTTTAATTTGACCCATTTTACATGTGACAGCATGCAACTCTTTATAAATACTAACACTACCTTAATATTATCAGGTTTTCTGTGAATAGACTGTAGAAATTTTTATTGCAATTCATTTGTACATCAGTAAACCCTTTAGATGTCTCTGAAGAGCAAATGTCCTTGGAGGCATGAGAAGTGTATTGTTAAAGTTCACAGCAAATTTTAGAAGGTGTGAATTTAACAGCATAAACAAACAAAATAATACTGTAAGTACAATGTGGGTGCACTGTGGTTCTAATAGGAGGCAAACATTTGGATCTCCCCCCCCCAAAAAAACATTTGCAGTTATAGCGATGTTGTACCAAATCTATAAGTGCATGTCATTTTCTTGGTTGTACTTTTTTCAAAAGAAAAGGAAATTGGCAAGCTACTGAGAACAGAGTCACATGCTAAATTCACCTCATTCAAAGTGCTGCTAAATTTACCTCATTTACTTTGAGGGGCATTTGGAACCTGAGATGGTAGTGACTAGATTTCCAACTCACAAAACTGATTGACAAGGATGCTATGGTTGATAGTATCAAAAGCTGCCAAGAGATCAAGAAGAGATCAAGTAAGTTACACCCACCTGCCTCTTTTCTGACAGAAGTCTTCTATAAGACGGGCCAAGCTAAAGCCAATCCTGAAGCTGGACTGAAATGGGTCTATATAATCTGTCTTCTCCAAGAGAGCCTGGAGTTAGACTGCAACCATCTACTTGAGCACCTTGCCCAAGCAGGGGTACTTGTGACTGGGGTACTTTTTATGCAGGGATGAAAAAAACAACAGCTGTTAAAATGCTTACTTCACAGCTATAAAGTCTGCAGCGGGGTTGCTCTTTCCCCTGGCTTTCAGTGGAACAGCACCAGAAATTCCCTTGGAAAGTCCCTGGTTCTGCGAAGAAATAATTGTTGCTGCATAGCTTGGAAATCTGAGAACAAGCAGTACAAAACAATATCTTTGGCTGCAAGTCAGCTAACACAGTAGAAGTTTTCTGATCCAACCATAATGCCTTGCCCAAGGTGAGAACTGAGTTTGTGCCTTTGAAAGCTCTTATGCCTCTGCCTGAATGGTACATTATGATTTAGGAATAATGGTATAAAAATACTCACGCTGAGCACATCGTGGAGATGTTGTTGCTATGGGCCCTGTTGCTTGGAAATTCAGTTAAACTACAGTCCTTCAGATGCAAAGTAAACTTGCATTGGCTTAAACTTCACAATGCCATTAGTCTTTATTTACTACTAGTGCAATTCTTATCAGCATTGTGTGTGAGAGAGGCAGTCACTTCCTTCAGCATAAATGAGACAAATGCAGGTTAAGAAGTCCTCTTGCCACCCCAATTCTTGGAATTGGGGAATGAGTCAAATCAATTTGCAAGACAGTGAGGTCCAGTGTGATGTGCAAAAAGCAAGTCCCACCAACAATAGCTAATCTCCCCAAATGAAAATCGCAGAGGATTTTTCAGGTGACTACATACAGTGATGGCTCGATCTTTTATTTTGTGGCACCATAACTGATCTGCACTTAAGAACAGAATTTCCTTCTTCAGATCATGTTCAGAGCCTGATGGACTGCTGGTGTGTGTGTGTGTGTGTGTGTGTGTGCGCGCGCCATAGTTTTTTGTAAAGGAAGACAAATGAGTGGTAGAGATATATAGATGGTTGAAGTTCTTAAAAATAACACAACTTCCATGTTTTCATGGCTAACCCACCACGGGTTATCATTATTATTATTATTTATTTATTTATTTATATAGCACCATCAATGTACATGGTGCTGTGATGAACATTTTCTGTAGTGTGGGTTAACATGTTGTTTGAACGCAGTGGCGCCATTCAGACAACACGCTAAACATGGTTTAGCATGTTGTCTGAATGGGGCCAGCGTGTTTTTCACAGGGTGGGTTATTGTGTTGTCTGAAAGCATGGCTTGTTGTTGGGTTGTTCAGAGTAGTTAACAAGTCCCACTGCATAGTTAACAAGTAATTCTGCAGGAAACAAGCTGTGTTCAGACAAGACAATAACCCACCCTGTAGAAAAACCACTGTGTTCAGAGAACACAATTATCCATGGTTCAACAACAACCCATACTGGGTGGGCTAGTGTGTGAACCCAGCCAATGTTTAAAATGACTCTCAGATTCCTTCCTATATTAACCAATGTCAAATCTCCACAGACAAAAAAATATTGTAAAACAGCACAGGGATAGAGGTACTTATTTATTTTATTTGTTCCTTGTCTTTCTTCCAAAAAAAGTCACTTAAGGTGGCTGACCAGCAGATGACCAGCAAATCTCCTGTAATTTTTATACATAAGAGCAATTGTCAACAGTTTTTATGTGGAGCAGGTGTTGGCAACTTCAGGCCTCTTTCCACCCATGGACCCCCCCTCCCCATGGACTGCACTCCTGCCACTGCCATGATGCCAAATTTGGTAGCACAGCAGTAGCCAAAGATTGGCTGTTTGCACCAAATTTCAGCAGCCAACCATTATGGAGTCTTAGAGAGAACAAATGCAATTTGAAAACAAGTGGTTTACCACTGAAATGAGCCAATTTTTTGAATTCAGTGCCACGGGGGTCACACAAGGTGGGGCATGCAGGCTGCTTGTTGCCCATTCATGATGTAAATGTAGAATAAAGGAACAACTGCTAATGCCATCTTTTATACAGCTATAAAAGAAAATAAACTTCTATCATTACAAAAGCCAATTTCTGACTTCGGTCCCACGGTCATTCATCCTGAATTTCTGGTGAGGTTTTAGAGGTGTGCCTGTCTTTAAGCTGGGGTGGGTAGGTAATCTGGGACCTACTGGTGGATCTCTGACTGATTTGTAGTAGATTGGCAAGGAATTCAGAATGCCAATTGTTAATAATAATAATAATAATAATAATAATAATAATAAATTTATTTCTTACCCGCCTCTCCTTTTAGATCGAGGCGGGGAACAACATTAGAACAGGAATCAATACATCTTAAAAATTCATGATTTAACATTGATCTGGATAGGCCTGCCGGAAAAGGCTAGTCTTTAAAGCTGCCTTAAAATCACACACAGAGTTAACAAAGTTAGCAACAGAAGCAACAAAATGACTGCCATCCCAATCATAAAATATATTTCTGGAATGAATAAAGAAAATCTAGGTGTGTTTCTCTCTGGAAGGCCTGTGACTTCCATTCAGTTCTGTGACTTCAAATAGAATGCTTTCATTCTAAGTGTTTTTTTCTCTTTTGCACCAAACTCTGGTTGATGGATCTAGGAGTTCCAGTAAAAAACAAAGTAAATCCTGCAAGCCTGAAGCCTGTTCCCCTCTGCTTTCTGTTTATCCATCCTTTCTGAGCAATAAAAGGTGAGGCAATGCACATCAGACATCCAGCGCACAAGAGAGGGAGGAGACACATTATAGATGTCTTGTGTGTGAACCAGAGTCCCAGTTTCCATCTTCTTTTATGCCTAGTTTGTCTTTCCAGAGACAAGACAGCCACCAAGGAACAGGCTGGGCCATAGCAGAAAGGGGTGTGGAGCAAAGGAAGCCAGGACTCTATCTCACTACTTCCACTATCCCCAATTCCCTGTTTGCATTGCTCAGGGGAACGAGGAGAAACTGGGCCGTGTTGACCATTTGCCAAGTCCAGAAAACAGGAGAGCATATTATAGTTTGAGGGTAAATTGAAAGCATATCCTGTGGTTGCTTAGCAACTACAGCTCAGATTTCCTCCTCCTTTGGATGACCAACTGTCTGGCTCAGCTGAATGGGAGCAGGAGAGGCGGGCAGCTTGATATCTGGAGTAAATATCCCATCTGTCTATTAGGCAGGGTATCCCAGCATTCAAAGTTCTGTTCACCCATTGCCATTTCTCATGCAAGGTTCAGATATTACAGACGTTGGATCTATACCAGGTTGCCTGAATCAGCAGGAAATTAGCCAGTATGCAGAAGCCCTTCAATTCTCCTTTGTTCTTTCAGTCACTGGGTTTGTATTAGCACACGAAACTGTATTATACTGAGGTGGGCTCATGGCCCATCTACCCCAGCTCTTTCTACTTTGCATGGTCATGGCTTGCCTGATCCTCAGACAAAGCAAACGTCTTTCCCAGCCATCTTCCCCAAGGTCCCTTTTTTTAGCAGTATGTGCCAGAAATTGAACCTTGGACATTCTGCATGTTGAACTATGGCTCCTCCCTACTTATAAGGATAGGCACCCTACCCCGCCCCCCGACAGGTCTTGTCCCAGGTTTGAATCAGGATCTCCTTCGCTCTGCATGAGAATCATAATCCTAGACCAACAAGGCAGTCAAAGGTACAACTGCCCTATATCCCTGAGGAGTGATTTTTTTGAATTTGAAGCCCTGGTTTGATTTGTAATTCAGCCAAGCAAACTGAGCTATTTTCTATATCCTCCCCAAATGAGGAAATAGCTCAGTTTATATGAATCTAATTACAGGTCAAATTACGATGCTCAAAATTACTTTATTGGTAGAGCAACAGGATCCAGTATTTCCCTTGCCGGCCACCTCAGTGAAGCACCTCTCACTCCATTTTATCCATTTAGCTGGTTATTTTTCCAATGGCAGGCAGTGGTACAGCTAGCAATGGGAGCCTACACTTATTTCAGATCAGGGATTGTAATGCAAAACTTACAATAGGCCAGGAGAAGTGTACAAAGGCCTGGGCCAGATCTATACCAAGCAGGATATAACACTATGAAAACGGTTTGAACACTGTATATGGAGTGTGTCACAGGCCCCAACAGCAGTCAATACCGTTATAAACCATTTTAAAGCAGTAGTGTAGATCCTGCCCTAGTCAAAGCAAATCATTCAATACACCTGTTTTACAGGTGAAGGATACTGAGGATGATAAAACAGTTAGCACAAACTAGCCTTGGCATAGAATTTTTTTCTCCTGCAATTTTATTTGCTATAGTTAAACATTTGCTAATCCGCTACAAATTATCCAATGATCTACCAGTAGATCCCAAGCTACCTTCTGACCACCCCTGCTATAGTGGAAGAATTATACATAAAGAGGGTATAATTCATGTGCTCATCTTTTGCATACAAGTACCATTATGAGGACCATATTGGTATGGGTCGATGAAGTGCCCTATGTCTTTCCTTCCCATAGGCAGTTGTTACAAGTACTTCCTCCCTTCCCAGTTTGGGTGCCAGAAGTAAGCTTGAAAGAAAGCAAAGTGCTTGGATCAGTGAACTGAATGGGAGGTAAGGTGCAGAAGGGGCGACAGTTCAATTACTCAGTTTACATGTGAAAAGTTGGGTACCTGTTCAACACCACCATGTCTCGTAGTTTCACTGAATGCAATAAACCTGAGAAATGCTCTTGTCATTAATTCAAAGATTCTGAAAAAAAACTCTCCAAAATGAGTGTCACCATGAAGGCATGCTTCTGCTTTTTGATATTTTTAGAACAATAAATAAATAAATAAATGGCCTCATCCAGTAGAGTATCAGTAGAGTATATTCCATTACAAAGATTTGTGTGTAATGATAAATTTGCATACATAAGTGGCCGTAAAATATACTGTTTTGGAATTTTGCCACTTGTATCCAGTGGGCTTCCTACATTTTATCCATCATAGAAATTGCTTGAACATGCTGTGGTGCATCATCTCTTCATCCTCCTTTCTCATTATGACTATGGTGTGGAGAAGAAAAGGGAAATCACTTCTAGGGCTCTGTTTCTTAGGCCAGGGATGGGGAGAAGGCACATCTGAATCAACTGGTAGAACTCTGGGTGATTTGCAATAGATAGGCCAAGATTGCCGAGTCCCAATTGTATGGCAATAGCAGCTGCAAAATTACTCAATCCAACCATAAATTATATTGCTGAAATAAAGAATGCTTGGGCTAACCAGGAGTGGATTTTTGTGTAGAGGAACTGTGAGCCCTATTCAGTTCTTGTAGTCAAAACAAATTCCTGGGCTTGGAATTTTTTAATTCTAAGTTCCTTTGCAACATGCGTAGTAGGTAGATCTTGGAGTCCTAGTAAAAGACTAGACATTGGCCTATCAGACATGGCAGCTGAGACTTTGGCCTGCTGTTGAACCTTTGCTGTGTTATTTGTAACTAAACTCCCTCCCTCTATCTCCCTCTCCCTCCTCCCTTCTCACTATCCCCCCTCCCTCCCTCCCTCCCTCTCTCTCCCTCTCTCTCTCTCTCTCTCTCTCTCTCTGTGATATAAGGTTGCATCCAGTGGTGGCTTTCTGCTAGTGCAGGGCGATGCATCTGGTTTTCGTCATCCCCTCTACTTACTGTAGCTCTCTCACATTCCTTGAAATGCTGCTGAAAGCTGGGAACAGAACCCTCTGGAACAGAATGGGATGTGGTGCAGAGAGCTGCAGCAAGCAGGGGAAGATTCTCTGCTTTGTGCTTTCTGCAAGTGCAAACCCACCTTGGATATCACCAATAGGCACAAAAACAGCTTTCCATTCCTATTGTGGTGCATTGTTAGGGAAGTATTTTTCATTTAAGGGAACAATAGTTGAAAGGACAGAACATCACACACTCCCGATTGGAGAACGCAACTGGATAACCCATGTGTGTGACTGATTTTGTATAGAGTGATTTCTGATAGAATGATGAACAGAACATACTTTTGCTGAAACATAATTTTGATTACTGGGTTGCCTCAAATTTACACATCTTGAACATCCATATCTCCTGCAGAGATCAAGCCATGAAAAAAGGAACAGAAGAAGTTACAGGAAAAAGAATGTTTGTTGTGGACAAGGGAACAAAGAGCTCCATCACACCAGCATTGTTTACCATTTTGCCCCACAATCCTCACATGACTTCATCCTTGTCCTACAGTCATCATGCCTCTTCCCCTCCATTTTTCCGTGTTCTTCTGGGGCGGGGAAAGTGCAGTACTTTTCCCCATGTGGAATAAAAGTGCCCTTCTGTCCCCGTGTATTGTTGTCCTCATACTAAGTCACGTTGAAGGGCGGTCGCTGACGAAAGAGGAGGATGAGGATGGTTCTCCTCCAATTCATAGAACCAGGAAGCGGGGGAGGGAGAGAGGGCACATGAAGATCCCTCACAGAAGGGAGCATCATCTCACCTCTAAAGGCAGAAATAGTGCCCAGATGATGAAATAATGTTGTCTAGCATTTTAGCTAAATCGCTAAAATGCTAGACAACAAAACGAGAGGGTGGGGGAGGCGCCCACACGCATCACAATGTCCATCAACCACAAGAACCAATGAACTGGAGGGGGAAGGAGAAGGGAACAAAGTGGGGCGGGTGCAATAGCAGAAGAGTGAACAAATGAAAAGAGATTTTGCCAATGTAATGGCGATAGCAAGAAGGGACATGAGAGGGACCAACATTTGACGTGCTAATGAAATGGTGGAAGCTGCAGATTGTACCTGTGGAAAAAAGTAGATGTGATGGACCCCAGAGACATAAAATGCACCACATGGGGCCTTGAACAAGCATGGACAGAATGGGTTAAGAAAAGATTGGTAAATGGGAAGGAAAAACTGTATGATTCAAGGGCAATTTATAATACATCTCTGATCAAATTTTAAAGGCTGCATTTTGTATTCAGGAGATGGGGAGGAATAAGAAATGAATAAGGAAGGGCAAATTATGCTGGCATAGACACAAAATAGCCCAGTGACCTATAATTCCTTACTTGTGGCAGACAGATTAAATACATTCACATACCTAATATTTCTGAGAAATTTCAGGGCTGAACAAATGACTGGAGTAGTTTTTTCTGCAAAATGTTAAGGAGAAGCTGTGCATGTCAGATGCTGTGAATGTTGTGCGCACGTGTGCCACATACATCCAGCTGCATTAGGTGTTGCGGTATATTTTCCAGACCTGAATGTCTTTCCATCTTCCCTATGTGAAGTGGTGACATCAAAGCTTTGGTTGGCCATTACAGAAAAGTGGCAAAATTAGTGGCTCAGTCATCTCTTCGTATCCTAATATGATTAATCCCTAAATGTTATTTTTATGTCAAAGCAGTGACTTGTATCTTTTATATTTCAAAAAGAAAAAGCAGTTGGAGGAGAGGCAGAGCTGTGAAGGAAAAGGTTAAAGTGCCTCTCTCCTCACCCCTACGATAGTGGAATCTTGCCCAGTCTTCCACTCAACCTACAATTGCTTTACAAGTTAAAACAATGCCCCCCCCCCCCACAAAAAAAAAAGATTCATAGCATTATACGCCTCTTTCAGAAACACATTGAGCATCATCACACAGGGGAAAATCGTGTTTGCTTACCGTCACTTCTCCGCATTACTTGCTCTTTTGAAAGAGGAAGTAAACAACTTGCACAAGGCGCATTTAGTGGGCCTTTTTGATCCCGCTGCTTCTCCTGCACACAGCAAGAGGTAGCAGTAACTTCCATCTTTAAAAATAAGTCAGACTTACTGAGGTGTGGTTTTTGTTGCTCAAAGAAGGCTAGAAGGGAGGCAGATGTTGTCATGAGAGGGACCCATGAAAATCTGTGAGTGCCCAGTAATGAGTGTGCAATAAAACACTTGTCCGATGGAGCTCAATGTGAAGGGATCCTGACAGCAAGAGAGGAGCAAGCTCGAATCCCATTGGCAAACTAATGCTGTTGCTGTTGCCTGAGGAGAAGAGCAGGTGGGAAGAGCTGAAAGGAAAGTGCGTAATAAGGGTGTCATACAAACAAAGCCACGAAGTATGGCATAAATACAGAGGAAACTAAGGAATTATGGGTTTCTTCTTTAAATTTGCAAATGATAGTGAGCTGCATAAACTTAGCAAACTCATAAAAATGGGTTCCATTCAGTTAAAACTATTGCAAGTGTTCCTGTTAGATACCAAAGGAAACACCTGTTTAGGAAATCGTTCAAAACCACTGCAAACAGTATGTGAAAATCAAGAGCCATGTTGCTGAA
Source organism: Elgaria multicarinata webbii (assembly GCF_023053635.1). Classification (NCBI taxonomy): domain Eukaryota; kingdom Metazoa; phylum Chordata; class Lepidosauria; order Squamata; family Anguidae; genus Elgaria; species Elgaria multicarinata. The sequence goes on along the minus strand of NC_086178.1, from coordinate 73,355,394 downwards.
CAGGCAGCTTTTACAAGGCGTCACTCGGCAGCAGACTTTTCCACAGACAATTATTTTAAAATTGCCACGCTTGGGCTTAACAAACAGAGTTGCTGGGCGTGAAGGGCTCAACCGACAAAGAAAGAAAGAAAAATACACTCTCCCACCCCCCAGACTGTTCCTGCCTGATTAACAAAAACTTCTAAAAAGTTTTTTAAGGACTTGCTCATACTAGAAATCGCCTTGAGGCAAGGAGGAGTCAACCATATGAACTGGTTTTCTCTGCTTTGGTTACCCCCTTCCTGCTCCCATCTGCAGGCAGTTTGGAGTTCAGAGGGCTTCAACAAGAGACAGTGCAGGAGCTGACAACAGTCCAAGCCATTCTCTGCCTTCTTCCTGTGTTTTGGAGAGAAATGCCTCCTGATGTGCACATGGTTGGCCAGAGTCCACAAATGACCCAGAACTATGTGCTTTAAATAAAAGGAGCAGCTACATTAAGAGGAGGAGACGTGTCTCCTCCTCACTGGTAAGTACCACTTCTGGACCTCGGGCATACAATGAAGGGTGAATGGCTCTTTAAGTTGTCATCATGGTTCTTTTTTACAGGGACAGACTTGATTTTCAGAAGAGAGTCCATGGCAAATGGCCATCCTTATTTTTTCTTTGAGATAAATTTTGGAAATCCCTTTTTAAAAAACCATCAGGATAAAATGTGATGGTTATTCTCTCCCTACTTCAGATTTATGGGACCTACATGGTTTGAATTTGGGCCCTAAGATCTACAATCAGAGTATGGAACATGGTAATCTTCCTTATACTAGCTCAGTATTGTTGACACTGACTGGCAGCACCTCTGCATGGTTTCAGGCAGGTGTTTTTCCTGTCTACCTGAAGATGCTGGGGATCAAACCTGGCATGAGTTTTACCACCGAGTTATGCTCCCTCTCTGGTGCAAAAGAAACACATGTAGAATTTAAGAATTCTGATCCCAGGGATTTGTTTTGAGTACCAGAACTAACTGGAGTTCACAGTCCAATACAAAAATTCACTCCTGGGTATCTTTCCCTTTATCCATTTCAATCAATATAATTTAGGCTCGGGGGTGTGTGTGTGTGTGTGTGTCATGTTGTTGCTATTATGAAACAATTGGGAGTCAAAAGTCATTGCTGATCCATTTGAAATCACTCAGGCCATAGCTAGACCTAAGGTTTATCTCTGGATCGTCCAGGGGTCAAACCTGTTCATCTAGGTGACACACAGGGCTCCAGTGCTCAGGCAGGGGCGAACCCTGGATGATCCCAGGATAAACCTTAGGTCTCGCTGTGGCCATAGACATCTACTTTCTGTCCTACTTCTCTAAGCAGTGAGAGGTTTGGGTGCAGCATCTACCTAGATTTGCTTTCCTTTGGGAAGAGCTCACTTGAGGCTTTTTGGCATTTTGTGGTTTTTGAGTTTATTTACAGCATAGGTGGAAGCACAGCTTAAACATTCCAATGGGCAGCCAAAGCCCACTGTTCCCACAGCAGAACTCTAGAGGCAGGCAGGTAGGCAGCAGCCTAAGATGCTTACAAATCGTCTTCAGCCCTAAATGAGCTCAGTCAAACTTACTTCCCCCCCCCCCCCCCCCGGTATGCATCCATGATTTCCACCTCCATTTCATTGCTGCATCAATTGCTGGTCACTTTCACGTGTGTGTGTTGTTGCACTATTTTATCCTGTTTACCTTTTCACCTGCGCTGGCTGGCCACCCCACCCCGCTCCTTCTCCCCCCAGTTTATTGGTTCTTGTGGCTGATGGACATTCTGATGGACATGGGCACTCCCCCCCCCTCTGGTTTTATTGTCTGCAGTTTAACGATTTAGCAGTTCACTAGATGGGCACCTCATACAGCGGGGGGTGGGGAGAAGGAAGTTGAAATGGGTGGATGATAGAGCAATGAGAGTGGGGTTGGAGCAGCAGAAGTCCATTCAACCAACTCGGTCCACTGGAGAACCACCCCACCCTCCTCTTTCAACAGCAAGACTGCCCTTCAATGCACACGCCCTCAAGAAGGGATGTTCTGCAACATTGTGCGAGGATGGCAATACACGGAGATGGAATGGCGGTTTTATCCCAAGTGGAGAAAAAATACTACACTTCCCATCCTTAGAAAATCTCAGGAAATGCAGGGGAAGAGGCAAGATAACTGCAGGACAGGGCTGACGTCAAGTGAAGGTCACAGGGCAAAATGGTAAAGAAGGCAGGATGACAGTGCTGGTGTGATGGAGTGATGGAGCTCTATGTGTAGCTGTGCCTTTTTCAAACTGCAGTCTCTCTCAAACTGCAGTGTCTGCTCACATGTAGACACCTAGGTCACATCATCCTTAGCTGGGATGGAGGGATTTCCCCCCCTAGCCACTGAGAGCCATCAACCCATCTCCCTAACTAAAGAAACATACTCGGAAGCTATGCTAGAACTATCCAGCTCCTCCAACCTGTCCAAATTTCCAATCTCATAACACTATTTCCCAGGTTTTAGCATGCACTCCTGGATCTAAAGAAGTAAAATCTGACCACTGGTGGGTGCATCTTGTCTCTCGTGCACAAACATGGAAATTAATGCTATGGGACAAATACATTAGGGATTGAGGCTGCAATTCTATGCACACTTGCCTGAGAGAAAGTCCCACTGAGCATAATGGGGCTTCTGGATAAACACATATAGCAGGGGGAGGCAACATGTGGTCCACGGGCCACATGGGGACAACCATGGCTGTTGTGCATCCCCCACCTAGACCCTGCCACCACTGCCATTGCTGCTGCCATGCCCCAATTCCCAGCAGAATTACTGGGATTCTGACAGTGCAGCCACTTCTGGTGACAGCAGGGAGGGGTGCAGCCACTGCAGGGTTCAGGGGGCTCCCAACCCACCAAAGTGGGCCACCACTGATTGCACACTGAATTGAATGGGGCTTACTTCATGCTTATGACTCTGCCACATGGTGTCATATAGTACATAGATTGCCATCACAGCACTGCAGCTGGATTATTTTTTATTGTTGGTGATATGACAATTGTGGTTTTCTAGTGCATTTTAACCAAAAGAATCATCCTGTTCAGCATTTGAAAAGTAAATGAATGAGAGAAGAATTGTGAATCTGCAACTGTGTGAGTAGACAGAGAGGGAAATAGTTTGTCTCCATTGTCATCTTCTGCCCCTTATATTACGTAGTTTGTAATGATTACTCACTCCATTAATGATTAATTCACTTTGTGTCAAAACAAAGCTGGAAGAAGGCAGTATAGTGTATATGGGGCATTTCCCTTTTTTTCTGGCACTGGGCCCAATTTCTAAAAGCATGAAGCCTAGATTTACTTTACTAGTCTTTGCTCCTGCAGTTGTGGAGTTCCTTGACTCTTGGGAAACATTCCATCATGCAGTCAGGAAATCCTTCATAATCATTACTTCTGGTCCTTAGACTAATGTTACATTCAGGAACAGTGTAATCATCACATGTTGCATAGTAACAACTCCTTTGTTGGTGCCCAATGATCCTAATTGGCACAAAGTGGTTGGAGGAAACAGTTGTCTTATTGCCTCTATCCAGTGGAACTAGCACACATGCATTTCAGTAGCATATTGCTACTGTTAAACATAGGGACCATTTTTTCTTGAACCTTGAGGAATGCAGCTTTTCACTGGTTGGCATCTGGCTAGTCATAGTTCGAGAAAGGGTTCGGTACCAGATGGACTTCTCGTGTTCTCAGGGCCCTGAGTGTGAGAGCACAAAAAATCTATCTGCCTAATGTGTATTTGTAGCCATTTTTAACTCTAGATACTATCTACAAATAGTTTTCAGATGGTCATTTTGGCATCTTGTATATTAGCAATCCTAAGTGAGGTCAGGTGTGTGTGTGTGTGTGTGTGTGTGTGTGTGTGTGTGAAATTAGTCATAGAAGTGACGTAGCTGATAGGTCCAAAATGGGCCTGTCTAGGAGAGTGGAGCACTTCCTGCCAATGGTAGCTTTCTGCCTGCCTGAGGGTAGCAGGGGCCTCTGCCATGGCAGAACTTCACTAATGGAGGCTGGTGGAGATCTGCTAATGCACCATGTTAATTCCCTCCTTCCATCAACATCAGAGGGGCTGGTGATGGTGGAACAATTGGGCACAATCTTATGTATGTTCAGAAAGAAATTAGTCCTACAATTCCCAGCAGTCCATGGCCATCGTTTCCTAAGTAAGAATGTTCAGTATTAACATTAGGGGTTTCACAACCCTTGAGTGGTTTGATAAACAGTGTTTTTAATGTATTAATAATGGCACCTTGCTTTTATATAGCACTTTGAATGTTCAAAGCACTTCACATACATTGTTTATTTGTTTGTTTGATGAATGGATTGAAAGTTTTATAAGCTGCCTTTTAGGGTAACTCTCCCAAGGTGGCATACAAACAAACTTAAAAGCACAAAACATAATGAAACAATAACTTTATCTCAGGATTCCTTATTTTTTAATTATTTTTTAAAATATGCCCTGCTTTTATTTATAAAATAAACTCAAAACAGTTTATGGAAAAAGTAGAATGCAAGAAACACAATATAAAGAGTTCAAAATACCAAAATCAAATTAATTTCAATGAAACTAAGAGCAGAATAAAACAATTCAGCATAAAACAGAGAGACACTAAAAGATTTGATTAAATAATAAGGTCTTAGCAGCTTGCCTGATGCTTATGAGACGGAGCCAACTGAACCTTTCTAAGGAGTGAGTTTCATTTCCTTGGAGCCACAATGGTGGGATGAACAGCAGAGCCTCCAATGTTGCATGAAGTGGGCAGACAGGATTGCATTTTTCCATAACTACATTATCTTTATAACAACACTGTACTATTATCCCAATGTTATAGTGGGGAAAGTGGGCTGAGACATAGGGCTGCTTTACATGATCAAATGAAGCCATTCTGGCTTAATTAAACCACGGAGTGTGCAGGGCGCAGTTTCCAAAGTCATCACCCAGGCGTGGCTTGTTTTCTTGTCCAAACCTGGGCAGCAGGGCTTGTTGGAGGGGGAAACAACTCCCCAATAAGCCATGGGTTGTTGTAAGGTTATTGGAGGTGGTTTCCACCTCCAACAAGGCATGCTGCTCGGGTTCAGAAGATCAACAACAAGCTACATCCATGTGGAGTGCATGGAAATCACACCCGACACATGCCTGGCATGTACCTCGATTTAAATAAGGATATTTTGATTGTGCAAACCAAATCATAGTCACTTGCATAAACCCCACTCTTGAAAGTTTATGGCAGTAGATCTGAAGTTTCATGTCTTCTTTACAGTCTTCAAATCAAAATAGACAAGATGCAGGAGATCTATAATAATATTCCCACTTTCAATACACACGCACGCACGCACCCCCCCCCCTGTTTTATAGTGCACTTGTGTCAAATCATTATGAGCATTGAATAAAAAGCAGAAAATAACACTGAAAGTGGTATATGGAATGTGTCCTGTGTCCCAACAGTTAACAGTGCACCTCAATACCACTATAAAGCAGTAGTGTAGATCTAGCCACAATCCACATTTCATATCCATTTTCATAGTGTTATATCCTGCTTTTATTCCACATTCGTAATGATGTGACACAAGCTGTAGATCTGGCCTAACTAGCAGTCTCATTATGTAGCTGCTTTGAAGATCAGGGAAGTAATTCTCCGAGAGGGTATTTTACTCTTTTCTCCCATGTTGTTTTCTGAATCTAAATCGCATATCCCAAAGCTGCTATTAGCGTCACAGTGGAAAATATACTAGGGAAACATACCTGTCCAGTACCAGTATATTTTGTCCTACAGAATTAAAAGTGAGCCAGTGTAGTATATTGGTTAAAGTGTGGACTGCACATTCGTTCATTTATTTATTTATTTATTACATTTCTATACCACCCAATAGCCGACGCTCTCTGGGCGGTTCACAAAAGTTAAAACCATAATGAAACAACATGCACATGGTACTCAGATATGATGATCACTATGTCATCTTACGCTAGTCACTCTCTTTCAATGTAGCCTATTTCTCATGATTGTCATAAGGATAAATTGGGTGAGGGAAGAGCTACTACATTACATCAGCTCTGTATTAAGAAGTCAATTATCATAATGTGATATTTTGCAGATAAATTCTCCTTGACCGACTAAGGTGGCAATTCTGTGGTCTTCTGGATCACAGCCATTACCTGAATTAGGCCACATACTTAGTATATGTAATTATGCCATCAGCATTGAATGCTAAAAAGTCACTCAAAGCTGACTTAAAATTGAGAGATGTTTTAATTTTGTAATGAATTGATTTGTTCTATTAATGAAATGATTAAGTCTCTTGTCTCCCCACTTACACATTAAAATGTTGTTTTTAACAGTGGATTAATGAGCTGAAAAAGTGGTGTGAAGTGATTCTTCTCATAAGCAGTTCCCTCAAATCTCTGTAGCATATATGCAAGTCTGTATCACTTCAACACTTCTTGGATCAATTCCCACTTACTCTATAATTCCAAAACACTGATAAAAATGTTATAATTAATTCAATTTATCCTTAAATTAATACTACCTGTCTGTAGTGATGTGATGAGATCATAACCGGTATGCCTTATTTTACTCCTGGAACTTTATTGCCTGAAAGATATAAACAAATTGAAGAGAATTCATGGAACAGTAATAAAAATGATGAGAAAGGCCTGACAATAGTGACTTATAAGGAAAGATTAGAAAGAGCGAAATATCAGTAAGGGCTTCAACAAGTTGTTGAAGGATGCAAACATTAAGTTAAAAGGAATTATTTAGTGTATTGCAACGGCATTATGAGTAAGAATAAAAAGGAACAAACTAAGCATTGGACAGTGGAGTCTGAAAATTATTTTTTAAAAGCATAATGTATTTTATCTTGTGTTTTTCTTGTTGAATTTTGCCTCAGCCTTTGTTCAGAACAAGCTCTAACAGAGTTTGGATTGAGTACCTAGGCTCCAGGATTTTCTCCAGAATTTATGAGCCTACAAATGTAGTTCCCAGGGGCAATTTTGTAAGGGAAAAATCTGTTTTTTCCAGATTTTAAAACATTAACTTATTTTCACTAAAAGGAGGCTAGTAACCTGTCTGCAGTTTGCCTATTACAGTGTTTTCTGAGTGATGCATACACAGTAGGTATAATCGCCTTAGTGACAAGGAAGCCTATGCAATTGTACTGGGGAAAGAATAATACACAGGAGTTTTCTTCCTTTCAATTCTGATAGCATACAAAACATACCCAGATCTCAGCATAAGAGCTGTTTTCAATATTAATAATGTTCATTCATGGCAAGTCATTTCTGTCATGATGAACATCATAATGCTGAAACTGGAAGGACATAGACCCATTTTGGCTTGTAAATCAGACATGGGTAGGAAGAGGCAGCTGTGGGATTCTTAGCCTTCTGTCTTTATGATTTTTCTTTCCATTATTAAACAACACCTCTCTTTTCTGCTCTAGATTCAGCGTGATGGAAATTTGACACAAAGGTGGCTATTTGCTTCAATGGGAGCTTTCTCTTTATGCAAACTTCAGGCTCAATTTTGATTGGGCCAACAGCAGAGGATAAGGAAGTTGATCCCTTACCTGCACCACTTCAGGGTCCAGTCCAGATCCCACCCTTCACCCCTCGGCACTGGCTATTTCTGAAATCATGCACTCTAGGGCAAAGTATATGACTAGTGTTATGTGTAGTTACAGCCTCAGATTTTAAGTCTGAGATCAGTGCCTAGTTACTATAGGTACTTTACAAATAATAATAGTAATAACATTATTAGTCATACAAATTACTACACTGCTGATACAGATGCATTTGCCTGTGTCAGAGTTTTAGATGAGAGTAGCAGGAAATGATACCTCCTCTCAAGTGCACTAATTTACATAATAAGTCATTTTAAATTAATACGTGTGGTATAGTACAGGGGTGGGCAGAAGTCGATCTCCAGATATTTTGGATTTCAACTCTCAGCAGGGGTTTCTGGGAGATGAGGTCCAAAACATCTGGAGATTTACCTTTTGCCCACCCCGAGTGGAGTGGAGTGTGAGTGACAGATTAAGATCGGGGTGACCCAGATTAAAAATCTCATTCAGTCATGAAACCTCATGAGTGACCTGGGCTACATCATCACCTCTCAGCCTAACTCACCTTAAAGGACTGTGTGAGGATAAAATGAGGGAGGGGAATGTATGTTGTTGCTTTGAGCTGTTTGGAGGAAAGGTGGGATGATGATGATGGATGTTGTTTTAAAATTGATATTGTTTTTATGCTTTTGATGGTTTTAAATTTTTGTATATCTATTTTTAATGTTCATTGTTTTTAGCTTTTGTAAACCACCCAGAGAGCTTCGGCTATGGGGCAGTATATAGATGAAATTCAATGAAATAAATAAATAAATAATGACAACCACCACCCCCATGTTCACCATTGGTATCAACATCACTTAGAGCATATTTCACATTTTACTCCAAATTGTTTTAGGAAAAAACAATTTTATTTCAGGTCTGAAAGGTCTGAAAACATGAGCTAGAGAGTCTGGTGCGTAGGTTGCTTTCTAAATAAAATTCCTTTTCAAAGTGTATCCTATGAGACATCAACCTCTTTTGAAGGGACACCATATTTAATCCAAAGCAGAAACAAAGAAAACGTAACATTTTCAAATTACAAGCTTAATTAGCCAGCTAGTCAGGTGTTTGACTGACTAAAATTCATCGTGGTAAATGTAAATCCTATCCTATCATTTAATCCTTTTTTTAAACCATGGGAGTAGGTGGCAGTCATTTCTCAAAGTTAAACTTCTTCTTGATCCACCCAGAACTATACATAACTGGAGAAGGATGAAGGATGAATTTGTAGGAGATGCATTTCTCTAGAGTCTCTAAACAGTTATTTAAAAGGATTTTTTAAAGCAAAACACTAACTGAAAATGGGCTTAGACCAAGACTGTAGAAGAATCAAAACAGTGATCTGATCACTGTGGTACAGTGCATAGGAAGATTCAAGTTTGAAAGTTCAAACATTCATGTTTAAGAGCGTCATCACATGACGGGAAATTGTGTTTACTTACCGTCGCTTCTCCGCCCGTGCGTTTGTCCCTTTTGAAAGAGGAAGTAAACAACGTGCACATGGCCCATTCAGGGGCCGCTTTGATCACGCTTCTTCTTCACACAGCAGGAGATAGCAGCAACTTCCGTCTTTAAAAACAAGTCAGACTTACTGGGGGGTGTTTTTTGTGGCGTGAAGAAGGCTAGTAGGGATGGGAGGCAGACATTGTCATGAGAGGGACCTGCGAAAATAGACAGGTTGCTTACCTGTAACTGTAGTTCTTCGAGTGGTCATCTGTGCAGTCACACATATGGGCTCTGCGCCTGCGTAGGGCCAGCTTCGGAAACTTCTCTAGCTGAAAGTCTTTTAGGCGGGAACCCCTCCCCCACCATCCACTGAGCATGCTCAGGGGTTCCCGCCTAATCCCCTCAGTTCCTGAAACCGCCTAGACAGTCTCACTGAGGAGAACCACCAGGTGATCAAAAAATAATGACACCATAGTGGGGACGGTGGGAGGGTTGTGTGACTGCACAGATGACCACTCGAAGAACTACAGTTACAGGTAAGCAACCTGTCTTTCTTCTTCGTGGTCTCTGTGCATCACACATATGGGCGAATAACAAGCTGACTACCCGGAGGTGGGTGGTGTCAGGTGATGGATGAAAATTCAATGGATTTCCGATAAGACGGCACGCCCAAAAGCACAGTCTCTACGCACTCTGATGTCCAGACGGTAGTGACTGGCAAAAGTCAGAGGTGTCGACCAGGTATCTGCTTTGCAGAGGTCCAGTATGGCAATACCTCTTTCAAAAGCTGTAGCAGTGGCCCCTCCTCTGGTGGAGTGAGAGCGCACTTTCCCCTTCAGCGGGGGGCCAGCAAGTTCATAGGCTAATTTAATAGTCTGAAAAAACCCAAGCAGATATTCTCTGCGGAGATGCTTGGAGTCCCTTTTGTTTGACCCATAACAAACAAAAAATCTTAGGGATCTCCGGAGAGTCACTGTTCTGTCCAGCGTATGTAGTGTTGACTCAAGAAGAGTTGTCGGCGCAAGGAAAAAGCTTGGCAGAGTAAAATCCTGTCCAAGGTGAAAGGAGAAACAACCTTTGGAAAAAAGCTGGGTCCGGTCTAAGGACCACTTTGTCGGCATGAAAACCCGTATAAGGTGAGTCCATACGGAGTGCCGCTAACTCTGATGCACGTCTAGCAGACGTTATGGCAACAAGGAATACCACCTTAAAAGTCGGTAAACGCAAATCTGTCTTTGCCAACGGTTCGAAAGGCTTGGCAGACAGTGCTTTGAGCACCACGGAAAAGCTCCATTGCGGAACAAAGGGACGAAGGGGTGGAACTGTATTTTTCATCCCTTTCATAAAGCGCTTAACCAGTGGATGAGTGAAGACCGAACAGCCCTAAATCCATAAATGTGAGGCAGAATCGCTGCCAGATAAACTCTAAGTGAGGAAACTTAAGGCCTCTTTTAACAAGGAAAAAGGGAAAGTGAGGATGGTGGAAATAGGCTCTGAAAGGGGTTTCTCATTCCTGCTTAGTGCAAAGGAGGAGTGAGCTTCCCATTTGGTAGCATATGACTTTCTAGTCGCTTGTTTCTTAGCTGCTAGAATTATGTCCCATATATCAGGGGGTAAGGATTGACAGTCTAACATTGTGGTTTCTACTATGAGGTCCAGAGAGCTCAATAAATTGAAGATTACTCCCACTGCCTTCGATAGCATCCTCTTCTAAGATGCCACTAGAAGCCAGTTGTCTAAATATAGGTAGACTTTCACCCTGTGTAGGCAATGAACTGCCATATATTTTGCAAACATTTGGTGGGCTGTGCTTAGGTCCATAGACACACCCAAACTGGGACATATCGGTACCTATGATAAACCCAAGGTACCTCTGGTGAGTGTTCTGAATGGCTATATGGAAGTATACATACTTATGTGTATGGGGCAAAACCTACTCCCTTCTTGAGGAGCAGCATTAAGAAAGACAGTGTGTCATCTGTAATTTGCTGGTTCTGATGCAGGAAACGAGATGAGCAATGAGATTGAACAATCCTTCACCATCGGATGGGAGGTCCTCAATCTAGTTCACGGAGTGAGACCTGCTAATCATAGGTATGCATGCGAAGCGCCAGAGCGCGCACCATCGCTCTCAACTCCCAGTGAAGTGACGAGTCATGTAAAGTTGCTGACAAGAGGGAAAGTTGGATCTGGACATCATAACTAGATAGTGTATGACTCTGGGGCCCAAAGCAGATGAATATGTTCTGAAAACTCCCCTTGGGGCTAACTGAACTAATATAGAATTGGAACACGGGTGCATAAAGAAAAAACCCCATGTCCATTACTGCACTTTAAAGATTCTGCACTTTCCAATGTCAGAGCCATCAAAGAAGGGCCCTTCCAGGAATTTTTAACTGTCAGAAGCAGTTCTGGGAGGAAAAATATCGACACTGGAGTTGGCTTCTCAGTACATACAGCATGAGATACAAAATCCTGCACTTTATTTTCCTAGTTATGTGTCTCAATACCAAGCCTGGTCATCCTCAATGACTGGGAAGTGATATAAGTCCTCCAAAGGAGGTTCTGCCCTGTGTAGGTGATGCAGAAGAGAGCAATGTTGAGACCGACTGATAGTCCTCAAAGGATTGAAGGGAATCAGGTCTATTCTTATGCTCTAACTCATCTTCCCCAAGTTGATCTCCTAATGTCCCATGGAATGGGGGTGGAATGGGGAAGAGCTAAGTAATTGTGCTGACGCATTGTGGCTGTAACAGCTGAGCCCTGTGTATCGGTCGCAATGACAATGATCACAGTTGTACGTATCCCCATCACGGTACTAAAGCCAGTATCCATGCTTGTATGGTATTCTCAGGAGACGTGGCCCATTTAACATTGTATGCCCTCCTCTTCCGGGGGGGGGGGAGCCCCAAGAATGATGACATCAGACATCATGGTAATAAAATTCTCTCCATTGAAAGCAAAGCACTCAGAGCGTAGAGACTCTGGAATGGGGACCTTGAAATAGGTGGTTAGCTTGCAAGGTATACACTGCCTGATGTGGTGGACAGATGTCCATTGGCTTTGGAGGGGAGAGATATTACATCTCACCCTCTGACATTGAAGCTGCATGCGAGATGCCCTCTTGGTATCAAGAGTCTCAGCGTTTGTACCAAAGAGCTATTAACATTATTGTTATGTTATTGTCATTTTCAGTACCAAAAATTTCAACCTTGGTACCAAAAAAGCCAGTTATGTTCATTGCCAGTGTCAGCATAGAGAACTCCAGCGTCTGCATTGTAGATGCTAGTTATGTAATTGCCACTGTTGGTATCGAGGGCTCCAGTCTGTACCGAAGAAGCTACATTGTTGCCGGTCTCGGCATTGAGGGATTCATTCTCGGTACCGAAGAAACTAGTTATATTGTTGCCAGACTCGGTATCGAGAGGCTTCAGGTTCCGTACTGAAGAAGCTAGTTATATTGTTGCAAGTCACGGTACTGAGAGGCTTCAGTCTAGGTACCGAGAGGTCACAGGCTAGGCACTGAAGAAGCTAGTTATATTGTTGCAAGTCTCGGTATCGAGAGGCTTCAGTGTACTGAAGAACCTAGTTATTATTGCTACCGAGGAGGCCAGCCATGGGGACTCTAACAGTAGTGGTTAGATCTGGCTTCCATCGAACGGCAGATCCTCTATGCGGGTGCGTGCCTGCTGGGACAGCCCTGCGGACCTCAGCTATGCATGCCTTCGTAGCGCAATGGAAACTACCATGGCTTTGAGGCGCAGTCCGTAGCGTGGCGTGCTGTATTAAGCTATTGTCGAGAAAGTCTCATAGCCTCAATACAAAAACATCTGCCAGTTCCCTTTGGTCATCTGGCAAGAATCCGGAGAGAGATGTAATATTCCCCAATAAAAAGAGCTTACATTTTTCCATTGTGGCTTGGTAATTATGCACACGAAGGGATAAAGCTGTAGAACATTATACTCTTCTCCCCAGGCCGTGCAACCTATGGCCTTCTTTGTCCACTGGTGCATTATTTGTATGTAAATAGGAACGGGACAATTTAGTCCTGCATCTTATAAATATATGTTGTCTAGCCTCCTCGACATTGTGGCATAGAGGAGGGCAGCTTCCATGATTGTTGTGCTGTGCGCAGCAGCACAGGCAAATATGGAATAGCCACTGGGGTTGATGACCCACAGGATACATCATCGTAAACTGGGTCATTAAATTTCTCTATAGGTTGGGATATTTGAGCCCCTAGGGACCTTGCCATTCTTTGTACCTTATCAGTAAAGTGTGCTAAGTCCTCTGAAGGGGACACCACGTCTGCAGTGACCATGAGGTCATCTGGTGGTGATGTATCTTGTGAGGAGTCCGATTGGTAATCCTCCTCCGATGGAACATCCAGTCCCATGTCTGATGTAGGCAACGTTTGCAATTGGAGGGTGGTTGGCGGAAACGCGGGTACGGCTCGTGTTGCCGTTCCTACGGATACTGATAATAGTAATCTTGGTGCCTTCTGTGTCTCCAATCCTCGTAATAATACGGAGGATACTAGGGAGGTTGCCAATCAGCGTAATAGTCCCACATTCTTGGAGGGGACAGATGTCGCTCATCATAGGTCATATATTGAGGACCTGAATGAGCTAAAGCCGGTGAACGACCCCGGTCGTATCTGTAAGGAGGCGTATGTCAGTATCGATAGCCTTCGGTATCAACCGGCGGTTGCTGGTGAGGCGTGTGTCGGTATCGATAGCCTTTGGTATCGACCGGCGTTTGCTGGGGCACTTGTCGGTAACGACGTCCGTCGGTATCGATGGGCTGTGGTTCCTCTCAGTACCGAGGGGAACTGGGACCCTGATCAGGTACGGTATTATCCAGGGAGGAACCTCTAATTTCGCCTTCCGAAATCGATGCTCTTACGCTGGGATCATCTGTCGGTACCGTGATGATCTGCAGCGGAGAAAGTATCGGTGAGCCGATACCGTGCCCTGCCTGGGGCGGAGAATTCGATACCGGTGGTGCGGATGGTGTCGCCCATCTCGGTATCGAAAATGGTCTCGGTAGCGATAGCCTCGGTATCGGGCTTATCTGTTCTGGAGGAGACCTTTGCAATGAAAGGCTCGACATCGGGCTCCTGTGCCCTGTCAGATGCCTCGGTACCGAAGTGCTTGGTACCGGGCTCCTTGGTACCGACGAAGTCGGTTTCAATGGTTTTTTTCTTCACATTTTCTGTCTTAAGTTTGCTCTTTTTTTTCTGGGGTTGTCAGCCCCAGAATGCTCTCTCACTCTCTTAGAAATCTTCTTTGCCGCCTTTGTTGATGCGGCTGAGAGGAGGAAGGGGGAACCGATAAGGCTTCACTCCGTGCGGGAGGAGGTTGGAGCATAGACTCCATTATAATAGGAGATTTGGAGCGTCAAGATCCTCTCGGTACCTCCATTGCCTCCAACGCCTTTTTTCAGAACAACGCCCAAAGGCGGTCTGATCGGTTTTTTCTCGCTTGCCTCGAGAATTTTAGACAAAACACACAAGATTCCACAATGTGTGTCCCCCAAGCAAAGCAAACAAAGGGAATGTCCGTCGGTTAGCATGATCTTCAGCGCGCAAACAGGGCACTTCTTGAAGAGGCCTTGATGTGCCATAAGCCACAAGGCTAACTAACAACAAACGGATTCTTTATATATATATATATATATATATATATATATATATATATATTAACTAAATAGAAAAGATTAGAAAACTGGAGAGAAAAGACAAGAAGGAAAATAGAATATTTTCAGCTGAGGTAAAGTATACCACACACGAGAAGTCTCCACAAGCTGTTGACCCTACAGGCGGTTGAAGAGAACTGAGGGGATTAGGCGGGAACCCCTGAGCATGCTCAGTGGACGGTGGGGGAGGGGTTCCCGCCTAAAACGTTTTCAGCTATAGAAGTTTCCGAAGCTGGCCCTGCGCAGGCGCAGAGCCCATATGTGTGATGCACAGAGACCACGAAGAAGAACTGTGAGTGCCGGGAGAGCAAACAGCAGCAGCAATCTGTAAGGGATCAGCACTTGCCGCACTAATGAAACGAAGGTCAAAGTTGTGAGTGCATACAAGGGAAAAAAAGTGATTACTTTGCCCAAACCCAGTAGCCTCCTTTTCTGTTATTACATTCATCTCACTCCTTCACCCTTGTTTCTTCCTTATTATTTTGTCTTACCCCTCCCAGTTCCAAAGACACAGCTCCATTATATTCTTTCCCAGCCACTTAATGAGATCTGCAAATGACAATAGGATTTATTTCCAAATTGGCACTACCAATTTGCATTCATTCCTTTCATTCCATGCACTAATTTCTACATGTGATGCAATCAAATTTACATTAAACATTTATAAAACACTGATATCAGCTTCAGTGTTGCCTCCAACCTGAAGAGGAATGAAAGCATATGCAAATGAGAGCATATTAGCAAACCAGGAAGCAGGCAGTTACCAGGCTGACTCTGTTTTTGAGGGAAGACACCCACAAAGAACCTCCTTCCTCAGCAAGTCTACCTTTTCACTGCCATTGTCACCTTATTGTTCCTTGTCTTCTTTCACATTATTGCAACCACTTGCTTGCTTGACAGGCAGAGAGCCAGTAAACAGATAGCAGGTAGTGGGATCTACTGCTCCTCCTTCTCATCACCACTGTTGTCTGGGTCAGAATGAGAGGCAGGTGAATAAGCAGGTTGAAAGGGTGAAGAGGAAAAGCAACTCCAGGAGACTTTTGTCAGTGGACCCCTGTTGGGATGGGCCCTCAGCAGGTAACTGGCCCTGCACTGCCCTCAACTTCATTACCACCCCCAAGAGAATTGGAGGTTGAAGCCCAAGTAGGGTGACCAGATGACACGGAAAACTCCAGAGCCCTATGGAAAAATGGAGATCTCTATGGCAACCGGTACTGGGCCCTAATTTACCAAGGAAAAGGGCTGGAGGACGCGTTTCCGGACTTCTGGGAACGTGTCCTCCAGCCCCCGCCCCCAGCACCAATCTGAACTTCACCTTGGCTGGTGCAATTGCACCAGCTGAGATTGTCACTGGGCCTAGAACGGCGCATTCCCAGACTTCTCCAGCCCCCACCCCGATCTAGCCTTCTCCTGGTCTGGCGCAATCGCACCGGCCAAGGAGAAGGCTGAGGATAAGATAAAATGTGGAGTCCGTGAAGGCTGAAGCAACTGCAATTGTAAGTCATCGTACAATATGTGAGACTGTTGATCATTGTTACAGGTTATATGGAATGCAAATTAAGAGAGGCACCTTAACTTTTTGTACCATGAATAAATTTGTAAGAGTCTTTAATCCTTCTCTCAAACTTAAGGTTTTGTTTTTTAAAAAATCTTAGAACTTGTAAAATACTCCAATTGCAACTCTGTCTTTTTATCAGTAGAACTGAAGGAATATCTATAACAAAGCAGGGCAAACACAATTCTCCCTGCTCCTATGTAGATTGAACAAATTTTAGGAAGACCTGTAGATTATATAAAGAGAAGCCCTAGCAGCCTGTGGCATTCAAATGAGCCAAATGTTTCCATCATAGAGATTTCTGGTATGTTTGGAAAGCCAACAACAGCTCTCTGTCCTCTATCCTCTGGCTACCCAGAATTAAATGTTTCCCTCTAGCTAGAATACTGCTGTTGCGTGAAACCAGTATGTCTCAATCAAGTTGTCCTGAAACCAATAAACAAAAAACAAAACAAACCTTTGCACTTCTGTTTTGGATTCTTCTTTGTAGAGTCACTTTGTTGTTAACAGGCCTTTCTGAGACTGTCATCTATTTTACGAGCCTTACAACAGTGTTGTTAGACTTTGAGATGGAAATGACTTACTTTCTGCTTATTATATTTTCATTTTCTAATTTGTCTCTGATGTATATTTAAGTCATAAAAACCCTCATGGAACAAATTTATATATGTCTATTCAGAAAGAAGTCCCATTGAGTCCAATAAGGCTCACTTCCAGGTAAATGGATATAGAATTGCAGTCTTGCTAGTCATTTCAGTCGGCAAGGCCTAACTAGCTAACAGTGATTTTCTTTGTTCTCAAGATCAACAGACCCAGACAGGTAGGCAAAAACCTGACCATATGACAAGATCACCTTTTATTTTATTTTGCTTTCCATTGAATTCCTATCTTTGAGAGACTTGTTAAACTGCATTATTTTGGGGAAAGTTTTTTTTTTTTTAGCAGCAGGGGCTTGTGGACTTCTATTATGTATTTTATATAGCTATATGTTAATAGTTTTTCACTTGGCTGAGGCAGTGGTTTTTCACATGTGACCTGCAGGTTGTATTTAGCCCCGTGGGTGATTTTCCAGCCCTCACTATCCCCAGATCACTGCTGTATTTGCTGACAAAATCTGGCACTGTGGTGGTGGCAAAAAAAGTGGCAATTTCCCTTTAAAACAAAGCACACACTTTTTTTTCATACAAAATCATACTCCCAGAACCTTCAGTGTTGTCGTCTAACATCCCTGGAGGGCACTGGGTCACGGAGGCTGTTCTAGGGTGTACTTTCAGTTGATGAGTGGTGATGATGGGGCAAACGTAATCACCCTTCGAAAAGGTCTGTTCAATGCACCCACATCAATGTTGTGAACACTGGACAGATGCTTAGGGGTTCCTCAACCACCAAATTGATGTGGAAAGGTTTTTCTGGAGGTGGAAAATGTAAATACTGGGGGAAGAACAAACACATATGTAGAAGCACTGAATGAGCAGAAGGTCTAACAAAGCCTTACATTTATTTATTTATTTAATTAATTAATTGCATTTATATACCGCCCCACAGCTGAAGCTCTCTGGGTGGTTAACACAAGTTAAAAACAGTAACCATTAAAACAGTAAACATTATTTTACTTGCTGTGTATCTCAATCTGGCTGTGGCTTTTGTACTGCCATATATTAGTGACACAAATTGTGTGGGTGACTAACAAGAGCCACTGACAGTTGTTGGAGGCTAACGTATGAGTTTAAAGCTATCCAAGCACAACCACAGTTTAATATAATTGCAGCCTGGGAGACACAGGAAAGGATGTGTGACAAGGAGATTTTATATGTAGCAATTAACAAGAAAATTGTTCATAAGCAAAACGTGCTTTTGGATGAGCATTTATAGAATCATAGAATAGCAGAGTTGGAAGGGGCCTACAAGGCCATTGAGTCCAACCCCCTGCTCAATGCAGGAATCCACCCTAAAGCATCCCTGACAGATGGTTGTCCAGCTGCCTCTTGAAGGCCTCTAGTGTGGGAGAGCCCACAACCTCCCTAGGTAACTGATTCCATTGTCGTACTGCTCTAACAGTCAGGAAGTTTTTCCTGCTGTCCAGCTGGAATCTGGCTTCCTTTAACTGGAGCCCATTATTCTGTGTCCTGCACTCTGGGAGGTTTGAGAAGAGATCCTGGCCCTCCTCTGTGTGACAACCTTTTAGGTATTTGAAGAGTGCTATCATGTCTCCCCTCAATCTTCTTTTCTCCAGGCTAAACATGCCCAGTTCTTTCAGTCTCTCTTCATAGGGCTTTGTTTTCAGAACCCTGATTATCCTGGTTGCCCTCCACTGAACACGCTCCAGCTTGTCTGCGTTCTTCTTGAATTGTGGAGCCCAGAACAGGATGCAATACTCAAGATGAGGCCTAACCAGGGCCGAACAGAGAGGAACCAGTACCTCACGTGATTTGGAAGCTATACTTCTATTAATGCAGTCCAAAATAGCATTTGCCTTTCTTGCAGCCATATCGCACTGTTGGCTCATATTCCTTCCTTCCTTCCTTCTTCCTTCCTTTATTTAAATAATTGTTACACCACTCTACAGCCAAAAAGAACAGCTTAAACATCAATAAAAAAGAATACAAAAGATGCATCGTGGGCTATTAAACAGAGGTATAATCTAAACAAGACAGAATACTTTTGCTTAGTATAAGAACTGATCTAGGCTTGCACCTAGATCCTGACTGGTTGAGCATGCACAGTTGTTGAACTGCAGGTTAGCATGTTGTCTGAGTGTCTGCATGGGGGCTTGTTAACAATGTAATGTGGCTTGTTAACCACCCTGAAAAACCTAACAACAAGTCATGTTTGAGAAAATAATTCACACTGCATGGTTAACAAGTCACCCTATGGATGTTCAGACAACACGACAACCTCTGGTTCAACAAACAACCTACACTCAACCACTGAGTGTGGGTTAGTGTGTTGTCTGAACAGACCCATAGACAAGGTTTGCATAGTCACAGGTGGTTAACAAACCATGGTGGCTTGTTAACCATGTTGTGTATGATAGTTACATGCTGTCCTGATTTGCTTAATTACCCTTGCCAGCATCTGAATCAGCCAAGGGTGGGTTGCTACTGTGGTTAACAAATCACCCAAGAAGGACTCAGCTGGCATTGGTAAGAGCAGCCATACTCTTTCCAGTGCTGGGCACTCACCACTGGCATTCCTGCTGTTGTCTCTGACAGCAGGGATACTTCTAGACAGATAACTCCAGGAGGTTTAGCTTGAAGGCCATGTCCTGCCCCCTGGAGGAACCTAACGAAGTTCTGCATTTTTGCTTTAGCTAGTGTAAACCGCAACGGCGAGAGTGGTTTGGTGTTTACATCTCACAGTATGTTACATCAGTTCCTTTCATTTGCACTGGTTTCCATTGCTTTTATCATGCGATCATCCTCCCCCATTCATGGAATATTATGGTGACAGGGTGGGGGCTGGGGATGCAGGTAGGTGGTCCAGACATTCTAATTTTCCATTGGTACCCCTCCTGTCTTTCTCCACCACTTCTCACAGCATTTTTCTTTCTTTCCACAAATAATCTGGCAATGAAGAAAAGATGGAACAGCTGCACAATTCCTTCTGATTCATTGTGCTAGGAGCCTTCTGTATGCAAGGATCTTGAAAAGATCTCAAACACAAACTAGCTTCGGGAGCCTTGAAGGTGTCTTCAAGCTGCAAGTAAGTAAAAGTAATATCCAAAGTGGCCCATAGATGCTCAATGGAATTGGGCCCTTCAAAGCCATGTTTTGGCTGGAAGAGATGGAGTCAATACAGGGACACATCTTTTTCTGACTCATTCCTATGGATGTTTACTCGAAAATAAGTCCAGCTGTGTTCAATGAGGCTTACTTTCCAATGAGGTGTGCATACAACTGCAATCTTAGCCATCAAAGAAAAGAAAAGGACACCCAACAAAATGACAGCAATTTTCAGTTCCTCCTCACAGTTAAAATTGGTAAACAAATGCCTTAAACACTGCAGATGTGCTTTTGAGCATTGATGTGTATCTACAGCAAATTCTGAGATGGCTGTTATCAAATGATAGGGATGTTTTTGATAAGCTTGTACCAAGAAATGTCTTCCTTCTTTTAACAGCTGCCTTCACACATCCAGATTGAATTACATGATACACATCAACTTGTGACCTGATACTTAGATAGTGGAATATGGAGGAGAAAGAGTGGTATTAAAATATAACTTTCCATACTAATGGACAATATTTCATTTATCCACATAAGGTTGGCTAAGCAAGAAGGTTTTTTTAAAAAAATCTGTGTAATGAGGGAGCATAGTTGTTTTGTATAGTGTCTATTTAGGTCCTATGGGATTTTTAGTGGTCTTACCTACCTATTCTTTGCAAGTTGCATGCCACCTGTTCAGATGGGGATTCAGATAGCATCTAAATTAATAGATAACCCCTAATAGAGCCTTATACACTATCTCATTTTTAAAAACATGGATATTACTTCCATGTAGGAAAAGCGTGTGAGATGAATATGAACATATATTTTCTACCACATATATACCTTGGCCCAATGGTAAGACATTTGATAGTTTATCACACTTGATAACGTACACTTTTTCCTACATAGGCAAAATACCCCTGTAGGAAAATTACCATGTGTGAAGTGACCTTCACTGTTTAATACCGTAACTGGGAAGTTACACTGGGAGGTTGACTGGGAAGTTACACTCATACCAAAACTCCTTACTACTAGAATCCTGGTAGGTTCGTTTGGCCAATGTGTTTTCTTAAACCTGTGCTTGCTGAGGCAACATGAACATAAATGCTATCAGGATGTTTTCCTCTGCTCAGCTCATTTCTAGAGGGACAGAGCTGGAAAATTTCCATATTATTATCATCCCAAACTTGATATCACTTAGTCACATCTGAATGATTGACTGAGAAAGGTGCTCGCTGGGACTGAAAGGTTAGAGACTGGCTGTGGTTTAAAGGGGGCACTGTGGGAGTGCATGGCATGATAAGAGTGTTGGGGACTTATGTGGAGGCCTGGCAGGCCATGTTAGACCCACATGCTGGAGGTTTCCCAATCTGCTTTATATGTTTCTTCCAGTGCTGAAACCTAGCTCAATTTAAACTCTGGACATTTTGTACCTATTCTACAGGATACCATTCCCTGCACTACTGGATGAAGCAGAGTAGATAGAAGGAAGATCCAATCTACTGGTAGATTGCTGATCAGCAAGGACACCTCAGTAAGAAGGAGTGGATTTTTTTTGAGGGCTGACCTTCCCATGAAGCAGGATGAATCCCTCTCCTCAAGCAATGGTTCTGGAAGGGCCTGGATTGCATGAGCCCCACTACCACTGGGAAGGCCATGTGCCTTCTCTGCTGCTGCTGCAGGATCCACACTGATACCTTGCTCTGGGGACTCCACAGGGTCAGTGGACAGCAGGCTGGATTCACAACAGGGAAGTGACTAGCATTGCTCTCCAGAGAGGGGTTCCTGGAGTGTGGCTGGTGACTTCCTCCAGGAGAAAGCATCCAGTGTAGGTCTCTGGAGTGACTTCTCACTCAATGCCTCCCACTGAGGAACTTCAGAGAGCTGTCAGGCTCCAATTCCATGTTCTGAGGAATGAGTGAAGGAAAATTAGAATTTTCTGGTGATTTGTTTATGGTTTTACTCCAAGTCACATGTTTACAATTATGACAGATCCCAATTTCTGTCTACTAAAATTTGGCGCATGTCAGGAGAAGTGACAGTCTTGATGATGAGATGTGCTAATTTTACATACACATATATAACAACCACACTGACAATAGTTTAAAATGAAATAAAGTACTTTTCTTATGAAGTTTCATTCATATATGCCTTTCATACCTAATTCAGAAATAAAGAGTTAGACTTACAACAAATCCATTGACAGAGGCTCTGTTCACTCTCCCACCAAAAAGAAGTTCTCTTACAGTCAGGATAGAAGGAATGAAGCCCCCCTCCCAACACTTCAAGGTGAAACCTCCTTTTATCCTAAGCCAGTTATTATGCACAATTCTGCCTTAGATTTAAAGTAAAAGCCCCTTACTCTAAATCCAAGCGCCGCCCATCTACTAGCATAATTGCTGATGTCTTTGTTAATTCAAGAGAAATTTGAAAAGTTCTCAACTTCTCCTTAAGTATCAAGTAACCACAAACTTCCCCCTTAAACATCTCTCTTTAGCAAAGTCAAGTGTCCCTGCTTCCCAACAGTCACATCCCAAAATTTACCCTGGTTCAAACTAGGCAGGATTGATGGGAAATTCAGCAGAAAGAAGAGGAAGAACTGCTTCACACAACAAATAGTTAAACTACCACAAGACATAAAGCTCCAACCAACGAGCATTTTATTGCTCGCTCATTACTGGGCACTCACAGAGTTTGCTCAGGTCCCTCACATGAGGTCGTCTGCCTCCCATGCGCCTTCCGCCCCTTCTGGCCTTCCTTGCGCAACAAAAAATCCCCTCATTAAGTCAGATCTTTTTTAAAGACGGAATTGCTGCTCTCTCCTGCTGTGTGCAGGAGAAGCAGCGCCATTAGAACAGCAAACTCAGTGGGCCTCATGCTCATGGTGTACTTCCTCTTTTGAAAGAGGTAGTAACTGAGGAACGAAAACACAGGTGGAGAAGTGAAGGTAGGGAGTGTGTGTCCCCCCCCTCTGGTGTGATGGAGCTTACAGTGATGGCCAATAGTTTGGATGACTATAATAGGGGGTTAAACAAATCCCTGGAGGAAGCAGTTATCAATGGCTGCAAGTCCTGATGGCTATGCACTGCTTCCAGAATCAGAGGCAGTATGTCTATGTACACCAGTTGCTGGGGAACTTGCGCAGGGGGGTGCTATTGCACTTGTGTCCTGCTTGTGGGTTCCACATGGGCAGCTGAATAGTGTGTGAGCAGAATGCTGCACTAAATGGACCCTTGGTCTGATCCAGCAGGACTCTTATGTTCTTAGGCCCATGAAACTAATCTTTGGCTGTTTCGACTTTCCTTCCTATACCTTTTTATACTATCTTATGTTATCTATCCTGCTCTGCTGCAAAACCATGTGGCACGTTCATATAGCCGTCTGGCTTAAATAAGCTCAGTTACAAAGCCTTGTTAACCTCTGACATGAGTTGGTCCTGGATCCTACCTGAGCTGCTGTAGTAGATGCCTCACTCCGAGGAAGACATCGTGAGAGATGGGTAACTGGGGATGGTGGGGAGGTGGCAGGCGGAGAGGGCAGTGGTGGCAGGTCATCTTGCACTGGCCATGGATTTTTGTATGGAAGGACTGTAAGGGCCATAAAGCTCTAGTACTACAAATTCCTGGGCTCAGAATTTAGTGTCCTTTGTACCATGCTCTGGTTCTAGTAAAAAAAAAAAAGGCTAAAACCGGAGACCCTTGCAAACTGGGGGTCTGTATGGCTCTGGATTAAAGTACCAAACAAGCAAAAATTAGCATACTGTACACTGTATTTAGATCACTGTGACAGCAGCACTTAGGTGTATTTTGGCTGCCTGTTCATCTCGGTGTGTGTGCAATTGTGTCATATTAGGATCCAGGCATGCTAATTCCTCCACAAATGTGCTTTAGTGACATGTGAAGCAGGTCCCATTACAGAATTTTAGGTTGTAATAATTGGTGAGTTAAAGTGTTTGGAGAGAAGGGCAGCGCCTTACGTTGCTATGCTGTGTGACTGTATTTAGCGCACGTTTGATTGAAACAGGTAACTGCTGCAGGGAACGCTCGATCTACGCGAGGCTCCTGCCACGTCCAGATGTGTTTCCCCGGTCCCCCTTCCTAACCTTGGCCCGGCACGGTGTACTTTGGGGATACCGAGGGGGGTGGGGAAGGGTCTCTGGTTCACGCTCCAAAAGGACGCGAACTAGTTCTCTTCGCGGCGTTGTCGCGACGGTTCCACCCATGGGTTTGGCAGCCGCAACTCATGTTCTGGAAAGCGCCAAGGAACTTTAATCAAACTTCCTTTATTTTTAGCCTCGGCTGAGGCCTTGCGGATGCTCGTTGCCAGTCCCTCTGGGGACTCGACAGCGGCTGCAGCGTGCTCGGAAAGTCGTCGCCCGCAGCTTTGGGCTGGGCTCTGTTGGTGCTTGGCTCGTGGCACTCGCCGCCGTTGCTGGTAGTGACTCGCTGGCGGTGGCTGAAAACCGGCCTCCTCCTTCTAGCCCCAAACGAGCGCGAGGAAGCAGCGCCAGCCGCCGCCGCCGCCGCCACCGTAACGCCAGGCTATTAGCTTCGGCAGTTCGCTGAGGGGAGGCGGCAGGTCAGACGCACCACGCCTCCCTCCCTCTTGCTCTCTCTCGCTCTCCCTCCTTCCCTCCCTCCGCCCCTCCTTCTCTCACCCGCTGCCCGGTGTGTGGTGCAGCGCGCGGCTGAGGAGCGAGCGAGCCGCTGGAGCCACAGCACCGCCGCGAGCCGGAGCGGAGGGTTGGCGGCGCTGACTGAAAGCCAACTCGACCCTCCCCTGCTCAGCCTCTCAGCGGGAAAGTGCGAGGAGAAGAAGAAAGAAAAGCAGAAGAAAAAGAGGGGTCAGCGGAGACGAGGGGCGCAGCGCGAGGCAGGCGGGAGCCTGTGCGAGAGCAGCTCGAGGCAGGGACGGGCGACGGGGATGCTCTGAGGCACCGCTGAGGGGAGAAGTTGCTGCCGAGGGAGGAGGCCGTTGCACGTGCCCACCAGTGCATTGTTTCGGACCTGCAGTGCTAAGCTCTCGGCGCCAGGGAAGCGCCCCCCAAGGTCAGTATCGAGAGCGGGAGAGAGGCGACGGCCAGAGCCGTCGGGCCGACTGCGGCGCCACCCGGGCTCTCCTCCTCACTTTGTGGGAAGTTGTGTGGAGCGAGTCACTTGCGGGGAGGTGGGCGGGAGTGCGGGGAGAGGACACGAGGGTCTCCGTCGCGGCGCGTCCCGGTGCGCACGCGTAGGAGTGTGAAACATGCCCGGGAGGGAGGTAGCGCGGGCGCAGCGCAACTGCCCATCTCTAGAGCGAGGCGCGCAGAGGAAGCCTTGCGCCACGGCAGAGCTGAGCGTGACCAACTAACTGGGCATGGGGAAGCGTGGTTTGGAGCCGCCTTTGCTTCTGGGTAGTATCCAATGTTAGTCGTACTTAGAGTAGACCCACTGAAATGAACGGGGTTGTGTTCGCCCTGACTATCCTAAGTCTCTTTCGTTTCAGTGGGTCTATTCTCATTGGATGCTATTTTCTGCACCCTCCTGGCAGGATACACAGAGACGTGTGTAGGATTAAAAAACAAAACAAAACTTGACTCCTGTGTTAGTCATTTATTGTAGTCTTCCAAGGAGTTCCAGGCAGCATACCTGGGGTTAACCAATGGGTTTTTCTTCTTCTTAACTACCCAGTGAACCTCATAGCTGAGAAGGGGTTTTAAACTGGTATAGCCAGTATACCATGCTGACTAAAGAGCTGTGGTGGCTTTATATTGTATCTCAGGAATTCAGAGGGGTTAGAATAACCGTTGCATTATGGTAATGCAAACCTATGCAGGGCTATGGGAGTACTGTACTCTGTGATGAATGTGGGTGAATTGTATTTCCAGAACTTTCAACAAAATTAACTGGTTCTTTCTACCTTTTTTCTGTCCACTTCCATCACTGGATGTTGTACTACTGAGACCGACTTATCACCAGCATTATGCAAGACACACATAGGACAGACAAATCAGATGTCTAATGTGCTCACATGAAATGTCATCAGACCTCTGGTCTTGATTGGGATATTTGCCCTAACAGTTAAAGAATGCTGAGTTGCATGATTTAGTTGCATGTAGAAATTATATATACAGAAGTGTGGGATGCTTGATCATTTAGGCAACCATTGATACAGAAATATATACAGAGGGGTATATTTATCATGATATACTTTCATAATACATATGGAAGTCCATATATTTATAGCTACTGTCATACATTACAACATGCACAGAATATGCTGTATTGCTAATTAGCAACATTGACTTTATCATGACCTAGGGCATTTGCATTTTATTGTGTACAATACTATGCACATTTATGGATGTTTCTGCTATATCATTCTTGCTTTTGAATGAATACCAGCTTTATAAGCCCTCTTGATATATTGATTATAAATAAATAAATATATTAATCATCCTTGACATATATTATATGATCTAATAAGAGGGCCAGAGGCACCTGTACAGAATGGATATGAAGATGCCTATGTGGGTTTATCTGGATATGGAGGAATGTGTGCTTGAGTTGTGAATGTGTCCATAGGTGGTTTTCTAATTAGTAGTGTCTGGGGTGTTTGTTAGTGTGGGGAGAACTGTGCCTCTGCACACAGTTTTGTTTGGTTGCTTGATTAGACTTCTTGTCAAAAAAGCTTTCTGATTCATTCATCCTTAAATGGCAGTACCAGTTACAGCATTTATAGAGAAGGTAATTTGCAGAATCTTCTGACACAGAGCCCCTGTCATTGACTAGTGCATCTGGTAGTAGTGTTCACTGTTCAGTGACAACTTGCTGATGATCTTGAGATGTTTTTAACTCCTCCTTTCCATCTTCTGTAAAACAGAGCATGACAGCGACTTCTTAGAAAAAGGCTTTACAAAAGGCAGGAAAGCGGGAGCATTATTTTGCATTTGTCATGAACCTCTGCTAAGTGAGATTTTGAAACTACCTTTCCTATTGCTTAATTACATTCTAGATAGTAGATGTGAGGTGTTCAGTTTGTTGTGTCTATTTCTTAACAGACACATCCATTCTCTTCTCAACAGAGAAGCAGAGCTGCACAGCATTTGCACTTCATAAACAGATAGGGGGCCTTGACTTAAATAATAAAAAAAGAGGTAATGTGCCCTTTCAAAATGTTGTTTGTCTGGATAAAGGCCTTGGAGGAGCTGCATAATAATGATGATAATGTAATTTTGCTGTCATCTTGCTGGGTTTCGTGTTAGGTTCAGCCCAATGTGACTGAGAATGGCTGATTCGCTAATTACAGCATTTTTAAGGCAATTTGTCAGGGAAGAATGGTGAAACAGCTTGTATCTGGAAAAGGGGTTGTTTTTTTCCATTTAACCTAAGCAGGATAGATATGTCTTCAAGCAAAAGGATGTATATGGATATGACTATTTGCAAATGAATACAGTTAGATAGTAAAGAAGATTCTTGTTGAATGGATAGTTTCAACAATTAGTTTTATGTGCTGGAATTGGCTTCAAAGTTCAGTAACAAGTTATTAAATGGCAGAATTTTTTTGATCAACTAATTACTATCTAAACATAAGCATTTCTATGTCTCTTTTCATTTTACCATTATAAAATGACAGTTGACCTTAGAACATGGTATTATTGGTAGACTTGAAAGACAAATATTGATAAACTTAGTTCTTTTAAATTTTGTATGGAGTATACTGGCATTTATTTTTTAGTTCATAAGCCTTGACTTCTAAGACTTCTTTTTTCATGAAGAGCAAATAGTTTAGAGATATGACTGAGTCAGATATGCTCATTTGTTCATTTTTCTCTAGACAAATGTTTCATTGAATGGCGTTATTCGTTATGCTAGATTTTCCTTAATTAATATGGAGAACTCCTGAAACAAGTAGTTACTAGTTACAGAAATTACTAGAGTTCATTAAATGTACTGGAGTTCCTTGTTCAAAATTAGCCCTTTCATGGTAGTGAACCAAACACTTTCACATGATATCCTAAAAGATTCTGTCAAATTCTCTGTCACTGTCTTATTCTCTCCTACAGTTGGGCATTGAGTCAAAATAGTCATTTGGCTCTTTACAAGCTAAGAGAAGAAAATTAATTTACATGCTAAAAATAATGCTTTGCTTATATAAATGTCACCTAACACAACAGTATTTTAATGGACTTAGACCCTGAGGGGATCTAGAAAAACATTCCAGTGTTTATAAATATAGTCAATGTGGAGCCTAAACTTGAACTCTGAAGTCTACAGTTTTACAGTTTACAAGCTGATACAAAGTTCAGTCTCAAATCCAACTGTGGCTAATGCTGTTGCTTTTCTGCATTTTCGTTTTGTTTTGTTGATTGTGGGTTTTTATACAACTGATATCTTGATAGTCCTGGTTTTAGTTGTTGGTTTTGAAATTGAATCAAATAAATATAAATTTTGAAACATTGTGAAAAGAATATTCAGTGTTCAGGATTAGTCTTGAACAAGGTAATCAAAAGTAATGTTAGTTTTGAGAGAATCTTGGGAGTAGTATGTACATTACAGACTATATGCTATTCAGACGGTCTTTGCTAGTCAGCCAATATTGTTGGCGGAATTGGTAGTAAGTTGATTAAATTAGAAGTTGCCGAAATGAGGACCAAAGATGCTGATAATAACTACTTAACTTCAAGCTGATGTAGTGTAGTAATCTGGAAAGTCCCCGGGTCAATATCATCTAGTGTAGCCTTTTCCAAGGAGATGACCTGCAGATGTTATGGACTACAACTCCCATTATTCCTGACCATTGGTCATGCAGCTTGGAACTGATAGGAGTTGTAGTGCACAACATCTGGAGGGCATCATGTTGGGGAAGACTGCCGTAGTTGCATGGGAGCAACTGCAGTGCTGTTCTTTGTTGCACCACTGATTAACATGAGACACCCTGGACCAGGGGTCCCCAGCCTTTTTGGACCTATGGATGCATTTGGGAATACTTATGTGAGCATCAGTAAAAAATGCCTAATCAGTGGGTAGCCGCTTTGGCATCCACTTTTTGATTTAAGCTGCATCTTATTCAGCAAAACTTTTTTGCTTCTTGTCTGTTGCATACCACAAAGTATCTTTAATAAGGAATTGTCTAATTTAGCTAATTAGTGGCAGTGTGATAAAGTTAATGCTTCTTTTAAACATATGTTTTGGCAATGCCCAGTAGTTCCTTCTTTTTGCAGGGAGGTTATTATGCAGAAAAATATTGTACTGGAACAGTCTTCAGTGATGTAAATGTTATTTAAGTTATCTACCTGCTTCATGGAAATTAACAAATGGATACATGTAAATGGATTCTTTGTGCCATTTCGACGGCTAAAATACTAATATTACAAAATTGGAAGGATAAACACTAACCTCCTATAATGTGATGGATTGAGGACCTTTTTTGTTGTTTATTCGTTCAGTCGCTTCTGACTCTTCGTGACTTCATGGACCAGCCCACGCCAGAGCTTTCTGTCGGCTGTTGCCACCCCTCGCTCCCCAAGGTCAAGTCTTGTCACCTCCAGAATATCATCCATCCATCTTGCCCTTGGTCGGCCCCTCAATATTTGAAAGGTGGAATATGAAGGTCATTGTTAAAGGAATATTTATTTAGATATTTGGCCTACTTTTGTTTCAGCCCATGTATAATTTCTAGAAAGCTGTATGCATTTCATACAAATCCCCGTATCCATATAAAAAACAGAGGAAAAATATTTTCATGTGCTCATGGCCCCCATGTTGGGGACCTGTGTGTGCAGCATTGGGGACCCCTGCCCTGGACCATGCAAAAGGGCATTACATTTTGTGGATCCTCCCTATGCAAGCATTAGCCCCACTCTCAAGAGTTGGCACTGGCAGGGGCTGTAGAATGGGGTCCTACTTGCTGGTTTAGAGTTTCTCGTAAGACCCTGCAGTGCAAGAAGAAATGGTGCTTCAGCAGTTACCATGCTGCCAGGATAATATGAGTCCCAGGGCTTTAAGTATCCACCATCTCTGAACTTCAGTCCCCATTCTTCAGTATGGAAAAGATATTTGTCTACCTTACAAGCTTGTTTTATGGATTATTGAAAAAATGTATGTGAAGTATATAATTGCTAAGTATTGTTATAAAAATTGAACTCCCAGTATACCCAGCTTGTTAAAAACCACTTGTCTTAAGGATAACAGTCCTCAGATAGCTGCCAAAGGCAGCAGCATCACATTTCTATGCAGCAATTGTGACTGAGTACCAGAGATTTTTGAGACCTGTTATACCAATTCAATAGCACCACCTATCATATACATTGCAGTATGCTACAAGATTGGTAGAGGCAGTAATGATGCCTCTGGCACCTGTTGTCTGGCTGATGTGATGTGATGTCATGGAATGAACAAAAACATTCTGTCTGCTGAGGGAAGTTGTTAGTTATAGAACATTCACAACAGTTCATCTTTTGTGACTTCAAGCAACAAGTCAATTCAGCTAGGAAACCTTCCACAGACCTCAAGGACAGGACAAACTGTTTGGATAAGATAGGCAGGAGATTGAACACTGGAAGACACAATATGAAGAGGTTTGGGGAGAAAGGGAAGGGAGGGGCCAGGAAACAAAGGGAGGAGTGGTTGGAAGGATAGGGCAAGCAGTAAACTGAAAAACAAGAGACTGAAGAGAAGGGTAGGTAGAAGAGAAGGCTGAGGAAAAAGAGGCAGAAAGATGGGGATAGATATAAAAAAATATTCATGTAGAGATCTATGAAAAAGTTACAGGTAAGGGTTTTTGAAAATGGGTGAGATTTTTTCCTGAGAGGCAGTGCATCACCTCAGGCCAATTTCCCTACCCCCTGGTGGTTTCTTAAACTGTAAAAGGACATGTTTTATCTGAGGCCAATTTCTTCTCTTCAAACATTTTTAAAGACATTTCCCTCTTGTATATACTATTTATACCTCTCCTTGAATCCAGAATTGTCAGCATATAGCATAATCCTTCCCCCACTCTCATTTACCCTTTTTCGATATAAATCAGTAAGTGCTTCAGTGAATTGAAGTTGGAAGGTTATTAGACAGGGTCTAATCTTACCCCTCACTTCTGTCAGTGGTGTCATCACTGTCTGGAAAGGGGAGAAGATGCCCCCAGCTGAAGTTGTTTTATGGAACTCACTACCACAACATGTAGTGATGTCCACCAATTTGGATGTCTTTAAAAGGGGGTTGGATAAATTCCTGGAGGAGAAGGCTATCAATAGCTACTAGCCCTGATGACTATGTGCTACCTCCAGTATCTGAGGCAGTACGCCTGTGTGCAACAGTTGCTGCGTTAGTCACCGGTACATCTAGGGGTGACCATATTACACCAGTTTTAAAATCATTACACTGGCTGCCAATTAGTTTCCAGGCATCATCATCATCATCATCATCATCATTATTATTATTATTATTATTATTATTTCTTATCTGCCTCTCCATTCTGATCGAGGCAGGGAGCAGCAGCAAATATAAAATACATAAAACTGAATTAAAACATAATATACATTGTTAAATCATTGTTAAAAACATTCTAAAAACATCCTAAAATTCCACTGGATAGGCCTACATAATTAGAGATTACCTGTGAGGCACTACGTTCAACATCTAAGGTCCTCCTCCGGGTGCCTACTCCGAGAGAGGCTCGGAGTGTGGCAACGAGGGATAGGGCCTTTTCAGTGGTGGCCCCCAGACTGTGGAATGATCTCCCTGATGAAGGTCGCCTGGCACAAATGCTGCTATCTTTCTGGCGCCAGGTTAAGACTTTCCTCTTTGCCCAGGCATATGGCGGCACATCCCAGCAGATCTCATGATAGCAGATCTAATTACCCACATGTTTAGTTTTTAATCGGTTTTTAATGCTTTATGTGTGTATGTTCTGTGTTTTAGAGTTTTAAATTTTGTATACTTGTTTTTACCTCAATTTTAGAATTTCTGTAAACCGCCCAGAGAGCCCTAGCTATGGGAGCGGTATATAAGTGTAATAAATAAATAAATAATAAATAAACAATCCTTCAACACCAATGCATGTAACAAAACTCTGCTACCGCATTTTAAAGTGAAGAATCCCATCATTCCCCACTGCTGCTCCACTCCAAATTCCTCTGCCCCTGTCCCCCAGTTGAAGTAGCTTTAATTTGCTTTTTAAAAATCTATAGGATCCATAGGAAAGAATGATAAAGCTTCCAGTTTTAGAAGCCATTTCTGTTATTTTGCACCCCTTTAGTTCCCTGTTAAATGAAGCCCCTCCCTGATGTTAATTCATCATTTCATATTTCTCCAAAATGCTTATCTGCTTTGCATGTTCTTAGTTTATCAAGTTCATTTTTAATGCCATGTTCAGTTGGTAGCTTAGGGTTGTTTGTTTGGTCCTGTTGAGTGAAATTCGAAATGATATCAAACCAGTGTAGTGTTTCCCTAGGTGTTTGTAACTTTATGGGTTTTTAGAGTCCAAAGCATTGTTTGTTTATATGAAGAATTTCAGACAAAGTGATAAGCATCCTGAGATTCATTAAGTTCTTGTTTTGCCATTAACGTCTTATTTCTGCTTGGTTGTCACTAGATTGTTGTACATTTTGGTCCTCCCCACTGTGTGCAAGTTTAATTGGGTTAGTCTGCACTTACAGTGTTTATGGTCTGTGAAGGGCATCCTGTATTTTCTTATTTTCTGTATTTTCTTAATGTGCATTATTTTCTATGGGCTATGTAAGCATATGGAAGAACCTTCCTTGGCAATAATTGGCAAGCAAACAAAATAGGCAAAAAGAATAGTGATTTTGTTGCTGCTGCTGCTGCTGAATTTAGGAGATATTGGGAAGAGCTCTCCCAAGATCTCTATTGAACTAAGTATATAAGCTAAGAAGCCATCCTGCTGGAGCATTTAAAAGATACACTGAAGGCCATTGACAGCATTCTTGTTTTGTGCAAGTTATTGATAAAGGTGCATGAAAGAGAGACTTAATGCTAATATAATCAGGAGACAATCTGTACTTGTTACACAGACTTGGCAGATGTTTTGGTTTAACCTCAACAGTTTGGGTTTGTGCCTCTTTTTGGCCATCCATACAGCTATAATGTCAAGATTAACTAGTGCCAGCTGTTAAATTTTCTTTCCTGTGAGATTCAGAGCAGGGGTCATGATGCTGTTATCATAAACATTGAGAGGAAAAGACTAATATTTACTGGTTCACCTTGTGAGGATTACTATTAAGAAAGATTTCTTGAAAATTCTTGGCATATTCCCCCATTGATCACTGCTTGAAATTGTTATGAAACATGATGACTGCTTTGAGAAGAATGAGTTTTTGAGAAGACATGTCATCTGTAGTGGCCGTAGTTTAGTTGTTCCAGGTCCAGGAATACGAAAAAGAACAGATGAAAACAGTGCAAAAGTAAACTGGATGGTATGTGCCTGTAATATTAAAGTCTCACTTGCTGTGTTTGTGTTCTACTTTTGAAGTCTTACAGGTAAAAGCTCTTGTTGATTTCTGGAAGAGTCAAGAGTTGCACATCTCTTCCTTCTCCTCTGTTTTGAATCATGGCATTGGTACCAGAAATGTATATTTCATTTGGTAAATATTTATGTTGCAAATCTATTATTCCCTTCTATGGCATTGTTTCTAAAAGCAAACCATTACAATTGGAATTTGCATTTTCAGCTTTGTTAGATAAGTCTGTCCCTAATCTATGGAAAAACTGGTATAACGAAGAACACTGAATTCTGTTAGTTACAAATCTTATACACATTCCATTAATGTAGAATATGAGCTCCTCTAAATGGTGTGACGGAGAAGGAGTGCTGGAGGGGAAATGTGGTGGAGGCAGGAAGGGTTATGTGACTGCCTCCAATCTATTGCTGCTTTGTTCTACTTTGACTCGATGAAGTAGTAACCAGGAACTAGAGATACATAGTGATGGAGGAACAAATAGTTCTTTCCTGAGTAGCACAAGTTTTTAGTCACCATGAAAAATAGTTACCCTATAGAAGAGCAGGAAAATTAAATATTCTGATGAGGGTACACCACCAGCTCTTATATGTTTATTTAAATACCTGGCAAAAACACAGCAGCTCCAGAAGTGTTTTGGGTGACCTTTCTCTTAACTTCATTACCTTAGTGAAGTTATCTCTATGATTGATGCTTTATATATTTGAGTTTTAGTAATTTTATATTGGATATTTTTATTTGTTTATTTGTAAACCGCCCAGGGAGCTTTGGCTATGGGGCAGTATAAAAATGTAACAAATAAATAAATATAAATAAATAAAATTGTTTGATATTATTCTGTAAGCTTCTTTGAATTCACTTTGTGAAAAGGCAGGATACAAGTTCTTAAATAAAATAAATTGTGTCGTAAACACTATTGTTGGTTTATAAATTCTAGGATGTTTGGGAACAAGAAAACAGGATCTCAAGTTTGTGTACATCACAATAAGGTATCACTCTCTGATTAGTTTTACCTACTTGTGCAAAGGGAAGACTGTAACAGGAGTGAACTGTCGGTGCATATCAGCACGCTGTTCCTTCACAGTAAGCCAAGATAAGCCAGGAATCCTGGTTTATCATTATGTGCAAATGCCGCCATTCAGAAACATCAAGTTAATTAGTTACTTTCTTGCCATAAGGCAGGAGACGGATAGACACACATACTACTTTGAAAGCTTTCCAAAGTATGTAATGGCTAAACAATGCCTTGCAGCTCTTTGACATATCTAGAGATGTAAAATATCCAGAAATTTTGATGCAATGGGAAAAATCATTCCTTCCCTGACTGTTTAGGGGGGAAATGATTGAGAGAAAAATGGAAAATATGCAGTACTTTTTTTTTAGTACTCTTTAAATATCTAAAGTTACTTTAGGAACATAATATGTTATATAAAACTTGGTTTGCTCATAAAAAATATAAGTAAACTTAGAAACTAATCCTATGGGATTGCCACTATAGATGGAGGGCTCTGAGATCAGGGCCATCTGTCTAGGTTAAGTCCTGGCAGGCAGGGTGAGTTGGATGAGAATGGAGAAGCTCATGGATTCAACAGATCCATATCTCTCTTTCCCTCTCCCCTCCCACTATCATGCCTCCTTTTCTCCATTTCTGACTTTTTTCCTGTTGTGACCTCAGAAGAGGAGCTGCTTTGGAGATTTTCATGGTAGCTGGGGGGTGGAGTGGGGAACCTCCATGTGGATTTCTCTCTGAGGTGACAAGCATGACTATGGCCTGGTGGGATGAGTGGGCAGGTGGGAAACCCAACATTTTATTCACTCAGACCTTTTTATTCACTCAGTATTTTAACACTTAATTTTAACTTAAATTTAAATTTTACTGTTTTAACTCTGTATTTTAATCTTATATCAATTTTGCTGCGTGGTTTTATCCTGGTTGCGCTTTTTATACTGTATTTCGTAATTGTGCTTTTAACCTGTTGGTTGTTTTATTGTGGTTTTAATTTTTGTGAACCGCCCAATAGCTTCGGCTATTGGGCGGTATAAAAATGTAATAAATAAATAAATAAATCTTATGTTCCCTGGGATGCCCTTCCAGAGACCAAACGATTGCTCTGTCAGTAAGTGTGTATTTATTGTGTTAATATTTTATATCTTTAAATTTAATATGATATTTTTATGGGCAAAGCAAGCTTTACACAATACATTTTAGGTTTTGATTTTATGTCTAATTAAAAGGATCTTGCAAATAGTTCCTGAATCATCCAAGAAAACTGAAGACACTGGAAGAGCTGGAGGCAGAGGCTAGGGATAAAAGGTTTCTGTTTGGTATTGTGTATGTATGCAAAGGTACTAAGCAAGATCACTTGCTTAGTACCTGAGAAGGCTTGAGCTGCAATGCTATGCAACTGGACAAAGTGGGACTTCTAATAATCTGGCATAGGAGTGGGAGGAAGTTTACAAGAGTAAATATAATACATGATGTATTGTGCAATTATAATTTTTAATATCAGATGTCAGATATTTTCTCCCACAGCTATTTTTAAAAAAAACCCTTTTAACACAATCTGTTTGATAAATGATTTACTTTTACTCGCCATGCACTAACTCTCAAAATGCCAGTTTTTCTGCTTCAGCTCTGTCCATTTGCCTTTCATATCTCTAGTCATTAAGCAGCATCCCTAAGAGATTTTACAGCTGTTGATGTTTCCCAGCACCACTTAATTCCGTAGTCTGTAGGCTCATGTGTGTGTATGTATATGTATACCCTTGTATAGGGAGTTTCCTGTTTGTGGCAAAAAAAGTCATCCATCTCTGCTATAGCCAGTCTTTGGCGATGGGAGATGTGAAGTCTGCAGAATCTGTGTACAGACTCAGTGCGAGAAGAATTTATGTATATACCAGCCCTATTGAAATGTTCTGTACCTGAATAGAGGAAACATGTGACAGGAAGGAGCACTCCAGCTCTGCCCTTCTCTGTCGCATTTGTCACCCTCAACTTGTCAGTGGTGACTCTCTGAAGTGAGGAGAGCTTCCCATATTCATGGAGGCTATCCATGGATACAGCAGGCTTTTGTCTTCAGACAGTTGCTCTGCATGAGTAGAGGGCAATGAATGCAACCAAGGAGAGGGATGTGGATGGAGCACTCCTCAATAATAATAATAATAATAATAATAATAATAATAAAAAATAATAAAAAATATTTTTATTTATTTATTGGATCGAGGCGGGGTACAACACAAATGCAAACATCATATAACTAATTAAAACATTTAAAACTAATACATTATTAAAAGCAGCACATTTTTTAAAAAAATATTTATTAAACTCTATTTAACAAAGCAGTTTTAAAAAAGTTAAATATATATATAAAAACATACAAGTCAGACAGCGTTTCTAATAAATACACAAACACGATTTCTGTAGATGCCAAACCGAGCTTGTTTCCTTCAATTTACTGTGGTCAGAGGAAGATTTGTTAAACCAGAGTTGGATGCCACATCTTTACCATTGATGTAATCGAGAAAAGGAGACCATATTTCATTGAATGGGTCATAGCTAAGTTGGCCCGACGAGACTCTGCGGTGGTAGGTTAATTTTTCAGAGCAGGCTATATTCCACACTTTCCCTTTCCATCCAGTGAGTATAGGGCTCTTTGGATCCTTCCAGTGTTCGGCGATTTCTAAACGAGCTGCCGTAAGGAGGATAAATACCAATTCTTTATGGGTAAGGGAGGGGTTTAGAGCATTGGGCAGGGCCAGCAGGGCCAGGCTTGGTTCTGGAAAGATTATCTGATCAGTGGCCTTAGAAATTATATTGAAGATAGTTTCCCAGAACTGCTTCAGGGCCTTACACTCCCACCACATATGTAAGTAAAAGCCCTTTTCATCGCATCCTCTCCAACACAACGGGGAGATTGAAGTCGTTGCATGCGAGAGTTGAATTGGAGTTATATACCATCTTAATATAACCTTGAGGGCTGACTCCTGTATGCGGGATGATATTGTTCGGAGGGGGGGATTTATCCAAATTTGTTTCCATTTTGTATCTTCAATCTGTATATGTAGATCAGTTTCCCATATGCTCCTCAGAGCCAGATTTAAAATTTAAAGACAAATTTAAAATTCAACTGGGTAGGCCTGCTGGAAGAGATCAGTCTTTATGGCTTTCTTAAATTCTGGAAGACCGTTAAGTTGATGAATCTCTCCTGGCAAGCCATTCCACAAACTGGAAGCGGCAGAAGAAAAGGTCCTCTGGGTAATAGTTGTCAGCCTTGTTTTTGTTGGCTGGAGTAAATTCTTCCCAGAGGGCCTGAGTATGCAGGGCGGATTGTACGGGAGAAGGCGATCCCACAGGTTCTTGCCCTATTCAGGTGCTAACTGCCTAAATAGGAGTACTAGGTTTTCGAAATGAGATGGATTCAATGGTGGCTGACAAGGTGGAAATGAAAGTACACTTATTATTATTTATTTATTTATTTATTTATTTATATAGCACCATCAGTGTACATGGTGCTGTACAGAGTAAAACTATAAATAGCAAGACCTTGCTGCATAGGCTTACATTCTAATAAAATCATAATAAAACAATAAGGAGGGGAAGAGAATGCAAACAGGCACAAGGTAGGGTAAACAGGCACTGGTTGTTATCAAGCAGTGACTGAGGGGCAGAGGAGCCTTGTCCCTTTCTAGTTTTCATTTCTTGGAAGTTCCTGCAGCAGGGACAGTTTGTGCAACATTGCATGAGTGTACCATTGGTGATTAGTCAGCACTGCTCTAAATAGATACGGGGTGATGACTATCATAGAGATGCTTGAAGATTTCATTTAGCCTGTATTTTTAAGAGAACTGACCTGGTTTGCACTTCCTGGACAAATGGGGAGGTTGGAAGTTTAAATCTTACACTTCTCTTGAATCTTGTGATATTAAGTTCTTAGATAAAGTATCAAACTGTGTATAAAAATGCATATTTTAGGAATAAAATGCATATTTTGTGATTTACAAAAGATTCAGATTTATGTGAAAATGGGACATTGTGTTTTTAGACTGTTGGTTGTTTTATTATACGTTTCACGGTTTTAATTTTTGTGAACTGCCCAGAGAGCTTTGACTATTAGGCTATATAAAAATGTAATAAATAAATAAATAAATAAATGAACCATCACGATCTGGAAATAGACTGAACCATCCATCCCTACTTCATCAGCAATGTTTATTATTTATTTATTTATTGCATTTCTATACCAGCTTTCTGAAGCCAAAGGGAGTTAACAAAGATTTCAGAAAATAAAAACCATACTCAAATAAAACACTGTAAAAGGTTAAAAAACACACCCAACAAGTTTGAAAGCATAGCAAAAGCCAGGGTGAGCTGCTCTACTTTTGTTGTCCCCAAAATAAGGCTGTTGGTAAATGCATGATACTCAACTTCCTCTCAATTGCTGCTTGGTGGAAGTGATTGTTTACTGATTTGTGCCACTCCTCACTGGCTGCCACAGCATGAATAAGACACATGCAAAGTTGTGAAAGTGTAAGAGCAGTCTGTTGTAAGTGACTAGTACTTTCATGTTTCTTGATGCTTTATGAGTAGCTTTTAGCTTAATATCACTGCAATTCAGTTTTGTTAAATCAAATTTAAGTAATTTTATGATTGAAGCATTTTCCATAAATGTCTCCTCCACAGCCACTTGCTAACAATTATTCAAACACATTTTT
Organism: Elgaria multicarinata webbii; assembly: GCF_023053635.1. Taxonomy (NCBI): domain Eukaryota; kingdom Metazoa; phylum Chordata; class Lepidosauria; order Squamata; family Anguidae; genus Elgaria; species Elgaria multicarinata. The sequence continues at coordinate 73,316,192 of NC_086178.1, read as the reverse complement.
AGCACATCAAAGTGTTCTCACTAAATAATGTATAATTTTTTGGATTGCACAAGCTACAATTTTGGAGTCTCTCACTCTGGCACTATACAATGAAATGCATAAAAAGCTTCTGCTAGAATTTAATAGTTATTTAATGGTAGCCTTTAAGGGGGCACAATAATTTCCTCAGTCTTTCAAGCTTTTATCCTCCAGCTCTGGTACTTAGTATTATAAATAACACAAGGTTTCAGATTGTGCTGTCAAATATTTTGTGTTCAATTTTGTATCTTCCCCCTTGAGATTTTGCTATTTTAATTCGGTTCTCTTTATTTTTCAGTGATGAGAGGGAAAGACAAATGTAAGGTACAGGCATGGCACTTTGTCATATGCATCACTTAGAAATATCTTAATAATATTTAATATTATTCTGTGTTTAAAAAGAGATTTGCAGTTATGTTAGAGTGTAGCTTCTTTTTTTAAAAACAACAACAACACCTTAAATCTAGAATGTTGTGGTGCAGTTTTTCCTTTGAGCGTGCCTTTAATCTTAAATCTTTTAAAATTAAACCAGATGGTTCACTTGTATTAGGAACAGAAGTTGCCTTTTACCAGGTAAGAGTATTTGCCCAGTATTGTCTACTTAGTGGCTGCTGCTCTCTAATGTCTCAGTCAGGCATGTTTCCTATCATTCCTTTCCTGATCATCTTAACTGGAGATGTCAGGGATTTATCTGCATGCAAAACATGTGCTTCCCCACTAAAGTACAGCAGCTACCCCAACTAAATCTAGAAAGATTAGTAATAATTATTCCACAATAACATTGTAATTGGAGTAAGTAATAATTAATAGAGTATTGTTTCAAATAATGGAATCAAAAGCAGGAAATCAGGAAGTCCTATCTTTTGGAGGACCACAAATTTCTTATATCATTAGCCACTGCAGGCTGCTACAAAAGATGACCCAGAAATGTCAAAAACCTGAGTCATTGAGTACCTTAACATGGCTTTAGAAATCATGAGTATATTTTAACTTTTACAACTTTTCAACACTTTATCATAACTTTCTGTTATATTCTAAAACTCATCTCTGTAACTACTCATATCTTTCTTTTAGAGTAATAGTTGTAGAACTTCTATAATCATCAACATATTTATTATTAAAAACTTGAAATTACTGTATTGAAATAAATGTGGATTTATAAACTTTCTCTTTCTTTTAGTTTAACCTTTTATGATTTGGGCCAACTTTGTTGTTTTAACTGCCATACTTATTGTTTAAAATTGCCTGGTTTTGTTATCTAATTCAAAATTCATTTTTTAGTAGTGATATTGCATTTGAAGATTGGAATTCTCAGCTAAGCCAACTGAAAAACAGTATCAAAATTGTACAATGCCAAATGTACATTTATTTATTTATTTATTTATATAGCACCAACAATGTACTTGGTGCTGTACAAAATATACAAATAAAACTAGTGGAAGTAATATGAAAATTACAGCCACTGTGTATGCAGGAAGGTTCTCAAAAAAGAGAATAGTGTTCAGAAAACATTTAAATTGGTATGAGTCTATTTAAACTCAATATTCTAATCAGGATTCTTGTTGCATATCTGATTTTAATTGGAGTTGCATGACTGAAATGTCACTTTCTGAAACAGTATTTACTCTTAGTAAAATTTATTTCCATTAACGTTGGTAAGTTTTATTAGTTAACAGTTTGACTGGATTTGGACATCATGATAACCCATAGGTGGCTTAATTGACCCATCATGGATTATCGTGTCATCTGGTGGGAGCTTTTTTAAACCCACGATGGTTTATTTGACCAAAATAACCAACTCTGATAACCTACAGTCCATAGAGGGGGTTATTTAAGTCATTGTGGGTTATTGTGTTGCATGGCAGTCACTGTAGGTTATTTTGGCTGGCTATACAGCTGTGTGACAAGAGCAGTCAAAACAGCTGCTTCTCTGCTCTTCGCTGGCTTACTGATTAGGAACATGTTAAAGGGACCAAGCCAGCAGTGTAGAGGAGGCAGAGCATGAAGTTTGGTCCCGATCCTGCAACCCCCATCTCCCATTTTTGGGTGCACCTGGGATTTTCACTGCTTTTACAGTTAACAGTGGGTTTTCAGAGTGCATTGGGTGCCTATAGAGGAGGCTGGCTATGAGGTTTGGTCCCTAGCCTGAAAACTGGTAGAACCTATCCTGAGGTACTGGTTCCTCTCTATTCGGCCCTGGTTATGCCTCAACTAGAGTATTGCATCTAGTTCTGGGCTCCACAATTCAAGAAGGATGCAGAAAAGCTGGAGCGTGTTCAGAGGAGGGCAACCAGGATGATCAGGGGTCTGGAAACAAAGCCCTATGAAGAGAGACTGAAAGAACTGGGCATGTTTAGCCTGGAGAAGAGAAGATTGAGGGGAGACATGATAGCACTCTTCAAATACTTAAAAGGTTGTCACACAGAGGAGGGCCAGGATCTCTTCTCGATCCTCCCAGAGTGCAGGACACGGAATAATGGGCTCAAGTTAAAGGAAGCCTGATTCCGGCTGGACATCAGGAAAAACTTCCTGACTGTTAGAGCAGTATGACAATGGAGCCAATTGCCTAGGGAAGTTGTGGACTCTCCCACACTTGAGGCATTCAAGAAGCAGCTGGACAACTATCTGTCAGGGATGCTTTAGGGTGGATTCCTGCATTGAGCAGGGGGTTGGACTCGATGGCCTTGTAGGCCCCTTCCAACTCTGCTATTCTATAATTCTATGATTTTATGATAGCATACATTCATCTCATGGCACATTAATGACCTCAAAGAACAGAGAAACACTCTCCAATGTATAAAGGTTTTCCTGATTGCTTCTTTGGTTACTTACAGTTTCAGGGGCTCGGAGATCCTCTTTGGCATAGTCTCACTGATGCAAGGGTATCACTACACTTGCATTATTTTTCTGCTGATGTACCATTTTGCTCTGCAGGTGGATGAACTGTCCCACCCAGCAGGACAGGATATGGGTGTCCTGCTGGGTGGGATATGGTTACAGTCTAACCATATCAAGGATATGGTTACAGTCTAAGACCATTTGAATCTCAACAATAGTATTCTATAAAAAGCTTTATGGGGACTGTCTGCTAGAATAAGTGCAATGAGGTGGATGAACAAGTGCATTAAATTCTGTTGAGTGTTCCAGTCATTTATAAGAACCCACTTCGGATATATCCCTGTTCCAACATCATAAGCTCAGTCATCACAGAAAGTTTTATAAAAATGAAGTTTAAATATTAATTTAATAGAAATAAATACATTTTTTTATCTTGAGAGGAGTTCATGGTAAATGTGATTTTCAGTTAGAGATGACATAATAGATGTTTTCAAACATTTATTGGTTTCGTTTTAGATCTCTTCCATAATATCCCACTATACTGTGTGTAAACACAAAGGCATAATTCTTCTAAGGAATCAAAACTGACTTCAAAACTAAACATTGTAATATACTGTATATTGTAGCAATGAATTGTTCCTTGGCCCATGCATCTATAGTCCAGTTTGGTGTTGCTTATTAGGAAACGTTTACTTATGAAGAAAGAAATGGTATATATATAATTTTTTTTTTGGAGAACATATTCTCCCCACCCCTTTTTAAAAAATAACTGTGAACATGTCTTATTTAAGGACTATTCTCAACTTCAGAAAATTAGGTGGCAAATAACTAGGTGCAATCCTATGCATCTCCCAGCATCTTTGCATCCCCCAACCAGTCATGATGGCTGGGAAATGCTGGGAGGTGTAGGATATTTTTTTCTGTCTAAATATGCATAGGATTGTGCTCTTAAGTATAAAATGCTTGATTGGAAAGATTAAAAAACTGGGCTAAAAAGGAAGATTTAAAGTTAATGTTATATGTATTCACAAAGCTTTACTTTTTCAATTTGTTCTGGACCAACTCACGAGTTACATATTTAGGGCAGACATGATAGAGGTGTACAAAATTTTGCAAAATTATATGAAGGAAGTGGATAAGGAGACATTTTTATCCCTCTCTCAAAATTCTAGAACCTGGGCTCATCCCATGAAGCTGATTGGTGGGAGATTCAGGACAGATAAAAGGAAGAACTTCTTTATACAGTGCATCGTTAAACTGTGGAATTCCCTACTACAAGATGTAGTGATGGCCACCAATTTAGATGGTTTTAAAATTTAGATAAATTTCTGGATGAACAAGCTGTTAATGGCTGCTAGTCCTGATATATGCTACTTCTAGTATCAGAGGCAGTATCTGGGGAACATGGGTGGGAGGGAGCTATTGCACTCGTGCCCTGCTTGTGGATTACTGGTCATCAGCTAGTTAGCCACTGTGCTGGACTAAATGGATCCTTGATCTGATCCAGTATGCCTCTTCTTATGTTCAGGTACAACAAGATTATATTTTCCAACTTCTCATTTTCCCATGAAGTTAGTAATGGTACAGCGAGACTGACAGAGCTGGTTCAGATGTAATACATATCTAAACCACAGTTTTACATTCTGAAAATAAGCTACAGCAAATCTTAGACTTCCATACTCTAGCATGGCCATTAGAAGATAAGTTGTGTCCACTCTAATTTAGATTAACTGCAGTTTAGCATGTCTTTCAAATTCTACACTGTGGTTAATTTTTGTTATGGTTACTGGAAACAAGCAAGCTTGCTAAACCATGGTTTGAAGTTGGTTAGTTTCCACTAACCATGATTAAGAATAACTAAAATGTATCGGGTTTGGGTGATCTGGCAAACCATGGTTAATGTAAAATAGAAGCTAAAACTTTTTAACTTCCCATTGTGGCTATGCCGGGGCAGGTGAGGGGAGTGTATGAGTCGAAGGCTTAGCATTACGTGTGAACAAGCTTATTGGCTGTTACTGGCTTTACTAATCTTCTCCCACATTAATGTTATTATTCCACAAGGTAATATGTATGGCAAAACCAATATGCACTTGTGGTCTTTTAATTCACCTGGGAAAGAAGACATTGAAATTTCATATCCACTATCTTTGATGTTACCTAAGTTAATCCAATGTCATGTTTATTGGTTTGGGGCAGATTTTCTTCGGTAACTTTTCAGTGGTTTTCAGATGTTTGGGATCGTTCGCCAGCCCTTCAACAAAGCTACTGTTTTATAAATCAGATTTCAAAATGCTTCAGTAAGTGGCACCTGGGTTTGCTGACTTATCACTGTTGACTTTCTCATTTTTTTCTCATCACTTTTCTTTTTATAATTCTCCTTGTCAGCTTCTTACCTTTTGTGCCCTGCTGTGGCAACTACTGTATATATAGTGGAAAACGTATGCACATAATTTAGACCTTCCTATGACAGCACCAAAGAATAGCACATTAATTTATAGTCACACTGCTCCAGAACTGAGTCTGGATCAAATATTCTTCAAATGCAAGGTTAAAACCACCACTCCCGCCTCTGCAGCTAAATCTGTGGAGAGGGTGGAAGATTGCTGGAAGAGGTGACTTGGGATGACCTCGGTTTGACCTCTTTCACATTGGCCCCATTCAGACGACACCATTAACGATGCTGATAACCCTTTTGTGGTTAGTGTGGTTGGGGCAGCATGGTTAATGGTGTCATTTGAACACCCATTTTCCCTAATCATCTTCCCTGTTAACCACATTGTGCAATATGGTTAGCAGCACTAACCATGGCTAAAAGTGTCGTCTGACACATGTCTGTGGTTAAGGGGCCATGGTTAAGGGGTTAAGACATAGAGCTTCCAGAACAGAGTTGCTTAACTAGGCGGGGCCACTCTAGTCAGCGGGCTCTATGGCTGCTCTGGACTGCCGATTGATACGCTCTCTGCAGCTGCCATTTCGTGTTTCGCATTTGTTTTTTGGAGCGATTTTTGCACAGCGGATTTCCCCATACGAAGCATCCATTTCTCCTACATCATTGAAGCGCCATTACACCCCTCAGGTTCTGATTACTGTGGCGGCGCTGCCTGATGACACAGCTAGCGCAGCCGTCCTGGAAGGCTTCCACTTCCCCTGTGATGACTGTAGGTATAGCAGGCATGGTTATGCAGAAAGCAAAGGAACTGCTCACTAAATGGGGCGATGTATGTATGTAATTGCTATTTTCATTAGTGCCTGCACTAAAGTGATGGCTGTAACTGCCAGGGTTCCTAGCTCTAGGGCTGCTGGAATATAGGGTGGATCACTTGGAGGAATCAGGTGTTCCGCTAACCACTTTGTGATTAGCGTGTGGTTAAGGAAAACTTAACCACAAAAGGGTTAAAAGTGTTGTCTGCAAGCATTGTGCATGTGGTTAGCATTAACCACAGCTGAACAGGGTTAAGCTAACCACAAAGCCCAGAGTGTTGCCTGAACTGGGCCATTATCAATTTGAGCCACAGTGGCTTAAAACCATGGTGGCTTGTGACATGTACCGGTCACCTGTGGACACCCATTCCATAACCCAACGTTTGATCATAGGTTCTTATTCTGAACCTGGCAAGGGTGGGTTGCCGGCGTGGATAACAAACCTGAAACATCCAATAACCCACCAATAACCCACCCTTGCCAGGTTCAGAAAATACAGGATCCTACAAGCGGGGGTTGGTTTACAGAATGGGTGCCCATGGGCACCTGACATGTGCCTCAAGCCATGGTAGCTTATTTAACTCAGTGGTTCAATCTGATCATGTGAACCAAGTCTTTATCTTGAAAGATCTGTGGTCTGGCCCTGGATCTTACTAGTCTTGGAAAGAAGTGCCAGGAATGACCCTGTGCAAGCATGTACAAGTATTTCCTAACAATTACTTGGGGCAAGCTGGCAACATGTCAACAGTTTTGCTTCAACATAGTAAAGCTGGCTCTTAAGTAGTGGATGGGAATCTTAAGCAGCCATATTAAGCCTTTAAGTAGAACCCCCCCCCCCTTAGAGCATGATTCAATGGACTCAAGTACATACAATCCTCCATTAAAAAAGAACTCAAAGTTTATGGTCAAAAGAAAACAAAACAAACAAAAGAACAACAAATCCCGTAAAAACATTAAACACAGTTAACATAACCACAGAACAAAACACCAATTAAAACAGCAGACTTAAAACATTACATCAATTATATTTAACACCTTACAAAATTAAGAAGATATATGGCTTAGAACATGATAGATGTTGGAGATGTGATTCTTGTGGAGCAGATTATGTGCAATTTTTTTTGATGTTTTATTAAAATTAAATCTTATTGGAATCTGCTTGTGTTTTATGTAGAGCAGATAACAGCTTCTTTTTGGAAAGCGGGCATTGCCCCTCTTTTTCTGTTTTTTTTTTTTTAGGATCTGGGATGTGGCAATAATGATGAAATTATCTTATATAAGGGCTGGAGAAGAACAAATGTTTGACAGTAGGTTTATTAAAAGATGGAGCGACTTATGTTTTGGAATGATGAATTTTGGAATGATGACTCACCTAATGCATGTATTAGGTGAGTTTTTATATTAATTCTTAAATTTTATTTTATATAATTAAAGATTTTAAAAATTGGAGAAAACAAACAAACAAACAGCAGACTGAGATCTGGGTAGCATTTTAGTTTCTCCTGTAGATATAACCATGAGTGTACAAGTGGCCTCCCCTACTGCATTTTATCATAGGGGATGATGGGATAAAAGAAACAGCAAAGTCCTGTAGGACATGAAATAACAAGTAAGAGGTGGCAGAGGCAATAGATTCACAGAGGAGGAAAGTCTAACAGCTCTGAGTGGAATGATACAGCATTTCAAAGAAATAATTTGGTAATTAGTTTTACAATCCCATGTGACCAACTATTTCAAATTGGTACAGGGAATGGAATAAGTGTTAAGGGAATCAATCAAGAAGGAGATGGAACTGGATTGGAACTTGCTGTACCATACTGTGCAGATCTTGCTTTTAGTAATGGTGCCCACTGCCCAAGAAGGTGACTACAAATACATCCATAACCATCCCATGTGAATGAAGCATTTGTTAATGATACTATAGATCCAGAGCTGTATTTAGGCCCTGGATCTCTTTTGACAAAGTATGATTGATGTAAAGTCTACATTTTTTGCTTTTGTCTGTGTATCCTGCTGGTTTGATGTTCTGGGATTTGCATTGAAAGGTGGGTTTCATTTTGAAAAGCACTCCCAATGGGCTGATTTATTTCTCATTCAGCTTTCTAGTGATTTAATTCTGTTTTAAAATAGAGTTTGATGGAAAGGAGGGAATTCAACTGTGTCTCATTACTTAGATGATTTTCTTGTTAATAGTTGAAGAGGGGTTTCAATGTGCTAGGCTACATTACCCATATTACAGCACTTCACTGAGAAATGTTGACTTCTCGAATACAGGAAAAAATAGGCCTAGATACCAAACAGGACACCCATAATGTTGGATCTTTCCACAAATAGGACTGCTGTTGATGGTTATGAAACTGTGGCCCAACCAATGGGATTTCAGGTGGCTCCAATGGGGATATCTGGATCGTTCCACAAGGGTTTAAAAATTATCTGAGAGTTGTACCAGTGAGACATATTGACTAGTTGTTAATGGCAATCTCCCTGGGCATTTCAATAAGATATATTACAAGCAGTGGACTCCATTCAAAAATCAGTGTCTTATGCCCTATTTACTTGTTAAAGTTGTTGCCATTAAATCCCAGCCATTGGTGTTTGTCTCTTTATTCCTTGCTCTTGCAAAGTGATTCTCATTTGATTTATAGGAAAGATATTCTTTGTAAGCATGTCAGGAGTTCTTGTCTCTTTGCTGTTGCCTTTGTTCTTTCTCCACATAATCAGCACTGTCAGCCTTTTAATCATAGCCATATATGATTAATTTTCACATTCAGATATTTCATTAGATAACTACTGCAAAATAATCTATAAGTGACAAAACATTTTGGTAAAGACATCCCTCAAAAAGCAGAGAATGTTTGCAAATACAGAAAGATCTATAAGATCTGCAATACAAAGCTTCACATTTCTAGTCTAGCAGGTGAAAAAGTTTCCCCTCTAACCCCTGCTAGAATTAAACCATAAAAATATGCCTCTTGATTTAGCTGTGGGGCAAATCTGTGAAGTAGCAAGCTTCTGCATGCCTGTCCCTATCTGGGTGAGGAAATCCTTTCACAGATGAATGCTGCACATCAGTCCTACAACCTGGTGTTTGTCAATTCCACACATGTGCCCCCTTGAAATCGTTGCATTACAGTCAATTTATTTGTATACCACATTTCCCACAATACACTGAGGTATGTCCTGGTCCCAAATTGTTATCATGTCATCCAGACTCAGGCCTAAGCTAGACCAGCAGTTATACCCGGGATCGCCCCTGTTTGTCCAGATGATGCACAGGGGATCCCGGGATCAGGGAGGGATCATCCCTCCCTGCCCCCAGGATACAGCCCTACACTTTGGGCCTGGTTTTGCCCCCGGTCTCGAGCCCGAGACTGCAAGCATGTGGCTCATTTCCATGGCTTTTCCCGGCTCTGCGCAGGGGTGCAGCGCTCCTCAGGAGTGCTGCGCCCATTAGGGCTAGGGTGGGGTGGGGGAGTGGGAAAATCATTTTTTAAAAAAACACACCAAACCCTTACCTTTCTGTTTGAGCGCTCGTGCGCAGCTAGCCCTTTAAGAAAATTAAAAAAATGGCAGGCGCTACACCTTTCTTCTTGAGCTCATTGCGCATTGCGTGTAAATGAGGGTGAGATCTCGCGTAATTCACAACGCGAGGTCTCCCCTCCTCTCCCCCGGATTTTCAGGTAGGTCTAGCAAAGTCCTTAGAAACTCTAGGTTGTTTAACCCAGAGTAAACCCAACAACAAACTTATTGGTTGTCATTTTGTGTGAAACAGACTTCAGAAATAAACTACATGTTATGCTAATATTATAGTAACAAAAAAGAAAAAGAAAAAAGTATCCATTGTCTTTTGTGCTTTTAAGATCCATATTGGGGGCCCTGCACATACTCGAAAGTTTTTTTCAAAAAGTAAAAATAATTTTGAGAAGCAAACAAGTAGTGTTGTGGAAGGAGTTTAATCCTCCCCTCCTGGAATGTAGTAGTTCTGATCCAAATCGGGGCTTGTGTTCTTAGACTAGAGTAAAGCAAAAGAGACACCTTGGATACATGTTACTCAATCATGTAGTGTATAGTTGGCACTCAGAAATCAGAAAATAACTGTGAGTGTAAAGCAGTAAGGGGCTCTAAATTAACACACCCTCAGGTATTAAAGAGAGAGACTTCTAAATTTATTTCCCTTAGAAACCAAAGCAATGGGAAAGATGTCTCAAACGGCTTGTCTCCAAGTACAGCTTCTGGCGCAAGGCCAAAACAGACAGGAGAGACAGAAGATCTGTTTACAAAAATTTGGGAGATGACACAGAGAAATAATGAAATATTACTTGAACAAATGGAAGAAAAAATGAAAAAAGAAAGCAAAGCTATGAAAGAGGTCATAGTTAAAGAAATACTGACAGGGGTTGCTAAATCTATGGCTGAAATGAAAGCAAATATAGACAAAGTGAATGCACAAGTGAATCAACTGGAGAAAAAAGTGAAAATCAGGAGATAAGACAACAGAATATAAGATTTGAACAGAATGAACTGAGACTAATAGAGTTATCAGACAACAGCAGGAGAGTAAATTTGCGCATACGCAATTTCCCTGAAGAAGCAGGAGAAAACTTGAGAAGGAAGATTTTGGGTTGGCTCCAAGAAATGGCCGAAGATATAATTTGGAATGGTTATGACATAGAAAGAGTTCATAGAGTTGCTGGGGGAAGAAACAGAATGATGCCTAGAGATATCTTGGTGAGATGCGCAAATTTCTATAAAAAAGAAGAATTTATGAAGAAAATCAGACAGAAGTCAACGCTGACCTACCAAGATACTCCAATACAAGTCTTCAACGATCTATGTCCTGAGACCATCGCGTGGAGGAGGAGTGTCAGATTATGCATAGCAGTGCTTAAGCGTGAGGGAATTACATACTCGTGGGGATATCCTGTGTTCCTGAGATTTTTTTGGAAGGGGAAGCAGGAAAAAATAACATCGCTGGAACAAGGGATGTCCAAATTACGAGAATTAGGGCTGGAGAAGGCCATGAATAAAGGCCAAGACCAAGTCAACTGGAGGAAGATCGGCCAGGACCAAGTCAGAAGTAAATACGGACGGGTTTTAAAACAGAGGGAGAGGAGATGATGATATAAGCATAACCGAGAGAGGAAGGGGGTCACTGCATCGGGACTGAGGGATCCATTCCCCCCCCTTACGGTTGGGATCAACCATGGCTAGGGTGAATAGGCCCTGGGGGAAAAGAGGGGGGAGAAAAAGAGGGGGAAGGGAGGGAAGAGGGAGGGGAAGGGAGAAAGAGGAGGGTGGGGGGAGGAAGAGGAGGGTGGGATTATGGTTGGGGGGAATTTTTGTTATATTAAGTTTAAGTAATGTGTTTATGTGGGTGGACACAAAAGGGATCAACAAAGAAGAAAAAACACAGACAGAATATGGATAAGAACATTAAGTTATCAACACAGAATGTTAAAGGATTGGGGGCAGTAGTGAAAAGGAAGAAGATAGAAATAATGCTAAATAAGGATAAAGTGGACATTATTTTCTTACAGGAAACATCAAATAAAAGATGGAAAGAATGAACTTAAGTTAAGATGGGCAGTGACATATGAGAAAGCCTTTGGTACTTCAAAAAATGGGGGGGTTGCTATTTTAATATCATAAATGTGGATTTAATGTATTACAGATTAAAAGGGATGTAAAAGGTAGATTCCTTATAATTCAGGGGCAAATGGCGGGGGAATATTACACATTGGTCAACATTTACGCCCCAAATGAGAAGCAAATCAAGTTTTATAAAGAAGTGTCTAGCGAGATGAAGGATATCCACAGAGGACATTTAATAATAGCTGGAGATTTTAATATGGTTTTGGATAAAAGGCAAGAGAAATCAAATCCTACTATCAGGGAAAGAAGAAATAACATTACAGTTTTAAAAAAAATGGATAGATGAAAATGAATTGAAGGATGTGTGGCGTTGGCTGAAAGGAGGAGACAGAAAATATACCTTTTATTCGCCAGTTTTTAAGAGGTTCTCCAGGATAGATTATATTTTTGTCTCAAAGGGTTTAATCTCCAGATTTAAGAATACAGAGGTGGGAGTTATTAAGGTAACAGACCATGCATTAGTAAATATGGAGTTCAGAGTTAGAAAAGATTATAAAGAAGCAAAAAGATGGAGGATGAACACCAAAATATTAAAATATGATAAGATAGTGGAAAAGATAAAGGAATTATGGGAGACATGGGAGATTAATGATAACGGGGAAAGTTCTCAAGCAATTTTATGGGATACGATGAAAGCAGTGGTAAGAGGTATATTTATTCGTGAAACATGTAATTTAAGAAGACAACAAGAGGAAAAACAAAAAAAAATTAGAGGAGGAAATTAAAAAATTGGAAGAGGAATATTTGAAAAATAGAGAAAAACAAATTTTGATAATATTACTAGCAAAGAAAAAGGAATTAGAAAATAAGAACATAGAGGAAGTCCAGAGAAATTTGGTTTATTTAAAAGGAATTTTTTGAGAATAATAATAGAAATTCTAGAATGTTGGCCAGGGCCACGCAGTCAAGGAAGGCAAAGAACACAATAGGGGCAATTAAAGATAAAACAAGGAAAAATTGTAATTTAATGAGAGGAAAAATAGAAATATTTCAAGAGTTTTATCAAGGGCTTTATGAGGCAGGAGATACACCCGCGACGAGAATTAGAGAATATATTGAAAAACATATAAAGATACGATTACAGGAGGAAGATAGGGAACTAATGGAAGGATTGCTGACAGAAATGGAAATATTATTATTATTATTATTATTATTATTATTATTATTATTAATTTATATAGCACCATCAATGTACATGGTGCTGTACAGATTATACACAGTAAATAGCAAGACCCTGACGCATAGGCTTACAATCTAATAAAGTTGTAGTAAACAATAAGGAGGGAAAGAGAATGCAAACAGGCACAGGGAAGTGTAAACAGGCACCGGGTAGGGTGAAGCTAACAGTATAGAGTCAGAACAAACTCAATATTTAAAAGCTATAGGGAAAAGAAAAGTTTTTAGCTGAGTTTTAAAAGCTGTGATTGAGTTGGTAGTTCTCAAGTGTTCTGGAAGAGCGTTCCAGGCGTAAGGGGCAGCAGAAGAAAAAGGACGAAGCCGAGTAAGGGAAGTGGAGGTCCTTGGGCAGGCGAGAAGCATGGCATCAGAGGAGCGGAGAGCACGAGTGGGGGAATGGTGTGAGATGAGAGAGGAGAGATAGGCAGGAGCTAGACCGTGAAAAGCTTTGAAGGTCAACAGGAGAAGTTTATATTGGATTCTGGAGTGAATTGGGAGCCAATGAAGAGATTTCAGAAGTGGAGTGACATGATCAGAGCGGCGGGCCAAGAAGATGATCTTAGCGGCAGAGTGGTGGACAGAGACCAGCGGACTGATGTGAGACGAAGGAAGGCCAGAGAGAAGAAGGTTGCAGTAGTCTTGGCAGAAGAGACAGACAAAAATGGTCGAATCCTGGCACTATTATACAGGAAGAAACGACAGGATTTAGCTACTGCCTCGATATGAGGAATAAAGGAGAGCGAGGAATCAAATATAAAGCCGAGACTACGAGCTTCCTTGACCGGAGAGAGCATGACATCGTTGACAGTAAGAGAGAATGAGAGGTGAGGAGAAGGTTTAGGAGGAAAAACAAGCAGTTCAGTTTTTGCCATATTAAGTTTCAAACGACGATGAAGCAGCCAAGCTGAGATATCTGAAAGACATGCCGAGATACGATCGTGAACATCAGGAGAGAGTTCCGGAGATGAGAGATATAATTGTGGGGGTCATAGATAAGCTAAAGGGAGGGAAATCCCCAGGGGTAGATGGATTGGGACCGGAGTATTACAAAACTTTAAAAAAAATATTAGTTAGGAAATTAATGAAACTATATAATGGAATAATAAAGGGAGATATGATCCCGCCATCGTGGGAACAGTCATTAATAGTATTAATTCCTAAGCCTGATAAAGATCTAACTGTTCTGGATTCATATAGACCCATATCATTAATTAATCAAGATGCAAAAATTTTAACAGCGATAATGGCAAAAAGAATGAATACATTTGTATCTAGATATTTTGGAAAGGACCAATGTGGGTTTGTAGTAGGGAGACAGATGCATAATTTAGTTGGGAAGATTATTAAATATAATATATTAAATAAAAAGGAAGAAGTCAAAAACGGGAATAATTGCATTAGATAGTTTTAAGGTCTTTGACTGCGTGAGCTGGCAAGCATTAAAAATTATAATAGGAACAATGGGATTTGGGGAAAGATTTAAAGGATTAATAAACCAGTTATATTCACGAAATGTAGCATCAGTGGTGGTAAATGATGGGATGACAGAACAAATACTACTTGCCCGAGGATCAAGACAAGGTTGTCCACTCTCACCAGTCCTATTTGTATTAGTTATAGAGGTCTTGGCAAACGTAATTAGAAAGGATAGAAACATAGAGGGGATTGGGAATGAAGATGAAATTAAGGTAAGCATGTTTGTAGATGACACATTATTGATAATTAAGAACCCCTTGGAGAAAATGGATCGGATAAAATATTATCTGAGGGAATTTGGGGAAATGACTGGATTACAAATAAATTGGTCAAAGTCAGAAATGATGCTGTTTAATTATAGCAAAGTGGAAGAAAAGGAAGGGGAGGTAAAGGAAAAATAAATTAAATTAAAAGAAACAATTAAATATTTAGGAATTAAGATTACAAAAAATTGGGAAGATATGGAAGAGAAAATTTTTAATAGTTTAAAGCAACAAGTAAGAGGAAAGTTAAAGGAATATAAAAAGATAAAATTATCATGGTTTGGGAGAATAGCATTGATAAAAATGAGGATTTTTACCAAAAAATATTTTTTTGTTTAGAATGTTACCAATTAAGATATCGGAAAAGGAAATAAAGAGCTGGCAAATTATGGTTAACAATTTTTGTAATGGAGATAGAAAAGCAAGAATTAATAAGAAAATATGGTATAAATTGCAGAGAACAAGGTGATTAGGGCTCCCAAACATTAAATTATATTATGTAGCAAACCAGTTGAGATATGTAATAGAGGGTATAATAGGAATAGGAGATCTAAATTGGTTAGAGGAGAAAAAGGGGAAAGGGTTAGATTGGAAGTTAGAAAATATATTC
Organism: Elgaria multicarinata webbii; assembly: GCF_023053635.1. Classification (NCBI taxonomy): domain Eukaryota; kingdom Metazoa; phylum Chordata; class Lepidosauria; order Squamata; family Anguidae; genus Elgaria; species Elgaria multicarinata. Next base: position 73,300,958 of record NC_086178.1, on the reverse strand, counting down.
TTTAAGGACCATAATTCAAAGTGGAGGAGGGGAATTGAGAACCCTCTTTTAAAGAATGTGTTAGAAATTTGGCGATTATATAAAAGGAAATTGGTTCTAGTCATTTCCCCAATAACACCCGTGGTGGTAATGAGGGAGTTTCCTGAAAATTTAAAAGAGGGAAATTAAAAGAAGAGAAAGTACTTAAAATAAGAGATTGGATAGATCTAAGGAAGATGGGATCTAAGGAAGAAATAAAAGAAAATTTAAAAGGGGGAAATATATCATGGTTCAACTGTATCCAAATGGAACAATGGACCAAAAATGGCTAAAGGATAATAGAGAGTGCAGAAAAAATACTAAATTTGAAGATTTGATCTTACAAAAAGAGAAAGAAAAAGAAGAAAATAAATTGATAAAAGGATTAATGAGTGAAATACGGTATATGATATTATTGGAAATGGAAACTCAAGAAGATTCTGTTAGGATGGTATGGGAAACAGATTTGAATGAGAAAATAGAGCAACAGGACTGGGGGAGTTTATGGAAACAAAGAGTGTTGAAAAATATGTCTGTAAGGATAAAAGAAAATTATTATAAGATAATTTGGAGGTGGTATCTAACTCCAATAAAATTAAACTTAATAAATAAAGAGAATTCATTACTTTGTTGGAGAGGATGTCAGGAGAAGGGAACGTATATACATATGTGGTGGAATTGTGAACATGTACAAAAATTGTGGAAAATGGTGTATAGAGAAATAAATGAAATAACTGGAATGAATTTAGAAGAAACACCAAGTGTAGAATTATTATCAATGTATGGAAATCAATGTATGTAATCAGATGGAAAAAGAATTAATAACAAACTTGTTAACAGCGGCAAGGTTAATGATATCTAGAAATTGGAAGGTTCAAGGAGATTATGATATAGAAGATTGGTATAAAGAAATATGGGCTATTGCTATAAATGATAAATTAACATGTAAGATTAGATTTAGAAGGGGGATAATAAAAAACAATGATTTTGAAGAGATATGGAAATTGTTCCTAGAATATGTATTTTTAAAAGGGAGAGGAAGAACATCTCCAGAAGATTCAATGCAATTTTGGAAACTAGAATAAGATTCCGAAGGTGGGGGGGGGCACTTATTAATGTGAGTCAGTTAAGAAGTAGAAATAAGAATGTTGTGTTATGTATGTATATGATTTATTATGTGTTGTAAAATAATAAAAAAGAAAGAAACCAAAGCAATCCAAAAGTGTGTTAAAACCATCTCTCCACATTCTTTTCTTTTTAAAAAAGAAAAAAATGGTGCCTTAAGAAATGTATTTATATTAAATTGCTTCAGAAATTGTACTTTTTAGGATGATTTTAAAGAAATTATCTCTCATGGGCTACAAAAATCCAGTTTATATAAAGCACAAAATGGAGGCATTTGGGACTATAATTCCTACAAGTATGTGTTTTGAAGGTAGTTCCGTTGAATTGGATGGGTAAGTAACAATAGTCATTGTTGACAATGATAGTTTAAAATATATAGTACTGTATGCTTCAGCTAAGTATACAGTGGTGACAGCTGGTAGAAAAGGAAAGTAGAACAGGTTTCACAATGCTTGAAGAGAGATATCTTTCACCTTATAGTTGCCTATGTGATAAAGGATTCATTCGCACATGCTTTCCCTTTCCCTCCATGCAGTCTTTCCAGATCATCCCCAGGTAGGGAAATGTAATGTGGTTGTTTACTGCCAGTTCACACAATGCAGGTATGCTCTGCTGCAATGTCTAGAGGAGACATGGTAGCTAGGACTAGATTAAAACTAATGACATCCCAGCTTGGAGACATGGCTGTGAGGAACTGAATGGGGTTAACTGAATGGGGAAAACTGACAGATTTGCATGTGTGAATCAGACTATAGTTATAAAACAAAGACTAGCACCCTTTTTAAACAGTTGCATTAAGCATTTCTGAATAAGACACTTCTAGAATGCTTACCCTAATATTTGCACTGTTCTTAGAATGTTGTATTAAACTCACATTACCTTTCTGAGTTCTGTTATAAAACACATGCAAGTGGCTTCCTATTTTCCTAGCTTTTTCTGAAGGGAAGAAGAATGTGCTCCCCAAAAACACTTTTATGGCACGAATGTTCACCTTTTCTGGATCCTGTTTGATGTCATTGTTTCCCCTAGCTGCTTCTCTTTCATACCCAGTTACTGCTTCTTTCTACTTCCTGAATTATCCACATTGGCCATCCCAATCCATTCAGGGATTGTAGTGAATGTGATGACAATGCAACGTTACATATCTAATCAGATTTGGCTATGTGCTGCATTAATGAGGACTAATCTTATTTCCCAGTTCTATCCTAACAGAGTCTGAATCAGATCTTTGGTATGGTGCACACCTCTGCTTGTTATTACACAGAAACCAGGGACCATGAATGAAGCCATTGCAACCTGATATGTTACTGAGAATGTAGTAAATATAGTCATTATAGGTTCTACACTCTATTTAGTCACTCATTTCTTAAAATGTGTTTTCAAATCTCTTTGTTATCCTTTGTTCATCTTGCCAGTCATATTTTATACTGTGCTGTTGCCTTTCTATTTTTGCCTTTGCATGGTTGTGCTGCCATCTCCAGCTCTCCACATTATAAGCTATTAGATATTATAAGCTATTATAGATATTAGATCAGCATGAATCTCAGGGGTCCCCCCCCCCACTCCAGTTGTTATGGTACTGTGGCTTACAAAGTTTCTTTTTCAAGAGGAGGGGCGAATAATACTCAACTCAACACTTTCCCAGAATCTTTCCCCTTTTAGATTAGCTTCTCATTAGAGCTTCCTTACTATTTCCCTTGCTTAGCTAAAATAAGATTTCTTAAAGTTTACTGTCTTTGTCTTTTTTTATTTATGTAATTATTTTATTTCATTTGTACCTTACTCAGGGTAGAACCAAGACAAAACTTGGGCCTTAGCTAGACCTAAGGTTTATCCCGGGATCATCCTGGGGTCATCCCTGTTCATGTAAATGACACACAGATGATCTCGGGAGCAGGCAGGGATGACCCCGGGACGATCCTGGGATAAACCTTAGGTCTAGCTAAGGCCTTGGTGTATGCAAGGTCTTTGTGTATAAGGCAAAAATCAAGCACCCCAAAGAGAATTTACCCCTAAGTCATGCATTCAAATATTTATGAGAAACATCAACACTCACTGTAGTATACCTTCTGGGATAGAGTAAGGGAGAGAATGCAGCATCATATTAATCTATCAGCAGATAAATTGAATCGGGTACAGAGAAGTGTGCTAACTTGCATACTTAAAGAGATAGCTCTAAGTAATTTTCGCACCTTCTTTTCCATGCTATATTTCCCCCTTTTGTATCCTATTTTATTTTATCTGAAATACTGTTACTTCATATTTTGCAACAGTCTCAAAGCATATTATGGTGAAAATGCTAAAAATACCATCAACATATAAAAGCACATTAAAGGGCATTAAAAATAGCAGTAAAAAAACAATGGGCCAAATGTTTAAAGATGAACCCCCCCCAAATAAAATTAGCAAATCGGGCAATTAATATAGGACAGTTCAAAAAGAGAAAGAAAGAAAGAAGCTATTAAAGGCATTATAGAACTGATTTTGCTCTAAAAATAGTAAAGAAGTTTCTCTGTTTGGTGGTCACCTGCCTGACTTCTGAAGTGGGGACACCTGGAAAAAGGACCTTTGAAGAAAATCTTAATTTATAATTTGTATGAATTTTATAATTTAGAATGACTCCAGTATACAATGTACCTTGAGGATATGAAAGTTTAGGGATATTCACTTCTGAGGTTTTTGGTTTTTTTTGGTTGCCTGCTGGTTGACAGTAGAAGTAAAAGTATCAGGTGAAAACTTTTTGTTCTTGTCTTATCCAAGTTGATCTGTACGCAAAGTTGCCAACTTTTATCTGACTTGGCTTGTTTGCTTTTAATAGCTGTATAACAATGTCAATGAGGATTTCACCACGTGATAATTTTTCTACAAGTAGGTGCTTCATCTATTGAATTTCTGCCTGTCATATGGCTGTTAAAAGCACAGAAAGCTCATGTGTGTGTGGAGACGGGAGAAGGCTGGTATTTTGATATGGGTATGAGCGTTTTCCAGCCAGTAACAAAGAGTTACAAAACTAATGAGTTTTGCCTTGGCTTGGTTATTGATGGCAAAAAAACACTATCTGATGTGCTATGTTGGGATTTGTCTTTTCAGCAAAAGGGCAAGCTAGAAACTTTCTGGCTCATTAAAAACTGTGTAGAACTAGTGAAGCTTTTCCTCTGGCTTCTTTCCAGCTGCACTAAATGTGGAGAGGTCAAAATGGTTGGGGTTTTTGTGTGTGTTTTAATTAGTATTCACTGTTCAGTGAAGTTTTCTTTGTTATGCTTCATATCATGGTATGTCCAGTTTTAACATTTTTCCATATAGAATTAGCTATATATAAGTGACATAACTCTGTCTAATGTGATATTGAGTTCTAATGGTTTTAATGGAATTGTTTTATATGTTATTGTAAAGCGCCTCGATGCCAGAAATGGTGAGGCGGCGCTATAAAAATGCTTTAAATAAATAAATAAATAAATAAATGAGTTGTCTTTTTATTTTATTTTAATTATCCTTTCCAGTGTTGTGAGAATTCTAGAAGGTGACATTTAGACCATTCTTAGGGATTTTAAAAGCCCCCCAATGCAATGCAAATTTCCCCCTGCATTTACCGTGGAGTAAAATATTAAAAAATAATAAAAAATAAAGCTTCTAGGTATAGATTTAAAACTATTTTGGTTCATAGTGTTTAATAGGCCTCTTGAAAACAGGTGTGTGCTGCAGTGGCAGGTTGTATGTTAAACGTGGGTTTAAACAAACATAAATTGTGTCCTGAATGCACATGGTACATTTTGCAGTAGTATCTCAATCACCAAGGCATCACAACAATGCATTTTTCATGATTCCTTCCTGTGCTTTTGAAAATAAGTGCATGGGCCCAGCAGTTATGGAAAATTATGATGTAACCATATGCACTGCAACATCTCTTTATGTAAGGTTTTGCATTGTGTTGCATCTTACATCCTTCCCGGCTCAGTTTAAAATGAGTGTGAGGGCTGAGCTGGGATTTATGCTTGAGATGAGCATGGTGACCTGCAAGGGCTCATAATTTTTCATTGTGATTCAAGGGAGATATTGCATAGACCTAACTTTAAAAGCAGCTAGTTCAGACCTCTGGTAAGTCAAACCTGTTCTCTGCCAACAGCCCAGTATGGATGACGCAAGGGAGTGCAAGGTAGAGAAAAGTCATGGCATAAAGAGAGAAGAGTAGGTGGCCCTGCCCACTGCTGGCTTTGGCCCCACCCATTGGTGGCCTGAGGCCCTCAAGAGAGTACCCCAGAAGTAAGTGGCCCTCGACAGAAATAATGTTTTCCACCCCTGTTCTGCATAGGGTGACCATATGAAAAGGAAGACAGGGCTCCTGTATCTTTAACTTGTCTAGAAAAGGGAATTTCAGTAGGTGCCATTTGTATGCATGCAGCACCTGGTGAAATTCCCTCTTCATCACAACCGTTAAAGCTGCAGGAGCCCTGCCCTCTTTTGTGTCTGGTTACTCTACAAAAGAGAATTGCCGGTGCCTGTTTACACTTCCCTGTGCCTGTTTGCATTCTCTTTCCCTCTTATTGTTTACTACAACTTTATTAGATTGTAAGCCTATGCGGCAGGGTCTTGCTATTTACTGTGTGGTCTGTACAGCACCATGTACATCGATGGTGCTATATAAATAAATAAATAAATAATAATAATAATAATAATAATAATAATAATAATAATAATATATGTTGCAATAGTAATATATATGTTTCAACACTTTTTGTTACATCTCTTGTCTCAACATAGAATAAATGGAAGCCAATTTCTTACAAAAAACCTTCTCTTTTTTCCTTTCATTAGTGTTATGTAAAGTATTGTAATAGCTAGTATTAAAATATCCCATCTTGGTCATTGGTTTTCTGAGTTCTTACTGATTTCTAATCTAGACGCAACAATTACATGTTGCAGTTAAGTATAGGACTTAAATATTGCAGCTGCCCCTCCTGAGGAGTATAGTTATGATGACTCATAATACAAATAATTTAGGATCAAGCTACACATTACATTAAAGTCTTATTTGAATCCAGTTCTTGGTGTTGCCTTTACTTTTCAAAATTTATTTATAAAAAGCAGTTGTGTCCCCCTGCCCAAATCAGAGTGCAGTGTGTTGTTTTCCTTCCCCAAAGCTGCTGTTTGCAGAATATAACAGTTTCAAGGGAAATACAAACTTCAAGGATAAATTTTCAGCATGAAAAAGTTGTGATGGAAATAGTTATATCTTCCATGCCAGGCCACTCTAAGGGCCATTTTGTAGATGGTATAGGATTATCTTGCCTCATAGCATTACCATATACGCCTGGGTTTATCTTATGCACCTTGCTTGAACTCTCATTTTCTTTCTTTTTGATAAGGTAAGGCATTCAATTAAAAGGAAAAAAAGGAAGAAAGAACTGGTTTGTTTTTCTGACCTGTTTTGTGGAATTCTGAGGCCTGTGGTTCATAGTTGTTATGCAACTATGTAATTGCTATGTAGGGTTGTGGATTTTCTTGGTGATGTGAGACACATCTGGATGGGCTGCAAGGCTAAGCTTGTTTACTAGAAAGTAAGTTCCATTAAGATTGGTAGTATCAGTTTCCAAAAATATATTCTGAGTGCTCAAAAGCAAATTTATTTTCCATGTTCCTGTTCTTTGTACATTCAAAGTCCACTAAGAACTGAGAAGGAGAATAGTTCTTGGTATGGTTCATTCATTGTAGCAGTTACACTGTTGGGAAATGATATGCTTCTATTTTGGTGTGTGTGTATTCATATTTTCTCTTTCCAAAGACATGTTAAGCCTCATTTGTGTTTGGACTCTGTGCACATAGTTAAAGAAGAAAAGGGATGAGAATGTTATCATGTCTGCATAGGTTTCTATATCATGTTCTACTCAAAATTGCACAAACACTTCAAGAGCTGGTGATAGCTATGGTTTCTATGCTTCCTAATACCTGGGTAAAAGGCATAATCCTAAAATCAAATGCTTTCTTGTTTTCAGCTGTTGAAGGTTTATAGATTCATCTTCTTAGCTCATATGCATTTAGTTTAGATTAAATATACTTTGTTAGCCTATGGGATGGGATAATGATAATTACCCCCCAAGTTTACAGTTAATGAGACCCCTGTTTTTCTTCACTAATTGGCTCATTCAGATGAGAAAACCCAGGCTGTAGCTAGACCTAAGGTTTATCCCAGGATCATCCCGGGTTTGTCCCTGCCTGAGCGCTGGATGCCCTGTGTGGCACTTAGATGAACAGGTTTGACCCCAGGACAATCCTGGGATAAACCTTAGGCCCCAGTCTAGACCCATACCCCAAGAATTAAATATATGCCTGAGTTTAGATTAAAAACTAGCCTTCTAGGTTTAGATAAAAAACAATGTTCACAGGCCATTTTTTTTAAAAAAAGGTCTCACCATTGACTTCTCTTTGCAAAGGCAATGAAAGAAAGATGTGATTTTGAAACTTGAACATGAGTGGAAGCATGGCACCAGTGCACTGGCACTTGGAGTATTTATACAATACTAGAGAGGGAGGTTTTCAAAGAATCAAGTCTATAATGGAGTGGAATCCATGGAGGAAGGAGGAGTGACTAGGGCAATAGCTAGACCTAAGGTTTATCCCTGGATCATCCAGGGGTCCAACCTGTTCATCTAGGTGACACACAGGGGATCCAGTGCTCAGGCAGGGGTGAACCCTGGATGATCCCAGGATAAACCTTAAGTCTAGCTGTGGCCTAAGTTCAAGAAAGAAACAAGGATTAAGCAAATAGGCAGCAGACAGGTAAATAAGCAAGACTGGTGGGAAGGAAGATAGGGAAGGTGGCATGCTCTGTGGAAAAAAAGATAAACACATGCACTTGCACGTAAAATGCATTTTTCATACAAGATAGTGCACATGGGTCCACATGGAGGAAAAGCAGTGTCTATGTAGTCAAAATATGTGAAATGCTCCAAGTTCCACAAGTCTTTCCAGAAAAAAAGTACTTTGACCCTTCCTTCCTACCTCATGTTATACAGTATGTCCATTACATATTCCTTCTCCCTTCACCATGTTTGCATGGAGAATTCTTGTATACTTTAGTTGGCTAGAAATATCAAGAACATTGATTTTTTCCCCCTGGCCAAATCCCAGCTCTATAGATCAATTGGAAGGTCTATGTGCTCTGATAAAAGGATGAAAACACGTACGTCATCTTTCACACCAAAGTGAGTTAAGTCAGAGAAAAAAATGTTTGATATATTTTGTGCCCGTTTCTATAAAATATCTCCTTTAGCTATCTTTAGGAACTCTGTACAGAGATTTGAGAAGTGTGCAGAAATGTAACGGCAAGCCAAAAAAAGAGGCAGGAATAGTAATAAAAATGATGAGTCGTTTTTGTTTTTGTTTTGGGCCAGAGCTAGACCTAAGTATCCCTGGATCGTCCAGGGGTCAAACCTATTCATCTAGGTGACACACAGGGGATCCAGTGCTCAGGCAGGGGCGAACCCTGGATGATCCCAGGATTAACAGGTCTAGCTGTGGCCTTAGTTCTGGGAATATGAGGCCAGTTTTTTTGCTTTGGGAGTTTTCTGAATAATTGTTACCATGAGCCAGATATGTGAGATTTTTCTTTGGGCACATCTACACCAAGCAGGATATTCCACTATAAAAGCGGTATATAAAAGACAGGAGCCACACTGCTCCTTTATAGCAGTATTGAAGTGCACTGACAACTGTTGAGGCCCATTGACACATACCATATACCACTTTCATACCGCTATATCCTGCTTGGTGTGGCTCCTGCCTGTTATATTCTGCTTTCATAGTGGAATATCCTCCTTGGTGTAGATGACCCCTTTGTTACTAATGCACACTTGATACACATTTTCATCTAATACTACACATAACCTAGAAATACTTTACTACAGTGTGCAGCTTGTGTCATTAGGAGCTCATGTTTCAAAACCACAGATATTCAGGAGCAAAAACCTACTTGAAAATCTAATTCAGGAATAAGACAATTTTGTGTTTCCTTGCTTTTTGATATTTAAATCATTCCACCTTATGCCTTAACTTTTGCACTTAATGGATTTTTTTGTTTTGTTTTTTGGCTATGGTAGATTCTCAGTGCAATCCTATGCATATCTACTCAGAAGTAATCCACATGTTCAGGTATGTATAGGATTGCAGCCAATAATAATAAATCCATAAATATGCAAATTATTTAGATATAATTTGTATCATTTGTTTCCAGTTGATCTCTGTGCATTTTCTTGCTGTCATTCTGTATCAGTTGAATACTTCAATGAGTTGGGAGTGAAAATTAATTACCATAGACAGCATATTATAACATTTAAGACTGTGGTGTATTTAGTCCCCATTGACGAGAAACTGAAATATCAAAAGCTTTCAGCACTATTTAAACAGATACAAAGTTTGTGCTGTAAAATGTAGTTTGTTAAGAATATGGTGCAGCAATGTTTTCAAGCTGCCTTTAAGAATGCAGATGGAATGCGTTCTTAACCACAACTCTTACTTTCTAGTTATAGTGTATCAATCATCTCAAGGGTAGTATGGGTTTAGGAAGATTGCTCAGCGTGGCTACAAGGTTGGGAAACTACATGTTTTTGAACAGACATAACATTGAATATTTTTATTCATGCTTGCCATTTGTATGCTTTCTTTCATAAATATGTAAGCTGAGTTAGGTTATATAAGAGGTGAATATTTACTGGACTATATGTTTAAGGTAGTTTTTTTTTTTAAAAAAATAGCATTATTTTTAATAGATGATTTAGCTTAGTTGTGTGACACTTTAGTATGATGGAATAGTTTAAATCACTCATATCAAGTATTGTGTGAGAGGCATGTTATATGAACTCAACTTGAACAAGGGGTTGTGTTATTGAAGCTCTGAGAAGATAATATTGTACTATGGGAATAGCTCTGTAGTGTACTTTTCAGTGCTCTACCATAATAAAGCAGGATAATGTAGGTAAACTTCTATTATACAGAATTCTGGGTCAATAGTTTACAAGCCTGAGATTAGTTTGAAAATTCAAGTTGAATCTCCATTTAACCTACTTTGGTTATGCCATTCAAGCATTCTTTTTTATATATCTTAGTAGGATGTATATCTTTATTTTGAAGATGAATCATAGAAATGGAGGAACAGGTTCTGTTGAAACACAAGTAAAAAAGAATTTGTCAGTCATCAGAATCATCAGTAATAGAAATGAAAATGTCATAACTTGCTCTCCAAGAACAAACTTAAAAACAATGATCCAGTGATTTAAATAGATGTATTTCCTTGTGATATCTATGAAGCTAGGTTGTTTTACACAGATGGCTTCCTTTTCTCTATAAATGCAGCAGTGATAAATTTGAACATATTTGGACAGAAACTTTTGGGACATATGTAACAACTTGAAATGTAATCTATTAACTCCCTATTTAAGCAAAATTGCTGCCTTTAATGGAAAGCTTTCTTTTTTAAAAAAAACTTAACTATGATGGCAAGTTTATATCCGAACAACTGTTAGACAGGCTGTGTATATATTTCCTGACTGTTACCAAATGTTCATTTCCTCCACATGCTGTTAGTTTTTGCCTTCAAGGAAACTCTTTGACAGACACTTTATAATGTTTTTTTCCCTGTGAGTTGAATTTTGTGAATTTTTATATTGAGCAGAGTGAGGGAGTACTCTACCACGAGAAGGTCACTGACCTGCATAACTCATCATGTGGGCTTTCAAAACCATTACTCAGGCCTTTCTGTTGTAAGGTTACAGAGGGCAGTGATTTCTCATAAAATTTATTTTATTTTTTTTGGCAGATACTAGATTGCTTGGAAGTAAATAGCTACAAGTTCATGCAAAGTTTATTAACAAAATATTAATCGGAGAAGCCCAGTATGTTCAATATTCAGCCGAGTCTCATTTCCAACAGAGTCTTCCTTCTTTTTTAATATGGTTAGAGGAAACATGCTTTCTTGTTACAACAGCTTCACTGGCTACTGGTATGTTTCTGGGCAGAATACAAAGTGCTGGTTATGACCTATAAAACCCTACATGGCTTGGGACTAGGCTACCTGAAAGACTGCTTCTCCAATGCAAGCCTGCCTGGTTCTTAAGATCTTTGGGAGAAACCCTTCTTTTGAGACCATCACCTTCAGAGGCATGTTTGGTGGCAATGTAAAAGAGACCATGGTGGCTGCTCTCCGGCTGTGTAACTCCCTGACAAAGGAGGCTAGGGCCATAGGTAGACCTAAGGTTTATCCCTGGATTGTCCAGGGGTCAAACCTGTTCATCTAGGTGACGCACAGGGGATCCAGTGCTCAGGCAGGGGCGAATCCTGGATGATCCCAGGATAAACCTTAGGTCTAGCTGTGGCCTAGGTTTACTCCCTCTCTGCTGTCCTTCTGCTGGAAGGCAGAGGCTGCTTTATTCAAGCAGGCCTTTGGTTTAAGCAGTTCTGTTGATGTGGATGCTGTTTTACTCTGTTGTTGTTGCCATTGTGTTTTAATGTATTTGCTTATTGATTTTATCCACTTTTATTGATGATTGTAAGCTGCCATTTTGGTAGAAAGGTGGTATAAAAATCAAATAAGTGAATAATATTTTGAGTTTTTTTTTTATTCTTCATGCAATTCATTCACAGAAGTTGCACCATGCAAAACAATTAAAAACTGTTTCAAACATGGGTGGCTGCTTTTGCCTAATATAACTTACTAATGGGAAAAGCAGATCAGGGCCTTTTAATTTGCTTGAATGGAAGAACGCTTGGGAATTATGTAAACTCCTTTGAATGGAGTATACAGTATGGGCATTGCAATGGGCAGGATTAGCCAGAACTTATGCAGTTGCTGGACAGTGTCATGGAAGGGCACCAAAACACTTGATTTCCATTATATTGATGGAGAGCAACAGAACAGAAGTGGGTGTTACAATAACTATAGAAATATGGCATCCAACTCAAAATGTCTAAGTGTGATTTTTTAAAAAGAAACAGCCAATAATGTGGATTGATCAACACCAAAGTGTATTAAATGAGCTGATTGATGACTTAACACAATCACCAGTAACAGCAGATAAAAATATGTCATTACACTTTATTCTATATGTGGTTGCCCCCACAAAGGATTTGGTGCAGCTCTCTACCAATAGCAAAAAGGCCAGCTCCTAAGTTATATTATTATCTGCACTCAAGGAAACTGGAATTCCTGGCCCTGAAATAGATAGTCACAGTCAGTTATGAAACTATATTATGCACCTCCTTTCCCTCTGTGTAGTGATAACAGCCCCTTAGTATATATAGTTTCCTTTGCAACACATAATTTCACGACCTATCAGTAGGTAGAACAGCTGTCTGATTTAAATTCAATGCATTTCCCAGTGTTTAATCTAGTTTGTAAATCAGATTTATACTAATCAAGCAAACTTGTTACTTTACATAATTGGCATAATTTATTCTGGTCACACAATTTGAACTTTTAAAATAACAAATCATTATTCATATTCTAATATAGCTGTGAGAAATCTTTTCACTTAGTTACTCACATCCTTTATGTATATTCATTATTGCTCTTAAGGGTAAAATATTAATAAATGGGGAACATTTGCTACTCCATGAAAGCAATTGGTGTCTACTGCATTACTTAAGGGACTTCTGCACAGCAAACTGTAGCATTAACATCACAGACTGGACTATCTATTGCACAAATATTTCTGATTAGACGTATCAAACACTAAGGCATGAATAAAATTGTGTTCCTTGCATAAGGCAGCTATGAAACTATTGAGAAACATATTTGAAATCTGGAGTAGGACATCAGTTGAGATAAATTAGGAATGTGTTCTTCTCAGAGCTATTGAGAAGAAAGATAAATATAGCATCTCCCAAACACACAATATTGACGTGTTAGTTGAAGGGGCTAGGATTGTAGGAAGACATATCTAAGTCCTTCTGAATGCTTAGGTTTTCCATTGGCTAGCCAGAAAGGTGTATTATGTAGATGCCTAATAAGAACTTGGTCTGGAAGAGTTTCCAACAGCCGATCAAATTCTTCTAGATGTTCCCAAGCATGGCATGATAGTCATGATAATTCCTTGTTTGTCCCTAAGATGTGGTTTCAGGGGGTTACTGCCTCTTCTGCTTACTCTGTTTAGCTATATTAGGTAATAGCTAATAATAAATTTTGTCTCTATGAATGTATCTAATCCCTATTTAAAAGCCATCTAAGTTACTGTTCATTGTGGTAGTCAGTAATATTGTAATATTGTCAGTAATATTGTATGTTGCATTGTGGTAATATTGTATGAAGGTATGCCTCTCTGTCCTGAAGTGCTAATCCACTTTTTGATGTGGAGCTAGATTATAGGTCCAGATTACACATCACAAAAACCTAGAGTTTTTCAAATCCTGAGTTGATATGATTGAGTGGAAGTGAACAGATGTGCCGGCTCCCACCATCTGATCACTCTCACCAGGAATGAACAACCCACTGTTGTGTTTCCAAGCCCTCTCACCAAAACGTGAGACAATAAAGAGGTCTGCTGTGCAATCCACAAAGCTTTATTTAATAAATACATTAATTTATTTAATAAATACAAAACACCTGAAGAGAGAGTGAATTCTAGGAGCTATCCTCTAAACTTAATTAGCCTAACAAAGGAAGGCAGTTGCCTATCAATCAAATTGACAGTTTCCTCACTGTGGCTTTTACCGAATCCTTCCTATAGTTGAAACCTCTGGTGAATGGCTACCCTAATGGACCGCCCTCCACCTCCTCTCAACTTCGCCTGCTTGACCCTGCTTGGGACCACAATACCTGACGGAATGCCTTTCCTGACAGGAATCTACCTGTACACTACGCTCTACATCTAAGGTCCTCCTCTGGGTGCCTACTCTGAGGGAAATTTGGAAGACAGCAACCACAGTAAGGGCCTTCTCTGTGGTAGCCCCCCAATTACGGATTTATCTCCTTGATGAGGCCCCCCTGGCACCAACATTGCTATCTTTTCAGCACAAGGTTGAGACTTTTCTCCCAGGCTTTTAGCAATATGTGAGGAGATTCAGGTTCAGAGCTTAAAGTTGTTTATAGTTGTTTTAGATGTATGTTTTTGTGTAGGTTGCATGTTTTTGTGGTTTAAATTTTGTATATTGTTTTTTATTGTTTTAATCTTATGTAAACTGCCCAAAGAGAGCTTTGGCTATGGGGTGGTATAGAAATGTAAATAATAATAATAATAATAATAATAATAATAATAATAATAATAATAATAATAATAATAATATAAATTGACCCTGCAGTAGACTCTGGGATCTGTCAGCTCTGATGTTCCCTCCCCCCACTTCCTCTTAACTCTGCCTGCTTGACCCTGTAGGAATCTCTGGGACCTGTTTATTGTGATGTTCCCGCCCCATCCAACAAAGACTGAGTTCCCAGGGGTGGGTGGGGGAAGATGATATCTGAGCCTGGGCATCCTGTCCGATAAACTCCTGAGAAGATTCATCCTTGACTCCTGAAGAGTCTTGGAGGATCTCCTCCCCTGCTTCCTGTCTTGGCTGGTGTACTTCTGCTTCTGCTTCATCTCTATGAACAATTCAGCGCCCAAAACCCAGTCCCACACATTAAGGAGAATGATCCTGACACCCAATGACGGTTTGTCCATGGGTTGTTTAGTATGATGTCTCAACCGGAAATTCTGGGCTGTTGGGTGAGTGATAGCCCAGAGTTTGAATGGAGCACCCCAGGGTTGTTTAGCTTCTTCAGTTTGCAGTGGAAGAAATTGAATGGCAGTAGCCAACAAGCTCTCTTGCTCATAATCATTCATAACAACTCAGTGTATTATAAATTGTTGTGATGTGCGAACTCAACCATCATATTATATGAGAGAGTTCATGATACAGTGAGAAACACTGTGCAAGTAGCAGTGGTCAGATGGATTGTTCAGCTTTACAATGGGTGGGAAGATAACCAATCTTTTGTCACCTGCAGTAATTGCAGCAATATCCAAGTAAATTGCACATCACTTTAATGAAGTGCTGTTGTGATGAAGAACTTGAGACAGCCACCACTTGGCGCATAGGTAATGACATAAACAATTTATAAGTTTAGTATTTTCTTCTTTTATACCTAAAATGAATGAATTTAAAAGATAAATGTTCACCTACAGTCAAGTTCAGGCCTGTGCCTGATTGGTTCAGGCTCAGTTTATAAGTGGCATTGTAGCATATTCTTGTTTGTGACCAAAGCTGGCATTTTATACTGAAATGTTTCACATATATATTTCTAAGCTATAAAATTTTAAATTTTAGAATTTTAACATTTTTAAATTTATAAAAAGTTATAAACTGGATGTGCTACTAGTGGTCATTCATTTCATTTTTTTGAATATATTAGGTTATTTTCTAGCATGTGTACCCTAGGAAATGTGTACAGAATTCAAGAAGGAGTAATCCTTATAGACAATAGTTGTAAATCTCTTCTACTAAATATTTGTTGTAATACAATAAAAACAAGATTACACACATTAAAAACACCACTAAACCAATAAAATCTTACTTGATCTTTCTCTTTGCTTTTGTGCCAGCATGGCAATCACAGTTCTTCAATATTTAATATAAGCTATTTGATTTTTGGCATGTTGATGACATATAGTTTCCTCTTGGCTTAACTACTGTGCTTTTCTTTTCAGCAGTCAGGCTTGTTACCTGGACCTGAAATTCATCAAAATGATACTTCCACTAATAATAATCAATGTTTTTTTCTTCTTCAGTATGCTGACAGTTATATTAAGATGACCAATATTGCCTTACTAAATGTATCATGTAGTAAGGATAGGTTGGCATAGTTGAAATTGTACTTAGAACTTCATTTCATCAGTGATATCAGCATCCTTGTAGCATTAACATAGATTTGGGCATATATTGCTTTCCTTATTTAAATTGTTTTCTGGAGCTGCTATTGCAGCATTTAACTTGGTCTTTCTCTCCACTTTATATCAATGTTTCATTTTTTAAGAAATCATCCTAATGCATCCAAGAAGATCCAGATATATAACCCTGAATTACATGCATAAAATTAAACCCATATCCAAACAAGCATCCAACTGTGGATGCTATCATTATTGCATTGCATGCACATTTAAATGCTCAAACCCATCACACTTAAATATGTTTTTTTTCCAATTGAGTTCCAATAAATCCCTATTTGCTTGATTTTCATATGAAGTGTCATAATAAATTTGCTTGTAGAGAGGAGAGAATGGGCAGGACTTTACAGCTCTACATTCTGTAATATAGTTTTGACAGTTCATTTCTGGAAAAATGAGAATTAATGTCAGTCATATAAGCTTTGTCTGGCTTCAATATCAGCACCTCCAACAAATCTGGCCTTTGAAGAGACTTCCATTGGGACTGCCATTGAAACTGCTTGGAAACGTCAGATAGTACAAAATGTAATGGCAAGATTACTAAGGAGGACTGTTCAAATGGTTCGTGTCATGTTGTCTTGAAGCAATGGCACTAGCTACTGGTCCATTTCTAGTGCAATTAAAGATGCTGATACTTACCCTTTAAAGCCATAAATGGCTTAGGACCTAGGTACCTGAAGGACCGTGTTCTTGAACCAGCTCAGATACTAAGGTCATCCTTGCGTTCTCCTCCCTTTGGAAATGAGACAGGAGTTGACAGGGAAAAGGGACCTTTCTGTTCTGGGGAAACAACAGTTGTGTAACACTTTCCCCCAGGAAGAATATCCTGCATTGACCCTGCTGTTTCTTTGATACCAGATGATTTTTTTTTTATTTGACTAGGCCTTTTAGTGTAATCTTTTAGGTCTTTTTAATGCTGCAGTTTGATCTGTTTTTGCTTGACTGTACTGCTGCTATTTTAAAATATTTATTGTGTTTTTAACAGAACTGTTTAAAAATTGTAAGCCTCCCTAAGTAAACACTCACAGACTGACAAAGCAAGATACAAATACTTGTAATAGATTATATATACTCTACTATTTTGGTGCAAACATAGTTCTAGGAGTTAGGCTAAAAATGATGCCCATGCATTTTTAAATGCTTTTGTTTGTTGCAATCAGTGTCAATGTATAATTACATATAGAAAAATTCTCAAGCACCCAAATCAAGAGTTAAAACAATATACAGTTCTACTTATTGGGTTAAGTTCTTTGCTAGTACTGGATGTCCTGTTGGGATTTGTGGCTGGTGAGGAACATTTCTGAGTCTTTGGCCAGATCTACACCAAGCAGGATGTAGCATTATGAAAGCAGTATGAAAGCAGTATATAAGAGGCAGGAGCCACACTACTGCTTTATAGTAGTATTGAAGTGCACTGACAACTGTTGGGGCCCATTGACACATACCATATACCGCTTTTATAGGGCTATATCCTGCTTGGTGTGGCTCCTGCCTCTTATATACTGCTTTCATACCACTTTCATAGTGCAATATCCTGCTTCATGTAGATCTGGCCTTAGAGAGGAGCATGTCATAACCAATACTAGAGGTTACAGATCTGGTATAGACAACTATGAGGAAGCAGTTCAGGCACTTTCTCATAGGTTAGCATCTGGACTGACTGAAACCCCGCTTTTCCTTTACATAGAGCACATGCAGCCAGCCAGTCAAAACTAGTGTGGAGTAAGCAGGAGAGAATTTGGCTTGTGAGAAGGAACAGCTCCCTCAACCTTATACTCATCGATCTTAAGGCAGCTTTGGAGTTAGCCTGTTGGTTGCTTTGTTAGGTGGATCAAATCATATGGGTGGGTCTCGAACTATAATAATTAAGTGTGGGAGATGGGAAAGGGTCCTGCTGGTGTGAATATTCTATTTGTAGCTTCCTTGGAGCTATGACTTGTTACTGTTTTGGGTAACATACTACAAGCTATGCAATGATGTAGTCTCTTGGCATCTAGTGAATATAATGGAAGAGTACTAATGCATACATTGTTTATGAGATTCCTTGAAGAGGTATGCAATGAGCTAAACACACACACACACACACACACACACACACGCGCGCGACAACATTTGTTTTATGGCTCCTTGCCATCCCTTCTTCTTTTCCACTCCCCCACCTCTTTTTGTCTTCTGCAGGCTTTTAGATTTGTAGTTGTTTGAAATGTAGAAAGCAAAATATTCAAGATGTATTACATTTTTAGTATTTTTTTCCAAATTTTATCTGATGCAGATTTATTCAATACTCCACTTCTAGAATGTGTAAGATTGTGAACAGGTTCTGTACATGTTACCAGTGTGACATGTATTGAAATACATCTCTCCATGGTAGTGTGAGCATATGTGATCTTTTTAATAATTGCTGAACTGCCCCAGCAGCGCCCCAGCCCCTCCTGAATGGAGTGTGCTGTGACATGGGGGTGCTGAGGGGGAAGGAGCAATGCCCTTTGTTCATTGTGACAATCCTCCCTCCCTCTCAGCACATGGGGCCACAGCCCACTCCATTCAGGAAAGTCCTTGCACACCTGGAAGAGCCTTTTTTCAGAGCTCAGTGGGGCAGTGGGGGAAGGAGGGGGAAGTCACCTTTTATCTATCCCCTTCTATTGGCATATCTCTGGATTCAACCCACTAAGATTACAATTAACTTCTGACATCCTCCCAAACTTCCTTTAAATACTGAATAAAATTTTAATTGTCTTAATTACTCATGTGGGTCCCACCTCATACAATATCTATGCACATTTTATTCACAATCTTACATGGCATTAAAAGAAACAAAATATGTAAATTATTTGTAACCCTCCCATTCATTTTTCTACTCTGACCATCTGCAAAGCATTTAGATCCCATACATGTCACAACCCACCATGGCTTAAATAAAAAATTGTGGGCTGCTTGATTATGTAAACCAGACCCATGTGTCATGCTACCATTTTTTAAAAACAATGAATTAGGAAAAAATTTTCTTAGATTTGAAAATATGTTTTCATTAGAAAAAAAAAAGAATATCTTGCAGGGACATATTTTGTTAATGTACTGTACTGAAGAATGTGCAGCTGAGTTTTACATCAGTGAGCAGCCCTTTATGGGAAAACAAGTGATGCAGTCTTCTCTAATTAAGAGAGATGGAATGTAAATGTTCTGATGAAGACCCAGATTACAACTTGGGGCATGTCTACACCAGGTGATATCCTGGGGATCATCCCTGTGCATCCACATGACACACAGAAGATCTCAGGAGCAGGGAGGGATGATCCCTGTATTTCCCCAGGATATTGCTATACCCTTTTTTCTCAGTTTTTCCCGCGGTCCCGGGGTGATCCCAAGGACTGCGGGTGGTGTGGCTGGCTGTCCCAGCTTCTTCCCTCTTCCCCGCGAGTAGTGGGGGTTATCTGAGGAAAGGAGCCGGGACGGGGAGAGTCCAGGGCCATCGGGGGTAGAGAGTGGGGTCGGGGCTTTTTTCTTTTACTTATTGTATTCTTTTAAAAAAGTGGCAGGTGTGACGTCCTCCTCACTGGATGTCGCGTGCCACGTGTGAACTCGGGAAGGATCTCACGATCAGCATCTCGTGAAATCCTCCCCCCTGCCTCCTGGATCGCCGGGAGGTGTAGACATGCCCTTAGGGGAACTTTCCCCCCCCCTCAAATCACACTTACATTTCTTCTGTTGTAGCCTACAGTAGCTATCTTTCACAGAGCCCCAACTACCATAAGGCTGCAATCCTAACATACTTATCTGGGAGTAAGTCCTATTTAACACAAGGAGGATTTGATTCTGACTAGGTACATCATCCATCCATTCATCCATCCATCTTATGAGTCATCCTATAGCTGAAGCTTTCAGGCCAACATACATAAATGCATGCATAGGGTTGCACTGTAAGTGTTGCTTATCAGTGCCTTGCTGGCACACAACTCTGCAGATTTAGCCTCTGTTTCTTACTCTCTCGAACCCCCTCAAGCTATCTTCTTGTCTCCCTATTAATAACACAAAAACAGACATAGGTAGGTGTTACTGAGCTGCACCTTAATTTCTTTTTTCCCAAATGATAACTGCAAATGATAACTGCAGTACAGATGATGTGGTGAAGGCTATTTTAGCCACTGTCCTAGATAGCTTTAAAAGATTAGGCAGCTCATGGAAAAAAGATCTGTCAATGGTAATTAGAATTTTACCTAGCTCTGACAGCTAAATGGAAGCCCCATGTCCAAAAATAGCACACCTGGGACTACCAGTTGATGATGGCAGCAGTGGTTGATTTGTGTTAGAGGAGAGTATTATGGCTACCTGTATGGCACTGGATGGGAAGTCTGGGAGGAGGAATCTGCATTGGTTAGTCTTTTGGGAAGCAAAGCAAGCAGGGAATATTAAGCTCATATGCCCCCAACAATGCCTCTCAGATGATTTTGAGAAAAGCAGCTTGCCTTGCCCACACTAAGCTAGGGTTTACTTAAGTAGGAAGGGCTTATGTCTCTGCACTACAATCTGCCTTTTACCAGCTGAGAGATGTTATAATGAGGTACACTGACTTAAGATTCTCCACTTGCTTCACAGTTCAATGATGATTCCTCCACCAAAAGTCACCACATTGCATCGCTCTAGTTCCCCCAGACCCTCTTCCCCTCCATCATAACATGTAGCTCTATACACCTCCAAGGTAAATTAGGACTCTCCAGAACATGCAGGCAAAGGCACCTGGGTCCCCTCTTCTTCTTTGCTGCTGCACTATTCTCTTTCCTCTGAAATTTGTTCAGATCACCATAGTGACAATCCAGATAAGATGGACAATTAGCAGCTAGAATCATGCAGGCTTTCAGAGTGCTGAAGTGTGAGGATTAAAATTTGTGTCTGTTTACTTCCTTGAAAGGGGTAGCTGGGTGCCTCAAAGTATTTTCTTGCTGCTGCTGCTGGAAGAACCAGAAAACGTACGGTTGGGATACTGTTTCATATATTTCTGTGCCACCATTGAAGCTGAAAGCTCCCAACTCAATAGCCTTCTTTTTTTCTTCACAAACATATTCTCATGGAAGCTCCCAGCTGTTAACAACATCAGCAACAAATTTGACATTGAGCTCAACAAGCAGGAGTAACACAGTGTAGTGTAGTGGATAAAGTGTTGGTCTAGGAGTTGGGAGATCCGGGTTCTAGTCCCCACTCAACCATGGAAACCCACTGAGTGACTTTGGGCCAGTCACAGACTCTCAACCCAACCTACCTTACAGGGTTGTTGTTGTGAGGATAAAATGGAGAGGAGGAGTATTATGTATGACGCCTTGGGTTCCTTGGAGGAAAAAAGGTGGGATATAAATGCAATAAATAAATAACACAGTGCATATCTAGGAAGTATTTCTCTCTGCTGAAATGCTTCAGCATGTATTTCGCCCCTACTGTTTCAGGTATCTCATTTTGGCTCTACGAAACAGAGAAACAGGATTGAAATGGTTTATTTCAGCATTTTGAGTACAGCCCCAGTGTAGGCATATTTCTGAACTCTTAACAACTATTTCTTCCTAAAGAGCTTCCCCAACACACATTTGTTGATTTTTGCTCTTCAAATGCTGTCATTGTGCAACTATTTTTCTTTCTTCATCTGCTTGCCTGTACAGCCTCCATTTCTGAACAGCTTTCTTGTCCCACAGATCCATTTGGCCTAAAAGTTGATCCACTGGGTAATCTTGGCCCAGATAGTTTTTTTAGTTTCATCCTTTTTGCAATCTGCAGCAAAATCCTCATGGAACTCCTAGTATAAATTTGCTAGCTGACACTTGGACAATAATTTCCTTCCTTGTTCTTTATCTCATATCCTTCCTTGTTCTTTATCTCAAATATTTATATCGTGCTTCTTAATCACAAAGACTCCTGAGGCAGCTAACAATAACACAAAATCGTCGACACAAAATTAAACCGATAACATCCTACAGCAATGTCAGTTCAAAAGCGTGTATTGGACCCCATTAAAAATCAAAGAGGGAGAAGCAGCATTTGTAATTGTTTTCTAAGGGGGAACCTGGTGGATGGGCAAAAGGAGAAAGTGACAGATTCAAGGGACAAGAGTGATAAGGCCTTCTTTGTTGTTGCCATCCTCCACACTTCAGAAGATGGGGGCCTGTGAGTAGATATCACCTGACGACGATCTCCATAGTTGAACAGGTTCATATGGGTGCACCCTGTCCAAAGCTGGTTTGTTGATCTAGATTTTGGTATTCCCAGCATGTTCTTTCTAACTCTGAATTTTATTTCCCCTTTGCCCTTAACACTCAGTTTAGCAAACATTTTTCGATAAAGTGATTATCACTTCGATAAGATCTCTTGGCAGATGTCTGAATTTGCATTCTCGCTCTGTTTCCTTTTAGGTCACGCAACAGCATTCTCCAAAGTGATGTTATAAAGATGAAGCTCTTCAAGGGATGTGTCCATCTTGGAACCTACGTTTTTTAGGAACAAAGTATTTAAACTTCAAAAAAATCTGCATTCTCACATACCTACATTTGTTTACTTTTGATGAAATCCAAGGACAATGAACTCATTTTGTTTTTTGTGTCTCTTTGCTCGGTATGGTAAAATCCCATTCTTGTTTTGTTCAATGGGAAAAACCTGAGCTAGTGTATTATATTTTAAAATTAATATTCTTCCCTCATTGATCCAAATTATATATGTCCAGGTCACATAAAATGTGCCTTTAAGACATCACCGTATTTGTTTCAGTACTTATTTGTTTCGCTTCGTCTTTTTTTAAAAAAAAACATTTCAAGGTCTTCAACTGATTCTATGAGAATTTTTGATAGAAAATGACTTTCATCCATTTGGACTTCCTCTCTGACTGCTGTAAATGGCTCCTTCCACCAATACTTTAATGGATTAATATGAGGCATTGCATTCATTGTTGCATAGCATTGTTACCAAATGACTTGCACAAGCTGTGCTTCAAGTGCCGGGGGTCAAATCACAATAGCCAAAAGTGTCCTCTGTGCAGAGGAGAAAATAAAGTTCTGTTGCACGTGGATAGCAAACAGATGAACTTGCTTGCAGTTTTGGAAGTAAGGACTGATCACAGTGATAGCTGGACTGGACTGTTTTGCTTGAAGAAAGGGAAGCTATGCAGCTTAATATTTGGATTATTAATAATGATGCTAGTAATGGCATCTTATATACTGACTGGAGCTAAACATGGCTTCTTGCTGATGCAGCCAGCACTCCGTTATGGACCTTTCATCAGCAATTCAAATTTAATGGACAATGAGAGCCTCTGTGATATGAAAGACCATTACCAAACATCTAAAATAAATATTTCATACACAAAGGATTATCCAAGCATTAAAGCAATTATTGACAGTATTACTTCAAACATCGAATTCATAACCAGACCTCTTCCAGACTTGGAAGATCTGCAAAAACAAGAGATGCATGTGAGTATAAAAGAGACAGAAATATTTTCATTATTACAATTGTTAGAAATGAATACTGTATTGGGTTGTTGTTGTTGTTATTATTATTATTATTTCTATATCATACCATAGCTGAAGCTCTCTGGGCGATTTACATAAGATTAAAACAATTAAAAACAATATACAAAAATTAAAACCACAAAAACATGGAACGTACACGGAATATACATCTAAAAACAACTGTAAACAACTTTGTAAACAACTATAAAAACAAATCCAGGATTGATGAAGCTCATCACATATTGCTAAATGCCTGGGAAAAGTGAAAAGTTTTAAACTAGCACTGAAAAGATAGCAGTGTTGGCACAAGGTGGGCCTCATTGGGGAGATCATTCCATAATTGGGGAGCCACCACAGAGAAGGCCCTCTCCCTTATTGCTGGCTTCTGGGCCTTCCTCTGAGTACGCACCCAGAGAACCATTGATCCAGTTGCATCATTTTAAGTCAACACACCTACTTTTATTGACTGGGGATCATGCTTTTTAGGCTACCGATTCAATTTTGCAAGATGGTGGACAATCAATCCTATAGCTGCCTCTCTTTTTCATGCGTGGTCCAGATATTGCCCTGTAGATATTGTGAGTGAGAGCAGTAGTATGGACTATCTCACAAGTATTTACAATGCCTATTTGCTCTTTGTACTGGTATCTTAGCTGGAGACTGGCTAAAACACACAAGTTGCAGCCCAGCAAAGTCTTTTCTGGGGCCTTTCCTATCTCTCCTGGTGTGGATCCAAGAGATGGGAGATGAAGTCCAAAACATTTGGAGGGCACCAGAATGGGGAATAATGGTATAAGCCATAGTGAGATGTGGAGGTATGAATACCAGACATGAAAAGTGATTTATCTCTACACACTTTGTCATAACTTAACAAATGTAGAGGAGACAGAGAGATGACTGCCAATGCTATACTATTGCTAAATCAGTTATGAAAAGAGTAAGCAAGCAACGTTCTAAGGATACTTCATCTTGGCTAGGCTAGTTCTTCCAAGGTGGTGAGTTGTCAAGAGGGAATTTATAGGTGCTAGGAAATGTAGAGAGTTAATGGATCTTTGTAACTGCATGAGAATCAGAATTGTAATTAATCAGAGTAATTAATCGATAATACAACTAATTTTTGTGAACCACCCAGAGAGCTTCAGCGGTTGGGTGGTATAAAAATGTAATAAATAAATAAATAAATAATTGGAGTTGTAATTATTATAGCCCCTTTTAGAATGGTTGCTGTGCAGAAGGTTTGAGGAGACCTGCTGCATTGCATGTTGTATGAGCCTTGTCCCTAAGTATTCCTTCTGTTTGGGCGTTATAATTTTCTCTTATATAGATGAAGAGAAAATTAGTTCTTATATGGCAGAAAGTATGCCTCTGTGTGTGCATTTGTGTGTGTGTGTCAACCTAGATGATCATATTTAAAAGCTATAAAAATATTCCTCCTCACTGCAAGCTCTAGATATTCTCCAGGTCATGTATTTGTGTAGCAGGTTAAGTTTAAAATTTAGCCTCACAATTTAATATTAAAATTATTGGAAAGTGAAAACAATGGAATATAGCTGGAATTTCTACCTTAAACTAAAGTTTTTGTTCTCTGTATTGCAGATGTTCTCGGTAATTCCTAACAAGTTTCTTTCAAACAGCAAGAATCCTTGTTGGTACGAAGAATACAGAGGAAACACTACCAGAGACCCTTATGCTACAAACTCATATGCCTTGTATTCCAAACGTTTTCGGACATTATTTGATTACCTCAGAAAGGTGTTTTGGAGCCATTTGTATCATTACAAGGACAAACACTACAGGCTGCGCTGTCTTCCCCATTTCTACATCATAGGACAGCCAAAGTGTGGAACAACGGACCTTTATGACAGGCTCAGGTTACATCCTGATGTGAAATTTTCAGCCATTAAAGAGCCTCACTGGTGGACAAGAAAAAGGTTTGGTGAGTAAGGACCCTTCTGACATTTCACAGTTGTGTTTGCTGAAATGAATGTTTAACCTTCCTTAGGAAGCAGTATTTCTTCCATTTTGAAGTTTCTTAGTCCCCAGGAAGCAATAAACCTAATGCTGGAAATCAAGAGATCTGGCTTCATTGTCTGGATCTGTTGCAGGTTGCCTTGGATACACATTGGAAATGCCTTATTTTTTACATCACTTAACAAGCCACAAATCAACAGCCGAACACTGAGAAGACTGTCACCTGGAAATGCTATGGACAAATATTCATGGCTTCATTGGTACCACAGCAGTATTTTTATAGTAAGCCCATTGCTGTGAACTTATTTTGCCCAAAGCAAAAGGTATTGATATATATAAAAAACCTTAGTATTTGTTTATTTATAGAATATCTAGACTGCTACTGCCCCCAAAGCTTGCACAGAGCAATTCCATAGAGCATAATTGCACCTTACATTTTAAAATAAACTAATAGAGCAAACTTAGCAGATTGCTTAAACTGCTGGGATGGGATAAGAGGGCAGATGGATTGGTAACTCGTTAGAGAATCGGAAGCAGAGTGTTCTCACAATGGAGCAATGTAAGAAGTGGTGTCTCACGAGGAATTGTATAGAATCTGTGTTTTTTTAACTTGCTCATAAATTATAGGGGTAAGCAGAGAGGTAGCTTAAGTTTGCTGTTGACACAAAATTATCTAGGATGATTAAAACTAAAAGAGATTGTGCACTTAGGGATCTTTCCAAACTAGGCGAATGGACAAATTCTGTTTTGTGTATCATTAGGAAAGGAATAAAAAAAATAAATCCCCCAATTTCTTAATGCCTTTATACAAATCTATGGGTGTGATTTCACATGGAATATTATGTACAATTCTGATTGCTGCATGTCTCAAAGGGTATTGTAAAGCTGGAAAAAGTGAAAACAATGGGCAACCAAAATGATCATGGGGGTTAATCCATTCCTTTATGACTTAAAGTTACAATATTTGGGGCTTTTTAGTTAAAAAAAGACAGCAAGAAAATAGGGGACATGATAAGAGGTATATAATATTATTGCATAGTGTAGAGAAAATAGATATATCTTTTTTATCCTTCTCCTGTTATGCTAGGACCTGGAGTCATCCAGTGAAGCTAAATAGTGGGAAATTCAGGAGACAAAAGAAGTGCTTGTTCACACAGTGCATAGTTAAATTACGTAATGCATTTCCACAGGATCTGGTGATGACTACCAACTTAGAAGTCTTTAAAAGGAAATTAGACATATTCATGAAGACAAGGTTATTAACCGCTACTAGTCATGATGGCTATATGCTACCTCTAGGAACAGAGGCACCATGCCTCTGAATACTGGTTATTGTCCCATGTCCTGTTGTAGGCTTTCCATAGACATCTGTTTGGCCACTTTGGGGAAACAGGCTGTTAGACTAGTAAGCCTTCGGTCCAAAAGAGCTTTTCTTAAGTTGTTATATCTCTGGAGCCCTGATGTAGAAACAGATTGGAAAATGCTACATTGGATCCCCAGAACATTGTGGAGGAATTTAAATAATAAGTGCCTGGATTTCAGCTGCTAGATTTCCTTGGCCCAGTGCTGGAGCCTTCATTGCTGTAGCTGGTATTTCTGGCTGGTGGCAAGGTGAGCCGTGGGTCCTCCTGTGGGAGTGGGTGGGTGACAGCTGCTGACTCTTGAAACTGTGCCTGTGCCTGTTGACTACAGATAAAAGATGCAGCCACAGAGCTGGGTCAGATTGTGTGGGTTTTCTCTGGGGTTGCCAACTGTGTGTGTGAGAGACATGTGATCAGCCTGTTCAGTTGCATAGCTTTGAATCATGGAATTTGATTGGCCCAATTTGAAAGGCTCACACACATGGTGCTACTTCTTATCTAATTGTGAGCTCATTGAAGGACTTCGTGACAACAGTATCTAATATCTGTCTTGCTTCAATGCCTGTTTGGCAGGAGTGAATGTTGGGAGCAATTACAATTATGGTCTAAAACTAGGGCCAGCATCAACACCTGGCATCTTTGAGCAGCTGCCTGTGGATTCCTGATGCTGACACCATTATTCTTCTGATGGATTTCCTAGGATATAGAGATTTAGGCAAGTAGATGATAATGTTGTTGATGATGATTGCTTTCAAAACTTGCAAGAATAAAAATCTATAAATTTCAAAGCAGTTGAGAATATTTTTTTTATTAATTGTACTGTTATGACAGTGAGATTTTACCTTCCTTTCCAGCTGTGTTGGCATCTCTTTGGTTCTACTCAGTATGCCCTGTGGGCTCAGCTATAGTTTATGCTATAGATGGCTAGTAGGCTGAGGTTTATACTACATAGAAGAGTATTTTTGGAATGGGCGCAGATTCAATTGAGCAATTTCTTCTCTTTCTATCTTCAAACAAAGCACTAGAAGGAATACATAACTGAGCTTCATTTGTCAACAAAGGACTCTACAGAAGGTTTAAATCGGAAACCTAATTTTTCAGATTCAGCTCTTCTTTGGCATTGCTATTCAAGGGGTAGTGAACTACAGGAGAGTGAATTCTACTAAATTGGTATCACTGGATTCCTTATTAAGGCAATGGAGATAACTAATGCAAAAAAGTGAGCTGAGTTAACTTCAGTGGGATTTTATGTAGTAGGTGGGGTTTCCCCCCAAGTATTTTCCTCCTCAGTATCATGTTTGTCTCCTGTATGTGTTAGACTTCTACACTTTGCCCAATACATTATTTCTGCAATTATGTCAAATTAGGTAGAGTTTGTTAAAAATAATAATTGCTGCCATGTTTTCAGGCCAGACTTAAGGAATTGCTCTAGCAAATGGTATGAAAGCACCCAGATGTGGATCAATTTTTCAAGCAGAAAATGTACCTGGATGGGAAGTTGCCTGGGAACACTTCTGTATGTTGCTTTGACTATGGGGTGGAATGCAGGCATAACAGCAAGTCATTTGTAACAATATGTAAGGATCTCCACCAATCAGTTGTACCCATGCCATCTCCTGAAGGATAAGACAGTCACGCTTAAGGTTTCTTTCATATAGAGGGGAGCCATCATCCTCTGTAAAACAGACAAAGTTATTCATATGATGGAGCATAATTAAAAATATTTAAGTTGTTCTTATCTTACAGCATCAGTCATGTTAATGCTCAGGGTTTTTTCCTATGCTTTTCTTATGCAGAATTTCAAGTTATGATAAGCAACCTTGCATCAAACTGTACATATCTCTGGAATTTGGCTATTTATTTGGCTGTTTATTCTGATAGGGAACACTATGGAATTTCGGAGGAATTAATTAAAATTCAAGGAATGTTCTGTCTTGATACAACTTGGGTTCCTCACTCTGCCTGACCAGAGACCACTAAGCTGTTTTGTGATGTTCAGTGAAGATCATGCTGCACACCAAGGCCAAGAGGCCTCTGTACTTTGTGCTGGACAAATTAGGTTCTCTGGTTCACTCCTGCAAAGTTACCCAAAAAGGAAGAAAGCATGGAGAAACGAGTCCAAAGCATACAGGCGATACTATGCTCACATACAGGAGCGTTCAGACTTATTCTACAGGTTGCTTCCTTCTCAGTGTGCATTAGGTTGTTGTTGACCGGGGCTGGTTACAGGGAGCAGACAACTCCCCTGTTAAAACAGCTCCACTGGCTTCCAGTCTGTTTCCGGGCACAATTCAAAGTTCTGGTTATGACCTATAAAGCTCTATATGGTTTGGGTCCAGGTTATTTGAAAGAACGTATTCTCCCTTATGAGCCTGCCCGTGCTTTGAGATCTTCTGGAGAGGCTCTTCTTTCAGTCCCACCTTCTTCACAGGCACGCTTGGTGGGAACATGGGAGAGGGCCTTCTCGGTGGCTGCTCCGGTGCTCTGGAACTCTCTTCCTGGGGAAGCTAGGCTGGCTCCCTCCTTGATGGGCTTTCGGAAGCAGGCTAAAACTTTTTTGTTCAAGCAGGCCTCTGGAGAATAATCCACCCCTCCATCTAGGTTAATGTATTATAATTTTGTTGTGTATTTTTTAATTGTTTATGGTTTTGTTTCCCTCCCCACCCCATGTATATTTTAAACTTTGTAAGGCCGCCTTGAGGCCCAGCATTGGGCAAAAGGCGGGATACAAATAAATATAATAATAATAATAATAATAATAATAATAATAGGTGGTCCTTTTGTAATAACTCTAGCGCAAGTCCACGGTGTGCAGAAATCTCCAGATCCTAGTGTGCATGTGACTGTGTCCTTTGGTATGATTGGGAATAATCTAGTTTCAGCCAGAATCCACCGGGCTTCCTGGA
Source organism: Elgaria multicarinata webbii (assembly GCF_023053635.1). NCBI lineage: Eukaryota > Metazoa > Chordata > Lepidosauria > Squamata > Anguidae > Elgaria > Elgaria multicarinata. The sequence continues at coordinate 73,271,184 of NC_086178.1, read as the reverse complement.
CTTCCTTCAGAATTCTCTTAGATGGATTCCTTGACTCTTTTTCAGAAGTCTTCTTAGTTCCGTACAATCTATTAATGGTTCCTCATTTCATTGATTCATTCCTTCAGTGACTCAGCTAGGCTGTGCTTTATGTAGGTGGTGCTAGGCAGGCTTTCCTTGGCTCATGGGTTCCCTAACGAAACAACCATCCTCCAGGAGGAGAAGTTTCCTTTTATTTAAATCTTCTAATAAAATATTTTATTGGATCTTCTTTGTGCTCTGTCTACTTTTGGGTTACAGGCTTGGTTCTATAAAGTAACCTTCATGCTAATTAGCACTCCGTTATTTAACTGGTTCTGCAGTCCTTTTGCTAAGGTTACACACTTTAGATACATCACTGAGCTTCCTCCCAAGGGGAAAACTTACCATATGGCAAGGCTTGTGATGAAACAACAATAATAATGTGCTCCCCTTTAATGTAAGTGTAAAAAAGAGATGCATTTACAAGCTTATGTGTAACAAACACACATTTATCTATCTCATCATACATACACATGATGATGTACATGTGGAATGCATCCAATGTTAATCATACTTACAGATCTAGTCAGACTACCATTGGATAGAACCCTTAATTAGCATTCATATTTATTTTGCATTCTTTAAACAGGCTCTTTCATTGTTTGAAAATGCAGATAGAACTCTCAAGTTTACAACTGTTGTTTACAGGTTTTCCTTTCTATTCTGGTTTTCAGGGATAATTCGTCTGAGAGATGGATTTCATGACCGTTACCCAGTGGAAGATTACCTAGATCTCTTTGACTTGGCTGCTCATCAGATTCAGAATGTGCTGCAGGGAGACAATGACAAGATGAACAACATCATCATTGGTACAGAAACTACTGTTTATGGGGTATATGTTGATGGTGCTAATCTTGCTGTATCAAGATCCTGCTGTATTTTAGTAATGTACAGTAAGCTAAATATGAGATAAGAAACATGTAAGACAGATGATATCATTTTATTGGAACAGCTTCTCCTGGCAAAACGGAATGCAGGCTTTTCAGCATCATTTAAATGGGTCTTCAACCACAAATGAAAAGTTGAAAAATTCTGTCTGAAAAGACTGTTATAAATCTTTCAATTTTGCACTTTATGTTTTTCAGTGTAACTAGCAGCTTTTAGGGTGCATGTTTAGACAAAAAAGAGTCCTACAACTCAAAGCATTTCCTAGCCAGACTTTGTTCTCTCTAAACAAGCATAGGATTGTACTTTTATTTGCTTATCTAGTAACTGTATTAGTTGCATTCCTTACTACCGTATTTCTTCGATTCTAAGACGCCATCGATTCTAAGGCGCACCCCATTTTTAGAGCTGCTTATTTGGAAAAAAGGCATCTTAGAATCAAAGAAATACTTCCCTCACCGCCCAGCCAACCTCTTCCCCCCCCACGCTTTCTTCTAATGGTTGTGTCCTTTTCTTTTTTCCCTCTGTGAGAGAAGAAACTGCCGTTTGTGCGGGAAGAAGGGGGGCGTTGAAACAAAGAGTAAACTTAACTCTTCAGTCCTGCTCTTTACTTGTCTGTGCACCAGGGGACGACGACACGCGAGTAAGTCCCATGGAAATCGATGGGACTTACGAATAAATTTGCCTAACAAAAAACCAGGCGCTTACCCAACCAGCTCCTCCTCGCTCGCATGGCTCGAGGCTGCTGCAGGAGCTTCCTCTTTTCCTCTTACCGTATTGCTTCGATTCTAAGACGCCATTGATTCTAAGACGCAGTCCATTTTTAGAGCTGCCTATTTAGGGAAAAAAGTGTGTCTTAGAATCGAAGAAATACGGTATATGGGACTCATGACAAGATGCAATCCATTTAAATGACTTCATATAAAATCATAAAATAACTACAAATAAATACGATAATAAAAACCCAGCATGCTCAGCAGAATCTGTTGAAATGCTTTGTAAACAAAAAAAAATCTTTAGTTGCCAGGGGAACCTAGACATGTTTCCTCACTATACATCCTATTCCACACTATCCAATATTTTTATTTATTTATTACATATCTATACCATGCAGTAGCCTAAGATCTCTGTATAACTAAATGGCAGAAGTTTTAAGTTTTCCTGGCATGGAGATGCAGCAATAAGGGAATCCTTCCTCACATGAATTTCTGCCAACTGTGCTGCTGTTAGAGGAATATGAAATGTAGTAAACATAGATATGGTACTTCATTTTGTTAGGTGTGAGAGATGGGATGGGTGGAGATTTTTTTTGCAGGAGGGCAGTGGTTTTCTTACTCACCTGAGATAAGAAGAAAGCTGAGGCTGTCATGTCCTAAGAGGGAGTCTCTGATGTGGTCTGACATATCCTGACTTTGTAAATCATAAGCTATTAGTACTGATTGTGTTGATGTGATCCAACAGGCCCACTGTTCTTTCCAAAATAATAATAATAATAGTGTGCCCCCAGCTATTTTTGTGGGTTGTTTGTACCAAGGACACATGCAGGCATACCTATGGTGTATATTATATTCAGAAATGTCTTCTGGGAAATATACTAATTCAGATTAATATTGTACACTTTGTCTTCTTTGGAGCAATTGCCTTCTGTTAGATATTTTCAGGGAATGAAAGTTTTGTTTAGAAACTGTTTATATTTGCTCTTCAAGAAACTGTTTATATTTGCTCTTCAAGTTTCCAGGGAAAACCCTGAATTAATATGCTTATTATATTAAAAAAAATCTTGTTAAAAAATACAATTTAGTCAAGAATGCTTGCAGAATATATGAAAATCAGAAATTCGCTTAGGGAGCAACGTTATTAAACTTCAGATGATTAAAAAGGGAAGATATAATTAAAACTATAAACATTCCTCTAACTTTATCAGGCAATGTAATTTTCCAGTCAAAAACATCTCTGAATCAAATTGTTATTAGGTTATAATTATGTTGCCAGATGAACCCATGGAAGTTTGGAAAGCACTACACAAGACACTACACTTGCTATTCCAGGCATTCTAGACAGGATTTATTTATGATGATTATTATGATAAATGCACCAGAATTTTTTATGAAAGCACAACATGGTTTTATTCCATTAATCTCAGGATAAGAACATTCTATAGCCATTCTCTAATGAAAGCCGGCATTTTAATCATATGTTATGTGCTTTTAGCTCGTATGAAAAATTGGTATCTTTGGTGCTGTTATGATTTGATATATAAATGCAGCAGTAGTTAATTTATCATGGGTTGAATATGGCTTCCTCCTCACAAACATTCATTCAGAATTCGGATGTGGTGGGGAGATGCTAAAACAGGTAGAGATGCCAAAACAGGTAGATATGCATCAAGAAGTGTATTTTTGGCTGCCATAGCCAAGACATTAGCATTTTAGGGAAGCTAATGGAAAGCTGAAAGTTTGGATAGTCGCAAGTTATTTTTAAGAATGGACTGCAAAACATAAGCTATGACCAAATAAGCATTGGGAATCCAAAACTCTGATGGAGCCTATGCTAACAAAAGCGATACAGTACATGAATCCAGCCCTCTGCCCATATGTGCACCCCGGAATCTAACTTCCCATGTGGTAGACCAGCCAACCCCTATGCTAGTTAGAGTAGACAGTACAAATTCTGTACAGAGGGTTGATGGGGGAAAGCCATTGGTGTTATACTGTAGTAACTCTTGTCTTCATACAGTCCTACGTGAGTGAAGGATCTGAGATGCTGATTGACCATCGTTATGTTTGGGAGATAGATAAGAGTAATTTTCATTGATATAGGCTGTTTCTACACCTGCCTTCTTTCCCGGGATCATCCCTATGCATCCAAATGACACAGAGGGGATCCTGGGAGCAGGCAGGGATGATCCCTCCATTTTCCTGGGATAATCCTTAGGTGTAGGAAGGGCCATAGTCTCTCCAAAGGATTAGAAAATGTAAAATATAGATTAAATTGGACACAGGTAAAGGAAGGGCAAAACTATGTTGTTTGTTAGCAAGTGTAACAAAATTTTAACTCTGTACAGAGGATATTGTAAGGGATTTGGCTCATTCATGGTGCATCAAGGCTAAGGGAGACTTTTCTAAAGCATAGTAATGAGAATGGTTTAATCCTATGCATGTTTATTTGAAACTAAGTCCTGTTGTGTTCAGTGGGGCTTACTCCAGCGTAAATGTGTTTAGGATTGAAGCCATATTCTTTAAAACGTAAAAATCTTTACACACGCGTGCACACACACACACGAGCACATAAACACACACACACCATTGTAATGTAAATTTGGTGCTAAAATTAAACACATTCTAAAATCCAACATTTTGGGGCTTTCATATAAAAGCCTTTAGGACAGACTATGTTAGTTACTATTTTGTGCAATAATAAATACCAAAATTTACAAAATTTACCTAGCACATTGCTTTATGTTCTGGTCCTGTAAAGCCTTTATAGCAATGCTCAGATCAAGATCTCTGGAATGAAGGATAACAATGCACAACTTTTGTTGTTTCAGGAGAGGCGAGTGCTTCCACAATGTGGGACAACAATGCTTGGATCTTCTTCTATGACAACAGTACAGAAGGGGAGCCTCCATTTTTAATACAGGACTTTATCCATGCCTTCCAGCCAAATGCAAAACTTATTGTTATGCTTAGGGATCCTGTTGAAAGGTTAGCACTCAATATTTACAAACTTTCAATGTATTTTATTGTTCTACTTTGTTCTCATTCTTACAGATAGTAGCTAACTTGCCCTGGGAATTTTGTAACTCATGGATATCATTCTCCTCCCCCCTCCCCCAATAAACACTGGCACTGGAATTTGTAGGGGAAGACATCATGAGGCAATTCCTTCCTTAGGGCTTTCTCAGATCAGGAAGTACAGGCAGCCTGGGAGGTTGCAGACCAATGCAGAGAAACAGAAAGAAAACACACACAGCACCCTCAGCTGCTCTACAATGATTAGGTAAGCTGAAAAACATCCCAAAAATACATTATAAAACACCCGGAGAATGAGGCAGTGAAAGGAAGACTTTTTCATGGAGCAAGAAAACTTTCAGGAAATTGGAAAACAGTTTTAGGCACTGCACTAGCTTTACCTCTTCCCTATAACTAGACACAACACTTCCACCCTCACACCGACATTGTGGTGAATGCAAAATAGGGGCCACCTACCAAAACAGCTTGTGCTGTTCCCACTTCCAGTAGCAACACCCCCCCAAAAAAAAACACTCCCCCCAAAAAAGAAAAGAAAGAAGCTTGCTAATAGTGAGCCATACTTGTGAGAAACTGTTTGGGAATTCCTCCTCTTCTTAGAGAAATTTGGTTAAATTGTCCCCACAATTTCTCTGCCCACAAATAGGGTGGAGAATTTCGAAAGGACATTTCTTCACAGCTCTAGTTCATGCTGCCTGATTGAGGAGGAGTGTCTAAGCAATCCAGGAGGTCACCAGCAAACAAAAGCTTAGGCCATGGCTAGACCTGGTGATATCCTGGTGATCGCCCTGGGATCATCCCTGTGCATCCCGGGAGCAGCGAGGGATGATCCCTCCCTTGGCCCAGGATATCGGCAAGCCCTTTCCCCCCTGCTTTTTCCACTGTCTCGGGATGATCCTGAGACCGTGGAATGTGTGGCCTGCCATCGCTGGTATGTCCCGACTCCTCTTGAGTAAACACGAGGAACCGGGCACGGAGCTCCTTTTCCTTTTTTTAAAAAAAAACCTAAAACGCGGCTGCGATGCCATGCGCCGCGTGTAGACGAGGGCGACGGTCTCATGATCATAAAATCGTGAGATCGTCACCCTCCAACCCCCTCATCTAGCCATGGCCTTAGTTTTACATCTGAAGGAGAATTCCTAGTTTGTTGCTCTCCTAAGAAACCAGAATCTGAAGCCAGGATTTTTTCTTAGCTTATGATTCCTGGCTTATTGGAAAGTGACAAATGAAGAATCCTGGTTTGGATATTAAACTACACTTTTGCTTGCTTGTGACTTCCTAGTTAATTTTGCCACTTCTGCTGGCTGGAGTAGCCAAGCAGGAGCATATACCAACATGCTTACTGTTTACTGATAAGCCAGAATTCTTTAGAATTCTGACTTCATTTTTGGAAAATCAATTTCAGTCCATTAGTAAATCCACAATGGACTGGAGAAATGATCTAGAACTGTTCTATCAACAGAGTCTGACACATACTGAAGTACAACATTTAGGAAAGGAGCCTCTAAAAGTCGGTTTAAATCAGTTAAGAGGTTTGGTAAAGGAGATCATACAATCCTATCTAAAGACAATTGTTCTGAACAGGTATCTCATTCCAAAGAAACTCTTAATTATAATAATCATATCTAGTTGGTTATAAGAGTGAGTCTATATTAGTCTTCTATGGTTTATACAGCAGTGAATTGGATAGCAAATGCGGATTTATTTATTTTTAAAAAAAATCTTTTGTAGCAGGACAAACTATTGTGGGACATATTGTGCAAGGATATGGTTCCAATCAAGCAAGTGATAATTTAACACCACCAATTCTGGTCTGCAAGCAGACCCTATTGCTTGCGGAACAGCAATTTAGGAATTCTGAGGCCAGCTGAAACAAGTGGAAATGCTAGTTTCTGGAAAGCGGCAGGTCCAGCGGAGCAGTAGTGGACATTTATGGACCGGAATTGTTGGCTAGCTGCACACGGATCAGAACTGGCAGGCAGCACTGCTAGCGGATGGGCAGCATTGGATTCTGCCCATAGTCAGAGAAATCCATTTAAAGTTGATCCTAAATACAAATTATGCTGACAATTGGGATGGATGGTGGATCCCAGTTTCTTGTGGAATCCCCATTGATATAAAGATAAGCAAATTATGGGCCGTCATGTGTTTAGTGTAATAGTTAAGTAGTGCTATTGTACAACAGTAATCTAATTGTGACTAGATTTAGTGTTTTATCCATATTTATTGTCACCAGGACACCCAATTTTTCTGTTTTGTTCTATATCTCAAGGGTTGGGAGAAATTTCCTGTTCTGTTTTAATTATAATCATAATTTTATTCTAATTTCTATGGGGGAAAGGCTATGGTTGAGAGGGGATAGAAAGCTGGCTTCCCTTTTACAAGATGAGACGTTAATTTCAAGGTAGAATTTCATACTCTACTTGTAGCAGATGATTTTGTATTCAATCCATAGAATAAGACACTATGGCCACAGCTAGACCTAAGGTTTTTCCTGGGATCATCCAGGGTTTGCCCCTGCCCGAGCACTGGATCCCCTGTGTGGAACCTAGGTGAACAGGTTTGACCCCTGGACGATGCAGGGATAAACCTTAGGTCTAGCTATGGCCTATGTCATTTATCTACATCTGTTTAGTATCAAGAACATTTGTTTTCCTTTCCCTTGCTATCTTAGGTTATAACGTTCCGGGATTTCCAATGTGGGGATGGGGAATTCATATGATATATTGGTTTTAAGAAAATTTATATGGCTGACACAAGCAGAGATGTGTATGCCCGTATAGGATTGCACTGTAAGAAGAGTAAGGATGTTTTGATGCTGCTATTTTATTAACGCTACAATCCCATACACATTATCCAGAAATAAGTCCCAATGAACTTTGTGGAGATTGCTTTTGAGTAGATATACATAGGACTGCACTGTTAATTGTGGTTGCTGTTTTCCCTCATGTTTTGATTGTTGCCCTTCTGTTTATAAACTCTTTCGGCTATAACTAGTTACAGAAAAGTGATATATCATCATCATCATTGTCATCATTGTTGGAAAGTTCTTGCACACATGGAAGCTTCCTGATTGGCACCATTCTTCTTAGTATTGCATGCACACCCAAGGAACGACTGGATCAATATAGTCATGTTAAAATTGGACATTTAATAACATAAAGCAAAAAACCAATCTTGTAAAGTTTATAATGTAAACAAAGAGAGGTCAGCAATTCTTAATGCTCCTGATTGGAAATGATCACTAGCTACATTTGAAAATGTTGACCTTGACCTATAAAAGAGCTTGAGTCCTGTATACCTATGATGTGGCACTGTGACACATAACTATGTATGCTCTCTTGACCCAGTTTCATATGAGTAGAATGTGCTCTTGTCCTTTGTGTCAACCTTTTCTTTTATGGTGTCTAGTCTGATCGTTATTGTTTTCATTCTTTGGTGATAGAAAGCTGCCTACAATCTAGAGAATGTAGTTAAATAATGTTGGCAAGGGAAAACCTTCCAAATGAAATAAACTGCTTATGTAAACCATTCTTCCAGCTCAGTTTCCCAGCCCCTTTTATCCAACCTACAGGTTGGCAAGAGCTGTTGGCTTGCAACAAACAATGTTACTTGAGATGGACACTGCACACTTCATCTGTCTTGTTTTAATAGTGCACCATTAGTGACCTGTACCTTTTTTATACACATACACTTTTGCTGGGAGTGTGGCAAAAAATATGTTTATATTAAAAAGAGCTGCATTTAATGAATCGGCTGGCTCCATCCTTCCTGTTTTTCTCACATCTTCCAGTTTCACAGCCAACTATTTCATGCACAGTAAAACAGGCAGCTGCCTGAGGCAGCAAAATACTATGCTCAGCCAAATATTTAGTGCCTGTTTATTGTCAGTGAACTATAAGATGGGAGTGGCACATTGCTCTGTTTTATTACTTCTACCTACATACAGTTCCTTCCATTCATAAGTCACAGAGCCATAGTAATAAGGAAGGCCACCTATCCCACCTTTGACTAGTCTGATATCTCTGCTACAATCTCTTTCCTTTCTTCCCATGATAATAAAAAGAGTGTTTCATCCTATGAAAGGAACAACAAACTCATTTTAAGGTAAAAGCAAAGCACTGCTGGAAGTCTATTTTAAGATGTTGTTTTCCTTAATATGCTCTTTTAATGAAAGCTGGCAACAAGCTGAATTTAATTGCATCAAAATTCCAAGATCAAATTATTGTTTTAAGTTTATGGTTACTCACTTAAAGAGAATCATTTTATATCCAAATAAATAGCTATTGCCATGTTTTATAAGCAAAATCCCTTTCTTGGGTATAGAACATTTTATTATTAGCTCTAGAGACAAAGAAGAAACAAAACATAGCTAAGATGTGATTCATTTATTGGATCAGTGGATTAAATCCAATGGTGCACAAGCAGACTCACTCATACAATGGGAGTTTCCAATCCTCTCCTTCCTCCTTCATGTGCCTCCCCATTTACTCCGGAGGGTACCCCAACACTCTGGAGCAGATTTGGAATGTGTGGTGTGTGTGTGTAGGGGAAGTTTAATCCACTAGTAGCATCTGTTCATCTGGTAGAAGGACACTATTAGATACAAAGCAGTGTTTGTAAACAGGAAGGGCAGGACACAAATTTTCTTCTGCAGGTAAATCTTTTAATGGAACCGTATTGGCCTAAGAGCAGAAATGCTATACTAGCCATTATGGAGAGACAAATATAGCTCCTTGCCAAAGAGACTACTTTAGAGAAAATTCTCTGTAGAATTGCCTGGCAAGAAAGAGCCAGATCTCAATGGTATTGTGCTTGGGGTGTAAAGTCTCTGATACTGATTGGCTCAACTTGGATGATTGGCTTGTAATTGGCTCAACTGAGCAAGTTTATGAACATAAACTTGGGGGTTGGACTCGATGGCCTAATGGGCCCCTTCCAACTCTACTATGATTCCACTGCTAAAAATAATTTTAAAAGTCAGAATGTTTGAAGCCTAGCTTTGTGAAGGAAAGGAAAATTGTCAATATGTCTGTGGTTCAAACTTTGCATGGATCCTAGGGACAGGTGTAGCTTTCTGGACCAGACACAGCTTGAGAAAGATGTTGCTGTAGAAGAGAATTAACAGTCAGAGGGACCAGAGGAAATGTGGTTCAATGAAGAGTCCAGGGTTGACAATAAAGGGGAGGAAGAGGGTCTTGAGGGCAGGGTTACAGGAAGTTTGAGGAAAGAGCAGAAAAGATGGGGAGTTGAAGAAATGAATGGCTAATGGAAAAGTAAGGATTATGTAAGTGGGCTTGAGATTGGTTTAATTGATGTGAAAGGTAGCAAAAGGTATGAGAATGAATAAGAGAATGAAGGAAGACAATATACAGGAAGCAATATGGAACCAAGAACTGTGTCCTGTGAGCCACTTACAGATAGAAGGGAATATGAAAATGATCAGTTAGGAAAGAGACTGAGAAGTAGTATCATTATAGCTCAGTAGTTTTATTACATCTGAATATTGCAGTATTTTCTTTTATCTTTTCCCTGTCTTTACAAAGAAAAGCAACAATGGTAGCAACAATGAGATGGTAGGAGATATGTGGGAAATGGATTTTGCAAGTGTGAGATGGATGAGGAATCTTTGCCAGTTATGTAACTCAGAACAGCCTGATAATTGGTCTTAGTTTTTTCTGACATGAGCCCTGCCTGAAAAGAACCTATGGCATCTGAGCCTTCAATGTTCTGCTGGAGAAAAGAAATATAAAATTAACTACAGTGTTTTCAACAGGTACTTACTATACAAATAGTGTTATTTTTCTTCTTCTCTGAACAGTACATTTCAATTTTCATTATGATGGCATGGCTTCATTTCGGCAACAAATTTCAGTTGTTCCTGTATTGTTTCATTCACAGATTATATTCTGATTATCTCTACTTTGCAAATGCTAACAAATCTGTAGAAGACTTCCATGAAAAAGTGTCTGAGTCATTGCATCTCTTTGAAAATTGCCTGGTAGATTACTCCCTGAGAGCCTGTGTGTACAACAACTCCCTCAACAATGCCATGTCGGTATGTACGTTTCGGTTTATGCTTGATCTTATGTTTAGATAATAGAATATGAAAGCAATGTAATTCCTTTTTCAGGGGTGAGGTTTGCATGTTATGGTCTTGTTGATTCAATTTGGCCATCACTAATTTATTCATCGTTTCTTGCTACCTCTTTGGCAGAAGAATCAGTGTGGATGTGGAAAATGACATCAATATAGTGAGAGTAGAAAGGATGCCTGGGAGGTCCATTGCAATGGGGTATAGCAGGACACTCACGAGGCTGGAGCAGCTCTTGCAGCAGGACTGCTGCCTAAGGTTGTGGAGGTAGCCTGTGCACTGCAGGACTATAGATTGCCAACATGGTGACCACTGCACACCTGCCTCTTCCTGCAATGGGAGCAGATTGCCTCCCAGCCTCAGGTGTCAGGGGGACATTGTGGCTGGCTATCCATGCCAGGCTCTCCGAGCATCTCATAGGAAGGGGCTGGAACTCCCCAAGTTCCTTTAATAAAGTTGTGGCCTGTTTAAGTCCATTCATGGTACTCTGTCTCTTTCTTCCTCAAACTGCAAGTTCAGTTGTAGTGTTTAACTTCTAAAGCAGAGCCGGGCAGCTTATGACCTTCCAGATGTTTTGGCTTACAGTTTCCATGACCCCTCACTATTGGCTATGCTGGCCACGGCTCTAAAGGAGGTGTCTTTTGTATGAAACAGTACTAAGAAAATATAAGCCATTATGTCTTGCCTCTTCTAAGACGTCATAAATATAAGTTAGTGTCATGAAGCGCAATGTTTAAGCGTTGGGCCAATAAGAATAGTTCCACTGAAGTAGAGAAGGACGTATAAAAATTGCATAATTAATGTGTTTTTGTGTTAATATTTCTTACATATGTAACACAAACTGTTTTTGTTTTATTTTTCATTCTTTTAGGTAAGGCTCCAGGTTGGTCTGTATGTTGTTTTTCTCCTGGATTGGCTGACAGTTTTTAATAAAGATCAAATATTAGTTCTCCGCTTGGAGGATCATGCATCCAATGTTAAGTTTACTATGCACATGGTGTTCCAGTTTCTGGATTTAGGTAGGAATTTTTCTGAGCTTTCTTAGTTAAGCACATCAATCACCTATTAAATCAAATTGCCATATATTTTCTAAGACTCCTTCTATATCCTCCTTCGTCTAGTACCATCGGTCCTAATGTTTATCCTTAGTGTGGCTATAAAGACACAGATGGTAACAAAGAAGGGTCAGAGAAATTTCACCATGGGAATGAATTGAGATTTGGCACATTTCTACAGAGCTTTAAATTTGGCCTTTTGGTCAATTCATTTGCCACCCATCAGTTAATTCAGCTTCAAAAATAGAGACATAAATGCTTCCATGGGTCTCATCATGTCTTACAAAAACTTTGTAAATCAGTTTTCTGGCTGCTCAATTTACTGGGACGCTTTGCCTGCTGCGCTTGTACAAGTTAGATATAATTTTCTGGCCTTTTAGTTAATCCAATAATATTAGAATTCACTATGTAATTAGTCGGGATATGCTCAGTATATATATCAAATCTAGCTTTCCAGATTTTTTAACCAGCAGGTATGCTATTTTAATGAAATTATAACCCACCTGATTACATCACCTTTAGGGACACTTCATGTATGTTTCCCTAAACAGAAAACAACTTGCGGTCATATTTATGAAAACTGCATGTACAATGTAATAAGTGACAAAGACACAGATTTATTTTTTATTTATTACATTTCGACACCGCCCAATAGCAAAAGCTCTATGTGTGGTTTGCAGCAATTACAACCATAAAATATAACATAAAATGCATTATAAAAGTTTAAAACCACAGTATAAAATAGAAGTAAAAGCCAAAATAAAACCTAGCTGCAAGACAAGACAGTAACAGATTTAAGCAGAAACTGAAAGACTAAAATGTTTGAGAAAGTAAAGGCGTCTTAATTTTTTTAATTTTTCTTATGTTTATTTCACTAAAGATTCTTACTTTTACTCGAGTTACAGAGTGGTTATCACAAGTTATGGCTACACACTTTCCCCCCTTCTACATGGGAGCAAACTTAGTGATATCTATATCTATATTTAGTGATATCTATATGACCTTCTGTGAATCAGACTTTTGCAGGTTGTGTAGCGTCTACACTGTAGACTCTACAGTATAGACAGACTTAACATGGGCTGTTATACTGAAGATGAACTTTTAGGTGATAAGAAATGCCCTTCCACCCTCCCCTCACAAAGCTTAATGTGGTGTGAGACCAATTTCAATAGTAAATTGGAATCAATTTTGAATGTTTTGCTGGACCTCTGTGCATGAGTGAAATATTAACTGACATCAGGTGACTCTAACACAAAGGACTAAGTATTCAGAAATAAGGAAAAATAATTGCTACCCAAGAATGTGCATTCGTGATTCTTTTATACTGTCATAAATATAATAACTGCTACTTATTATACAAAATGACTCATACTTGGGAAAAATTATATTGTGTATTAAATGCAATAAAGTTTATAATATTTAAAAGCCATCTAAATATCTAAATTTATGAATCCATGGGGAGTAGGATTCTGGAAAAGAAGGTTTTCTACTCTGATCCAGCACCAGCAGGGCTCCTCTTGACACATATATTTATTTAGAATAGTTTTCATACTACAACTTGTAGGTGGAATAGGAAGCCCATGCTTCCTGTTCTCCTTGCTTTTTTGTCAAGCAGAGCTCACACAACTTCTCTTGCAGTGAGATGCCTAAGTTGCTCCAGCAACTTTACGTCCATACTCCACATAAAGTTAAATACACGGAAGCAATTAGGGCAAAATCCAATGCCACATGAGCAGATAGTCCTCCCCTCCCCTCTTCTCCTTCCCTTCCCCTCTCCTTTTCACCTCTTCCCCTCCCCCTTTCTCCTCTCCTTCCCTTCCTCTCCTCCTTCCTTTCCTCATTACCTGCACCCCACCCTCCCAATATCTTGTCCATAAGGTCCTCCAACCCTCTAGGGCAATTTTTGAGGGCATGTGGGAAGTTGTCAGAATTTCTCTCTTCCCTTTAACAAAGATGGAAGATAGTTAATTGCATACGACCTGAAATGTGCATGCTTTTTCTTTCTTAAACAGCATTCGTGGAAAAGGATGTAAGCAGGATCAGAATTATGGGGAAGAGGTGATTAATCCTTTCCTCATAGCCTGTCGTCCCACCTAAAATCACCGCCCCTCTTCAAAGCTACTACAAGCCCCAACAATGGAAGTTTCCATTACAAGCTTCCCTCCTGGGTGTAATAGCCTAGGGGTGATTTTTTTTGGCAGGCCACAACATGCAGGGAAAGGGTTAAATCCACTCCATACATGCTACACAGTCCTGTTACTGCTTCTCCACCCACCCACCCCCAAAGGTTCTATTTAAGGACAAAAATCATGTATGTTAAATGTTTACACACATTTACCATTGTGTTTAAACATAATTGAATGGGAGCAGGTGTGAGTTCTACTTCAGAGATGGCAAACAAGAACAAGCCACCCACACTTACAGTTTGAACCACAAGCTGCAATATTCTAAACTGTATTTGTACCTTTAATCAGGGTGACCATTTGGAGAGGAGGACAGGGCTCCTGTATCTTAACAGTTGCATAGAAAAGGGAATTTCAGCAGGTGTCATTTGTATGCATGCAGCACCTGGTGACATCCAACCCTTCATTGCAACAGTTAAAGCTGCAGGAGCCCTGCCCTCTTTTGCATCTGGTCAATGCATTTATTTTTATTTATTTATTTATGTATTCAGGTTTTTTGGTTTTTCCCCCCACAGGTGCCCTAACTGAAAAACAAGAAGCTCTAATTACCAAGAGTCCTGCATCAAACACTAGAAGACCTGAAGATCGTAATCTAGGTCCTATGTTACCGCTCACAAAGGAAATTCTACGAGATTTCTATCAGCCTTTCAACAAAAAACTGGCTCAAGTTCTTTCTGATGAAGCTTTTTTATGGAAAAAACCCTGATCTGTTCATTTCTGTGCCACAAATGCAGTGCTGAGAGAAATTTTTATTTTTAAAAAATCCTGTTTTCAGGTGCAAGTAATTACCCATTATGAAGTCCCAAGAAAGCCTATTGCAGTTAAATCTTTCTCCCCGTGGTTAGCATACAATATATCAAAGGAACTATATCAGAAGAACCTAAAATCTCCATGATTATCAATCTCTTCTGCAATTTTTTTCTTCCTCTGCAAAAGAACAGTGTGCAAATAGCTTTGGTATGAATCAATCTTACATTCTCTGGTTATGGTTTCAAAATATAATTTTTATGCTATTGCAGTACAGAAATTATCACTAGTCACCTAAAAATGCACATTCTTTCTCATTTTTAATATATGTCTTGCATTCTTTGGAAACTATTCAAAATAGCTTTTTAACCATTAAAAGTTAATTGATTTTAATCCAGAAGTTGGCTTTTTATTTCAACAAACTCTTCACTATGCAATCCCTTCATTTATAATAAACCTATTAAATCTGCCTCAACTGTACAACTTGAAACAGAAAAGGAAAACCAAGTGACTTGTTAATGGATTATTGTGTTTTATTAGGCCCAAAGCAGAATTAAGCCTTTCACTGTAACAGCAATATAAGGAAGAATTTTCTCAAGGATGATTTACTTTAAAATATTAATCCATCACATCCCTCCATAGGTATCTAAGATGGAAATAAATTGTTTCATTTCATAGGAAAGAAATATTTGAAGATCTTTTGACCAAGCTCTCTCTAAAGCTTCTGCATGTTTTACCAGGAAACCATGATTTAGGGGAGAATGTTCCGGCTTTGCTACCTGCCAATGACAAAATAACTCTGCCATGCTGTCAGGCCTTTTCAGGGCTATCACACACAGTTCCCCTTTGGTTACTGTTCTTGTCTGTCACAGACATAGGCTGTATTCAGATTGATGAATAGGCGTCTTCAGTTGCTTGTCTACAGCTACTCTGAAGCTAATCTCACTGGCCCAGTTCACATGAGAAGGCACCTTGGGTGAATTTCCCCCTAGGGTTTCTCATTATAGCTTCAGCCGCCATTTTGAATATTTAGGCCATGCCATGGCTTTTCTTTACATGTAAACCCAGCAAGGGTGAGCTGTTGAGGTGGTAAAAACAGCCTATGATTCTGGGTGGCTTGTCAAGCACCCCAATAACCCACCCTTGCCCAAGTTATGCGACCCAAGTTATGCGCCCCCCTGCCATGATGACATCAGTTAGAACCAGCACGGCCAGTGGGCAGGGATTATGGGAGTTGTAATACAAACATCTGGAGGCACCAGGTTGAGAGGCTGCTAAGTGAAGAAGCTGCTCTGTTCATGCAGGCCCTAATGAGAGTATAGTCTGCCTGGTGATGTTTTAGTTATAGATCCAATGAAGAGGGGAGCAAGCAGCTCTTTCCTCCAGCTGTTCCTTGCAGAGTACTCACTTGGCTCTGCAAGGGATGGGAAAGGGTGATCCCAGGAGGGAATGATTCCCAGCTGCTGCTTGTTTTCCAGCAGCACTAGAAATACTAACACACTACAGGGGTTTCATGTCCCCAAGGCCACAGAGAACTGAAGGCCTAGCAAATTACACCTCAGTCACAAGCAGTATACACATAACAGTTCTTTAGGTAGAAGAGATGAATAACTTGCTTCCAAAAATATATTGATTCCAAAACAGAAAGGGAATAAAAACTCCAGCATATCAAAGCTGAAAGCAAGCTGATGCAGAAGATCAATGTTTGCTTACACACAAAGAGCCTGCACAGGCACAGATAAAAGATCGAGTCTTGTGGCACCTTAAAAGGCTAACCAATTTATTCTGGCATCAACTTCCACGGACACTGTCCACTTCATCAGATGAGACCATGAAAGCTTGTGCCAGAATAAACTGGTTAGTCTTTAAAGTACTGCAAGACCTTTTGTTTTTTGCTTTTTGCTGCAACTGCCTAACTTGGCTACCCATCTGGAAATTGATAAAAGTACACCATCATGCACTGCTAAAAGCAAAACAACTAGAAGAATCTCAAAGGCAAACATCACTGCAGTACTCTTGAGGGGATTAGGATGGTTTGAGTTTATCATCACAGACCTTTCTTCTTCATCTATAAAGCTAGA
The DNA here is from genome assembly GCF_023053635.1 of Elgaria multicarinata webbii. Classification (NCBI taxonomy): domain Eukaryota; kingdom Metazoa; phylum Chordata; class Lepidosauria; order Squamata; family Anguidae; genus Elgaria; species Elgaria multicarinata. Next base: position 73,254,330 of record NC_086178.1, on the reverse strand, counting down.
TGGGGAACTTATGTACACACACCCAAATTATGCACATGTACCCACCCACCCATAATGGCACCCTCTAGCCCAATTTGTGACATATTTTCCACACCACCACCACTGAGCAATGTTGAAGAGGATTAGAGACAGGGAGATTCAATGCATCATGAGCCCAGTGAACAGCAGTTCCTAATTATACATCATTATTAAGCACAGGAATGCAGAATTCTCATAGTGAATAGGGATATGCTCCGTTTCTAATCGGACCGGCGAATTAGAAGCGGAGCGGGGTGCTTCGCCTCCCCTTAAAGCGGAGGCGAAGAGAATTGGGGGGGCGGCGGAGCGTTGCGAAGAGGATCGAGGTGAAGGCGGATCCTTCGCCTCGATCTGGAGCTCCACAAGAAAGGTAAGTGGGGTTTACCAGGCCCTGCCGCTGTCACTGTCACCCATGCGGCAACAGTGGCAGGGCCCGGTAACCCCCCCTCCCTCCCTCCTCTCCCTTACCTGCGTCTGTCCACGGTCCCTCAGCTTCTTCAATTGAGCCCGCGGCTCAACCAGGAAGTCTAGGCCGCACTTGCGGCCTAGACTTCCTGGTTAAGCCACGGGCTCAATTGAAGCTGAGGGACCGCGGACGGACGCAGGTAAGGCCCCCCTCCCCCTTGGTCCCTTACCGGGCTCTGCCGCCGTTGCTGCACGGGCGGTGGTGGTGGCGGGGCCCGGTAAACCCCCCTCCCTCCTCTCCCTTACCTGTGTCCATCTGCGGTCCCTCGGCTTCTTCAATAGAGCCCGCGGCTCAACCAGGAAGTCTAGGCAGCACTTGCGGCCCAGACTTCCTGGTTGAGCCACGGGCTCAATTGAAGAAGCCGAGGGACCGCAGACGGACGCAGGTAAGGCCCCCTCCCCCTTGGTCCCTTACCGGGCTCTGCAGGTAAGGGAGAGGAGGGAGGGGGGCCTTACCTGGCGCCACTCCCCTCCACTGCGGAGCTCCGATTCGGAGCCAGGGCTCCACAGCGAAGAGGAGCGGACTATGGGCGGAGCGGGGGGTCCGTGCACACCCCTAATGGTGAATATATTATCTATACCATTTCTTACTTGGAAATAAGTGTTTATGACTTCTGTGGGACTGACTTGAATGCATATTTACTTGGGAATATAGTGTAATAAAACAAGTGAAATTCATATAATTATTATTTTATAAATTTAGTATCTTTCTGTAAAAAAGAAAAGACACCCAAGTCAGTGTGCAGTCAAACCAACAACAATAATAGTAATAAAATTAATAGCACAGGAAATGAGAAATAGTAGCAAGAAAAATGTTTCCACTAGTCCTAAATAAAGTTCTGAAGTAGTAGTAGTAGAAGGAGGAGGAGGAAGAGGTTTTAAAACAGACTGTCTGATAATAAGTAGTGATGTTAACAGGTAGACTTCCTTAGGGAGCCACTACTCAAAGAGATGATATCTGAAGCAAGAAGAGTTGTCCACAGGATCTTTAAAAACCTCCCTTAAAGTTGCAGTCCTAGACATAGGCCAGATCTACACCTTGTGTCAAATCATTATGAACGTGGAATGAAAAGCAGGAAATAACACTATCAGGAACCAGAAGGTTCAAACATATAAGACCGACTCTGGCGTGCTTTCATTGGCTGTCTGTACGTTTCTGAGACCAATTCAAGGTGCTGCTTTTAACCTATAAAGCCTTACATGGCTTGGGAACACAATACCTGACAGAACATTTCTCCCGACATGAACCTACCCATACACTTATGCTCAACATCTAAAGTCCTCCTCCGGGTGCCTGCTCCGAGAGAAGCTCAGAGAATGGCAACAAGGGAGAGGGCCTTTTCAGTGGTGGCCCCCGAATTATGGAATGATCCTAATCAAGCTTGCCTGACCCCAACATTGGGTGCCAAGTCAAGACTTTTCTCCCAGGCATTTAACAGCATATGTTGAGTTTTTTAACTGACCCCTGGATAGTTGGTATGTAGACTGTTTTTATGCTTTTAAATTTTGTAAATTGGTTTTTAAATGTTCAGTGTTTTTAATCTTTGTAAACCGCCCAGAGAGCTTTGGCTATGGGGTGGTATATAGATGATGATGATGATGATGATGATGATGATGATGATAATAATAATAATAGTGAATTTTGATCCAACAGTTCTCAGTGGACTTCAATACCACTATAAAGCAGTAGTGTAGATCTAGCCCTATTTATTTATTTATCTATTTATTTATTTATTACATTTCTATACCGCCCAATAGCTGGAGCTCTCTGGGTGGTTCTGAGGAGACATGCAAAGAATTGTGCTGTAAACTGTCTATCCAGTGATGATTCTTTAGTACTTCTTTTCTGTTCCAAAATCATCTTGTTCCCACATGCCTTGCATTTTTCACCCTACTGTTCTCAAGATAGACGTAATCTATAGGGCATTGCAATCTGATTTGGACTGGACTGGAACAGTAAAACAAAAACAACGTAGTTGTGCAACATTATCATCCAGAATGCCCCCAACAGACTTGAAATGGCACTTTGGCTTAAATACGAGGGTTACTTGCATCAAGGTTTTGATCTGTTGCCAAGCTGCTGGTCTCCTAATTTCATAATTAAAAAACAAAAAATAATTATGTTGTATCTTTTAATTCTGCTATTTCCCCTTCAATTACAGGAATCAAAACAAAGGCAAAGGTATGGTCTTTTCAAAGTTTTTAAGGAAAGGGTGGTTTTCAAAACCAACTTTGACCTCTTATTTGATGCTATCATGTAAGAGCAGGAAATATGCTTTCAGCAAAGCTTCTTGTCATAAATAGATAGTTGGAAGAAGAAGATACACAGCCTAATGATAACAAAAAACAAAACAAAAAACAGTCTTGTATCAAGATAAACAGACTTCTATATTTACGAAGAAAACAAGACATTGTTGCTCGTTTATCTCCAGTGCTTGGACATGACTTTCTTCAACCTAATAATCTCAATACAAACAAAGAAGTTGCTTCAACTTTGGAGCTGTCATCCTGCCAGGAATTAATCAAGTTTTCCAACTGAGCCAGATGTATTTCTGTGTATAAGGAGACAAGAGATGGGCAAACAAGCAATTTTCACAATCGCCTCGATTCCCCAAAAGCCAATTTAGAGCCCGTTTGTCTCATTTCCTGCGTTCGTTTGCACACTTTTGAAATTTCAGTTGAATGGGGAAAGTGCACATTTTGGATTGGGAAAAATGCACAATTCAAAATGGGCATACAAAAATGCTCACTTTCCGTAAAGTGTAAGAATGTTCATTTTTTTGAAAGTGCACATATTTTCAAGCGCAAATGCACATTTGGGAATCTGTGAGCATTTTCGAAGTGCACGCTCTCCTGTTCATGTTCAGGGTTGTAATTAGGGGTGTGCACGGACCCCCCGCTCCGCTTCTCTCCCAGATCTGTGATTTGCAGATCGGCCCGCTCCACCCCGCCCCTGCTCTGCCTATATCCGCTCCGCTCCGCTCGGAGCTCCGGATCCGGATCGGAGCTCCGTTTCCCCCCATAGGCTTGCATTAAGCTAAAAAAGTATACAACTTTTTTTCTGTGAAAGTTAGAAATCTCAAGTTTGGCACCATGACACCTCATGGGGGTATACACATGCACGCCAAGTTTCAAGGCAATCCCATCATCCCCTGATTTTTGGGGAATTTATGAAAATCGGGCACCCCATTCACACCCCTTTCCATAGCTCCGTTAATTTGCACGTTAGAAACCCCAAATTCACCACCATGAAAGCTTATCCAGGGATACATATGCACGCTGAGACTCAAGGCAGTCTCATCATCCCCTGATTTTTGGGGAATTTAGGAAAATCGGGCACCCCATTCACACCCCTTTCCATAGCTCCGTCAACTTGCACGTTAGAAACCTCAAACTCACCACCATGAAAGCTTATCCAGGGATACATACGCACGCCGAGACTCAAGGCAGTCCCATCATCCCCTGATTTTTAGGGAACTTAGGAAAATCCAACACCCCATTCACACCCCTTTCCATAGCTCCGTCAATTTGCACGTTAGAAACCTCAAACTCACCACCATGAAAGCTTATCCAGGGATACACGCACGCCAAGACTCAAGGCAGTCCCATCATCCCCTGATTTTTGGCGGGGCTTAAACCTGCAGACATCTCAATGGGGCCATTTCAAAGGAAATCCCAACATGCCATGAATTGGGGAGTAGAGATCAACCTAAATGAATCTTCTTCCACACTTGAAAAATGGATTTGGAACTTCCAAAACTCTAAGTGAGCGCAGGAAGGACTTCTCCCCTGAGTCAAAGCCAGACACACACAACATCCCTGCGAGGAGGGAGGGAAGGCACAAGGCAGGCAGGCAGCAGACATTTCTGGGGGCATAAGGAAGTGAGCCAAGGATAAGCCAGTAATGCATATAAAATGGAATAAATAAATAAACAAAGGAGGGGTGGAATTAAAAGCAGCAGTGTTGCTGAATAAACAACAACAAGAACTTTTAAAAAAAGGCTATATCTGTCTTTTACCAGCAATAGGGGGACATGCCCAGGGGAGGGGGAAGCAGCTGCCAGTTCAACTCATGAAAGCCATTGCTTCACCAACAGCTCTGAGGAGTAAACGCTCACTTCAACTCATGATAGGCATTGCTCCACCGGGTTACTCTCTTTGGAAGGCTCTGATGGCCTTCCAAGTACAGGAGAGAGTGGGGGCACGTCCACATGGGATGCCCTAGGGGAGCTTATCCCCTTGCACCACATCTTTTCAGTTGTTCCTCAAAGTTAGGGTGGGTAGCAGTGCTCTCTTATTATTGGCTTAGTATATGATTTCAGGTTGTGTTTGTGCATTTGGTGGGGCTACTGTTTTAAAAAACACTGGGAAAAGTCCGTTCAGATTAAGAAAGAGAAGTTTCCCAGAATCCCAAGTTACCCATTTTGCCTATCCCCTCCTCCAACTTTGGGATCATGTGATCATGACCGGGAGTTGACTCTGCCCCTCAGCCCTTTGAAAAAGGTATTTTTCCCGCCAATTTTTTAAAAAATTCTAGCGCGCGACCCGCACGACGCAGAGAGGTGAGAGTAGTCTCAAAATGACCCCCATCCACGACTGTCTGAGCACAAGAATTTTCAGAACGATAGCTTCAAAAACAACACAGTTATCCCCGATTCTTTTCCGCAATGCAATCCTATGGGCAAAATGTTTCAAGATGGCGATCGGAGCGGTCCGCCTGAAAGATAAGCTCCGAAAAATGGTCGCTTCTCTTCGCCTTGCTTCTAGGGGTCCGCGGTCCGCTTCTACTCCGCCTCTGGGCAAGGCTGAGCAGGCCAATTCTCTCCTGCTTCTGTGCTTCTAATCGGAGCGGAGCACATGCCTAGTTGTAATCATGGCACATTTGCATGAATTGCAAACATTAACAAAAATCTCATACATCCCTACAGGAATCAGTAAATTCTTTGCTGGAAAGCGATGTACATCCGATACCTCTTGCAGATTGAACACTGGCGTATGTTTAATGTGAAACCAATGCACTTCCCCTGATAAATGTGGTTTCCAACGCAGCAACAGAAAAAAGGCTTATGCTGTGCTGCCACCTTGTGTTCACCATGGAGAATGCTTTTCTTTGCGGAGAACGTATAATTAAAGGAGATCTGTATTATTATTTTGAACACTTTCCCTATTTCTGACTTATTTCTATCCAGCATGGACCTGTAGGGTGGAAAGGAAGTTAGGGTATGTTTGAAACCACTCTTGTGCAAATCAGTATCAAGTTATAGAAATCTGGACTCTACAATCCGAATACTTCTTCACTTTTTGCTACTGCATTACCGCCAGGAGTACTGAAAATTGGCATGCACTGATTTCTGGTATCGTTTCATGGTTCACATTAGCTTATTCTAATTAGTCTGTTCCATTGTTTGAATATACACATAGTTTGTGAAAGAGGTCTGTTATAGATGTTGGAGAATAAGTACAGATTATTCTTTAACAAGCTGAGCTGAACTTCCTTCTAACGGAGATAGTTTTTATTTTTTAACCCATCAACCCCACCCACAGTGAAAGTTCAGGTCAAAAACGGGAGAGAGGAAACTGAACTTCTTAAATCACCATGGTCCTGACCCAAATTGGACCTGCGTGTGCTTATACTAAAGTAAATAAGCATAATATGTAGTTTGGCCCTCAGGAGACTTTCCCCACCCCCTGAGAAAATGTCTCTAATTTTTCGCTGTCACATGCCCCTTTCCAGAAAAAGAATGCCACATTGCAGAATTTTCTCTGAATATTCAGAGAAATGACAAAACTATGTTAAGAACATAAGACGTGACTTGCAGGATCAGACCAAACTGTATAATATTAGAACCTGGGGTCATCCTGTGAAGCTGACTGGTGGGAGATTCAGGACAGATAAAAGGAGGTTCTTCTTCACGCGGTGTAGTTAAACTACGGAATTCGCTTCCAGAAGATGTGGTGATGGCCACCTGCTTGGATGGCTTTAAAAGGGTATGGGATAAATTCCTGGAGAAGGCCACCAATGGCTACTTGTCCTGATGGCTCTATGCTATCTCCAGTATCAGAAACAATATACCTTTGTATACCAGTTAATGGGGAACATGGGCAGAGAGCTGTTGCACCCTGTCCTGCTTGAGACTCTCCTGTAGGTATCTGGCTGACCACTGTGTGAGCAGAATGCTGAACTGCATGGACCTTGGTCTGATCCAGCATGGCTCTTCTTATGTTCTTACGTTCGCCTTGTCCAAATGCCAGAGAAAGGTTTCAGCACTGCTGTGTGGCCTTGTACTTTTGAGCTAAGATTTAATTAGAAGTAGTTTGGAAGGCTTTGGGCCTATTCGGCTTCCGGAATGTTAGAATCTGTGTGAGTTGATCTCTGTCAGCGTTCTCAGAGCAGGGATGGTGGAGTTTCCCTACTCCCTGCAGCCACCTGCTTGTCTTAGCCTTTGCAGAGAAGCTGACTGTGAGAACTTGACAGAGAAAGGGTGGGGGTTTGCGGAAGGATCACCCAGATTGAGCAGTGATGCCTTGTTTGGACAGGGGCATTGCTTTAAGGCCAAACGTCCCTGTCTGTCAAGAGGTCTAGAAGAGACCTACGCCTCCCCTTTTTAAGCTGTTGCAAAGGCAAGGAGTGTTTGCTAGGAAATCTGCTTTGCATTCCTGGAAAACCTCCCTGTTTAGATCCATTATTGTCTGAGACTCTGGGGGCACTTGGCACATGCTCCCTCCGAGGTGGAACTTTGGATTACTAAGAACTTGCCATGAAAAGTGCTGGGAGGCTTTTCATAGACTTGAACTCTCATTTGCTCTGGATTGTGTGTCTTTGTTTGTCATCAGCTCAGTGCACCGAGAGACTGGGCTTGATCAGTGATTGTGGAACCTCCTTTCCTCTGTCTATACTGAAGTGGTCAGGAGTTGCTCCTGCAAAAGGGGTGGCACAGAATTCCTCACATCTGAGGGTTCGTCTTTCCCCATGATCTTGTTTAAGCCATAACCATGTTGCCTTTGAATTACCAACATATGATCCGTGGTTGGACTAGCTCTCTTGGGGTGGTTTTCTTAGGCCTTTTAAGAATATGCTTCTTTAATTGCCTGAGGGATCATGTGAGGAATCATCCCCCTCCCGTGTCTGGGTTTGGATTGATCTTCCCTTGTGTTCTGAACCCTGGAGATGGTAACGGGGAAACCACATTAGTGTAGTGATTAGCTTTTGACTGTCCTGGAATTTCTTGGATCCTATAGCTGCTGACCATCACCTATATGATTTCTGAAGTGAGTAACCATTAAGCTTTTGCTGTAGGATTTTCTGCAATAAAGCTCACTGATTTGGGTGTCCCATGTCAGTTTGCCAGAATGTGTGTTTGCATAGAATATACATACCCATTGAAATCAATGGGGCTTAAATTAATCATGACTATGGCCTTAGCTAGACCTAAGGATTATCCCAGGCAAATGGAGGGGTCGTCCCTGCCTGCTCCCGGGATCCCCTATGTGTCGTTTGGATGAAAGAGGGGACAGAGGCTTAATTTTTTTAAAAAACCGCTTATCTTTCGGGGCGCACGTGGCCCCTTTAAGACGCTGCAGGGCTTCCCTCGTCCCTACGCGTCGCCCCGCCTCCCTGCCGGCTTATCCCGGCAGGTCTAGCTCAGAGTCACCGGAAGAAGGAGGTTTACTTCAGAGCTAATGAAGAACGTTCTAAAGAAGAGTGTGCCCGGGTAAAACGATAGAAGAAAAGGTATTTCGATTGACTGGGCTCAAGTTGCATTTTGTAACATAGCAAGGGAGGACGCAACAATGCACTTAAACAACGGTGTAATGAATAGTGTAGATCCTGCCCAGGATAAAACCACACAACAGAAATTGATAAAGATTAAAATACGGAATTAAAACAGCAAAGTTTAAATTTAAGTTCAATTAGGTGTTACAATACTGAGAAAATAAAAAGGTCGTCAGCTGGCGACGAAAGGAATACCGTGTAAGTGCCAGGCAAACCTCTCTGGGGAGCTCATTCCACAGCTGGGGTGCGCATTGCCCCTTGGAAACTACCAGGGGCCATACGCCACCCCTGATGCTGTCCAGTTACAACAATTTCTCAGGGAAACGAGGCATATGTGTGCTGTTGCCAAGAAGAACGGTTGAGGCATAATTTCGGCAGTGGAACCCATTGGGGCCTAATGCTTACCTTCTGCAATGACAAGTTTAGCAGATGGCCCTTTAAATAACAACACTCCTTTGGAAAGACTCTTAGCCTTCAAAAACACACACACACACACACACACAAAAAACCCCAAAATCCTCAGCTCCTTTGAAATCAGCAGGAGGAAAAAACCCGCTTCCAGATTAAGCAAGCCTGGAAGCACTTTGTGAGACAATAAATATTTCCTTTCCTTTAACTGGCAAGAACATTGTCTTTTGCAGATGCCTTAAAGGAGCATGAGGGGAACAGCCAGGGAGTACAAAGTAATTATTTTGGAATCCTTGTTGATGACAGTGGAAGAACATGGTTAGTCAGGGAATGAAGCCACAGAAAATGAACAATATAAACAAGATCGGGAAGATGTTGTTTGTCTTTTAACCTGTGCCTTGCCTTTGAAAGGCCATTACCAGCGGCCAATTAAATACATTTAATTGATGTAATTATAAATGCATTTCTCCTGCCCAAAGGAGTCCATTGGATTTTCAGATTCGATCTCTCTTTGATGCCCTTGTTTGAAGGCTTGTTCCTGTTTTTTTATTGATGCCCCCTGAAGTTTCCACACATGGCAAACATAGTGCAGAATCTGAGTTACAGACATATTGTTGCTGTATCCAAGGACTCCTTAACTGATTTTTCTGTTCTGCACATGGTACCAAATGCAGTTGCCCTTTGGTTACACTTTGCAAACATCAGGAAATTGATGGAACTCTATGCCCTATACTCCAGGAGTTCTCAGCTTGCTCCTTGTTACCAAAGTGGCAGTTGCCATGGTAAATGTTAAACGCATGTTACCGATGGCATAGCAAAGATCTATGGTACTGAACCCTTTTGTGAGCCAAGTGCTTCCTATATCCAGCCACGTTGTTGCTAGTTTCTCAGATTCATGAAAGCAGCAGCTGTGTTCTTCATTTTAAGCAGTTATGTCCTGCAGATTTCGCATCAGATTCCGGATCTGCCTTCAGTAGATGTAAGCGCTCTGCTCATGAAAGGGGCCTCTCCTCAATTTTGGGGGACCCCCATTCTCCTAGCACCCCAGCACCCCCTATTCAGCAGGGTGCCCTAACCCTCTGGATCCAACCCATGACATGTGCTTTAAAATTAGTGTTTCTTTTTTAAAACAGGTGCACTATATATACAATATGCTTTTAAGGCAACTACCAAGGATGTTTTGGTGAACATTGGTACCATTTGGTATACATTAGAAAGTGTATATTTTAGGGGTACATTTGTGGGAATGGGAATGTGGCATGAAAGTGTTTGTAAATACACATTACACAGATCTGCTCGCCAGGATGTCTCGATTGGCTGCAGCTCCATGGCTGTGAATGTGTAAACTGGACATGATACACACAGGAGATTTGCCCTCAGTCTGATGGGATTCCTTTCCCTTACACTTTGACTCATAGCACACCTTGCGTAAAAGATTTGGTTGGGTTTCTCTTGTACTTCCGGCTTTCCCATATGCTAGTAACCTTTCTGCCACTGAGAATTTGTGGGGATGCATTTTGCTGGCCAAGAGGAAACTCCCAAATGTTTTGCTTGCTTGGTAACAAAATCTCACCATTTTGTCACAGGGGAATGTTCCTGGGTTTTGTAGAAATCTCAAGTACAGGTGACACGGTAGTGGAGAGCACAACAAAGAAACATGAGGAAATCCTTCTCAATGGTGGAGAAGAGGTGATGGAATTAGAAATAGCAGCACGGATTATGATATTTCATTAATGTGGGGAAAGGGGCTAGGTTACAGGTTCTAGAATATTCCAAGCCTGAGGGTCAAACTACACATGATATTAGTTACTGAACTCCACTGTTAAGTGCAGGGGAGGTTGAACAAAGACCCAGCATGGGCCCCTGATCCAGATCAAGATCCTAGCATGGGGGTAGAGGGCATTAATCCATTGACCACTTGCTATGATGGGCTATCTGGATTGGAGCCCTAGGTCTACAATTTGCATTGCAGAGGAAGTCCCATTCATTTCAATGGGTCTTTTTGCAGTGCAAATTACAAGTGCCAATCTGGAAAAGGATCACAGCAGGTGTGGGGGCAAAGTGTTAAAGACCATTATACTAGGGACCTGTTCCCGATTCTCCCCACTAGTTTTTTTTTTTAACTGCTCTTAAGGGCAGAGCTACCTGACAGACATCATGTATAGTTTGGCCCACAGGAACTAATTTTCTGGAGTCTTGGTTATTAAAGTGCACTCATAGGCCAAGGGTGGAGAACTAAATTGGGGTGGTATGCTTGATGACCTTCCACCAAGCCTTCCATGGGCCAAATGACATCATCATTTGGTTTATTTATTAATTATTTTATTTATTTAATACCTTTTTATACCGCCCAATAGCTGAAGCTCTCTGGGCGGTTCACAAAAATTAAAACCATTAAATTAAAATCAACAGTCTAAAAACACAAATACAAAATACAGTATAAAAAGCACAACCACGCAGCAGAAATTGATATAAGATTAAAATTCAGAATTAGAACAGTAAAATTTAAATTTAAGTTAAAATTAAGTGTTAAAGTACTGAGAGAATAAAAAGGTCTTCAGCTGGTGACGAAAGGAGTACAGTGTAGGCGCCAGGCGGACCTCTCTGGGGAGTTCATTCCACAGCCTGGGTGCCACAGTGGAGAAAGCCCTCCTCCTAGTAGCCACCTGCCTCACTTCCTTTGGCAGGGGCTCACGGAGAAGGGCCCCTGTGGATGATCTTAAGGTCCGGGCAGGTACATATGGGAGGAGGCGTTCCTTCAAATATCCTGGCCCCAAAACGTTTAGGGCTTTGAATGTCAATACCAGCACTTTGAATTGGGCCTGGACCTGGACTGGCAGCCAATGAAGTTGTAAAAGGACTGGCATAATGTGGTCTCGCTGGCCAGTCCCTGTTAGTAAATGGGCTGCCCTGTTTTGTACCAGGTGAAGTTTCTGGACTGTTTTCAAAGGCAGCCTCACATATAATGCATTGCAGTAATCCAAACGAGAGGTTATCAGAGCATGGATAGCTCTAGCTAGGCTATCTCTGTCCAGATAAGGTAGTAGTTGGTATATCAACCTAAGCTGATAAAAGGTGCTCTTTGCCACTGAGTTCACCTGTGCCTCAAGTGACAGTTCTGGATCCAAGAGCACCCCCAAACTACGGACCCGATCCTTTAGGGAGAGTGCAACCCCGTCCAGGACAGCGCAAATATCACCTCACCAGACAGATGAACCACCCACTAACAGTACTTTTGTCTTGTCTGGATTGAGTCTCAGTTTATTAGCCCTCATCCAGTCCATTACTGTTCCCAGTTGAGGACACTGAATGGATCATCTACCCAACACATTGGCTGGGACCTTGCTTGCTCATCAGAGAGGCCAGCATGTACTGAAGCCAGCCTGATTTGGCAGGTGAAAGAATGCAAAAGTGGGAGACCATCCAAAATAGACCTACGAATGGAAGAGAAAGGTCTCAAGACACTGGAACAAAGGTTATATAAAGGCATTCTTTAAGGACTTACAAAAATGTTTGCAGAAATTCCTGAAATAATGTCTCCTATTGAAATTTTCTGGTGCTAGTCATACTTAATCTAGATCCAATCCATTTTTTTAAAATAGGAAATAGTAGTTGATGTTGACATTGGATATTTGACTTGATGTTTGGAAGTCAGTACGGGCAGGATTCAGCCCCTTCTGAACATAGCATGTAGTGGGTGGGATCTGTATAGGAATGTGCAGAAACAAGACAACAGAAGGACAACATCGGGATAACCATGCTGATTATGCTGGAAAATGCCTCTGGAGTCTTCCTAGGGTTGGGAATCGATTCATTTCTATTTAAATTGTGGCTTAAGTATGCCGGCCAACAAACTCCCAAGATTATGGTTATGTGAACAGATCAAACCAGATCAAATATGCTGGGTGTTAATAAATTGCCCAATTAATCCAATTACAGGGTTTTCTGGTAATTACTTTGATGGAGTGCTGCTAAATTGAAGTTTAAGCAACACTTCAGGGACATATGATTTATGTAAAAAGCTCTATGCCTCTTTAGCCAATTTTAATCAACAGCCTGGTATGCTAGGATAATACTCAGTTATAGCCTAGAAAACTATCTACTAGACTTGCCTAAGTTTAATTTGAGAAGAGTGCTGACTTGATTGAGATTTCAAAGGCAGTGCCCATCTTTCAACACAAGACCTTACTTTCCTGAGCCCTGATTGGGAGGAGGCAGCTAGAGCCAACAAAAGGCCTATACCTGGGCCCTTTTTGTTAGATCAATGTTCTTTTCACCCAAGGACGAGATCCAAACAGCCCTTAAGCACGACTCCACCATTCCAGCAACAGAGGGTTCAAAAGCGCTTTATTGATTAGTAATCAAGGCCTGGTCTCTTCAAAGGGAGCAATCAGACCAGCAATCAGATGTTCCAGGAAGGGGTTGGGCAGCAGGGTTAGCTGTAGCACTCTTAAGCTGGTGCCTAAAAGTTGCTGATGCAACATCTCTGCCCATTTCCCATGAAACGTCATGGCTCACTGTGGGTTTATTTAACTACAATGAGCCATAGTGCATGTGAACAACATTTTGAATATGCAACCCCAACTTAGGGGTTCCTGTGTCTTGCAAACCCAGCCGCTAAGGACTGTGCGAGGGTTAAATAACAAACCAAAGTTTATGCAAGGGTTGTCTAATCCTCTGTAGATATGCATATTCAAAATGTCACTCACATGCACTGCAGCTCATTGTGGGTTAAACAATCCCTGATGAGCCCAGTATGTTGGGAAACTGAGTCCTTATTTGGCTCCGTTCCCTGTGACCTTAACGCTGGACAGCTCCCCTGCACTCTTGAAAACCTTGCTCCCTGACCTATTGGACAGCCCCTTTGGCATCACTAGTAAGAGGAGAACCTCCTAGTCACCAGGAGTGGTAGAAACATGGGTGGGTGAGGGGAATACAAATCTATTTTGAGAGAAATGTAGTGGAATTTAATCTGGATGTTGAATGATATTGAAACATCATTATTATTATTATTATTATTATTATTATTATTATTATTATTATTATTATCATCCTGCCTTTTGCCCAATTACTGTCATGCAGTATACAGGTGCCTTATTTTATTCATTTCCCCCCTGTGGTTTTGTCTTGTTACTTTTTCATTTATGGTCAATGACTGAAATACATTTTTTAAAATGACATCTTCCAAGATTAAGTTAAACGTATTTGCAAAGAGAGAGAGAGAGATGTTTGCTATTCTCCATCTTCAAGCACAAGAACAAAAATATATTTCCTTTGGGTTTGGGATGCATTCAGACATACATAACTCATGTCATTGAGCCAACTAAGAAAACACACTCACCCCATTTTGCTCAAAAGAACCACAGCCCATCTCATTGCTCTGCTCACATGAATACTTGCAGTACAGCCTCTCCTTCTCTGGACATTCATTGACAACCTGGAGGGAGGCCCAATGTATGCAGACTCCTGTGTGGATGTCTCTGCCCTTGCAACCAGGTTCCCTGATCAGTGAGTTGCCATTCGCATGGACAGAGCCCTCCTTGCATTCGATTCTGTGTGTGGAGACTGCTGCCACCCTTCTCCCCATGCTCTTAAACATGTTAGCGGAACACCTGAAGTGGATTATAGTCTTCTCCTCAGGATCATCCCCAGGGAAACTGCTTCTTCCTCTTTGCTACATAAGCCAAAGCATTGATTGGCTGATCCCTGTGATGTCACAAGCTCATTTCTTAATTCTTGGAGCAGCTTTCCCCCCTTCTACAAATGTTTGTGGCTTTAAAAACAAACAAATGCATGATTGTGCTGTAATTTTTTAAAAAGTGTACGAAGCTTGGAAGGATAAGCATCAGTGTTGGATTGGCTGGTCAGTACCTCTGTCAAATGAGTCACAAAGGAAGGGCTATTTGGGTTGGAGCAATGGGAGGAAAAAAGAGCAGCAAGCCCTGATCTGAAAGTGTATCTGTATAAGCTTAGAGTTTCCTGAAGGGTTGTGCAGTATAAAGATAACAGAGTACCACAAGAGGGCAGGATACATTCAGGAATAGATTTTTTTAAACTGCCATGAGAGGGAGAGAAAAAGAAGAAGAGAAGGTTGATGCAAGAGAAAGTATATGAGTTGGCGTGCCTAGAAAAAGTTTAAAAATGAGCCATGTGGACCCCTTTCTGACTCACATTTTATTCACCAGTGATTGCCACATTTTATATTTCCCTTCCAGTTTGAAATGCTGTAATTCACTTGATACGGCAACTACATCAAATAGTGAATTGCCAGTACAAATAGTGTCTAGCGGGTCATGAACAGCAACCTGGGCAGGATCTACACTACTGCTTTAAAATGGTTTATAACAGTAGCGACTAGAGTGACCATATGAAAAGGAGGACAGGGCTCCTGTTTCTTTAACAGTTGGATAGAAAAGGGAATTTCAGCAGGTGTCATTTGTATATATGTGGAACCTGGTGAAATTTCCTCTTCATCACACCAGTTAAAGCTGCAGGTGCCCTGCCCTCTTTTAAATCTGGTCACTCTCGTATATAGCTCTGTTAAAGATGCAGGAGCCCTGTCCTCCTTTTCATATGGTCACCCTAGTAGTGACAACTGTTGGAGCCCAGGACACACTCCATGCTCCATCACATTTCATTCCCCCCTGCTTTGTCTCGTTGTTGTTGTACCTCCAATGCTCTTTCGCTTGTTTGCTCTTCCACTCCAGTTAACCCCACCCCTTCTCTTTCTCCCTCCAGTTCATTGGTTGCTCTTTTCTCCACTTTAACAAGACAGGTCCTTTCAGATGAGTACTTCAACCAGACTGCCTTTCTGCCCAGCAAAAATGGAACAACCCTTTAGTCTGGCTCTTTGGGAGCATCGAGGGAGTACAATCCTGTCTCTGCAGAGATGAGGGTGTTGTATGATTTTTTAAAAATGCTTTTGAGCCTGGGATGCAGGGTTTGGGTTTTATATTAAGGCTTGAAGACATCGCTTTCCCTTGCCAGGAACTGATGCAATCCATTCAAGCCAACAGCAAGGCTCCCATCACAGCACACGCCCCCAACAAAGGAAATCACGCTTAGGGAAAATAATCTAGACTTTAGGTGTTCTAGGAAAAGACAGAAAGGGCTGGGGAAGAGGAGGGGTGTCAGCAGGACAGGCACGGTGTCATGTGAGTACAGTGCTGCAAATCCGCACACCGGGCATAGCGAGAGTGCACTAAATCGCTGGTGTGATGGAGCTCTCCATATACAGTTTTCAAACCATTTTCAAAGTGTCATATCCTGCTTTGTGTAGCATCCCACTCTGGTGCTGGAAATTTTTCTCCCACCTTCTTCATATTGGTTTCTCTAGATGCAACTCAAAGTGCTCTTACTAAACTTTCCCCGGTTGTGGAATGAGCTCCCCAGAGAGGTCCGCCTGGCGCCTACACTGTACTGCTTTCATCGTCAGCTGAAGACCTTTTTATTCACTCAGTATTTTAACACTTAATTTTAACTTAAATTTAAATTTTACTGTTTTAACTCTGTATTTTAATCTTATATCAACTTTGCTGTGTGGTTTTATCCTGGTTGCGCTTTTTATACTGTATTTCGTAATTGTGTTTTTAACCTGTTGGGTGTTTTATTGTGGTTTTAATTTTTGTAAACCGCCCAGAGAGCTTCGGCTATTGGGCGGTATAAAAATGTAATAAATAAATAAATAAATAAATAAACTTTAAAGCCCCAAACAACCTAGGGCCAGGAGATTCAAAAGAACACTTTCTTCTATATGAACCCGCCTGTGTATCGAGATCTTCATTGGAGGCCTTGCTGCAGGAGGCGTCACCAGCTGAAGTAAGGCAGTTTTGGTGAACAACTCCCAATTTACAGAGGAAGAGGAATGGGGCTGAAAATTCAAGGTAAACGGTGGGTTCATGGAGCTGAAATTGTAATCCAGGACATCAGAAGTGTTTATGACTGTGGACCATCCTTCCCCAACCTACAGCCTTCCTGGTTGTGGGACTGTAACTTCCACAATCCCCCTGCCACCCATGCCTGGCTTAGAGCACCAGGGTGGAAGGCTGCTGAAGAACTTATTTATGGCTTCTGTTGCATGGGTGCTAAGGCCCTAACTTACTCTTTCCATGCCTTTCAGTGTATCAGTGAATTTACAAGTGTGTCTCTCTTCTCTAAAAACAAAAGATTTTTTAAATGAGTTCTTAATAATAATAATAACAATAACAACAACAATAATGGAACACTTCAGAATAACAGAAATCCTTAGATGTCTGTTATATTTTAATCTGAAGCCTTGCTCTATTTTCCAACATCCAGTGTGGTTAAGTTGCTCTGAACATGGAATATTTTCTGTGGCAGCACCCCAGCTAGGCTTTTTCCTTCATTGCTTGCCTTTCAGCAAGCAGCAAAGACATGCTTGTTTTGCTCAGCACTTAACGATTGTTAATGAGGAGCTTTGTTGGTTCCGCTCCCATGTATATTGTTGCTTTGCTTTTAAGTCTCTTGTTAAATTGTTTTTTAAAAATTTGTATTGTATACTGCAGCATATGCCCTCGTTCAGACGTTCTCTTAAAAATTGTTACCAGCATATAGGCAACTTGTTTAGCTATACATTTTAGTTCTGTCTTGCAACAAGATGCCATCTTAGAGTAAGATTAAATTCCTCACTCTATAGAGTTTTCTATTTTTCAGAAATCACCCTCTCAGACAAAATTTGTCTTTTTTCCCCTTCCTATAAAAATATCAGCATAGTGATACTAAATACAAGGCTCATACATGCATAGGCTGAAACACGTAATTCATTCACATAATCTTAAATCAAGGCTTCTAAGCAGAGCAAAAGTAATTGCCAATATTAAACTTACCAAGTTTTCCTACAACCAATATGTTAGGGGTCCAAAAGGAAAGCTCCTACTGTTGCATGTTTAAAAGTTTTTATATATTTTTGCCTGGCCTTATACATGTCTATCTTATTTTTATTTCATTTATTTATGTCCCATTAAGCTACATTCACAAGGATACATTTCTATTTTAAAATCACTTATGACTAAAGAAAATCACCTCTTATCAAGATAGGGGATTATAAAAACATACATATAAAAACTGGCATGTTAGTGACACTATAATTATTTCTCTGACTCCATCCTGTCTCATTTTCAAAACATGTCTTTTGTATTTATAATCTGAGAAGATCCATCAGGTTGTCTTATTTGATCACATTTCTGTTTTATGATCCCCCCTAATTGCTTTATTATCCTATTTATGATTCTGTCACTATAAATCTAATAGGGGCACTGATGTCCTGGTGCCCCAACTGCAAAACCTGTCACTTGTCTGAATTCCTTTCTTATCAGCAGAGTATCAATGAAATAATCATCAATTACTAATTGCTTGGCACCTCTATCTCCCATCTTGGGAAGGCACAAAGAGAAGATGAATTTAATTACTTTTACACCTTGCGACTGAGTTGTGTTTCATTAGCCTTTGAATTCCTTATTTTAATCCACAATTCTCTTGGGGACATCTAATCATTAAATGTGGTGCAAATATGGAAGCTTTGCTGGATTTGCCAGTCTGAAAAGCTGGTATAAAAACATTTCAATAAATATTTAGCATCTCCAACAAGTAGATGCCATGCTTCTATACTTATTTATTTAAATTATTTCTAATCCCCCTCTTTGTGCAGGAGAACTCCAAGGCGATTTACAAAACTAAAGTCCCATATAATAGAAACCAATACAGTAATAAAACAGTAAAAAAAATCAGAAAAACAACAAACACCAGCAATTAGCCTGACAGAAACTGGAGGGTCATGTCATCGTCTAAAGAAACAATAACCAAAGATGAGTAAGGAATGAGGAGCACACAGTAAATGCATCATGCAGCCAACCTCATTAATATCCAAGATTATATTTTAATGTATGGAGGCATCTGCCATCGGGAAGACTTTGTGCTAAGCAATCTGCACATACTTTCCTGGTCTGTGACCAGTTCTATAGCACTGACGCTGTAATTTAAAAAGTAAGTGATAGATCTTAAAGCAACTAACCAAAATCCAAAGGAAATATCATCTTTGTGTATTTGGGATTGTTGAATGCTAGAATCAACTGCAACATCTTTGTAACAAATTGGTTTTAGTTTAACATGAAATTTCACAGGCAACAGGCTATGTTAACAGGTTTTCTTCAAACACTGAAGCAACAAAGTCAACCTTGCTCTCCTTCCCTTCCATAGGGAGTTCTCTCCTGCTTTAAGAATTTCTTAACTAATGCTGCTGTGTTTAGGATGTGCCTAAGGTACAAAATCCATAATTTAGGAAGGATGTACAACTTAAGGTAGCAGAAAGAAATGACGACCTCTAAAAGACATTGCTGAATTCTTCTTTCTGCATAGGCCCAGTTTGTCATGATGTACTTCTCCTAATTTTCATCCAAGGGTCAGCAGATGGAACCTGTGCTTTAGGTTTTCTCATTTCAGAGTACACTGAGGCCCTCTGGAATAATATGTTATCTTGGAAACATCCTTCACATTGACCTAAAGCTAATGAGAAAAACACATCTAGATAACAAAATGTCAGGCTTACAAAGTCGGGCTCACAGATAGTTGTGGAACACAAGCGTTAAATCAATAGCTCCCTCATTAAGCTCAGAAATTGCAGAATTAAAAGACTTAGGGCCGTTTGTTAAACTGCACTTGGAGTTTCCCCCCATGGTTTAAATTTCTCTCTCCCTCTCCTGCACAGATGTGCTAACCTCCTTTTTAACATATCATTCAGTAACAAAACTGCACCAACCATAGTTCTTATACTGAACTAGCTAGAATCCCTTTAACAGTGAAATCATATGCATATCTAGTCTCATAGTTTTCAATGCATTTACTCCCAGGTAAGTGGTATGATGGACCTGTCTTGAAATGATGCAATCCCCCTCATATTTGTAAAAACATCCAGTTGAAAAGTCTGACGAGAGAATCACCAGGGTCTCAGAAGAAGGCAATTTTGTGTGGCTCTTGTGCTGTTGTTTAATTAACTCGCCTTGGAATCTTTGCAACAATATTTAGGCAATCTTTATTTATGAATTTATTGATCACATTTTTAGCCAGTCTTCCCACCAGATTGGCCACCAGGGTGGCTTTCACAAGTAGTCCATTACAAGAAAGCAACATCCATTACAAGAAAGTAACAACAGTCCACTGGGAGCTCATCTTAGGGGAAGCACTCATGGGTCATAAGGGAGTTTTGGCTATTGGGCAGTATAAAAATGCAATAAATAATAATAAGATATATTTATCTTGGAAATATCTATCTAAGAATATAAGAAGAGCCATGCTAGTTCAGACCAAGGGTCCATGTAGACCAGCACAAGCAGGATACGGATGCAACACCACCCTCCTGCCCATGCTCCCCAGAAACTGGTGTATATAGCCTTACTGCCTGATACTGGAGGGTGGAAAGAGAGCTCTGCCCTTGGAGGGGAAGATACAACCTTGGATGCCTCCTCCCATGTCTTAGTGAAACCCCCATGGCTCTTGCTTTTCGGTGGTTGGAGCTCTGACTATGATGAAAAGGGAGCAGATGAAAAGGGAGCAGATGAAAAGAAGCTTTGCCTCCATAGCACCCAAATCTCAAGAGATGGCATAAACAAAGGGGTGAAGAACTTTATGCCTGTGGGCCAATCTGGTCCTCCAGGCTTTCCTAGAGGGCCACGCCTCCTTTTTGTGGCCATGCCCCTTTCTATTGACCAGTGATTATTTGGTGGCTATTCAGTATTTGCATCCTCGCCATTCTAACACATTGAAATGCCTTTCCTAAGGCTTAATTACCGGCAGGAAGAGCTTTAAACTAAAAATATGCTGTTATTCTGGGTACTTTGGCACTGCCACTTTTGCTTTGGCCTTGCCCACCACTGTGATGTGGCCCCTGAAAGGTTCCCTGAAATGGAATTTGGCCCTTGGGCATACACAATCCCCCCCTAATTGGTTCCAAAGGGAGGGCAATCTATTTATTTATTGCATTTTTATACCGCCCAATAGCCAAAGCTCCCTGGGCAGTTCACAAAAATTAAAACCATTCAGTATAAGAAACAGTATAAAAACATGATATAAAATACAATATAAAAGCACAACCAGGATAAAATCAGCAGCAGTGCAGAAATACAAATTTAAAATACAAATTTTAAACAGCAAAGTTAAAATAAAATGTATAAACTGTTAAAATGCTAAGAGAATAAAAGGGTCTTCACCTGGCATCTGAAAGAATATAGATGTCAGGCGAACCTCCTCAGGGAGCTCATTCCACAGCCGGGGAGCCACAGCAGAGAAGGCCCTCCTTCTGGTAGCCACCTGCCTCACTTCCTTTGGCAGGGGCTCACGGAGAAGGACCCCCTGAGGATGAGCTTAGGGTCCCCTAAGCAGGCAGGTACTCCCTCCTTTTTTTGGAGACTTTAGAGCCTAAAACATTGGAACCTCCACTTGCCCCACCCCACCCCAGGAAGGAGTGTTCTATGCAGGTCAAACCACGAATTGTAATTTGAATTGTTATCAATTCACTCTGAGTTGTAATCAATGACACAATTGTTGTGGCAGTTGGGCCAAGAGAGTCCAGCTAAAAAACTGGCTGCCATATTTATACCAATTGTAGTTTCTGAATGCTCTTCATAGGCACAATGCATTTTAATAGGCTAGTTTAAGATATCATGTCTACATGATACATATTACCATCATTCTTCTGCTAATTTATTAATAGCGATGGTTCAGATTAACATTTGCTAAATGTCAGGATAAGGGTGTTCATCAACATGTAAAGTAAAATTTCTTACAACTTAAGACATCTCTTTACCTGATTTTTTTTTTAAAAAAAATATCTATTTGATAGAGGCAACAGACTTTTAAGGACTTATACAGTGCTATTTTTACAATGTACTGTATGCAGGCTACATCACAAAGATTATAATAGCAACAACAACAAAAAACAGTAATAATTTGGTTTTGAGGATTGAAATAACGCTCACTGAATGAGTCATGTGTTATTTTGAGAAGAATAATATTTCCCAGATTGCTGTTTCTAGTTCTTCTGGTCTGCATGTGAAAGCCATAAAGCAGTGAAGCATACTTTTTTTTTCAGAGAAGGATACTTTCCAAGGTGTGTGCAATATCATTTTGTGAGTCCTAGCGTGGAAGAGCAGGTATCATATGCATAGCAAAGGAGGGCCTCATTTATTTCCAGTTGCATGCCTCCAAACAATCTGAATTATACCTCCATTCTATACAAACTTAATCCCCCTCCACCCAAGCTGCTTATGTATCTTTTTTCAAAAAATCTTTTTTTATTTGTAGAGTTACACTCGGAAGACTTTATGCTTCTATCCTGGCTTGGTAAACAAACATTACTTTGGCATCCAAACTGGGAAACTGTGCTTTAAATGCTTATAAACCAGGATCAGGTCTGAATGAGTTGAGCTAGGAGATAGACAGTGAGAGGAATTAGGGGCCAGAGTTAAGTTAGTCAGCAGAATAAGAAACATGGGCTAGATGTACAGTAGAGCTTTTTATCAGTATTGGTAACTGTAGGGGCACTTATACAATTCTGTATACCACTTTCCTAGAGTTATTGCCTGAATTTAATTCCATATTATTATCCGAAATACCAGAGTAGATGTCATTATGTGTGCAATGAGATGTAAATGTGCAAGTGGGATATAGTTGCATTATGATGGGATCATATCAGTTGTGAATGAGAAGGAAGGGGGAGAAGCTATTAAAAGCAGAGATGTGGTCTTAGGTTTATTGCATTAGCATTGCAAACATAACATAATTATTATTCTTATTAATTTATTGTTTGTTCTGAACATTGACATGTTAAATAAATAAATAAATATTTAGACTTTTAAATACTTATGTTCTGGTCTGCGTAGCACTGAAGATTGGCATATCTTGCCGGATGTGCTATATATAAATTGCCATGCCCACACTGGAAGACTCTTTGGAGGAGAAGAAAGAGCTGGAGAACCAAGAACCACCCACAAACAACAATGCCCAGTATCTGCCAATAGACCAGGAGGAGCCTGGGCCCTCAGGGGTGGCTACCATGAGGGTATCACTTGGGGAGGACAAGGACTCTGCCTCACAGATGGAGGCAGAGAACCCCCAGGCTTGTGGGAAAGAACTCACCTGAAAAGACACTCAGGAGTGGTGTTAAGACTAAGCCAGAGGCTTCCTTGTGAGTAAAGGTCTACTCACATGTATGGGGCTTGCTCACAAGGAAGACCTTTTCAGCTGTGATCACTAACAGCTCACTGTTGAGGCTGAAGTGTGGCTCTGAGAGCCTCTACATAAAAACAACAATGGAAGTCTGAGAGGCTTGCTGGAGATAATGTTGACAAGATCTTCGTGAATTAAGTTTCCTTTGCCTTGACTCCAGTTTGCTGCCTTGACTGATTCCAGGTGTAAGTACTTCTGGACTGAACTCTGATTCTCCTTCTGCCCACTCTTTGTCTCCTGTGTTTCCTTAGGACCTTGTTGCCTGGGAAATGGACTATGGAGAGCTTGCTTTTTGCCTGATCCTTGTTTGTGCTGACTGTCTTGGAACTCATTGCTAGTTTCAGACATGACATAAACCATGGTTTATCAGACTGAGATAATTATGTCTTCTGAACCAGGCCAGTATGTATTTATTTGTATATATTTGTCTTGGACTCAGTAACCTAAAATCATAAGTAAACGGGTGTCATGTGAGCTAGTATGTAGTTACTTCTTGGGTATCCTTGACTGCTTGAAAAGCAAATGTTTTGGTTGGAGACCTAGCAGGGCTGGCCAAAACCTGAAATGGAATGTGTCTTTTAAAGGTGAAATGTGAAATGGTTTTACCCATAGGAATAAAAACCTCATAAAAAGTTAATATAGCCTCAGGAGATGTGTGCCTCTAACAACAACGACAAGAAAAAATTCAGATTGTTGAAGTCGCATGGCATCAGAGTTAAAGGGGAAAATGCGGGGGGAAATAAGGACTGTGAGGGCATAAGCAACAGACTACTACTACTACTACTACTACTACTATTCTATTGGTATTTTTCTCTGAACTCTGAAGTGTTTCTGATTCCTGCTTTCTTGTTGTCTTCCAAGAATGTGCATATGGTGATGTGTGTTTATAGAATGTTTTCCCATCTTGTATTAATGCAGGCAGGGTGCTATACAAATAATTCCTCACAGCTACAACACTGGCACTGCTAGAAATGCAACCCTAAACATGCCAACTCAGAAGTAAATCCTGTTCTTTTAGGTGGGGTACTGTATACTCCCAGGGAACTGTGTATAGAATTTCAGCTACAGTTAGAGTTATAGAAATTATTTAACTCTTACCTTTTCAAAAGACAGTCCTACTATTTTAAACATACTGTTTATGTGCAAGAAGAGTCATCAAAATCTGCATCTGTTAGAATATTCACAAGTCGCAGTGCACTCTTATGCATCTGTCTACTCAAAAGTAAACCCCACTGATCTCAATGGGACTTCTTTACAGGTAAGTATGATTTATCCTCCGAGTGCCTACTCCAAGGGAAGCTCGGAGGATGGCAACAAGGGAGAGGGCCTTTTCAGTGGTGGCCCCCCGACTGTGGAATGATCTCCCCGATGAGGCTCGCCTGGCGCCAACATTGTTATCTTTTCGGTGCCAGGTCAAGACTTTTCTCTTCTCCCAGGCATTTTTAACAGCATTTTAACAGCATTTAACAACGTTAAGTTTGTTTTTAATGGACCCCACAATTGTTGTTTTTAAATGGATACTGTTGTTTTTATACTGTTTTTTATGTGTGTGTGTGTGTGTGTTTTTAAATTGTATACTTTTAATGTTTATTATTTTTAAATGTTGTAAACCGCCCAGAGAGCTTCGGCTGTGGGGCGGTATATAAATGTAATTAAATAAATAAATAAATAAATAAATTTATGTTTGTTTGGAAGGCTGAGTCTGTAAGATGCAGTACACCAACTTTGAACCATGTTACAGACTTGTGGCCATTTGTAAGTAGGGAGGACAGACTGAATCTTCAATGTCAGTTTTACACTTTTCCACTTTTAAATTTTGATATGGAAACAGCCTTGGTGACAACAAAACTGAGATGCTGATAGTGACTAGTTCATCTGACCAGATGGAAAGTGTTCAACTTGTAGGGTTGAACTCCCCTCTGAAGGAACAGGTTCATTTTATTCTCCTGGAGTCATCTTTGTCTCATGAGGCTGAGGTGGCCTTAGTACCATGGAGGGCCTTCTATCAACTTCGTGGTGGCCCAGCTATGGATGGAAATACTTAGCAGAAAAGGTCAGCTCTGTCTTCTACACTACTGCAAAATTTATTTATCTATTTTTATTGTATTATATCTCTATATTGCCCAATAGCCAATGCTTTCTGGGTGGTTCACAAACAAAACATAATATAAAAACATTTTTTTTAAAAAAATTATAATAATCACAGAGGTCATAAACTTTAAACAAAACAAAAAACCCTGAAGGACTTATAGCTGGAGGCCTTCCCCAATTAGCATACCACCACTGAAAAGAGCTTCACCTTAGGAGGTACCTGGCTCACCTCATTTGACAAAGCCACCTGGAGAAGGGCATCTACATGGTTTGGGTCCAGGCTACCTGCAGGATCACCTTCCACCCTGCACACTCAGGTCCTCTGGGAAGAATCTTCTTCAGCCTGCCAAAATTAGGATGACAAGTATTACCCAGAGGAGCTTTTCTTTTGCTGCTCCCAGACTGTGGAATGGCCTGCTGGAGGAGACTCGTCAACTTAAAAGTCTTTTAGCATTTAAGAAAGCTATCAAGACTGATCTCTTCTGGCTGGCCTATCCAGGGGAATTTTAGGATGTTTTAGGATGTTTTAATAACGTGTACTATATTTTTAATCAATTTTATGTATTTATACTTACTGTTGTTCCCCGTCTCGATCCAAACGGAGAGGTGGGTAAGAAAATTATTACTTTATTATTATTATTAGCTGAAGATGACCTTAAAGTCCAGGCAGGGGGAGGATTCTTCAGGTAGGCAGGATGCCTCAAGTAGCAAGTTCTGGGGACCATGAAAATGCAACACACTGTCAGTTTAATTAAATATCCTTCTTTTTTTAAACTGGTGGGGTGCTGACATTTGGATTTTATTTTTTTTTGCCTTCTGTGAAAAAAATGCTTCATTTCTAACTGTGCCATAATACTTGCCTGCCCATACCCCATCACTGCAACCTTCTAGGAAGGCCCTGAATACGTACTTGTTTTCTCTGCCCTTCTCCTGATTATGTTTTCTTGGACCATCCAGGTTTGATCTGTAATTGTGTTGTAAATCTTATTATCTAGCCCAGGAGTTTATTTCTGATGTTGGTTGTTCTTATGAATTTTATGAATACTCCATGAGATTTTATTATTGTAAACTTCCATATTTACAATAATATGGTTGTGCTTTTATATTGTATTTTATATCATGTTTTTATACTGTTTGTTTTATACTTTAAAAGGTTTCAATTTTTGTGAACTGCCCAGGGAGTTTCAGCTATTGGGTGGTATAAAAATGCAATAAATGAATAAATAAATATTTCCTGCCCTGAAATATGACCTAGAAGTATTTTAAATACTTAAAATGAATAACTGTGCTGGACAGGTTCCTGTCAGCTACTTGTCTGCTTCACCACTTATTTCCCCCCCCTTCACTTTCTACATTGTTAGTTTCTCATTTCTACCACCACTTCCATCCCCTCCCACTGGCTGACATCCATAAATGCTGTTAAGGACCTCATTTACAGTTCATCAAAGGGACTGGAGCTTTGAGAAAGCCAATTCTAGAAGGGTAGCCTAGTCATTCTCAAAACAGCAAAGGTCATGGAATTGTTGATGTGTTTTTCTACCTATGATTCGTTAGTCCAGCCTCTTCTGTTTTGGAAAGAGAGAACTTTACGCACAAAACCCTGCATTTCCTATATATTGGATTTCCTCGATCAGTCTTTCAGAACATGTTACTTAGCATCTGGCACTGCATATTTCTAACAGCGTGCCTCTTAACTCCCAGTCTAGACAAAATCCTAGAAGATTTTTTATTGGCCAAACGCTTTGGATCAGAAGTCAAGTTATGTCAAAATTCTGATTTGCTGGTATAATATGCGATGCAACAGGCCTCTGTTGCTGTTGTTGTTGCAAAGGATTTATTTTCTGTAGCTCACTTAGCAGATGCCATGGCCAAAATGAGTTCTTTCCTTCCAGTAGCTTTTATAGTACTGGATCTCTATGTATTTCCATAGCCAAGGGATCAAAATGTACGAAAACTTACTGCCTGGTGCCTTTAGGAACTTGGTACAGGAAATAAGGTGCACTTGTTTGAGAAATGCTGGGCAAGCTTTCAGATGCTTCCTTTCTTCTGATTTGCGTTAGTGAGCTGGAGAAGTTCTGATCTGATTATGAAACCATTTAATGTGCTCTAGGTGGTTTTGAGCTGCTGGAAATGGATGTGTGAAAAGCACAGCAAGAAAGTCCTTAATGGAAAACATTCCAGAAGGCTGCCAATTTGGATTCTTTCACCAGGCAGGATAGTCAGTACTCTCTCTCTCAATCAGTCTGCTTCTCCCATACATCTGAGGGGAGGGGGAACCACATCAATAATCAACATGCAAAACAAATCAGGATTAGGAAGTGAAGATAAGGCAGAGCTGCTACAGCTGATAACTAAATGAAGGCATTTGTGAGACTCTCAGTGATTGCTCTCCCTGCAGAGTAGTTTGCCACAAGAGACATAATAGTTTCAGAATGGTTAAAGCTGCACGTCATGAAATATTTCACCACTTCTGATCAAAATTCAAATAACTATGGAGAATTTGGGGGAAAGATGAACTAAAACACAGAGGGCTATCAATCAGAATCAGATTCTGAAATTGAAGAAACAGGACTAGAAACATCCCAGCTTACAGAGGAAGTGGGGAAGGTGATCCTCCCAGACTCCTCACCTGCCAGGGATGATTTTTCACTGGATCTTATTAGTGAAAATGTTAACAATTCAGAGTCTGTGAGAATTCAGGAATCCTCAGAAGGGGGGAGGGACTTCAGAGTTGGCTGATCCCAGGGTCCTCTGCTGGTTCAGAGCTAAAAGTAGGGGAGAGGCGATCAGCTCAGCAAGCATCTTGCCAAAGTCTTCTTCAAGGAATCCTCCTTGAAGTGAAAGGGACTCAGAGAAAAGACCTTCCCTTTTGTTGAAAGGACAATCATCTTTCTTAGTTATCCAAGTTTAGCCTAGAGGAAAGTTCCTAGTGTTTAACCTCCCTTCAGGTGCAAAAAGATGTTTATTGGCTGAATAAAACTTTGTAGATTACTTGGCGGACCTCTTTATTGTCTTGCACGGTTGCGGGAGGGCTTGGAGATACAAGTAGATAGGCACAAATGTAATCCATGGATCTCCCCTATAAGGCTTACATAGTTTTAAGCACTAAAGTAGCTATCACCAATGAAGAAAGTGATCTTGGAATGGTGGGCCACATTTCAATACCTGGTACATGAAAGAACTTCCCATTCTCTCCTGTGTGTGACTGAGAAATGTATCCTGTCATACTACTACTACTTGTAGTAGTAGTAGTAGTAACTAATTTATTAGTTACCCACCTCTCCACACTAAGTATTCCTCTGTGTGCGTAGAGCTCTCTGCAACCTGTAGAGTTTCTTGGTTGTAGCTATTATGAATAACTTCTTAAAATCATCAGATCAATATGGTGCTGATGGGAAATAAGGCAATGAGAATGTTAGCAGTTATGGGGAAAGGATCTTAAATAACCAAAGGACTGCCTCCTCCCATATATACTTGTCCAGACCCTAAAATCAAATTAAATTAACACTAAAAATAATTGTGTGGATGAAATGCTTTTAACCTGTTGGTTGTTTTATTATGGTTTAAATTTTTGTGAACCGCCCAGAGAGCTTCGGCTATTGGGCGGTATAAAAATGTAATAAATAAATAAATAAATAAATGAAATGCTTCTTATGTGGCAAAGCCTAGGGAAATGACATAAACAGTTGTTGGAGGAAATTCACGTTATCAGAACCAGGGCTATCAAAACCAGGTCTGCCATCAAAATTGGCAGACCTGTCTTGACTGCATGTGCACCCTACCTCCCACGCCAAATTGAATAGTTCAGTGTATTGTGTGTCATGATGTAAACCGCCCAGAGAGCTTCAGCTATGGGGTGGTATATAAATGTAATAAATAAATCACATTCTCTGTTTTGCCGCTGTGGACAGCCAGTGATGGTGAGCAAGCAAATGCACACTATATTGATGCTGGGACACATGCATGGTGATGGGCTGGAGAATGTAACATGAGATGGTGTTGCCATTTTTATTGGCAAGCCCATGTTGCTAATATGTAGTTCTACCCTAAATAACTGAAATAAAATCGGGCTCAATTTAAACATGAAAGCACAATTTTATCCATGGCTATCAAAAGTAAGACCCATTGAGGCCAATAAGGGTTACTCCCAGCCAACTCGGTGCAAGATTGCAGGCAACCTGCATTTCTACTGACTTCAGTGGAAGAAATTTAAGGCCCTGATTAGCTGTCTCATTGAAATCAGGGCGTTAAATTGGGAGCAAAGCATACTTCATGTCAGCTGAATTATGCCCATTACCCCACATACACAGAGCTGTGGCCCTATTTAAATTTTAATAGTCTACATTAGGCGACAAAGTCTTCCACCAAATCATTGTCATTTTGATCATCAATAGATTTTTAAAATTTCAGTCGGTTATTTAATAAGGGTATTCTCAATCCACCACAAGCTGTTCCTTCTTTGCAAGGAAGGAAATGCATATTCAGTTTCTTCTTCTTTGAAAGTGTCTGTTGCTGCTAATATGATGTAAGGTTATTTCTCTTTCTCTCAAGGTTATATTTTCCATGCTGCAACATCACGCTGAGAGGCTGATTGAATATCCAGCTTGATCATCTGCAGATGATAGAAAATAGAACTAGAATTTTAAAGAGGTGAAGCAAATCTGAGAGCTGATTCTGAGCTGCTTAAAAAGACCTACCTTGGAATGCATTACTGAATAGAAAGAGTTGAAGAATTATTATTATTATTATTATTATTATTATTATTTATTATTATTATTTCATTTTTAGTGAAATGTTCCAGGTCCTCCATCTGGCCTACTTACCATGCTTTGAGCAAAATCCAGCCAAGGTTAAGTATTCTGTGGCCACATTGCTTAACTCTCCAATGAAATGCAATGGAGGCTGGTGACTCTGATGTCAGCGGTGCTGTGAAACTGCTCTGGGTTTCATTCAGAACAAGTCAGAATTCTAAAGGAGCTATCCAAGGCACTGAACCCATTTTGGGGATATAGTTCAGCACCTTGGATAGCTCCTTTCTCAGTCAGACTTCTAACTTAAAGGATTCACAGCATCACTGACATCAGAACCATCAGCCTGCACTGATGAAATATGTATGGTTAGCCAGTGTTAGGACTATCAATCCGATGGTAAATGAGGGAGCAGGCAGCAATGGAAGCACAGGCTGACTCAGAGCTCTGGGGCTCTCTGCTAAGTCAGAGTTGGCTGCTTTAGAGAACTACGTAGATCCTCACTAGACCCTTGTGTGTCACCTGCCCCTTTCTGAACTGTTAGCTTCAAGGCTGCCCACCCTGACTATCTGTGATGGTGACACTAAAGTTCAGAAAAGATCAGGTGAGAATGTTCCTCCTCTAGCAAGCTGTATGGTGGAACAGAGTAAGATACCAAAGTCTCTGGCTCAAGTTCTTTGTGCCATATGGTTGAGTTGTATTCATTATCTCATGGCCATTTCAGTGGATAGGATTGGATCCAAACTGGTTCTTGGCAGAAAGGCAGGGTACAAATCAAATAAATCCTACTCAGACGTATGTCCCATTATGTTCAATGGGGCTTACTCTCAGGGAAGTGGATATAGGATTGCAACCTAAGCATCCTACTGCTCTGTTAACTCAAGAGGTGGTGGTAGCGTTAGATTATTAGGATATTTTAGGGTGAATCTAATCTCCACAATAAACCTGGAGCAACTGGGCTTCTAATTAATTCGATTTGCTTAATGAGCCATCCAGGTACCAGTGTAAGTAATGGGAAAGGCCTTTCTGAAGGTCCCTCTGAACATCACATTGTTCACTCTACTTTCAGGCATTTGGCAGCATATGATAAGGCTTTTAATTGGGTCCTGATATTTCTTATTGTTGACTTTTAAAAATTGTTTAGGTGTATGTGTGTGTTGTCTGCTTATGTGTTTGCATGTAAATGTTTTTTATATTATGTGCAACATTGTGTTTTTAAGGGTTGTCATCTTTGTAAGGTCAGAGGCCTTTGGCTATTGGGAGATATAGAAATGAATGAAAACGAAATGAATGAAAATGAAATGAAATTTCAGTATCAAGAACCTGGAGAATAAAACATCATTCGGCAAGAGAAATTCATAGGTGGGGTGATATTTCTCCTTCCATATGCACTGACCCACATGTATGCAGTTCTGTCTACATGGTGGGAATTCTCCGTAAAGCATGGGTGCATAGTCTTTGGGGCATGAAGGTCGCATCAGGCATCGGCAGCAGGCCTGTGTATTTGCACGCATGCACACATACCTGCAATATCACTGGGGTGGGGGAAGGTTGCTTTGGTGGAGCAGGTCACTAAGGGAGGGGAAAGCTGGAGGTCCCAGCAACTCCAGCAGGCATCCTTGTCTGTGCTTCACCATTAGTGGCGCAGGTGCAGTGATATCAACTGCTTCTGGATCACTGGGCTGTGGGAGAGGCCTTAGCATGCTCTCCATCCCAGTGACCATCGATATAGCTGTGTTTTTGCCATGCATGGTGGTGAAGAAGCAGAAGCACTGGCTTCTTCTGGGTTGCTTGGAGGGTGACCCCTGAGCAGCATTATGGCTTCTATGACACCATTAGCAGTGCAAAAGCAGTGATGCTGATCAGTATAGGGGGAGGCATTCAGAGACAGTGCCATAAGCACCACACACATCCAAGGGCCGTGGATTATACACCCATGCTTTTGGGTTTTGCAGAGGTCTCCCCTCCTCTCTTGGCTTGCTGGATCTTAATGAGGTGGAATAAGGGGCCAGATCTACACCATGTGTCAAATCATTACAAATGTGGAATAAAAAGTAGGAAATCACACTATGAAACGGTATGTGGAATGTACATTGTTGCCCAAAAGTTATCAGTGCACTTCAATACCACTATAAAACAGTAGCGATGTTCCTGATAGTGAGGGTTCCTCCTGAGCCTCACCTCCTGCTATTCCCCAGGCTCCAGGTGCAGCTGCTACTCCTCAAAGCATCACACCTAAGTGGCACAACAGGGGCCTGAAGTGAACTGGGCTGATGGTGAAGTGAGGTGTGGGAGGCTCTGAGGAATGCCCAAGCACATTGCATGGCATACCCAGGAGGCAAAGGATCATTCCTT
Organism: Elgaria multicarinata webbii; assembly: GCF_023053635.1. Classification (NCBI taxonomy): domain Eukaryota; kingdom Metazoa; phylum Chordata; class Lepidosauria; order Squamata; family Anguidae; genus Elgaria; species Elgaria multicarinata. The sequence goes on along the minus strand of NC_086178.1, from coordinate 73,222,233 downwards.
TAAGAAACTTGATCCACAATCATTCTTGAACAGTAATTCATCTGAAAATCAACTTGACCAAGTTAGATCAGTCTTACATAATAGGTTTTGTTTCCTGGACCCATGCTTTGTGAAATACATCAAGCCCTGGAAGCTCGCACAGTCAGGAAATGCTTTAAACTTTACGACAGCTTTGAGTCTTAGTGGCACCGTGTGAGAGAATCAGAGCTTGCAGCTGTGTTTTTGTTCCTCTTTTTTAAAATCTTTTTCCAAGTAGTGTCTTTCATTTCCCAGCTGCTCGGTAAGGGGCAGTTTGAAGAAATATGACAGCCGTTACGAAGAGCTTTTCCTATAGATGAGGAATGAATCCACAGATATCTCTAGACTCAAAAACGGTCCCATAAAGCAGGCTTATATGATGTTCTTCTGGAAGCTAAAGCTGTAGTGACACTAACAGCGGCCTCTGCTGCTAGACATAAAGTGGGCCCCACTCATGATATTATCTGGCCCATGGGGACCGGGGTTGGAGAAGTAATCAAGCCCCCAGAGCCAGAAAGGTTCTCAGCCCCTGCTCTGGCTTTGTTTCTGGTACTGTACCTATAGAAGATGTGTTCTACCATATATTGTTGTGCAAGGGGTCCCCAATCTTTTTTGTACCTGTGGGCACATTTGGGAATTTGAGAAACCACCTCAAAATGCCAATTTCAGTGGGTGGCTACTTTGGCATCTACCTGTCACATCTATGGCTCTTAGGCTGTGTCTCATTCAGCAGAAACTATTGTTTCATGTCTATTGGACACCACAATGTCTCTTTAAAAGGGATTGTCTAATTCTGCTAATTGATGGTGGTGCAATACAGTTAATCCTTCTTTGAAATATATGTTTTGGCAATGTCCAGTAACTGCTTCTTTTGGGGAGGCAGTTATTACACAGATAAATTTTGTACTGGAACACTCTTTAATATTCACTGATATACACAGTCTTTTAAATTATTTACCTGCTTCATGGAAATTAACAAATGGATCAGTGTAAATGGTTTCTATGTGTCCTTTTGACAGCCAAACTCCTGATACTACAACATGGTAAGGATGTACATTCACCTCCTATAATGCAATGCACTGAGGACCTTACAGTGCTATCAGTATTTGAATGGGTGGCATATAGATGCCACCTCTAAATAGATACTTATTTGGATATTTGGTCTGCTTTTGTTGAAGTCTATATATAATTGCTAGGAAGTTGTATGCATTTCATATGTTTTATTGCTATGGAGATGTACAAATCAAAGTACCTATATTAAAAAACAGGGGGGAAATAAATGTTTTGCAGGTGCTCATGCAGCCACATTGGGGACTCCTTCACGGGCAGTATTGGAGCTGCCCACATATGTCTTGGTACCCACAGGTACCACATTGGAGACCCTTGCCTTAGGTCATCTGAAAAGGCCCTTCTGAAGATGCAATCACTGCTGACAGTGGTTGCATCTTCTGTGGAGCTTTTTCAGATGTTTTAAAGTTTTATTGCTGGAGGTATGGGGATGGCTACCCATAGTAGAGGGCCACCTCACTGGTGGCATCATATCCTAAGAATATCCTGCCCTGAAAGCTTACCTACTCAACTTATTAGTGTCTGTCAAAAGGGTGTCTTGTTTAGGAAGGTCTCCCTCCCTCCCTAATTCAGATTGACTTGGAAAATACAACCATTAATAGATTGGTAGTTTTATTGATTTTCTCCTTCTACTGGTGTTTTATTCCATTTTAATGTTTGATTTTAGCAAAATGTTTAGTGAGTTTGGTACATGTGCAGAACTTTATGAGATGCTTATGGAATGCAGCTATGCAGTAAGATATAAATCTTTAATGTTAATAAAATACGTAGAAAGGATTTATTTGCAGGTAAAAGGAGTCAGATTTCTCATTGTGAGGTATAGGTGTAAGTCTTCAACAAGGCCGGAGGCCTGATTGAATTTAGGTAGATTTATTAGGAATAGTTTTGGAATGTCTGTGCAAGCAGGTCTCTGTCAGAAGTTCCCACGGGAGTAGCTGTCTCACTCCCTGTTGTGGCCTTGAAGCTCTAAAGGTTCTCTGGGAACTTGGGAGTGTTTTGGAAGGTGGGGCCCCACTTATTGAAGGTGTCACTCAGATTGTAGCATCATCCTAGTGGGTTGTGCCATCCCGCCCTGTTGGCACATGGACATGGTTTACAGGTCAGAGGACCTGTCTGTCAAGTGGGTTTGAATAGGCTTATAAGTGGGGTAACAAAGCTTTCATCTCACGATGCAAGGCCTGAAATCCCTCCTGCCTGGATCCATCTCCGATTGAGACTTTGAAAGCACTCTGCACATGGACCCACTGCTATTTCGAAGGACTGTGCCAGGAAAAATACTGTGAGGCTTTTCATAGACTTGAACTTGCTTTTGCTGTGGATTGTGTGTGTGTGTGTGGCCTGACTCAGGTGACAGAGAGCTCCCCTGGAGCTAATGTTACATGCAGGGGAGTTCCTGTGCCTGAGATTGTGTTTTCCTGGTCAGCTCAGTGTATGGCAGGCTGGGTGGGACTGTTAGATTTCTTCTCTTCCAGACTCAGGTGGAAGAGAGCTCCCCTGGAGCTAACATTATGTGCAGGGGAGTTCCTGTGCCTGAGATATTTCCCTTCTCTGTGGTCATGCCTAACGGGTCAGCTCAGTGTACGACAGACCGGGATTGACTGGTGTGTGATCTCTTTCTCTCTGCCAGACTCAGGTGGCAGGGAGTTGCCAGTGCTAAGCAGAAAGCCTGGGGCTCCTGTCCCTGGGATTTTACCCTACCCGTGATCTTGTTTAAGCTTTCACCATGTTCTCTGAGTTACCCACAAGTGGCCGTGTTTGGTCTAGCTCCCTTGGGATGGTTTGTTAAGCCTTTCAAGAATTCCCTTTGTGATTGCCTGAAGCATGGAGCCTAAAGCGTTCTGACCATCATTCAGCTTTAAGTGCATTTTTGGAGTGTGCAACCATTAAGCCTGTTACTGTGAGATTTCCTCAATAAAAAGAAGTCTCACTGATGTGAATGTCTTGTATCGGTTTGCCAGCACGTGTGAATGCCAGAGGGAACAGGCATGAACACGACACTCATGCACCTCTAAGTTGGGCTTTCATGAGAGAAAACTGCAAAAAAATAAAAGTACACTGCCATTTTCCCAGGATTGGATTGAGGTCCTCCTAAGCCAATAGCTTTGACTCAATTGTTCTTAAATATAGTCCTGTTGTTGTGTCACAAAGTTCTAAACAGAGTTGATTGAATGCAATTCCTCTGAACATACTTGGCCAGCCTCTTCTTGTATAATACTTTCTGGAGTGCCTTCTCCAACGTGATGTATTGGACAAAAACTCCCAACATCCCCTAGTCACCTGGAGGGCACCAGGCTGGGGAAAGCTGCTCTAGAGTCAAGTTTGAGTCTTCACCTTATTTATCCTACATTAGTGTTTCTTTGGCAAGGGTTTGTTCGATACCCACAAAGCTTCTCTTAGTAATTAATCAAAATCTTTTGCTTTTTTTGAGTGTGGAATACAGACCTTTGGAGTAACTGAAAATAATGCCTATAAGATTTTTTTTTGCCAAAGTAGACACAGGCTGCTCAAACATTTCTTTGCATGTTTTGCCAACTGAAATCATATCAATAAGATGTTGTCTTCATCTCTAAGGTTCTGAGAGGTGAGCCAAGTTCCTAACTTGCTGTACCACAATGGTATCCTGCCAGGAGAACAAAAGAAAATCCCTGCTGGCTCAGACCAAAGGCCTATTTAGTCCAACAGCCTGTTTCCTACAATGGCCAACCAGATGTAACAAGCAAAGCAAGCTGAAATGAAGAGAATTAATGGATAATTGATTCCTCTTTACAGTGTATAGCTAGCCTTCGTTTGCACCTGGGTAATGATCCAGAGAAGTTTAGCATGTATTAATTTTTATTTATAAAATGTCATTGTTTCTATCCACACTGTGAAGACATTGATTAAGTTCCAGATTTAGTCATATCTACTACTGAAATCAAGAGGTTGACTCTAGGTAGACCTACTCTCATGACTTGTCTACTCTAAGCATGACTGCATCTGGATACAGCCATTGCTTTATACCACTTTAACTATCACAGTTACTGCCAAATCATGTAATTTGTGAAATACTGAGAATTCTTCTAGAGATTTCTTACAAAAGTATGATTTTTGGGGTCCCGCAGAGAGGGAATGACTGCGTTACCACTTTGCATCTGTAGTGTGGATATGCCCAAAGTTGCCTTCCCTAAAAAGGCAAGTTCTCCAAATGTGACAATAGATTAAAAGGCCCATTGAAATTAGTGAGGCAGCACTATGTACTTTCAAGGGGACATTTCTTTCTTTCTTTCTTAACCCTCTTTTCAACCAAAAAATGGCACAAGGCATCATTGTAAGAACACTCAGGATTTCCTAGATCCCATTGTAGAAAGAAAGAAAGAAAAAGAAAGAAAGAAAGAAAGTCTGTATTCTGTAAGCTGGTTAGAATCTAGATGAAATATTTTGTCACCAAAAAAATGTCAACCTGGAAGTCAATATAATGCAAGTAACTATGACGGAAAGCACATGTGCTCCTGGCTGTATACATGCTGTCAATTTTTCTTACAGCATTTGCTGTTGTCAATACAATTAATAACCCTATAGATTCACGTTACAAACATATGACCATGGAATGCTGAAGAAATCTGTAGGGATTATCACTACCCTTGTTTTTTCTAATAATTACCATGTTACTGATGTAGTAATTGCTTTTTAAGTAAGATAAATCTCCTGTTCTTGACACTGAAACAGCTATAAAATTCCATAGCCTGTTCACGCTGTATAATGTGAAAAGAAAATAATTCCATTACGTCTCAGGAATATGGATTTTGGGCTTCTGTTTAAATTTCAATCAAACTTTTCTTCAGTTGAAGCCAATGAAGTGAAATGCCTGGATCATAGGGCTCGCATGACTCAGCAAGAATCCATGGACAAGGGGACCTTGGACCTGGACCTGCTTCTCCTCTTCACCATTGCAACCTGCCTGTTCCCCAACCTCTTGCTCTGGCCCAGATAATGGTGGCAGTGTGAAGAAGATGCCACTGCCTGTTTGCTCATTGGCTCTCTGCTGGCAAGCAAGCATGGGGTAGCAATGTTAAGGAAGAAGGAGAAAAACAGTAGCAGCAGCGGTGGTGGTATGAAGGTAGACTAACTAAGGGAGGGGGCTATTAATTTTGTCTTGCCCAAAGGCCCTCCAAAACATAGAATCATATAGTAGAGTTGGAAGAAGCCTATAAGGCCATCAAGCCCAACCCAATGCAGGAATCCACCTTAAAGCATATCTAAAAGATGGCTGTCCAGCTGCATCTTGAAGTCCTCTAGTGTAGGAGAGCCCATTACCTCCCAAGGAAATTGGTTCTATTGTCATACTGCTCTATCAGTCAGGACGTTTTTCCTGATGTGCAGCCGGAATCTGGCTTCCTGTAACATTATCCTGGCCCTCATCTGTGTGACAACCTTTCAAGTATTTGAAGAGAGCTATTATGTCTCCCCTCATTCTTCTCTTCTCAAGGCTAAACATGCCCAATTCTTTCAGTCTCTCCTCATAGGATTTTTGTTTCCAGACCCCTGATCATCCTTGTTGCTCTCCTCTGAACCCCCTCCAACTTGACTGCATCCTTCTTGGTGTGGTGCCCAGAACTGGATGCAGTACTCAAGATCACCAGTGCTGAATAGAGGGCAACCAGTACCTCATGTGATTTGGAAGCTATATTTCTATTAATTCAGCCCAAAATAGCATTTGCTTTTTTTTGCAGCCACATCACACACTTAGCTCATATGCAGCTTGTGATCTACAATGATTCCAAGATCCTTCTCACTTAGAATATTGCTGAGCCAAGCATCCCCCATCTTGTAACTGTGCATTTGGTTTCTTTTTCCTAGGTGTAGCACTTGGCATTTATCCCTATTAAATTGGAACTGGCACTGCTGGATCATGCCCTTCTCTCTCTCCCCCCCCCCATTAATTAAGATTACAATCCAAGTGGTTTTCTTGATGAATTCATCCACTGTAATGTTGCTGAGTTAGGTACAAATGTATTTTTCCGATGAGAAAGGAAGTATGCCTTTATTTCTTGAAACAGAAAGAATATCATACCTCAATCTTCCATCATGGATTGTATGACATATGCTGACTTCCAATGAGAATTAAATAGCTTTTTTCAAATGTTCAATGTATTTGGCATATTCTTTTTTGTTATACAAAATTTCAAAGCAAATGCATGGTTCTCTCACTGGTATTCTTGATCAGAGTGTTCAGTACAAAAATCTGTAAAAAGCTATCTGATGCTGATTGTTAAAAGTTCTATTCTGTTTAATATTAGCAAAAAGGAAATAACAGAGAAAGAAAAGTTCCTTGAAATAAACACAGGAGCTTGTAGTAGACTGAGGCCCTGGTGCTCTTAGCAATATGAACCAGAATAGATTTAGCAAATGGAGAATGTAATATAGAGGTTCTACCCCTGTGTACAGCAACACCTCTAGAGTCTCTGTTCTTCCTTCTAAAAGATCCCTCCTTACTCATGTGAGGAGACCAGTGATGGACTAGTCTGTGACCAACCCAGGACATTCTAACATGGCTGCATTCACACAAACAAATAAGACAGAATTCCACAGAATCCTGGTTTATCGTTCATGAGCAACATGCTAGTTCATGCTACCCAGTGGCTTCTCCCAAGTGGCTTCAGTAAGTAAGAACTCAACAACAAAACTCAACTCCTGGTTTATCACTCCCAAACCAAACCAGGGGGGATCTACACTACTGCTTTTAAAGTGCTTTAAAGCGCTTTGAAAACATTTTGAAATCTGTATATGCAGTGTGCCCTGGGCCCCAACAGTTGTCAAAACTGTTATAAAGCGCTTTAAAGCAGTAGTGTAGATCCCCCCACCCCGGAATTGTAAGCTAACTTCCAAACCCAACTTCAGACTCTTGCTCGTTAGGGGAACAGCAAACCAGGAGTCCCAATTCAGACATAAGCAAAGCTTTTACCTCCTTATGAGTTCCTGGTTATTGAAGACACTTCCACTAACAGGAAGAGCCTAGTAGGAGCAATCAGGCAGTATGCACCAGTATTGTGTTTCCAAAAAGCTCACGCCTTACTGGGAGACAATAAAGATGTCTGCCACATAATCCATAAAGCTTTATTAGGCAAGAAACATCTCTTCCCACCTGACGAGAGTCCAATCTCTAGGAACTTTTCTCTAGGTAAACTAAGTAAGACAGTTGTCCTTTCAAGAAGAACCAAAAGTCTTTTCCCAGAATGCTTTAACGGCAGGGAGACTGGTTCTGAAGAAGCCTTTGGTGAGAAGCTAGCCCAGCTGACTTTCTCTCACCTTCCTTTAGCTCTGCCCATTTTAGTCTGTGGCGTGCTCTAGGTGCTCTCCCCCCTGGAAGTGCCCTCCCCCTCGGAAGAATACTGATTTCCCACAGACTATGTGTTGTTAATGTTTTCAGAGATAAGGTCTGGCGAAGGTTCATTTCCAGCTGGTGAAGAACCCGTGAGAGTCACCTCCCCCACTCCCTAAATAGGCTGGTATGTTTCTGGCACCATCTCTTCTGATTCTGATTGATCACCTGAAACTCCTTCCACCAGCCTAAGAGGAACAGGCCAAGTCATGACATCCAGCACACTCTCACATGAACAATAAGCCAGGATTTTCAAGAGTTCTGGCTTATCATTTTGTGTAAATGTGGTCACTGGCTTGGATCAAGGAATAGATCTGCCACAAACATTACAGGGCCATTCGCACATTATCTGCTCAGGAGGGAACATGAATATCCAAGCTCTTCCCCACCAACATTGGTCACCAAAAGAAGGGTGGACAAGACTGAAGTATATTTCCAGAATTCAGTTACCATTTTCTATGTCCCTCATATCTACTCCAGAGAGACCTATTGCCACCATTCCCCACAACAGCTGAACATGAACCCAGCACATAGCCTTCCCTGACCAGATCCCCTCTAGACGTATTGGACTACAACCCCATCATCCCCACCCAACTAGATGGAAGCTATAATCCAACACTTCTGGAGGGCATCAGGTTGGGAGAAAGTTGATATAAGGGATGGAAAGGAGGAATAATAGTCAACATTGCAGTGGAGTGACACGTATAGTTAGCTTAGCTGCTGTATTAGAGCAAAAGAGAATGCGACAATTGAGATTTTGCTCCCTTCCGTAAGCCATTCCAGGCAAAGCAAAACTTGAATACATGCACTCCTTTAAGGGGTAGAGACACTTTTGTAAAAATCCGATGACTTGCTACCATGGAACATTTTGTTTTGTTTCATTTTATTTTTATCCAAGAAATCTTTGGGTCATTTGAGGTTTTTCCTATGATGGATCCATCTAGCACTTAAAAGTGAATAGGGGACTATTTCTTTAGAAAAGGAAAAAAATAAAAAGTCTGAGATTCAATTTGATTTCGATTGCTTCATATTGCAGAGAGGAGTCCTCAAGTTCTCCCCTTTCCAGTTTCCGTAGCCTGCTTTTGCTAAATTCTTGATACTGGATAATACTTACATGTATCGTAACATATATTTCGTTCTGAGAAGTATTACTATCATCTCAGAGTAACTCAGGGATTTTTATTTTATTTTATTGCTCTCACAGTCTCCCTTTTAGCCAAAGCAAACTTTTTGCTCTAGTTTGGCTTCTTGCTTAGTTGTTGGAGTTAAGTGAAAGGAATGAAGAATGTTTGGCAGTTGAAAAGGAATAATAATATAATCATAATCATCATAATAGAAGCTCAAATGTCTGGATTCTATAGTTTCAGTAAAACCTTTCACTCAGCCAAATTCATATATAACTATAAAACGACTTTAGGGATATACTCTTCCATCTAATAGGGGATTCTGCAAGGAGCTGTCACATGGTCATAAAAGCTTTATGCGGAATAAGGCAAGTACATATTTACAGGGCTGGTACCAGTGTGGTGTAATGGTTAGAGGGGTGGATTGGGACTTGGGAGATTTGTGTTCTAGTCCCCACTGGGTGACTTTGGGTCAGTTATTGACTCTCAGCCTAACCTAACTCACAGGGTTGTCATGAGGATAATATGGTGAGGAACCCACTTAGGGTTCCTTGCAAGAGGGAAAAAAGGTGGGTTATAAATGTAATAATAAAAGAATAATAAAAAGTTAGGATATAAATATTTAAGTAATTAAATTAAGATGTTGTGTTCTCATAATCTGAAGATCCAGCAGAATCTCATATAACGATGTTTCAATCTTTGGCTCTTCTATTCCCACTGCCTTCTTTTTTGGCTCTCACGTTTTATTGCCCAAATCTGCCCATCCTAGTAATTTCACAGTAGGATCAGTCTAACACAGTTTGTTATCAAAGTGCCTCTGTCTTTCCCTTTATTTCCCCTTTTTAACCTAAGGCTAGATCTACACCAAGCAGGATATTGCACTATGAAAGTGGTATGAAAACAGTATATAAGAGGCAGAAGCCACACTACTGCTTTGTAGTGGTATTGAAGTGCACTGACAACTGTTGTGGCCCATAACACATACCATATACCACTATCATACCGCTTTCATAGTGCTACATCCTGCTTGGTATGGCTCCTGTCTCTTATATACCACTTTCATACCGCTTTCATAGTGCTATATCCTGCTTGGTGGCCTTACTCTGAAAATTCTGTTAGTAATGGAAACATCAGTGCAGCAGTTCTAACTGTTCCTATTAAGCATGCCCACATGATCTGAACATGCTCAGAAAGAATAAATTGTACAATGCTGCATGGATGCACATCCTGATCTACACTGCCATGACAACCCCATCCCTACATCTCCTGCAAGCCATTTGTTAGTCCTGGCATTCTGTTTTGGAGTCGGTGCTTTGAAACTGGCGGAGAGGAAGGGCAGACTGAAAATTTGGGAGTTACAACTGCTTCAGGACTGGCCACCTCTTTCTAAAGCACTACCTAGACCAGCTCTTCAATGCAGATTTTGTCCCAATTGAAAGGGAGTCCCAAAATTGTAACTTGGCTAAAGAATTATTTCCTAATTTTGACTGGTGATACAGGACAGCCATGAGCAACCTTCCTGACCTGGTGCTCTCCACATATTTTGGACTACAATTCTTATCATCCCCAGCCAACATAAAAACAACCAAAGTAGAGCAACATAAAGTTTCCACCACAAGCACAGTTTTATCCTGCTGGCTTTCTCCTCAAGGGTCCCCAGGGCCTTCTGGTGTTTTTACAGCTGATGAGGTCCTATCACTTATACATTATTAATAATTGGAGATTATTCCCATATGGATGGACTGACAGACAGACAGACAGAATCTGCCTGCAGGCATCAGGGGGAAAGCAATGAAATCGGTTTGTAGGACTCTTTTGGCTGTTCAGTGCCTTTGGCTTTCTCTGGTGTTGGGAGCAATGGGAGACTGTCAGCGCCCCTCAAAGCACAGACTTTATTTTGGAGGAACAAAACTAAACAGAAAGAGAAAGATTGAGACTGTTTCAGAAAACTTAGCACCATGCTTCATTCAACATTTTTATTAAGATAAAATTACAAATGTGGCAAAGTTAGCCTTATTCCTTATTCCAGATATTCGGAATCTCTCCCAATTAATACAAATTATTCCTTTGTCTGACATATTTCAGAGCCCTGCAAAATGATGGAATAGACACTGCCCCAGGTAGTGTCAAGGAATAGCATCCGCAGTACTCTTGAAGAATGTGGCCTGAGCCATTCCCAAAGCCCAAGAGAGATGTCTAAGTGGTGTTTACTGACCGTGGTCTTTATTAGAAGAGGCTTGATGTTTTTGTAAGTATGCTGTCAATTTTAAACTTCACTGCATTTCAGTCTTCAGTCTTCATGTCAGGCCACATGAAGAAGGTCCCAGGTTTCATGACAGATATCTATATTTTAAATGTACTTAGGTAGCAAGGTTGGGAATAGGGTTGTGCTATGGGTGGTGGTAAGCGTTTTGTTTTAAAATTGCATTCATTTCATTTCATTTTCATAGAATCATAGAATAGCAGAGTTGGAAGGGGCCTACAAGGCCATTCCTGCTCAATGCAGGAAACCACCCTAAAGCATTAATAACATTCATTCCAGTTCACCTTCGTTTTAATTACATTAAATTAAAATCTTACTATGATTTTAATTTTTGTGAACCTCCCGGAGAGCTTATTTATAGAAATGTAATAAATAAATAAATAAATACATGAATTGTCATTGTACCTTTGTTTTAATTTTTCTATTGATTTCAATGGAGTCCTCTACTGCAGCGGTCCCTAACCTTTTTGGCACCAGGGACCGGTTTCGTGGAAAACAATTTTTCCACAGACTGAGTGGGTGGGTGGTGGTTTGAGGGGATTGTTTTGGGAAGCGCCCCTGCCCCCGCCCCCGCCCCCACTCCAGCATCCTGGCTTCGCTTCAGCTGTGCAGGCGAGGTGGCACCCCACGCCCAGGTATGCTGGGGTGGGGTGGGGGGGTGAAAGCAGCTCACCTGCATGGCCCGGTTCCTAACAGGCCACAGACCGGGACTGGTCCGTGGCCCAGGGGTTGGGGACCCCTGCTCTACTGCCTGTAACTCTGGTGTTTTCCATCCAAACATTTTCAGACTTCATTTTACTCCTGCAGGACATCATTTTTGCCTAATATCAGAAAGGCTGGACAAAAAGAAGAAGAATATGGGGTGGGTGGGATGTGTGTGAAAAACTGAAACAAATGTACCCACATTAGTATTTCTTTTTATATTAAAACAAATTGGGTTGCATTTGGTTTATTTCAAATAAACGAACATTCACCCCTAGTTGAGAAAGACATCCGCTTAGATTTTTGGAGAATTGCTGCCTCTTACAGGAGACAGCACTGGTGGGTAGGATGAATGGATTAACATTTTTTATTTACAATTATTATTATTTTGGTGACATATCAATGAAACAAAACAAAACTAGAAAGAGAAAACAAAAAATATGAATATAACTATTTCATTCATTGCATGCATGTTGTTGTTTATTCGTTCAGTCGCTTCCGACTCTTCGTGACTTCATGGACCAGCCCACGCCAGAGCTTTCTGTCGGCTGTCGCCACCCCTAGCCCCCCCAGGGTCAAGTCTGTCCCCTCCAGAATATCATCCATCCATCTTGCCCTTGGTCGGCCCCTCTTCCTTTTGCCTTCCACTTTCCCTAGCATCAGCATCTTCTCCAGGGTGTCCTGTCTTCTCATTATGTGGCCAAAGTACTTCAGTTTTGCCTTTAGTATCATTTCCTCAAGTGAGCAGTCTGGCTTTATTTCCTGGAGTATGTACAGGTTTGATCTTCTTGCAGTCCAAGGCACTCTCAGAATTTTCCTCCAACACCACAGTTCAAAAGCATCTATCTTCCTTCACTCAGCTTTCCTTATGGTCCAGCTCTCGCAGCCATAGGTTACTACGGGGAATACCATTGCTTTAACTATGCGGACCTTTGTTGTCAGTGTGGTGTCTCTGCTCTTAACTATTTTATCAAGATTTGTCATTGCTCTCATATATATATATATATATATATATATATATATATGAGAAAATATGGCTCTTTAAGAATTATACATATACTTCAACAAAAGCAGTCCAAATATCTATATAAGGATCCATTTGGAAGTGGTATCTGTATACCACCCATTCAAATGTTGAAACCACTGCTAGGTCCTCAAGCCATTGAATTATAGGAGGTGAGCGTTGATCCTTCCAGTGTTGTAACAACAGTATTTTATCCGTCAAAAGGGCACAGAGAATACATTTGCATTGATTCTGCATTAACTTTCATGAAGCAGGTAGATAATTTAAAAGGACATGTACATCAGTAAATAATATTAAAGAGTGTTCTAATACAAGGTTTATCCCTATACTAACTTCCTTCCTGAAAGAGGCAACTATTAGGCATTGCCAAAACATATGGTTAAAAGAAGTGTTAGATGTGTTATACCTCCAGCAATTAACTGACTTAGACAAAACTTTATTAAAGAGAAGTTGCGATAACCAATACACATGGATCGATTAACTTGTATAAAATAGTTCCATAATTTCATTCCAAAAGTTCAGATAAGAAGACCTCATAAACTGGAGTCGTACTTATTTATAAAAATGGGATGCTAATGGAATTCATAGACATCACACACAATAAATCCATTTGGATAAATGGAAGTTTGGATGATGGACTCTATTCTCAATATTATTTTTGGGTCAACAACTTTTTCTACTTTCTTATTAAACCACATTTATTAATAACTCATATTTGCCTTTTACCACTGCCCCACTAGTACTTTCCCACTGTGATAGATATGAGATAGGACTTACTAGACGAATTTCCTACCCTTAATGCATTGAATATTTCCCCCTCTAAAAATCCATTAATTTGGAATATTGAAAGCATTGGTAATTCAATCAAAAGAAGTACTCTCTAGTTTAAATGCTATTACACATGTCACACAATGCCATCACACATGACAAGAGCAAATCCAGCCAGTTCATTATTTGGTTCAAAAATATATTAAAAAAAAATAAGCAGATGAAATTATTACAGTTCACAACTATCCAGAATACTTCTCTTTTAAAAATAAACAAATAAATAAATGAAATTATTCCCAGATGTTGGACAATAGCCATGGACATAGAGGCTCTGTAATATGTTTCCAATCAAAAGGAGTGACTCTTGCAAAATAATGAAGTCTCCAGCTTCTGTGTAGAACTTAAGAGCACATTTCAAAGGGATAAAAGGGTTTCTCCAGGGCAGATGATCAGCTGAAAGCATTTTTTTTCTTTTTGCCTGTACCGTTGGGAGAGGCACAGGTTGAACGCTGCTGCTTCATGTGGATGTAACACATGAGGAAAAACTGCCCGTGCACTTTGAAGATGAAAAGAGATTCACATTCCCTCTGTTGCTTGACTAGACGTATGCTAAGAAGGCTCCTAGTCTAGAGCTGAACTGAAATTGCTGAGAAAATGTCTGAGAGTTTTCTTTTTCTCATGCCTCCCCAACCTTAGAAAAAGAAGGCCACTTGGCAGACTTTTCTCTAAATATTCTACACCACTATTTTGGTGGCCGCCACCATCTCCCCCCCTTCCTCACATACACAATGGCCTGGAACGATGATAGGTCTGAGGCATTACAACGGATGCAAAATGGTGGCCAGACTGTCAGCACAGGTACTGTTATTGCCACATGCAGCAGCAGCAAAAGAAAAAAGAAAGCCGTAGGAAAAATGAAAGAAGCCATTCTACTGCCACTGCTGAATGGTGAGCCCCACACTTGAAAAACTTTAGAGAATTTCTCCAACCCCTGGAGAAATTTAGTGAAATGGTCCCCCCTAATTTATATCACCACAGATAGGGTGGAGAAGTTTGGGAGGCCACTGTTGTAGAGCTCTAGGCCTTCTACAGAGAACAGCAATCACTATCCTGAGGCGTATGCAGACTGTGGTGATATGAGAAGCCAGACATAAGCTATGCTGATTGTTGTGTGCTGAAATCGAGATAAGTCCATGAGGTGTGCTGAAATCTTATCAGGAATACATTTGGAGACTCCCCTGAGGAGGCCAGGATGGCTTCGAGGGTAGAGGAATCTACTGAATTGAATACTGGAATATATTACTGCCTCTGAGGAAGTGCTATAGCTCAAAATGTGTCAGTCATCATGAATAATAAGTGGTGTGTGTGTGTGTGTGTGTGTGTGTGTGTGTGTGTGTGTATGTTTACTCAGGAATTGCATTCAGCACCTTGGAGTTCAGCTCTCCTTCTGTTATTGGACACTTCATTTACCTCAAGTTAGTAACTTGGAAACCTTCTTTGAACGGTTTGCCAATTATTATTTGCCAATTATTAGTGAATGCGGCTGAGAGAATCCACACAGAGTATCCATCCTTCAGGTTGTTCAACCTCTGATGACACACAACTCTGCTCTTCATCTCAATCATGTTTACCTGTGGATGTGTTGGATCAGTGACTGGGCTTGGTAATTGATTGGGCTGGATGAAGACAAATAAACTGAAGCTGAATCCTGGGAAGACAGATGCCCTGTGGGTGAGTGGAGGCCAATCCGGAGCCCCCGAAGCAGCACCGATCCGCCTCAGGGCTACCTTGGGGGTTGCCTGACCTGCCTTGGCACCTAAGCTGAGGTGAGATTTGGGCCCTCCGAGGCGACTTTGACTTTTCTGGATGCCGGAGTGCGCAGCTGGCACTCAGAAAAGGCTCCCCCCACTCCCCACCAGTCTCCTTACCTGCTGCCTCCATCACCTCCACCATCTTTCTTCTGATGGCTTCCGGTGCCACCACCAGAAATGAAAGGGAGTAGGCTGCAAGATTTTAAGATATCGCGTTGCCTCTGTTGTTTAGTACCTCTATGGCCACAAACTACGGTGGCCATAGAGGTACTAATCACAGCAGAGGCCGTGCGATATCTTAAAATCGTGGGGCGTACTCCCTTTCATTTCCTGCTGCAGCACCGGAAGCTGCCAGAACCAAGATGGCAGCGGTGATGGAGGCAGCAGATGTAGAGACTGGTGGTGGCGGCTGCGAAGCGCTGAGGTGGCCTGAAGCTTCAGAGCCAGTTGGCTTTGGCCCACCTCAGCCTTTGCCCGAACCGCATCAGATCAGTAATTTGGAGGTCTGAATCATAGAATAGCAGAGTTGGAAGGGGCCTACAAGGCCATTGAGTCCAACCCCCTGCTCAGTGCAGGAATCCACCCTAAGCAATCCCTAAAAGATGGCTGTCCAGCTGCCTCTTGAATGCCTCTAGTGTGGGAGAGCCCACAACCTCACCAGGCAACTGATTCCATTGTTGTACTGCTCTAACAGTCAGGAAGTTTTTCCTGATGTCCAGCTGGAATCTGGCTTCCTTTAACTTGAGCCCGTTATTCCGTGTCCTGCATTCTGGGAGGATCGAGAAGAGATCCTGGCCCTCCTCTGTGTGACAACCTTTTAAGTATTTGAAGAGTGCTATCATGTCTCCCCTCAATCTTCTCTTCTCCAGGCTAAACATGCCCAGTTCCTCTTTGGATTCCAAAGATCCTCTTTGGATTCGGGGTTCAGATCCGAGGAGGTGCTCAGCCCTAAAAAAAGCATCTTCCTTACTTGCACAGATTGTCACTGGGAGGCTATGCCTGTTCAATCTGACATCCTACCCATGGAGACACTCGAACTGATAGTGTTAGCACATCCGACTTGGCCTATGAGCAAGTGCAAGGTGATCACTGGGCAGCTTTCCTGCTCTCCAAACATTGGTCAGCATTGCTCATTGAGGTAGCTAAGTTCAGGAAGCCTTAAACAAACAAGCATTTCCTGATCCTTCATTTCATATTACAGCATATTATAACTTGATATATTTTGTATTAGGGCAGATAAAGAATACCTTCTGTTTATAATGAGCTTTTAATATAAGAGTTAAATTCCATGATTAACATTTTATTATGTGGTACAGCCTGCCTTGGACTTTTGAGATAGTGAAAGAACATAAGTGTACCCAGGTTATTCCCCACATAGAAAACACACTGCTTGCTCAAAATATCTGGGAAATTATTTCTAGTTTAGTTTAGTTCCTGACATCTTAGTTGCTGATGTGCAGGGAACTTTTGTTTTTGTTTTAACATGGTGGGACCATTCAAGCATAGAAAATCAATTCTGAATTCTGAAATGGTATAGTTCCAGAAGACCAGCTGCTTCTATTTGTTATTTAGCAATTTATCACACAATTCTTTCAGCATCTCTAAACTGTATCTGTACACAGGTTTTTTTTTCCTGGCAATGTGCAATTAATTAAGCATTTTTCAAAAGAGATATTTACAAACTAAAACATATAATCAGTTCACAGCCTTACTTAATGAAACAAAGCTTAAGGGACACTGTTGCCATAGATGCAATTAATCTACTATACATCTATTCATTTAAAAGTTGCATTCCCATGCATATTTCTGCACACCTGATGAAATCAATTAAAGTACAAATTGTTTAAATGTCTACAGCTAAGAAATAACAGAAGAACTTGGAAATAATGTTGCCGTATTCAGGTTTAATATAATGATTTGTGGGAAGAGTTGGGAGGGGCAGAATTGCAACTGGATGAGGTATACACATTGTATATACACATTGTTTCTGAAGGTTTAGACTTCACTTTCTTATAAAATCTTTTACAAGTAGCCAACTGTAATTGCTTCTGACGTTTCCCGTGGTATGTGGAGTGGAAATTCACATGGGGTTGCCAAAAGACAGAAATGATAAGGAGCCAATACAGTCAGTCAGGGATTCTTTGTTTGTCTTTCCCTTCAGTACCCTATTTTATCCCGTGTGTGTGTGTGTGTGTGTGTGTGTGTGTGTGTGTGTGTGTTTAATGACCTGGAGTAAGGAGTCAAGAAGCAAGCTAATTATATTAGGAGAAGACACAATACTGTGAAAGTCTGGGTTCTTTGCAGAAAAGCTTAGCACTAGGGCTGTGCTTTGCCCTGTTTTGGGTCGTAGAAGTGGGAGCGGAGCGACCTGCTTTGCCTCCACCAAAGGAGGAGGTGAAGCAAGGGGGGCAGCAGAGTGACGTGGAGCAGTTCTTCCATTTGCGGAGCACTCCACGTGTTTTCGGAGCTCCAGCCGCCATTTTGGACTTTCCCCCCATAGGATTGCATTGGTCGAAAAACACCTATAACTTCCTTGTTTTTAAAGCTAGATCCCTGAAAATTATTGTGCTTAGATATTGATGATTGGGGGTCATTTGTGTTCCTTTTCAGAAAAAAACATTCAGCAGTTGGGTTGCTATTAATTTTTATAGAATGGTAAAAGCGGGAGGGAGGAACCTTTTTTTTTCAGCGTTGATTGACATCTTCATCTCCCAATCATGATAAGTGATCAGCCCATGTGAAGTATCCTCCAATCCCAATGTTGGAGGGGAGGGATAAGCAAAAAGGGATACTTAGTAACTTCTTTCATGTCTGGTTCTGACTTTTTTCGGTGTGTAGTGGATTGATGAAGCAGTAGCCCCAGCAAACTCACACACACAACCTTAAATAATATACAAAGTAAAATAACAGATAGGCAACACAGCACTGCAAGGTACCCACAATAACGTTGGTGGACAACTGGAATACAGTGGTGCAGGTGGATGATGTCCTGTACGGCATGTGGACGTGCCCAGTGCCCACGAGGGTAATCAGAACCCTCCAAAGGGGAACCAGTGGAAGCCAATGATTTGCATGAGTTGATGTGTGATGTGGCTTCTCAAAGGCAAGCCCCTAGACAGGACCAGCCAAAGGACTGGTGGCACAGTCCACTGTTCTATGGCACTGGGCACGTCCACTTTCCCATACTGGTAATAAAGTCAGTCTTTTTGTTCTAATTGTTGTTGTTGTTGTTGTTGTTGTGATTATTAGTATTATTATTGTTATGGAGTATGTGAACTGTGACGGACCCTGAAAGGATCGTTTATTCAACGGCATCTCTGTTTGAGGCATGTGTGTGCATCTTGAAAAACCAGCACATTATAGCACTTTGAAATGAGTGGATGGCATGAAATAAATTAAGTTTTTAGAAGTATTGCAACCCAAGCATGTCAACGCAAGGTCTGAGTTGTTTATCCCATGACCAGCTATGTGCTGTACACTCACCCAGTTTACTAATTTTCTATCTTGAAGTTCCCTGTGTTCATTTTTGAAGTGGTTAACCTGAGAGGAAGATTCTGATTCAGGTTTAACTTTAAATATCCCCCAAAAATCAGGGGATGTATTTATAAGCTATCCTGGTGGCTAGTTAGATGTGTGTATCTGGAAAAATGACGGAGATAGATGCATTTCTGTAAATGGGGAAAAACATTAAAAATTCACCCAAAATCAGGGCATGATCCGAATTCCTTCAAAATTGGCAAGAATAAGAATGTATTTATAAGCTATCCTGGTGGCCAGTTAGATGTGTGTATCTGGAAGAATGACAGAGATATATGCATTTCTGTAAATAGAGTGGGCAAATCTTTTAAAAAATCACCAACAATCAGGAGATGATCCAATTTCCTTCAAAATTGGCATGAATAAGGATGTATTTATAAGCTATTCTGGTGGTAATTTTCATATTTCTAACTTGAGCAGTAAAAAAGTTATAGGCATTTTACATTTTCAATGCAAGTCTATGGGGGTGGGGGTGGGGGTGGGGAAAGCTGCACTCCGGATCCGCCGTGGAGCGGAGTGGACCAGAGGTGGATCGTCCCAAAGCAGAGCGGACCTGATCCAAAAGTTGTGGATCAGGATCCAGAGCAGATCGGGGGGGGGGGGGGGTCCGTGCACAGCCCTATTAGCACCTCCCTCCCTCCCAATGTTACAGGTTGGAAATTTGCCCTCAAACATTATTGGCCATAGGAAAGGCATGTGGTGTTGTGTGTTGGCTTTTTTTGCTCACTGCACCCTGAAGTACTGCTGGAGCAGTGCCCCTTCACAGGGACCGATGTATTTTAACCAGGTACACTTTAACTAGGAACAGTTTACAGGAACAGTGAAGGGAAAGGAAAGAAGTATGGGATTTGAGTGAGCACCCTTTGGCATTATTTAGAGGATGGCAAGCTTTCCCTAGAGCAGCCTCCCAGGGTCATTGGCCCTCCTTGGAGCCTGACTGCTTAATTCCCCAGACTGAAAAGGTTGAGGGGGTAGTGACTCAAGACTCGCCTCAGCACATCTTGCAATGTGTGGTGGTGAAGGGTGGAAGCAGTTCCCGGGCTTAGAGCTATGATGGGCTTTACCCTGAAATGGGGCTGGGGCAGCAAGTAGAGAATTGAAACTACAGTCTCAGCCTGAGGAAGTCTTACCTGCTCTGCAAATGGGAGTTAGAATGTAATTAAAGGAAGTGAGTACCTCACAGTAGGTCCTTGAAATAGGTAGATCAGGATCTACTGGTAGGTCTCTGGATGATTTGCAATAGATCGGCAATGGTTGCTCTCGACTCCCAGTTATCTAGCAACAACTAAAAAGCCTCCCCCCCCCTCTGAATGAGGCTGCTGGAAAAGAACACATGGGACAAAAGAACAAATGGGAAAGAACAAAGCCAGATTCATTTTCACCTACTAATTTTCCAAAGCTCCTGGGGCAGGAAAAAAAAATCAAGTTCTCTTTAAATGGTTGTAATGTCTTCACCTCTCATAATCTGGGAAATAGTAGCAAGCATTTAGTTCCCCATCCCCAGTGAACCACTATTGGTTGGTCCACATTGTTTCCTTAAAAATAGATGTTGGATTGGATTTAAAGGTGTCCCCCTGCATGAGGAAGGTATTTTTCATGCATGGAAGAGCTGCTTTTCCATCCCAGCTTTATAGTGTTGCACAAGGAAAGTGCAACTAAATCCTGCCATGGTCTTCTGTTCTGTTTGTTCAAGTGCTTTTGTGTTTTTGTAGCATGGGAACTGTTGTAGAACTACACCAACAATCCCACTAGCACAAGCATTTGTGCAACAGTGCAAGCAACTATTTTCCTTCCATTTGTGGTTATTTGGACTTACCCCTGTGGTGTTTTTTTTTTTTAACATAGAAAGACTCTTTCTTCTTACTGTTTGTTCTTTCATTAAAAAATATATCATAATACAATGAATTGCTTCAAACTCATTTGTTCCTCTTTGTTTCCATTAGTTGCATCTGTGGTTAATAGAACACATAAGCATAGATGAAAATCTGGCTTTCTTTAGTTAGTAGATTGAAGACACAGACAAAAGAAGATTAAAAACATAACAAACTATTAAGCTAAATTTATTGAGCAACTGTCTCATAAAAAGCTTATGCTTTTATGAAGTGTAAAAATATGGCAGGAAATATAACAATGCCACATGTTATAGGTAAAAAAGGGCAACAGCTGTATTTTAAGCCAGTATTGCTTTGGGAACCATCTGGGAATCCAAAGATCTAGCCAAAAATGGTGTGTGTGTGTGTGTGTGTGTGTGTGTGTGTGTGTGAGAGAGAGAGAGAGAGAGAGAGAGAGAGAGAGAGAGAGAGACTGACTATATGTACACCCACCCACACTCTGAAGAAAGAATTTATTTCTTAAAGGGGAACCAATTATATGACCTTTCTATTTTGCAGATCCATCTGGAGAATTTTAATCACTCCGACAGCATGAATGATTCAAGTCAAATCTTTTTACAGTCAATCAGGCCCTAGGAGTATATGTAGTTTGTCCTCAGCCCTTAAGAGGACAAACTTAAGAAGACATGGTGAAAGAAGCAATGATTGCATAAGCTCAGGTTGTTGTTAATATATATTTGAATGGAAAATCTTCTTTTTATGCCTTGCTAAGATAGCAGAAGGAGGCCCATGCTAGACTTAAGCTACAGGTGGAAATTGTAGACCCACACTTGATTTATTTATTACTATATGCATATATTGATCCTTATACTTTCTGGGGGTGGGGGTTTGGTTACATCCCATCCCCAAAGCAGAAGAGTGACACAGCAAAAAAGAAAAAGAGTTCCTCCTTTTCATTCATTTCATTGTATTTATTATATTCCGATACCGCTCCATAGCCTCTGAGTGGCTCTGTTTCTTTTGACATTCTTCTTTAATTCCTATCCATGTTTCTTTGCCTGATCCAAATAAGGAGATCTAGACATGGAAGGAGAGCCAGTGTGGCACAGTGGTTAGAGTATTGGGCTGGATTCAGGAATTCCAGGTTCTAGGCCCTACTTGCAT
This sequence comes from Elgaria multicarinata webbii, assembly GCF_023053635.1. Classification (NCBI taxonomy): domain Eukaryota; kingdom Metazoa; phylum Chordata; class Lepidosauria; order Squamata; family Anguidae; genus Elgaria; species Elgaria multicarinata. The sequence goes on along the minus strand of NC_086178.1, from coordinate 73,200,564 downwards.
ATGAAGTTCATAGGATGATTTTGGGCCTGTCACTGACTCTCAGCCTAATCTAAATGATAGGATTGCTGTGAGGATGAAATGAAGAGGAGGTGGATGGTGTAAGCTGGCTTGGTTCCTTGCCAAGGGAAAAAAGGCAGGAAATAAATGTAATGATTTAAAAAATCATGGCTGGATATTGCAGGCTTAAATTGGATGTGTTCAAATGCACAACCAAGTATGTATGCCGTCTGATTTTGTACAGACGGAGTTGACATGTGCAGTTCAATATGTGTATTTGGATATGGATTTATTAGACTGCATCCAGACTTGGATGCACCTTGGGATTTGCATCCAATTTGACCTGTGATTGTTCTCCTCCCCATTAAAGAATCATACTTGAGAGAGCGCTTTCTCCCTTATCAACCTGCCTAGTCACTGAGGTCATCAGACGGGATGCTCCTGGTGGTTCCATGTAGTTCTCTGGCCCAAGTGGAGTCCACCTGGAAAAGAGACTTCAGTGTGGTGGCCCCCTTTCTGTGGAACTCCCTGCCTCTAGAGGTCAGACAGCCAGCAACACTGCATTGTTTCTAGCATCTCTTCAAAATGCCTTTGTTTTAGCAAACCTTCCTCAATGACCAGCCATAGTTTTCATTGGTATTCTATTTTTAAAAACTTTCAATACAGTGCTTTATCCCTTTTTTCTTTTATTGTTCACTGCTCTGGAATCTGTTTAGATGTGGAGTGATATATAAATGTTGCAAACCAATAAATAACTGTTGTAAGGGGGTTGGATTCAGAGAACTTAGGTGGATGTTCTCCAAATTCTGCAGTTGAGGATACTGAATCCCAGAGGCTATTATAGGACAGGGAAAGCACCTCCTGTAATTCTGGAGATTTCCTCCCCCCCCCCCCCCCGTGTTCTGTGCTGTTTGTGCCACAGAAGAACTAGAATGAAAGGTGTTTTAGGGCCAGCTGTCAAGCACTGATGTATCGCCAGAGGTGGTGTTGATTTAAATAGCACAAGATCACAGGTTCCTTTGCACAAGTGGGCGGAGAGGTTCATATACGTATGCAAAATCCAAATGGAGAGAAGCATAAACGAATTGGATTAGTAAAATTTACAAAGAAAAAAGAAATAACCTACTGAGTTTATTGTAATAAGAGCAATCTATTTCCATGCTGCAAATGGGAGAAGATCCGTTATGTTAATAATATATTTGTCATAGAAGTCAATCCTAAGACTGCTCAGGCCTCTGGATTCTTGTCTTTCATTCCTGTCCAGTGATTTAATAACCGGCATGAGTATTCCAGTGTCCACATGAAACTCTCTCGCCTTTAGGGTCTTCCCTTATCACTTCAGCAGAGAGTGCAGCGTTGCATTTATATCTCGTTGTATGAGAAGATCCATTGAAGTGAATTAGAGAGGAAACTTCTAGCACACAAGAATCATAGAGAGGCATTCAGATCGGTGCTTTTGAACATAATTCCCCCCCCCCCCCCGGTCACATAATAGTAGCAAAACAGGCTTCTTTTTAATGTTTATTTATATTTGAAATGGAACCCATTTCAAGAAACTTGCAATAAAATATCTACTCAACAACAGGATTAACACAATAACAGAAAGCAAATCTTGCAGTAGAGTAGAATAATGAGGTTTCATCAAGGCAGAGTGTGAACATATAACGGTTTTTCCTGGCTGCCTAAAAGCCTATGGCGAGGTCTCAGGGTTTTTCTGCAGAGAATTCCACAGGCTCAGATGTCATGATCTACAATTCTTTTGGTGATGGTGATCTAGGGTATAATCCTATGCATATTTAGATGGGAAAAACTCCCAGCAACTCCCAGCATTCCCCAGCTAGTCATGGGGAGTTGTGGGAGGTTTTTCCCCCCCTGTCCCAGCCTGCATGGGATTGTGCCCATAATACCTGAAATATCTGGGGAAATGTTCGTACCAAAATCCAGAAATTTCTCTATAAATGGGACAGAAAGGACTTGAGATTTTAAAAATTCCAGTGTGGGAGAAAGGCAGGATCTACACTACTGCTTTATAATGGTATTGAAGTGCACTGGCAACTGTTGGGGCCCATGACGCATTCCATATACTACTTTCAAACTGCTTTTATAGTGTTATGACTTGCTTGGTGAAACTAATAGATGCATCTATCCAGGTAGAGGAATTTGAGTAATTAGCTCTAGGTTTGAATCCATGTGTATTCAGCCATGTTTGTGACAGTGAATTACGGTTGCCACCTCATTTTTCTCACAGGCTCCTCGTCTTTAACAGTCACATGACAGGCAGGTACAATATGGTCCATTCTGAGAATAGCTGTACCTATTGAATTTGGCCAGTGAAGATGGGCGAGTATTTCATTTGGTTCCTTTTGTTGAGAAGAATATATGAAAATTCATAAATTTCCTCATAAAAAGGACATAAAGAACTTGAGATGTTAAAAAACTGAACGCAGGAGAAAGTGAAACTGACAGATTTGTCCATCCTTAGTTCAGAGTAGAATACTCCCTTGAAAATCTCATTGAAGCAAGTGAACACATTTATATGATCAACAAAATCCCACCCTCCAAAATTCTTTGGATTGTCTTTATGGGCTCTCCTGAAGAGTTTGTCCTTGCCTTTTTAAAATATAGAAGATAGCATCTAAGGTACTTTCATCCCAATAGGTATTGCTTTGTCAATGTCTTGACAGTATTGGAATCTTTCTCCAAATACATTTGAGTATTCCCCCTCGCCAATGTAATTACACTTCTTGTTATTTTCCTAATCCATTTTTTCTCTCCCCCTCACCCCAAATCCATCTTTTCCAAACCCTACATTTCTGATAACAACATAACAAGAGCCATGCTGGAACAGACCAAGATCCATCTAGTTCATTGTTTTGTTTGGACAATGGCCAAGTCGTTCTTCACAGGAAACCCACAAGCAGGACACTTTCCCACCCATGTTCCCCAGGAACTTGTGAACATAGGCATACTGCCTCTGAAACTGGGGGAAGCCTACAGCCATCAGGGCTAGTGGTCACGATACAGTATTACCCTGTCATTTTAGTGCACTTATGAAGCTTCCAAACATTGTTCAACAGCTTTTTGTGGTGTGTGTGTGTGTTTAAAAGTAAAGGGAGTGTTCAAATTTGGGGTATTGGAGGTACAGGATTCATGATTCTCCATGGTTTTTTGGGGGGGCAATTTGTATGAAAATGGGATAAAAGAGTCCCTACTTTCAGAAGGTGAGGTGAAGGGGCTTGGGAGTTATGATGAATAAAAAACAGTTTAAGACTTTTTTGTTTTCTGCTCAATTGGCACCCAAAGTCACAGAAAGTGCAATAGGATAGAGGTGAATGATGGATGTAGATCATACAGTGGTAGAGGCAGTCAGGCTTGAGCATCCAGCATTTTCCAAGCAGTTATCCAATGCTATACTCTCCCAGGTCCCAAATACTTCACCAGACCTCATGTAGTATCCCTTAGGGGTGTGCACGGACCCCCCGCTCCGCCCCGCAGGCCGATCCGAAAATTTCGGATTGGCCCGCTCTGCTCCGCGCTGCTCCGCCCATACTCCGCTCCTCTTCTCCGCGGAGCTCTGGCTCCGAATTGGAGCTGCGCAGTGAAGGGGAGTGGCGCCAGGTAAGGCCGGGAGAGACTTGCAGCCCAGACTTCCTGGTTGAACCGCAGGCTCAATTGAAGACGCCGACGGACCGCGGACGGAGGCAGGTAAGGGGGAGGAGGGTGTGTGGGGGTTACATGGCCCTGCCGCTGTGGCCGCATGGGCGACAGCGCCCGTAAACCCCACTTACCTTTCCAGCGGAGCTCCGGATCGAGGCGAAGGATCCGCCTTCACCTCGATCCTCTTCGCCACGCTCCGCCGGCCCCCCAATCCTCTTCGCCTCCGCCTTAAGGGCAGGCGAAGCCCCCCGCTCCGCTTCTAGTTCGCCGGTCCGATTAGAAGCGGAGCACATCCCTAGTATCCCTACGCCTGAGCAGGAGGATTAACAAAGAGCATTGACACTTATCAGTCCTGCAATATATTACATGAACATCTCTCCCCCATAGTACTGTGACTGGCAGACCCTGGAAAAACCATTAACTCTGATTAGGAGCTACAGCTGCCAGTCACAATACTACTCTCTCTCTGCTCTGGTCCGACTCTGGTGTTTTCCTTATATAGAGAACTTGGGGAGAAATGTATCAGTTTTTGGAGACATACTATCTGTGTTTCTACGTCCCTCTGAATCCTGAATCTTCAGGAGTGTTCAGATTTGGATTCAGTCTTCTTAAGAGGAACTTCATTTTAATTTGGACATCTCCCAAATCTATCCAAATCAGCCTGATTCGGTTCTGGATTCAGGATACAGCTGAATCCAATGCATATCTCTAGTATCTGGGTTTGGAGAAAAACCATCTCAAACTTTTATTACAATGTTTACACTGACAGTATTTCACAGGCTCACATCAGAGTTCTTTCCCAAGGGCAATATTTATCCAGGGGGCACTAATTTTAATACAGCACATCTGTTCTTCTGGTGTCTTGCTATTTGTGTGGCTGTTTGGATAAGAGTTCATATTGGCAAACTTTCTCTCTATCTATATATAGAAGCAGAATTTATTGTTCTAAAACATGTCATAAAGAGCCCATTGTCTTTATCCTTCAGTTCATATACTTACAGTTCAGATGTCGACACCCTTCAAAAATACCATCTGGGATTTCCAACAACCATGAATGTGGAAACAATGCATCTTTTTAGAATTGGTTGAATGCCTTGTGGCAGAAGCCTGAGATTGCTACAACAATGCATTACTTTAGAGACAAAATGAAAATCATTTCAATAGCCAGGGATTAAACATTTGAAACACAACCAAACAACTGGATTTCTTTTTTTTTTTAAGTTTCAAGCTGCCTAGATATCTATATTAGAAAGGTGTCATTTTTTTTAAAAAAAAACAAGCAAAGAAAGGTTACTAAAGAGCACCTTGAGGGTACAACCAAATGGCATCTGGTCATGCCCTACATTGGGTATTGTATTGTTTGGGGAAGTATCTAGGGAAAAGAATGTTGTTCTTTTCTTAAGGGCATCCTTGCATACAAAGCTCCAAGAAAGCAGATTAAATGATATAGGCTGAACTGGTACCACAACAATCAATGCATAGTTCTTCAACACACGTATACACATACATGTATCTGAATCTAGGCCTACCTTCCTTGCATCTACCTAGGGCCTAGTAAAATTATAACAGTTCTAAACTATGCATGCCAAGGGACTTCCTTTTATGTTCTGTTAATGTTCCATGTATTCATGGGGATTTCCCCATGGCATAGAGCATTCATTGATGCACTGAAGAAAACAGAGTGACCCCTGTGTGAACAGAGCTCCATATGTGAACCACAGTGATATGAGGGTAGCCAAACAGCACTGAACCTGCTTCTTTCCTCCTTCTTGAAGATTCCTTAACACTTGAGGGAGGAGGGCGCTGAGGGAAGTAATGTGACAGGCGGCTGATCAAAAAGGTTTCCACTGAATAATGTAGCATAGAAAATTGCTGTGAAGTCTTTATGATCATAGAAGTCAAATCCATTATTAAATGCTACCAAGAAAGTACCATTGGATTGGTAACGAAGAGCAACACCATGGAATTGTAATTACCATCCCCTCTTTGTTCTTTTAGCCTAAATGAGAGCAGAGACACAATTTGATATTTAATATAAGGACATAAGAAAGGCCATGGTGGATTAGGACAAGGGTTCATTTTGTCCAGTATTCTGCTAATGCAGTGGTCAACCAGCTGTTGACAGGAACCCACAAGCAGGACATCACATCCTCCCACCCATGTTCCCCAGCAACTGATGCACACAGGCTTACTACCTCTGATACTGGAGGTAGCACATAGCCTTCAGGATTAGTAGCCATTGATAGCTGCTTCCCCCAGGAATTTTCCCACCCTCCTTTTAAAAGCCATCACCACATCTCGTGGTAGTGAATTCCATAGTTTAGCTACTGTATGCACTGTTCAAAGAAGTACTTCCTTTTATTTGTCCTGAATCTCCCACCAATCAGCTTACGGGATTGGGGGGGAAATGTTACCCTATCTATATTCTCCACACCATGCATAACTTTGTATACCTCTATCATGCCTCCCTTTTTTCCTAGAGTTGTGCACAAGTGGCCTTTCAAAATTCTCCAACCTATTTGCAGGTAGAGAAATTGGGGGGATAATTTCACTGAATTTTTCCAGGGGTATAGAGAAATTGTCCAAAAATTTCTTACAGGCAGGAATTTGCAAGGGTTGTAGAAGAGGTTCTTTTTTCTCCTAAGGTTTTTTTGCACTGCCACTGCAAGTGGCAACAGCATCAATTGTGTTGGCTGCCTGGCCTCCATTTTGCATCCTCCACAATGCCCCATATACCTAGCAGCACTCCAGGGCATTGAGGAGAGGAATTATCCATTACAACAAATAATGGTGCAGAAAATTTGGAGAAAAACTTCCGCTAATGCAAATGACATTGTGTTAGTGAAAGCGCAATGCTGGCACGATGGACTTCCCTGCATTTCTACAGGAGGGGGAGATCCTTCAGGTAGCCTGGTCTCAAGCCATTAAGGGCTTTAAAGGTCAAAACAAGAGTGCTGGACTGGGGCTGGAAATGGACTGAAGCCAGTGCAAATGACGAAGCACTGGCGTAATATGTTCAAATTGTCAAGTTCCAGTTAATAATCTAGCTGCCCTATTATGGAGTAATGCAAGTTTCTGAACCATTTTCAAAGGCAGTTCTATGTACAACGCATGGCAGTAATCCAGATGGGAGGTTACCAAAACACGGATAACCAAAACCAGCCTACATAATGGATGGAAAATGTACTTTAAGAAAAACAACAACTAGTGGTCCTTAAAACTCTATTTACAATACTTCACATCTGCATGATGCTCTCTATTGCTGGATTTTTTTCTTGGCAAGTTTATTCAAACTGGTTCCTAAATATCAGCATGTTAGGTCTCTATCAAACTAGGATAGACAAGGAGTCCATTAATAGCCAGCTTTTCATTCCAGTCTATAGATTGTGTCTGGCAAGTGGAGAATCATGGAGATAAGTTTCAAATTAATCACCATTCAGTTGAGACTGGAAACATCTGGACTGTATTTACGATCATTTACCTCATGTTGTATGAATGATGTCTGGCAAAGAGATGCGCACTGCACTGGAGTTTAAACTGGAAGTATGCTTGTTCATGTTTTTTAATTATACAGATTGTAATCCAAGAATTAATTGGTCAAAAAACAGAATGGTTTTTTTTTTTAACATTGTCTTCAGTATTGGAAGGCTATGTTCAGTGGAAGATCAGCCTGCTAGAAGGAAATTGGACCAGTTCCTGAAAATTAATTGACCATTTCCCTTCTTCCTGTGATGGAAGAAACATTAAAAAAATAAATTATACTGGAATGAAAAATCTGTGTGTATTAATCTGTAATTTTTTTTGCCACCCGAAGACACTGGCCAGGTCTGCATGATCATTTTGACACATGGTGTCTTAAATAAGTCACTGTGGTTTGCTGCACATTCTGTAACCCAACCCCCACTTGTAGATTATAGTGTTGTTTGAACCTGGCGAGGGTGGATTGTTGGCATGGTTAGCAAACAACCCAGACCCCATAGGATGTTTTACGGTTGTAGGTGGTTTGTTAACCATGCCAACAACCCATCAGATGACATGACAACCTATGAACGGGGGTTGGGTTATGGAATGGGCACCCATGGGTGCCAATGGTGCCTTATTTAAGCTATCATAGGTCAAAGTAATCATTTGAAGCAGGTCACTCAAGGCAGTGTACAACCATAACCTCCTTCACATAGTATCGGGTTGGACAGGTGCCCAATTTTACAGAGGACAGTCCTGTATTTGAAGAACTGTCCAATCCATGTCTGGTTTGAGAAAGAACCAGCAGAAGGAAGAACAGGGGTCTTGAAATTCCCCATCAACCTGTAGCACTTGGAAAATGGACTGAGCAGGCACACAGGTCACCTGGTCATATTCTTGTCCACTACGGTGAGATATGTTGTATTTAATTCATAGTAATTATTTCTAAAATTACATTTATAAATAAAAATTAGCATATGCAAACATTACACAAATTGGTATCCTTTTTATCCTATTTGGTAATACATAAGTGGCCACCCTACATATTACGCTTATCAAGCTTAGGCTGATATACCAACTGTGCCCTTATCTGGACAGAGATAGCCTAGCTACAGTTATCCATGCTCTGATAACCTCTCGTTTGGATTACTGCAATGCGTTATATGTGGGGCTGCCTTTGAAAACGGTCCGGAAACTTCAGCTGGTATAAAACAGGGCAGCACGGTTACTAACAGGGACTGGCCAACAAGACAACATCATGCCAGTCCTTTTCCAGCTTCGTTGGCTGCCAGTCCAGGTCCGAGTCCGATTCAAAGTGCTGGTATTAACGTTTAAAGCCCCAAATGGCTTGGGGCCAGGCTATCTGAAGGAACGCCTCCTCCCATATGTACCTTTACAGACCCTAAGGTCATCCTCAAGGGTCCTTCTCCACGAGCCCCTGCCAAAGGAAGTGAGGCAGGTGGCTACCAGGAGGAGGGCCTTCTATGCTGTGGCACCCCGGCTGTGGAATGAGCTCCCTAAGGAGGTTCGCTTGGCACCTACATTATATGCTTTTAGATTTTACCTTTTCATTCTCCCAGTCTATAAATAAATTTTAACTTGGTGTTTTAAATTTGTAATTTTGCATTGCTGCTGTTTTTATCTGGTTGAGCTTTTATATTGTATTTTATATTATGGTTTTATATTGTTGTTTTATACTTTGAATGTTTTTAATTTTTGTGAACCGCCCAGAGAGCTCAGGCTATTGGGTGGTATAAAAATGTAATAAATATATAAATAAGATGTACCATACATAGTACTCCTGCCTCTAAGGGTCCCACATAGGGGTTCCTCTTCAGACATCCATGCTCAATGTACAGATGTTAGGGGCAGGACTTGGGTGTGGTACCACACCTAGGGTGACATGATATCCCTTCACAAGTGCAATGTATAAAGGGAGCTTATAATTCCACAAATTGTACTAGTCAAAATTGTACCTTAAACTCCAAACCATCTCTCAAGGTAACACACAGTAGAATATTAATATAGCACTAAATTAGGAAGTAAGAGAGATCCCCACCAAAAGGCCTAACAAAATAAAACCTTGTCTAAACTGTGATATGGATGCTGCCTGATGGACTTCTCTGGGTAGTGCATTCTATGACTGCAGTAAGATTGTGACAATGATCCAGCTGTGTGCAGCCTGACAGGAGGACACGGCCTTTTGCCACCTCCTGCTATGCTTGTCCCAGAGTGGTGCTCCAAGCAGAGCAGAGCCCTCTACACAATAACCAAATAAGTCACTGGCGTTTTCTGTTTCTCTGTTAACCTTGAATCACACTGCTAGAGCCTGATAGAGTTGACTGGCAAAACCATCTAATTCCACATCCTTTCACAGCAACTACCCCTTGAATTTGAGAATTCTTCCTTTTCTCCCCACACAGCTATTGTATGAGCAATCTGGCACCTTTGTCTTCTCACTGCCAACATGCTCTGTGGGTTATGAATTTTCCTGGCTTTGACCTAGACTGGGGCCAAAACAGATGCTACTTTAAATATGTGTGTCAGGGTTCCTTCTATGACCTGGACTCCCTGAGTAACTCTTTAAGCATCTATATTCCCTTAAAAGTCCCACCTGCCTTCCTTTTGCCTTCCCCTTCCCAGTAATCATGGGGTGAGTGACACCCCAGACACTTGTGGCTTAACACAACAATAAACTAGTAAGGTAAAACAAGCAAATTACAGCTAAAGATGTTTTAGCTCAGTGATACAAAGGCATTCAAAGAAAATAAAAGTGGCAAAAAGCAAGTCCTTTTCCCCTAATCTGCTTCTTTCTGCTGCTTCCTTAAGGACTTTTCTTGTTCTGGTCTTCCCCTAACCCTGTTCTGGCTGTCTCCCCATTTTATATCCCCTCTTCCCTCAAAACAGAAAGTACTGTCCCCACTTTGAGGAAATGAAACTTAAATGAAAGTTAACCAGAGAACAAATGAACCTTAACTGCAGAAATGCAACTACTTCTCTCAGGGATACTCCCACCCAACAGAAAAACTCCAGGCTTCTAAGGCCTGACATTATTACCTTGCCTTAGTAGGCCTCAAACTAGGGTGACCAAATTGAAAACTGGACAGTGCTCCTGCACCTTTAGCAGTTGTATAAAGAAGGGAATTTCAGCAGGTGTCATTTGTATATATGGAGAACTTGGTGAAATTTTGTCTTCATCGCAACAGCTGAAGCCCTGTCCTCTTTAGCTAGAGTGACCAGACACAAAAGAGAGCAGGGCTCCTGCAGCTTTAACTATTATGATAAAGAAGGAATTTCACCAGGTGCTGCATGCATATAAATGACACCTGCTGAAATTTCCTTTTCTATACAACTGTTAAAGATACAGGAGCCCTGTCCTCCTTTCCATATGGTCACCCTACCTCAAACTTTCAGCTCTCTCTTTCCCTAGGGTGACCATATTTTGGAAACCAAAAAGGAGGATAACATAGCTGGTCCTCAAGGAGGTGTGCCCACCTCAACATGCCCAGCCCCCAAGGGGTAATGCCCATCCTGACATAACTGACCACTAAGGGGGCGTGGCCTTGGCCATATGTCTGATTGTACAGCTCACAATTAAGACAGACCTGTTCTACATAATACCTCTATGGTAGAGGCAGGCCTCCTATTTGAATTGGGAGCCTATCATGGGGATGGGTATAGGGGGTTTCTGAGATCTGGATCAGGGGCTATGGGCCTCTTGTAGAGTAAATGAGAATAAGATATCACTGCTAGACAAACATTTAAAGTAATGACTGTTTTGGCATATTCCTCTAGCACTGAGTTGCACATTTGTTCCCATCCTAGGCTGTGACCATCAGCTTGCCTCTTCTCCAGAACATCCCTCTAACCGTCAATAACAGCTGTCCATTGAACCCTGCAAAGATCTTCCTACTTCTAATCTTGACATGCTTCTCAATGAGATTAATCCTGTTATGGACAATCCTTGAAAGTCTACTAATTTCAAAAAGCAATAATTATTTATTCATTGTTTTAAACACATGCAGAGCAAAATGTGTTGATTGACATTTAGTAAGAAAAGCTGGGTCCTTCCAAACCTATCAGACAGTTCTTTAAACTGCAATTATCATTTATTAGGAAGGCATAGCCTGGACTTGTGTTCAGTTACCCAGGATACAGCATAGCTCACACTGAGAACTACTGTGTGAGAAGCAGAGGCAGCATGCTGCTTTAAGTTAATTAGTCCAATATGTGATACTCTAAAATAATGGGAAGCAGAGGAAGAAAAATCAAAGACTCTTCCCCACACCTCCATGTGACATACAGGAGATATATAGATAAAGAGGCAGGTATTTTGTGTCTTACTGACCCTGTTCAGTAATGCTTGACCTGGTGCTTAAGCATTTTGAGCTAAATGTGTGGCTTAGTGTGTCATGTGAACCATTCCTAACCATGGTGGATACATAACCATGGTTTAAACATGCTCAAGTAACTTGCTCAAAAGAATGGATACAAGGGAGGGATTGGTTCTGAGCCCCAAGACACTGAACAACTCCTTTGAAGCAACAGAAATATATTTCGCAGTGATTCCAGCTGCTGATAAGAAAATATGTTCTTTTCTTTTTATATCGGAAGGTCAGGCATCTTATGGTGCACCCCTGGAACCAAGAAAGGTGTCCAGAGGTGCACCATAAGAGACATGGCAAAGGACAAGTGAAACTTGCCTGGTGTATAGGATTGCAGCCTAACGGCTTCTCTAAACGCTTGATTTATAGCACATTCATGACTGGCCACTCAGAAGTTTTCAGGACAATTTCATGGTGTTATCAACAGCCAGGACATTTCTGCAGTTTCTCCCCAGTAACGCAGAGATAATCCAGCATCTATTTATGCCAGGATTTATTCCACCACTAAATGGTGCTGTTTCATTGCAACCTATACTTTTCAATGGCATTCCCCTTTCAATTCAAAATCACATGGAATCTGTTGGCTGCTGTCTGAATGAGCTCATTTTGAACCCGAAAAGATCCAAGTCTTGGTAAGGATGCGATGTTTTTTCCTAATGTAGAGAACCTCCAAGTCATTAGAAAGACACAAGAAAGATCATTTGTATTTGATGTGTTGGGAAAGGTCTTCAGTGTTATGGAAAAAGCTGAGATCCTTCCCCATATCCTTGGATCACTTAATTGCAAAAGCACAAACAATTTCAGATTGGTATTAGGAGTAGGTCTCTTTCATTTATTTAGCATTATATTTAAAACACCTTTTACAGAGAAAGAAGAATGAAGTATGGGATAATAGCCACATTAATGGATGCACTGTTTCATCCCTGTCATGGGATAATTACATTGACTACTTGCAGAGCTCTTCTTCCATCTCTGTGTACTTAAGTAATTATAGAACTCTTATGAGTGCTGCTGCAAATCAGATTCACACTTGGGCTACAACTACATAGTGCATTAGAAATGGCCACAAGAAATCTCTAGGGGATATTTTGCCTCTTTGAGGGTGCATTCATTTGTTGTAATTGCTACTGAAGTATAGAAAGCAAAATTCTTCATGTTGATAGACAAAGAAGTTAGGAGCCAGCTTGCAGAGCAAGTAGGCACTCTTCTAGTTGGGGAAATGTCATACCACCATCTGGATAGAGAAGGAAGAGATGTTGTCTTCCACTAATGGGAGTTGTTGGGTTGGCCATTTTCCTCCCTCCTTCCAGCCCCAGCTGCAAATGGAGGGAAAGACAGGTTAAGAACTTCCTATGAGTGTATTGATTAGGTAGATGTTGAGTGAAGGCATGAATTGTGGATGGATAGCAGAAATTGCCTTTTCTTTCAGCTACGACAGGCCTATAAAGCATATGTACTTTGGGCAAAAATCTAATCCCTTATCTATGCGGCCTGGGACAGCAGGCAATAGGTACTCACATGCACTGTTTCTAGAAATGCTGGTACCATGGTAGGGTGTGCCCTATAATTGCCTGCTGTTTGTCAGTGGGGTGGGGGGGAGAACCACTGTCCAAAGTCACTCTACGTTGCTATGTCCCACATGCTTTTTAAAACTCCTCTCTCTCTCCCCCCCTCCCTCCCTTGTTTTGTGTCTGCAGGTGTTGAGCTACACTGGAGAAACTGAGCTGTCCCTTGGGATGTATGGCTAAGGTTTCTCTGTCAATTAGCTTCATCAGTTCTGAAGGACACAATTAGCTCTCTTCTTCCATCAGCTGTCACAGATTAATGATCCAAGCCGGGACATATTTTCTGATGGTGAAATGTAAATCCTGTTAGATTTAGTAAGGTAACTGAGGAATTACACTCATTCAATCTATGTTTTTGCACATGTAGCAGATGAGGGGTATGTTAAGATCCAGATATAGAAAGGGTAATTCATAGAAAGCCACAACTGCAAACAAGCTTTTATGATTAAGATTTTAGGTTTTGCTTTTGGACTTTCACCATTTTGGCAGATGTGGCTTTAAAGAAAGACATGATAAAGTGAAGACATGATAAAGGTGAAGACATGATAAAGTGACCACCCTGCAACTGTGACTCCAGGTTTCCAAGCTCCCCATGGGCAAGATGAATGCAGACTGGAAAAGTACTCTAGCAGCAAATCCTGAACATTTCTACTCAGAAGTAAGCCCCATTGATTTCTGATGGTGGGATCCAGGAGTGGTGGTGGTTTGCCCAATCTCAAAGTAAATTCCTCCTGAGTACGGCTTCAGAAACACCTTCAAGAGCTCATAAAAATGTGCCTGAAAGTAGAGGCAGGTTTTTTTTTTAAGACCTCAACTTCTTCTCCCATTTGGAATGAAACCAGAGAAGGATTGCTGGCTTCTCATCAATGAATGTTGTGCAGAGCCTGAGAAAAGCTTTGCTCAGTGAGGGACTTTGAGCTCCAAAGGTGCCTCGCTGCTTCTTGTCTCTGACATCGTGGCCCCAGAGAGCAGGCAGGTGCTCCTGAGTCAGACTGAGAGCATGGGGGCTGTGTGGAATGACAGCAGGGTTACTTCCAGATGAGGCGTTTCCTGTGCAACTGCTCTGCCTCATTCACAAGATTTTATTTGGCAGGGAGGGGTGGGAATGGGGAGACATCGTCTTCTACTTGTAGCTTTCCTACCGCTTCTTCCGTCTTTTTATCCTCCAGGGGAAAAAAGCTTATTAAGGGGGGGGGGAACAGAGACAGAATAGATACACAATGCCCTTTGAATGCCAGTGCTACTCAGCGCTAGGAGCCCTCCATCTGCAAGCCTGTTCTCATATTACCTTTTCTAGATATAGAAAATGTACATCTAAGTGTCAGCTAAGGCCAATTCAAACAAAGGTATAGCATGCAGGTATGACTGGCTGGGGAATGCTGGGAGTTGTAGGGCTTTTTTTCTGCCTAAACATGCAGAGAGAATCATGACCTTAGTCTTTAAGGTGCTGCAAGAGCCTTACAATGCAGTCCTGCACATGTCTACTCAGAAGTATGTCCCATTGAGTTCCATGGGTGCAACTCCCAGGTAAGTGGATATGGGATTGCAACCTTAGTTGTTTTTGCTGTCACATGGCTACTCCTCTGGACGTTCCTTTGAAGAGGGTGACATCTAAAAGAAATATTTTAATACTGATAGATCTAGATTGCCTTCAGGTTGCTATCACTTTAAGTTGCTAACAATCTAGAGTAGTTTACAGGGGGTTGTGGAGTGACTACATGTGCATATTTCCTCGCATCTCATTCATCCCATTGCTTGTTCAGTCCACGAGAGAGAGAGAGAACCAAGCTTATTGTAATTTCAGTTTCTGGATATATCATGAGCACTGATATCAAGTGACCCATATAGAAACCTGGAGGGTGAGAAATAAAGGAAAAGATTTAGGCAGAAAGACAAATAGAACATCTAGCTATTTACTGAATGCCCTCTGCTTACAGTATTGAATGCATTCCCTCTTTCCCGTGATTCAATTACCTTATCATATATTTGGAATTAAAACAGTGCAGGAGAGCGAAAATATTTTCTGTGCTACCTGAATTGAACTTACAGGGAGTGGGAAGTCTACTGAATCAAGCAGTAAATCTGTAGCTGCATTTGTTTCAGCAACAAGAAAGAGTCTTGACAACTATATTTGAATAGAATGGGTTAGTGGCTCACAAACCACAAGGAAAGTATCATTGTGGGCGTTGACCCTTAAATTAATTGTAGAACCCTTAAACCTATTTCATAACCTGATGACACCCAATTCTTAGTAAAAAACACACACACATGGTCATAATCCAACACAAAATTAAGAGGACCTAAATTAAAATCAAAAGAATCAGTGTTCTGAATTGCATGACCAGGCTTTGCGGGGCAGACGCAAGAATAAAGAGACGACACACAGAACTTTGGGTTTAAACAGGGGCCACATTTATTCAAGATCTGCAAAAGGGGGGTAATCCTAGCAAAGAGGGCTGGGAAGGGTAAGTGCCCAGTTTTTATCCCTTGGATGACTCCTCCCAGCCCGGTGGCGCCAAACCCAAATGCCCAATCGCCATTGGGCATGCCTCTTCCCTTGCCCTGCCCGCAAACCTCTCCCCATGCCCAGGCTTTGCTGGGCATGGCAGAATGATCCTTATGGAGACGTGAGTCTTCCCTCTTCTGAAAGTAACCCCCCTCACACACACACACACATTCACAAGTAGAGGATAACAGAATGCACAAGGAGGGAGCAGAACTACTTCTCTCCATCTCTTCACATGCCCCCAATCTACACCAAGCAGGATATAACACTTTAAAAACATTATGAAAACAGTATAAGTAATGTGTCCAGTTGTCATGAACAGCTGTCCATGAACAGTTGTCATGACCATATAAGCAGTAGTGTAGATCCTACCATGTTTAGTCTAAATGTTTAGGAATGCCTGAATAAGGCTTAGGTCTGAATTCATTCCATAATGTTTGTATTCAGTTACAATGCAGAAAATTCATGGTTAGTGGATTGCCTCCCTCTTTGTGAATCATAGGGATATTTTTATGGGTTTTCCAGGCAATTGTGCATTAGATTTTTTTTTATTACAGCATTGTTCCAAATAGAAGGATATAATTAGTATGAGATAAAAATATTAGAGGGGGATAGGATTGTTTGGTTTATGGGCTCCGAGGTTGGAAACAGGCCCCCAACCTCAGAGCCCAGAAACCACATTTCCGTCACCCTCATGGATGGCAAGGTGCTCTCTGCATCAGCTATTTTTCCATGCTCAGTTTTTGACAGTTTCTGAGATGGGAAAAGTGGGAGGGGAGGAGAGTGGGGTATTGGGCATATGACGAATTCTATGGCCACCACAGCCTTCCTCTCTCTGAAGCCTCCCATAGATGGGTGAAATTGCATGTCTAACTTAAATGCAGAACAGCATAAGCAATGCTGCTTTGCATAGGATACTTGTAAGCCTCCGAATTCAGAGGTTGATGAGTATTCAGGGCAGCTCATATAAGATTGCACCCTAAGTAAATAAATTGCTACATATCTGTCTTACAGTGGAGGAACTACAAATATTAAACCAATTAACACCCAGCATTGATCATTTAAATGGATCTGCAGCATTTAATTTCTACTGTTCTGCAATTAGCACCAAAGAATAATTAGGAAATACTTTATCTGTAAAGCATTGAATCCATAAAGTCTGTAGTTCCACCTTTCAAAGCAGTGTTATCCAACATGCTGGCACAAGCCCATGCTTAATGACTGTAAATCAGTTTTGAGCACATGTATTTCCTAGTTGTGAAATTATATTGTCATATGTAAACCTAGAATCTATTTTTGATGTTTGTTGGTATGACATGTAAGTATATATCTCTGATGAAGGGCAGGATAAAAATGAAATATGTAACATGGTGTGCTATTAACCAAATTTGCATTATGTACAGCTGATTTTGTTTGCTGATTTTCCAAATGGTTAGTCACTGGATGATTAGCTTTGAACAAACGACACTCTAATTTGAATTGTAAACACCTTGACCAAGTGCAGTGATAAATGGGAAAAGTCAGATACTGAGATATTTATTTATATCTCACCTCTGGCTTAGGGGTAGCTTGTGGTCCAGTAAAAAGTCTTAAAGTGCAACCTAGTGCATGTTTAGACAGAAAAAATTGCTACAACGCCAAGCGTTCCCCAGCCGGTATGGTCTTTTCCACCCCATTCTGTCATTCTATCAACCCTGTGAAGTAGAATAGGCTGAGAGAGGATGATTGGCCTATGGCCTCTGAGCTTCATGATGGAGGATTTGAACCAGGGCCAGATGTATACCTCATGTCATATTGCTATGATCCCATCATGGTGACAACTTATCCCTCTTGTGCATCTATACTTTGTAGCATACACAATGACACTTGTTGAGGTATTTTGGATAACATGGAATGAAAAGCAGGAAACAATGCTAGAAAAATGGTATGTGGAATGCCTAATGTGCCCCAGCAGTTATCAGTGCACTTCAATACCGCTAAAAAGCACTAGTGTAGATCTAGACCTGGGTTCATTTGACTCTCTAACCATGGCACAACCACACTGGCTTGAAATGCATTTTCCTGTTGTGATGTTGCTTACCACAGTTGATGGTAGACTACAATATACAATTTTATAATTCGGATAATATCGAATTATACTAAAACGTTACAGAAAATGTTCCCTGATGTAGGAGTACAGACATGAGTATAATGTTCCAAATATTCCAAAAATGTGTAGACTGTTATATCCACAAAAATAAATCAAATGATCTCAAGCTCATATACGGTGAAGTTTGGGAATACTGGTTATCACTAATCTAGTTCAGGGGTAGACAACAAGGTGTACAGCAGCACCAGTGCATATAGGGTCAGCTTTCTTGTTTGTTTATTTTAAATTAACACATTTTCCTACAGGCAGCTGGGATTGCTTCAAAGCAAAGTGAGGGGCTCCAGCTGCTGCCCTCCATTTCTTATTTCTCAGACACATTCTTAGGAAATGGAGGCAGATAATACCAATCTGTAGCTAAGATGAGGCTGATCCCAAACATAAAGATAGCAGCAAGGATGTTGTGAACATAGTAAAACCTAGGTTCCTCTCCATCAGTCAATATTAAAAGTTCATATTTACCTAATGGAAAGCATGAGTGAAGCCAGCTTAAGCACATATGTTGGGTTTCTCGTTTCTCTAGAATCTTTTCCCCAAATCAATCAAACTCTGATCTTTTATAACTCTCATGATGTCAATGACCTCATCCTTAGTTTTGGACCTGGCCATACCATTATTCCCATTTTTCTCCATGTAGCCGGGTCTGCCACTGACACCAGTAACACCCAGATGAAGCTACTCCTGCTAAGCTAAGCAGCATGATGCTACAGTACTTGTCCAACCCATTAGTGTCAGCCTTCCTTCAATTGCAAGGAGACATTCCATTAGTCATAATTATCTCACAACTCTCTCTCTCTCTCTCTCTCTCTCTCTCTCTCTCTCTCTCTCTCTCTCTCTCTCTCACACACACACACACACACACACACACACACACACACCCTCACCCTCATCACACCTACAAAATGGAATTTTTTTTTTACCAAACCCACACTGTACAATACATCCTGCTATATGTGTGAACCAAAGTGAGAAAGAAAAGTGAGTTAGATCCAGAGAGAAGGAGTGGGGGAGACTGAAAAATAGTTTGCCAGCTTGCTTGAAATAGAATTTCTGTTGGTTTTGAAAAGTCTGGTTTCAAAGGAATTGTTGGGGTTCAGATCCCACTCAGTGTTTTGGGAAGGCTACTTTTATGTTGTGACTTGCCATGCTTCCTGAGGCAGCCATTTTGTGGTGGTGTCCAGGAGAGTTTCCTCAAATTCCCAAATATGCTCCCAGACCCCAAAAGGTTGCTACTCCTGATCTAGTTAATATCCTGCAGGGTATTGGTTTTGCAGGAAACAGTTCTTCCTATATGATAGCTCATGTTTTACTAGCATAGACAAACAAATAGGCCCTGCAATGAAAGAATGCAGTGTGGAATGCTCCTGTTCAGGTTTCTAGACATCCAGCCATGCCCAATTCCAGGATTCCCCATTAAAACAATAGAGAAAACTGATACCTCCCTCTTGTGTTGTTGATTTGGCTACATAAAAATCCAGACAGAGAAAATGAGTTGACTATCAATATATTGGCTCTCTAGATCACCAATGAAGCCGATTTGGTATTCCTGGGGGGCAGTACCTCTCTGTCCATGCTACCTTACAAAGTTGTTATGAGGATAATGATGGGAGAGAATATTGTTCACCACTCTGAACTCCTTGGAAGGATAAAATGATTGCTACGACTACATTATATACTACTACAGTCCTGCTGTTTGTGCAATACCCATGAACCCTGATCCAGCCAGGAATGCTGGCTTCCTAGCATGAATTGTGTGTAGAAAAGGAGGAGGGAAAGTCCCAAGGCCAGCAAATCATTGATATGTTGAAAAGTAGTCTTTCAGAACCACTTTGTGTAATGAATGTTTTCCCTACCTCCCACCAATACCTGAAGATGGCTCTGTTCTAAACTAACAGGTGAAGACCTTTTTATTTTCTCAGTATTTTAAACAGTCTATCAACTTAATTTTAACTTTGCTGTTTTAAATTTGTATTTTAAATCTGTATTAAATACTGCATTTCTGCTCGGTTTTATCCTGGTTGTGTTTTTATATTGCATTTTATACTATGCTTTTATACTGTTGTTTGTTTTATATTTTGAATGGTTTTCATGGTTTTAATTCTTGTAAACCACTCAGAGAGCTTCAGCTATTGTGCAGTATAAAAATGAAATAAATAAATAAATAAATAACAGGGCTTCCCTACCAAGGCCAGCCCTACCATTAGGCAGAGTGACACAATTGCCTCAGGTGGCAAATGCTGAGGGGCAGCAGTGGCAGCTTTTGGGGCATTCCTCCTGAGCTCCCTGGGCATTCCCCTCTGTTGGAGGACAGAGCCGGGTGGTACATGGGCTATTTGGCAGACTGCTGGTGGTGGACACAGTCCCATCACAATGTTGAACTAAAATTCAACTGCCAGTCTTATCCTTTGCCTCAGACAGCAAAATGTCTTGGGCCA
The DNA here is from genome assembly GCF_023053635.1 of Elgaria multicarinata webbii. Lineage (NCBI taxonomy): Eukaryota > Metazoa > Chordata > Lepidosauria > Squamata > Anguidae > Elgaria > Elgaria multicarinata. Next base: position 73,180,411 of record NC_086178.1, on the reverse strand, counting down.
GCCCTGGTTTCCCCAGAGGTGGTGTTACTTCATATTCTTACTAAATCTCCAACACTGGCCCCCCTTATGAGAGTGATGCCAGAGCCCTAGGTATTCCTGCTTAGAAAAGCTGGGTGGAAATATATTTATTTATTTACTACATTTATATACCACCCCATAACCGAAGCCCTGTGGGCAGTTTACAAAGATAGCTCTATAGTGAATTTGGGGGAAGGAGATAGGAACAACCACCACCATCATTTCTGTGTATTTGGATTTTATTTTGGGTAAAGGGTGGATTGTTTTTCAAAGCATGGTTTTGAATTGTTCAAAGCTGCTCTGCTGCACATTTAAAAGGATCAGTAGGATAAACATGAAACAAATGTGCAAATACCTTCGAATTCATGTCTGCAACAAGATATATGTACTTTGCTGCCACAGGTTTCTTCTGGCAGCTTGCATTCTGGGAGGAGGTTTTCGCTGGCATTAATTAAGCCAGGTCGGTGTGTTGGGTAGCATTCAGTCTGTGAAACATACCATTTCATGGAGGAATTTGCTTCTCTAGGGATCCTAAAATAGAAATGCTATATCCTTTCAAATATGCCAGAAGAAATGTTCACTGCGTTCACAGCCTTTGTAAGTATATCACAGGCACCGTGAGGAGTATAATGCTCCCACTCTCTTAAATTGTTGTTTTCTAACACAATTTATCTATAATAGTGTTGAATAATTAATATAAAAATATGGTAGGACTGTGCTGTAAAATATTCTTTCCACCTGTCCCCCAGCTGTTTGCTGCAGGGAATGACTCAAAATATCTGTTATGAACTCTGTCAGGCATTCTGGGATATTAAAAATAATTGCTCAAATTATGCAATCCAAGCCACCTCTTCCTAAAAAAATGAAAAGAAAAGAAAGAAAGTGAGGTGGTGAGGGTATCATTGCGTAGGGCGAATCTCAAAGAATCAGGAAGTTTTTGTTTCCATGGCAATTGGGGCTCTTTCATTATATAGAAGCAGAAAGACAATATAATGGATTATTTTTGTGAAGAAAAATGGAGGGTGGGGAGGGGAAACCCACAGTGCTTTTTTATTTTTACCAATCAGGGTGTGTGTGTCATTCCTTGAATAATTTAAATGAATTTCTGTGCTTACCCGAAGGTTTAATGAATACAATGGAGGCTGCATTTTTCTGCCAGAGTAGCCACAATTTTCAAAGGGTCGCTCTTGTCCCCCCTCATCACCTTGATCCAGCAATGGGAATCTGTATATGCTAACCCTCTGATAGATCAAAAACTGATTGTGCAAGAGGTGCTAAGACTGGGTTACTGCAGACAGTGTCATTTCTGCATTGCTCTGAGAACAGCAACTGTTCTGCTGAGGACAGGACTAACTCAAGGCATCTTTTAACAGGTGTTCTGTGCTGACAAAACTGACAGCATCCATCACTTGATGGAAAGCCGTGTACATTCATAGCACACTGCTCCATAAGGGAGCTGAGATTCTGGATAAATAGATTTCCTCATTTCCATTCCTTTATTGTTCTGAGGAGCCACTCTGCCTGGCATCCTATTCCTCCTGAATTCTGGATTAACTATGGAAATCTCTAAAGTAGGACTTACTTCCAGAATTGGAGCATGCACATATAGCCTCCGCTTTCAGTTCATTCATTTATTTGCATCTTCTCTTCTCTGCGTTACTTCTGTGCATAGGAACATTGCGAAAACAGTTCCAACTCCACCCCGATCTTGATATGTTTGTATGCATGTTTGCACCACATCAAGATTCTTTTAATGTGGTGTTTTGCTGATGTTCACCTGCACACCTGCACATCAGTAACACTCACACTTTGGTAAAACACCAGACAAAGGAATCTTGATATGCCTGCACATTGAATCACATAAAGACTCTTTATCTTTTTTAAAGATTTTTTTATTTATTAATACACATGCATGCATCAGCAATGCAGAATGGGGAAAGACATAAATGTGCTGAAGGAAATGAAAGCTATGGCAAGCTGGATATGGCCAGCATGGTGTACAAACAGTGAAGGATTCCTAATGTGTCAGTTTGATTTTGGAAATCTGAAGCCAATGGAAGACTCTTCAGGACATTGGTGGCTCCAATTTCGGCGGGGCTGTGAATCCATTCTGTCTTTTAGTCAGAACTGGGCAGAACTCTAAAGAAGCAATCCAAGGTGTTCGTTTGAGGATGGAGTTCAGGACCTTGGATAACTCTTTTAGAGTTCTGCCTGAAACCCATAATGGATTCACAGCTCCACCAAAATCGGAGCCACCAACCTCCATTGTTTCCAAGCCATGGAATTGCCATGCAGGGAGAGTGATTTGTCAGAGAGTCACAGCTGTAGAAGGAAGGGTTAACCTCTTTCCCATGCACTGACGCCCCTCCCACCACCATTGCCCATGCTGCAATCAGGTTCCATTGAAGCCAGCAGAGGGAGTGATTGGGGGGTCTCAGGTGGGGAGGGACATGCAAATTTTGTGGCAAATACTAAAGTGCAGGCACTCATCATGATGGTTCTTATAACCACCCTTCCAGGGAGATTCCAAAATGCAGGCAGCTGTGTCAATCATGATCAACAAACCAGCTCTAGCAGTTGTCATCACCAGGAATAAAGCTAATGGGCCTTAGTTGCCCATTGAAGATAAAGCCAACCCCAAATACTTCACAACAGGCACTTCACAACAATTCATTGTTGCTGGTAAAATTCATCCTACCCTCCCACCCCAGGCCAGCTAATGTGAGAATTACAGTTAGTCTGAGGAGGGTGGCAGATGACATCATTGTTTCTGCTGCTAAAAAGGTGCCAATGAGGCATCCCTGTAGTCCTGGTGCTACTACACCACTGAGTAGGGTGACCATATGGAAAGGAGGACAGGGCTCCAGTATCTTTAACAGTTTTATAGAAAACATTTGTATGCATGCAGCACCTGGTGAAATTCTATCTTCGTCACAACAGTTAATGCTGCAGGAGCCCTGCCTAAAGTGACCAGATACAAAAGAAGTGTTGTGATGAAGACGGAATTTCATCAGGTGCTGCATGCAAACCAATGACATCTGCTGAAATTCCATTTTCTATACAACTGTTAAAGATAAGGGATCCCTGTCCTCCTTTCCATATGGTCACCCTACCACTGGGGATGTGACATGTGGCTGGTGGGAAGCTGTGAAGGAAACCTCATGCTGCTTGCTACTCACTGCACTTCCCAGAATGCTCTGGGAAGCTGCAGAGAGAGACTCAGACTGCTGTGAACAGCACAGGACCTTTTCCCCAAGAAGACACCCCCCACCCTCAAAGACAACTACCACCTTGTAAAATTAAGTAAAGTAAACAATACCTGCCAGCCAGAAATTGGAGAAATTTCTCTCCATGTGATCTTTGGAGGGTTATTTTGCTCCCACTCACCCAACAAATGTATCACTTTTTTTTTTTTTGCAATAACGGATGCCTGCATTTTTTTAACCAACGTTTTGCCCTAAAAGTCACTTGATATTTTCTTTTTTTAAACAAATAGCAGTCTAAATTATATTTTGACAACTTGCCATGTATGGGGTGTGTGTGTGTGTGTGTGTGTGCGTGAAAACTACCTTTTAAGCTTTTAGCTTATTAAACAGCTGGAGACAGGCTTGAAGGTGCTCAAAATGATGGAGAAAGAATAATAATTAATATGATTTTGACTTTTAAAAAGCATGGCCTCAACGTTTCAACTCCAATTACTTTGTGTTTTTCAAAAGCACTTCTAAGGTTTCCTTTCCCTGTGGTTGTACATCTTGCTCCTGTGGACAGCAGGTATAAATGGTTATTGTGAAGTGTGTGTGTGTGTGTGGGGGGGGAAAGAGTGGTTAAAAATGTAATTCCATTTTCTTGCACCATTTTATGGTGCACAATTTACTGCAGATCTCAAGCACTGAGGGACAGAAACCTTCCTGCTGCTTCAGGGGAAAAGAAATGTTATTTTTAGCAATACTATGTTGCCAAAACATATACAAACCATATGTGCTGCCCCAAAGAGTTAATGTAGGCATTCTCATTTTAAATGTAGGCTTCGTCAACTGTACTATTCTAGAACAGAACTAATTACTAAATGTTAAAAGCCTTGGCAGTATATAAGAAAATTAAGCATAAATTGTATAGGTAATTTTATACTCTTATTAGTCATACATTCATTTCCCACTAGCTTTGGGGAATGGGGGAGTGAATGTTTAAACAGTACTCAGCTTTGGATGGGCAATGTTCTGCTTAGAAATGTGGGTACTGAGTGGTAAACGAATCAAGTTTTATCCTTATTCCATGTTGTCCTGTCAAGCAAGCTTCCAACTTATTTGCCAGGGATGGCTTCAGCCTTTACAGCTATAATCTTGTAAAATCAACCTTAACAAACACAGACAACATGTAGAGTACTTCCTGTAGATTACCATTTTAGACTGCAAATGGGGGAAACAGGAGAAATGACATGCTTTATAATTCTCCTTCCATTCATGTAGAAAGCTAGAATGCCAGAGACCTTTCTGCCTTACATTATTGTTTTCTATCTGCAAGGATTCTGCCCCCTGCCCCATGGTGGAGCAAACAAACATGCAACTCTCTGCCTTTAGTTCAAACAAGTACAGTGCATGATGTTATTTCTGTATTTTTACTTATACTCAATAAAGATTATAAGTCATTCCAAGATAAAAAGGGGCTTAGGATTTGGGATAAGCCTGGGGATTGCTACACAATTCAGAATAGGTAGTCATGATTCATGCGATATATTACATGGGGCATTGTGATATGATGGGTAAAGGAAGGTACTGGAGCTGTATTCAGGATCAAAACATGATTCAGTTCCCATCAGAGGTGAGATGATGAGTGTTGCAGTGGGGAAATCTATTTTAAATCCAAAGAGAGTATTCTTCGAAATACTATTTCCCGGGGCCAAATAAAATGGAGGGCTTTCACATAAGCTTCCAATAGCTATCTGGCTCTCACTGCTGGAAACAAGAATGCTGGACGAGACGACCTTTGAGTCCTCGTGTCTTCAATGTTGTGCACATGGGCACCTGCTAGGATTCCTGCGCATGCTGTTTTTAAATTTTGTTTCTTAAGATTTATTTAAACAACATCCTGGCTCGGATCCTGGCTAGGGTGACCATATGGAAAGGAGGACAGGACTCCTGTATCTTTAACAGTTCTGTAGAAAAGGTAATTTCAGCAGGTGTTATTTGTATGCATGCAGCACCTGGTGAAATTCCCTCTTCATCACAGCAGTTAATGCTGCAAGAGCCCTGCCCTCTTTTGTAGAGGGCATGGCTCTTGCAGCTTTAACTGTTAGGATGAAGAGGGAATTTCACTAGGTGCTGCATACATACAAATGACACGAACTGAAATTCCCTTTTCTACATAACTGATAAAGATACAGGAGCCCTGTCCTTCTTTCCATATGGTCACCCTAACCTGGTATGCTGCAAAGAGAAGTGCTGCTCTCCAGTGTCATCTTTATTTGACACGGTTTTATGTTTTGCAGTTCAGACCCACCTCTGACTTGTACTTGGGATTTTGGAGGCAATTTGCTTTAGTTTTAGTTTTATCAATTGCCTTCTGGGAAATGAGTGTTCTATGACTGGTCATTTTATGGATTGGCAGACACCCCCCTCCCCATGGCAGCCATCTTATGAGACTGTCCATAACACTCTCACCATTCAAATGTGCCCACTCATCCCCCAAAATTGAGTGGCCCTGCTTTAATCCAATCTATCAGGGTTTATCTTAGGTTCTAATGTTTCTTCTCATCAAGTGCACCACTTTAGGAAGCCAATTAAAATGGTTCAATGTAAAATGCAGGAAAGATTGACAAAGTGGGAGTGTAGTTCTGAGTAGAAGCTCCAGCACCAACAGGAGGAGACCCAGGCTGATATCCAGCTAGAAGTGGTGGCATTAAGTTGGGGACCAAACAATCAGCAATCCAAAGCCAATTGAGCTTGTGCTGCTCTGATGAAAGTCTTCCTTTGATTTCCCAACATACCTTTTCATGCTCCAGAAGAACTGGTCAAGCAGTAATCTCAGTCAACCAAGGAGAAATAGGAATTATTTTGGCTTCTTTGGTATTTTCCCTTTCATTAGCTGGAAAATACGATATCAATAAAAACCATTAGTTTGCTGGATCCGTCTTTTTTTCTTTCAGGTATAAGTAAAGTTTGTCAGAATCTAGTTTGTGTAGAAGATCCTGCAGAATGAAGTCCAGGAAGCTGGGCAGCAGATAGAACAAGCTAACTTTGTTTGAATTTGAGCATCTGCTCCGCCTCTTTTAGGTTTTTCAACCTCCAGTTTGCAGTTTGCAGCTTGAAGAACAGCTGCAATTAAGCCCAGCAGAGAAGCTGTTGAGCAACATTGATTGGTCTGTTTGAATTTGAGCATCTGCTCCGCCTCTTTTAGGTTTTTCGGCCTCCAGTTTGCAGTTTGCAGCTTGAAGAGCAGCTGCAATTAAGCCCAGCAGAGAAGCTGTTGAGCAACATTGATTGGTCTGTTTGAATTTGAGCATCTGCTCCGCCTCTTTTAGGTTTTTCAGCCTCCAGTTTGCTGGAGGCACGAGCCTTCGGCGCGAGCACAAGGGCTCTCGGCCTGAGGCTCTCTGCCGTGGGCGCCAAGCCGGTCAAGCGGAACTTCTACTCCAGAGGAAAAACCCCAGCCACGGTCCGGTCGCTGCTACTTTCTGATTCAGGACACAATCTTCTCATTTTCTCCTCTCAATTCTTTTCTCCTCATATCTGTTCCTTATGGCTCGTTCCAATTTCGTCTCTCCTAACTTAGTTCCTATTCGGTGTCTCCCCTCTTCTCAGCTGCCTTTCTCGTGTTCCTTATGGAACTGTCGCTCTGTTGCTTCTAAGGCCCCTGTCATTCAGGACTTGTTTATCTCTAGGTCTCTCCACCTCCTTGCTCTTACTGAAACCTGGCTTCCCGCCCATGATACCGCCATCTTGGCTGCCCTCTCTCTTGGAGGACTCTCTTTCTCTCACACTAGTCGCCCAGAGGGTCGGGGTGGTGGTGTGGGTCTTTTATTATCTAGTTTGTGCCAGTTCCAGCCTCTTTCCTTTCCACCTTCACATTGTTTTTCCTCCTTTGAGGTACATGTGGTGAGGCTTTTCGCTCCATTGCGACTGCGGATTGCAGTTCTGTATCGTCCACCAGGCTCGTCCTCAAAATTTATCTCTGATTTTGATTCGTGGCTGTCCTTTTTCCTCTCTGATAACTGTCCTACTCTTATTTTGGGTGACTTCAATATTCATGTGGATAACCCTCAAGACGCTGCAGCTCTACGATTTCACTCATTATCTTCCTCTTATGATCTTAAGCTGTGGTCTGATGTACCCACACATTCCCTTGGACACTGTCTGGATCTTGTTCTCACTCGGAATTGCTCTGTTTTGGACTTTTCTACTGCTGACTTTCCTTTGTCAGATCATCACCTACTTTCTTTCAATATTACTACTCCTTCACGTCCCGCTTCTTGCTCTTGTCGTGACTTGCAATCTATCAATTATGAGGCTTTTTCTCAGTCTCTAGCCTCCTCTCTTCCTTCTGTCTTTTCGGCTGTCTCCTTGGACTCAGCTGTCTCCTTCTTTAATTCCTCCTTATCTTCAACTCTTGATAATCTTGCTCCATCTACAACTCGGATAGTTCGCCCTTCTCAACCCCAACCGTGGCTCACCTCTTTCCTCCGCTACCTTCGCTCTTGTTCCCGGGCAGCTGAACGCCATTGGCGTAGGACCAGGGACTGGGCGGACTTTGTCCATTACAAATTTGCACTCTCCTCTTTCTCTTCTGCCATTTCACTGGCCAAACAGCAGTATTACTCAACATTGATCCAGTCAAATGCTAGGCATCCTCAGCGGCTCTTTGCGTCCTTCAATTCTCTTCTGAAGCCTAATCCACCATCTCTCCCCGCCTCTCTGTCTGCTAATAACTTTGCCTCTTTTTCAATGATAAAACCCAAACTATTCGCTCTGATCTGGCCAGCTCTGCTCCTCTTCCAGTTCCTGTTCCTCATCTGTCAGTTCCTCCTGCAAATTTCTCTGCGTTTCCTTCGGTCTCAGCTGATGAACTGTCTACAATACTGCGCTCTTCGAAGCCTTCCACTTGTTCTCGTGATCCAATTCCTTCTCGCGTCTTTATTAATCTTATCCCTGCTATCCTCCCTTCCTTGCTTCATATTATTAATTTTTCTCTGTCCTCTGGTTCATTTCCTTCTGCTTTTAAATATGCTACAGTCTCTCCTATTCTCAAGAAACCTACTCTTGATAGGCTATCTCTGTCTAACTACCAACCTGTCTCTTTGTTGCCTTTTGTTTCAAAGATCCTGGAGCGTGTGGTCTACTCTCGTTGTCTTGATTTTCTTTCTAGTAACTCTGCTCTGGATCCTTTTCAATCTGGATTCCGTCCTTTGCATTCCACTGAGACAGCCCTTACTAAGATTACCAATGATCTTCTTACTGCCAAGTCTAAAGGCCATTATTCCGCTCTTATTCTCCTTGATCTAACTGCATCCTTTGACACGGTTGATCATGATCTTCTCTTAGATTCCCTTCATGACCTTGGATTTTGTGGCTCTGTCTATAACTGGTTTGCCTCCTATCTAGCGGGTCGCTCTTTCAGCGTGTTGGCTAATGGCAGCTCTTCTTCTTCTTTTCCCCTTTCAGTAGGGGTTCCGCAAGGCTCGGTACTTGGCCCGTTGTTGTTTTCTTTATACATGTTGCCCTTGGGTAATCTTATTCAATCTCATGGCCTCCAATATCATCTGTATGCCGATGATACACAATTATATCTTTCATCTCCGGATCTTTCTCCTGATGTTCACGATCGTATCTCGGCATGTCTTTCAGATATCTCAGCTTGGTTGCTTCATCGTCGTTTGAAACTTAATATGGCAAAAACTGAATTGCTTGTTTTTCCTCCTAAACCTTCTCCTCATCTCTCATTCTCTCTTACTGTCAATGATGTTACACTTACTCCAGTCAAGGAAGCTCGTAGTCTTGGCTTTATATTTGATTCCTCGCTCTCCTTTATTCCTCATATTGAGGCAGTAGCTAAATCCTGTTGTTTTTTCCTGTATAATATTGCCAGGATTCGATCATTTTTGTCTGTCTCTTCTGCCAAGACTCTTGTTCATGCATTGGTTATTTCTCGGTTGGACTACTGCAACCTTCTTCTCACTGGCCTTCCTTCTTCTCACATCAGTCCGTTGGTTTCTGTTCACCGCTCTGCTGCTAAGATCATCTTCTTGGCTAGCCGCTCTGACCATGTAACTCCACTTCTGAAATCTCTTCATTGGCTTCCAATTCACTTCAGAATCCAATATAAACTTCTCCTGTTGACCTACAAAGCTTTTCACTGTCTAGCTCCTTCCTATCTCTCCTCTCTCCTCTCACACTATTGCCCCGCTCGTGCTCTTCGCTCCTCTGATGCCATGTTTCTCGCCTGCCCAAGGGTCTCTACTTCCTTTACTCGGCTTCGTCCATTTTCTTCTGCTGCCCCTTATGCCTGGAACGCTCTTCCAGAACATTTGAGAACTACAAGTTCAACCGCAGCTTTTAAAGCTCAGCTAAAAACTTTTCTTTTTCCTAAAGCTTTTAAAACTTGATTTTGTTCTGACTTTATACTGTTAGTTTTACCCTACCCAGTGCCTGTTTACCCTACCCTGTGCCTGTTTGCATTCTCTTCCCCTCTTTATTGTTTTATTATGATTTTATTAGAATGTAAGCCTATGCGGCAGGGTCTCGCTATTTACTGTTTTACTCTGTACCGCACCATGTACATTGATGGTGCTATATAAATAAATAATAATAATAATAATAACCTGGTGAATGGCTAGGGAAAAACTTCCACAGCAGTTAATTCCTATTTCTTCTGCTGTTTTGTTTGTTTGTGGTGCTTCTTGAAAACTAGAAGTCAACTGGAGCAGATTGGAGAAGTTAAGAGCATGTACTAGAGAATCCCAGTTCACCACCCTTTCTTATTGGGTTGCCGTAGGAAGCCATGCGCCCTCGTCCTTCGCCTTCATTGACTATATGGTGCTATTATTCAGGACCACCGGGGGGCTGTCGTGACAGAAGCACCCCCATCCCTCCCTGGCTTTCCCGCTTACCCCCTTTAAAACGTTTTAAATTGCAGATGCAAAAGTCTCCTCTGCAAAAGGGAAAAGGTAGTGTAGGGCATTCCAGCCATCATTGAGCTTGCTGGCCTGCCCCATGCCCTGTGCCTGGGTGACCAATCAGAGTCACCGTTCATCCGACCACGCCTCAGCATTGAGGTTAGATGGCCGAAGGGCTGTGTTTGCCTTACTCCATCCTCAAAAGTCAGGGTAAATTCCCAACTTTTAAAATGTAGGGCTTCTCTGGAGAGCCTTGCAATGGTTTCAAGGTGGCTGCTGCATCATATAATTGATGCAGTGCCACTATGGAGCCACCTTGGGGCTTCCAGATAAGAAGAAAGAAAAGTTGGATGAAAATTGCCCAAAAGTAAGCTCTTTGTGGTGGAGAGTAATCAGGGGACCTTTTTGCTGAATTTCTTCAGGGGATATTTCAGTTTCACTTGAGTGGAGTTCAACAGGGTGGAGCGCAGCCTTTTGAGTGTGTGAGATGGTGTCTGCCACAAAAAATGGTGGGGAATATTCAGAGAACACTCTGCAATCTGGCCTTTTTCTAGGGGTCAGGATGAAAAAAAGGAAGAAAATCTCAGAGATTTTCACAGAATAGCGTCTTCTGAGAAATGTCTTAGCTCTAAAAATAATAAAATGGAAGTGAAGATATGGATGAAAACCTAGAATGGAAAGAACTAGGGGAAAATATGCTGTTAAAATGTACTCAATATCCTGATTATTAACCTCTTAGTCCCTCAAGGCTTTTTAGAGGGCAGACTGTATAGATGCAAAATATAAAGTTTCTATGCTTTTGATGGACTACACCTGTTTTCTATCAAGTGTTGGAGGAGGAGAAGGAATTTTCACAAGCCTGTTTTCCTTTCTGTTTCATAAAATCTGAATTCCATCTTAATATTCTGTTAAGGGGGGGACCTGAACCACAGGAGAAAACATCCTCCACTTTCATCTAGACACACAACGTTGGACAGAATTCTGGCAAGAGCAACAACGCATTTTGTAAAAGGGGTTTGGAGAATAAGGCCTGTGGCCAATGTTTCTCTTCGTTGAATAAACAGTGTCCAGACTCGGCGTTATATCAGGGCTCCAAGCAATGCATCTTACAAGCCAAGACTTTGATTAAAGTTTTTATCAGGGTGGGGGATGGAGAGAAAGAAGCAAAAGACTGCAAAAGTCTTTGGGTGGAGGGTCACACCTGCCAAGTGCCGGCGTTCGCTTCTCCTATATGTCTGTGTATGTTTCTGGCTGCTGAGCCCTGATGATCACATGAACTCCAGGCAGAACCCTCCCTCCCTCTGTTTCCCTCACTCCTACTTCATTACTTGCAACTTTTGCAAACTAGTCCAAAGCAGAAGCACTTATCTCAGACTCTGCGCTTGATCCTGGGCTTCGCTGCCTGCCAAGATCTGTTTTTCCTCTCCATTGAACTTAGATTGGCTGTTCACAGAGGAGCCTTTGACTGCAACAAAATAAAACGAATACAAAAAATAAAATAAAAATGATTCCCCGCTTCAAGAAAACTTCTTTTGCTGAGTTCTGTCTTGTGCTCTGTGTTTTTGACCTGGCACTGCTTGGAGATATCACTTGGGGTATACCAATGGAAGATCAGGATTACTATCTACAGGAAATTATCAACAGGGATCATTATTATTCTTTTCCGGATCCTGAGGAGGAATTTTCACCTTTCACAGAAGAGCCAAAAGAGGAAGAAATGGAGCCCCCTGCAGAAAGAGAAGAAACCCCAACATTCAGGCCAGGCAAGAAGGAGTTAAAACCAAAGAAAGCCAACAAAAAAGAAAAGTCACCTCTGGAGACCCCACCAGGTAACTTTCTTTTTTTTCTTCTAAACTTTGAGATTCCAGATAGGTCTCAAAGGATTCCAACCTGCACTCACCCACCCACAATATGGCAATATTCTAAGGAAAAAAGTAAAAATAGTACTAGCTCTGATAAAATGACGTTAACACCTTCATATTAATAGCAACTGTTACATTGATAGAGTTAGTGATCAAGTTGGTTTGAAAGTCTAAATTTAACTTCAATCTTCACCATTTTGGAAGACACAAAATTGCTTCCACTTCCTATTCTCTGTTCATTTAAAACAAATTCCAAATACTTTCATGAAAAGTTTTTATAATCATCATCATCATCATCATCATCTAACATCCTGTGTACAGACTCCCCCCATCCTCCTTAATTACAAATTACATCTGGCTTTTTGCTTAATAAAATGGTAATTTTACAACCAAAAGTAGAGATGGGCTGAGTTCTGTGATCACTCATGCTGCTCAGTTTCATACTGGGAAACTGGGGTTTGTTTCTGGGACAGCAATGTGAACTTCTGTCTGATTTCATCTTAACTCCCCCCCTCACCCCCCCCCCCCCATTCCAAAAGCCAGTTCCAAAGGATTAGTAACTAAAATCAATTTGTGGTTTTTCTTTCGGGCAAAAAGTTAATGTAATCCAGTGGCTAGATCTTGGCTGTTGAAATCGGACTTCAGAAAATACTGCTGCTGCTGTTATAGGCATTTTTAGAGTATAAATTGCTTTATGATTCTTGATTCATTTGCCTATATTTAAACTATCTGCAGGGAGCTAAGACAGCTGAAATAGTACTGTAATTTGTCCAGACCTGCTCCAAACACTTCCCAGTCGATGGATGATTTGTGCTCGGGTTTGTTGCTATGAAGGTCCACGTTCTGAGCAATGTATCCATTAGGAAGACACAATGTACCCAAGACATTTTGTTGACTGGGGCAGAGAAGTAAATGGTATTCTCCCCTACTCTCAAAGTCAATGTGCACATTAACACCAGCTGGTTAAGTTATTTTGGCACTGTGGCAAAAATTAAAAATATCTCATGAACATCTTTGTTTGCCCCTCCAGGTGTTGTAAAAATAGAAGAATACTAAATTAAATAAGTTTAAAATGTGCCATTTTTGCATGATACTCAAACTCTGCTGTGTGAGGCAGTCACCTCCTTCTGCCTAATGGTAGGATCGGCCCTTGTATCAGCTCTGCCCTCTGCTTATTTGGACTCATGATCTAAGTGCAGGTGTCCTCTCACCACTCCCTCCCAGTATCTGTTGTTGTTGTTGTTGTTGTTGTTGTTGTAAGGGACACTGAGACTGCAATCCTATACACACTTACCTGGAAGTAAATCTCATTGAAATCAATGGGCCTAACTTCTGAGTAGACATGCCTAGGATTGCACTGTACAATGTTAAAATGCTGGACAGGGATCATGATAAGGACCTGAGCAGTTATGCCATGCCTATAGTGACGATGTGAAAAGGAGGACAGGGCTTCTGTATCTTTAACAGTTGAATTAAAAGGGGAATTTCAGCAGGTTTCATTTGTATGCATGCAGCACCTGGTGAAATTCCCTCTTCATCACAACAGTTAAAGCTTTATCACAACAGTCACAGGAATTTCACCAGGTGCTGTATGCATCCAAATGACACTTGCCGAAATTCCCTTTTCAGTACAATTGTTAAAGATATAGGATCCCTGTCCTTTTCATAGGGTCACCCTAGCCCTCCCATATATGGGTTTTTATGAGGTATGGTGATATGGTATGGGAGGAAAATGCTAGTACAGCACACTCTGTTAGGGAACACCTGCATCTCAAAGCCACATCTGCTTGTGGTCCTGCCTCACTGAAATGTAGCAATTGGGCTGCTGCCTTTCCTCACTACAGGAACTCTTCATGAAGTATCTCTTTTGGTGTACAGGAGACTTGGGGTGAATTCTCCGTGGGCTCCCCTTTGCTCCATATGGATTCCTCTCCGCAAATTACTTAGCTATGGTGCCTTGGCTGATATTGCCAGGAAAGCACAGGACAAATAGATCAGCAATAATTAACCTTAATTTATGGCTGCAGGGTTAGCAGTCTCTCTATCTCCCTCCCTATAGCATTCCAGAAATAATCTCCTGTACAGAAGAGAATTAAACTGTGGCAAGTATTAAAAAATGCCTTCTTTTCTCTTTAGCGCAATGGGATGAAAGGCATGTTGGATTAATTAGGTGTTTGGAGCAAACAATCAGCTGGGTCTGAGCTGGAAAGAAGCAAAGCCAAGGGAGAGGAATTAGGAGCATGTGATCTGCCCTTTGGCTGAGCAGCTGGTACCGATCAGTCGCTGCTTTGAATCGGAGTTGGACTAACATTCACCACAGTCTGAAAGCTCCCAGCCGCTTACATACACTACACACTTCTGGTTAATGTAAGCTAATGGGGAAAGAGCATCCAAATACAGCTGTTTCATGCCAGCAAGAAAAGGATGTGTTCTGTTTTTCCTTCCACTTCCATTGGTTTCAAATGGAAATTAATTGTGATGGATAAAGTCAGAGTTTTGTTTTACTCAAAGACTTGCAACATACAAGATATGAAGTGGCAGGACCATGCCCTTATGCCTCCCCATGAATTAAATGTTGGCCGTGTCATTTTGCAGATGGTCAGACCTGCGTCTTCTTTGCTGGACACCCTTCATATGGCACATTCCTCATATTCTTATCCCAGATTTCACTACCTGAAAGTATATGGGGTTGGATATAGACTTAGTCATGGTTAGAGCAGACCCATTGAAATGGGTGGGACTTAAGTTAGTCATGACTAATGTCCCCCTGATTTCAATGGTTCTGCTCTAAGCATGACTAAATTTGAGTCCAACCCATAGCGTATGCCAGCTATTTTGGCCTACAACTCCCATAATCCATGACCTTGCTGACTGGGGCTTATGGCAGTTGTAGTCCAAAATAACTGGAGGGCATCAGGTTGATATACGAAATTGAGAAAGGGGTGGGGGAAATCCAAAATCCATAGTTAGGCAATACCTTTATTAGAACCAGAATTCCAATTTTTGATTGCTGACCTGGATATTGACCTGGTTCTCATGATGATGGTGGGTTAAACAAGCCATGGTGGCTTGTTTAAGCTGCAACACACACTGGGTGCCATATGCCTAATCATCCATCTTATCATGTTGTCCAAATCCAGGTGGGAATCTACACTGGTGTTATTCTAACGTTTTGAATGGATTACTGTGACGCATAGCGTCACGTGACCCTTCGTCTCCAACATTGTAAATGAGTCATACTTATAGGTTCTCTTTCTTAGTTCCAGCGTGGCTACAGATTCATGTGCCTCATCCTACCGGTAATTCTCCTCTCCCTTTCTCAGAGCTGCTGGGTTTGCTCCGCCCACTTCCTGTTCTCCTTCCTTCACCCCGTTTGCTATCTTATCTGCTACAGCAGATAAATCACACCAGCGTTATACTGTGCAATCATTGACAATTGCATGCAAAGGACTCAGAAGTTTTCCACCTTAGAATCTGCTTTTATTGTGAAGTACTCCCATGCATCCTGCCTTAAAATTTGAATCAAATTGGGTCATCGGTTGATTTTTTATGAATTTTTTTTAACCTTTCCCCCCTCTTTGCAAAGGAGCTGAGGAGCGCTCAAAGGATCGCTGTAGCTCCGTGCAGGAAAATTAAAAGGGTCTCTTGGTCCCAGTCCAAAACTCATGACCAGCGGGGTTTAAATGCGGCTGCTGCTAAAACTTTTCAATTTGGTCTCCCATTCCAACCCTGACCAGACCCAGCCCTGCTTAGCTTCAGCAAAGTGGCTGGCTCCTATACATTCAGGCAATTCCCTGGGACTTGTGTTAAGATATTTTAGGAGGGAGGGAGTTTGTGTGTGCTTATGACTATTGCCCTGCACTGCTGGCTAGGAATGAGGCAGGCAGTGGGCGGAGCAAACCCAGCAGCTCTCAGAGAAGAGGGAGGGAGAACAAGGAAAGGATTTAACAATGTGCCCTGCAGTAACATTACAGCTACAGAGAACCGATACAGAGAACCACATTAGAAAGGGACACTAGCAATGTTATAAGACTAGTGTAGATCCGGCCCAGTCAAAATGCTGGGTTGAGGATCCACTTGGAGCTTTGGCTGGGGAACAAATGATATCAGGAAGCTGTTTGTAGATTGTACTATCAATATCTAGGCAGGATATGAACATGAGGAATGTTCCATATGAAGTGGATGCATGACAGTTATCATCCCCAAATATGGACATGATAAGCATTTAATCGATATGGCTGTATCAGCGGCTGTTACCCCATCCGGTATAAATCACTGGGGATGCTTCCTGATGAGGCTTTTATTATGCCATTGCCCTGCCTGATGCATGGAATTTCACAGTGGCTGCCTTTTTTTCTTACTGTAGATCATCCATAAAGAAAGAGAAATTGGTGCCTTCTTAGGAGCCCTCCCTCTGGAAGCACCCTGTCATACCCCCCCCCCCCAAGACTGTGATGAAAATTATTGAAATAATCCATGTGCTTTGAACACTCTAAAGCAGCCTTTCCCAACCCTTGGTTGCTGGGAATGATGGAAGTTGTAGTCCAACAACATCTGAGGACCCAAGGTTGAGAAACCAAAGTATTAAAGAATGCTAAGCGTTATTATTACATTCCTCTCCCCTCCACCACCAAATCCTTAATGTAGCATGAGAGAAATATCCAACAAAAACATACTCCATCCACCCATAATATAACTATTTTCTGGGCAGGGAAAGATTACATAGGAAGCCTTTTAGGATAACTAGGTTTTCCAGCCAAGCAAACCTAGGATAAAAATACCAGGCTACAATTCCCAGATGTACTTCATTTAAAGGAACATTCCTTATTCCGAAATGCCTCCATGCCAAATGTCTCTTCTCCATTTCATTGCTGCAAATAAATCCGTTTCTAACTACACGATGTTTCTAATTTTGGAAAGGCTGATGTGCCAAGCCTACATGTTTTCTGTGTTGTATGTAGTGGCGTAGCTAGCTAGGGCTGGTTTTAGGGCCAAAGTCCAGAGTCCCACACCCCAGGAGGATCCTAAATGGCCATCCAGAAAGTGGCAAGTGATGAGAGCAGTGGGAGCAAACTCCATTTTACTCCTGCAGTTCTGATGGTGCTGTGATTTCAGTGAGTTTAAAATGCAAAGCTGCACATGTTCAGGTTTTTTTTTTAAAAAAAATAGGCATTAACAAACAGTGTTGTTGTTGTTGTTGCTGCCGTTGTTGTTCTAGCATATATCAGGAATGTAGGAGCCATTGTAGAGCATGGAGTAGCGGTGTGTGGTGAGAAGAGAAATGTTAGCTGTGTGCTTCACAACTGCACTAATGTGCATGGCCATTTAAAAGGGCCCCTCATAAAACCGTAAAGTCCAGGGTCTAAAATTACCTAGCAGCAGCACTGGTTGTGTGTACATCAAGGCCTATCTACACCAAGCATGATATTGCACTATGAAAGCGGTATGAAAGTGGTATATAAAAGGCAGGAGCTTTATTGAAGTGCACTGACAACTGTTGGGGCCCATTGACAGATACCATATCATAAAATCATAGAATAGTAGAGTCGGAAGGGGCCTATAAGGCAATTGAGTCCATATTGCTTTCATAGTGGTAGATCCTGCTTGTGTAGATTAGGCCCAAGTCTGCGTTCTTTCCTAGTTCTGTGCTCATTTCTTTCACTGTCAACAAGTGTCTTCCATTTCTGGGGCTGAAATAATGTGCATTTTAAAGTACTTAAATTATCCCTTACGATAGGAATCTCCCATGCAAGTTATTGCACATTACTATGGTACACAAGCTCTGCTGTTCCTGGTTTAAATGTCACACCGTCCAGCTAGTGCAGGAGAAGACACCCCCCTTGCCTTCCCTGAATGCTGGCCCACAATGCAACTAGACTCAGATGCAGACACACAATAAGAAAAAGTTTTAAAGGTGCTTGGATACAGGGGAGGAAGGCAGAAGGGGAAA
Source organism: Elgaria multicarinata webbii (assembly GCF_023053635.1). Lineage (NCBI taxonomy): Eukaryota > Metazoa > Chordata > Lepidosauria > Squamata > Anguidae > Elgaria > Elgaria multicarinata. Next base: position 73,162,476 of record NC_086178.1, on the reverse strand, counting down.
GGACACAAATGGGTAGGTTCTAGCCACATGACCACAGGTATAGAAGAAAATTGGGTCCTCCTCCTTCTCATTCTTCTTCTTCACCATCCCAACCTATCTGCACTCTGAGATCATCAGCAGATGCCCTTCTTGTGCCCTGCCTGTCAAAACAATGAATTTGACAGGAATGAGGGACAGGGCCTCCTCTGTAGTGGATAGGGTGAACATATGACCGGGTTTGCCCAGATTTGTCCGGGTTTTGATAGCAAATCCGGGAGGGGAAATCCGGATTTATTTCAAAGGGCAGCTCTAATGGGAATTAACAAAAATGCTTTTAACTCCGTCATTTTTTAAGATAAAGACATGAAACTTGGCACAATGGTAGCTCTTAGGAAGGGCTTTAGTTATACCAAATTTGAAACAGATCCGTTCATCCATTGATTTTTTAAGGATTTTTTTAAAAATTGAGGTTTTAAAATTATTATTTTAAAATCGTCATTTTTAAAGATAAAGAGATGAAACTTTGCACCATGAAAGTATTTAGGTAGAGCTTTAGCCACACCAAATTTAAAACAGATCCATTCACCCATGGATTTTTTAGGATTTTTTTAAAAAATGAGGTTTTAAAATTATTATTTTTTAAACTTTCATTTTTAAAGATAAAGAGCTGAAAGTTGGCACTATGATAGCTTTTAGGTAGAGCTTTAGCCATACCAAATTTGAAACAGATCTGGGGCCAGTAGCAAACCCTGTTAACAACAACAGCAGCTTGCAATGACTGAAGATACAGTCAGAAAAGATATTTGAGGGAAGGGGAGAATGTAACACACAGAGTATAGCAAAAGCTTCAAAGTACAGCAAAACCTACAAAAGTAGGAGTGAATAAAGTTAATTTCAGATACATTAAATCTCTCACTTGTTCTTTATTTCAGTAATTTTAACATTAAGATGTTATGTAGAACAGATTTGTCTTAAATGTGTGCTGTAAAATCAAACATGTGACCAAGGCTATGTTCGGGTGGGCACGCCCCCTTGGTGCTGGACACGCCCCCTTGTGGGCGACCATGTTGTCCACCTTTTTGGTTTCCAAAATATGGTCACCCTAGTAGTGGACCCCTTGCTTATGGGACTCTATACCAATTTATGTCCTCCAGGATCATTACAAAGCAGGCCCTAAATATGAATTTATTTACTCTGGCCTATACTTGAGTCAGGACTTTTTTGGGTGCCGTTAGATATATGGTGTTATCTGGTTTCAATGGTTTGTTTTCATTCTAATAGTCATTTTATGATTGTTTATCAGTGTGTGTGTGTGGTGGTTTAAAATTTTGTATCCTGCCTTCGGAGGGTTTTCCTTAAAAGGCATCTTATAAATCTTTTAAAGAAATAACGCCTCAGTTCAGACAACACGTTTCTCAATGGTGGTTTTAGAACTCCACAGAGGAGTTTTTACACCACTGTTGAGTAACGTGTTGCCTGGCGGGAAAACTCCATGGAATGGTGGAGGGTTTTTTTGGGAGAACACTCCAATCAGAATATCCATGCTGTGCAGAGAAGAGTTCTGCACAACTGTTGTGTTGTGTGTTAGGCTCCGTGAAGTTTTCCGTTGCATTAAGTTGACTTTTTCCACTGGCTACAGAGTTCCCTAGAAGTGCTGCTCTGGGAGAGCCTCTGGGGTGGTTTTTTTGCAACAATGTTTGATGGGATACCACAGGGAGAACTGGGGTCAATCAAACTTCATGATGGATTTTACCCTATGCCATGGCAGCCCACAGTCACACAACAGTGGAGTTAGAACATGCTGTGTGGGGTATACCTCCTAAAAACTCAACTGTTGAGTGGAGTTTTCACACTGAGTAGAGAACTGTCTTGTCTGAACGGAGCCATCTTCTCCTTTCCCCTTTTGCTTTGCGATGTGTGATTTTCTCCCCTCCTCTCCCTCTTCACCTCTCCATCTTGCATTTTCAACGAAAGCAGAAAAGTGTTTGGTTCAGAATCAGGGCTGCCTCCCTCCACTGTGACTTTTCTTCTCCTGGCTTTCTTCCTTTTCACTCCACTTATGCCACAGCAAAAGCCCTTGTCATATGGCACGTGGGGAATCTCTTTTGCGGAAGTGAAGGGTGAGAAATAATGAGACGAGACACAAGATTGGATTTAAAATATGGGCCACATTTATTGAAAGATCTGCAGAAGGGGGGAGGGTGGGCCTAAGCGGGCATCAACTATTGGCCACCCTTGAGGCCATTCCTGGATCAGGTGAGGCAATCACAGCCCGTACAGTGGTGCTTGTTCATTCGCCAGCATACGTGCTTCCCCCTTATGGGGTTGGGAGGCCTTCCGGTGTCAACTCCCCCTCATGCTGCTGGGCTCTGAGTGGTTTGAGGAGGGTTGGCCTCAAAGGTAACCCTAATCCCCCCATCTAGTGCTGTTGGGCTCCCAGTGGTTGGCCCTCAGGGAATACCTATCGCCATAAACGGTGCCCGTGAAAGCTCACCAAGTTACACCTCACTCCAGATGCTCGCTCCTATCCGCCTACCCATGCAATGTGACCAAATTGCAACCAAGTCATCCTAATTAAGCACCCTGCCTGTCTTACAGTGTGAAGTAGGCGAAAAAACTCATAACCAAGTTAGATTATGAGCAAAAAATTCCTACTCGGCCTCCGAAAAGACGACCAGCGAGCCCACACTGTCTACAGGGAGGGGAGGGAGGGAGCCGTGCAGCGAAAGAGGCTGATGGGAGGGGCGTTTTGGCTTTTATAGTCTGCTCCCCCTCCCCTTGTGAGTGGCACTGTTTTCACTCGCTGTTTTTCTACTGCATGTTTCATGCAGTTGGTGGCTGGTGTTTTCAAGTGGTGGATCCTAGAGCTCTGCAAATCTAGCTCTTGTTGCAGTGCAATGTATCAGTGGGGAGGCATGAAGAAGGTGACACAATTTTCTAGTGTTGATGAGATGATGCCTATTAATCATGATTAAAGATATGCCAGCTGTGCCCCTTCCTAGAGTCAGAAGACCTAAAGACAGTGGTGCACGCGCTGGTAACTTCAAGGTTCGACTTCTGCAATGCGCTCTACATAGGGCTACGTTTGTGCCTAGTCTGGAAACTTCAACTAGTTCAAAATATGGCAGCCAGGCTGGTCACCAGTACACCTAGGGGGGACCACATTACACCAGTTTAAACATCTCTTCACTGGCTGCCAATTAGTTTCCAGGTAAAGTATAAAGTGTTGGTTATCACCTTTAAAGCCCTACATGGTTTGGGTCCAGGCTACCTGTGGGATCGCCTTCTCTTGTACAATCTGCCCCACACACTCAGGTCCTCTGGGAAGAATCTACTTCAGCCAGCCAAAATTAGGCTGACAGGTATTACCCAGAGGACCTACTCTTCTGCTGCTCCCAGACTGTGGAATGGCCTGCCGGAGGAGATTTGTTAACTTAACAGGCTTTTAGCATTTAAGAAAGCTATAAAGACTGATCTCTTCTGGCAGCGGAATCCAGTGGAATTTTAGGATGCTTTTAATATGCTTTTAAGATGTTTTAACAATGTATACTATGTTTTTAATCAGCATTTTATGTATTTTATACTTACTGTTGTTCCCTGCCTTGATCAAAATGGAGAGGTGGTTAAGAATTATTATTATTTATTATTATTATTGAGAAACCCATATAGAGGAGAGTTGTTGAATTATTATTATTATTATTATTATTATTATTATTATTATTTCTCTTTTCTCGTAAACACCTGCACTTTGGTAAAGATCAGGGTCTAAAAATTGGCACCTTAACTGCTCTGTACATAATACAGAATATGTGAAAGACACACTGTCTCTTTTGTTTGCTGCCCCAGATGGAATGTAAACTAATTCTTTGGCTGAGTTTGGAAGAGAAAATAGGAAATCTGCCATATTCTTCTGCTTGCCAATGGTGGAAGACATTTTCCAGTTCCCAGCTTGTTTTGATTTCACAGCCTTTATTAATGCTCTTCCCTGAGACTTAAGTAGTCAGTGCCTTTGTATTGCTCTTTATGAGATACTTATGGGAATAACTGCCTTAGTGGGTCGTGAACTTGTGTATGGAGTCGTCTGCCTTCATCAGAGTCATATCATTCATCCAAAGAAGTAGGCTATTGCCTGTAAAAAAAAACTAGGGCACAAATCAACCCATTGATCCCCAGGGCCTCTTCTCTTGTATCCTTTGCGATATATACATTTGATACCTGAAACAGGTTCTTCTGTCTTTAAAAAAAAATGCAGTTTGACTCTTTTAGGAATGTAATGCATGCCTCTGAATTTATAGTGGGGACAGATTCTGTTATAGATTTTTCATTACATTGATTTCAGGAAGAGAGTGAGAGTTAAGTATGGGTTTAGGACTGCAACGATCCTATACACACTTACCTAGGAGTAGACAGTCTAAGATTGTGCTGCAAGATTTCCATTGAAATTAGACTTAAATTCTATAACTTTAGCTGCACTGTGTCATTAATATGGCTGTGCAGATATTTAGACTATTGGCTGGGCAAACTCCCCAGTAAGGCTAGCAAAATCCAACTATTTCCCCAAAAGCTTGGAAAATAGTCTCACTTATTCTGAGCCCAATTCTGATCTTATCAGACTCCATCATGCTATGATATAAGGAAACCATGATATAATGAGACCATGATGGGCTTTGATCTCTCCTCAATACCCTCCCGGCCTCCAATTCCTGTCCCTCCACCCTCCTATCCCCTTACCAGGCTTTCTGTCTGGAGGCAAAAGTGGCGTAATGATAGGAGACCATCTCTCTCAGCTTTCTCCTCCCTCTGGTGTTTGCCATGCTGCTTTAGCTCAGAACCAGGAAGTGCAGTGAATGGGAACAGCAGCAGGAAGGACTTCTATTTGAGGCAAATATTATGAGTTGCTGAGATTTTTATCTTGGAAGTATTAAACTCGATGACATCAAGAATGGAGTTCTTCTGTTTAAACCTAGACTTCAGGTCCTTGAGCACCCTCCCCCAATCTGGGACCCTCCAGATGTTTTGGACTTCAATGCCCATCAGTCTCAGCCAGCATGTGTCAGGGTTGCTGGAAACTGTAGCCCAAAACATCTGGCAGGCACTAGGTTAGGGAAGGCTGTCCTCTTCTTAAGGCTGCCTGTCCTCTTCTTTAAAACTTAGTGGGACTCAGAGCCTTTGCAGGAGTGGGTGACCAATTAAGATGGTCCACTGAAGGAGGCTGATGAATCCAAATCATTACCTGATGGCTCTTGGGGATTTTCCCGTCACCTCAGCAGGTTGACCTCTTGAATGGCTAACTGGCCCGGGCAGTTGACATGATCACTTTTGAGCATCCTCTCCCACTTAGTAGAGTGAAATGAGCCCTCTTGATTTCCACGGCAGTGATGAAATGAGTAGGAGATCAACTAGAGCAATGTTGTCGGAAAACCCAGAGCAAATTCGACTGAACCCATCTAAAGGCCTGAAAGAACTGTTCTTTTCTTCCACTATTGTGTCTGCACAGCGTCACCCAACACAGCTGTATCAGGTGGTTTAAGGTTTGTTACATTCTGGCCTGCAAGAAGACAATGTAAACCATTCAATACCTCTTAGAGTTGTCCAGCTTATGTGCATGGCACATGACACACTCCCTAACCCAGCTTTCTTTAAAATGGCCCCCTCCAAATGTCTTGGACCACAGCTCCCATCATCCCCCAGCCAGGCTGCCCTGACCCTTTGTACTGAAGCCATATCTTCCTCAATATTTGGTTTATTTTCCAAACTATTTTTATTATGACATATTTTCCCTGTAATTCAGGTTTCTGGGCACTACCAAGTCATGCATTATTTTATTTCATTTTTAGTGAACCTCTCAGAGAGCTTCAGCTATTGGCTGGTATAGAAATGCAATAAATAAATAAATGCATGTTCTAATCTAGCAGTATTATATAGGGATGTGCTCCGCTTCTAATCGGACCGGCGAATTAGAAGCGGAGCGGGGTGCTTTGCCTCCTCTTAAGGTGGAGGCGAAGAGGATTGGGGGGCCGGCGGAGCATGGCGAAGAGGATCGAGGTGAAGGCGGATCCTTCGCCTCGATCCGGAGCTCCGCCGGAAAGGTAAGTGGGGTTTACCAAGCCCTGCCGCTGTCGCTGTCGCCCATGTGTGTTTCCTCTCCCTTACCCCCCTCCTCTCCCTTACCTGCCTCTGTCCGCGGTCCGTCGGCTTCTTCAATTGAACCCGCAGTTCAACCAGGAAGTCTAGGCCGCACTTGCGGCCCAGACGTCCTGGTTGAACTGCGGGCTCAATTGAAGAAGCCGACGGACCGCGGATGGAGCCAGGTAAGGCCCCCCTCCCCCTTGGTCCCTTACTGGGCTCTGCCGCCGTCGCTGCACAGGCGGCAACGGCGGCAGGGCCCGGTACCCCCCCCCCGCCCTCCTCTCTCGGCTTTACCTGGCACCACTCTCCTCCACTGCAGAGCTCCGATTCGGAGCCGGAGCTCCGTGGCGAAGAGGAGCGGAGTATGGGCGGAGCGGAGCGGGCCGATCCGAAATTTTCGGATCGGCCCGCGGGGCGGAGTGGGGGGTTCGTGCACACCCCTAGAATTATAGCACTGACCAATGGGGGGGGGCCTTCCAAGCTATTGAACTATTTTGCAAAATCCCCCTTTCCCCCCGCTTCCACATCTCCTCCTTCCCTTCCCTACTTTTTCCCTTTTATGGATTTTGATTGAAATCTGTGAATTTAGGGGGAACGAGTGTGGGTATTTTTCCACTGCATACCTACAGAGCTGTGCAGCTTGAATAACCATATAATTAATTTTTTAAAACTGCATTTCTTCATAGCTGAGAAGGTGTGCATGCAATTACCAGGCTTTAAAAATAAGAAGAGCAGTCTGAAACAGCAGCAAGACCTCCTAATTCTCCTGTACTGTGTCTTGTGACATGTGTTTGCACTATAAATACAAGCAATTAAACACACATAATCTTTCACACTTGTCCTACTTTTCCCACAATGACGACGCTATGCATCGGTGTGTGGCACCTGAACATGTCGTAAACACAGCAGATGCTGCACTGAGTATGTTCATGTGTGCCCAAAAAGTAGCAACCACATTTTTTTTAAAAAAAAAAAAATACTGGCACAGTGATGCCTCACAAATGGAAGGAGCTCCTCTGTAGATCCAACCACGGAGGTCAACTTGAACAATGGCGGTAGGGGCAGAGCTATAGTGTGCTTGTCCCCATTCCCCCTCTAGATGGCCCCACCTCTTCTCTTGGCCCCACCTCCTTTGCCCTGACTGCCAATCATTTGGTGATTGTGCATAGTTTGCCCCTTCCTATTTTATAGATTGAAATGCATCTTTTAAGGTTTAGTTACTGACAGTAAGATGTTTAAAATATGCCAGTATTTTTGGCATTTTGGTCCTGCCCTGTTCTATCTTTGGCCTCACCCACCAATGGAATGCAGGCCCCGAAGACTTCTACAAAATTGAATTTGGTCCTCAGGCTGAAAGTGGTTCAACAGGCCTGGTGTTGAACTTACACACTTTCAAATGCCTGAGCAGGACTTCAGACTCAGCCTGTTCTTTTGGCACAATTCTAAGTGCCAGTCACTGACACTTAGGATGTAATCTATGCATGGGAGTAAGCCCCATTGAGGTCTATGGAACGTACTTCTGAGTAAATGCGCACAGGATTGAACTGCACGTCCCAGGGGATTCATAAGGCACACATAACTTTTTCTGAAGTGCATCCAATGTTTATCCCACTTTTGGAGCATTTGAGTCGAGGTGGAAGTGGTTGATTTGCTTTTGGCAACAACAGAAAGGACTGAAAATCAAGGGATTAATTTTCTTCATTGTGTTAATTTATTGATGTGTTGTCTTTACGTTTGGATAGTTTATATTTGAGAAAAACAATGTAACATGTTTCTCTTCTCTTCTGTCAGCTAAAAATGGCAACAAGAAAGGTGAGAAAAACAAGAAGAGCCATGAAGGAACACCAGATGGTGACTATGAAAGACGAAGCACTTACGAGGACAGTCGAGAAAGTAAGCTAGAATGCTTTAAGATGGCTCTGTGTTTCTTCTCTGATGGGTATTTACTTGGGACAAATAATAATTGAATAGAAAGGGACCTTGAAGGGACAATTGTGCCTTAAGAAACACTGTGTTGGTTCCATATCTGAGTCTTTCTTCCCTTCTGTTGCTTTCCATAACTCCAGGCCACACACACAAAGCTGTCCTGTTCTTCAGCTCTTTGAAAGTGTGTAGGCTCTTCACACAAGGAGCAGGAAGGGGTATGAGGGGGAACTTTATGTTTATTTTTAATTGGCATTTTGGTTTGGGGTTTTCTTTCTTTATCTACAACATTATGTGCCATTCCAAAACATAAAGTTCTCTAGGTGGCTTACAGTAAACAAACGTAAACAAAATTTAAATGCAACATTTAAGAAAACCCTGCAATCAATGGACCAGAATTGATAGTTGTCAGAGATATGTCTACAAAACAAAGGGCTTCTTTAAATGAGTGATTTACAGCATGCTCGTGACTAGCCACTCACGGATGTTCATGGGTCATTTTGATGACAACGTGAGCTTCCTGCATGTTTCCCGCTCCACTTCCTAGTTTCAGTGTGAAAAATAAGCCTCAGAAAACCCGACTCTTCTGTAATATGTTTGGATTTGTCATGATTTCTTGTTGTGTCCAGGTGAAGTTGCACTAAAAATGCCCATTAGAAGGCACAGTCCCATTGAACTGTATGGGCCACGTGGCCACTGCTTTCTTCCCCGTGTAATTTCAGCTTGATTCAAATGTGGAAGATGTCGCGGAATTTTAGCTGGTTCTTTTGCTATGCCCATAGGTATGAGAAAATGGCCTATCATCCTTAGCTATAGTTCATGGCTTCCTGTTCCTTTGAACCTTGTTTTTAATGCTGCAATTGCTTTTGCTTTTAGAGTTAAGTTGATGCAGAAACTATGTGACAACATAGGCGTTGTCCACCCCGGCAGTCAGAGGGTGGAGGATGCCTGCAAGGAAAGATAACCAAGAAAATAACAGATAGAGATGTTTTTCTGTAACTGTGATATCTTCTAGTCAGAGAAGCACTCATACTCTGTACATGCCTAAATGCTTAGCTTCTTATTGGTTGTTGCATTTTCAGAACTGTATTATGATTGGTGAGAAAGTTCTGCCATGGTATCTAAGGGGAACTGACTCTATAAATATGTTGACATTTCCTGAAATTATTGGGCAGTTTCCTCAGACTGCCACCTTGCAGCGCTGCTCGTAATAAACCTTCTAAGGAGAGAGAAATTGTGTCTTGAGAGTCTTTGACCACCACTCAGCGAACCACACAGGAACCCGTGGTTTCGGGTTCCGCCACAAAGACGAGCAGGAAGCAGAGTGACATCCAGAGAGCTTCGGCTATAAATAAATAAATTAATAAATAAGGAAACACAATTTCGCCCATCTGAAAGTCCTCAAAATATAACAGTATAAATAACATCTGTCTAGATATACAGCAGTAGAAAAACAGATACCCTAGGTTGCCTCCCAGAAACAACCTCCCAACACCAGATTGTCAGTTGCTTTCTGGTTCTGATTTCACCTGATCAGAACTGGGCCACACGTAACATTACTGAGACTGGATTTTATCCAACAACAGATAATTAACATACAGATGGGTTGATCTATCTGTAAAATGCCAATAAAGGTGCAACCATTTGCTGCCTAGCTCCTGCTACAATGCAGAAATTCCAAGACAAGCAAACATGTTCCACTTATTCTGCCTCCTTGTTGTTACAGGGACAGGGGGATACCACCATGATCTTCTCAAAGTGTTTGAGACGGTAACATGTTAAACTGGGACAAAGTGAACACTCTACTGTATTTCGCTACATGCAAATTACTCAAATAAGCAGTGAACTAAAAGGGTTTTCATAAGAAATTCCTAAAGAACAAAGTGAACAAAACTGCACAGGCATAAGCAGAAATGCCTTGGCCAGAAATATCCCAAAGTCTTTGCTTTATTAGGCTATCAAGACACAAAGTCTCAGTGTCTCCAGCATATCTAAAACATGTTCTGGAGTGGGTTCAGTTTGAAGGAAAGCCCACTTTTCTCCAGGAAGCAGCAGAACTGGACCAAAGCGGCCTGGTTCTTCTCAGGCTTCATCTGAATCCAATGCATATCCCTATTGTGCTCCTAAAACATGACGTGTACCATTGTCCTTCGCTAATCCTTGGCACAGATTTATTCATTCCATGCTGAGAATCTTGCAGAAAACATGTCATTTTATAAAATGTGTGAAGTGTATGCCCCTGCCCACTTTGCAAACTGCCCCCTTTTTAAAAGCCGGTCTAGATGGCAGGGTGGCACAGGAGCTGTGAATTTGTTATTATGTAGAGAATATTTGTGGGTGCTATTTAGATTTTAACAATGACAGCAACAAGGATTTATGCAGCCACTTAAAACATGATCAGGAACACTTCTGCAATTTATTATCCTGCCACTTACTAGTTCCAAAATATCTAGAGTCTTCAAAATAAACACCACTACTTCGCACTACACGTCATACGATTTTGAACTGACTCAAAAGGTAATTTCCCATGCATCTTGTTTAACTCTGGAATAATACAATGTAAGTGCCATGGAACCAATGAAATGAATCACCTCGGAACAATAAGCCATGTTACACTAGTGTCAAACTATTCTCCAGAGACTTATACTGAACTAAGAAACTACTACATATTTGTGGGCCTCTGAATATTTCCTGGTCAGTTTCTTCCAGGTAGATGTGTAAAGGTAACGCCATGTTGTACATTTGCGGTACAAATAGGATGAAACACCCCACTGTTTTCATTTTGATACATCACACAGTATTTAAGTACGTACTTGCAGTGCAGTCCTATTCATGTTTACTCAGAAGTAAGTCACATTGAATTAAATGGATTGCAGCCTTAATCTTAAATATAGCCCTATCTTTGTCACTTTACTGAGAGTGTATTTAGACATGATGCTTTGGGATACCAACAGGAAACAATTTCATAAGAAAAGTATTGATCATAGCCTGACAATAAACAAACATTTGCCCCCATTCTATTATATCTGCCCACAGCCCAATTTCACATTATTCTGATTCCAGTATTATATGGGGTTTATGCTATGCTAGCGGTATTGATGATCCACCTCTTCCTGTGCTCCAGTTTTCTTGAGTAGCAAGGATTAAACCATGAAGAATCTCTAATAACGTGTAGGAAGAGTGGTCTGGATGTAACCATAGCTGCAACAAGTAGGTGAATGTAGGAATTTATGGAAGCACTTCATTATATTCTGTTCGTTCAAGTGAATGGAGGTGATACAGCTTCGCTTTGGGGAAGGGTTATAATTCAGTAGAAGAGTGGCACAGAAGTTTCAGGTTCAGTCCCTGCCAATTCAATTTAAAACGGTCAGATTAGAAAGACCTCTGGTAGCAGATAGTATTTGGTTAGATGGACAAATAGTCTGACCTGGCATAAAGCAGGTCCTAGGACCTTGTGTGAGCTTTGTAGAAAGGTCTCAAATCTATGGAACAAATGTTAGGTCCTATAAGATAATAAAGGTTAGAATATACAGAATTATTAGGGCTCACTGAAATGTTAATCAGCATCAATGTTCATGCTGAAGTTTACATGATCAACAAGAGAGAATGTCAAATTACTAACCCAATCACATAATAAAATCAAATGTGCTTTTCTGTTTTTGTGTACAAGTCCTCAACATTCATCACAGCACAGGGAGCTGTGCAATAGCCTCCAATTGCCAATTTTCAATTTTTAGAAACCGTAATGTTCCTTCCTAAGCTAGCCCACAGGACACAGTTCATGGAAGCTCCCAAGCTCTCTAAGGTTGTCTGACAAAACATGGAGGACCATCTAAGGCAAAACATAGCCAGAGTCCCTCTGTATAAGCACCTTCCCCTTATGTGAATGAAGGGAGGGCAGGCAACGAGGGCTAAGAGACTGTGGCATGCCTAAACTTATCTAGTAAAGCCTTTCCTAATCTGGTAGTCTCCAGACATTTTGGACATGTCTCAGAATTTCTAACCATTGGCCATGCTGGCTGGGGTTGATGGGAGTTGAAATCCAAAGCATCTGGAGAGCACCAGTTTGGGAAAGGCTGATCTAGTGAGGCTATAGCTGAGACCCGATTGGAATCATGAGTTTCTTGAGTCACAGGTTATACTCTTTGCCACTATACTACAGTGGTGTAACAATCTTATAATCAGTGTCCAACCACCAGTAAAATCCTACTAGCCTTTACTGTGATATTTTAACTGGCGGGCAGGAGAGCAGGCCGAACACCGAACATATTGGTCTATGATTTCCCACCCAGTGCAGATTTTGTCATCAATTGTAATGATTATTTATTTATTACATTTATATACTGCCCCATAGCCGCAGCTCTCTGAGTGGTTTACAAAGATTATGATGACAAGATTCTACGAAGAATCACGCACTCCTGCTATCTACTACAGCCTTGTTAACAGAATCATAAACTGTTCTGAATTTTGGAAGGAACCATAAGAAGGTAACTGCATTACGCATTTGAAAGGAACCATAAAGGGAATAAGACTGACCGGGAAAAGAATCGGTTGAAAAAAAGTACAGTGGTTGGGCAAAGTGAACATTGTATTGTTCTGGAATCTAACATGTTACTTGAAAGAGGCAGGAGTATTACTTTATGATGAAAAAGGAAACTAAAGTGGAATCAGGTGACCTGGAAGCATAAAGATTTTATCTGAAAAGATGTTTGACTAATACTTCTAAAAAGCCTCTCAGCCCTCTGTTTTAGTGAAGACTGCAGATTTTAGTTTAGACTATTTATTACCCCATGACAAATAGGATCGGGAGATGTATTGTTAAAGAACGCTTTATTTTACAGCAGGAGAAATCCAAACCACATATAACTATTGATTTGGACTGAATTCCTTAGTTTTCTTTCTTTCTCTTCCTAAAGTAATTGGCCTAATAGGTATGTCCTGGCACTACTACCATTCTGGAGCATTTTGGAACCCCATATTTCATCCTTTAGGGAATCAGAAGTCCTTGCCAAAGGAATCTTTAGCCTAGCATGCAAAAGCATTGGAAAGCAACTGCTCCCCTGAAAGAAAAATGCCCTTGCCTTTGCATACGCTGATGCATTTACAAGTGTAGATAAGCCAAATTTGAGCCACAGAGTCAGTGCTCCAGAATAATACTACATCTGGAGTATTCTGGTTAAAGTAAAATGGTGGTCACTTGTCACCAAGAATACCTTCCCTGCCATTGTCTGTGGTGGCTGCACAACCACTGTCACTATGGGAAGCCCCAACCACATGAAGCCCCAAATTTTTTTCCTGCCCCCTGAAATAGCCCTGGCCTTGCTCTTTTAATTGCAACCCCCACATTCCATCCAAACTGGAAGCTCTTACATGAGGACATATATCAAAGAGCTACTCCTCACTAATCCTGAATGGCAAGGCAAGATGCAAAGGTTACCACAGTTACCAGTTACCCTTTAAAAGTCAGGTTCCTACAGTCAATCAGTCACTCACTTCACAAATAATGTCTTATGCAAGCGATGCACACTTATGAGCAGTGTAACGTTGGATCAGCAACTTCACACAAGATGTTCCATTCCTGTTTGCGAACTGGAAAATTTGAGTAATTTGACGGCAGCAGGAAGAGATGTGATGTGAGTTCATTGCTGTGACATTCCACTGCTCCCAGGAGATAACCTCTCACATTAGCAGTTACTTTATTTGCCAAAGTGAACAGCTGATTGATCATTAGAACTGACTCTCAAGTCTATGATTCACCTGTTGTACACTATGTACACACATGAGCAGGTGATGTGAGTTGAAGGGGCTGTTATCCCACGCTGAGTCATCTCCTAGCATGCTCTTCAGTGTGCACTTTTAACATTGTTGGCCTAAGGATGTTCTCTACTCTCCTATGCCAAAGTGGAAATTAAATGTTGACAAATCCTGCGTTTAGCAGGGTGGCCACTTACGAAACACCAAAACACTTACGAAACACCAAAGAATACAGCAATTGGCATAAAATTTGCATAGGCTAATTTATATGTAGAGATGCAAATTTAAAAATAACAATACTTATTATTTAATAGACATACAGTCCTTCTCACGGTAGTGGGGAAGATTGTGAGCTAGTGGCCTGTGTGCCTTGCTCAGTCGGCTGTCCAGGTGCTGTTTATCAAAGCCATATTCAAGGCCCAGCTCCTCCTCCTGAAGATTTTTTTTATCTTTAAACCAGCCTTGGACTGGACAGTCCTTCAAATAGAGGACTGTAATCTGTAAAAGGGGACACAAGGCCTCCCTAGCAACTACTTCACAAACAAAGAGAGAGGGACTGAGCGAAGCAGAGAGCCGCACTTGAGATGATTTGGAGTCATTTGCGACCTTTGGTCCTTGCAGTGAAGAACGCTGCAATAGGTCAAACATAAGATAGCCAGATGTACAGTCCAGTGCAAGGATCCTTACTGTGGAATCCTATGTAGGGTTGGGAGAACCAGGGAGAGAGTGCACATTTCCGTGTGCATTTTTCAAAAATGCACATTCCCCCTATTGAGTAAGCATAAACGTGTAATTTTTTTTTGGAAATGTGCATTTTAAAGTGTGCACTTTTCTAAAATTGCATTCTTTTGAACATGATCACAAGTTTCAAGAAAATGCACTCATGTGCGTGTTTGTTGTTGTGAATGGGGCAGGTTCTGATGATTTGTGAACTGAAACAAAATTCTTGTACATCTCTATTTTGTTTCCTCAGAAGTAGGTCCCAATCCCAAGCAGGTAGCATAGGATTTTCAGCCTCAGAGATCTTGTTGCAATAAGATGGTTTTTCAAAATATAAATAGCATACACAAGCCCATTGCAAATATGGGTCATTTGCCCACCCCTCTTTTCCTTGCTTAATGAGGCTTTTGTTTCTCTTGCCCTAGAGAAAGAGCCTGAAACTAAATGACTGGAGCCATCTGAACATAACAGTTTCAACACTGAAAAAGATTTATAAAGTCTTCCACATACTAAGACAAATGAGTTCTGTCTGAGCTGCCTGCTTGAATATTAAACTTTTCCTTATCGTTTCAAGAAAGTTCTTTAACAGCCTTACTCATTCTTCTTTATCCACATGCTGGCTTGTCATCAGGAGGGGAACTAGTGCTGGTGACCAATTACCATCATCTCTAGAACCAGTTGACTTCATTCTGCCCAGGATGGCAATTAAAATTTTCCGTGTCAAATGTTCAGTTCTTACCATATGGCATCTACCAACTGTGATTTGGGTGAGAATGCTAATTTGCTTCAAGCTGCTAGCAAAAGGGTATCTGATAACAGGTAGGAGTTTCAATTGCCATTGGATAAAGAACTAGAATTCTAATTCTATAGCTCATATATTGCTTTACCTATGGGGACATGTCCTTTGAAGAAAGCTATGACAAGCAGATCTACCCCTTAGCCCAAGCTTTGACTTGTTTAGTTGGAAGTGAAGTGGTTTTTCAAACTGTGAAATAGCATTGAATAGGAAATTGAGTCTTGATACGTGTTCACACCTACCTGTTTTGCCTTCGATTAATTCTTCTGGCTCATTCTTCTCTGCTCTTGCTTTTGTGCATGCAAAATGTAGGCCCCAACTGAGAGGGCCAAGAGATTCGAGATGGATAAATCTGTCAAATTTGTTTTTTCTAAGTTTCTCTTTTCCCCCACCTTAAGTTTGGTTCATTTCAAACTTTGCACATTTCTCCAGCCTTAAGTTCAGTCTGTGATGCTTGGATATGTGATATAATGTATTTTACAGACTGGTATGTAATATATATGGTAATGTTTGTCAAGGTCAATTGCATAGAGTGAATATGGTAAGTGAGTTAAGGGGGGAGGGGGGAGAGAGTGAATGAAACGTTGGTGTGCTGTTCACTGATTGGTGTAGAGCATGAGAGGACAGAGTTTTAAAAAGAGGAGAATCTGTGGTCAATTTGTTGTTAGTGTCAGAGGGTGCAGGGATGTGCTCTTTATTTTGGGGTTAGAGATTGAGGAAGGAGTTGAGAATAGGCTAAAAGGAAACAATAAGTTCAGTGTGTGAACTTTAAAAGTATTAATAAATCATTTATTTTTGTTTATCAATATACTGTCCTTCATCTATCATTCAAGATAGTCTCAAAGTGAGACAAAAGGTATATTGTTGGGAGTATATGGTGGCAGAGGATTTGAGAATGGTCACAGAATAGTAGAAAAAGCAGTATTTGCTCGAAGGAAAAGGAAAGGAACCTCTCGTGCAAGCACTGAGTCATTACTGACTCTTGGAGGGATGCCAGCTTTCGCTGATGTTTTCTTGGCAGGCCTTATAGCGGGGTGGTTTGCCGTTGCCTTCCCCGTCCGTTATTACCTTTCCCCCAGCTAACTGGGTACTCATTTTACCGACCTCAGGAGGATGGAAGGCTGAGTCGACCCGAGCCAGCTGCCTGAAACCAGCTTCCGCTGGGATCGAACTCAGGCCGTGGGGAGAGTTTCAGCTGCAGAAACTGATGCTTTACTGCTCTGCGCCACATGAGGCAAACTGAACCTTAAATATATAGAGGGTCAGGTTTGAAGTGAAAGCATAAACTTCATTTTATCCATAGCCTCTGAGAAGAGACATCAGGGGTGGGATATGACACAGTCCATCCAAAGCGTTGAGAAATTGTTCTTAAAAATTTGCATACAGATTCGTAATTATTTTTGTGCTCAATTTGCCAAATACATGCATTTTTGTATGCATCTTTGCCTAAAATACATATTTTTGTTAAGTGACCATACCTAGATAGATAGATTTTTATTATGTGGTCACAGACCCAATAGAAACTATACCAACAATCATTAATTTAAAACCATAAAATCACAGTCATTTGTTCATTATACGAACAGGCTAAAAGAGTTATTTAAAACATACACATATTTAAAATATATAGGCATAGTTAGTAAAATTGGGAAAGTGGGTCCCATGCTGCAGGTTGGGAATCTGAGGTGGGTCATGGGTCTGGACCAGTTGAAGACCATTAGCACATGAAATATTCTGGCCCCTGACCATTGAAGGCAGGAGCGTCAAATCTCTTTCACCCTGAGCATGGAGTTACATACATACATACATACATTTTATTATGTGGTCACAGACCCAATAGAAACTATACCAACAATCATTAATTTAAAACCATAAAATCACAGTCATTTGTTCATTATACGAACAGGCTAAAAGAGTTATTTAAAACATACACATACCTAATATCAATGCATTCTTAACATTATTGTCCCTGATATATGTATTTTATATGCTTTTTTCACTGAAAAACACCGTTGCTAAATTCAGGGAAGTCCAAATTTTGAAGGATAATTCACTTTCCATAGTGGTTTAAAAGTATGAATTTAGGTATGTTCTCATTAAAATGAGAACTGAACAAATTTCTATCCCATCCCTCCAATCAATACCCTTCATTCCCCTCTTGTCAGATTATGGCTCCTATGCTTTCAGACAAGAGTGGAATATGTTAAGGGGAAAAGGCAAGTAAGAGGAGACATGATCGAGGTTTTTAAACTTATCCATCATGTGAAGAAAGTGGAAATAGAGAAGTTCCCCCCTTACCTCGATAGTACGAGAATCCAGGGTATTCCACTGAAGCCAGATTGTAGGAGAATCATCTCAGGCAAAAGAAAGTAATTCTTCACATGGTGCATAAACTATGGAATTGTCTGCCACAAGAGATAGTGATGGCCTCAAATTTTGATAGCTTTAAAAGGGGATTTAACAAATGCATGGAGAATAAGGCTACTGATAGCTACTAGTCATCATCACTACCTCCAGAATCAGAGGTATGCATGTGAGGCTTTTGCTAGACCTACCTTAAAATCCAGGCAAGAGGAGGGAACAGCCTGCAATGCAACTATCATGGGCTGTCGCCCTAGTCTACACATCAGGTGCGATGAGCTAAAGGGTTTGAACTAAAGGAAAGACCCATCGTGTCCGCTATTTTTTTTTTTTTTAGATTTAAAGGGCCAGCTGCGCAGGATCGCACGAACAACAAAAGGTAACTGTGGGTTGTTGTTTTTTTAAAAAGAGATTTCCTTGCTCCCCCCCACCCTGGCCCTGATGGGTGCAGCACTCCTGGGGAGCGCTATGCCCTGTGCGCACCTTCTCCCGGCTATGCGCGAGTAATTGTGCGGAGCTGGGGAAAGCCGCGGAACGGGCTACACGCTCACGGTCTCGGGCTCAGCCCGAGACTGTGGGAAAAATCGGGGGCCAAGGAGGGTTGATCCCTCCATGAGCCCAGGATCCCCTGTGTGTCATCTAGACACACAGGGGCGATCCTTGGTATTAGCCCGGGATATAGGCTGGTCTAGCAAAGGCCTGAATATCAGTTTCTGAGGAACAACAGTGGGAGAGGGCTTTTGTCCTCCTTGTTGGATTACAACTCCCAACATTCTAGACCATTGGCCAAGCTAACTCAGGCTGATGGGAGCTGAACTCTAAACATCTGGAAGGCACCAGATTGGGAAAGCAGGCCTATGGTCTGATCCAGCAGGGCTATTTTAAATTCGTAACAGATTTTCCCCCTTTGCAAGCTCACTTTAAGAGAAATGGAATGAAGCCAAAGTTTTTCTTTTCTTTTTCAAGATTTTTTTTTAAAAATAATCTTAATAATTCTTTTTTATCTACATGCTACCAGAAGTGCTGGTAGCTGAAGTGCTGAAAATCTTCAGAAGATCTGAAAATCTTCAGTGCTACATACAAAGACTGCCATTAAAAATAAATAAATAATGCATGGATCAGCCAAAATATCCAACTCCATTTGGCATACTTCCCGAGCAGTCTTACACAGGTTTATTCAGAGGTAAGGCCACATGTGTTCAAGGGGGATTATTCTCATGTAAGTGTGCACAGAACTGCTTTAAAGACTTGCACATAAGCTCCAAGCCTCCATATCCCCGCACCCCATCAGCCTCATTGTGCTGCACTGGAGTCTGCTTTTGAAGGTTTCCCCAGTTTGGTGATTGCTTGTTGCAGCATAAGAGTAACCCAAAGTGAATCACAAATGAATGCAGTCTAATAAACAAGCTCTTAACTAAAGTTGAATACTTCACCAAAACTCGGGGGGGGGGATATTATACTCTCCCCCATTTCTATGAAGAGGAACTTGTAAGCAAATCTTAACTTGCAAATAGGGCCTTACTTTTTGGTTGCCCTTGAAGACCAATTTAAGCTATAGTAAGACCATCTGTTGTAAAATAATCTTCTCTGCTTTGGTTTTCCATAGGATTACCAAGAATATATTCTGGCTATGCTATACATGGAAAGATATGGGTCCAAGTCCTTGAGCTGGCACAAATGCAAATTTCTAGAAGCCTATTCATTTATGTCCCATTTCATTTATTCAGGTGGAGAAGAGACTTTTTTTAAAAAAATTGGGAGTGTTCCATGGGAAATGAAAATATAATTTTCCTCATTATGCCTGGCAAAACTGAAGATTTATTAAGGCACCATAAATAAGGAAGCATTTGCTAGCAGAAAGAAAATGGAATATTGGCTACCTAGTTAAAAAAGCAATTTGTTTTACCCCCCTCCTTCCCCCTCTCTTAGTGTGCACCAAATTGTGTAAAACAAACATATTCAGGTCTCTCTCTGTGTGTTTGTGTGTGTGTGTGTGTGTGTGTGTGTATGTATACACATACACACGCTTTAATCTGAAACTATTTTTCTTTCAATAGAATTTCATGTTTAATTTTGATTGGGAAATACATGGATAAAATCATTGCTATGATCAATGTGTATGGGCCAAATACGGACTCTCGTGCTACATTTCACGAAAGTTTCAGTAAATTGGTTGATATGATCTACTTATGATTATTTGATTGCCGGAGGGAATTTTAATGAGATCCTAGATCCCTGGTTGGATAGAAATACACCCACCCCCAAGACCCAAACAGTGGTGAGACGAGACATACACCTAAGGCCTATATAGTTGAACTTGGTTTGATTGATGTTTGGAGATTATTGCACTCTGATGATAGAGAGTACACCTTTATTTCACCAGTACATCATAACTATTTTCGATAAGATTATTTCTTGGTTTCTACTTCTTTACTACAGCTAATAAAGGCTTGCAGGATTGATACATTGGCAATTTCAGACCACGCCCCAGTATGCTTGGAGTTACAGTTCTCAGACTCCCTCCACCCTTTATCATTAAGATCTCAGGGTGGTGTACAGATAAAAGCATACAGTACAAAACAATAAATATACACAGCTAAAAACATATTAAACCATGAACCAAGTTAAAACAATATATAATTTAAAAGCAGTAAAAACAACAGTTAAAACAATGTGCCATCGTAGTGAATTTAAATTTACAATTTTAAGATTTTATACAGAGTTGTATAGTAAGGGTAGTGAGATATCGGAGCAGGATATGAATACTTTTTTTTGCTCAGATTAAGGTCCCTTGCTTAGATTTCTTGCAAAGGGAACATCTTATAGCTCCTGTAACACTTGAAGGGATTACAAAAACAATTATGAATATGAACAATGGGAAATCCCCAGGTCCAGATGAGTTCCCAATTGACTAGTATAAACCTTTTCTACTTTTCTACCTCCAAAACTATATCAACTTTATAAATATATATTTGAAGTGGGTTTGCTTTCTTCATCATTAAATGATGCTTATAGTATAGTCATCCCTAAAGCTGGCAAAGACCATAAAAACTGTTCTAATTACCAACCGATCTCGCTGATAAATGTTGATTTTAAAATATTAACTGCAATTTTAACTGATAGACTGCAACAAATAATTACAATATTGGTTGGACCAGATCAACTGGGATTTATTAGGGATGTGCTCCGCTTCTCCTCGGAGCGGAGAATCAGTTGCGAATTGGCCTGATCCGCCTTGCCCAGAGGCAAAGTAGAAGCAAACCGGGGTCCTGAAGAAGCATGGCGAAGAGAAGTGGCCATAGGAGAAGCGCTTCTCTTTTCGCGGAGCGATCCGCCCGCCATTTTGGATAATTTCGCCCATAGGATTGCATTGCAGAAAAGATTAGGGCATAACTGTGTTGCTTTTAAAGCTATATTTCTGAAATTTCTTGTGCTTAGAGAGTTGTGGCTGGGGGTCATTTTGAGCCTACTCTCAGCACTCTGCATGGTGCGGTTCGCTTGCTATAATTTTTGGAAAAATAGGGTAAAAAAAAGGGAGAGGTACCTTTTTGAAGTGCTGAGAGGCAGATTCAACTCCCAGTCATGATCACCTGATGAAGCATCCTCCAATCCCAAAGTTGGAGGAGGGGATAGGCAAAACAGGATACTTAGTAACTTGGGATACTGGGAAACTTCTCTTTCTTAGTCTGAACAGACTTTTCCCAGTGTTTTTTAAAACAGTAGCCCCACCAAATGCACAAACACAACCTGAAATCATATACTAAGCAAATAAACAACAGATGGGTAACACAGCACTGCTACCCACCCTAACCTT
The DNA here is from genome assembly GCF_023053635.1 of Elgaria multicarinata webbii. Classification (NCBI taxonomy): domain Eukaryota; kingdom Metazoa; phylum Chordata; class Lepidosauria; order Squamata; family Anguidae; genus Elgaria; species Elgaria multicarinata. Next base: position 73,141,000 of record NC_086178.1, on the reverse strand, counting down.
GGTGAACAACTGAATAGATGTGGTGCAAGGGGATGAGGTCCCCTAGGGCATGTGGACGTGCCCAGTGCACACACTCTCCCACCCTGGAGGGTCATCAGAGCCCTCCAAAGAGTAACCCAGTGGAGAGACTGAAGCTAATGCCTGTCATGAGTTGAAGTGATAGGTAGCTTCTTAAGACTGGTACTTACTTAGGGCCAGTCAAAAATTGGAATATCCCCCTCCCCCTGAGCACGTCCACTTTCCTCTTACTGATAAAAGACAGAGATAGCCATTTAAAAAAAATAATTCTTTTGTTTATTAGAACTGACTGTTGTTTATTCAGCAACACTGCTGCTTTTAATTCCACCCCACCTTTGTTTGTTTGTTTGTTTATTTATTTATTTGTTCCATTTTATATTTACACCCCATAGCCCAAGCTCTCCTGGCTTTTCCTCTTCAGTGAAGTCAGGCAGGCTTTCATTGTGGTTCAACTCCTTGTTGTTGTTGTTGTTGTTGTTATTGCTATTAATATTAATTAGTACTGCTATTATTAACATTACTATTGTTGTTGTTGTTGTTTAATAATGGCTGTGATCACAGTGCAGTCAATTAACTCTGAAGCAAGGATCACAAAGCTTTACTCTTATCCTCCTAGCCTCCTAGTTATGGGATGCAAAAGAAAAGGCATCTCTCTGTGCTGTTCCCGCCTCACAGGGATGGTTTGCATTACTGGCTTTGAAACTATCCTTGGCTCACTTCCTTGTGCCCCCAGAAATGTCTGCTGTCTGCCTGCCTTCCCCCCGGGGTGCTGCTGTGGTGGGGCATCTGCCGGGACTGACTCCCCCATACTAGATCTATGGCATATCTCTGCCTGGCTCTCTGCCTGCCTGTCCTCCTCCTCTGTGACCGCCTCGCAGGGATGGTTTGCAATGCGTTACTGCTGGCTTAGAAAGAAACAAGCCATCCTTGGATTACTCCTTGTGCCTGCCTCGCAGGGTTGGTTTGCAATGTGTTACTGCTAGCTTAGAAGGAAACAACAAGCCATCCTTGGCTCACTCCTTGCGCCCGACTCGCAGGGTTGGTTTGCAATGCGTTACTGCTGGCTTAGAAAGAAACAAGCCATCCTTTGCTCACTCCTTGCGCTCATCTCGCAGGGTTGGTTTGCAATGCGTTACTGCTGGCTTAGAAAGAAACAAGCCATCCTTGCTGCACTTCCTTGTGCCCCCAGAAATGTCTGCTGCCTGCCTGCCTTCCCTCCCTCCTCCCCTGCCCGCCTCACAGGGATGGTTTGTGTGTGTCTTGCTTTGACTCAGGGGATAAGTCCTTCCTGCGCTCACTTAGACTTTTTGAAGTTCCAAATAAATTTTTCAAGTGTGGAAGAAGGTTCATATTTAGGTTTATCTACTCCCCAATTCATGGCATGTTGGGATTTCCTTTGAAATGGTCCCATTGAGCTGTCTGCAGCTTTAAATCCCTGAGATACTGGGGTGTCCAATTTTCAAAAATTCCCCCAAAATCAGGGGATGCTTGGATTGGCTTGAGTCTTGGCATGCATGTGTATACGTGCATGAGGTGTCATTGTGCCTAACTTGAGGTTTCTAACGTGAAAATTGACGGAGATATAGAAAGGGGTGTTTGAATTGGGGTTAGGGGTGCTGCGTTGGAGGTTAAAGCCCCCCCCCCCAAATCAGGGGATGATGGAATCTGCTTGAAACTTGCCATGAATGCAGATGTGCCTGCTTCCAAGTTTTTATCTGTCAAAATGTCGGAAAACAGTCCATGTCTGAAAATGGGCTGTCCAATTTTCAAAATTTCCCCCCAAATCAGGGGAGGATTGGATTGGCTTGAGTCTTGGCATGCGTGTGTATATGTGCATGAGGTGTCATTGTGCCTAACTTGAGGTTTCTAACGTGAAAATTGACGGAGATATAGAAAGGGGTGTTTGAATTGGGGTTAGGGGTGCTGCGTTGGAGGTTAAAGCCCCCCCAAATCAGGGGATGATGGAATCTGCTTGAAACTTGCCATGAATGCAGATGTGCCTGCTTCCAAGTTTTTATCTGTCAAAATGTTGGAAAACAGTCCATGTCTGAAAATGGGCTGTCCAATTTTCAAAATTTCCCCCAAAATCAGGGGAGGCTTGGATTGGCTTGAGTCTTGGCATGCGTGTGTATACGTGCATGAGGTGTCATGGTGCCGAATTTGAGGTTTCTAACTTTAACAGAAAAAAAGTTGTAGTCTTTTTTGGATTTCAATGCAAGCCTATGGAGGGAAAAAGCGGAGCTCTGGTCCAGATCCGGAGCTTCGCAGCGAACCGGAGCGGACTATAGGCGGAGCGGAGAGGACCCAATCTGGAAGTTGCGCATCTGGAAGAGAAGCGGATCGGGGGGGGGTCCGTGCACACCCCTAGGATTTATTAAAAACAGGCAGGGGGGCGATAATTTGAAATTAGTTGTGGATTTAATAGTTTTAAACAAAGAAAGAACTGGCCAGATGGCCATTGTCTCTTTGGACACTGAGAATAAAGCCTTTGACCAAATTCATTGGAAGTTTATGCTTGCTACATTGAGTATTTTTGGTTTTCCAATGGAATTTTTGAAGTGACTTAGAATTTTATATTCGACCGCAAGAGCAAGAGTTATGACCAATGGTTGGTTGTTGGCTTTTTTCGTGCTTCGGCTAGGTACTAGGCAAGGACGTCCACTTTCCCCATTGATATTTGATCTATGTTTGGAATCTCTGGCTTGCAGAATTAGTCAGAATAGTTGTATTCATGAGTTTGTGCATGCTGACTTAGAATTTAAAATTGTTCTTTATGCTGACGATCTTTTATTGTTTATATCTAAACTCCAAGCAGCTATTTCTGCTTTGATGAAATTGATTAGTACTTTCGGTGATATGTCTGGTTATCCAATTAATTGGTCAAAGTCTGAACTGATGCCGATTGGAGGCAGCAAATTTCCTAGTGCGCTGGCTAATGGTCAAGTTTGATGGTGCCCTGATTTTATTACCTATCTGGGAATACTCATTCCCAGAGATATATCTCAATTGATTAAAATAAATTTGAATAAGCTGATTAGTTAGATTGCATGAGGTATAGATAGATGGGCACCATTAAAGTTGAATTTGTGTTGTAAAGTCAACACACTTAAGATGAACATTATAACTCAAATTCTCTATGTTATGTGTGGGATTCCTTTACTTACACCTGGCAAATAATTTCAACAAAGTAATGCTTTGTATCATACATTCTTCTGGGGTTCTTCCTCAACTCAAACATTTGTGAAATGGATGCAGCTTCCAATTAAAGAAGATGGGTTTGGTTTTCCAGACCTTGCCTTAGACCATCAGTCCTATCTATTGGCTTGTACTAAGTTTTGGTCTTCTCCAGTTCCCTTAGATTTGCCACCCTGGTCAATTCTGGAATCCTTATGGTTAGAACCTCTTCCCAAATGGATGGCACTCAGTACTCAACATATCAGAATAAATAACTCCCCTTTTACAATCTTGGCTGCTAGAGAGGTGTGTCGTATAATATCATGTAAATTACTGTTTGATCCATTTTCTCATGCAAAATTAACTTTATGGGGAAATTCAGATTTAAGAATTGGAAAGAAAGTGTTTTTGTGGAGAACATGGATGGATAAGATGATTTTTTTACTTTGGATTAATTAATAGGCTACTTACTATGGCAAATTATATGAATGGCAATAGTTGCAATAGCAACACTTGCTGGAATCTAGATTTGGTCTGGCCACTTTAACAGCTTCAGAACTGCCATTATTGTTAGAAATATAGCAGCAGAACAGACACATTGACCGTGACCCATACCGTATTTCTTCGATTCTAAGACACACTTTTTTCCCTAAATAAAGAGCTCTAAAAATGGACTGCGTCTTAGAATCGATGGCATCTTAGAATCGAAGCAATACGGTAAGAGGAAAAGAGGAAGCTCCTGCAGCAGCCTCGAGCCATGCGAGCGAGGAGCTGGTTGGGTAAGCGCCTGGTTTTTTGTTAGGCAAATTTATTTGTAAGTCCCATTGATTTCCATGGGACTTACTCGCATGTTGTCGTCCCCTGGTGCACAGACAAGTAAAGAGCGGGACTGGAGAGTTAAGTTTACTTTTTGTTTCAACACCCCCCCTTCTTCCCGCACAAACGGCAGTTTCTTCTCTCACAGAGGGAAAAAAGAAAAGGACACAACCATTAGAAGAAAGCGCGGGGGGGGGAGGAGGTTGGCTGGGCGGTGAGGGAAGTATTTCTTTGATTCTAAGATGCCCTTCTTTCTCAAATAAACATCTCTAAAAATGGGGTGCGTCTTAGAATCGATGGCGTCTTAGAATCGAAGAAATACGGTATATATAAGCATTCAGTAGTAGTAAATAAATATGATACCCATGGGTTAAGACAGTATTGGAATAGAGAATTGGAGTGTCCTATTTTGCCTAATAAATATATTGTTACCCTAGTGTCTGTATCTGAAGCTTCTATGGATCTTAGGCTATGTCTTATTCAGCAAAAAATCTTGTTTTGAGTTTATTGAATTCCACAACACCTTTTCAATAAGGTTTTTTTTTCTAACTGGCATAACTTTTGGAGATGTAATCCACCTAATGCTTCTTTAATTCATATGTTTTGGCAATGTCCAGTAGTTGCCCCCTTCTGGGGGGAGGTTATAATAAGGATAAACTTTGTACTGAAACAATCTTTAATATGGAATGATGTGCACATCCTCCTAAACTAGCTACCGGCTTCTTGGAAGTTAACACATGGTCAGTGCAAATGGGTTTTCAGAGCCCTGTCACTAAAAGACTTATATTATCACATTAGAAGTACATGTGCTTGCCTCCAATAATGCAATGGATTGAGGACTTAACAACACTATCAACATTTGAATGGGTGTTATATAGGAGTGACTTGTGAGTGGATAAATACATGGATAGTTGGTCTGCTTTTCTTGAAACCTATGCATAACTCTCTCCCTCCCCCCCCACCTGTTGGAAAAAATGATGATATTTCTCTCTATATAATGTTTCTTTGATTTTCTTTTTCATGATTTCTTTTTTGTTTATTTTTGTTAATATTCACAATAAAAAGATTTTTTTTTTAAAAAAGGATGATTTCAGGCTGTAAAATATTTGATCCTCAATTAAATGATAATAACTGAATATATATTGCAGCCTGGGGAACGTTTTCTTTATGAAGGGCCATTGGCCCACAGGGAAAGTCAATTAAGGAGCATAGCCAATGGAGGATGGATCTAGAGCTCAAAGAGGGTGGAAAAAGAATCAAATGCTTGTAGAGTTTGCAGGACTGCATAGCTCTCTCAGGCCTTAGCTAGACCTAAAGTTTATCCTGGGGTCATCCCTGCCTGCTCCTGGGATCCCCTGTCTGTCATTTACATGAACAAGGAAGACCCCAGGACAATCCCGGGATAAACCTTCGGTCTAGCTAAGGCCTCAGTCTCTCTGCCATTGGATCCCCCACCCTGTACCACCCCACAAAACGTTAGGCTGGCAATTGCATGAAATTCCCCATCTAATCTAGTGCTTTGAAGGATAGGGATGGAACTAATTTAGGGTGGCCATGTGTCTTCTTTTACAGAAGACAGTCTGTTTGAAATGCTGTCCTGTCCAATTCCAGTTTAAAGATAAAGAACCATAAAAACGTTCACCCATCACCAGTTAGCATCTGGACAGCAGGCAGATCACCTGGTCAAAGTCGTCTGAACTAGGGTGAGATGTACTGCCTTTTTATTTAAATTATAACCATTATTTCTATACATATAAATTAGTATGTGCAAATTTTATTAAAATCTGTCTCCCCCTTCGTCCTCTTTTATTGTTGGTGATCCAGAAGTGGCCACCCTAAGGCAATCACTTGCTACAGCAGACGTGGGAATCTATAGCCCTCCAGATGTGCTTGGGCTGCCAATTTAGCCAGCACAGTGCATTGCCTCATCCTGGAGCTCTTGATGCAGTTGTCAGACTCCCAGCTTAATGGATTTGTCTACTTGCAGTATAGGAGATAGAGAAAGAAGCAGAATAGTTACACGCACCCCACGTCTGTGAGCAAAGTGAAATTTCACAGGCGGATGTGAAGGGTTAGGGGATGTGCACATCATTCCATATTAAAGATTGTTTCAGTTCAAAGTTTATCCTTATTATAGCCTCCCTCCAGAAGGGGGCAACTACCGGACATTGCCAAAACATATGAATTAAAGAAGCATTAGGTGGATCACAGAACTTATCTGGTTCAAGTTCCTTTAGAAGAGGTCCCTGGAGTCTTACTGGCATTTTGTAATATTGGTGTTTATTTACAAATATACAGGTTAAACATTAGTAGAGGCGCGCAGCTTAACATTCCAATAGACAGCTAAATCCACTGCCCCATATCAGATCTTGGAAGAGACTGCCGACACCCCAAACTTCTGTTAACACAGAGAAATCAAAACAACAACCCTCAGTTCTTTGTTGCTGTATTCAGGCATTTGTCTGCACAGATGAGAGTTAAAACTATAGCTGGGTATGGGTGCGAGCAAAAGCTTCCCCCCTAATATACCTGGGTGAGTGGGTTCTTTGAAATACTTTCCTGCGTGGAGCAGGGAGGGCTGCAAAACCTCAGGAAAATCTGTGCTGAGATAGTTTGGCTCAGTTCAACATACAGCCCAGTGAGATTGACTTCTGAATAAACATGAGCCGGCTCACATGGTTAGATCACTAGCACTGACCTGGAGCCAATGACATCCCAGTGTGGAAGACATGGGGGCTCCTATACCAGAGTATCCTTGGAGTAGCCAGTTAGAAGTTTCAAATGGGAAAAAGAGCAGCTAAATAATACTACTTGCAAAGAGATGTAGCTGAGTCCCAGCACTTTTTTTAAAAGCAGTTTCTGGAGGGGCCATTTTTAAGCAGAATACTGACAGGGGGCTGCTTAACCTCCTGCCAATTATTTCATTAGTCTAAGTCACCTCCTCTAATAGCTTTCCAACCCATGTGGTTCAACAGATGCCATCTTTCTGCTCCAAAAATCCCTCCAGCAGCTGTTTTTAAAACTATTTGAAGTTCCATTACATATATTTGCATATGACATATAGCTAGCCTCTTCTTTCTAGTTACTCTTCCATTATTTGGGAGGTTTTCTCTTTCTCTCCCCTCTCTGTACAGGGGCCACAGTTGTGCAGAACCTTAAACAAAAGACCGATGATGAGCGCAACACGTACCTCAATCACACAGGTTTACATCACTTCAGCAATGCACGTTGAAGTGAGCCAAGTACTGTGCTTGGAGGTGCAGGATAGGAATGCACCTGCATTTGGTGTCCGGTTGCGGTGTGTGAACATGAAACCTGAAAGCACCCACTTTTCTAAGCCACTTTCATCATGGTTAAAATGGTTTGAAAATGGAGGGTGAGATCTAACTGCATCCATCTGTCAGCAGAGCAGACACTGTTGGTAGAACAGATTGCATCTCACCTGGGAAGCCCTCCACAAAAATCTCAAAATCTGCCCGAGAATGTTGGGAGACCATCTGAATCAGATGGGGGGCTGAGAGTGCAGGCAGAAAAGAGTGGGGGATGTTCCTATTATGGGAGCAGAAGTCTGTTCGTGTGACACTGGATGATATCCGGGATGTTCAGTGGGTGTTTCCCATTTTATTAGTATCATAAAATGATATTGCTAAGATAGGATATGGGAGTGGTAGTGATTTTAAAAATACCAATTCCTAAGTTATCTTGTTGTACATTATCTAAAGCTTAACTGAACCTCTTGAGTCTGAAACCTTGGATGGGAAATCTCATGAGAACAGATTTACTGGAAATTCCTCCTTTCAACTCTGCCAAAACAACAGAAGCTCAGCATTAAGCATGTTTTTTTTTCCCTTAAAGAAAGAAAAAAGAAGAAGAAAAGATTGGCATCCACACAACCAGCTGGAACCCAGAAGTGCAAAGGAGCATTTAACTCATTTGAACACTGATGTATAAACAGTCGGGCTTTTCTAAACATCCAAGATGTTTGGTTCAACAGTTTCATGTTTGGCGTAGAGGGATCACATTGACTGTTCTTTTGCAATCATTCAAAGAGATGATGCAAAAGGGAAGGATGGGGGACTGTTCCCACCTATACTGATATACTGTAGTCCACAAGCGTTTTCAAACGTAAGTGCTCAGTGCTGTCATTGTAGACACAACATGATAAAGCTGGGTTCAGAAAGGAAAGAGAATCATTAAGCCCTTAAAAGTGAAATGCATGAGTCAAGACCCATGGAATTCCAAGGTCATGGGGCATAGAGAGGCCTCCATCTTAGCCCTGTAAAGCCACATTCATGTCTTCTTAGGGCTCGGTTGGGAAAGCTGTGGCCATCCAGATGGTGTTGGACTTCAGTGCCTATCATCCCTGACCATTGGCCATGCTGGCTAGGACAGATGGGAGTTGAGAGACCAACAACATCTGGAAGGCAACAGGCTCTCCGTCCCTGTCCAAGGAAAAGGTTTCAGTGGTGGTGTTCTTGAGAAGTATCTCTCAATGTCCTTTGGTCTGACTACTTCCTTCTCCCTCCGATATTTCAGTGTCATTGTATTGTTCATTACATGAGACGGTGAGATGCAAGGAGATCCTTTACAACTAGGGATGGTCAAGAAATTAGTTCCAGTTCGTTGTTTTTTAATTTGTTTTGTTTTTTGTTTTGTTTTGTTGATAAATTTCATCATATTCGGGATTGAAAGAACTTGAGTTTTTTTTTTAAAAAAAAAAGGAGTGCAGAAGAAACAGAAATTGACAGATCCATTAGCTTTGAGTGCTTACTTCTTAAAAATCTGCATTTGAATCCCCTATCAGTATCACAGGCAGCAGGTCTATGTACATCAATTACTGGAGAACATGGGTAGGAGGGTACAGTTGTGCTAACATCCTACTTGTGGCTCCCTGTAGGCAGCAGGGTTTGGCCACTGTGTGACTAGATGGGCCCTTGGTCAGATCCAGCAGGGCTCTTCTTATGAATCCCTGTGTATTCAACCATGTTTGTGGTGATGATCAGTGGAGGCTGGTGACTCCGGTGTCAATGGAGGCTGAGAATCCACTCTGGGTTTCAGTCAGAATTCTGTAGGAGCTATTCAAGGTGCTGAACCCATTTTGGGGATTGGGTTCAACACCTTGGATCTCTCTTTTAGAGTTCTGACTGGTTCTGACTATAACCCAGAGTGGATTCAAGGCCCACTGACATCAGGGTCACTGGTGCTGATTTAGGGTTGCCATCTTTTTTTTTCTGACACCTTACAGCCAGGTAGGTGCAGCATGGTTCTCTCCTTGCTGGAGTGGAAACCTATTGAATTTCGCTGGTGCAGATGGATGAGTATTCCATTTCAGTTCATTTTGATAAAATATTTTTACCAAAATTCACAAATTTCTTCATATTCAGGGTGGAAAGAACTTGAGATTTATTTACTGCATGAGAAAGAAAAACTGACAGATTGATCCATCCCTATTTAAAACTGGGTGTTGCTGTTCTTCTTGTGGTTGTTTTAATGGCCTGCATGTGACAGGGAAATTTGGTTCCATGGACATGTGTAGGTGTATGACAGACTTGTATTTAATTTAGTTAAATAAAGCTGGATCTTCCAGAGGCATTATAACATCCCATGTGGGCAGAGGGCAGCCCCTACAAAGATTCTGCCCACTAGCCACATAACCCATATGGGATTGAATATAATTCCTAAAAAAAAAAACGCCCTTCAGAATAAGAATGTATCTGGAGGATATTGTTTAACTTGGCCTTTCCCAACCTGACCCCCTGCCCTGATTTGTTGGACTACAACTCCCCTAATTCCCAGACAGCATGGCTGGGAATCTGGAAAGTTCCAGGTTGGGGAAGGCTGGTTTAATCTATGTGCCATAAGACTCATGTTTGCACTGCCTGCCTGGAACTGCAAAAACAAGGAGGCTGCCAAATGTTCTGGGTCACAATAACAGCTGGAGGGTGGTGTTTTAGGTTCCTGAGTTACAAACTGAATAGATCTGTGTTAGATTATAGACAGGACTGTGGTTATTTTGGGTTTCTGAGACTGAGATTCACTGTTGAAACACAGAATGTGGCCTCTGGCACTGAATTTAGTACCCTGAAAAGAAAGTTTCTGATGTAAAAGTGACCATTATTTCATTGCTGGGGATAACTCCCATCTTGTGACACCAAAGCTCTTTACTTGCCCTCTGTCTGACTGGAAGGAGGCCTGACTCAATTTTACCTCAAGACTCAGAGGTTTCAAAAATCTCTCAAATGCTCTTCACTCTGTGCCACCAAACAGAGTGATGTGCTGCCTGGCAGAAGTTCCCAGTTTATCCCTGATATGCCATGTCCAGTACTATTACTTATAGGGAGAAGACAGGTTTGGGCTCAGCAGTACCCCTGATTAGGATGTAAGTGTGTGAAATATGCTTCCTGCATGGTTAAAGAAAGATAGAATTGCACATAGAGCTCAATTTAGATTGCCGTGTGCTTATTTCTGCCTAACGTGGCAATGTGGGTGTTGCTTAAGCAACAACCTATTTTCTGGGCAATAATAGGAACTTTCTAAAATATCATTCAAAAATCACCACACACATATGGAGGAAGTCAACAATACCTACATGAAGTGAGTAAGATATTTTAGTGCATGCATCTTTGCAAGGTGATTTGTAAGGGGTGTTGAAGAGCCACGCTCAATACAAAACATTCGTTTGGAAATCTGGATTAATGTAGCAAGTATATTATATGTCAGATATCTATTATTACTATCTCTCTTTTCTTGCTTGTGGTGTTTTTTTCTAGATAAATATGACGAGCTTTGTCAAGTCATGCTGTCTTTTGCTGATTCAGAAATTTCCTGATTATTGAACATGTTTTAAGTATGACTGCTTTCTGGATGTTGGTGTGGATGTATTTTGGTAGGCTGAGTTTCTGAAGGCTTTCTGTAAAAAAATGTGTGTGTGTAATGCTGGTAACTGATGTGACTAATGGAATAATTGTAACCTTTTTTCCTGTTGCCAGTGTTCCATAGTCAGTAGTGTATATTTCTCTCTTTTTCCCGCCCCCCGCCAACATTTTTGTCATTAAGTATTGCTATGTCAATGAGATAAGTGTGCTTTTCTTTTCTTTTGTCAATAACTATTATGACTGGTTGGTTGCAAGGTATTGTCTTGTCTGTATGAATTGTTTTGTCTCAATATATTTTAAACTCTGCATTTCCCAAGATTCTTTCAGGACAGCATATATAGTATGGTGTAGGTTGTTTGATGAAGTTGAATTTGATGGCCAGTTGTTAATGAATTATTTTTGCAGCTGTATTGTGCCTGTCTGTCTAGACCATTCCTGCCAGAATTTTACATCCTCCTCTTACATGATCTATTGTTTCTTAGGATTGGTGACATTTCTTACATGAATCCATTGTTATACTGTTATCTTTTATGATGTAATTTTGGTAGTTCTTGGTTATTATCTTCATCGTCATCATTTGTATACCGCCCTGTAGCCAAAACTCACTGGGCAATTTACAACAATTCAAATTTGGAAGGTTCAAACTTAACATGAGCGGCTCCATCCTCAAGGCGGCAGAACGTAGCTGCAATTCACGCCCTCCGCCACCCCACCAATTCTCTGCAACTATAAATAAAACAGAGTATTTCAATTGTACAAAATATGTTGTAAAGTCTATCCAACCTCCAGAAAGGCTGTCCGTGGCAATGTTTTACAACACCAAGCAATCAAACCATATTTTCAATGCAAAAGAAAAGCTTCTTGGCAGAAAAAAGAGAAGTGTTTATTGTTTGCTATGCAGAAAAATCCTGTTGGACACATGGTGAGATTCAAATGCATTGCAAGTCAATCTTTTTAGTCCATTACTTTTGTGCATGTGATAACAATAAACACCAAGTATAGAGCCTCATCAGATGGAGGGGAATCACGTTTCCCTCCCGTCGCTTTGCCTCCTGCTTCTGTCCCACAATAGGGATGAGCAGCTTCCTCCTTCAAATGGGGAAGAAAGAGGAAGCAAGGAAGGACCACGTGGCCCATTCAGTGGGCGTTTTTATTGTGCTGCTTCTCCTGTGCACAGCAGGAAATGGCGGCAAGTTTTGTCACAGCTAAAAAACCCACGGATTTTCCAGGTCTTTTTTTGTGATGGAAAAGCGAGCAGAAGGAGTGAGAGATGTGCAGAAGGCAGACAACATAGTGAAAAGGACCTGCAAAAATCTGTGAGTGGCCAGTAACCAGCATGCTATAAAACGCTCGTCTGATGATGCTCATGGGAGAATGTAGCTAAGATGTAAGTAAGACAAAAGGAATGGGTGGGATAGAATGTGATGAGGCCTTGTGATCAGTGACTTGCATGCTTCTATGTACAACATCTAGAATAATTGAGGCACTTTTACAAATAATAAATGATCTTGATAAAAATACATCGTACTTCACCTTTTCCTCTATTTTCGCAGTATTCCCAGTTTCCTTTGTTTTCTTGATTTTTTCCTCATACTTCTTTAACAATGCTATGTGCATCTCAGTGTGGAGAAGGATAAGACAGTTCTGTTTTGGACATGACAGTGAAGTGAGGAAACAGGAAGTGAATGGGAGAGATGGTCAAATCTGTCAGATTCGCTTTCTCCAACTTTTTTTAAAAAATATCTCGTTATTTCGGCACGGTATATAAAGAAATTTGTAATTTTCATAAATCCTTATCAAAATATGATCCAAAGTGAAATTCATATCCATCTGCACCGGTAAAATTCAAATTTGTGCCACTTAGAAAAACGTAGTTTTGATTCATGCATTGGTTCAAAATTGGTCCTGTATTGAGAACATAAGGTTTAACAAGACATAGTAACTGTTTTGGATGTGATACCTCTTGAAGACTATTTCCTTTTTTAAAAAAACATTATTTTATAGCTTCATGCCTGTACTTAGGAGAGTTGGCCAATACTAGAGTTCTCTCTCTTTGTAACTAGTTCACTTCTTCACTCATTGATGTGAAAGAAAATCACATTCTGCTCTTTCTAGTATCAAAGATCAAGTAGTTAATTTTCATCAGTGTAAACCTTTACTAATATTGGTTTTAATATTAGCAGACTTAGGCTAGATCTACATTAGTGTTTTACAGCAGTATTGAAGTACACTGATAACTGTTGGGACACAATCCACATTCTATAGTTCACTTTCATAGTGTTATTTCCTGCATTTTATTCCACATTCATAATGATTTGACACAAGGTGTAGATCTGGCCTTGGTTGGAAATTCATAATGTAATTTATACGGAGGCTAAAATATCACTGAAAGGGACAACTGAATTTTGCATTTCTATTACTTTGCTCTCTAAACAGGACTCTCAATTTTAATTTTCCAGTACAACCATTTTCTGTAGCTTGTATGACACTATAAGTTTGTCCTGAACCAATGGAAGTACTGTATATTTTCTTATCTGGACTTATCTGAGCTTAAAGTAGGGATGGTATAACCTTTTCAGCTCTGAGAGCCAAATCTAGTGTCTGGAGGGGGCCCAGGGGCCACACTGTCAACATGCACGCACGCGCACACACACACACACACACACACACACACACACACGGAAGATGGAGAACATGTTTTCTACTCAGAAGTAAGGAGGATTGAATCACTCAGCAGCACTTTCATACAGCATCTCAAATGCTAAGTCTCTGCATATTTCCTCAGACGTAAGCAGAACAACCCCTCTGTGTCTAGCCAGAAGGAAGCAAGTTTAAATAAGCACACAAAGAGTGACCATAAGCTGGAAGTGAGCAAGGAGTGACCATTGTGCACCCCTGGCTTAAGGAGGAACATGTCTGAATCATAAATTTGGGTATATATTTGCTTTTAATGAAATTATGTGAATTCAGGTAATCATGTTTTCTTGGGGGAAATATAGGATTATGATCATGGGGATTATGCTGTAAATTATTGTTATAAAATCAAGATAATACTTTAACAGAGACCAGTGTTGAAAAGTCAAGGTAATGGTCACAGCAGTGTGTTAGCAAATGTTGAGGGCTGTGCATAATGATGAATATGACAGTCAAGGCACATCTTGTACTTCACACAATTTATATTATATTGCAGCTTTTTTTTTAATGTGATCTGAAGTTCTGTGCCCAGGAACAGAATTTCAAGTAGTGAGTACTTAGTTCTATTTAAGCAATTGGCATTTACATTCATGATTATTATTGTCTGTTTTCTCGCTCGTGGCGATTTGCCTAGATGGACATGAAGGGCTTTGCCATGCGGTCTTTTACTGATTCATGAAATTCCTGACAGTTTTGCACTTTTTATGTATGATTGGTTTATGGATGTTTATATGCATGTATTTTGGTAGGTTCAGTTTCTGAAGGAATAATAATAATAATAATAATAATAATAACTTAAGAGATCTACACCAAGCAGGATATGACACTTTGAAAACAGTTTGAAAACTGTATACAGAGTGTGTCCTGGAACTAAACAGTTGTCACTACTGTTATAAACCATTTTAAAGCAGTAGTGTAGATCCTGCCCAAGACTTTGAACTAGTTCCATGATGCCACTGGGAATCAGAAAATGACATTTTTGGTAGTCAAGAAGCTTAGACGTTTTGTTTCTGAAGAAGACATTGGAAAACCCAGGCTTTCTCTTTCAGTGATAGGATCTAGACAGGTCAAACCATGACTTGATTGATTTATGTCAATATGTTAGGAGGGATTATACAGTACCTGGTAATTCTCCTACAGCATTTTTATCCTCACACTGACTTGTACACCCAAGTCACCATGAGCAAAACCATGTATGTAGGTCTCCCAAATCCCACTCTTAATTCACTTCATCCTGGGGCCCAATTGGTATATTACTAGAGTAGCAATGAAGGTGCATTCTGACCAGTCCAGCCCCACAATGCCCTGGTAACATCTGGAAGAGAAGCCATATGGATCAGTTGAATGAAGTGGTTTCTTAGTACAGATAATGGTGGCATAAGGAAAATCTATGTCATCTGCCCAGCACCTTTACAGGGGTTAATGGAACAACATGAAATCAGACTACTGGGAAATGTTTTCCAGCAATACTGTTAGTTGTTTCCCACTTTCTTCAGCAGTGAGGAATCCAGGGGGCAGCACTACATGTAGTGTTTCAACTCTCTTATTTTCTCTCTTGCATCCCCATTTACAGAGCACTGGAATTCACATCCACCCTGTAGTAAATTTCCTAATGAGGAAAACATCAACCTCTGAGGAAACCTTAACCAATCATCCACTGATTTCATATAATCATAGAATCATAGAATAGCAGAGTTGGAAGAGGCCTACAAGGCCATCGAGTCCAACTTAATGAGTTGCTTCACACAGGATGCTTATTCAGCAGCTGTAACAATGCTGGGCTGGATCAGATGATGCTTGTTCCTAATCTAGCCCATATTATGTATAGAGGGGGGTGAAGCACACCTGCCTTCTTCAACGCCAACATCCCTGGGCATTCTTGCAAGGCCATAAAATTCCAATGCACAGTTCCATTCTGTGTAGTGAATTTCCGAGATAATCTGATGCTCGACCACATCATCTGGGCCTACATGGATTAGATTTTACACTTGTAGGCCCTATTCAAACATTATGACACAATGTGGCTGGGATGTTAAAGGTAGTACAGGAGCACCAGGTGAGCACGAAGGGCAAGTATATTCTAGCTCTCCTCCATTCATATGGGCCAGATCAAGGCAAGGTATTGTTTGATTGGACCCAATCAATATGAATCATGAAGCAACTGGATTTGTTTTGTAGAAGGATTTAATAATGGGATTACAGTGATCTCAGGAGACAATTATATGTAATTATATGTAATTTACAATTGTATGTAAATTATGGATAATGAAATCAGTAAAACGACCCAGGCTGCATCACAAACCTACTTTGCTGGAAAGCCTTTCAAATGGTATACGTTGTGTTTCCAGCAGCATATCTCTATCTACTGAAAGATTCAATCCATTTGTTTGGAAAATGCTACAATTAGAATAAATCTACTCTTTAATGGATTGTTGATAGACCTGGTCCACACACGGAACTAATAATGACTTTGCTACATAGTTTTTATTAGCATAGGCTGAAGATACACTGTTTTAAATTATTTTGAAATCCTGGCAATTGACAGTAGAGAATCAGGATGATGTGGCTGCTTTGAACACAGAAATGACTATTCTGGTGTTTTGACAAAATGATAACTTAATAGCTGGAAGTAGATGAACCAGAAACAGAGATAAAAAAAATACGTTGTGCAGGTTTGCTTTTCACTTCCTAACTTGGCCCAAAAGCCATGAGAGGAAGAAGAAGGGGGTGGGGGAGAATGTTTTGGCTATAGTAGATGATTTAGTTCATTTCACTGAGAGAGGAAGAGAATGATTAAAGACATGAGAATTGGTTTTAATTAAAAACAGTAACCTGGGATGTATGGTAGCATGTTGAACTAAAATCAAAAGAAAATATGAACTTGTAAAACTAAAGATAAACATTTTTTCATTGAAATGCCTTTGTCAGGAAGTTTTGTGTGTACACACACAAACACACACACACACACACACGAAAATGTAATGATTCATATGCTTTGTATGATTGCTTTCTCAATTTAAAATATAAAACCTTGTTTTCCAGGCTGCCCTCCCCTGGGTCTTGAAACATTAAAAATTACTGACTTCCAGCTCCATGCATCTACAGTAAAGCGATATGGCCTTGGGGCCCACAGAGCACGGCTAAATATTCAGGTAAGTTCAGCTTTCTTTCGAACTGATTTAGAAGGTGGGATTGTTCTGCAAGCACTGCCAATGACAGCTTCTTGCTTTCTTGTTGGCAAACACCACTTTTTAACAAAGTGAGCCATCTTCACATTGCAATGTTGGTTAGTTTTGTTTCTTTATTTTGAATCTTCCAACATCAAAGTCCAAAGTCAGGTCATTACATAAGTCTTTCAAATAAGGAGAGTGAGACCCAAACTACGTGTAACCTTTAATACTTAGCAGGCAGCTACATCGGAGTTTTTTTCTTACTTAAAAGTAACTGCAGGGCATCAGATCAGAATCCTAGTGTGGGGATAGGGCAACCTCCTCGCCCTGACTTTGGTCCCAATCCATATTGGGAGTTTCATCCCTGCAGTTTGTGCTTCCAGTGAAGCTAATGGGGGCTTCTTATCCTACTAGTGTAAAGCCCATGTCCCCATGGCTGCTAGTAGTCCTGCTCCTTTGCCAGTTTTTTGCCCCTCAGTCCCCTCACCACAGAGGGGCTCATGAATGATGCAAATATGGCACATGAATCACACTCTGAAATTTGCATGTGGTGCAGGCCCTCCTCCTCCCTCCCAGTTGGCTGCCTCCATCCCATTTCCCCTCCCCACTGGTGGTGACAGCCTAACCATGCGGCTGAACCTGAGCCTGTCTTTGCGCCACACTAACTGACTGAATAAGAGGGTCCGTCATCCTGGTGGTGGGAGGGCTGCTCTGCTTGTTTGGCATGGAGAAAATTAGTTGCTATTAAAGCTTGAGCATTCAACTTCTACACTCTTTCAAAACTTTCTACACTGCTCAAGCTTTAGTTTCGAAGAAAAATGAGCAAAATCGGTCTGGTACATCTTGAATAATAAGACACAACTATATTCTTATATAAGATACAATTTATAGCCATGGTCCCCACTATTTTATAGGATTGTTTGGAAAATAAAAGATGGAGTTACTCTGCAAATCATGCTGAGCTGGGGTGAGCAAATCTGTCAAGCTGAATTTCGCCAGTGTGAAATTCATTCCATCCTGATTCCACATTGGATTGAAATTATTTTTTAGTCCACATAAAAATGTGCATGTATTATGAAATACACATTTTTGTATGCATTTTCTCCAGCATATCTTTTTGTGTGTGCACACATTTTCAAATGTAAGCATTTTTAAACGATTTTCATTTTGTGTAAAGTCTTTTTGTGAATATTGCATTTTTGTGTGCATTTCCTAAAATATACCCATGTTTGTCCATACTGTTTAAAATACGATATTATTTTTTTTTGTATGTGAATTGCATTGAAAACTTCAGAAATGAACTGCAATGACAGATTGCGTTCTGCTTCATGATTAGATTTAGGTAGTGCAAATTTGGTAAGTTCACATTAAAATGCAAACCAAACTTTTTTTTTTTTTTACCCATCCCTTTCCTGAGCTCCTTGGGGAAAGAATGAAATGAAAATATATATAAAAAATTACATTCAAATTGTTGGTTTGATTTTTTAATGAGCATAAATAGCAAACCTGTTCCTGATCGTCTTCTCAATCCTAATGCAGGACAAAATCTTGAATCTTTTTTGAAACCATTAGCAACATCTTTTTGGGACTGGGAGCTTAAGAGGCAGGCTCCTGCTACCTGGAATCGTGTCCATCTGATCCAGCCAGGAGAGGAAGCCTACAAAGCAAGGGGCCAGTCAGCGGCTGCTGTTGTCCTGCCTTGGGGGTTTGCCCAGTCTGCGGAACTTTCCAAACTGCCTCCTCGCAGACTCAGGCTCCCAGCACAGAACCATCTCACCCCCAGCTGCAACAACTTTTTGGGACTGGGAGCTTAATTTATTTTATTTATTTATTTATTACATTTCTATACCGCCCAATAGCTGGAGGCAGGCTCCTTTGGGGGTGGGTCCTGTCCTCTTGTTTGTTTTCTCCCCCTACTGACTTATAATTTTGTTGTGTATTTTAAACTTTTTTTTTTACTTTTCTTTTCCTATGTTTTAAAATGTATGTTTTAAACTTTGTAATACTGCCTTGAGGCCCAGTATTGGGCAAAAGGCGGGATACAAATAAATATAATAATAATATAATAATACAATACCATTGTTTTCCATTAAAAACAAAATTTCACCCAGCCAGTGCCATTTCAGGAATATTTGTTGCTTTTAGCTATGACATCTTCATCATTTTTTTCTGAAGCTTAAGCTTCTGCTCCCATCAGTTTTCAACATAAATTCTTTTTTCATCCCATCGCTCAGGAACATATGTCAATAAATGACACTTGAGTTCCTAATCCATGGCAGTGTTTAATCATTTGAATTTATCTGCCTGCCTTTTTCCTATTCAAGCGCTACCTCTTTTTCTGATGCAACTTTATCTGTAATAGACAGACCCAGTATAGCTCGAGTAACATTCTTCCTGCTGTGTAGCAGCCAGATAACCATCCACTAATCCCATTAATCAGATCAACCATTCATATGACTCCTCATGACTGACAGTTTGTGTCAATGGGCAGTTTTGCCATTCTTTTTCTTTTTCAGGTGCTTTCCATTTAAGACCTTTCTAGTATAAAATTAATAATTTCAAACATTTCTTCCAGTATTTTCAAGATGAAAAACTTTCTAGATTTATTCTAGGGGTGGGTGTGGGTGGGTGTAATTTCAAGGCTTTGGATTTAATGAAAACTCTTTGTCCTCTATCCATTCTCTTATGACTGTGATTATCAGTTTTGGAACTATATAATAGGCTGATTATATTAGAAGTTTAGTGGTGCCTAAACAAAACAAAAAGCAAAAGCTGAGGCTTATTTATGTAAGGGAAATAAAGCTACAATGTACAGGAATTTGTGTATATGGAAAAACATCTTTCAGTCTTCTCTGACATCCCACAGTTGCCCACTCATGCCTTAAACATAAACAAACGTGACATAAGCTTCCATTTGCTCTCAGAATCCAGTTTGCCAGATGTATGATTATCCTCAGATGGTGTAAAAACACACACACACGCACACACACACACACACAAAAGATTGAGGAATCACTGAGTTTGATGATGAACAGGAGGTTTGGTTGCAATATACAGAGAGCCTTCGTTCTTTACTGCTAATTATATTGATTATGGTAGCAAGAAATGTGCAATTTTGCTGAGTATTTGTGAAGCAAAGACATCTGGGTTGATTAGAAGCTTGCTAGCACCTGAAAAACACTGTGTCAAAATCCTTTGCGGAACTAATTGGAATTGTCTCAAATCATCACACACCATTTGAGATTGAGCAGTGCTTTAAATTTAACAGTTTCTCACACCCAGCTAGAATGCCTATGAAAGTCTTCATAGCAGAACTGTGTTATCTGTCAGAGCATTGTGGCTTTGAAGACACCGTGGATGCCAAAGCAAGAGACAGTCTGGTTTATGGTTTTCATGATGAGGCATTTACTGAAAGGATCCAGTTTAGACTTTAAGAAAGGTCTGGAATTTGCACAAGGCATGGAAGTGACAGTTCAGTATTCCCAAACTCTCATAGCTACCAGGCATAAATTTCCCAATACAACATTAGCTGAAAAGAATGTCACATTAGTTAAAATGTACTCTAGATGCACCATCTACAGTGTAACATCCTATTTTTGCTATGGAGGAAACCTCCTCCTCCTCCTCCTCCTCCTCCTCCTCCTCCTCCTCCTCCTCCTCCTTCTTCATTTCTATACCACCCAATAGTCAAAACTGTCCAGGTTCACAGAAAATACATACCACAATACAAGATAAGAAAAACATAACATAAAATCTCTCATACAACATTTAAAACAATGTAAACAGCTACAACATTTATAATAAGATACTGGACCTTTTACGGACAACTGACATAAAGGCTCTGTCATATGCCATCAAATGTCATCAAATGCCTGAGAGTAGAAGACAGTGTTGGTGCCAGGCAGACCTTGGTGGGGAGAGCTGGGTTGGGTTAACCTGAAGCAAGGTCATCTAGCCAAGGAACATAGACAAAGGGGAAGATTCCACATGAAAAGAAAGAAATCCACCAAGTCAAATAATATTGGACCACAATTTGGAGCACTAAAAATGGTGGCACACACACACACACACACACACACACACACACACCAACAAGTCCCATTCAGAAGAACTACTGGTGTAGAAGTGAAATATTCAGATTATGATGGCCCTTTAGTGGCAGAAAAAGGAAAAGACCCTGCTCTGATAGACTGGAACTGAATAACAGTGCTACACCTGAACTATTCTACTACCTAATGAGTTATTAGGTAGTAATTTACTTCCGCTTACACAATTTGGTTCTCATTTCTTTTTGGCATCCCACTTATTTACAGTAGTTGTTCTGCTAGAGGAAATAGCCCAGTAATTTACAGCTAACTCACTAGCCTCACAGGATAAACATGAATACATGGATATGGAAATGTGAATATCTAAATATTAGGGCTGTGCAGGTACTCCCCGATCCACCTTGGAGGCAGATCCGGAACCCCTGAAGCAGCCGCGATCTGCCTCGGCGCCAAAGCCAAGATGAAATTCAGGCCCTCTGAGGCGACTCACTAGCCTCACAGGATAAACATGAATACATGGATATGGAAATGGGAATACCTAAATATTAGGGCTGTGCAGGTACTCCCCGATCCGCCTCGGAGGCCTATCTGGAACCCCCGAAGCAGCCGCAATCTGCCCTGGGGGTTCCTGATCTGCCTCGGCGCCGAAGCCAAGATGAAATTCAGACCCTCCGAGGTGACTTGGAGTTTTCTGGGGACGGCTGCAAAAACTCCCCACTTACCTGGTGCCTCCGCTGCCACGGATGGGTAAGCCCCCCTTCCCCACTTACCTGCATCCGCCAGCGGCTTGTGTCTGGCGATTTCTACTCGAGGACACTGAAGGCTGGAAGCAGGCCTGCTTCTGGCCTTCAAAGTCCTCGAATTGAAGTTGCCGGACGCAAGCTAGTGGTTGCGGTGGCGGCGGACACAGTTAAGTGGGGAAGGGGGTTTATCTGGGTTCACTGCTGCTGGCTTGCATCCGGCGGCGGCGGCAGATGCAGGTAAGTGGGGAAGGGGGGAGGAGGGGCTTACCTGCTGCCTCCGTCGCTGCTGCCATCTTTCTTCTGGCAGCTTCCAGTGCTGCTGGAAATGAAAGGGAGTAGGTCGTGCAATAACTTAAAATCACGTGGTCTACTCCCTTTCATTTCCGGCAGCACCGGAAGCCGCAAGAAGAAAGATGGCGGCGGTGATGGAGGCAGCAGGTAAGGAGATGGGTGGGGACTGGGGCCGGCTCCGAAGTGCTGAGGCGGCCCGAAGCTTCAGAGCCAATTGGCTTCGGACTGCATCGGCCTTCACCCAAACCACCTCGGATCCAGTTCGGAAGGGTCCGAACCACCCTGATCCACTTTGGATTCAGGATTCGGATCCGAGGCGGTGCACAGCCCTACTAAATATAGGTGTCTGTGGTTCAAACCAGGAGTTGTTGGGTTTCTGTGTGGCTGCCCTGCCTTCCTGACTTTCGGCTTGCTCCCCCATCCTACTTCCAGTGGTGCCATTGGGTAGGACTTTGGGGCAGAGTTCCAGGGGCCCACTCAAAAGAATGAGCAGGAGGGCCCCCAATCACAGCAGGACTGGCTTGCCACATTTTGAAGTAAATGAAGTAATGCACAGTACCATCTAAAGAGCACCTCACCCTGAACCCCTACTCATTAGTTCAGAGTGTAAAATGACCTAACTGCACCACTGCTCCTAGTTTATCCTTTAGACCTGACCAGCTCTTTGATCCTGACCTCTGGCTTGTGTCTATATTCTCCCTCCTGGTTTGGCCTTTGATTCTGATTTCAGCCCTGTCTACTGACTTGTTCCTGGCTCTTGGTTCTCAGCTCTTCGTTCACCACAGGCAGCAGCCCATGGCTCAGCTCTTACCAAAAAGTAGAAATTAGAGTGAACTATGGGCCCAACAATCATAGCTTTAAATCCATATCTAGCAGATACCTCCTTTTTCATTTTTTACTTTTGAATTGCTGTAGGGACCCCAATCCAGATCGGGACCCTAGCATGAGGGTAGGGAAGCTTTTAAGATCTGGATCAAGCCTCCTGCACCTAATCTAGAGTAAAAATATAAAAAGACATAACTGCTAGATATGGAGTTAAGGTAATGAGTGTCATCAGATTAGTGTTTTATTGTACGTTCGTTACTGGCCACTCACGGTTTTTCACAGGTTCTTTTGCCGTCATCGTCTGTCTCCCGTGCACTTCCTGCTCCTTTTCTCAGATTTGGAACGACAAAATAAACCTGTTTTAATCCGACTCTTCTGAGGTCACACTATAAATTGCCCACAGAGGGTGCTGCAGGCCACCTGGTAGCTGGTCTCTTCTTGGTAAAAAGTGCTCATTTTGAAAGTGGAAGAGAACCAGCACAAGAGCGAGCGATTCCCTACCCCCCGTCTAATGAGCCCCAAAGTTTGTTTTAGATGTATAACTCTTTGTTTTCTTTGTTTATTTCTTTAAATGGTTGATTTATTTCAGATGTATAAAGATAGCTTTGGCTTCTTTTCAGGCAGGTGTTAATGAAAATGATTTTTATGATGGCGCTTGGTGCGCAGGGCGGAATGATCCATACCAATGGATCGAAGTGGATGCTCGGAGGCTAACCAAGTTCACAGGCGTTATCACACAGGGAAGGAATTCTCTCTGGCTGTAAGTCCACATTTTTCTTACTTTCTAATGTTCGGATGGATGTTTTATGTTGTTAAAAGGGAGGAAGTCAATAGTAAGACTACATAACACAAGCCAAAAATAAACATTGTTTACTCTTTTCGGGGGAAATGTAATCATTTTATTTATTTATTTACAATATTTATATACCACTCCCCACTGAAACTTTTGGAGCAGTGTACAAGATAAAATAAAATAAAAACAGAATATAAACACATTAAAATAGTTTTTTTTAAAAAAAAAGCAAAATGTGAAGTGAACCGTGGCTGGTCATCAAGGAAAGGCTTCCTGGAGCAACAACTTCTTCAGGAGGTGACAAAAGGAATCCAAAGTTGGCGCCTGCCTGACCTCCAGAGGCAGGGAACTCCATAAGAGGGGGGGCACCATGCTGAAGGCTCTTCCCCTGGTGGACTCCAGTTGGAGGGTAGGTCTATGTGGAACCACCATGAGCATGCCCTTGGATGACCTCAGCGACTGGCCAGGTTGATAGGGGAGAAGGCGCTCACTCAGGTATCCTGGTCGCAAGTTTTAAATCAGTGACACTCAGTGCTATTTCTCATCATGGATGAACCAGTGGAGGGTGATGGCTCCAATGTCAGTGGGGTGGTGAATCTACTCCGGATTTCAGACAGAACTCTAAAGGAGCTATCCAAGGTGCTTTGCTGTTCTGACTGAAACCCAGAGCAGATTCAATACCCCACTGACATCAGAGCCACCAGCCTCCAGTGGTATGGACTAGGGATGTGTTTCGCTCCGATTAGAATTGGAGAATCAGAAGCGAATTGGCCTGCTCCGCCTTGCCCAGAGGCGGAGTAGAAGCGGACCGCAGACCCTTAGAAGCATGGTGAAGAGAAGCGGCCATAGGAGAAGCGCTTCTCTTTTCGCGGAGCGATCCGCCCGCCATTTTGGATAATTTCACCCATAGGATTGCATTGCGGAAAAGATTAAGGCATAACTGTGTTGTTTTTAAAGCTATGTTTCTGAAATTTCTTGTGCTTAGAGAGTTGTGGCTGGGGGTCATTTTGAGCCTACTCTCAGCACTCTGCGTGGTGCGGTTCACTTGCTATAATTTTTGGAAAAATAGGGTAAAAAAGCGGGAGAGGTACCTTTTTGAAGTGCTGAGAGGCAGATTCAACTCCCAGTCATGATCACCTGATGAAGCATCCTCCAATCCCAAAGTTGGAGGAGGGGATAGGCAAAACGGGATACTTAGTAACTTGGGATACTGGGAAACTTCTCTTTCTTAGTCTGAACGGACTTTTCCCAGTGTTTTTTTAAAACAGTAGCCCCACCAAATGCACAAACACAACCTGAAATCATATACTAAGCAAATAAATAACAGATAGGAAACACAGCACTGCTACCCACCCTAACCTTGGTGAACAACTGAATAGATGTGGTGCAAGGGGATGAGGTCCCCTAGGGCATGTGGACGTGCCCAGTGCACACACTGTGTCCTGCCCTGGAGGGTCATCAGAGCCCTTCAAAGAGTAACCAGTGGAGACTAATGCCTGTCATGAGTTGAAGTGACAGGTAGCTTCTTAAGACTGGTACTTACTTAGGGCCAGTCAAAAATTGGCATATCCCCCTCCCCCTGGGCACGTCCACTTTCCTCCTACTGGTAAAAGACAGACATAGCCATTTTTAAAAAAAATCCTTCTTGTTGTTTATTCAGCAACACTGCTGCTTTTAATTCCACCCCTCCTTTGTTTATTTATTTATTTATTTATTTGTTCCATTTTATATTTACACCCCATAGCCCAAGTTCTCCTGGCTTTTCCTCTTCAGTGAAGTCATGCAGGCTTTCATTGTGGTTCAACTCCTTATTGTTGTTGTTGTTATTATTATTGCTATTAATATTAATTAGTACTGCTATTATTAACGTTACTATTGTTGTTGTTGTTTAATAATGGCTGTGATCACAGTGCAGTCAATCAACTCTGAAGCAAGGATCACAAAGCTTTACTCTTATCCTCCTAGCCTCCTAGTTATGGGATGCAAAAGAAAAGGCATCTCTCTGTGCTGCTCCCGCCTCACAGGGATGGTTTGCATTACTGGCTTTGAAACTATCCTTGGCTCACTTCCTTGTTGCCCCAGAAATGTCTGCTGCCTGCCTGCCTTCCCTCCGGGGTGCTGCTGTGGTGGGACATCTGCCGGGACTGACTCCCCCATACTAGATCTATGGCATATCTCTGCCTGGCTCTCTGCCCGCCTGTCCTCCTCCTCTGTGACCGCCTCGCAGGGATGGTTTGCAATGCGTTACTGCTGGCTTAGAAAGAAACAAGCCATCTTTTGCTCACTCCTTGCGCCCGCCTCGCAGGGTTGGTTTGCAATGCGTTACTGCTGGCTTAGAAAGAAACAAGCCATCCTTGCCGCACTTCCTTGTGCCCCCAGAAATGTCTGCTGCCTGCCTGCCTGCCTGCCTGCCTTCCCTCCCTCCTCCCCTGCCCGCCTCGCAGGGATGGTTTGTGTGTGTCTTGCTTTGACTCAGGGGATAAGTCCTTCCTGCGCTCACTTAGACTTTTTGAAGTTCCAAATAATTTTTTCAAGTGTGGAAGAAGATTCATATAGGTTTATCTACTCCCCAATTCATGGCATGTTGGGATTTCCTTTGAAATGGCCCCATTGAGCTGTCTGCAGCTTTAAATCCCTGAGATACTGGGGTGTCCGGTTTTCAAAAATTCCCCCAAAATCAGGGGAGGCTTGGATTGGCTTGAGTCTTGGCATGCATGTGTATACATGTGGATGCATGCATGTGGATAAGCTATCATGGTGCCGAGTTTGAGGTTTCTAACGTGAAAATTGACATAGTTCTAGCATGGGACTTGATTTGGGGTGAGTTAAGAGGTTAAAGCCCCGCCAAAAATCAGGGGATGATGGGATTTGCTTGAAACTTGCCATGAATGTGGATCTAGATGGCATCTGTGAGGGTGCCCACTTCAAAAAAATGTATCTGTCAAAATGTCAGAGCAAACCCCATGTTTGAAAATGGGGTGTCCGATTTTCAAAAATTCCCCAAAAATCAGGGGAGGCTTGGGGGGAGGGGATCTACACTACTGCTTTTAAAGCGCTTTAAAGTGCTTTGAAAACATTTCAAAATCTGTATATGCAGTGTGTCCTGGGCCCCAACAGTTGTCAAAACTGTTATAAAGCGCTTTAAAGCAGTAGTGTAGATCCCGCCTTGGATTTGCTTGAGGCTTGGCATGCTTGTGTATACGTGCATGAGGTGTCATGGTTCTTCTATAGTATGTCTGACTTCACACTTATAATTCCAGTCTGAATGCAAAATAAAAGGATGTGGTCATGTGTATAGGTGGATTTTCATACAACCTTTCAATGCATGTTGATTCATTTTTCTCTTTAAACTTTTTCTTTTTCACCTCACTGCTCCCTTGATTTGGATTTTCCAAACCATAGTGTGATGTGCCTTCCTCTTCTATATTTCTGGAATGTGCCCGAAACCAGAAAGTCCTCTATCTGCTACCAAACTGCTTTTGTTCCAGGCAAGATCTAGTCCCTTTCTGCACCTAAGAATTATCCAAGGAAAATGGAGGGGTCGTCCCTGCCTGCTCCTGGGATCCCCTGTGTGTCATTTGGATGCACAGGGATGATCCTGGGGAAAAAGGTAGGTGTAGAAATGTCCCTAGTCTCTAGTTTGAGTGGGGCTTTCTCCCAACAATAATGAAATAGACTCATTTGTTGTATATTCCCCTACATGGATCCAGAGAGAATTGCTAGTCTTTTTGATCAAGCAGTTCTCTGAGCATGAATAGAGAGCACATTGGAAGCCATGATGAGCTGAAAAAAGATTGCAATAAATTTAAGGCTGTATCTGTGCTTTCTCATAACAATCTTTTTGGCACAACTACTAGAGTTTCTTTCTGTCATTCCAGTTTCTGGCAAATATTTTCATTGCTTCCTTTTTGTGTAACGCTGTGACCTTAGGGTAAAGTGCAGGGACTTGGCACTACCTAGACATCCTTTTCTTGTAAGTATCACACAGACCTTCCTGACTTTCTGCTAGCCCAAGAATCAGATTATCATTTTTGTATGCACATGCCATCAGTGTACTTTCAAAGGATCCCCACAGTTGTTGCACGTGCTAGTGATTTACATTATTCCCCAAAGGATCTTGAAAGTACACTCTGATAAACTAAAACAAAGTCCAGTGAAGTTTTATTCTAACACTTTCTCAACAGCAGATGTTGCTGCTCACTGTCAAGCAGAGCTGTTAAGATCTGTCATATCAGAACAAATTGTTATTTATTCTGACTCCTAGTCTGACACATGAGTACCAAAAAGGTGAAGACATCCATGATATTAAATTCTCAGAAAACTTCTGTGTTACTGTTCTCCAAAAATGATGAGTTTTCTGAAGAATAGGAACAGAAAAAAAATTCTGAATATTTCTGAGATATTACATTTTAAATATGGAAATTCCTGAAGGCTTTCTTTCTTTCTTTCTTTGTCTCTCTACCCTGTTCATCAGCCAAAAAGGCTGCCGGTGTGGCTTATATACAATCTATAAAACTTACACTGTAAAAGACAAGACACAAAATAAAACAACAACTCAGCCACCAATTCTTAAAGTTAAATAGTACTTCATATACTGACCAGCTTAAATGGAAACAGTTAAGAGAGTGTGGAAGCCCAAAGAAGCTGGTTTTCAGCAAAGCTGATGAAATGGCCCTGCTTCTCATATTCTTCTGCTATAGCTGATGGAAATCTAATCAGTTCTATTAATTTTCCATGTCCAGTGGCATTTTAATAGAAATGTCAAAACATTCCACTGGCCCTCTGGGTGCCCCATCCTGGCCCTCTAGGATTGGATTTGGGGTGGTATCCAACCACGTAACTCCACTAACATAAATTACATTGTGCTAGCATAAGAGACCTCTAGCACAACACCAATAGTGTTAGTTTGCATGACAGGATTCCCCTGAAAACTCATCACACAAGCTAACACTACTGGTGTTGTACTAGAATTCTCTTACGTTAGCGCAAGGCAATTTGAGTTAGTGAATGACATGGTTGCATACTATTAATTAAATCTCCAAACACAGATCTGTCTCAATTTCATGCTCTGATCCTAAGCTTACTTCCCAGAAGTAAGGTGATAATTTCCGTAAGATTTATTCCAGGTACGTGTGTTTAGGGTTATAGTCTAAAACTTTAATATTGCTTAAACTCTAATTGAAATTCTAATGAAAGTTTCCATTTATTTCTAAAGTTTGTTATACTCTAGACTCTAGAGTACTGATAAAAATACTCTTTCTCTTTTGTTCTGACTGGCAAACTATACATGAAGCCTTCCTAATTAGTCCTGTAGCTGTATATCTTATGGTAGTTGAGAGGGGTTTTGGATTAAAATGCAACAAAATATATTTCCCGAGCAGGAAGAACTTCATGACTGTTATACAGTTGTTAGAAGTGCATGATCTTTGGTCAGAAAAGATTCCAGATTGTATCAAAGGTGCCTGGAATACCTTTTCAGTAAAGTCCCATCCAGGGAAGAGTAATAGGAGAACATGGCAGCAGAAGCTTCAGAGAGAATTAGGGTCAAACTTCATGTTATATTTAAAAAGTAGCTAGTAGCTATGTCTTTTTTCTTTTTTCACTCAAACAAACAAAAAACAGGTGGACTTGATCCAGATTGGGACCTAACATAGGGGTAGGGGACATTTAACGCTTTACCCCTTGCTGTGGTCAAGATCCAGGTCAGACATCCCTCCAACATCTGCAATTTAATTTGCCAAGAAGTGAACCACTGAGCACTACATCAGGACATAGTGTCACACCAGACATTCTATTGGTGTGTGTGTGCGAGAGAGAGAGAGAGAGAGAGAGAGAGAGATAGCATCCCCTCATTGCAAGCAGCAGCAGAGCTGCTATTTTTTAAAAAAATCTAAACTGATAAATTATGGTGTTGCAGCATCAGCAACAACATGAAACACTATTGCACCAACATCATTTATCTAAATTCCCTTGGATCAATTTTTATTTTTTTTAGAATTTCCCATAGTCCCTTCCCTCTCCCATTTTGTTTTGGTTTGGTTGTTTTCACTCTGCCTTTTTTATGTTACATCTCTCTTCAGCCTAACAACCTAGTTAGCAAAGCACATTTACTATTATGTCCTTCTGCATTCAGATCTTTGGAGACCCAGAATTGCCTTTAGATATCCTAGCTTGCAAGGCAGACTTCTAGAGCAACCAGATGAAGGCAGAGTCAGGACAGAGAAAGGGTCCGTATATGTACAGTCTAGCTGCAGTGTGGATTTCAGGGTGGGGGGAATGCCTAGAAGAAAGCTTGGGATTTTATTCCCTTGGCCACAGCTCATACTTTACCCACCAGCTTTATTCATTCAGGCTGTGTTTTCTTTTTTGAAGATTCATTTCTCCATGTTTGTTCCCTAAGAAAACTATTGACATGACACAAAGACCAGTGGGAAGGTTTAGGGTTATTATCTAGGTCAGAAGATCCCCATGTCACCATGTCTAATATCCCACCCTTTGCTTTTGTATTACATGTGTATTCATGCAACAATAAGTATGAGGGATTGGATAATTACTCAATTTCACTGAAATGCCAAAGGTCCACATTTTAGACATAGGTGGTTCATTTGCTGTGGGTGGGGTGGGTCTATCTATAAGTACCATGCTTGAACCTGAAGAATAATCTGGGCCCTTACTTCAAATCTTAAAAAAATGGGAGAGGGTCTTGGTTGTATACCTTGACTTTGGGATCAGATTGCTCTGTAGGACGTCACCCACACTGGAGAGAAAACTGGATTCCATTTAGACATTGTATGTTTCCTCATTGGGATGTTGTGTTGTGGGCTTTTCTTCTTCTTTTTTCTTTTTCAAGAGTTGGGTCCAGGACCTGCCTTCCACCAGAGGAAGGGACCTTCTGCAAGAAAACATGCTCTGCTTGTTGATGGTCCCTCTACCCAATTTTTGGCCATCCCCTCCCCCAATACCATAGCTCTCTCCATTCAGCAGAGTCTCCTGTCTCTCTGTGTAGCATTTTCAGGGGGCTGGAAGGGCTGCTGTGGGAAGGAGGGAGCAGGGAAGCAATGAAAAACTTAGGAAACTCTATATAATCACTATTTCTTTTTTCTTTTCAGTGATAGACCCTTTGTCACAGGAAAGCCACATTCTTTTGTAACTGGCATTCATTTTCAGTGAGATACTTAATGCTTGCTGGAAGCTCCATCGAGCTGTTAATAGAGATCAGAAGTGGCCACATGTGAGAAACCCCTTTCATCTGTAAGTTAAACTTGAGGAGGCCAGCTGAAAAATGTAGGCACCAAGGCAAACCTCATAAACAGCATCAGTGGTCGAAGTGGCAGCCTGTATTGCAATAATGTTATTTTTTCCCAACATCTAACCTAGCCATCACCTGCTTAAATTGGAATTGTTTTGAAGCAGCAACACTTAGAAGGAACATACTAAAACCAATGAAATGAAAAGCCAATTGCGATAAAAACATGGCCTAATAACAGAACTTAGAATGGTCACTTCTTACTTCACCTTGGCCACTAAAAACCATATGAAACAGAACATTCTTATACTACTTCACTTAAGATAGGCATCAGGAGATATACACAAATATATGTATTCTCAGACATGGAGAAGGCTGCTAGACCTGTTCCCTTGGCCCCAGATCTACTGTGGAACGTTGACCAGAATGTACCCCAAGCGGAGAGGAGATGAACTGAGCCATACTTTCCAGAAGTTCTCTACAATGACATCTGGAGAATTCAGTAGGGATCAGTGGTAGGATAATGCTAAATACCACTGTACGGAAGAGGCCAGTTCAAAAGGTTTCTGGGTGGAATGGGGAATTTCCTGTTACTGTTCTGTCTTGTTTAAGAGAGACAATAAAGTTTGGGTCTGGGGGCTCAATTTACACATCCCAATAATTGTGTTGGGAGAGCTGAGGCTGTTTGTTTGTTTGTTTTGATCCAGTGTAACTGTGCACAGTCCTGATTTAGATTGGGATCAGTACGCTTTGGAAGAGAAGGATTAAACCTTCATCCTACCGGGTGTGTGTATGGAATTATAAAGAAAAGAAAAGAGGTGGGTGGGAAAGATTTAACCTCTTTCCCAAAGTTCCAAGGTCCCAATCTAAATCAGGACCATGCACATTTCCACCAGTGCAATGATAAGAACATGCATCCATAGGTTCTAACTTGCATACTTCTGTGCCCTCTAAGTCAGCATTCCACAACCTGGGCTAGATCTACACTAGTGCTTTTTATCAGTTTTGAAGTGCACTGATAACTGTTGGGTGGCATTCTGTATACCATTTTCCTAGTGTTATTTCCTGTATTTTGTTTGGTATTATCCAAAATACCACAAGAGATGTCATTGTTTGGGCTACATGAGGTATATAATGTTACCATAATGGGATTGTATGAATGTGACATGAGGTGTAGATCTCAATCTGGTGCCTTCCAGATATGTTGAACTGAAAGGCTTATCATCTTCTGCCAGCAAGGCTGATGGAAATGTAGTCAAACATCTGGAGAGAAAGACTGCTCTACAGCTTCCATGACAGGCTGCAAATGTTTGAGAATAGGAAAAGGGAATATGCATACACATTTGAAGTAACTTGGCTCATCTGCTGAGCCACATGTGGTATTTCTCTTAATGTTATGAGTAGCCAGAAAAATCAGGTGTTTAAACATTTTAAAATGATCACTGTCCTAAGATGACCAATTTATTTAAATGCTGACATTGTTTTTCTTGTCATCTGGCTATGTACAGTAGACAACCACCAAATCAACAAGTCAGAAAAATCTCAGCCTGGTCTAATAATTGAGTATTATTTGATTCAAAACTCATTAGCTGTGGACATACGAAGATATATGAAAAAGGTGAAAACTTGTTCTTTGGGCCATTTTTAGAATTTCCATTAATTTTTGATGGGTTCGCATAATGTAATTAAATTGGACTTTTGTGCCAATGAAAGAATAATTCTATCTTCAGGTGCTGCATATATTGGGGAAAGCATTTCCCTGAACTTTCCCAATGCATCTTCAATCCTGCTATTTCAGGCTTGACCCTCTGGTGAATGGAAACTGTCAATCACGTGAATTGCATTTAAGTGTGAGGTTACCTGGTGATAGGGACAAATCCTTTAAGTACTTCAGGGATTAGAGCTAGTCTGACAAACTCATTTAAGCAGAAATGTCTCTTGGGATTCATCTCTGGGAAAATCTCACATTGAAACTCCTATTGTTTCCAAAACATGTTCAGAAGATACTCCGAAGTCACATAGAGGGGGCAAGAAGGATTGTGGCTCAATGCATGTTCCCCATAATATCTGAAAAAGCCTACACTATACTTGGATCGATTATGTCTACAGGACAATAATTTTATCGCTTATTGTTGTTCCCTGCCTCGATCAAAATGGAGAGGCGGGTAAGAAATAAATTATTATTAGGAACCTTGCCTATTTAAGATGGTGGACCTGAGATACCATGGTGCTCACAGTAATGTCTGAACAGTGCCATATACTTGAACATAAACATGGCAAAATAGTTACCCACCAGCCACGTCTGCCCCATAAAACAACTTTAATGGACCCTACCAACATCTGCTCACAGTTTCACCTCTAAGAAATGAAATGGTTCGTGTGTGTCCCAGCACATAGAAAGCTATGATATATATGTATGTGGTTTTGTGTGTGTGTGTGAGTATCAGAAATTTTTACTAAAACAAAGGTATCTTGAAAAAAAGAGGGGTGACTTCAATAGAAAATGAAACTATACTAATAGCAAGTTTCTGAATAAAAAATGGATTTCAAATATCTGGCACCTGGTCAGATAGTGGGATCTAAACATTCTTTTCCTCTTATGAGTATTTATCAAAGCTAGCATGCATCGTCTGCATTGCTTTTTAAGTTCTTAAACTTGCAGATTTTGACCATGTGTTCTGTGCTCAAAAATAACCTTGATAATGAATTCATTAATTTTTTTTACGCAGATGGTCGTTCTTTCCTTCTATATTTTTAGATTACTATAAATAGGATACATATCCCTAATTTTGCAGACTTTAGGCAAATAATATTTTTGAAGTAATTCAACATGGACTCCCATCATGTTCTCCATGATTCAAATGTCTTTAATTTTAGAAAGTTCTTTCATATTTTATTTATTGCTGGTTTTTTGTATTTCTGGGCACAAAGATTACTGCAGACGCTGACTGCAGCCAGGAAATCAGAAGACGTTTACTTCTTGGGAGGAGAGCAATGACAAATCTTGATAAAATAGTTAAGAGCAGAGACACCACACTGACAACGAAGGTCCGCATAGTTAAAGCAATGGTATTCCCCGTAGTAACCTATGGCTGCGAGAGCTGGACCATAAGGAAAGCTGAGCGAAGGAAGATAGATGCTTTTGAACTGTGGTGATGGAGGAAAATTCTGAGAGTGCCGTGGACTGCAAGAAGATCAAACCAGTCCATACTCCAGGAAATAAAGCCAGACTGCTCACTTGAGGGAATGGTATTAAAGGCAAAACTGAAGAACTTTGGCCACATAATGAGAAGACAGGATACCCTGGAGAAGATGCTGATGCTAGGGAAAGCAGAAGGCAAAAGGAAGAGGGGCCGACCAAGGGCAAGATGGATGGATGATATTCTGGAGGTGACAAACTTGACCTTGGGGGAGCTAGGGGTGGCGACGGCTGACAGAAAGCTCTGGCGTGGGCTGGTCCATGAAGTCACAAAGAGTCAGAAGTGACTGAACGAATAAACAACAACAAACACACTTCTATTCAGAAACAGGTCCCACTGAGTTCAATGTGGCTTACTTCCAAGTCAATTTTTTTGAATATTTTTATACTTTTATTATTGTATTTTTGTTTAGTTTTGTTATTATTATTTGTTGGTATAGGATGGGTCACATTCATTCTAAGGGCACCTACTTCATACACTACTTTTTCCTGTAGACAGTAAGTAAAGTATGGACATAGCGGATATGGTTTGGAAACATTTGCAGCATACGTCATTTTCGTGATATAAATCCATCTACAGATCTGTATAACAAACAAGTGAGAAAATTAAAGGTTGATTATTTGCCTTTTCAAAATGCTTAACCCATATTGTTTACTAGCAAACCCATTATTTAATTACAATGTAATTAAAACTGCCATACCAAAGACTATGACAGCTTCTAGAATATTAGTTATGTTAGGAAATATCTAAGATAGATGTAGAATAAAATCATAGACAAGTGGTTTATTGAATGTGTCACTGATACTTCTAAGTTACACTAAATTGTTGACATTGTAATGGTTATATAAAGCAAACAAAAATCCAAATTAACTACTGATGTTTCGTTTTTAATTTCAATTCTCCTGCTTTTAACTAATTTGGTAATTCAGTTAATTAACCAATTAAGTATCTCTAAACTCTATTCTCAGTATTTAAGATGAGGGAATTTTGTGCTTTCTCTCAATCTTGCTTTTTCTCCTTTCCACATGGAAATTGATTTTCTCATTGTCTGACATTTGGACTGGGTTCATCATCTCCTGAATTTCTCTTCTCTAACATTGCTGAATGGAATGTTTTCTCCAAAGTATATATCATCACAGTACGATTAGGTACAACAATCACTTTCGGTATTGCAAAAAAGGGAGGAATAAAGTAAGAACTTGTATGAAGCTTTGAAATTGGTAGCAGTTACATTGTTTTGTATCACTTTACAGCTAGTTAGACTTGAGACGCCTAATCAGGACATCGGCTTCA
The DNA here is from genome assembly GCF_023053635.1 of Elgaria multicarinata webbii. Lineage (NCBI taxonomy): Eukaryota > Metazoa > Chordata > Lepidosauria > Squamata > Anguidae > Elgaria > Elgaria multicarinata. Next base: position 73,105,816 of record NC_086178.1, on the reverse strand, counting down.
ATCCCTAGTATGTCCAGGTGGGACTGGGGAAGTCTCCTTTCTGAAATACTGCCTCTGTATTGACAGTGATGAGTTAGATGGACTAATAGTCTGCTTCAGTATAAAGCAGCTTCCTGTGTTCCAATCTGAACACTTAGGACCAAACTAAACCTGTTTCTAATCCCACAGAGGTCTCCGCTGGAGGTATTTTCTTTGTTTTTCAACTCCCCCACAGAGTGGCATGAAATTTCAGCTTTAAAAACCTTCCCAGAGCACCACAGTCCTGATTTGAACTGAGGCTGCCTGTGCTTACTCTGAAGCAAATAAACCAATCACGCATAATAGAACTTAGAATGTTTCACTTGGCCCATGTTCAGAACTTCAGACTTAGACTTTTAAAAATAGTTCTGCAATAGAATCATTCTTTGGTAGAAGTGAAAGCTGAGAAAAATGCATGTGCAGAGACACTGGCCTTAGCTAGACCGGGCTTCGTCACAGAGCGAACCCCGGGATCATCCACATGATGCACAGGGGATCCCAGGATCTGGGAGGGATCATCTCTCCCTTGCCCTGGGATAGAGCCCTCCCCTTTGGGCCCACTTTTTCTGTGGTCCTTGGCTGACCCCGAGACTGCGGAACATGTGGCCCGTTGCTACGGTTTGACCCAGCTCCGACCGATTACTCGTGTGGAGCTGGGAGCTGCGCCCATCGGGGTTAGGGTGGGGTGAGCAGGGAAAAAACAAACAAACCACACCTTACCTTTAAACTGTAAAACTTACATTTTAAATAATTTTAAAATGGTGGGTGCAATGCCTCACTGAGGTCATCGCACCTCACGTGTAAACGGAGGGATCTCGTGTTAATCACAATGCGAGATCTTCCCTCCTCCATCGCGGATTATAAGGTAAGTCTAGCTAAGGCCTAACTAAACCCCATAGAAGCTGCGTGAGCAGAAAGAGGGACTGAGATTTTGAAAGCTAAGTTGGACCTCAGTCGAGATGCACAACAGTTACTGGAAGAGAGGCTCAGAGGCAGTTACGCTGAGGGGAAAAGGGATGAAGTAATGGTAGTGGGTACCTGAAGGAAGGAGACAGTGAGGATTTAAGGGGAAGAAGAATGGAGAAAGTACAGAGATGACAAAAAGAGCAATCCATGAAAAGAAGGACTGGGGAAGGGAACCCACAACAAGCGAGGGGGGAAATAACCCAAGTTTGTTGTTGGCAGTAAGGAAATGAATAGTAAGAGAGAAGGTTGTGAAGGGAGCTATGGAAGTTGTCCAGAAAAAGCAGAGAGTCCAATGAGGCTGTGGTTTGAGTTGACTAACCAACTATTTGAGGAGCTCTGTCCACATTATAGTATTACTTTTCAGACTGCAGAAGCACTACAGGTACTTTGGGTTGTGATTTTCTACTGTAGAGAACATAAAAGGATACATTTCAGCATTGGGGGTTTTACCAGGAGTTGTGTGGTAGCAAGTCCTTGGATTTTTGCCAACACAGGTAAAACTCGACCATCACCAAAGATAGCTCAGATGGGGAATAATTGGTTAGCTTACTGCTGGTGGTCTTTTACTTAGCAATCCTGACTTCCAGATGCGCCAGCTGGGTGGGTGGGTGTTAAGATGGGGCTGAAGCCGTCTCTTGCCAATGGAGAGGGGTTTGCTGACAGGGGCACTTTGTCTGCCCCAGCTGCCCAGTGCCTCCCAGCTTTGTGGATGGAAAGCTCCCACTGCCAGTCTGGAGCTGGCATAATCACCCCCTCCCCATTCCTGCCAATGTGACAAAATTTAAAACATAAAGTTCTGCTGAGCTGAAGCCCCCTCCCTTCCCGCCACACACAAACACCTTCTGGTCTTGCTGGCAGGAGCTGGGTGGGATTACAGTGAGGTGGTCGATCTCATTGCAAGCAGCAGGGCTTTCCATGAGGTGGCTTTGCTCCTCCCTGGCTAAATGTTAGATTGCCCTGCTGTTATCCTGTTTGTTTTTTGTGATGGTTATGTGTTATCGATGTTAAAATGTTTTATACAGTACATACCTATGGTCCCTAGACACCATCTTCTATAGCTGTTAATGATGAAGAGCCTGGCAAAAAAAGAAGTGGGGGGGCAAACCTTAGTGAGGACTAATGTGGTTGAATTCACATGGATTCAAATCCAGACGTCTAAGACAAAGGGCACAGTCCTATGGGATTACACCCCTTTAGGCGGAAGCCTCTGAGATGAGAAGCTTCCAAAAATCCAATGCCCTGCAGTCCCCAAAATATCCTATAGTCCTTGGGAGGCTCTCCCAGGGTTATAGGACTGCTTTCTAAAGGCACTATCCTATGCATGTTTAGTCAGAAAACCCCCCTACAATGTCTTGCATTCTCCAGCCAGCCATCTCTAAACATGCATAGGATTTTTTCTGTATCAACATGCATAGGATTGCACCCTTAAGTACATAAAGCTTTGTACTCAGAAGGACAAATCTGTAACTTTTGCTTCCCCCCACCTTTGGATATCATGCAAATCAGGACTTTTACTAGAATAGAATGTGATTTTGTAAATACATATGCATCATTTTAAAGAAAACCCTCTCGCTTCTTTCTAGGAGTGACTGGGTAACGTCTTACAAAGTTATGGTGAGCAATGATAGCCATGCATGGATCACGGTCAAAAATGGTTCTGGAGACATGGTTAGTATCACGTAATATAATATTTTCTCAATCACATGCATGTAGTAGTCGTAGTTCCATATTAATAAACTGTCCCAACACAGTGCAAAAACAGTTTATAAGCTGTTACAAGACTACCTCAAATTAAAGTGAAGGTTTTCTGTCATGTGTCCATGAACAGAGGCTGGATAATTGAAATGGTCAGAGAGCATGTACTTAATGAAGCTTAAGAGAAATTAAGCTTTTCTACACAAGACTGTTAATTGGTTGTATCTATTTTAAGTTTTGTTGCAGAATTGAGATCTGGGAACTACACAAAGGGTGCTTCCTTTCCTGCTTTTCTGTTTCTAGGTAGTGCTGCAATATACTGGAATAGTACATGAGTAAAGAAAGCATTTTCTTTTGCTTTCACAAACAATACTGCATTTTCTTGATACAAAAACAACAAACAGACAAACAAACAAAAAACTTGCTGAAAGTGCTATTTAAAAACAAGCAAAACTGGTGGGTCACAATGTCATCTAAAGAACCCATAAGCAATCTTGAGTAGAGAATCACAAGCACACAATAAATGGCCCACATAGAAAAACCCGTATTTGATAGTTGGACCTGGATTCCAATGTTCAATTTTACACATTGTTACATAGATATATGGCACAGATCTTAGTCCTCTTCCGGTATTTGCCAAAGAAGGCTTTCTTGTAAACATGGAGGGAGCCTGGTATATAAACTCCATCCCATCTTCCTGCACTCCCGACCTCTTTGTGTTGACAGGGAAGGTCTCTAAGGGTGAATGCAGCTGAGACCCTTGGCTTATCAGGGTTCCTGAACATGTGGGGCTGTGTAACCACTCATATCAAGCAGTTAAGTAATTATTTAACCTCTCTCTACCCTCTCTCTCTCTCTCTCTGTGGTGGTGTTTATTCATGCTAAAAGATGTCATAAAGACATGATCTTGGACATCAGATAATTCTTTAGTTTTCAGTTATTTCTCTCCAGGCCATTACATGTCTTCAAAAACAATGTCCACTGGCATTATTATTATTATTATTATTATTATTATTATTATTATTATTATTATTATTATTATTAAAGAAAAGATCCCATGAGAGCTGTAAAGAACCAGATTTCTCAGATTTTGGTAGTGGAGCCCAGGTCTATCACAACCGCTACCTTTGGGTCTCCTTTTTACCTTTCTCTCTATAAAGGATCCCAACCATGAACCCAGTGGGAATACTGCTGCTCACTGGTTCTGTGATTCACTGACATTTCTCGGCCCCACAGCAACCAGCCCTGCACTCTATTCACCCTTTTACTTCACTACTGCCACCATATATCCCAGTACCTTACCTCAGGTACTTTAAGAATCCAATGCAGTTTATGAACAAAATAACTTTTATTTAACAATAAGTAAATTCATGCAGTTTATCAGTCCTGTGGTTGCATTTGTTGCAATACTTGTTTGATACAATACAGTATCTCATATATCTTTGCCTACTCTACCCACTAGTCAAATCTATCTCCTCCTATTGCCGCTGTTTCCCAAAACAATAAAACACTGATTCTACTCTGATCTAACCACTTCTACAGACAAACCCAGACTCTCTTTCACTCTGTCAACTCACACTGCTTCTGCTAATTGCCACTCCCCTTCAAACACTTGAATCCAGCAGCCAATCAGCATTCACTCCAACATTCAATTCCCTCACTACTACTCCCAACAGGATTAACCACTTATCATCCTTACCTAGGGTGACCATATGAAAAGGAGGACATGGCTCCTGTATCTTTAAAAGTTGTACTGAAAAGGGAATTTCAGCAGGTGTCATTTGTATATATGGAGAACCTGACGAAATTCTGTCTTCATCACAACAGTTAAAGGTGCAGGTGCCCTGCCCTCTTTTAAATCTGGTCACTCTAGTATAGCTCCTGCACTTTAAGTGTTGTGATGAAGAGGGAATTTCACCAGATTCTCCATATATACAAATGACACCTGCTGAAATTCCCTTTTCTATGCAACTGTTAAAGATACAGGAGCCCTGTCCTCCTTATCATATGGTCACTCTATCTGACTATTCGAATTCCAAACAACATTTACATTATAGATAAATTGCAATAAACAGTAAAATATCACAAGGTCCCCTTATTTGGTACATTTCAGTGAGAGCTTGCAAGTAGCATCATGACTGCAGATGGCTGCAGGGCCGGCGCTGCCATAGAGGCAGCTCAGGTGGCGGCCTAGAGCGCCAAGCAAAGGAGGGCGCTGAACGGCACACCCCGAAGTTGCACTCCTAGAGTGGCCTCCGGGCACGCTGTTCCAAAGCCGCCGCCGCCCCGGCCACCCCCCAACCCCAGTGTCCTGGCTTCGAAGCCAGGAGTGGGCATGGGGTGGGTGGGTTTGGCTTCAGAACAGCATGCCCAGAAGCCACTTCTGGGTGTGCCGCTTCGAAGCCACTGCCCCGCTCCCCAACCCCAACATCAGAGCGGGCGCAGGGCGGCTTTAGTACGGCGCGCCTGCCTAGGGCGCACAATAGTCTGGCGCCGGCCCTGGATGGCTGGAAGGTAGAACTGCAGCTTTCATTCCAGCGTGGCTCAGGATGTGAGGGGTGCTGGGGGGTGGGGGTGGGGAAATCAGGCCCCTTCTAGGCTTATAAAACTGCTGACCCTTCTGACTGGGCTCCCAGCTTTCCTCACCATTTGCTATGCTAGCTGGGGCTGATGAGAGTTAAAGTCCTAATATCTGATGGGCAACAAGTTGGGGAAGGCTGACCTAGAAAGAGCAGAGGAATAGGAAAGTAAATTGCCCTATCCACACTCCACTCCTCAGAGGAATTCATTGTGCCTTAAAGGAATTAATCATGTTGCACTGAAGCTGAAGAAAATGTGACCCCGGATTATAATATATTCTTGGTTTCTTATTCATTCCAATTGGCCTGGGAATGGTCTAATCCCATCTTTTAACTTTTGACTTGTTTCAGGTGTTGTTGTTACTAATGATGACCACTCCTTGTGTGTTGAACTAGATTTTTGAAGGCAACAGTGAGAAGGAGATTCCAGTCCTCAACGAGCTGCCGGTACCGCTGGTTGCACGTTACATTCGAATAAACCCTCGAACGTGGTATGAAGAAGGAAGCATATGCATGAGACTGGAGATCCTAGGCTGTCCTCTCCCAGGTAAGAGCTGTGCTTAGAATCAGGCTTGGCGTAATGGACATAAAAGATCCTTAGGAAGGTTTCTGGACTGACTCCAATGCATGCAGACACTGAATGAGTCATCAATGGTTCAGGTGATGCGTTGGAGACATTTTCCAGAAGAATGAATGATTCTTTCCTGTTACTTTGTCAAGGGTTAATAAAACATCCTTAGTAAATAAGCCCCAGAGTACCATCTGAATGGATATCTTTCCTTGAAGTTAATGAATCATTATGCTAACTAAAAGTAGGCAATTAATCAGCTGGGTGGGTGGGGCACCCTTCAGTCCATTGACAGTCCTAACAGCAGAGAGACCGCAAAATGATCCTCATAAAGGAGACCGCAGGAGGGGGGATATGACAGGCGCTAACAGAAGAGGAAGATAAAGAAGGTGCACAAGCTAGCGCTTCCATTTCCTTTCTGGTTGTCAGAGTATTGCTGTGCAGCCGGATAATGAATGACACACAGGGACTTGTAGTAGCCTGAAAAGGATAGATGCCATTTTCTTTCTAGTTCTTTCACAAATTGGATACAAAGCTCTGTGTGTGTGTGTCTGAGTACAGGCAGAGAAGTAAATGCCTTTGAGTACTCACTGCATTTATTTATTTATGACTGTGTCATAGAATGGTTGCTGCAAGGCAGGATGATCTTTTTTTTTTTTGCAGAATCATCATCATTGTTTGCTTGCAGTTAAGGTCTTCCAAAGAGGGTAGTGGTACAGTCTACTACTTGTTTGGAATGGAGAAGTCAGAAGGTGGTTACGTACACCGATGCTTCCTGTACAACCTAAAGTTAATGGTGATTGCATAGCAGTAATACTGGACCATAAACCCTTAAGATTTCAGCACCTTCCCCTGCCCCCAGTTTATTTATTGACATTTTGATAGCATACATTCTATTGAAAGATACTAGTGCTGATTCTCATTTGGACCAGCAGCAACGGGTACTTCTTGGTTTCCCTGTACTTTTGACTCTATTTATAAATGACGTAGTAGCTTTCTTAAAATCCAGGCAATGTTTTCCAGTGAAAGTAGGTTAAAATAGAATATCTATCCTTTTATACGCTGATGGTGCTATTTTAATTTCCCTCAATCCCCTGCCTGCCCGGCCTTTTTGTAGAGAATCAGTATGCTGACTCAGCATTATTAATATTCCTTAGAGTAAACTATATCCAGCAGGGTCCCATCTAGATTTATAGGGCTAGATGGGATCCTATTAGTCTCTCATATCACCTGAGCCATGCTGGATTAGGGATGTCTGTTGCAGGGAAAACTATCTGTTTGGGGATCATTGGATTTTTCTGGAGTCCCAGGCTTGGCTTGCATTTGTCAATTGAGTCACAGGCTTTTTTCCTGAAATCCGGGAACATTTTGCACAATTTCCAGCCATAATTTGTGGATTTTTTTTAATGCAAAAATAATAATTACTGAATTTCTGCCATCTGGCCCAACTTATTGCGCACCGAGTCACTCAAGCTGGCAGAAGACAGGATAGAATCTGTCTGAGTTAGAAATGTGAAGGCCTGGACCACCCCCCCCCCCCGGAAAAAAAATCAGAAAAAAGCGTTTCCCCCCCGAAGTCTTCTTGTTATCATTTTTTTAAAAAAAATTGAAGAAAAAACAGATTGTGGAGTGTTTTATTTTACCATGATGAATAAACTGTTTAAGATAAGGTGTTCATATATTTACTTCTCCAAATGATTTTTAAAAAGCTATGTAGTATCAGATCATTACAATTTCTGTGCACCGGGGACAAGCAAGTCCTAGTTTGCAAACTGAGACTGAAACTGATAGTAACAGTTATAGCTCAAAAAATGAGTCGGATTAAATTTCATGCATATTTATGGAATCTTGGTCCCCGTCTTTTACTCATTTCTTTTTATGGGTGCTTTTTTATCTGCTTGACACTGTGGAGGACTAGCAGAGACATAATTTTCATTGTTACTTATGTTGATGGTTTCTTCTGTTTGTTTGTTTTTTAAATTGTTTTTTGCCTGCTCCTTATCAACTGGCAAAACCAAAGAGGTTCCCTAAAGCTCCATTTGTAGCTCCATTTATTACCCCAAAAAAAAAAAAGTAAAAATTTAAAAAAGTAAATTCAATTTGTAATAATTTGTATATAATAATTTTAATATATATAATTTTAATATAATATATTCAATTTGTAATAATTTTAATATACCAAATGTGATAATTTAATGCCAAACCGACTTGTACATAATTACTTTTTATGCTCCCAAAGGAACAAAGTGACTTTCAATCTGTGAAAAGTGCTAATATTGCAAATTATTATTTTTTTCAAAAAAAATCTGATTTTTTCCTGATTTTTTTTTTGGGGTGGGGTGGGGGTGGGGAAACGTTTTCCTCCCATGGGTTCAACATTTCCAGAAATTTCACATCTCTGGGCCAAACTGACGAAAACCTCATCAAGCTTTACCCCACAACTGGATTCCTCAGACCTCCCTGGGCTTCTCCCCGCTGACTGTTCAGCCCCCACAATCTTCAGGAGGATTTTTGCTCCCTCATTAATTCAGCTGGGCCAAAAAGTTCAGGTCCAGCTCAACCAGCAGCTCTTTTATTGTGTTTATTTTATGTATGTATGTATGTATTACATTTGGATGCTGCCCCATAGCCAAAGCGGTTTACAAAGATTTAAAACAGTAAACATTAAAAACAAATATACAAAATTTAAACCCATAAAAAGCATAAAAACAAACAATACCCATTTAAAAACTACTATTCTGGGGTCAGTTAAGAAAACCACAACAACACCTCAGCACCTGCTGTTAAATGCCTGGGAGACGAGAAAAGACTTGACCTGGTGTCCAAAAGATAACAGCGTTGGTGCCAGGCGAGCCTCATTGGGGAGATCGTTGTGTTCTCTGTAACATTTTTGTTTGTTGTTTTGAATGCCTTGACAGATATAATAGCTAAATACACATTTGGCTGCCTATTGGATTTAATTCCAGCCTGTGATATAGAGCTTTTCTACATGATACCTTTATTGTGCACTCATTTTCCCTACTCACGGTTGCTTACAGGATCTTTTGATAAATTGGGACCCTCCATTTTTGCTTCTGTTTCTAATGAGCACTTTCAGTGAGGGTTTTTTTTTGAGCAGGGAAAATGTAGCATTTAATTGGGAAAGGGAAAGGAATTGCTTTTTTCACTTGTGTATTTGCATTATTTGGTTATACCACAATGCCACCTAGAGGAAAGGAAATGTTCTTGGGTAACACTCAATTCTGCAGTGAAAGCCAAAGTAGATACAGCCAATTAACAGTTGATTAATAGCTTCTTGTGGGAAAGCTCATAGTAGTCTGCTTGTATGCATGGGTCCCCATAGATGGATTGACTGAGGGTGTGGGAGTGCAGTGGGATGGTTAAAGGAGATAAAATGTCCTCCTTTCTTCGAACTTACTGTCTTCTTCTTTGTGGGTGGATTGTAACAAAAGTAAGGAAGAGGAAAATATAGACACCACAAAAATGCATGCAGGATTTACATACAGTGTTAATATTTCCAAAAGTGCTTTGTCCCCCCCCCATTTAAAAGTTCTTTATATATATGTTATGTGCTTTTAGATGAAGGTGTGTCCCCACTACATTATTTATTTTGGTTTTCGTATACCCTAACATGAAAAAAAGTGTTGTTTTTACTCGCAGATCCAAATAATTATTATCACAGAAGAAATGAAATGACAACAACAGACAACCTTGATTTTAAGCATCATAACTACAAAGAAATGAGGCAGGTAGGACACTCAGAACCAAATTTCTGATGAGGACTCGTGTGTGTGCATGTGTGTTTTTTGGACCTTTTTATCAATGGATCATTAGCATGGGAGTGACTTTGAAAATGCACCATGTTCAGAAAACATCTTGGTGGCTTCACGTTATGTCTGTCTGTCTGTGTATCTCTCTCTCTCTCTCTCTCTCTCACACACACACACACACACACACGCACACACACACACCCCACTACCTCTGAGTCACAGAAATCCTATCCCATTGAAATTCACTGCAGTGATTTGGGAGTAAAAAACTAAAAGCTCCTGATATAAAGATTCATCAAATCACTTTTATTGCTTGCATTACAGATGGAATGTGAGGTCTTTTTATTATTTATGCAGAAAAAAGCCACACTTGCAGCTAGTTGACAAACTTGAGTTGGATAAATGAGCTTGGATCCAGACTTGCATAAACAAAACAAAAGTCATGCCACCCCTCACCAGAATGGCATAAGGGGTGGCATGTCGGGACTGTAGACTCTGTGTGTGTGTGTGTGTGTGTGTGTGTAAAATTAGTAGAAATTGCTTAGAGGCACCTCGCAGGAGTGGTTCGAGTCCGGATCCAAGCCCTCACTCCCACAACTGAAGAAATCTCCCAGCCCACAAACTTCTTAAACCTGAAAGACTTTTGTCAAATTGTTCCTTCACAAGCGAATTGTGCTGAACAACCAGAAAATCCACAAACTGTCCCAACTTGCTGTAGACTGAGTCGGGCACCACAACAGGAGCCAAAACGAAGTCCAGAGAGCCAAACCTAGGAAAAACCTTTGAAATCCCCCACCCTAAGTGGATTTTTCCTGACATCCCTAATTCTATGTGTGAGTAGGACTGATCCAGCCCATTCCATGTCTATTGGGTATAGTGCCTCTTTCACCATAATGGGAACCATAAAATCATAGAATAGTAGAGTTGGAAGGGGCCTAAAACCTAGTATTGTTAGGGTGTTTTTAATCCTTTGCCCCTGGTTGTGGTCATGATCTGATCAGGCCCCCATGTCTATAATTTTCATTACCCCCAAAATGTTTTAATGGATCACTTTTGTTTTAATGGATCACTTTTTGATAATGAAAATCACAGATGAGGAGGCCTGATACAGATGAAGTTCACAGCCAGAGGGAAAAGGTTTTAAAGCTCTTCTACACAACCCCCACCACGTTAGAGCCCCAATCCAGATCACCCCTCCACTTGAAAGATGTAGCTGTTAGCAACATCTTCAATATGAAGTGTAACTCATCCCTTAGTCATCCACCAGATTTCACACTTCCTAAATGTTCTGATGTAGTTCTCAGCTCAAAAAAGTACCAAAATATGTTTAGAAATGCACATTTTGACAGAATATATGTTTAGAAATATGTATTTTGAGAGAAAATATGTATAAAAATACTACTGAAATACAGCCATAAAAAGAAAACCAAAAAAATCACCAGTATTAATGTGGGAACAGGATGGAATAGACTTATAGGTGAACACAAGCAAAAGTGAAATGGACCATAAATAGACTGATTCATCAATCTCTTTTCTCAGCTTGCAATACTTTTCAATTTTAAGAGGGCCATAAAGACTGATCTCTTCCGGCAGGCCTACCCAGATGAATTTTAAGATATTTGACTGTTATTTTAATATTGTATCAGTTTTATATGTTCTTAATCAGTTTTATGTATTTTATAGTATTTGTATCTAATGTTGTTCCTTTGATCCAGAGAGAGAGGCAGGTAAGAAATAAATAAATGATGATGATGATGATGTAGATATGTATAGGCTTGCACTGTAAGTTAATGTGTGGTGTTGCATGGATTCGTCTGATGTGTGGAGTGTCTTAGGTGACCTTAAGAAAGGTTCCTGCCCTGCAATTCTATAGCTGTAATTTTGTGCTACCGTAGATCAAACAGTATTTCATCCCGAGGTGATGGGTGGAGTGATTGGCAACAGAAGACTGGTGCCATAATACAAATGACCAAGATTCACCTGAGCAATAATCCTTCCCAGTTTAAGTTTAGAACTACCAGCTATAATTATGATCCTTTAGCTTCAATCACTCAGCAAAATCATCCAGATTTATATTGCCACGGATGTAGGAGTAGAATATGCTAAAGATATTTCTTCCTATCTTATTCTTCAAATATATAAAGACAATATGTTTGGACATGAAGTATGTGAATCATTTTGAGTGTGCTGAATCTTCAGTGTATTTATACTGAATGAGTCATCATTCATTTTTTATTGAGCAATTGTGTACTGAGTCACACACTGTGCTCACAAGAGATTTCATGGCTTATATTTCCAGCAGACAGATTAGACAAGTAGAAACTCAATTGGCATAATTAGTGTCAAGAACAATAAAGTTAAATGTGTTTTAGATCCTAATTGTGCAAAGACAGGTTGGTCAGGTTTGAAATATATTTTGGGGGAAACTAATAACTTAAAGCAGGAGAAAATTATTTCCTCCGGTCTTATACAAGCAGTAAAAAAAGAGATGTGATTAAGCAGCGGCAGTAGCTGTAACTGGTCAATAGAGAGCAAAATCCTTCATCGCGGCCTCTCGCATTGTCTGCTTCTCCTGATCAGTGAGTCATTTCAGAGCACTATTGTAATTGGACCATTAAGCAGCGTTTAGTTATTCATTTTCATTGACAGTGATTTTAGTTGCAGCCAAATGCTACATTTAAAAAGTTCTGAAGTGAACGGTGATTCAATAAGTCTAAGAAATGGGTGGATTAGTGCTGAACCAAAGGTTTGGTTTTTAGGCTAAAAACAGATCTTTACTAGGGGTTTAAATAGGTTCCTCAGACTACTTAATATTCACTTTTAAAAATTGTATTTGCCGCTGTTTCCTGACACCGTTTTCCTTCTTGCCAATGCCCTGGTGCCACCACTCCTCCTTCAAGATATTGCAACTTTTTCTTTCTTGTTTGATCACATGATTTGATATCAGCCACTCAGGAATTATGTAGTCACAGCCAATGGGCCAAGATCCTTCCTTCACTTTCATTCTCTCCATACACCGCCCCCCTCAACACAAAGGCACACAGAAACCACTGCAAAAATCCACCCCAAATACCATGTTTAGCCATGACTGACCCAGGCCATAGCTAGACCTAAGGTTTATCCCAGGATCATCCCGGGTTCGTCCCTGCCTGAGTGCTGGATGCCCTGTGTGGCATTTAGATGAACAGGTTTGACCCCAGGACAATCCTGGGATAGACTTTAGGTCTAGCTACGGCCCTAGACACACAGTGGACAGTTTAATCATGGCCAAGTGGGGACCCTGTGAAGTGAAGTTAATTTTGGCAGCAGAGACATTTCTCAGGGCCCTTTGTGCTCTCTGCATGGCATAACAGCAGTGACTGCTCCATGTTTTGGGGTGTGTGTGTTTTTGTAAGTTGCTCTGAGTGGGCCCACTATTTTGTCATTGCGATCACCAGTGCAAATTCACTTGCCTTCTCCCTTTAGAAACAATCCCTGCAGCCACACCAAAGTAGAGAGCTAGGTGAACAAAGGATGTTTTTCCTTCCCCTTCCCCTTGCTCCTGTCATAGAACACCTGCTTAGAGGAGATATGTGAATTGACAGTCATAGCGAGAAGGAGAAGAAGAGCCCGGGGTCCAGGGGCTGGTGGTTGCCAAATCATTGGCCTCAGTATCCAGTGAAGACAATAACTATCATTAGCTCTTAATCCCAAGTACCTTTTTCTCTCCTTCCAATATTTATGTTGTCTGACTAGGCTTTGTCAGTCCTGAAATTCCTCCCTCAGGACTATTTGCCTCACATTTCAAGGTAAGGGCCCACTATACCTCCTTTGGGACTTTCTTAATCCCCTTAACTTCTCTCATCTAAGTCATTGGAAGGACTGTTTTGGCGATCTAATCCATGATCTTACAATACTTGTTTAGTAGACCTGTCATGGTCAGGAAACAATGCAACAAGGAAATAATGTCTCTCCTATGTATCTAACCACATCCAAATAAACCCTCATGCTGTAACCAAAACAGAACAATCCAAGGAAAAGCAGTGTTGTGCTTGGGCACCACAAATGATCATTCCCAGCATGTCAGCTTCATCTGCCACATAATGAAAAGAAGACATCTTGAAATGGCCTCTCAATTCATCTCCAATGTTTTAGTAGCAAATAATATTGGGCTTTCTGAAAGAGAAAATGAATGAGGATGAAATTGATAAATAGATGGGCTATGTCTGGCTGAAGACCTAAGTAAGTAGCTTGAAAGAGAATTGATCATAAATTGGCCCCACAGCGCCACCAACTTCTTAAAAATTGGATCTGATTTAGATCTGCCATCAGCATCTTTCTGCTGCCTTGAGCACTGTGTGAATTGCAATTGAGTCTAATGGGTTACTTTAGGGAATTTATGATTATTATTATTTTTTTGGAGGAATGTTAATAGAAGAAATAATTGCCGCATAGAACTCATAATAATTGTCTATTAGCAAGTTTTCTCTGGGCATGATTTGTAATTCTTCTGGTTGTTAATGGCTATGACTGCATATTCTCAGAGGCAGCTCTGTTTCTGCAAACACAAGCAAAATAGTGTGTGTGTGGGGGTGTGTGTGTCAACATTTCACATTTCCTAATATGCAGATGGTACTTTGCAGCTTTTGAAATGAAACATAAGAAAAATGTCCATCTCTCTTATTCACGGAATTCTTGCAGAATGTCCAATACCATTTTTACAAATGCAGACCAATGATGCATATTCACATTTATTCAAATATCTCTTAATTTATTCATTTATCTGTCCCATTGGTTTTTAAGCTATCTCTTAGCCAAATCTCTCAGAGCAAATAATAATAAAATGCATATAAAAAAGACAAACGTGGAGTGAGGCAGAAGGTTATATTTACCTGGCTACCTGTCAATTTATATATCTTTCTTTCTCTGTTTATTTTACAGCTGATGAAAGTGGTGAATGAGATGTGTCCAAATATCACGAGAATTTACAATATCGGGAAAAGTTACCAAGGGCTAAAGCTGTACGCTGTTGAAATTTCGGACAATCCAGGAGAACACGAAGTTGGTTAGGATTATATTTAGACAAAATAAAAACCAACTTGAGGGTTGTTGGCTGATATTCTTAGAATGTTTAAAATGTTCACATTCTACATGTCTACAGTAGTTAGCAGTGGGGGGCATGTAACTTCAGTAGTCATGGTGTTGAATACATGTGGGAGGAATTCTGATGATACTTTTCTAATTAAAGAAGTAGGAGATGAATATAAATAGAAGCCATTCAAAGAGTGGGATCAAATTCCCTGATGCTAATCATACATTCCTCTTTTGCAGTTAGACTTTAATGTCGAAAAATATTCACTGACAACTCCTTGTAGCTCGTGTCTATTTATCTAGAGCAGTGGTCTTCTTCAACTGGTCTGGACCCGAGGCCCACCTCAGCCTCGTAACAAGCAACATGGGACCCACTTTCACAATTTCACCATTGCCCAAGATGGTGACAACAGCTTCGCCACAACCCATCTGGACTGATCTCATGAGCCACTTTTGGGTCATGACCCACCAGTTCAAGATTATTGATCTAGAGAATACAGAGTAGGAAGTAGAATGCAGGCCTACTCACTGTTTCTGTGTAACTGAAATTCCAATGTTATATTTATATGGGGAGGCTCTTCTCCATTGCAAATGACAGGTGTGTGTGTGTGTGTGTGTGTGTATTTATTATGAGGGTTTTGGATCAGGATTATCTCATGGAGAAAGGATCCAAACCATGGTCTCAAGCTATTTCGGGCTCTGTACTAGCTATTTATTGGGTGGGGGGGGGGAGACTAAAGACATGAATAACATCATGTTTAATTTGGCTCTCAGATACAGGCATGCCAAGAATCTCAAAGGCACTATCAATACATATGTTTGTCTCCTGGGTAGACCTGAGTGAAATTCTGTCCAGCATAATTGAAGTGATTCATGCCACACATGGGAACAAAAACACTTGCCTCAGAATACCTGTGTTGTGACCCTGTCTGTTCCCTGGCCTAACTACAGGATTTTGACTGGGTTTGGCCAAATACATGACAGATATACCAGATATAGTCATGCCATTTTCCTTTACTAGTTTCCATAAAAAGTATGTTATTATTATTATTATTATTATTATTATTATTATTATTATTATTATTTATTTATATAGCACCATCAATGTACATGGTGCTGTACAGATTACACAGTAAATAGCAAGACCTTGCCGCATAGGCTTACAATCTAATAAAGTTGTAGTCTTCTATATCATACAGAGAGGAGTATTTAAATAGGGTGACCATATTTTGGAAACCAAAAAGGAGGACAACATGGTCGCCCACAAGGGGGCGTGTCCAGCACCAAGGGGGCATGCCCACCTGAACATAGCCTTGGTCACATGTCTGATTTTACAGCACACATTTAAGACAAATCTGTTCTACATAACATCTTAATGTTAAAATCACTGAAATAAAGAACAAGTGAGAGATTCAATGTATCTGAAATTAACTTCACTCACTCCTACTTTTGTAGGTTTTGCTGTACTTTGAAGCTTTTGCTATACTCTGTGTGTTACATTCTTCCCTTCCCTCAAATATCTTTTCTGACTGTATCTTCACTCATTGCAAGCTGCTGTTGTTGTTAACAGGGTTTGCTACTGGCCCCAGATCTGTTTAAAATTTGGTATGGCTAAAGCTCTACCTCAAAGCTATCACGGTGCCAACTTTCAGCTCTTTATCTTTAAAAAATAATAATTTTAAAACCTCAATTTTTAAAAAATTCCTAAAAAATCAATGGATGAACGGATCTGTTTCAAATTTGGCATGACTAAAGCCGTTCCCAAGAGCTACCATTGTGCCAAGTTTCATGTCTTTATCTTAAAAAAATGACAGAGTTATAAGTATTTTTGTTAATTCCCATTAGAGCTGCTCTTTAAAAAAAAATCCGGATTTCCCCCTCCCCCTCCCGGATTTGTCATCAAAAACCCGGACAAATCTGGGCAAATCCGGTCATATGGTCACCCTAATTTAAAGTTATTTTTTCAGGTTTAGTATTCTGAAGTATAAAATCTTTTTTAAAAACAACAACAAATCCTATTATAAACGTATACATATTTTCATGTATAGGAATGAATTTGGCTTCATGGTTTGAGATAATAGCAGATATTTATGAACTTTCTCATGATGTGTGTGTGTGTATGATTGTGCATAATATAAAAATACAAAGAGACATTTTAAAAATAAAAAAATTAACATATCTAATCCTTCCTAAAATATGTATGAATAGCCTACAAATATTGTACTACATAAGAGGATAATTCAAATATTTTTATAGACAAGAGATAAAAATGGAAGATGAAATATTGGTCATCACCTTACAATGTAGTTGAACATTTGTAATGCTACTGAAATGGTTACTGTACATTATAGTTTACATATAGAGAGGGGAAATTCCTTGAAATCATGGCTACATCAGATAGAAGACTTGAGGATTGGATTTCCCCACTTCCCCTCCCCCCCCCCGATGTCTAGTTGCTTATCCTTATCATACGGAACACACAGAAATGACATGTGACATATTTAATCTTGACTTGCTTTAGTGCCAGGCCAAAAAAACCTCTATTACCTTAGATTCAGCTTTCCATGTGAGAGACCGATCATATCCTTTTTTGTGTTTGATCAGGTGAGCCAGAATTTCGATATATGGCAGGGGCTCATGGGAATGAGGTGCTCGGACGTGAGCTGCTGCTTTTGTTGATGCAGTTTCTGTGCCAGGAATATCTGGCTGGGAATCCACGCATTGTGCGCCTCATTAAGGATACCAGAATTCATCTCCTTCCTTCAATTAACCCAGATGGATATGAAAAGGCCTATGAAGTGGTAAGGAAGGCTGCCATTTTATTTCATTACAACAGACTCAGGTTCCATTTATGGGGACTGTTCATAATGTTGCAAATACAGGGCAGAATCAAGCAGAGTGCTTAAGTCCCCTCTGTTTCCTTTCCATTTCACTGCTTCCTTTCCACAAGTGGTGGGTCCTGCCAATTCCATTGCACAAGTGAGCCCCACCACTTACTCAGAGAGGTTTAGAACTTTCTAGGGGAACCCCTTAAATGAGCAAAAATGCTTGTTTCTAAAAGGAGGCAGGTCAGTGGAGCTCCATCAATTTGCCTTCTTCCAGAAATTAGTGTTTCCACTTGTTTGGGGTTGCCCCTGAAGTGCTAAACTGCAGTTGTAAAAGTGGTGGGGGCCGCTCGCGCAACAGAATTGGTGGGATGGAAGAGAATTGGTGGAGGCAGAAGTGCCCTGTTGGAATGTGTCCGTGTGTGTATAAAATTTACCACCTGGTATTCACTTATCCACAGATTTTCATCACATTTGAGGGGAAAGGGTGATTTGGTTTTGAGGTCAATCTATGGTAGATAGGGTTGGTTTGCAAATTCAGGTTTTGATATCATATAAGGTCAAAATTGGATGATTGATGTATGTGATAGCAAGCATTTAATCTAGAGTTGACCAACTTCTGTATTCAAGAGCCAGAACACTCTCTAGTTATGTGGCTGCAACAATGATTGCATTATGAATCATCCGTCTAAGATATAAAGATGGTATTAGCTGGCAGTCAAGTTTTCACTGTATGGAGCTCACATATTGGATGGGACTTATGAATGTGCCATTGAGTCTGTGTGGGGTGAGTGGTGAGTGGGAGGAGAACTCGAAATATGGGTGTCATCAGATGAGCATTTTATCGCACGCTCGCTACTGCCTACTTACAGATGTTCGCCTGTCCTTTAGACGATGACGTCCACCTCTCACTCCTTGCCTGCTTTCCATCACAAAATGGATCCCTTTTAATCCAACTTTTTTTAAAAAACGGAATGTGCTGCCATTTTCTGCTATGTGCAGGAGAAGCGGCATGATAAAAATGCCCCCTTAATGAGCCACGTGGTTGTTTACTTCCGTTTTCTTCTCCAGGTAGAAAGAAATGTATTGTGTGACAGGAGTGGGGGGCGGAGAAGTAACAGCAGGGAATCACGATTGCCCCCCCCCCTCTGATGATGCTTTGAATGTGCCATTTACCTTTGGCAAGCATCATGAGTCCTCAGCTTTCCTCTCAACTTCGTAGTTAAAGGAATCATTCCTGCCATTGTGTGAGAATTCCCACCTGCTTCCCAACTGGGAGGAAGGTTATGAGGAAGGCTGGCCTTGCCACATTGTTGAGGCACTTGGAGTCCTTTGGCAGTGCAGGGTCAAACAGACAAGCCCAACCTTTCTAGCCCCACACATGGCGTTTGAGAGGCGAATGGGAGATTGTCCCTGACCTTGGCTAGATATGCAAGGGCATGGACCAGCAAACAGATAAGATCCTGGCAGTCACAATGTTTCGCTTGGCTACCAAGGCCAGCTAACCGTTGTGTATCCTGTGCTGGGAATGACAACTCAAGAAGTGCAGCAAAGGTTTATCTCCTGTCAATACTTTGTGGCTTGTAAATATGGCAGATATGGTTAAGGACCACATGAATTCATAGGATGGATTAAAGTTCCCAAAGGAGGTAGATTGTGGAAGTAAGCAGAGTGGAAATATACAGAGTTGTTTCATGGACTTTTAACTTTTGGAATCCAGATATGCGCTTGTGGAAGAAGTGATCCAGCAGCGCAATTCCACAAAAGCATTGCACAGATGGTAGCACAACACACAATTTGGTTTCTCAATCAAGGCAGCTACCATTCTTTCACTCCAAAAGAATCATATATTTTCTTGATCAGGAAGGATTACTGACTGTAGTGGAGACCTACCTCTATCTGTGGAGGCCCTCTGAGCGATTTAGAACCCCGATGTTTCACAGGGCTTTTGTTTGAGGCCTAATTTAATATTACTGACTAGATTTGTCTTTCTTCCAATACTTACTTACTTACTTAACATCTTGCTCAAATTGCCAACATTTCTTTAGAGCCAAAGTGTGTCCGTAGCATATTGTGCAATTTAAAAGAGTGGTCAGGAGAAGCAGTAAAAGAGCCCTTAGATAAATTGTTGCAGTTAAGTTATATAGAATTTATTTCTCTTCATGTTGTAATTAAGTTAATAACAGAAGCTGTGTATAAACAACAATGGTTTTTATTGCATTGGAGTAGCTTTTTAATTTCTTTTAGGCCAACTGCACTGCTTCTTTTAACATGTTAATAAACATCATGCCAGAATATTTTTTTTTTTAATTTTGTTTTTTTTAAAAAAAATACTTATTCACTTAACTACAACCCCCAGTGATAGGCTTACAGTCAACAGGGTGACTGAAAATTAACAACAACAACAACAATAATAATATAAAATTCTTACCCGCCTCTCCCTCTGGATCGAAGTGGGGAACAACATTTAATGCAAAAATATAAAATACATAAGAAAACAAAGAAACAGGACTACTACTAAAAAGAAATTAAAAAATCTATATAGAGTTCTCCCTTGCCCCAATAATACCTTGTTCAACTGACCCCATATCCTGTGTCATTACAATGAAGTTTCCCCTTCTCCCCAATCCACATAATTGACTCTTCATGACAGTAGCAAGGTAATTTAGATGGTAATGGCATGGCAATGTCGGTACTTGAGTAAACTTGAACTAGATATCATAAGGTCTACAGAAGACTGCCAATCCCACCTATACCTCTAAGTTCTTCTCTATTTCTGGGGGCTGTCTTCATTACTGAGCAGCATTTAATGTTCTGAAAGAAGTCACCTTTTGCTGCGTTATGTGAATGAACGAATAAGTGTATCAGTTGAAGGAGCAGAACTATTGGATGCATAAGAAATGTCTGGAAATGAACACACTGCATTTGAGAAATTCATTAAAACAGTTGTGCAAAGTTACAGCAAGAAATAAAAAAGGTTGTAAATAGTTAACTTTAATTAAAACACTGAAAACTTAAATTGAATAAAGTGGTCATGACTGGGATACATTTGTCATTTTTATTATGGTGCCATACAAACTGAGTCCACCTTTGCCCAGGGTGAAGGATCTTACTCCTTAGCTGTCATTCTCCTGATACTTTATACATACACTCTTCAATTATTGGGGAGACACTGGATAAGACATTGGTGTAAATGTAGAATTTATAGAACTAAGATCCAGTCAAATGCTAGGCACCCTCAGCGGCTCTTCGAGTCATCAATTCTCTTCTGAAGCCTAATCCACCATCTCTCCCCGCCTCTCTGTCTGCCAATGACTTTGCCTCTTTCTTCAATGCTAAAATCCAAACTATTCGCTCCGATCTGGCCAGCTCTGCTCCGCTTCCAGCTCTTGTTCCTCACCTGTCAGTTCCTCCTGCAACTCTCTCAGCGTTCCCTTCGGTCTCAGCTGATGAACTGTCTAAAATACTTCGCTCGTTGAAGCCTTCCACTTGTTCCTGTGATCCGATTCCCTCTCGCGTCTTTATTAATCTTATCCCCGCTATCCTCCCGTCCTTGCTTCACATCATTAATTCTTCTCTGTCCTCTGGTTCATTTCCTTCTGCTTTTAAACATGCTACAGTCTCTCCCATTCTCAAAAAACCCACTCTTGATCGACTACCTCTGTCTAACTACCGACCTGTCTCTCTGTTGCCCCTTGTCTCAAAGATTCTGGAACGTGTGGTCTACTCTCGTTGTCTTGACTTTCTCTCTAGTAACTCTGCTCTGGATCCCTTTCAATCTGGATTCCGTCCTTTGCATTCCACTGAAACAGCCCTTACCAAGATCACCAATGATCTTCTTACTGCCAAGTCTAAAGGCCATTATTCCGTTCTTATTCTCCTTGATCTAACTGCAGCCTTTGACACGGTTGATCACGATCTTCTCTTAGATTCCCTCCATGACCTTGGACTCTGTGGCTCTGTATATAACTGGTTCGCCTCCTATCTTGAGGGTCACTCTTTCAGCGTGTCGGCTAACGGCAGCTCGTCCTCCTCTTTTCCCCTTTCAGTAGGGGTTCCGCAAGGCTCGGTGCTTGGCCCGTTGTTGTTTTCTTTATACATGCTGCCCTTGGGTAAGCTTATTCAATCTCACGGCCTCCAATATCACCTGTATGCCGATGATACACAATTATATCTCTCATCTCCGGAACTCTCTCCTGATGTTCACGATCGTATCTCGGCATGTCTTTCAGATATCTCAGCCTGGCTGCTTCATCGTCGTTTGAAACTTAATATGGCAAAAACTGAACTGCTTGTTTTTCCTCCTAAACCTTCTCCTCACCTCTCATTCTCTCTTACTGTCAACGATGTCACGCTCTCTCCAGTCAAGGAAGCTTGTAGTCTTGGCTTTATCTTCGACTCCTCGCTCTCCTTTATTCCTCATATTGAGGCAGTAGCTAAATCTTGTCGATTTTTCCTGTATAATATTGCCAGGATTCGATCATTTTTGTCTGTCTCTTCTGCCAAGACGCTTGTTCATGCACTGGTTATTTCACGGTTGGACTACTGCAACCTTCTTCTCTCTGGCCTTCCTTCTTCTCACATCAGTCCGTTGGTTCCTGTTCACCACTCTGCCGTGAAGATCATCTTCTTGGCTCGCCGCTCTGATCATGTTACTCCACTTCTGAAATCTCTTCATTGGCTTCCAATTCACTTCAGAATCCAATATAAACTTCTCCTGTTGATCTTCAAAGCTTTTCACGGTCTAGCTCCTGCCTATCTCTCCTCTCTCATCTCACACTATTCCCCCGCTCGTGCTCTCCGCTCCTCTGATGCCATGCTTCTCGCATGCCCAAGGACTTCCACTTCCCTTACTCGGCTTCGTCCTTTTTCTTCTGCTGCCCCTTACACCTGGAACGCTCTTCCAGAACACTTGAGAACTACCAACTCAATCATAGCTTTTAAAACTCAGCTAAAAACTTTTCTTTTCACTATAGCTTTTAAATATTGAGTTTGTTCTGACCCTATACTGGCAGCTTCACCCCACCCGGTGCCTGTTTACACTTCCCTGTGCCTGTTTGCATTCTCTTTCCCTCCTTATTGTTTACTGCAACTTTATTAGAATGTAAGCCTATGCGGCAGGGTCTTGCTATTTACTGTGTATAATCTGTACAGCACCATGTACATTGATGGTGCTATATAAATAAATAAATAAATAATAATAATAATAATAATAATAATAATAATAATAAACTGTAGCCCCTATACAATGTATGGGGGGGTGTCAAAGTGTGTAGGAGGCTGGGACCATGCACACCAGCCCACCCCTATGTCTCTGTGCACACTGCTTTACTTTAATGCAAGTAGAATGCTCCATAATATTGTTGAATTTTGAGAATGTTTTTGCAATTAGTAGAATGTTGAGTTTGGCCCTAAAGTGCGATGAACTTATTCTGGACAATATTATGGAAGTGGAGTGTCATTTTACTAGAATGTGAGATTTTTAGAAAACATATCTTCATATTGAAAACACTGCAGTTCTTACATATCCATAGACATTAGAAGACTAATTTTATTTCTTAATGAACATTTGTCATTATAAAAACCTCTTTGATTGTTGCCATTGTAATAGAATGTGCCAAATAATTTAATAACTGTCTTACAGGGTTCAGAATTAGGAGGCTGGTCTTTAGGACGATGGACTCAAGATGGCATTGATATCAACAATAACTTCCCTGACTTAAACACTCTGCTTTGGGAAGCTGAGGACCGGAAAAGGGTTCTGAGAAAGGTCCCAAATCATCACATACCAATTCCAGAATGGTACCTGTCTGAAAATGCTACAGTAAGTAGAAATGGCACCAGAGATAAATACCAAGGAGAATCACCTTCACTATTTGAAGTAGTTGAAGATGATCCTGCTTTTTTCACTTAGAAATATAACAGAGTGGGTGAAAAGTAGTTCTTTGACAATGCTTGGCTTGCAATAAAATCTAGTAATAATAATGCTAATAATATCTCTCTCTGGTCTCATCCATCTGATGAGAAAGAAACATCAATGAGTCTGTCTTCATTGGAGCTTATTCTATAGCACTTAATTCAATGAGTAGTCTGTAATATCTGTTTAGTTTTCCCCTCACCTTTTCTCCTTTGGATTCTGAGGCTTCAAAATAGTTTGCAAAGAATAGTTTTGGATGAAAAAATTTAACCGGGGGTGGGGGGGGTGGGGAGAGACTCATTTAAATAATAAACCAAATACAATATCACATATGAAGAGACAACAGTGGCTTGTGTAAATTGAATTATTCGTTAACAATTTCATGATATTACCTCATCTCCACTTAATATATCTGAACACTGAGCATTATTTCTTGTGATTGAGCATACCCAACTTGAGGTGAAATCAGGGGAAAGTACAGAAATAAACCCTGCTTATGAAGTACTTCTTCAGACGTAACTAGCATTCTTATTTATGAAGACATTCATTGTTATTCTCTCTCTCTCTCTCTTTCTTCTTGTTTACTATTTCAGTTTCCTTAGCAAAAATCACAACACTTTGAAGGCATTAAGAAATACTGGCTGCTTTTGAATTATAGTCTAGAAAATTGATGACTGACAGAGAAAGAAACTGATAGTCTATTATGATCAGCTATATAGCGTTCAGCTATCAGGTGCCAGTGATATGGTACATTACAGTATAGCTAAGCATTGTTGCTGATTTTTTTTAACACTGTGATCATACAGTGCAAACATAAAGTTTCCTTTCTTCTAAACTTAGAACTTCTCTACATGAGTGATTTATTGCACACTTATGATTGGCCACTCACAGGCATTTGCGGGTCCTTTACATGATGCCAGCAACCTGCAGGATGTCTCCCGTGCTTTCCCCTGGTAATCCTGTTTTTAAAAATATGGAGATAATCCAGTATTAAAATTATTGTGGGATTTCACCAATGTGTACAGTTGGCAAAACTGGCATAGTGCTATAATTCCGCCACTAGATGACACTGTTTCATTTAACAGAATAGCATTGCCTTTACAGGATTTTTGTAAGGATTAGAACTAGATACTGGATGTGATATACTTTGAACACTGAAAGCGCTATACAAATTATCATCATCATCATCATCATCATCATCATTATTCTACATACTTTGTGGAATAGTTATCATCTTTCCACATACTTTGTGCAATTCAATCCTGGGGAGATCCACCTGGCCACCTCTTTCACCAGAAAGTAAAAACTTTCAAGCACTGGAAGACTTTACTTGTGGCCGGAAATCTGAATGCTACTGTAGGACTCTGTGTGTGTGTGTGTGTGTGTGTGTGTGTGTGTGTGTGTGTGTGTTTTAATAGGAAGTTCTGATGTGCTGCTGCTTTTCAGTGATTTTATGCTGTTGCATCGGGCTGTGAGTGTGTGTGACATTGTTGTAGTTTTTAAAATTTAAATTATCTTTTTTAAAATGTGATTTTACTGCCGTACACTGTTCTGGGTAGCTTGAAGTAGAGAAGGGGCCAATAAAATAAATAATACAGCTTAGATAGCACCAAACATTCTCATTTTTATAATTGGGTCAGAAATAGCCATTTCTGTTGAATAGAACTGTTTCCCAAGAAACACGCTGATACTAATATTTGTCCTTTCCTAATCCTGTTCAGTTTCATTGTTTCTCTTGGCCACTGCTTCTTTCTCATTCCTGGATCTCTCTTGTGGAAGACTTTCTTTGCTTTGATACACTCCTAGGCATGTACTACATCTCAAACTGTGCCTACTCTCATAGGAAAAGTCAACAACATTCTTGATCTCTGCTGATACACCAAAATAAATAAATCCCTTTTGTAGTATTTCCATACTGCTGCATTCCCACCTGATTTCAGCTTCTGGGTTTTTATTTTTATATATTATTTATTAAGAATTTTAATACAAGCTTTCTATCAAAAAAGCAATCCCCAATGAAGGTTTAAATGTAACACAATATTATATGACAAAAATCAATCAAAACAAAATAAACAAACAAACAAAAAATCAGCACAAGAGCAGGAAAAATGATGACGTTGTAAGGACACGAAATCCAATTCAATGTAAGCCAAAGGCTCAAAGAAACAAGATTAGTTCCACAGTGCAATGCTATACATGTCAAAAGTAAGAATCCTAAATTAAGCATGTATAGTATGGCAATGTTAGTCTGATATCTGAATGCCATTAGAGAAGGGCTAAATGGGCCTCAAAGGATAATGCCCTTTAGCTGATGGCGCAACACAGTGCCTGGCCTCCGTTGACAATCACAGCTTACAAAAAGATTCATGCGGCAAAAGACAGTTCATTTGATTTGGCGACAACAACAACAAAACCCCAAATCTAATGTAACCAGTTGGGGATAAGACAGGCCCAACTCTATTATTAGGATTTTACATAAGTGTCACATTGCACAGATGTTGTTAATGAAGGTAAGAATATTCTTTAAAAATTGTATATAAGAAACTTAAGTTAGCTATGGTAGATGTTAACTTGATAGGCCAAATTAAACTAGTCTTGGAGCTAGTTTTGGCAATTGTTGCTAATATTCAATAGAATGGGAAAAGACTCTATTTAAGCAGGGTCTGAGTTCTGGTTCTAGATGTGCTGGAAAGGGTGACCCTTTATTCTTCAGTGTTACCTTTATTCCATGGCGAGCTTTATTTGATGGTACAATTATTCCGTGCTAAGGTCTTCTCAAGAGTCCTGGCCTGGTTAATTTTTTCTCCTCCCACTCTTAGGTAGCCGTTGAAACACGTGCAGTGATTGCATGGATGGAAAAAAACCCATTTGTACTTGGAGGCAACTTACAAGGAGGAGAACTCGTTGTTGCTTATCCGTACGATATGGTCCGATCGACGTGGAAAACTCAGGAGCATACACCTACTGCAGACGATCATGTTTTTAGGTGGCTGGCATATTCCTATGCCTCCACTCATCGACTCATGACAGATGCTCGGAGAAGAGTGTGCCATACAGAGGACTTCCAGAAGGAAGATGGGACTGTAAATGGAGCTTCGTGGCATACCGTTGCAGGAAGTAAGTGTGGCGTTACCCCATAATTGATTATATTGTATATGTATGTCTGGTAAGTATGGAAAGTTAGAACTGAGTGGGTGTGGTTTATGATGTAATAGGTGGGGGGAAAGCAGTATATAAGGAGAGTGTTGGGAGTATGAGGAAGAGGAGTGTGTGTGAGTTTGAGTGAGTGTGAGAGGAGTTGTTTATTTGTAGAGTAAGAAGAGTTTGGATTCTAGGGATTTAGGATTGGTGTGAAGAGAGTGAGGTGGTTGGTGTGTGGAGAGTTTAGGCAGGATTGAAAGGATATTATTTTTATTTAAAGCTTTTAAATAACAATAAACTTATTATTATTTTGTTAGCTAGCAAATAACATGTGTCAGATTGGCATTATTTACCTGCCTTACAGTTATTAAACACCCACACCAGGGCCGGATCTACACTAGTCTTATAACGTTGCTAGTGTCCCTTTCTAATGTGGTTCTCTGTATCGATTCTCTGTAGCTGTAACGTTACTGCAGGGCACATGGTTCAATCCTTTCGTTGTTCTCCCTCCCTCTTCTCTGAGAGCTGCTGGGTTTGCTCCGCCCACTGCCTGCCTCATTCCTAGCCAGCAGTGCAGGGCAATAGTCATAAGCACACACAAACTCCCTCCCTCACAAAACATCTTAACACAAGTCCCAGGGAATTGCCTGAACGCATAGGAGCCAGCCACTTTGCTGAAGCTAAGCAGCGTTGGGTCTGGTCAGGATTTGGATGGGAGACCAAATTGAAAAGTTTTAGCAGCAGCCGCATTTAAGCCCCGCTGGTCATGAGTTCTGGACTGGGACCAAGAGACCCTTGTTAATTTTCCTGCACGGAGCTACAGCGATCCTTTGAGCGCTCCTCAGCTCCTTTGCAAAGAGGGGGGAAAGGTTAAAAAAAAATCATAAAAAATCAACCGATGACCCAATTTGATTCAAATTTTAAGGCAGGATGAATGGGAGTACTTCACAATAAAAGCAGATTCTAAGGTGGAAAACTTCTGAGTCCTTTGCATGCAATTGTCAGTGATTGCACAGTATAACGCTGGTGTGATTTATCTGCTGTAGCAGATAAGATAGCAAACAGGGCGAAGGAAGGAGAACAGGAAGTGGGCAGAGCAAACCCAGCAGCTCTGAGAAAGGGAGAGGAAAATTACCGGTAGGACGAGGCACATGAATCTGTAGCCACGCTGGAACTAAGAAATAGAACCTGTAAGTACGACTCATTTACAACGTTGGAGACCCAGGGTCACGTGACGCTATGCGTCACAGTAACCCATTCAAAACGTTAGAATAACACCAGTGTAGATTCCCACCAGATTATACCCACAGTATATTTAGAGCAGATTCTGAAGTAAACCTGCTTCCCTCATAGCTTAGGGGAAAGGTTTTAATTAACCCTCCCTCAGGTTTTCAAGTGGAGGTGCTTGGCCTGAGAAGGGTTTATGCAATGGGCCTAGCATAAGGGTCTGCTATGTCACAGTAGGTGTCTTTAAAAAAAAAGAAAAGCAAAAAAAAAAAAAAAAAAAAAAAAGCAAAAGCAAAGCACGAAACTTTCTAAAAGGTCATACTTGTTATTTTGCTCTAACACCTTAACTTTGAGCTGAATGGCTGTCACCCACCTACGCAGCATGGAGACAATACTTTAATGATTCTGTCCCTTTGCGTTTTGCAAGGTGTCCCTGGATTGACGCAGAGCTGTCAGATTTTCATCATTGAGGCCTTGTTTTCTGTTGGTGGCTTCCATGGCTGTGTGCATGCTGCTTCATTTTTTTTAGAGAGCAATGGATTTAAATGATCCCTGGCACAGGTTAAATATAGCAGAGGCTATGCATCAATTCAAACCACTGGTGCTTGATACGAGTCTAAAGGGCTTCATTTTCAAAAGAAAGCTTGGTAATCAACCGAAGTATTCCAACAGCAAGAAAGGCTTTGCTGGGTCAGAAACGGGCAGGAGGAAGACTGAGAAAGAAAAATATAATGGAATGCTGGAAAATTGGTTTCCAGCCTTGGCAAAACTTTGTACCTTGCACCTCCGTTCCATGAGCACTGGGACAGAGGATCCCTAGCAAAGGGCATCCACCCTGGTTTGCTTAAGGGACCTGAAGCCTTTGCTTCTGGAGGCACATTGTTGCAATGTAATTGTTCTCTGATTGTGATCCACTGGGGTTAAGATAATGAATAGGTAGAGGTTCTTTAGTTGAGCGCTTTAAAGCATGCTCATGACTGGCCACTCATGGATCTTTGTGGATCGTTCTGATGATGCAGCGATCCTCCTGCACATCTCCTGCTCCTTTTGTTGTTTTGCCTGTTACAAAATAAGACCCAGAAAATCCGATTCTTCTCAGCTATAATGATAATTGGCGCTATTTCCTGCCATGTGCAGGAGAGGTTGCGTTATAAAAACATCCACTGATTGGGCTATGAGGTTGCTGCTTGCTTCCTCTTTCTTCCCTTTGTGATTCTGCCTGTCCCTATTGTGGAAGAGAAGCAGGAAGCAAAGCAATGGCAAGGAAACATAATCCCCCCCCTCGTTTGAAAACACTCATAATCTTGCTCACAGTGGGGGGGGAATTGGGTGTTTAGAGCATTAAAGGATGTAAAAAGGACACATACAAATCTCTGCAAAATGTCCCTTTTTAAATCCTGGTGATAACCACAAAAACAGGCATCTACCACCTGTACATGCACTTGTCTGTGATATATATATATATATATATATATATATATATATATATTCAAAGAGTTACATTAAGAAAGAAAAGACAGTTGGATAATAACCTCATTGTGATTCTGGAAGGCATTCAGATAGTTTGGGATATTGGCCAGGAGGGGAGTAATGAGAATTTTGCTGCTGCTGTCTTACATTTAAAGGTCTTTCCACCCTTGTACTCTTTTTAGTATCCACTTGGGCATTCAGTAACCACAGTTGATCTCACTGGCTCAATCAGTCACATCCAACTCCCTTTCCCCTACTTAATAGCGACAGAGAGAAGAGACATTCTGTTTTGGCCTGCAAATCAATTCGGAATCCAATTAGGGGCACATTACACTACTAATAGGCCTCAGCAGATATTGGTGTGTGTAAAGTGGAGTACTTGGAGTGGACAAGCACTCCACAGATTTCAGATCTCCTCCTTTAATCTTTGCTTGCCATGAATCTCAGTAAAACGGATCTCAGTAAAAACAAAACAAAGCTATTAACACACACACACACACACACACACACACACACCTCAAGTGCCTACACAGAGTCAGTTCGTATGCCATGGCTGAACGGGCAGGATGGAACAAGTGTGCTGGCTCCCACCCATTCCCTCTGAGTTAAACAAACCATCCCTGGGTAGTAGGTTTTTTTTAATCTTTTAATTCAGAATATAATAATAACAACAAACAAACCAAAAAAAGCAAAAAAAAGTGGGGCATGGGAATTCATGTCATATCAATATACAGTAGCCATTAACATCTCTCTTGATATAGGGAAAGGGGGGGGAGAAAACACAGGGAAGGCGGAAAAAAGGGTTTGACACTTCTGTTTCAAATTTATTCTTTCATATAAACAGTCTATATATCTGACTAAGCACCCATATGATTTTGATGGTTGTAGGAGATATATTCAAATATAACAAGAGCAATGAGATCTTGTCCATTGAGTGATATGGTCAGAACACATAGGTTCTAACTCCAAGTAGTCTCTCCTCCAACAACCCAAAATTTTGGGTTCAAATATCATGATAAACAACCCAGGGATGGAGCATTGCTAGATTGTTTAGCTCTGCCTGGCTGCAGCCGGAGTGACCTAGCAGTGAGAAATAACTCACTTCATTCAGAAAAACCCATGGTTTAACTAACTGTGATATGTGAACCAGGTCACAGAATTGATAGCCTCCAACTCCATATCATCCCTTCTTGTGCAATAATAAAGATAGAAATCTTTTAAAAATAAATACGTTTGCAAGGTTCTTTTGTTGGCATATTTTGTTGTTAATATAAAAGAAGCACTTTCACTGAATAAACAGTGTACAACTTGGAAGCTAATTTTATAATGTTTGCACTGGATCACACAAAGTTAATCTTGGCTGGATATAATAATTCAAATGCCAGTGTGCAAAATGTCTTTTTCAATCTGCAAAGACTTTTTCAACTCAGGAAGTGTGGAGAAAGTGTTAGACGTTCACAATATTATTTAAAATAATAACAACTTTTGAATAAGTGTGCCTAATACTGTAAGTGTCTTAATTTTTTGCATACACTGTACATTTTAAATGCAGAATTGACTGCCTGATCATTGAATTTATGACTTTAATTTTTTTAAGTGCTGTATAAACTTGATTATGAATCGATCCAACAGACCCAACTTTCAATCAACTAACACTGAAGTATTGGTTTTAACCACAATGCTAAGTACTCACTGATTTCTTTAATAGCAATTATTGCTTTGGATTTGGTTCATCAAATTTGTTTTAGTGCTGTATTACACTTTGAGTTATTTTTAGCTATCTACATTCTAGTGCTGCAGCAAATTTTGGATCATTTTGCAATGAGAGTTCTGAAATACTGGTTCTAGTTTTCTCCTTTCCATCTACTTACTGTGATGTACATCAGGAATAATCTGAGATTAATGAACATAAAATGGAATTAGCTAAAGATTGTTAATTGAAGGAGAGCGGCTTTTACACAGCATTTGCTCAATAAATATCTGAATTATTGCTCCTGTAGAATTCCTGATGCATTATCCCATGGTCTGCTCAGAAATAAAATGCATCCAAAGGATACATTTATTGTGGATAGTTTTTGTTCAGGACAACAGCTTATGACTTGGGTTGGCAAGATTAAATACTCTAGACCAGTGGTTCCCAAACTTTTTCAGGTCACTGCCCCCTTGGTTCCACAAACTCATGCCCAGTGCCCCCTACCTTACACTATAAAAATCATTATTCAGAATAGCGGTTTTCAACGACCCACTAAGGAAGATAATAGCAATAAAATTCAAAACAGTAACAATTAATTGAATATTTATTCAAAATCCAAAGCACCTGCCGCAGGCTTGCCGAGGGAGGGAAGGAAAAGAGAGCGAACGCCTCTGTTTTGCAGCTGGTGGGGCGGGGCACACCAAGCAGGCTATGTCTCTTCATTAGGGTTTTGGTGCTTTTGAAACATTTCAATTCACCGTTAAAAGGACTCTTCTTAAACGGTATTAATACATGTGTGGGTTCTTCCCCTATATGGCTTGGGACCAAACCACTTTCCCTCATAAAAATGTCCCTGGGTTTTAAGACCTTCTGGAGAGGCGTTTCTTGGAAAAGGCCACCTCAAGCGCCCCCCTGCCGTCCCCTTGCCTCTTAGGGCCCCCCTGCTGCCCCCTTGCCTCTTAATGCCCCCCTATGCAATCCCACCGCCCCCAAGGGGGCAGTACCGCCCACTTTGGGAACCACTGCTCTAGACCCAAGGAGCCAATATTTGCAAGGCATGTCTTCAGGTGAAGGTGTTTCTGCTTACTAGAGGTGAAATCTAGTCATACAAAGTCACCTGAGAAATGCAGAGGACAAGTACTTTATTCATATGAAGAACAATTTGGATCCTGCAGCAGATCTAAGCCTCTGTCTAAGTATAAAGCCTGTGTGAAGGGAACAGAATAAGGACAGTGGATTATAAGCATCATCAGATAGGGGTGGGAATCGCATTTCCCTACTGTCGCTTTCCTGTCCCACAAAAGGGACGAGCAGCTTCCTCTTTCTTCAGCTTTGGATCTGCCAATAGTGTTCAGGACCCAGATGTAAATTGCCAATAGAAATCTTAAGTTGCCTCCCCCCCCTAAGTATTTTAGGGTGGTTATGGGTGAGCAGACACAATGACAATATGGGTTACTGAATGTTACATAGCATGAAGGCATGCTTAAAAAAGCAACTAAAACTTAGCACATAACCCATCTTTGGCAGAACATTTAATTTAAAATATGCACCCACAAAAGTTTGTTACTGAGATAGGGAAAGGCTTTAGCAGAGCAGCAGAGGGCAATGTTCTGATATTTTAATCTTTCCCCATCAAGAAGCTTAACATCTGTGTTATATAATCCTCCTACACAGAATCCAGAAGGTACTTTCAGGCTCATTAAATACTTGACTGCTGCTGTATGGTAATAGGATTTTTTCCCCATTCTCTTCACTCATACATATTAGTTGTATCCATTTTCTTCTATTTTTTCCCCATTATAAAATAAATGGAAGTTTAAAAATGGCTAGAATTCATTTGTCTCTAAGCTCAAAACTTCCCCTTTAATTTGAAATGCAGTTTGCTAATGAGCAAAGCATCCTTATTGCCAGATAAAGGGAAAATGCACAGAAATCACTCATTCATTCTTGTTCTCATTTTCTCATATTTGTATATTTCTGAGGGATAGTTAAAAATAAACGTCCTGAATATAATAGCAAATGTTTCTGGGAAAATGCCCATAGATTTTATATCAGTAATTTAACACAGGGATCCAGAACCTCTGGCCCACAGGACGGCCTGCAGAGCCTCCTTGATATCCCCCAAGCCCCACCCCTGGAGAAATCCCCACTGTTATCACCCATAATATAATATCTCCAGAGATGACAGAAGGGACGAGGGCCATGGGAACTTGGCCAGCAGCCATTCTTCCCAGTGCCAGCCAAGTCTTACTTCACTTGTCTCTCACCAGTTGGGTAAATTGTGATGGGATGCAGCGATCCCCTTTGGTAAGAAAGGACCTGTAGCTGAGACATAATCAAAGACACTTCAGAAATGCTGAAAGTGAAGACTGTCATTTAAAATAAATAAATCATTGCCACCTTAAAATTCTTGTCTTTCCAAAAAGATTTTGGGAGTCAATCCAGATCCTGAAGATTTGAACAGATGTTTTAACACAATGCCAGACTAAATTTCCAGATGTCTGTTTCAAACTCTTGTATCTGGAATGAGCTTAGTTGAGATATCGTTTCAGCCAAGTCCCAATTTTCCATAAATCACATAAAACAAAGTAGGCTATTCTGTTTTTGCTCCTGAAGTAGCTGGGACATAAATTTGAACATTATGTTGGTTCTTGGATCTGGAGCATGCTATAATTGTACAGCAGTCATGAGTATTTGCTGATAGTTACAGCTGAATTGGTATTTAAAATCTTTGGCCAAGGATAGAACTACATATTGCAAACATATTGGTGTGACAAGAGTCTGATAGCTGCTTTCCTCAGGTGAACATCAGCTTGGGGAGGTAATAATGTAAAGATGAGAAGCTGTGTAGGAAGGAGGAGTTTAATGCTTTCCCATCTTCCCTTCTCTGCTTCAAATCCCCCCTGGACAATTCCCCCATCTCCTGTGAGATACACATGCAGATCCACCCATCCCCAAATAACTTCCTCTCTCTAGGGGTGTCTTTATCTTAAGGGGAAATTGTGATGCTTACCTGGGGCATTTGTGCTTCCTGCTTTGGGCATGATTGTTATGGGCTTAATTACATGGACTGGAAGGGGTGACTACGTGGTTTGAATTAAGTACTTTTTCTCTGTTCCGTTCCTTTCAGTTCCATTGAGACAGTGCCATCTAGTGGCAGAAGATCCTGCTTTTTTCAGATGTTTAACTTTAAAAGTGGCACTTTTCATGGCAGAATTTCCAACAGATGCCTTGGGACGCATCTTGGTCATTCACGGCATTGTTTAAAAGACCTGTAAACTTTTGTGAGTGGCAAGCATGCAATAAATCGCTTGTTTAGAAGAGCCCTAAATGTCCCTACATCTGCTTTTCCTTAGCTGTTTTTTGTTACACACATTTGTGGATAATGTGTATTTAGCCTGACATTTCAGTATCTGTTCAAACTTTCAGCTTCTGTCATGTGGATTTCTGTAATGAACATTTGAAACCTGAGATTTTTAGGAGGAGTTTCTACTCCCTAAAATTTCTGATATCATTATTGGGCATAATGCACTTTTCTCAATACATTTCACTTGGTGCATTCTTCACCAGCACTTGTTTGGGAATTTCAGATTCATGCCACACTGAAGTAGAAAAATGTGGTTTCCTAAATGTGTACCCATTGTACACTGGATTTATGCATATTGCTTTTGTACTCATTGTAACATGGCTCTGAATAGAAATAAATGTACATAAATATTCACATCTAGAAAGGAAAGACATTTTGCATCAAGTATTTTAGCCATATTTTATGGACCCAATTTTATGTTCCATTCTGATAACACTCATGCTGGCATAATGTTATATGAGTTCATTTTAATTAAATTATTGATATCATAGAAAATGCATGCATTTTCCAGAAAAGCTTTTTATTGAATCCATTTTTATCTCAAGTATTAGGACAATTTGATTATTAAAAACGATTGTGCCTAGCTCTAGATTAAATGAAAGCTGTTTTATTTTTATTGCACTTTTTTCTTTTTCTTTTAATATTTTTATTGCATTGACAGGTATAAATGACTTTAGCTACCTACATACAAATTGTTTTGAACTCTCCATATATGTTGGCTGTGATAAATATCCTCATGAAAGCGAATTACCTGAAGAGTGGGAAAATAACCGGGAGTCCCTTATTGTTTTCATGGAGCAGGTATGAAATAGGTCACTTTGGCTTGTTCAAGTTTGCATCTGTTTCTTCTTTAATTTGGGGTATTTTACCTTTGGTTACTGTGGCCTTTGCTAGACCAGGTTATATCCCAGGGTGATACCCAGGATCATCCCAGTGCATCCAGATGACACACAGGGGATGCCAGGATCAGGCATGGATCAACGCTCTCTGGCCCTGGGATATAGCCTACCTGTTCAAGCCTGCTTTTTCTCATGGTGTCGGGCTGAGCCCAAGACTGTGAGCATATGGCCTGTTTTCGCAGCTTTTCCTGGCTCTGCGCACGGGGCACAGCACTCCCCAGGAGTGCTGTGCCCATCGGGGGCAGGGTGGGGGGAGCAGGAAAAACAATTTAATTTTTTTTAAAAAAAAAACTTACCTTTGCGCACGACCGTTGGTGCGCAATGTCCCCTTTAAAAGTTAAAAAATGGAGGGCGTGATGGCTGTCTTCTTGAGTCGCCCCACCTTATGTGTAAACAAGGGCGGGATCTCGTGTTATTGACAACACAAGATCACCCCTCCTCCATCCTGGGATTTCCTGTAGGTCTAGCAAAGGCCCGTAACATAATCAATGGAACTGAAGTTAAGGAGACCAGACTGCCGGGGGGTGGGTGGGGAACTGTTCCCTAGCAAACTGGTTCCCCCCTCCACCCACAAATATTAGTTGCATATATGTAAACCTCAGAGTTTCCCCCCAACGCCTGCCAATATGTCCCTCTTGTGCACATGTGGTATTTTGACTACATATGCAACAGCATCAGCACTCAAAGCCTAAATATTGGAGAATATATACACTAGGGGTGTGCATGGACCCCCCGCTCCGCTTCACTTCCAGATCCATGATTTTTGGATCAGGCAGCTTCGCCCCGCCCCCGCCCCGCCCATTTCCGCTCCGCTCCGCTCGGAGCTCCGGATCCGGATCGGAGCTCCGTTTTCCCCCCCCATAGGGTTGCATTGAAAGCTAAAAAAGTAAACAACTTTTTTTCTGCTCAAGTTAGAAACCTCATGTTTGGCACCATGACACCTCATGGACGTATACATATGCACGCCAAGTTTCAAGGCAATCCCATCATCCCCTGATTTTTGGGGAATTTATGAAAATCGGGCACCCCATTCAGACCCCTTGGGATAGCTCCGTCAATTTGCACGTTAGAAACCTCAAACTCGCCACCATGACAGCTTATACATGTGTCCACATGGACGCCCAGACTCAAGGCAGTCCCATCATCCCCTGATTTTTGGCGGGGCTCTAACCTCTAACGCACCACCCATAACCCTAAGTCACACCCCTTTCGATAGCTCTGTCAATTTGCACGTTAGAAACCTCAAACTCGGCACCATGATAGCTTATCCACGTGTCCATATGGACGCCAAGTTTCAAGGCAATCCCATCATCCCCTGATTTTTGGGGAATTTTTGAAAATCGAACACCCCATTCACACCCCTTTCCATAGCTCCGTCAATTTGCACGTTAGAAACTTCAAACTCGCCACCATGAAAGCTTATCCAGGGATACATACGCACACCGAGACTCAAGGCAGTCCCATCATCCCCTGATTTTGGGGGAATTTATGAAAATCCAACACCCATTCATACCCCTTTCCAATAGCTCCGTCAATTTGCACGTTAGAAAGTAAAACCTCAAACTCACCACCATGATAGCTTATCCAGGGATACAGATGCACACCCAGACTCAAGGCAGTCCCATCATCCCCTGATTTTTGGCGGGGCTTAAACCTGCAGACATCTCAATGGGGCCATTTCAAAGGAAATCCCAACATGCCATGAATTGGGGAGTAGAGATAAACCTATATGAATCTTCGTCCACACTTGAAAAATGGATTTGGAACTTCCAAAACTCCAAGTGAGCGCAGGAAGGACTTCTCCCCTGAGTCAAAGCCAGACACACACAACATCCCTGCAAGGCAGGCAGGGGAGGAGAGAGGGAAGGCAGGCAGGCAGGCAGGCAGCAGACATTTCTGGGGGCATAAGGAAGTGAGCCAAGGATAAGCCAGTAATGCATATAAAATGGAATAAATAAATAAATAAATAAATAAATAAATAAATAAACGAAGGAGGGGTGGAATTAAAAGCAGCAGTGTTGCTGAATAAACAACAAGAAGAACTTTTTTAAAAAGGCTATATCTGTCTTTTACCAGCAATAGGGGGACGTGCCCAGGGGACGGGGAAGCAGCAGCTGCCAATTTGACTGGTCAACCAGTCTTTTAAGAAGCAAGGCTGTCAGTTCAACTCATGAAAGCCATTGCTCCACCATGAGAGCTCTGAAAAGTGGAACTGTCACTTCAACTCATGATAGGCATCGCTCCACCACTAAGAGAAG
The DNA here is from genome assembly GCF_023053635.1 of Elgaria multicarinata webbii. Classification (NCBI taxonomy): domain Eukaryota; kingdom Metazoa; phylum Chordata; class Lepidosauria; order Squamata; family Anguidae; genus Elgaria; species Elgaria multicarinata. The sequence goes on along the minus strand of NC_086178.1, from coordinate 73,068,353 downwards.
TAGACCGCTCACTTCAACTCATGATAGGCATTGCTCCACCGGGTTACTCTCTTTGGAAGGCTCTGATGGCCTTCCAAGTACAGGAGAGAGTGGGGGCACGTCCACAATGAGATGCCCTAGGGGAGCTCATCCCCTTGCACCACATCTTTTCAGTTGTTCCCCAAAGTTAGGGTGGGTAGCAGTGCTGTGTTTCTGTCTCTTATTATTGTCTTAGTATATGATTTCACAGGTTGTGTTTGTGCATTTGGTGGGGCTACTGTTTTAAAAAACACTGGGAAAAGTCCGTTCAGACTAAGAAAGAGAAGTTCCCAGAATCCCAAGTTACCCGTTTTGCCTATCCCCTCCTCCAACTTTGGGATCATGTGATCATGACCGGGAGTTGACTCTGCCCCTCAGCAATCGAAAAGGTAATCTTTTTCCCGCCTTTACCCTACTTTTTAAAAAATTCTAGCGCGCGACCCGCACCACGCAGAGAGGTGAGAGTAGTCTCAAAATGACCCCCATCCACGACTGTCTAAGCACAAGAATTTTCAGAACGATAGCTTAAAAAACAACCCAGTTATCCCCGATTCTTTTCCGCAATGCAATCCTATGGGCGAAAACCGCCGTTTGACCCTCGCTGTCCCTGTCTGTTGACCCGATTTTAAAAAATATATAGCATGCGACCTGCGCCACGCCGTCCTTTGCATTCCACTGAAACAGCCCTTACCAAGATCACCAATGATCTTCTCACTGCCAAGTCTAAGGGCCATTATTCTGTCCTTATTCTCCTTGATCTAACTGCAGCCTTTGACACGGTTGATCATGATCTTCTCTTAGATTCCCTCCATGACCTTGGACTCTGTGGCTCTGTCTATAACTGGTTCGCCTCCTATCTAGAGGGTCGCTCTTTCAGCGTGTCGGCTAACGGCAGCTCGTCCTCCTCCTTTCCCCTTTCAGTAGGGGTTCCGCAAGGCTCAGTGCTTGGCCCGCTGCTGTTTTCTCTATACATGCTGCCCTTGGGTAAACTTATTCAATCTCATGGCCTCCAATATCACCTGTATGCCGATGACACACAACTATACCTCTCATCTCCGGAACTTTCTCCTGATGTCCACGATCGTATCTCAGCATGTCTTTCAGATATCTCAGCCTGGCTGCTTCATCGCCGTTTGAAACTCAATATGGCAAAAACTGAACTGCTTGTTTTTCCTCCTAAACCTTCTCCTCATCTCTCATTCTCTCTTACTGTCAACGATGTCACGCTTACTCCGGTCAAGGAAACTCGTAGCCTTGGCTTTATATTTGATTCCTCGCTCTCCTTTATTCCTCATATCGAGGCAATAGCTAAATCTTGTCGTTTCTTCCTGTATAATATTGCCAGGATTCGACCATTTTTGTCCGTCTCTTCTGCCAAGACTCTCGTTCACGCACTGGTTATCTCTCGGTTGGACTACTGCAACCTCCTCCTCTCTGGCCTCCCCTCATCTCACATCAGTCCGCTGGTCTCTGTCCACCACTCTGCCGCTAAGATCATCTTCCTGGCCCACCGCTCTGACCATGTCACTCCGCTTCTGAAATCTCTTCATTGGCTCCCAATTCATTCCAGAATCCAATATAAACTTCTCCTGTTGACCTTCAAAGCTTTTCACGGTCTAGCTCCTGCCTATCTCTCCTCTCTCATCTCACACTATTGCCCCGCTCGTGCTCTTCGCTCCTCTGATGCCATGCTTCTTGCCTGCCCAAGGGTCTCTACTTCCCTTGCTCGGCTTCGTCCATTTTCCTCTGCTGCCCCTCATGCCTGGAATGCTCTTCCAGAACACCTGAGAACTACCAACTCAATCACAGCTTTTAAAACACAGCTAAAAACTTTTCTTTTCCCTATAGCTTTTAAACTTTGAGTTTGTTCTGACTCTATACTGTTAGCTTCACCCTTCCCGGTGCCTGTTTACACTTCCCTGTGCCTGTTTGCATTCTCTTCCCCTCCTTATTGTTTACTACAACTTTATTAGATTGTAAGCCTATGCGGCAGGGTCTTGCTATTTACTGTGTTATCTGTACAGCACCATGTACATCGATGGTGCTATATAAATAAATAATAATAAGTAGTCTCAAAATGACCCCCATCCACGACTGTCTAAGCACAAGAATTTTCAGAACGATAGCTTCAAAAACAACCCAGTTATCTATGGGCGAAATGTTTCAAGATGGCGATCGGAGCGCTCCGCGGAAAGAGAAGCGCTCCGAAAATGGTCGCTTCTTTTCGCCTTGCTTCTAGGGGTCCGTGGTCCGCTTCTACTCCGCCTCTGGGCAAGGCGGAGCAGGCCAATTCGCTCCTGCTTCTGCGCTTCTAATAGGAGCGGAGCACATGCCTAATATACACATACACACACACAGATTCTTCTTCCATAGAATCCTTCTGATCTCAGACAGCTGTCCATGTTTCTGCTTGGTGTATTCAATCCTATGTGGTCCTTTCCCAGAGAAGTTTCAAATGATGATCTGTGTTTGAATTACAAATATCATGTTTTGTTTGTTTGTTTGTTTTCCCATGTGTGAGAGAAATCTTAGCTTTCAAAAAGACTGTTAGATCATTTTTAAAACAAAATCACATTTTAGTTCAACCAAGGAGGGAAAAGGGATGTTAACATCTTAAAGGGTGATGTGTATAATAAACAATACTTTTTGAATTAAAAACAAAAACCTGGAGCAGTTATTTAGGTTTTGCTTTAGTTATTTTATCTGGATCCCAGAAGTGAATATAACAGGAGTAGCTCTAAAATGTACAAGGGAATTTAATAGCTTCTCATGCCTCTGAGCTTGGTAATATGTTAATAGTGTTATTTCAAAGCTTATATTATTCATAGAGAATATACAGACAGTAAGTGATTCTGTTTACATTATACATACATTTAAGACATTTTGTGATTCTATGCCCTTTAGCTCTCATAATAAGCCAAACTGGAGAAGAGAATATGGGTCAAGCACCAGTAACTCAGAAATTAAGGGTAAACATTTGGCAGATCATGGTTTGAATAGTCCTTCCAAATCACTTCAGTGGGGCAAACCCTGTGAAACGTAGTGCTTTTGCCATTGCTTTTAGAAGACATGGGTCTTCTGTAGTAAAATGGAATGAACTGCAACATGCGAATGGGAATATATGGGTCTCTTTCTGGGAGAAAAAGAGGTATGAGGCTAAACTCTGGAAATTATGAAGAGATCAAATGCCTCTTCTCAGAAATAGATGCACATGTTGCTATTTGCATTCCATATCAGATTTAATGTCATAGGGATACATTTCTAAATGTAATGTAACACAGGTTGTTAAATTTGCCCATTATACTATTAAATATGGGTTTGGGGAGACATTCAAGCCTGTCCGAAATTCTGTACCCTCAGCATCAGGTACATCTTCCTCTTTTTCTATACGGGCTCCTCTAAACAAGCGATTTATTGCAGGCTCGTGATTGGCCACTCATAAAAGTTTGTGGGTCTTTTACATGACATTAGCAATGACCAGGACTTCTCCCACGGTATCCCTGCCATGAAAATGCCAGGACTTCTCCTGGCATTTCCAGTCTGTTATCATTAAGTGAGCACTTCAGACAATTTGAGATCTCCAGGGAAGGAACCCTATGGCCTAATCTATACCAAACAAGAGATTGCACTATGAAAGCAGTATATAAAAGGCAGGAGCCACACCAAGCAGGATATTGCACTACGAAAGTGGTAGATGGTATGTGTCAATGGGCCCCAACAGTTGTCATTGCACTTCAATACCGCTATAAAGCAGTAGTGTGGCTTGGTGTAGATTAGGCCTAAGTGTAAGAATGGAGCAGTAATTTCTCTATGATAACAGCAACAATTTATCAAAGTCCACATGATCTTTTCTCTGCTAGTTTTTAGGCAGGCTATTAAAGCATTTATTTATTGCATTTTTATACTACCCAATAGCCGAAGCTCTCTGGGCAGTTCACAGAAGTTAAAACCATTCAAAGTATAAAACAAACAGTATGAAAACATGATATAAAATACAATAAAAAAGCAGAAAAGGATAAAATCAGCAGCAGTGCAGAAATACAAATTTAAAACAGCAAATTTAAAATTAAATTTATAGTCAGTTTAAATGATGAGAGAATAAAAAGTTCTTCACCAGGCATCTGAAAGAATATAGTGTAGGTGCCAGGTGAACCTCCTTAGAGAGCTCATTCCACAGCCGGGGTGCCACAGCAGAGAAGGCCCTCCGCCTGGTAGCTATCTGCCTCACTTCCTTTGGCAGGGGTTCACGGAGAAGGACCCCTGAGAAGGACCTTAGGGTCCAGGCAGGTACATATGGGGAGAGACATTTCTTCAGATAGCCTGGCCCCAAGCCATTTAGGGCTTTAAACATTAATACCAGCACTTTGAATCAGGCCCCGACCTTAGGGTGACCATATGAAAAGGAGGACAGGGCTCCTGTATCTTTAATAGTTGTATTGAAAAAGAAATTTCAGCAGGTGTCATTTGTATATATGGAGAACCTGGTGAAATTCCCTCTTCATCACAACAGTTAAAGGGCAGGAGCTATACTAGAGCGACCAGATTTAAAAGAGGGCAGGGCACCTGCAGTTTTAACTGTTGTGATGAAGAGGAAATTTCACGAGGTTCCCCATATAAACAAATGAAATCTGCTGAAATTTCCTTTTCAATACTACTATTAAAGATACAGGAGCCCTGTCCTCCTTTTCATATGGTCACCCTACCCGACCTGGACTGGCAGCCAATGAAGCTGGAAAAGGACTGGCGTGATGTGGTCTCATCGGCCAGTCCCTGTTAGTAAATGGGCTGCCCTGTTTTGTACCAGTTGAAGTTTCCGGACCATTTTCAAAGGCAGCCCCACGTATAACGCATTGCAGTAATCCAAACGAGAGGTTATGAGAGCATGGATAACTGTAGCTAGGCTATCTCTGTCCAGATAAGGGCGCAGTTGGTATATCAGCCTAAGCTGATAAAAGGTGCTCTTTGCCACTGAGTTCACCTGTGCCTCAAGTGACAGTTCTGGATCCAGGAGCACCCCCAAACTATGAACCCGATCCTTTAGGGGGAGTGCAACCCTGTCCAGAACAGGATGAACATCACCCAGCTGGACAGGCGAACCACCTGCTAACAGTACCTCCATCTTGTCTGGATTGAGTTTCAGTTTGTTGGCCCTCATCCAGTCCATTACCGTGCTCAGGCACATTTCCTTTTATAAAGGCTTTTGGGAAAAGAGGGGTAATAGCTTGATAGGGTAGGAGTTGGTGCTCAGTATATTTAAAATCTCATAATTATTTTAGTTGCTTTAATGGATAGCATTTTAATAAGATTGGTAGCATTGTATTTCTCATGAGACAATCTGAATGAGAGAAAGAAAACTGGGTATAAATGCATACAATAAATAAATATTACCTGTCACACCACTCAAGAACCATGCCATGCTTGATGCTGAAAATATAGGACTGTCCAACATTGGAGTGCTTTCCTAGGCCTTAAGTAAAATGACATAATTCATAGGCACTTATGTCTGTTCTCAGTTTATTCATGTCTTAATTGTTTCTAAGATCATTTGTTTTGATTTTCAGGCTTTTGGCCCAAAGTGAATTATGCAGTTTTGGAAAAATGTATATTTCATCCCCAAAAGTATATACTTTATTCTTATTGGTAGGCATTCTCTTTTCCCTTTTCTGCCATTGCCTAACTTGTACATCTGTATATGTCTTTTTACTGACAGGTACACCGGGGAATTAAAGGCATGGTGAGGGATCTACATGGAAAGGGAATTCCAAATGCCATTATTTCCGTAGAAGGTGTTAACCACGATATCCGCACAGGTAACTGCGCCACCTCTGTAGTGCAAAGAAAGGCTGAGGGGAGGGCCAGAGCAGTCAACACTGAGTTAAATAGGCCACCCCTTTTTTTTTTTAAGGAGGGGGGATTCAGTACTGCCCATAATAGCAGATATCTGAACATCATTGAAATCCACCTCATCAGGATAGCAGCACGGCAAACCCAGGCACAAGGTTGGTGAAGCTAAGAATGACAAGTAAAGAACTAGCAGCTCCAAGCCATGGGGCAGAATACCTTTGGCCAGATTCTTCAGTAATTTGAGTAGCCACACAGGTTGACCAAGTCAGTAATGTTGTACTCAGATAAGACCTAGTCAAGCCCACAGACAGTGTCTAGGTGTGTCGACCATCCCTCAAAGCATTTTAAGCTCCTCCAGATAAGAATCCCTTCTGGCACGGCACACAGTAAAGGCCTAGTTTTGGAACCCGTGTTTGAAACTGGTCTCCTTGTACAAGCTCACTCTCTTTTCAATGAACTCATGACTAAAATCTGTTAAGTGCTCCATAGCAATAGGGCTAGGAAGTACAGTTGTTCAAGTACCCATCACTGAAGCCCATAATCTTCTATGTTTCCAATTATACCTGCGGAGACTCATTCTTTGCTCTTTACCAAGTAATTTTTTGTGTCCTCCATCCGCCTCCCATATTCTTCTTCTATATACAAAACAGATTAAGGATGAAAGCAGTATCTTAAGGATCTTAAGCAGTATCAAGCGGGATGCTCATAAAAAGTAAAATAATGGAACTGCCCGCAAAATAATATGACCAACTATGCATGTCAGTTATCTACTGTCTTGAAAATAGATTTTGCCATTTTTGTTATACATAAAAAAGTGGCCACATAGATTTATCATTGCTTTGAATAGTATATAACTATTGAGGGATGGGGGGACAGACTTCTAATAATAAAACTGAACGTGACAATCTATTTATTTATTTATTTATTTATGCATATGATGTCATATGTGCTATCTAAACACAATCCCGGGATAGGGGAGGAGAAGGGCTGCATTTTCTCAGTGAAAGAATTGTGGGTTTAATACTGAGAAATCTGGCATCTCCATAACACAGTGGTGAGGAACATCTTAGGGTGACCCAAAGAAAAGGAGGACAAGGCTTCTGTATGTTTAACAGTTGTATAGAAAAGGGAATTTCAGCAGGTGTCATTTGTAGCTAGAGTGACCAGATACAAAAGAAGGCAGGGCTCCTGCAGCTTTAACTGTTGTGATGAACAGCAGATTTCACCAGGTGCTGCATGCATACAAATGGCACCTGCTGAAATTCCATTTTCTAGACAACTGTTAAACATACAGGAGCCCTGTCCTCCTTTTCATATGGTCACCCTAGAACATGTGGCCCAACAGATGTTGTTGGACTGCAACAAGCCTGCTCTGATTGACCAGTCACAGTTTGTTGTTATAATCTGATATATAGATATAGATATATCTGTTTCCTTGATGGTATAGAAATGAAATAAATAAAATAAAACAAATCCTGTTGGATATAGAGCAGTATATAAATCTTAAAAATAAACTCTCGTCTGCTCTAGCAAGTATATAACTAATGGCAAGGGATGATGAAATCTGCTATGGAGAGAAGAATACTGCAAAATAATGGTGAATGTGAATAGACAGAAATGATAGAATAGTCCCAAATGGTGTGCCACTAAGATGGCTGGAATGCCTTGAAAGATTAACACACAATGCTTAATGCATGCATCACTTTAATCCATCTGGACCGGGTGACTCTGTGAATAATTGATTTCCCCCTCTCCCTCTTTTGGGCAAAACATGGGTTGTGACATTATAGGTAGGGAGGAGAGAGTGCATCGGTATTTCCTGATACAACTTGCATTAGAAACATCATTGTTGCCAAGAAAGCCACATCTTCCATAGCCCAGACCAACTGGGCAAAGGAAAGTTCAGGATACCAGTGACAATCAAAACTAAACTAGGTTTTCCCAATCTGGATTACAACTCTCATCATTCCCAGTGAGCATGACTGGGAGTGAGGAAAGCTGTAGTCCAACACATCTGGAGGGTGCCAGGGGCTCGTCTACACGGGTGCTTTTCCCCACTGTAGCTTCGGAGTGGCGGCAGGTGATCTTCATGACGCAGCCGCCACTCTGAAGCAATCCAGGGGCAAAGGGCCAAAGCTCCACACTAAAAAAAGTTGGGTTTTTACCCTGACTTTTTTAGTTTGGAGCTAGGCTCCACGCCTCTGCAAAGCCTTGTTAAGAATATTTTTTAAAAGGGAGGTTGGAAATCCCACCAGGGAGGGGAGCACCCCATTCCTCTCCCCCATTTAGCTGCAAATGTGATCCTTTGCATTTACAGCTTAGAAAAACAAAAACAAAACACAAGTCAGTCCTTTTTTTAAACAAACAAACAAAAACCTAACCTTAGAAGAGGGGGCGTGGATGCTCCCAGGTGCCCCGGCCCTGCTGCATGAATGCTTGGGTGGGCTGATGCAGTAGTGATGGTGGCGCCCAGAAAGTATGTAACTGCGCTCCTTCCAATGTAGACAGTCGGAAGGAGCGTCAATGTGGCAGCAGCGTGCTCTACCGCATGCAGCATTCCTGACATCATCAAGACAAGGGCCAGGTTTGGGGAAAGTGGAATTAGACCCATTCTGCAGTTGCAAGAGATGGAGAAATACCTGCCAGTTGTGTGAGTTGCTAATTAAGAATGTAATTAGCAACAGGCACATATAATTAGCAATTGGCCTGCTCCCAGAATGCTTTTCTTAAGCAAGTAAGTTTTGATGGTAAATCTGTAAAGTGAGTGGATAAGAATATTGGAATACTAATCAGTTCACTTAATGGGCTCTAAGATATTTGTATGTCATACAAGCAAAGCAAACTGGAATTTGGCAAGATGCTTCAGGATTACTGCTGTGGAAGGCCCTGTTGTTTGAAATCTCAGTTATGCCACCTCTCAGTTGATCACATGAGGTGCGACGGGGTGTGTGCGTGTTGCACTGGTTATTTGCTGGTTAGGGTTAGTTAGTTGTTATTGTTTGGCTGCTACCGCTGCTCATAATGATGATGCATTACTGACTTATATTTTAAGATATAATTCATCTCCTCCAAAACATGACCTACCATGTGCAAGCCAACTTTAACAAAACCAGCCCAACGATGTTCAAAATCAAATATTTTATTCCAACTTGCCTTTTTATTGTAGCACCACATAGCTTGTTAAGTTTCCCATGGGAAGGACAAATAATAGCAAGTGTCATTTTGCATTAGTGTGAAAAAGGCTTATCCTGTGGCAGCTATCTTTTTACATAGTATTCAATTCCCCATGTGGCTATGAAGCTCACTGGGTGACTTTGGGCCAGTCACTGATTCTCAGCATAACCTACCTCACAGGGTTGGTGTGAGGATAAAATAGAGAGGAGGATCATGTCCCTTGGGCTCCTTATAGGGAAAGGTGTGATATAAATGTAACAAAAAAAATAAAACCTTCACAGAAAAAAAACTTGAATTTAAGTTTTTTCCTTGTGAATGTTCATTTATTGGTTTTTATATTTATATTTTGCCTTTTGCATGTTGATAATAATTCAAAACCAAATAGAAACCATTCACATTCATCCTGTATTCTACAAGAATTGCTGAATGCAAAAGACTTTTCAGATTCTTTACAAAAAACATCTATAAGGAAACTTATTTTCATATATGTGCAACTTGTTGGCTACCTATTTCTATTTCAAGAAAGTACATTGACAACAACCCCTCCAGATGAAGTGCAGCATATATTCAGTATCATACATTCAGAAAAATCAAGAAGACTAACCCTTACTTGTCTAATGTCCCCATAACAATATTAATTATTTTTATACAACAAAGCTCAGAGTGGCTAAATCTCATTTAAACTGATCTACTGTACAGGCAAAATAATTCTTCACTTCCAAAATACCCCCATCCCTGTGTGTGTATTGCTGTGACCTATAACAGGTTAAAGCTAATTTGCAGCCTGATCCACAGTAAAACTGGAGTATTTAGATTTAAGCCAGTTGAGTCTCAGTGAAATCAATGGCCTTGAAACCAAGCACTCCACATTAATGGGTTTATAGATTAGGCTGACACACTTCAGTTTTTCAGGCAGAAAAATCATTGTCATGGAAGGGTAGAATAGGACATAAACACCATAATGGTGTTGTGTGATGGCAGTTTGCATTTTTTTGTTAATCATATGGAACCTTGTTCTATACTTCTCTTTAGAATGTTAGTAAGACTTTTCTGGCTTGTCAGTCACATTGTAGTGTTCTTACTACAATATTTTGGTACTTATCTGTGCTCAAAGCCAATCTTTGAACCTTTCCTTGGTATCATCCAAATTGATCAGGCAGAACTAGGGATACAAGCAAAACTCAAGCTTGTTGAATTTTTCCGTCTTTTGCCTTGAAGCACGTTCCATCTTGTGTCCATATCAGCTTATGATCTGTGCATATGCTAATTCATCCTAAGATGAGCATATGAAGAATATATATGTCATAAGGAAGGGGACATGATTTCCTGCCATGTTCTCATGGATTCTCTACTAGGCATGTACATTTCAGCTAAAAATACATCTCAGACCCTGTACTTGTAACCTAGCATCATGGGGCCATCATAGCATTAAGGAGGGGACACAGATTAGTGGTAGAGCATGTATTTTGCTTGTATATAAACCCCCAGATTCAGTCCCTTAAATTTCCAATAAGCTCAAACTCAAATTCAAAGTAAGCACAATCCTGCCTACCTCTCTGTCCTAGATAACGGCTGATATTTCTTCTGAAATGCCCCTAGTAGTGATGGGCAGGTGGCTGTTCTAACAACCTGGAATTTAATCACTCCCTTCCGTGCAGGATGTGGGCTGAAATTAGTTTGACAGAAGGAAGATGGAAGAAAAAAACATTTTATTGCAAGATCAATTTTGGGAAAGCAATGTTGCTGTCAATATAGTACTGCCTGCGTGTTAGTATCTGCGTGCCTCAAGTATTGGTTCAACCTGCAGTTCTGCAGACAGATAAATTATTACAAAGGCATTGGAAGGTTCTAATGTTCTTTCTGTCAACTGAAATGACTTCTAAAGTTGCTTTGACTTCCTACCACTTGGGAGAAGGAAGAACATGAAACAGTTTGATAAAGCAAGCCTATAAGAGTAGAATATGTGATTATGTTGCACGTAAGGGTAGGTGAACAATTTCCAGGATTACAAGCAAACCAGTCTGGGAGATAATTAATTCCTATACTGATGCCCAATTCCCAGTCCTAGAGCAATAATTTATCATGCAAGGAAAGATAAGTTCTTAGATATTAAAAAGAAAGATGGAGGTTAAGGTAAAAGTATTGTAAATATTTATTCTTCTTTGATTCTTCAACAGCAAGCGATGGATGTTATTGGCGCCTTCTCAACCCAGGAGAATACATGGTCACCGCAAGAGCCGAAGGTTATACTGTCACCACTAAGAATTGTGCTGTGGGCTATGACATGGGCGCCACACGGTGCGACTTCACAATCAGCAAAACCAACATGGCCCGGATCAAAGAGATCATGGAGAAATTTGGAAAGCAGCCCATTAGTCTGTCACTCCGACGGCGCAGACAACGAGCAAGGCAGAGGCGCCAGCAGTATAGACTACTTTCTACAGTGTAACAAATTAAGCTCTCATGTTCTGCACCTAAACTGAGATACTCTAACAGTAGGGAATATATGTGATATTTTTCATATCCCCTTTCTAACAATATTCTCATTAGGGATCTTGTATTGAAGAATATTTTGGCATCCCACAGCTCAGTATTTAAATTTATATGCTGTTCTGAAAATTTTGGAACAAAACATTGTCTCTAAAAAGAGCCCACGAAGTAGCAATTGCATGTGGCACCTGTATCCTCTGACCCAGAGGAACGCTTTATATATCCAGGTGCTGAGAAGAAATTCCATACAGATACAATATCAGATAATCTGCTGCAATTGAAACCATTGAATTAAAGATGCTGTGGCTACCAGCTTTGGGTTTGGGGGTTGGAAATGAGATTTCAGGATTTAACATTAAGTGTATGAATGCAAAACTTTGGGCTTAGAAACAGAAGTTGCATTCTGTCAAAGACATCACGTGCCTGTTTCACCCGGCACCCGTTCTGGTGTAATAGTCCTTAGACAAAATTCAACAGGGAGCAAAGAGATGTGTGACAAAGTAAAACCAATTAAAGCTGGGTCCATTGACACAGAAAAAAAATGAAATACTAAATGAATGGGTTCTTTAAAGGACTTTTTTTTTAAAAAAAAAAATTATTTCACCTATGTGTCTCTGGATCAGTCTGGAACTGATTTAAACATGACAGAAGAGTTTGGTGGACATATGACTTTGCAAAAATCAAGAAATGAGCTTCACCTCTTAATCTGCACCAGTCACCACTCTGTTGATTGTTGAATGAATGCATCTTTCATTGCAAATGCCCTTGTCTTCAGAGCATCCTCAATATATGTTTCTATCATAAAGTTAAAACCAGCTTTAAATCCATGTTCAATGTGCTTTATATTACCAGATTCACTAAATTGAACTTCAGATCATCTGCTCGCTGACCTATTCTTCAAGACTTAAGAGTAGGTTGATTATCCTCCAAGTAATGTGCAGTATAGCAACTGGCCTAGTTAATTATGAAGGCACAGGATTGTTTATAGTTACATTGTGGTGGGAAAGAGAACTAGTGAAGCATGGTGACTATGCAACTGAGCTATGAATCAAGAAGCACCAGGTTATCTTACTTCTGCCATGAACTCACTAAGTGGTCTTAAGCTCAATCCCCCATCTGTAATAAGGAAATAATGTTATTTACCTTCACAGGGTATGAACCCCATTATGTCATTCATAAGAACATAAGAAGTGTCATGCTGGATCAGACCAAGGGTCCATCTAGTCCAGCACTCTGTTCACACAATGACCAACCAGCCGTCAGATACCACGTATCTTTCAAGAGATGACACCCGCCAAGCATATGTGGCCAATAGATCCAATGATAGGCTGACAATGGCTTAATTCCCATGACATGAACATTACTTGATAAATGCAGCATCAAGTGATGAATTACATGTGTAAATGAACCAGCACTGCTCAAACATCACAGGCAGGTTTTCCTATCACCTGATATACACAATACTTTTTTAGTGGAGTTGACTCACATATTCAGCAGTGAATCACCAAGTGCTGAGTAATCGTGAGGAGAAATCCAGTGATGTAGAGGTATGTGTGTTGACCACCTTTCAGTTAGTAGATGACAATAGATGGAAAGAGAGTAGCTCTGGGTGTCATCATAGGCTGCTCTGTCCAAATGACCAGTGTGTTTTCAGATGGCAACCTTTTCTCAGTTTTTCATAGTTTGGTATCCCAATCTATTTCTCATCCATAATTTTCAGAAAAATCATTATTTCCCATAAAAGGAATCATCGGGCCTATCAAGGTTCTGGAGACTTCCACAAGTTTAGTATCCTTTTTACATATACCGTAGCATAGAGCCCCTTTCCTTGGCATTATGTTGAAGGTAAGATTTGAATGGGAGGCTAGCTAGGTGAAAAACACTTAATGGTTTAAAAACAATGAGGGAAATGGAAAAAGCCCCAGCCAGCTCATGAAGTGAATGGTACCCCCTACCCCCTACAGTAGAAAATCAGATCCTATTTTCACAAAGGAATAATATCTTCAAGATACTGCAGTGGGAATTTTGGCCTAGTCTTACTTATTACTGTAAGCGCTCCACATGACCACTGTCATGTTAAAAAGGCTCTTCCCTTCATATATTGTCTTAGAGCAATTCAGTCTCTAAGGATGTCATCAGACAAGCATTTTATTTCACGCTTGTTACTGGGTACTCACGGATTTTCATGAGTCCTATTCCTGTTGTCGTCTGCCTCCCGCACGCCTCTTGACCCTTCTATCCTTCTTTGCGCAACAAGAAAAGACTCTGGTAAATCTGAATTATTTTTGAGACGGAAGTTGCCGCTATTTCCTGCTGTGTGTAGGAGAAGCAGCGAGATCAAAGTGGCCCACTGAATGGGCCACGTGCACGTTGTTTACTTCCTTTTTCGAAAGAGGAAGCAACGAGGGACAAAAGTGCAGGTGGAGAAGCGACGGTAAGGAAACACGATCCCCCTCCCCGGTGTGATGACTCACTGAAAGCCAAATGCAGCATCCGGTGGGGCTACATATCACAAGTGCGAACATCACAAATATAAAGGCTAATGCAGAGGTTTTCAAGCCTAAGAAACACAACACCAATCTCATAGAGTGTCTATGTGGCAAGTGCCCTCGTGAGCACTGTGGTCTTAGGGCACTGACCTGTTGTCAGCATAATATAATGTATTTAAATTTCCTTGGAAAAGACTGCAATTTGGAATTGGATTGTTTCGTTTTGCTTTGACATGGCAAGAGAGTTTCTGAGCAATAAAACTGCGCCCAGAGGCAGTGAATCCATCACATTTAATGCAATCTTGCGGCGCTGCAGCTGTGAGTCAAGAATTCTAAGCATCCAAAGACTTGTTCTCATTCGGGCATGCTTCATCACCTGAATCGACTAGCATTTGTCAGGATGTATTATTGGTGGGAGTCACTCTAGGTTTGCAGTTAGATGTTTAAGACTGCAGTGGGTGAATTCAGATTTCTCTAGAGGCAGCTTAGTACACTTTTGCTTGTTTCTATAACTCCATTGTCTCTTAGACTTGCTAGATCCAGCCAGATAAAAAGTCTAAGTCTCATTGCTTTTGAGGGAGTTAAATGGGTCTGTGCTTCAGTCTCTGCCATTAAAGTCAAAGGAAATTAAAAGTACTTAACTCTCCAATCCTCATGCGAGGTCATTCTTCTTAGAGCATAGTAATTTCCAGTGTCTTTTTCTGTGGATGAGTTGCCTATATTTTCTTAATATCTGCTGGCTGTGTTCACCAAACCCTATTTTGGAGCAGATCTTCTGTATTTTTTACTAATCTAAAATACGGGTTGAGAATGAGTTAATCTTAACAGCCAGTGCAAAGACCATAGGGAATCCACAAAACATTTAGATGTGACCGCTGTTGCATATGCTGTGTTCTGTTTATGTTGTTATGCTTCATTAAGCTCATCAGTATACTGTAGCCGGTAGGCTTTGAGTGAGTCATGGGAAGCCTGAGGTATTATATAATTGGAATACACTGTGTTCTTCTCTTAATTGGATTTATTTTTATTTTTTTCTGAGAATAAACAATATTAGTATTTTTAATAATGTCCCGGGAAAACTTATTTTTATGTTTGTGTCAGTATGAGAAGTAATCTACTCAGATGTAATGGGAAGGATAGAATTTCTTTGGTGGACAAATTTGCTTATTTAAACCCACACTGAACCCAGCATACGAGTGAATGCCACTGAAACCAATGGCAACTTACTTCCTAGTAAATGTGTTTTGGGTTGAGAAGTGGTAGTAATAAAAGAAAGTTATTCCAAAAGTAGTAATTCAATGTTGAATTTGCCCAAGGCCTATGATTCTATCACGATTACCTAAAAATGTTGACCATCATTGAAAACAAGAGATGAACGAAGTTAGTGTCCCACACACACAGCTCATGGAAGAAGTTGGTATTATGCTGATATGATGACCCCAGAATTAAGCTATGCCAGGGCTAAATTTGTTGACATGAACTTGTATGTCTGACCATGTCAGGGGAAAGAATGGAGTATTTTATCATAGGAGGAAAGATGCACACAATTTATTTGTACTGGGACTTAAATTATTAGGCTGCAATACTGACGATACTTTTCCATTAACAAAAAATCACAAATATTCAGGAAAATACCATATGAGTGATATATATCTTCTTATTTTGTTAGCAGAGCACATTCCTTGAAAGACATACTTAGAATCATAGAATAGCAGAGTTGGAAGGGGCCTACAAGGCCATTGTGTCCAACCCCCTGCTCAGTGCAGGAATCCACCCTAAAGCATCCCTGACAGATAGTTGTCCAGCTGCTTCTTGAATGCTTCTAGTGTGAGAGAGCCCACAACCTCCCTAGGTAACTGATTTCATTGTCGTACTGCTCTAACAGTCAGGAAGTTTTTCCTGATGTCCAGCTGGAATCTGGCTTCCTTTAACTTGAGCCCATTATTCCGTGTCCTGCACTCTGGGAGGATCGAGAAGAGATCCTGGCCCTCCTCTGTGTGACAACCTTTTAATTTTAATTTTTATTTATTTAATTTAATTAATTTAATTTATATTTAACTAACTCCTGGAAATCAATTAATTTTTTTAATACTATTTAATGTGGCTAAATAGTTTGATGTCCCTCTGATCTCACGGGGGTACATTCAGAATAAATATTTACCATCGGAGAATGATGGTGAAATGGCATCACACACTCTTCAAAATGAGATGGAAGTTGGGTGTAAGGGTAGCTAGATTGCTGATCAGAAATTATGAGGGGGGAAATAGCTCTTCAGCTTATTAAATCACCACAAGCAGAATGCAATTTAATTAGAAGCAATTTAATTAGAAGGGTTTTTGGCCACCAAGCATGGTGTTTCTATTAAGTCTTAATAAGGAACACTTATACATCATGTTCACAGACAGAAAAGACAATGGGGAAAGTTTGAGTAATACGAAATAGAATTACTTGGTTCTATGCTATATAGTGGGGAAATGGCTACGTTATTTGTTTCCAGCCTTTACCAACTGTAAGAAGGGGGGGATCAATAAATATATATGCTGTGTGAAATACAAAATGAGTTCTGAAGAAAATTCTTCCTCACGTCTTGCTGAAAATAAACTTTTTCCACAGAATAAAAATGCAATCAGAAACAAAACTGTTGATTATAATAGGAGAGCTATTATCTTGGAAGACAAAAATGACTGAACATCAATCAAGAGTAGATATTGCTTATTCCACTTTCACGAAAAAAACCAAACAAGAAAGAGATCAAGACAAATCAAAATGTGGAACAAAGAGGTTCCAAACAAATATCAGAACTGTAATAAATACACACACACCTGCTACAGCGATCCTGGTGAAATATAACTTTTAACAAAATTATTTTCTCCAATAAACCTTCCATGTGATGTATTGCTTCCTGGAGCTAATCATAGTTTAGATCACTTAAGGCGCAATCCTATGCACGTTTAGGCAGAAAAAAGTCCTATAACTCCCAGGAGAAAAGAAGTCCTGCAACTCCCAGCATTATCCAACTTGCTGGCTGGGGAATGGTGGGAGTTGTTTCTGTCCAACTATGCATAGATTGTGCCCTAAATGTGTGGAGGAGGAGGAAGACTGTAAGCTCTATCACACCTACTTTTTAAATCCGGTTTTCATCCTCAGTTTCCCCCTCCATTTCCTTAGTGAGTTGAGTGCTGAGCACTTTCACGTGTGTGTGTTGTTGTGCTCTTTCAGCTCATGTATCTTTTCACCTGGAGCGCTACGAGGTCGGCAGAATCTTCCACCCCGCCCCGACGTTCTCCTTTCCCCTGCAGTTAATTTTTTATTTTGAAAAAAATAATGTTTGATTTCTGCGCAAATAGTGAAGCTGCACAATTACAGTAAAACAACACACTATACTTTCCCCTAAGATCATATTAAACAAACCCCGGGGAGAGAAGGAAGGGAGGCTGTTTGTAGGAAGCAGGAGGGAGCGCATGGGCCGAGGCTGTTGCTTGGCTTGGGAAAGGTTTGCAGGGGAGGAGGAGCGAACGGGCACTGCAGCTGGGGTATTGGGCTTGCCAGTGCCTTGCTCCATTTCCAAAAAAAACCAAAGTCTTTTACTGTGAAACTTCGCAGTTCTAATGAAGTGTGGGGGTGAACCACCACCACCACCTCTGTGCCTATGCATTTTCCACATTTCTTTTAAGGTGAAAATGTGCCCCTGGTCATGTGTACTCAGGAGTAAGAACAGAGTTAAATGGGATCTCTCTCCCTCCCCCTTCTCAGTTGAGCGGAGAGCCGCCCCACCCTCCTCTTTTGTTAGCGAGACCGCCCTTAGACACACACGCCCCCAACAAAGATCGGGATGGTCTGTCAGAATGCAAGGACAGCAATACGCAGGAGGGAGGAGCACATTTATTTCGCATGGAGGGAAAAAACAGACTTTCCCCACTCCAAAAAGAAATGAAACATGGAGGGGAAGAGGCGAAATGAGCGCAGGACAGGGACGACGTCATGTGAGTACTGGGCTGCAAAATCGCATACCAGGCATACCTGTTATGCAGTTTTCTAGCCCAGTACTTACATGACGTCGTCCCTGTCCTGCACTCATCTCATCTGTTGCCCCCTGTTGCATTTTATTTTGGTGCACAGAAAGTATGGATTGTTTTCCCCTCTTGCTTTTTCTTTTGTTGGGGGTGTGTGCTAATGGATTCTCGCTGACGAAAGAGGAGGGTGGGGCAGCTCCTTTACTCCAGCACGTTGTTGTAGGGACATGTTAGTCAGTTGAATGGACTTTTTACTCTCCAACTGCACCCTCATTTCCTGCAGAAATGGAGCCCAGATGAAACCTTAAAAGTAATTGCTAGAAAACAAAGCCAGAGTGAGGAGGGAAAGAGCCTACACCCATCAGCGTACCACAACCAATGAACTGGAGGAGGAGAAGGGATGGGGTGGAGAGGAAGGACAAACAAGAGAAAACCCACGTGAAAGGTACCATGAGTAATGGAGCCCTTGACGCGCTTATGAAATGGATGTGGCAGGGTCTTGCTATTTTATTGTTTTACTCTGTACAGCACCATGTACATTGATGGCGCTATATAAATAAATAAATAAATAATAATAATAATAATAATAATAATAATAATAATAATAACAGAGGTAAAAAATGCAGAGAAAAACCGAAGAAAAGATATAGATGTGATGGAGCCCCCTGTAAGCATGAATCTAGTAGGGTTTAGGATGTGATGGTTTGTGTGCCTCAGAGCTGCTGTATCCGCTCCATGACCAGCTGTAATTCTATGACAATTATCTGGGAGTAAGCTCTTTTGAATCCCATGGGTCTTACTTCGGAGCAGTCTTGTATAGGATTGCATGTTCATATCCTTAAGGAGGACTTTGTTGTCCTCTACCCATTGGGTGACCATATGGAAAGGAGGACAGGGCTCCTGTATCTTTAACAGTTGTATAGAAAAGGGAATTTCAGCAGGTGTATGCATGCAGCACCTGGTGAAATCCTCTCTTCATCATAACATTTAAAGCTGCAGGAGCCTTGCCCTCTTTTGTATCTGGTCAAGAGTGCAGGACTCCTGCGGCTTTAACCTCACCAGGTGCTGCATGCATACAAATGACACCTGCTGAAATTCCCTTTTCAATGCAACTGTTAAAGATACAGGAGCCCTGTCCTCCTTTCCATATGGTCACCATACAATTTCCCTTGCTCAGCTATTGTTTTAAGTTTGTCCACATTATATTTTCTTTTAGATTTTGACACCATCTGCTGTTCTGTTTCCTTTTGCCTGCCTTTCGACTGAGGCTTGCAATTACCATACTCCCACTCATCCCCCCCCGTTCCTTTTCACTGCATGCTTAATTTTTTTGAAAGTTTATGTCTCCAGCTTGCTTAAAACTTGCAATTATTAGAAGACATCTAATGAGATCTGCAACAATATTCCATGCTGGGCAGAGAAGGTCTTTTTATAAAAATAATAATAATGGAATAAACAAGGGCAGATGACAGCTAGAGCACTGAAAGCAAATCTTCCCATCAGACAACTAGAAGGAAAGGTCAGTCTTCTAAAAATGAACACGCAATCAATTATTATGCAGTCAGTTCCTTCCAAAGGTTTTAAACAGGCTATTTTTATTTGTTCCTTTCAAAACCTAATTGTAAGATCCTGTGCAGATTTTAAGCTGTAATTACAGGTGATTTTAGTGTGGCTTTTTTATATTATTCATTGCCCTACATTCAAAGCAAACTCAAACCCACATGGTGAGGTGCAGAATGCTGTCATGTTGTTCACTAGCTTCTTATTTAAACCTACAGTTCTATTTTTAGAAGGTCCCCAGGGAGGAGGGGGCTTGCTGTAGGTTTCTAGGATGCAAAATTGTGCAGTGAAATACAGTGACTACTCTGTTGTCTCTAATATGGACACCCTGATACAACAGAGGCAACTTATTCCCGGGGAAATCCCTTTGGAATCATTCTTTCTGCTTCTGATTATCAGAGTTGTATGTAGTCAAAATGGCACCCATCCATGTTTTGGGGAAACAAAAAGATTTAGGGAAAAAGACATAAAGCCTGCAGGGTGGGGGGACCCCCAAAACAGGCCAGTGAGTATACTGGCGATTAATTAGGCCTATGCAGGCCTTATCACAGTTTCTAGTCATGGCTGAACGTGCTCAGCTGAACATGTTTACAGAGCCCTTTTCTAGGGGTGTGCACGGACCCCCCGCTCCGCTTCACTTGCAGATCCGCGGTTTTCGGAGCGGGCTGCTTCGCCCCGCCCACTTCCGCTCCGCTCCTCTCGGAGCTCCGGATCCGGATCGGAGCTCCGTTTTTCCCCCCCATAGGCTTGCATTGAAAGCTAAAAAATTATACAACTTTTTTTCTGTTCAAGTTAGAAACCTCATGTTTGGCACCATGACACCTCATGGGGGTATACACATGCACGCCAAGTTTCAAAACAATCCCATCATCCCCTGATTTTTGGGGAATTTTTGAAAATCGGGCACCCCATTCACACCCCTATCCATAGCTCCGTCAATTTGCACGTTAGAAACCTCAAACTCGGCACCATGATAGCTTATCCATGTGTCCCCATGGACGCCAAGTTTCAAGGCAATCCCATCATCCCCTGATTTTTGGGGAATTTTTGAAAATTGGGCACCCCATTCACACCCCTTTCCATAGCTCCGTCAATTTGCACGTTAGAAACCTCAAACTCGCCACCATGAAAGCTTATCCAGGGATACATATGCACGCCAAGACTCAAGGCAGTCCCATCATCCCCTGATTTTTGGGGAATTTATGAAAATCCAACACCTCTTTCCATAGCTCCGTCAATTTTGCACGTTAAAAAAACCCCTCAAACTCACCACCATGACAGCTTATCCAGGGATACATACGCCGCACGCCGAGACTCAACGCAGTCCCATCATCCCCTGTTTTTTGGTGGGGCTTAAACCTGCAAAATTTGGAACTTCCAAAACTCCAAGTGAGCGCAGGAAGGACTTCTCCCCTGAGTCAAAGCCACACACACACAACATCCCTGCGAGGTGGGCAGGGGAGGAGGGAGGGAAGGCAGGCAAGCAGCAGACATTTCTGGGGGCACAAGGAAGTGAGCCAAGGATAAGCCAGTAATGCATATAAAATGGAATAAATAAACAAATAAACAAAGGAGGGGTGGAATTAAAAGCAGCAGTGTTGCTGAATAAACAACAAGAAGAACTTTAAAAAAAAGGCTATATCTGTCTTTTACCAGTAATAGGGGGACGTGCCCGGGGGAGAGGGAAGCAGCTGCCAGTTCAACTCAAGACAGCCATTGCTTCACCACGAGAGCTCTAAGAAGTAAACGCTCACTTCAACTCATAATAGGCATCGCTCCACCACTAAGAAGTAAACGCTCACTTCGACTCATGATAGGCATTGCTCCACCGTTTTACTCTCTTTGGAAGGCTCTGATGGCCTTCCAGTGCAGGAGAGAGTGGGGGCACGTCCACGATGAGATGCCCTAGGGGAGCTCATCCCCTTGCACCACATCTTTTCAGTTGTTCCCAAAGTTATGGTGGGGAGCAGTGCTGTGTTTCTATCTCTTATTCTTGGCTTAGTATATGATTTCAGGTTGTGTTTGTGCATTTGCTGGGGCTACTGTGTTAAAAAACACTGGGAAAAGTCCGTTCAGATGAAGAAAGAGAAGTTTCCCAGAATCCCAAGTTACCCGTTTTGCCTATGCCCTCCTCTAACTTTGGGATCATGTGATCATGACCGGGAGCTGACTCTGCCCCTCAGCCCTTTGAAAAAGGTATTTTTCCCGCTGATTTTTTAAAAAATTCTAGCGCGCGACCCGCACCACGCAGAGAGGTGAGAGTAGTCTCAAAATGACCCCCATCCATGACTCTCTGTGCACAAGAATTTCCAGAACAATAGCTTAAAAATCAACCCAGTTATCCCCGATTGTTTTCCGCAATGCAATCCTATGGGCGAAAACCGCCGTTTGACCCGCGCTGTCCCTGTTTGTAATGTTTGTTGACCCGATTTTTAAAAAAATATAGCACGCGACCCGCATGACGCAGAGAGGTGAGAGTAGTCTCAAAATGACCCCCATCCACGACTCTCTGTGCACAAGAATTTCCAGAACGATAGCTTAAAAAACAACCTAGTTATGCGCGATTATTTCCCGCAATGCAATCCTATGGCGAAATGTTTTCAAGATGGCGACCGGAGCGCTCCGCCTGAACTAGGAGCTCCGAAAAATGGCCGCTTCTCTTCGCCTTGCTTCTAGGGGTCCGCGGTCCGCTTCTACTCCGCCTCTGGGTAAGGTGGAGCAGGCCAATCCGCTACTGCTTCTCCGCTCCTAATTGGAGCGGAGCACATGCCTACCCTTTTCAATGCACAAAGGTCTAAACTGCAGCTGAGTGTGTGGAGATTCTGGGGGCAGGGCTTACATGTGCGCCCACAACACCCCCCTCCCCACTTTTGCCCTGCATGCAAACAAACAAATGCCTGTATTGGAAGGAAATGAAAGACAGGAGGGGGGAGTAGGGTGGCCACATACGAAAGAGGACAGGCCTCCTACACTTTTAATATGTGTAGGAAAGGGCGGCCTTGTTGTCCTTTGTACTCTACACTGCAACCTTCTGTTTCAGGTCCCAGTGATCAGATCCTACAACCATTAAGATATCTGCAGTTAGGGTGACCACATCATGTAATGATAGAGATTTTGTGCTTTTCACACCTGCATAATGAGCAGAAATCAACAAGCTGTTTTTTCTCCTCACAAAATTTTCAAGCTACGAAAAGCATCACCTGTTAACTTTTACCTGTTCCTACTAAAGGCCCAGAGCTCCTGCCCATAAAAAGGGAGCAACTAGGGCTGTGCCAAATTCATTTATCTGATGTATACCCTGCCTTTCCACCAAGAAAATGGTGCTTGAGGTGGCGAACAATCATAAAAAGATTTGAAAAAAGCCCATAGTTTAAAACACACACACACATAAAACACACATAAAATTGCATCAAAAATTACAGAATAAACACAGTACCAAATACTATGCAAGCCAAAGGCTGCTTGAACACAAACGTCTTTGCCTGTCCATGGAATAGCAGGGAGGGAGCCAACCTAGCAGTTCCGTACCTGGGAACAGCCACCAGGAAGGCCCTGTCCCTCACTGCCATCAAGGCGGTGGCAATACAGAGAGAAGGGCCTCCCCCAAACATGGGCAGGCTCATGGGAGAAGGTAGGCTTTCATGTATCCCAGTTTAAAGCTGGATAGGGCTTTAAAGGTCATAACCAGCACCTTGAATTGCACCCAGAAAAAGAGACTAGTGAAGCTGTTGTAACAAGGGAGTCACATGATCCCTGTGAACAGTTCGCCTTTAGCATTCTAGATCAGCTGAAAGTTTTTAGAGGAAGCTGCACATAGAGTATGTTGCAGTAGTCCAAATGGGATGTAATTAAGATACGTGTATTAACATGGCCAGATCAGACATCACCAGGAATGGGCACAGTTGGTGCCCTAGCCTCAGCGGTTCAAACACACTTTTGGCCTCTGCCGAGATCTGGGCAACCAAGTTCAAGGCCGAATCCAGGAGTATGCCCATACTGTGAGCCTGAGATGTCAGGTAGGGTGACCATATTTGGGAAACCAAAAAAGAGGACACCTAGTGTGTGTGTGGGGAAGCAGCTTTCTGAGTCTTGCAGAAATTACGTTATTCCCCCACCACCTTAAAGAACCCGATTGGAGTGGAGGAGGGGAAAGGATTTCATTCTGCACCACCACCATCCACTCCAATTGGGGCCTTTTCTATAATGTCCATGAATGACCCACTTTCCCCTTTAAGACCTCAACTGGAGCTCGGGGTGGGGGAACGATGTGCCTCAAGAAAGCATGTCATTCCCTCCTGCCATGCTAATGGCAGCCTTAAAGGGGAAGGTGTGTCATTCCAGGACATTATTGAAAATTATAGAAAATCCCCCCTGACACCATGGAAAGAACAAAAACCAGGACAAATCCGGGGAAATCCTGACAGTTGGTCACCCTAATGTCAGGGGCAGTGTGACCCCTCCAAGCTCAGGTTGAATCCTTGGCCTAATCTACGCCAGGCAGGGTATTACACTGTGAAAGCAGTATGAAAGCAGTATATAAAAGGCAGGAGCCACACCAAGCAGGATATAGCACTATGAAAGTAGTATGAAAGCGGTATATGGTATGTATCAATGGGCCCCAATAGTTGTCAGTGCATTTCAATACTGCAATAAAACAGTAGTGTGGCTCCTGCCTTTTATAAACTGCTTTCATACTGCAATATCCTGCTTGGTGTAGATTAGGCCTCTGACATCTCGAATTTTTCTTAACTGGAAATATTGCTTGTTGAGGTCATGTTGACACATAACAGCACTTTCTTACTTTCTTTCTTTCTTCTTTCTTAGTTTCATTCTTTCTAAAACGTGTGAACTGCTTTTAACACTTTTGGCTACTGAGGTTTACAAATTCAATTATCTTCTAATTTGCTTACACTTTGAAGTGGTGATTGTGAGGCTGAAATGAAATGTGTTGAAAGACCATCAACAGCTGGCAGATCAGGAACTCTTGACTTATTTCTCCTGAAATAAGTAATCACATAGCCATTAGCAAGGTTGTTATCTATGGCAGGTCAAGTGCACAGTTTCATGAACAAGCAGAAATGGCAGAATAAATTATTCAGGGTTCCAGCTACTAAATTCTCCTACCATCAAAATATTGTGTTCATCAAAACAGAAGAGTGTCCTGAAATCACAGGCTGTCTTACCAAAATTGGTATTGTCTTGGTATATGAGCTGCATCTTCAGCAGTATTCTAGTTTTAATATCAAGTCACTGATTTCTTTATCCCCA
Organism: Elgaria multicarinata webbii; assembly: GCF_023053635.1. Taxonomy (NCBI): domain Eukaryota; kingdom Metazoa; phylum Chordata; class Lepidosauria; order Squamata; family Anguidae; genus Elgaria; species Elgaria multicarinata. The sequence continues at coordinate 73,043,496 of NC_086178.1, read as the reverse complement.
TGAAATGTTAACCCTTTCACACACAAAATCCACTTCCTATCAGAATGTGTGTGACATTGCAATCAGCTAAATCAAAACTGCAGAGAGCAATTGAAGTATGGCATGTGAGCGGAGGTAATCAGAGGTGGAGAGATCTGGAGTGCTCATGTGGATGTGTTGAGTTGGGCAAAAGCAGCTCAATTGAGCCCTATGGAGATATTTCTATGCACAGTCAATCTTTCTGGATTAAACTAGAATCATAGAACAGTAGAGTTGGAAGGGACCTATAAGGCCATCGAGTCCAACCCTCTGCTCAATGCAGGAATCCACCCTAAAGCATACCTGACAGATAGTTGTCCAGCTGCCTCTTGAATGCCTCTAGTGTGGGAGAGCCCACAACTTCCCTAAGTAACTGATTCCATTGTCGTACTGCTCTAACAGTCAGAAAGTTTTTCCTGATGTCCAGCCGGAATCTGGCTTCCTGTAATTTGAGCCCATTATTTTGTGTCCTGCACTCTGGGAGGATCGAGAAGAGATCCTGGCCCTCCTCTGTGTGACAACCTTTCAAGTAATTGAAGAGTGCTATCATGTCTCCCCTCAATCTTCTCTTCTCCAGGCTAAACAGGCCCAGTTCTTTCAGTCTCTCTTCATAGGTCTTTGTTTCCAGACCCCTGATCATCCTGGTTGCCCTCCTCAGAACACGCTCCAGCTTGTGTGCATCCTTCTTGAATTGTGGAGCCCAGAACTTGACACAATACTCTAGATGAGGCCTAAACAGGGCCAAATAGAGAGGAACCAGTACCTCACACGATTTGGAAGCTATACTTCTATTAATACAGCCCAAAATAGCATTTGCCTTTTTTGCAGCCATATCACAGTGTTGGCTCATATTCAGCTTGTTATCTACAACAATTCCAAGATCCTTCTCATTTTTAGTATTGCTGAGCCAAGTATTCCCCATCTTGTAACTGTGCATTTGGTTTCTATTTCCTAGATGTAGAACTTGGCATTTATCCCTATTAAATTTCATTCTGTTGTTTTCAGCCCAGCACTCCAGCCTATCAAGATCACTTTGAAGTTTTTTTTTGTCTTCCCGGGTATTAGCTATCCCACCCAATTTTGTGTCATCTTCCCCATTGGTATGCTTTTTTTTTAAAGGAACCATATAAACAAGACCTACTGGGTCTGGATTGTAATTAGTGTTCCATTTGCAATGGTAAAGGGTGGTTAAGTATAAACTGCATTCTGGTTACATGGCACAAATGTTAGATTAAAGTTTTCATTGACTGACTAGGCACTAACAAAGCAATAATCCACAACAAGATTTTGAGTTTAAGGTTATAATCACACACCTGGGGGTGGGGGCAAGTGTCTAAAACAAGTGACTCACCAGTAGCCATAACGAAATGGTAATTGATGCCCTAAAGAGCATAATTGCACCCTCTTTTTAATAAAACAAAGTAATATAATGTTCCGGAAACACTCCTGAGGAATATTATGGAGAGTGCTTTTTGAATAATACTGTGTAAAATGGAGTGTGTGACGTGATTTCCAGATTATCCGCAGAAGTCCTTTGATGAACAGTATACGTTCACAACATTTCAGATGAAAATATGCAACCCAAAGAGCTTGGTTCAATGATGGTTTTCTTCTCTTATATCTTTAGCTATCTTCTTTCTCGCAATTTATCAATTTATATTTACCTGTACTTTTTTCAAAGCAAGTCCGGGGCTGCATATAAATATGACAGATAAGGACAATTAAGAGGCCCTTCTTTGTGTGACCCTGTGATGTCCTGCCCCCTGCGTCATCTCAACTTTACCTGAGATGCCCACAAGCTACCTGACAGGACTATCCACGCCACTAGCACCCAGAACTCAAATAAATAAGAGTTACGGTCAATCAATTTATTCTCCCAACAAGCCTGTTAGGTAAGCTAGGTAGAGTGATAGATCCAAGGCCATCCAGTGAGTTTCATAGCAAACCTGGAAATTCAGGTGTCTTTGCTGCCTGTGGTGACAGCCTCACTCTGCCTCATGGTAGCCTGGTGCTCCATGTCCTCCCTAAAGGAATACATGAGGGTCCAGTAAGGCAGGAGGTGGGGTGTCAGCACTGCGCAAACCTGTACAGTGCTGAGAGAGCTTATGGGCCTTCTTATAAGGAAGACAGCAGAATTAATGACAAATGTGTCAGCCGTAGAGCTCTATCACACCAGCGATTTAGTGCATTCTCGCCATGCCTGGTGTGCGGGTTTGCAGCAGTGTACTCATATGACGCCGTGCTTATCCTGCTGACACTCTGCCTCTTCCCCAGCCCTTTCCCAGAATGCCGAAAGTCTGGATTATTTTCCCTATATGTGTTTACTGCGCCCTTAAGCCTCCGTGTAGTGCTGTGCTCACGTTTTCCTTTGTTGGGTGTGTGTGTTGTGACGGGAGCCTTGCTGTTGACTTGAATGGATTGCATCAGGTCTTGGCAGGGAAAAGCGATCTATCCCAGCAGCCGGCTCCAAACCTCAATAGAAAACCCAAACATTTCATCCCAGTCTCAAAAGCATTTTTTAAAACCATACAATGCCCAAATTTCTGCAGACAGGATTGTATTCCCTCGATACCCCCAAAGAGCCAGACTAAAGGATCCTTCCATTTTTGCCAGGCAGAAAGGCAGTCTGGTTGAAGTACTCAGTTGACAGGACCTGCTTGTATATGTCTGGTTAAAGGGGGAGGGGGAGGAGCAATCAGTGAACTGGAGGGATAAAGAGAAGGGGAGGGGTGGAGTGGAAGAACAAACAATCAAAAGAGCAGCGAATTCAGGTGAAAGGAGACATAAGCTTGACACACTTATGCATCGGAGGTAAAAACAACAACAACAGAGGGGAAACAGGGGAAAATGTGTGTGATGGAGCTCATAGTCCTCCAGCACTGCTGGAGATTAATTTTGGATTAGGTACAGAATTAACAGAAGCCAAATTAGGTGGCATTGCCAATTTTGTCTTCTTTTCTTTTCGTTCCATATAGAATACTGAGGATTTTTTTTTGAAACCCTTGTTTTATTGATGGGACAGTAGACATCAATATACTACATTCTAATCACTGGCACTTTTTACAGCACATAGAGAGGAGCAGGATTGCACCTATTTGCAACTGTTTGCCCCGTCCTACCTTCCAAATATACATATTGGGCACAAGGGTTGAATGAGCCTGTGCACGTTCAGTTTGTTTGCGCACTGCATTGTCCACATGATTGGGAAACATTTGCCTATGTGGATGCAGTCTGTACCTGCACACCCCCTGCCGAATGCACAGAGAGTGATGAGGCAGGAGCTTTGACCATATGCAGCTGTGATTCTGCTCCCCACTGTTAAGGGCAGTTATGAATTGCCAAAAAGGAGGAAATGCACCAGTAAATAAAGAGCACAAAAGATTACTGTATAATCACATTTGCATAAAATGTGCCTATGTTAATTGAATATAGAGATGTAAATTTAGAAAGAATGATTATTATCTAGAAATATAGTACATCTCATCATAGTGTGCAAGATTTTTTGCCTCCCTTGTTCAGTTTGCTGTCCATGTGTTCAAAAATTGATGGACAACAATTATTATGGTTCTTGCTCCTTAAATCAGAATTGAACAGCACAGCCTTTCAAAAAGCAAATGGCCTTTCGGCAGCCCTTGAATTAGAGAAACTGTTGGGTGTTTTACTGTGGTTTTAATTTTTGTGAACCGCCCAGAGAGCTTCGGCTATTGGGCGGTATAAAAATGTAATAAATAAATAAATAAAATAATAAATAAATAGAGAACTGTGGTGTGTGTGTGTGTGTGTGCGTTTTAAAAAGCAGGCACAGACCACCCTAGTCACTTATGGGTGTTCAACTTCATGTGAGAAAAATACTACAACTTTAAAATCAGTCCCTTGAAAGTCACCCCATCTTAAATCTCAAGTAAACTGGCTATGTTCTTTTAGGAATCATCATGGCCTTCATTATTCAAAGCCATGGACATGGTGGGGGCCATCCTCAAGAAATGCAATTTAAAAGTTGATACATTTAATGAGTGCCAATGATCTTGGTTGCAACTCTATTTACCTAATCTGATTGGATGCATACTCTCTCCCCTCCCCCACTTTTCTTGCCCAATTTGGGGAAAAGGCAAAGTGTAAAAACTGTAGAGCTCACAGGGAAACAAACTCAATTTTTTAAAGCTTATTAAACATGACACTCTGTAGAGTAAAAAAACAAGGCTTAGTTAGAATCCTGGAAGATTTGCTGCTGCCTGCATCAGAGGTTGAATTTCATCCAGACAAGATTGTGATACGCCATGAAAGCCAGGAGATGTACTCTTTAGCACTGCATAGAAATGAGATATAATACAGAAAAGAAAAGAAAAATCACCCAAAGACAGAAACCCAAGAATACTCTGCTATAGCAGCTTTAATTGGGAAGGAATAGGATCCATCACAACTAAATACATTAGATGCAAATGCATATACAAAAAACAAAAAAAATCTTTGCATAATTAATTTGCAAAAGCTTAAGGAGGCTTTAATGATGGCATCTATATGAATATTCACCAGGAAATCCTTTGTCGACATTTAAATTTACATAAGCAGTGGCAGGTTCAGTGACAGTAATGTTTTTCCAGGAAGATACAAAAGGCAAAATGGAATGAAAGAGAGGGATGTTCTCTCTATCAAGAGACAGACTGAGAACTAAAGAGGAGGCAATTAGGTAAAATATACTCCCAATGAACTCAGAAGGGTTTTGAAGCTGTCCGTTTAAAATGCTCAAAATTGATCAAATCAGTTTTCATCGCCAAGCTGGAATTTGGATCTGAACTCTCTCATCCTGAATCATCATTACACCAATGTCACTGGCTGTCTAATGGATCACGACTTCAATCCAACACCACATCAGACATGCTTAATGTTACAATCCTATGCACCCTTACCTGGGAATGAGCTTAATTAAAGACAGCTTGGCTTACTTCTGAGTGAAACATGCATAGGATCAGGTTGCACATTTCAATGATTACTATGGGACGATATTCAATGATTACTATGGTGCGATATGGCTGCCAGAAAGGCCAATGCTATTTTGGGCTGCATTAATAGAAGTATAGCTTCCAAATCACGTGAGATACTGGTTCCTCTCTATTCAGCCCTGGTTAGGCCTCATCTAGAGTATTGCGTCCAATTCTGGGCTACACAATTCAAGAAGGACGCAGACAAGCTGGAGCATGTTCAGAGGAGGGCAACCAGGATGATCAGGGGTCTGGAAACAAAGCCCTATGAAGAGAGACTGAAAGAACTGGGCATGTTTAGCCTGGAGAAGAGGAGATTGAGGGGAGACATGATAGCACTCTTCAAATATTTAAAAGGTTGTCACACAGAGGAGGGCCAGGATCTCTTCTCGATCCTCCCAGAGTGCAGGACACGGAATAACGGACTCAAGTTAAAGGAAGCCAGATTCCAGCTGGACAGCAGGAAAAACTTCCTGACTGTTAGAGCAGTGCGACAATGGAATCAGTTACCTAGGGAGGTTGTGGGCTCTCCCACACTAGAGGCCTTCAAGAGGCAGCTGGACAAGCATCTGTCGGGGATGCTGTAGGGTGGATTCCTGCATTGAGCAGGGGGTTGGACTCGATGGCCTTGTAGGCCCCTTCCAATTCTGCTATTCTATGATTCTATGACTTCAATATGTCTAATAGCTGTCCACATCATTCTGGCATATATGTGTTAGAACAAGAAGCAAGTTTACTGCTCATAAATGCTATGGAGAAGGGAGTGCTCCAGTTTGCAGCATAGTAGCATTACATAGATATGAATACAGGAAGCTGCCTTATGCTGAGTTAGACCCTCGTCCCCTCTAGCCCAGTAATGTCAACACTGACTGGCAGCAGCTCTCCAGGTTTCAGGCAGGAGTCCTTCCAGCCCTACCTGGAGATGTTGGGGATCGAACCTGGAACCTTCTGAATGCAAGGCAGATACTGTACCACTGACCTATGGGCCCTCCACAAATGGACTAATGAGGTACATCTAGAGTACAGATAGTTAAAGTAAAAGTCCCTTCCAAGACATCGTATTTTGAATGCCATCACTTCAGAACACGTATGGCTTCTACCCATGAGCATATAGGTCATGGTACAAATGCAGCAGCATCCATGAATCTGGGGGATTAATAGGCAAGTGTGGACTGTAAAGTTGATATGGGGCTGTGAGGAGGAGGGCACAGAACAGGGATGTCCATTGGCTAACTGGCAGCCTACAGACCGAATCCAGCACCCAAAGCCATTCTTAATTGCTCCTTTGGCATCCCAATAAAATTCAGATCTAGCAGCTGAATTTTGAGGAAATGAAACATCTGTTTATATTGAAAACAAATAAATATTCCACACTTTAAATTGTCACCACTCTTCTTTGCATTTTGATTTTGTAATGAATCTATATTTTAAGGCATGTAACATGCTATGCCTGAGCATACATTCTGCATAATTGGAGAGCCCATAGGACCCATGCAGACATTACTTTAAATCTATAGCAGCTATGTTTTGGTTCATTTTTATTCTAAACTAGGCGTCAGGCCTCAAATCAGATTGAGGGAGGTACGAGAACTTGTAAGACCTGGTTTGGGCCCCCTGCTGTACACAGATTTAAAGTAACATCTGTTCTAGCCCTGAGGGCAGGGCAGGGTTTGCAAATTAATAAATAAATAACCACTTTCATCCCCCAGGCGATGAAAATAAGAGTACCGGTAGAGGCTGGTGGCTCCAATTTCAGTGGGGTTATGCATCTGCTCTGATTTTCAGGCAGAAGGAGCTATCCAATGTGCTGAACCCAGCCCCCAAAATAGGTCTAGCACCTTGGATAGCTCCTTTAGAGTTCTGACTGCTTCTGACTGAAATCCAGAGCGGATTCATAGCCCCACTGAAATCGGAGCCACTTGCCTCCACTGAAGAGTACAGAGAATACAGAAGTTGGTTGGTCCTGGTGTACAGGACTCCAGTTAGTACATTTGACTGCTTTTGTCAGATGGATGGAGGCAGCTGCAGGTGACAATGTGTGGCTGAATGAAATGCTTGCCTATCTATTACTTTGGGTCAGAGTGATCATGGATGGAGCGAGATTTTCTTCTGTTTCATTCCATCCCCCAGCACCGTCATTAATGTTCTATTATCATATTTAGTTAGGGAATACCTCCTGAGTGCCTGTCACTTGTCAAAGGGACTTATATTTTGTGATGAGTAGAATGGTTAATATATTTTAATCCTGTTTTCCTCTCAAGCATCATTGCTATCTGCTGACAAAGTGCTAAACATGAATAAGCATTTGTTTACTGCCAGATAATTAATTTTGATTTCCTTTATCCAACGCTATCTGGCGTTACAGTCTGGCTGCCAAGAAAAAAGATGAATAAATGAAAAGAAATACAAATCATTTTGAGTCAGGGAAAATGCAGAAGTGTGTGTGTGTGTGTGTGTGTGTGTGTAGGAGTAGGACATTAGTTTCTGTTTTCCATAAATACAAATACCACACAAGGTATATGAATCTTGCTATTTTACACAGGGCTATTTCATAACATTGTAATATTTAACTTCTGTAAACCGCCCAGAGAGCTTTGGCTATAGGGCGGTATATAAATGTAATAAATTTTATATATGAGGCTTCCACAAGAGAACTGGCACTTGCTGGCTCAATAGGAAAAGGCACCCATTTGCTACTGAGATTTTAGTGGCACAGTGGCAAGCAGCTGCAGTTTGCAAGAGTTTGTGGGGCAAATTTAGGGATGGTGCGGGCGTCCAGTTGTGGCACAAAGCCTGGTGAGAAATCTGCTTGGGGCTTGAAGCCCTGGAGGCATCTGGCCGTTTTCCTCAAAAAGTGTAGCTCATTCTTGTCTGCAATTGTCCCATTTGCACAGAAGGCAACCTTAAAATGGCCATGGATGCAACATTACATGGATGCATGTGCAGAGGAGGTTGAGTTAACAGCCCTCAGTGTTAGATCCCATGAATTAACCTTCTTCAAACCTTGATATGTGGTTATCTAGGCTGATTTTTCAAATATTATTTACAATTGAAGCACTGGAACTGAACGTTGTGCTATGGCTGCTCTCTAGACTCAATTACGCCTGAGGATGGTGCAGTCCAAACCTAGTTAAAGATAACGACCCATATTATGAGGGTCAAACAAGGGCCTTGAACTTGGAGAGTAGACAGAGCAGGTATACACACACCTGGCCGCAGTCTTTCCTACTCCAGTGAGATGGATTTCACTTTTACCGTATTTCTTCAATTCTAAGACGCACTTTTCCCCCAATATAAACATCTCTAAAAATGGGGTGCGTCTTAGAATCACAGGTGTGTCTTATGGGTTTTTTTTTCTGTTGGTGCTACTGAAATTAGTGTGCGTCTTACAATCGATGGTGTCTTACAATCGAAGAAATATGGTATTTAAATAATAGCAATCATTTCTAAATTTACATCTACATTTATACAACAGCACATGCAAATTTTATTGCAAATCACTATCCACTTTTGCCCTCTTCTTTGGTGATGATGCATTTGCTTTTGCTTTTTTTTATTGACATTGCATACATGACTGCCCTACCATTAAATTGCTTGCCATCTTGGATTTGAGAGATTGGAACAGGAAATATTTCTGCATGAGTAATGGATTCTACTCCCATATGTTCTTTGTTTTAATAATAGCATTTCTGTTCATTATCTCCACTCTAACATTTTCATCTTGGAACACTTAGTTCTGTCTATGCTTTGTTTGTGTGTTGTTTTCTTTGATAACTTTTTGAGTTTTGGCTTTCATCTTTCTGATGTGTGATTCGGCCTTGGACATGACAAAATTGCATTTGGTTTGGCCTTGACCTAAACTGCTGACTCCTGACTTTTTATAATATGTGACTTAATAATATCCCAACTAGATGTACTTCTAAGCATATGATTGGCCCTTGCATGCTTTGTTTTTCATTGAGTGAAGAGCAGCTGTGAGGGTAGGATCACAATCAAGACCTTGACATGGAGGGAGAAGTGATTTAAATCACTGTGGCTGTTGTTTGCCATTAATTAAATCCCCTGGGCTGGATCCAGACTTTGTCATACTCAGGCTACCTTAAATCCCATTTATTTCAATGGATCTACTCTAAGAATAACTAAGGCCAGATGTACACCAAGCAGGATATAGCACTATGAAAGCAGTATGAAAGCGGTATGTGTCAATGGGCCCCAACAGTTGTCAGTGCACTTCAGTACCGCTATAAAGCAGTAGTGTGGCTCCTACATCTTATATACTGCTTTCATATTGCTATGTCCTTCTTGGTGTAGATCTGGCTTAAGTCTGGATCTCCTCATATGATGTGGTCCTGATCCGATCCAAACCAACCACCTCCATGGCTGCTGATTAGCAAACAAAATCAAGCACACAAGGTCTGATCATATGCTGCTGCTGCTGATAATGTCTTTTTTAGTTTGGCTCTTTATGTGATATTAATAATGATGGCTAGTTTCCTTCTGGTTCTAACCCTTCCCAATTCTAAATAACAACAACAACAACAACAGAAACTGAGGCCACATAGTCTTTAAATGTAAACTTTTATGATAAAAATTGCTCACACCAGATTGTGTAATTAGAACCACATTTTTATATCAGTAAAGTTTAACAAAAATCACAATGTACATACACGTATACGCATATACACATGTATATGTTATTTTCTGTATTGACCATTAACTCTATTGAATAAAAATATAGTATAACATTTAATATGCCATTACATAACACAAGCCATTGTAAACAGAATAGGCAACACAGGCCTCTTTTTCAAAATAAAATACAATACATCATCAGGTAAACACACAAATTTATAATATTCTACTTTTGTTCATTCTGAGAATTATTGGAAATCAGAGTAGAGATGAAAACAAAAATGTCTTATGCCAAAGATTCTGTAAATCTGGAATACAGAAGAATGGTGGTAATAATATTGGTCTCAGATGTTTGATCTATACCTGACAATATCTTCAGTTGTGCAACTAGAATTTTCTTACCATTTAAGTTAGGCACACATACATACCATTCCCTGGATGCTCAAACCTATTCCAAATATTTCTGGTTTCTGAGCCTGTATCACTTAATAGTTTAAAGCTTTTTAAATGTACTAATGGCATCTAGAAATGTAATTGGCTATGAGATTCTAAAGGTGCTAAGATATACCTGTAGGGAAGAAGGCCTATAGGCTGTCATCCTCCCTTTCACCAAGGCCCCCTTTCTGCATTTCTTTTGTGTGCATGCATCCTTGGAATTTGCATGTCAGGATCAAAACACCTGCCATTCTCAATTCTAAACCACTTAGAAGTGTTCCATCAATTCCACCATTTTCCAAATCACCAGCTTACCATGAAGGTATTCTTCATCTAGTGAAGGAATTGACATGTAAGGCCCAAATAAGGGCAAAATTCCATTGGTGGATCTCTTTAGTGATATGTTTGGAAACTGCACATTCAGAGCCCAATCCTACCTTCTGCTGCACAACAGTTTTAGTGAGGATGCAATGCTCACTGCTTGCCCCCAAACCAACTTCTTGCCATGTGAAAATGGTCATGTGAATTAGCATGAAGATTCGTTATACCAGTGGTAGACCACTTGGTATCATCCAAATGTTTTGGACTACACTGCCCATAATCCCTGCTATTGTTCATACTGGCTGAGCTGATGAGAGCTGAAATCCAAAAACACTTGGAGGGCACCACATTGCCTAATCCTGTCTTATACCATTTACACCCATATTCCAGGATAAGAAGTAACTATTAGTGCAGTTGTAAAACTTGTAAGATGAGATCCTAATTTCCAGGAATGAAAGCCTCAGTGAAGTTAAAGGTATAGTTCACTGGGGCCAGTTTTTCACCCAGATTCCCATAGTAAATACCATTGGAATAAATATTTAAAATTACATTCCTTTGAGAATTGTTAAGACTGACAAATGACTCACAATTTCACACTAAAATGGTCTTTACAAAAATAACCATAGGGGAGGGAATGCCCTATGTATACAAATACACTTGGCAAATCAAGGCACCTGTACTTTTTTTCTTTTCTTATTTCCAAGGCAATTTGTGATCATGTCTTTTCAATGGTTTCCTGTGAGGAAGTCCTTGTTGTTCTGTTCTAGTAGGTGTTTGCCACTTTTGCCTAATCTACACCAAGCAGGATATAGCACTATGAAAGCGGTATGAAAGCAGTATATGGAGGCAGGATCTACATTACGGCTTTATAGAGGTATTGAAGTGCACTAATAACTGTTTTGGTTGACACATGCCAGGTACCACTTTCATACCACTTTGATAGTGCTATAACTTGTTTGGTGTAGATGTGTTATGGGACCCAACAGTTGTCAGTGCACTTCAATACCACTATAAAGCAGTAGCGTAGATCCTGCCTTTGATGCTATAAAGGGCAATTTCATAATATTAGAATGAGGTTATGGGAGTGCGATTGCTTAGGCCCTCTTAATATTTGCCTCTGGCATGCTATGAGATACTAAAAAAAAGAAGTGTCTTTCTGAAGACAATTCATTACCTCTCTCCACAGTCATGAGTGAATAATGTGTGAATGATCTGTGAGTTGCCGCCTAAACCAAGTCCACTGTAATACAATTTCCTGGGGACTTTGAAGCTTATAGTGACACCAGAGCTTGAAGAATGAAGTCATTGAGTCACAGAGATGGAAGGCACTTTAGGCTAGATCTACACCAAACAGGATATAACATTTTAAAAGTGGTTTGAAAATGGTATATGGAATGTTTCATGGGCTCCAACAGTTGCCAGTGCACTTCAATACCATTATAAAGCCGTAGTGTAGATCCTGCCCTGGTCTAACTCCCAGCTCCATGCAGGATCTCCATCCGTCCACTGTCTGTTTAAAAGGGCTCCCCTTAGGGATTGCTCAGTTGCCAGAACCACAGTTATTATCAAGTTGCTGCCATATCAGGGATAGCCTTACCTTCTTACCATGTTATGGCATTATGATTGGATGGACCATATGCTGGAACCAAAAGTGCCAATTCACTGTAGCCATCTTCAGATATCTCTTGTGTTCAGTGAACATATGAAAGGAAGCAGGATTGTGTTTGCTAACTATGTCTGCTGGCCACACACACCTTGTACCTACTTCTGACTGCAGCCTACCATTTCCCCCTCTGCCATTCTGACTTGATTGGCGTAGAGGTGCACTCCAGGCCCACCAAATGAAGCTCAGCAAACATGATGTTTGTGAAATGTGCACAAGATCCAAAAGCATTATATAAGATGTCATGAGGGATGTTCAAAGGAAAAAGAAAGCATCAAGCGTCTCCCTTGAATAAATGCTAGGTTTAAACTAGGGATGTACAAGAATGTCATTTTGTTTTAGTTTTAACTTGAATTGGCTCCTTTTGCAACCCTGAGTGCAAAAGACAGAACAGTTTCTGGAGAAAACTCGCACAGTCCAGAGCTTGCAATCACTTTCTCAAAATGTGCATTTTTTTAAAAAAATAAATGCATTTTCATGCTTTAGTCTATGGGGGAGGGAAGAGCACAGTTAGGTGAGCACTTTCAATAAATGCATACTGAAATGTGCTCCTCGCCCATTCGAGTGAAAAGAAAAACAGATTGCAATAAAAAATGGGAGCAAAGCAGTCCAAGCTTCAAGGTGACGTTCAGAGAATCTCAGCAAACTGCAGAATTACTCATCCTTCCATCCTGACTTTAAATTTTCCCAATTGTGTCCAGTCTTGGCCTTTGTCTTTATTTTTTGAAGTAAGAAATGTAAAGGATTTACCTCTCTCAGACACAGAACATTCTCATGCAAATCCTGAAAGGTTAAGAATAGGTTTAGCCAATATTTCTGTCAAACATTTCCAAGAAAATTTCTGATATTTTTTCCATTCCTCTCCTCACAAAGAAGGCCAGGGCAGAATTTTATTTGACTATTCTCCACCATATTTCTTTTTGTGCTGGCTGCCATCTCCATTCCATCACCACCAGCACCCTCATGCCCCATAACAATGCTAAATCCAGGGCATCGTTGAGGATGCAAAATGGTAGCTAGTCTGCCAACACATTTGCTGCTACTGCCACTCGCATCGGTAGGAAAAAGTAGGAAAGAAAGAAATTGTGCTACTGCTACTTCCACTGGTGAGCCTAATGAAATGTTCCTTCAATTACTCTGCCCACAATTCAGAGAAGTTTGTCTTTTACTTGTCTGTGGCAGGATCTACACTACTGCTCTGTAGTGGTATTGAAGTGCACTGAAAACTGTTGGGACCCATTGACACATTCCATATACCATTTTCAAACTGCTTTCAAAGTGTTGTATCCTGCTTGGTGTAGATCACAATTAACTACTAATACGTGCATCTATCATGGTAAGATGCTGAGATTTGGGATGTACAAACTCCAAACATACTTGATCGAAGAGCACATTTACAGAAGATTTTCTACTACCGACCTGAAGCCCAAAGCAACAGAAGTCAGTAGGTCTATTAATGGCTGAAAGTATAACTGATGTTGCTAAATTTAGCAGAGTGAGCATTGTACATTCTGTTTTATTGGTAAGTCTCATTTGAAAGGAAAAAAAAAAACTTTTCAGTGAAACCAGAACAACCTTTATTTTTTAAAAAATATTCAGATGGTTTGGAAAAACACACACACACCCCTAAAAAAAACAGCTAAAAGACAAGAAAGACTATATTTTGCCAGCATTCCCAACAAAAACCTTGACAAGACATTTATTTTCACATGATTTTTGTCAGCAGATTGGTCATAAATGTTGACTTGAACCTTTGGATATGATGAAATTATGTGCAATAACAGTTCTGTCCCCCACTCTCAAAAAGAAGAGTCAGTTTTACCACGTAGAGTTACTGCACTGTCATGCACGGCATTACGGTCAAGTTATAATATCAACTGCATATTTGCTTTTCAATAAAGTGCAATTACAACCTATCAGGATGATAACTTGTAATATAAATAATATAGATATAGTTGTGACAAATAGTTATGGTCAATATTATTCCTTTCTTTTTATTATTTTTCAAAAAACATTGCCAAATCTCTAAGAAGGACTTTGCATGAACTCAGCAATGCTTATGGCAATCTATATATCACTTTCGCTCATCTTCTGCTACAAGATACTGCATCTTTCTTAGGTTTCACACCACCCTTTCCTTCCACACTTACCATCCATGAACATACTACATAAAATAATAATAAAAACCAAACAAACTTTTGAATTTATCATATATTTGGACAAGTTAAAGTTAAGGCTGAATTATAACTTTTAGCCCACTCATATAGGCCAAAATATTGAAGTTATCCTCAAGGATATTTATTTATTTATTTATTTAAAACATTTATATCCCACCCTATATCATTAAGATATCAGAGCAGCATACAGATATAGCCCCTGATCCTGTAAATGACTTGCTTACATATACGCAAGATGTTAAGAATATGGGTGATCTCATTAAAGCTCATCTATGGTTGTTTACAGAACCCACATCAGTGATTTACAAAATTGAGAAGAGATTTTCCATTTAAACCTCTGTGCCTTCTTCTGTTTGACAATCAGTGCAATCCCAAATACTAAACAAGCCAAGTTGCCAAAGATACCATTGAGCTCTGAATCTTCAGCAGAACTCATGGAGTGTCATCAGACGGGGGAGGGAGGATCGTGTTTTCCTACCATCACTTCCCTCCTGCTTCTGTCCCACAATACTTACTCTTTCTTTACACGAAGAAGAAAGAGGAAGTAAACAATGACTGTGACCTTTGCTAGACCATGGGTTAGCCTGAGGAGAACCCTGGGCTCGCCCCTGTGCGTCCAAATGACACACAGGGGATCCCGGGCTCAGGCAGGGGTCAACCGTCCCTGGCCCTGGGATAATGGCACCACTTTTAGCCTGGTATTTCCCGCGGTCTCGGGCTGATGCCGAGAGCGCGAACGTGTAGCCCGTTCCGCCATTTCTCCAGCTACCGCAATTACTCGCGAGTAATTTCCCCGCAATGAGCACACCCGGACTGGATGTTGGGGGATTCGCCCATCCCTACCCCTAAGCAAGGTGGGACCAAGATGCCTAGTTGGCCACCTTCTTCCATATATACCCAGTCAATTCCTGAGACCTGAAGATCTGTAGAGGGAAGTGGCAGATGGAAGAAATAGTTAGCGCTGGCCCAATACATTTTGCTGCCTGAAGCAAAGGACAAAATGGCACTTGGTGTTCATAAGTTGACCAGATTCAAGTAGTTTAATCTTACTTCAACATTGGTGGTAGGACACCATACTCCATTACACCTGGAAAGCAGTCTAGTTTAGGGGGCTCAGGCTCTTTCAAGTCCTTGCTGCCATTTCTCAGCATCTGCTACACGAGGCAGCTGACATTCTGGCACCCATGGCAAGAATAGTATTAGGAATTAGGAGTGCACTGGAGACAGAGAAATACAGTCATAGAGACAGCAGATTGTGATGACTAACTTCAGTCTCTTAGATTTCATTGGGTCTGTTCTAAGTACGACTAAATCTGGATCCAACCCAGCATGCGGAAGGGACATTTCCCCATGATTTGTTGCAGAGTTGGGGAAACTGTTGTGTACATAGGTATTTATCACTCAAAACCTTGGCTGCAAGTATTCCATATCATGTTCTAGTAGAATTCTTCCCCATTTAAGAAAAGTCCTGTCCATAAAAAAATAACCATGACAGAGAAAAAGCCAATCTAGATGTTTTCTGCCAGCATGAAAGTATTCTATGTGCAGGAAATTGGTGTGTGTGTGTGTGTGTGTTTAGGGGAAAGCATACACCCCAATCTGAAGTGATATAGACCTACAAGAGCTGTACACTCTCCTACTCATGTTGCACAGCTGAAAGTCTACTGAAGTCAACAGACGTATCCAATTCTATTTGGTAAATATAATGCATAATATTCAACCAGCTTAATTTGAAAAGCACAGCTAGGAAAATACACACATCCCTCTTGACTGTAAAATTAATGAGATTCTACAGCTGAGACTGTAGAATTAAAGTATGAATATTAAACAATCTCATCATTTTTAAGCAACGTGCTAATATTTATGTTCCTTTAAGCTTTGTATGCAAAATACAGCAATGTACACACACACACACACACAATGTGTTAAGCGTACAAACAATGCAGTACTCATTCCTTACGCCTGGAACGCTCTTCCAGAACATTTGAGAACTACAAGTTCAACCACAGCGTTTAAAGCTCAACTAAAAACTTTTCTTTTTCCTAAAGCTTTTAAAACTTGATGTTGTGCAGACTTCTACTGTTACTTTCTACTGTTAGTTTTTCCCTACCCTGTGCCTGCTTACCCTTCCCTGTACCTGTTGGCATTCTCTTCCCCTCCTTATTGTTTTACTATGATTTTATTAGATTGTAAGCCTATGCGGCAGAGTCTTGCTATTTACTGTTTTACTCTGTACAGCACCATGTACATTGATGGTGCTATATAAATAAATAATAATAATAATAATAATAATAATCATATGGAATCCCACTTCATCCCCGCCACCCCACCAAAAGGCTGTATTGGATTATCAAAATAGTTCAGTTTGTCTAATGGATGTAATGTACATAATTCTCATAAAATATCCACATATCTTTATGAATGTACAGATCCTGTTGCTTAATTCACATGATGGAGGGATGTCTACTATGCACATGATAACCTGTGTATGATGGGTACTCCATTCAGAGGCCTGAATGAGTAATGTCCTAAGTAGGGGTGTGCACGGACCCCCCGCTCTGCCCTGCGGGCTGATCCGCCCATACTCCGCTCCTCTTCGCCGCGGAGCTCCGGCTCCGAATCGGAGCTCTGCAGTGGAGGGGAGTGGCGCCAGGTAAGGCCGGGAGAGGAGGGCGGGAGGTTTACCGGGCCCTGCCGCCATCGCCGCCCGTGCGGCGACGGCGGCAGAGCCCGGTAAGGGACCAAGGGAGAGGGGGGCCTTACCTGCCTCCGTCCGCGGTTGAACTTCCTGGTTGAACTGCGGGCTCAATTGAAGACGCCAACGGACCGCGGACGGAGGCAGGTAAGGGAGAGGAGGGCGGGGGGGTTACTGGGCCCTGTCGCTGTCGCCGCATGGGCAACAGCGACAGCAGCAGGGCCCGGTAAACCCCACTTACCTTTCCGGCGGAGCTCCGGATCGAGGCGAAGGATCCACCTTCACCTCGATCCTCTTCGCCACGCTCCGCCGGCCCCCCAATCCTCTTCGCCTCCGCCTTAAGGGCAGGCGAAGCCCCCCGCTCCACTTCTAATTCGCCGGTCCGATTAGAAGCAGAACACATCCCTAGTCCTAAGGGCCAAACTACACATTTAATGGAGATGGGTGTATTTTTCTCCAGTATTTTTTTTAACCATAAGCAGAGTCCAGAGCTGTGTGTTCCAATGGAAGAATAGGGGGAGGGGGAGGAGCTGCTAACCTCTCTCCCTTCCAGATATTTTCTCATTTAACGTTGCATCTCCCAAGTGCTTTTCATGGCATGGTGAGAAAGGTGCAGGTCAATATATGATCTATGGAATTAGATAACATAGCTGCAAACCTAAAATTGCCATAGAATCAGCAAGAATACAAAGAGTGGAGGAGAAATGGTCCCACCCCCTCCACATCTGATTTCTCTCTATTGATAGGAAGGATCTGAAGAGAAGCTGTAAACATGTTTGATTGAATGTGGTTTCAGTGCTCCGTGTGATTAGGAACCCTGACTGCATAGGGTTCTCAATCACATAGAGCATTGTAACCACGTTTGGAGTTGAGCGACAGGGACTGCCACATGCGTCCTCATCTCACATCCATTCTTTTTTTTCCAAATGCCTGAATGGGGCTACACATTACCTTGTATCTCCCCTGATCTCGTAGCTGTGCAGTTATTTCCGTGCAGCATTCAACAAGGGAACGAGCTATGGAACCATATTTATTTGTTAGCATCTTCCAAAAAGTTGTCAGCAAAATGTTGACATATTAGTTTCCCACCCCACAACAGATTGCATCGGTTCCCTTTGAGCACTAGCATGACAAAACTAGTTTGTGCCAGGATTCTAGGCTAACAAAACCAACTGTATGTATTTCAGTTGATTTAGAAATAAAGAGGCCTTTCATCTTAATTTTTTATTTAAAAAATGTCTAGAATCCTGTGTTTAGTTGTGAACTCCTCGGCACTCCTGACCCCCCATGTCTTTCTTTACTTATATGTTTTCAATCCTATGCACATTTATTTGGGAGTACACTCTGTTGAACTCAGTGGGACCTGCTTTCCAGTAAACATGGAAAGGATGGGACTGATCATCGCATTTATGCTTTGCTAACTAGTTTTACAGCTGTGTTTCTATCACACAGGCACAAAGACTTATGCCAAAATCAAGTGATTCCTTATGCAACACAGAACGTTCCGATGCACAAGGGCTGCCATTTTTGTTTCAGCAGAAGACACTGCTTTGAATGGACACTTCTTTGCACCCATGGATCTATTTCCTCCTATGGAAAGAAAGGGACAGTTTATACATATAAAAGCTTCGAGTGTGCAGTGGAGTGTATATGGGATTCTGGACTGAGGCATTAATGAATATCATGTGGACTTTGCAGAGCATGGTGTCATGCTCACCCTCCTCCAAATGTAAATCCCATCATTTCAAAGCTCCATCACATCTGCACGTTTGCCCTGGTTTACCCTCGAATTACTCACCTTGGTTTCCATAGCGTGTGAAAGCCTGATCAACTTACACCTTTGTGCTTTTACATTTCATTCATCTTTACACCTCTCCTCTCATGCGCACCAGCATATCGCTGTTCTTCCATTGAGATGCACATCCTCCCAGATCTCCTTTGTACCTCCCGCTACAGTTCATTGGTTGGTGGTAGTTGGACACCTAGGCTACGCTTGTTCCCCTCACCCTGCCTGGAGGCTTTGGAGCATGAACATAGTAAAATCAGATGGAGCTTTACCTTTGAGTAAACACCATTGAACAGAGAGAGACTTACTTCTGAGTAAACAGAAGTAAGACTTCAAAAGTAAGCATGGGGTTGCAGAGCACTTCTTTCCAGATTTCTGTTTTAAGACTTAAAAAAGAAAGCTTCTGACTATTAAAAGTCAGTTCTTTATGTGTTTACTTAGAAGTAAGTCTCTCTCTATTCAATGGGGTTCAATCAAAGGTACTGTAAACATGCATTAGTATGAGTGGGATGTAAATGCAGTTGAAATCAATGGGATTTACTTTTGAGTAAGGGAACCAGCAGATCTGTAGTTTATGAACTTGAAGATGCACAGCTTTGCATGATCAAAGGAATGGAAGATCAATCCTTCGCATTAGTGAACTACCAGGAAAAGGGTTTAAGGGAAGAAATTTTAAAAAATCATTAAAAAAATCAAGGGATGACCCAGTCTGATTAAAATTTGGCATGCTGAAGTCTCTCCTTAAGAGCTTTCACTGTACCAATTTTGATCTCTTTTATCTTTAAAACTTAAGCAGATGTAAGCATTTGTTTAATTTCCATTTTAAAAATCCTTTAAAATCAAGGGATGATCCAATCTGATTCAAACTTGGCATGGCTAAAGCCCTCCTTAAGAGCTATCACTGTGCCAATTTTGATCTCTTTAGCTTTAAAAATGGGGGCACTGCTGGCAAAGAGGTTGCATTTTCCACATTTCCTTTAAGATGAAAATGCCGGCTAGAGAAAAGGCATGCCCTTCTCCACCCCTTAAAAACACCCCCACAGGACATCAGATTGAAAACAATGGATGAAAATACGTGTTCAGGGTAGCTTGTCCTTTTGATTTACTGGAAGAAGCAGACTTTCCCCACACCAAAAAACAGGGCTAAGGGGTGGGTGGGGGTGGTATGAGGGCAGGGCAGGCCATGGACGATGTCATCTGAGTCCTTTGCACACAACCCACGTTGACAGCGGGCTATAATGCTGGTGTGATGGAGCCCTCAGTATTGAGCATCTGGTTGACAAAAGCTTATCCTGACTTTTTATCTGCAGACCCCTGCCAAAGTAAATGAGTCGGCATGAGACTGAAAACCAGATTAGAAGAGGAAGTGTTTTGTTGTCATGTGCTGACTTTTCTGCATGCACAATTCATCAAACATACTAGACAAAAGAAAACGTTACCTTTCTGGAACACATAGGCAGGATCTACACTACTGCTTTATAGCGGTATTGAAGTGCACTGATCACTGTTGGGGCCCATGACACATGCCATATACTGATTTAATACCACTTTCATAGTGTTATATCCTGCTTGGAGTAGAATTGTCAATAGATCCACACTATCATGATCTTACCAAAGTTAAGCACTTCTAAATGCAGTTGATTTCAATGGGAGATTTTAAAGTGCATGCTTAATTATTTCATCAAATTCAATGGGCCTTGAAAGGGCTTAACTTTGGATCCAAAGTCCCCCATTTCCCCCCTGACCTCTGTGCCTTTTTTCACATATAAGCTTTCTACCATGCTAAATGTGAAGGTTTATAAACCACATCCTAGAGCCATAACAAACCAAGTCTAGCGGCAGTATTCGTCCATTAGAAAGGATAATGTTGTTATCCTTTGAACAGGGTCATCTTGGCAGCTGACAACTTTGGCACTGGCAGCAAGGATCAAGGCAAAAAATATTTTTTTAAATAAGGATGTATCTCAAGAGATCACACTGTGACAGATTACTGAAACCAAATAGGATTTCCAAGTGAAATGTTTTAGGTTGATTATTACCTGGAAATCGTATTAGCAAAAATGATTTGCCAAAACGTGCTGTCTTTGTGATTCCCCCCTTCCA
The DNA here is from genome assembly GCF_023053635.1 of Elgaria multicarinata webbii. Lineage (NCBI taxonomy): Eukaryota > Metazoa > Chordata > Lepidosauria > Squamata > Anguidae > Elgaria > Elgaria multicarinata. The sequence goes on along the minus strand of NC_086178.1, from coordinate 73,022,687 downwards.
CTTTACATCTTATTTAACAAGAAAAAAGTTTGGCGTGCACCGACTCATATAAAAGCTAGCTTTTGCTGACTTGAAAGAAGTGTTATTAATTGCTACTGATACAGAGTCAAAATGACCAGTTAAAATACTTTTGCATAAATCAATGGAAGGTGTCCTTGGGGTCAAATATCTAAAACCATTTATTTATAACTAATTATGATGAATGTAGTTAAAAGAAAAGTGAGGGGGATTATATGAGATGGAATGATGATGCACTGAAGCCAGCATTTGCTTTATATTAAGTACAGAGGTTTCTGCAAAAGACCACGGGGTTGAATCCAGACTGTGGTCCAAAACTGATATTACTTTTAATCTGTCTAGCAGCTACGCCTTTTTTCATTTTTGTCTCTAGAGTAGGAATGGGGGCCTAGTTTCAGACCTTACAAGACCCCATATGCTCCCCTAAGCAAGGGTCTTGATCCAGATCAGGGCCCCTGGGCCTACTCTATAGTAAAAATGAAAAATATGTAACAGATAGACACAGATTTAAAGTAATATCTGTTTTAGCCCATAGTCATACTTAAACCAGACTATATCAATGGGAGTTAAGTCAGTTGAATTCAGTGGGCCTACTCTGAGTAAGACTAAGACTGGATCTAAGCCTCAATCTTTAAGAAATGGTGTCAATAGTATTATCATCTTTACTAATTTAAAATTGACATCTTTACTGATCTAGAATTACATTGCTAATGCAATCAATAATCCAGTTACGACTCCTAACGAAATCACCATCTTAGTCATAGCCTTCCATTAAAATAGAGATCAGGCTAATACCAGGCTAATATCTGAATACAACGTAGAGCTGAGTTCATTGATTATCTCATTTTGAAATGGCCCAATGTAAAGAAAGCATCCCTGTCCACTGCAATGCCCATCTGTTTTCTCTGGATACTCCATTCATGTCCAAGGGAGAAGCAGATCTTTGGTCAATAAATGGGGTGATCTATGTATGCAAAAGCTTCTTTGGGGATTGGCATTTGCAGGTGCTGTGGAGTGACACAATGGTAGACAGATCAGAGTTCAGCTGCTTTCTGATGCATTTAGCCGAAAAGTACAGCCTACATTTGCGTGGGAATTATTTAGCTGCATCAGTTCAGATTGTGGTTTTGTCTTCACGTACAGAAGCACAGCATCTCTCTGTATCTCTGTCTATCTCTCTCACTATCTCTCTGAGAATGTGTGCAATGCAATGTTACCAGTGATGTAGTGGTAAATTTTGAAGTATAGGCACGCATCATGACAGTCCCCATAGTCATGCCCCCATAGCCACAGTAGGCAACTGTGACAATCCAAAATAATAAACCAGATCTACGATTTTTCATCTGCTAGAAGTAGGTCTTTTAAAAAGCTAAAGAGTCTTAATTGTCCATTCAATTGTCCACCAAAATACTTTGCTTCATAACAGGGAGCAATGTATTTTGCTGGAAAAATTCCTCCCCCAACCCAGCTACTATGAGGATTGCAGCTAAGCTAAGAGGGAAATGGGAATTGGGGGGGGGGGGCAGATGACATCAACATCTCTACAAATAAAAAAAAGTGCCAGTGTTGCATCCTTGAGGCTGGTGGCTCTGATGCCAGTGGAGCAGTGAATCTGCTTTGGGTTTGAGCTTTGTACCTTGGAAAGCTTCTTTAGAGTTCTGACTGGTTCTGTCTGAAACCCAAAGCAGATTCATTACCCCACTGACATCAAAAGGACATGGGGCAGTATATAAATGTAATAAAATAAATAAATAAATAAATAAAAGCCAGCATCCTACACTGGCCCTACAACACTGAGCATCTTCCTTGACAACAACTGTGGATCACACACATTCCCTTTGTATGATTCTAAGTAGAGCTGAGTAGAAATTTCCCAGGAGAACTTTTTCTGGGGGAAATTCTGTGTCCTTTTCTCACCTGCTGTGGAAAAAGTAGGCCACTCTGAAGCATTTTCTCCAAATCTTCTCCATTATTTTGGGAGGTGGCAGCTGCCATTCACCCCCCCTTCCTCCAGTGCTCCAGAATTATGGTAGGTTTGAGGCATCATGGAGGATACAGAATGGTGGCCACTGTGCCAACACAGTTGCTTCTCTTGCTGCTATCAACTTGCAGTTGCAGCAGGAAAAAAACCTCTTAGAAAAGAAAGAAGCTGTGCTTCTATTGCTGCTAATGGTGGGCCATACCACCATGAAAGTGCAGAGAATTTCCCCCCATTCTGGATAAATTTAGTTACCCCCATCCCATTTCTCCCCTCCCTACCCAAAACAGTAATAATGGATGGAGCTGAAAGGCCATTTGCTCACAACTCGAATTCTAAGCCTCCCTTCCAGCTCAAGACATATTCATGAAGGTAAATAATATATGAAACTTGACTGTACAGTCCTACATACATTAATGCTTGAGAAATCAATAGGAGATATAGACCCTGTAAGCCATGGTGGTTAAGCATTTTGATTTAAATATTATAGCTTAGCGTGTCATGTAAACCATTCCTTGTCATGGTGGCTATATAACCATGGTTTAAACATACTCCCTAACCATTTGCTGCAAAAGGTTTAGTGGTCTAACCATGGATTAGTGTGTTGTTTCAACAGGGCCCAATGAAACTAAACCAAACCCTTAAATTTAGAAAAAGAGAAGGGAATTCCCTCTTGCACAGCATATAACGTTTTGTAGAATGGGCATCATTCAGAAGTTTTAAATTAAATTGTACAGAATGGTGAGAGAAGGCATAGAAGGGAAACAGAGGCTTTTCTCTTTTTTTAGGTGTGGCATTTTTATTTCATAATTTTGTGCAATGTTTTTAATAAATATTTGAGGTCTGGTCATCCTTTATGCGCACTAATGGACACACAGCAATCTGTGTACAGAACAAAGGGGAACAGCAGTAGTAGGATTACCAAATCCAAAGCAGAGCACAGAGGAGGGGCAGGAGAAGATTGGAAATTGACTGGATTATGTTCTTTTGTTTATTATTATTGTTGTTGTTTTAGAAACTTTTAGCAAAGTAATTCCCAACATTGCTTCTTCTTTTTTAAAAACAAAATACACAACAAAAACATTCTGGTCACTGGAAACAAAATGTTTCTAAGAATTTTTAAAATACATTTGATTGTACTTTTTTTACTTTTAAATGTATTTTTTTCTCCCATAATACCATTTTTTAAATCTTAGATAAAGATTTATTTATTTATTTTTTAAAAAAGACTAGATTTAGGTAGTACTATCCTTATGGCATCTGCACGAACATTTTTTATCCAGTTCTGAGCATTGATTAAAGCATCCAGTACAACAATGCTGTACACATCACTTGAAGCAACCAGTCAGGGCTTCTTGATCGGACAGGAAGAAAAAAAATGCTTCGCTATTGCATTGTGAAGAGCATTACATTCTAGACTGCCAGCAGCCTACACAAGCCAGAGCACTGCAGACATTAGACACTGACACTTTAATGCAACAGTACTTTAAGTATTTTCACAGTCAGAAAATCATTGCAACGTGGAAACAATCTGGGTGAATTGAAATGCAGTTTTCTGCTCTGGTGGTATGGTACTGTAACACAATTGAGGAGGGTCTTATGGAAAGACTAGAACTATTTCCCCAACACACACATGCACACTGTAGTATATTATCTAAGCCAGATGGTGGGTCACCAAATCCTGTATATGTCTGGGGACTGAAAACACTGAAGCAGTGCACTTAATACTTGAAATCATCTGTATGTGAGCCATTTGATGTGTGAAAACAATTGCTCTTCAGCCTATCAGGGGCAAGGGCATCGCTTAACAAATGTAAACAGAATCATGGCACAATAGCAGCTTCTTTCTGCATATTTGCCCATAGAGAAAGCAGCACAAACCTGGAGTGTGTGAATGAAACATATGGTTCTGATTTAACAGGTTTCTGTGTAAGCATGTAGGGCCAGAGAGGGGCAACGTCAGGAACAAGTATGATTATCTATAACTGATCACATCGTTTTCACGGCCTCATGTTATCGAGCCTCAATTTGCTATCACACATCAAAACTGGCACAAAGATCCAAGGATTTGTCCAGTGGGATTTATTTTTTATTTGTTTTTATTTTTTGGCAGTGTTGGGGACATGTAAGTCTTTTATCATTGTCCATACCCATCCAGCTTTGGATAAAGAAAATAGTTTGCCCTTATGGATACGAATACACCCATTTCATGAATTTGGAAGCGTTTTTTTGTAGACACAATTGTATATCATGATTAAAAGGCAGCCAACTTTGCTATGAAATTCGTTACCTAAGTTCTGAAGACTTAAAAGGCTTTCCAAAGGCTTTCCAAAATAGTGTCAGGCTCAGCTGATGATCCCAAGGGCACCAGCTGCTGTTCCTCAAATTCAGTTCACCCGCGTTAGGCTACATTGAATAAATAGTTCGACCTGGCCTCTTCATTCATTGGCTTGCAAAATGTTTCGACTTTGTGATTCACTCGTAAGCGCTGATGAATTTATTGAGCTTCGTTTGAGCATCTTGTTTATTATGTCCTTCCATGTCTTCTTGTACTGGTGTCGCAACAAAGAGTACACAAAGGGATCAGAAACAGCTTTGCTATAAGCCAAACACTTGGAAATGACTCCCCAGTGTGCGTTGATGGGGACTATGGATGAGAATTCTACCAGTCTGCCAAGGAAAGAGGAGATAACATTACTGTCAGGTAGACACATCAGGGATTCTCAGAGCCTCATTCAAGCATTCTATTCCCACCAGCCACCAGCCTCTGAGATATATACAAGGATCGGAAGATAATAGCTCACTGTTGTTTCTTGTACCCAACATCTGTACTGAAGCTATATTGCCTCCGGACAAAGAAATTCCATTTAGCGAGCTTGGCTACAAATATACAGAAGCAAACTCTCTCCCCACCAAAACTAGTTTTATATCTGAATACTAATTGGTGCTTGGTTCAGGTTTTGGAGGGCCCTTGGGCAAAATGCCCTCAGTGGGCCTCCTCCTTCAGAAGGTCTACCTGCTTGTTGACATTGTCACAAGGTATTATTGCTCATGTTATCTTTATTGTTATTGCTTCCACTTACTTGCTTGACAGCTGAAAGCCAGTGAGAAATTCAGCAGTGGCTTCTGCTGTTCCTCCTCACCACCACAACTGTCTGGGTCAGAGTGAAAGGCAGGTGAATAAGCAGGTTGCAAGGGTGAAGAAGAGGAACAACAACTCTAAGGCCCTTTCTACACCTAAGGGCCTTTGGGGAGGGAGGGGGACGATCCTGGACTTACCTGCTTCCGGGATTGTCCCTGGGTGCCTAAACGGAAGTGTCATGTCCCGGAAGGGAAGAGGGACGTCGTGCCCATTGTGCCCACCATTTGTTTTTTTAAAAAACAGGTGCTGGTGCGCACTTGCGCTCCAGTGAAAAAGTAAGTAAGTAACAAAAAAGCCCCAATCCCAATTCCAACCCCCATCCTCAATGTCCCAGGACTCCCCTTGGCCCAGCTCCTTCCCTTTGCTGACCCCCACTATTTTATTTATTTACTTATTTATTTATTTATTACATTTCTATACCGCCCAATAGCCAGAGCTCTCTGGGCGGTTCACAAAAATTAAAAACATTCAAAGTATAAAACAACAGTATAAAACCATAGTATAAAATACAATATAAAAGCCCACTACTCATGCGAAGGAGGGAGGAAGCCAGGACGAGCGCCCACACTGCCCCCGGTCCTCAGTATTGTCTCAGGACTGTGGGTTAAACCAGGATAACAGAGGTCTTGTTATCCTGTGAAAATGGAAGGATTGTCCCTGGCTGCTCCCAGGATCCCCTGTCCGTCATCTGGATGCACAAGGACAATCCAGGGATGATCCTGGGGAAAAAGGCAGCTGTAGCAGGGCCTAAAAGGCCGTTGTCAGTGGACCCCTACTGGTGTGTGGGCCCTTTGCAGGTACCCAATTACGGTTGACACCAGCTCTGATACTAATATCACCAGCACATACAAACAAATAGTGCAGTTTGTTGTTTCCATATCATCACATACTCAGATACTGGCCTTTTAAAAAGAAATACTTGTGGTCATTTTGAAAACTGCACCTCTCATGTTTCTGGCCACTACTACCAGAGAAATAGTTTTTGCCACTGTCTATTATCTTTGCAAAATCATGGAAAATGGGTGAGGTACCAGATGACTGGAGGAGGGCTAACGTTGTACCTATCTTCAAAAAGGGCAAAAAGGAGGAACCTGGGAACTATAGACCAGTCAGTCTGACACCCATCCCTGGGAAAATTTTGGAGCAGATTATAAAGAAGTCAATCTGTAAGCACCTTGAAAACAATGCAGTGATTCCTAGAAGCCAACATGGATTTATTAGGAACAAATCCTGCCAGACTAATTTGATCTCATTTTTTGATCGGGTAACCTCCCTTGTGGACTGTGGGAAAGCTGTGGACATCATATATCTTGACTTCAGCAAAGCTTTTGACAAAGTGCCCCATGATATTCTGATTAACAAATTGACTAAAAGTGGGCTAGATGGGCTCAGTCCTGGGCACAGTGCTCTTCAACATTTTTATTAATGATTTGGATGAGGAGGTGCAGGAATCGCTTATCAAATTTGCAGATGACCCAAAATTGGGTGGGATAGCTAATACCCTGAAAGCCAGAAACAAACTTCAAAGTGATCTTGACAGGCTGGAGTGCTGGGCTGAAAACAACAGAATGAAATTTAATAGGGATAAATGCCAAGTTCTACATCTAGGAAATAGAAACCAAATGCACAGTTACACGATGGGGGATACTTGGCTCAGCAGTACTACAAATGAGAAGGATCTTGGAATTGTTGTAGATCAATTTGAGCCAACAGTGTGATGTGGCTGCAAAAAAGGCAAATGCTATTGGGCTGCATTAATAGAAGTATAGCTTCCAAATTGCGTGAGGTACTGCTTCCTCTCTATTCAGTCCTGGTTAGGCCTCATCTTGAGCATTGTGTCCAGTTCTGGGCACAAACACTTCAAGAAGGATGCAGACAAGCTGGAGTGTGTTCAGAGGAGGGCAACCAGGATGATCAGGGGTCTGGAAATAAAGCCCTATGAGGAGAGACTGAAAGAACTGGGCATGTTTAGCCTGGAGAAGAGAAGATTGAGGGGAGACATGATAGCACTCTTCAAATACTTAAAAGCTTGTCACACAGGGGAGGGCCAGGATCTCTTCTCGATCCTCCCAGAGTGCAGGACACAGAATAATGGGCTCAAATTACAGGTTGCCAGATTCTGGCTGGACATCAGGAAAAACTTCCTGACTGTTAGAGCAGTATGACAATGGAACCAATTACCTAGGGAGGTTGTGGGCTTTCCCACACTTGAGGCATTCAAGAGTCAGCTGGACAATCATCTGTCAGGTATGCTTTAGGGTGGATTCCTACACTGATCGCAGGGTTGGACTCGATGGCCTTATAGGCCCCTTCCAACTCTATTATTCTATGATTCTATCTCCATGAATCACATGAAGGAGAACTTTTATTGATTATTTATTTAAAATAGGCTGCTCCTGTGTTTTACACACACACATCCCAAGGTCACTTCCATCCATGGAAATAATATAAAAGGTAACAATATCTAATGAAAATGACAATAAAAGAAACTTGCCTAAAAGAAAATTGTTTGTCTCCAAAAGGCACGCCTGTATGGGAAGTGGTGAATTTCAGAAATAGTACATTGGGACTGGTAATCTGTGTAGATTTTTCAGGACTGACTGCATGAGTTGGAAAAAGGCATTTAGAATTTCCCCATGAGCCCTTTCTGGAAAAAAGCCCCAAGGATGACTATTCCCATAGCGTTATCTCTGGCCCACCCCTCCACCCCCGACTTCCCTGTGTTGATGGGAAACATTTCTCCAGTGAAAACATAACCGCAGTGACAGTTCTTCAGGCAGTTGGGAACTCTGTGCAGTGCACTGATTGCATGAAAGACTGCAAACAAATTGAGCTGTACAGTTCCCTTTTCATTGCTGTCTTTTCCTATCAACATGGCAAGCTTCAAGGTGGAGGTGTGAGGCCAGAGACTGTATCCATCTCCTCTCTATGGTTTAGAATCTGAATGTCAGAAGTGTGTGTGTGTGTGTGCACGCGCGTATACACCCTTTCCTCTAAAGGAAAATTTGGAACACTGTCCCATAGAGTGACAAACCCTTGGTGCTGTCCTTGCCTGTATAAATCTCCCAGTCCCTTGACTTTTCTGATGCATTGCCTGAGTGTGTAAACTGAAGGAGGAGGGCTATTGAGCACCATGGGATCCTAATCCTGTGGTTTACCTGTGTGGAGAAGGATCATGCCCTATGTGAGCAACAGCCCTCTGACACACAACTATTGATAGTGCAGAAGTAAATTGGAATGGACACATGAACCAAGATTATTTATGGACACTGCTACCCAAGGGCAGGATTTGAAGGTAAAGGTACACTATTGATCTGAAGTGAACAATTAGTTCCACTTCCTCATAATTACTTTCTGTCAAACTGTCAGATTCAAGATGGGATTTTCTGTCACATACAATGAGTGCCACTCTTATGCATAAGATATCCATTATGAGGTATTTAAATTCATGCAGGTCCTTTTGTGATTTTTCTCAGAAGTCTTTTAATGCTATCCCAGACAGAAAATGAGCAGAAGTCAGAGAAGAGACCAAGGTATTACAAGATAGGGGAAAAGCATAATTCATACCAATTGAAACTGATTTTATTTTTAAATTCTGTGTATGTATATTTATAGCACTGAATATTATTTATAAATTTGCAACCTAATGCAATTAATTAGGTGTATGTAGGATGTGCAATTCGGGTGTGTAGTTTTCATTTGTTTGCATCGATCTTTTTAATTTTTCAACTTAAGCTTCTAGAAACCTTGTGTATAAATGTTAGCTTGCTCTCAAAATTGCCCTCAATTTTTTTTTAATTAAAATTGGTTAAATAGTGTCGCTGTTGTTTCGTTGTTGGTATCATCCATTCTGGCTGTCAATATGTATTGCTCATATACAAACAGATTTAGATTCAGCAGATCTAAATACATGAAAAATGACAGCACTCAAACAAACAATTTCCACTAAATAATCTCAAATCCTGGGACAGCTCCCTGGTAATGGTAAGCTTGAACTGACAGCATTACTATCTTCCTGGCTCCCGCCAGAAATCTTCCCATTCCAGTCCAATGATGACTGGAAATGAATGGACAATAGAATGCTTACATTACAAAGTTCTTTCCTATGCAGGATTTGCTTTGCTGGACTCTGCTATAAAGTAAACCTTAGGTAGTTTTAACAGGTAAACCTTGGACCTCTAAAGGTTAAAATATCAAACTTTAGGCTTTTTCTAGTAATTCTGTGTATACCACATGGCAGATGATTGTTGTAGATTAATTCCAGCTGAGTTTAACCTGATATTCTAAAAGACAAATGATATATTTGTAACCCCAATGTGCTGCAGCCCTCCTGAGATGTCATACTGCAGGTGTAGCTACAACATGGTTGAATACTCCCCTATGTAAAAAACTCACTGCATCTGGAACATCTGTTAGCAAGAAGGTTAGACAGAAGCAGAAATGTGCCAGTTACCCTGCAGCTTTCAAAGCAAGAATATTTATATGTTGTGAAATATTTTGGCTACCTTTGCTCTGCCACCTCAACGCCTCTTTTCTGATGCTCCTGTCCCCACAATGCTTCTACATTGCTGCTATGTCAGACAGGGCCAACACCCAGTAGCATGTTCTCACAAGCCGGCATTTAGTCTCTCTAGCTAGGAGTGCTTTGAGTCCACTGTGATCAATCTTAATTCTTGTAACCAAAACACATTTAAAAACCAGTATGTTCAGTTTATTTGTTTCAGCCATGGGCCATAACAAAACATAAAATGGAACACCAAGTAATGATAAAATCAAAATGCTCAGACCGTAAACCGTGGGTACATAAATCAGGCAGTAAAAACAATGGTGCCCCGCAAAGTAATAACAGTGCAATGCCAAAACACACTCAAGTATGCCAACTTGTTTATAAAACCAGTAGTTAGTAAGCAATATGTCATTTTAAATTTGTGGCTATCATCTAGTAAAGCTGAACATATTTAAAATGGCATAGAGATTTTTACTGTTACAGAGTGTCATCAGATGGGGTGGGGGTGGGGATTATGTTTCCCTCCTGTCGCTTTGCCTCATGCTTCTGTCCCACAATAGGGATGAGCAGCTTCCCCTTTCTTCACACAAGCAATGACTACATGCCCCATTCAATGTGCATTATTTATCACACTGCCTCTCTCCTGCACACAACAGGAAGTGGCAGCAAGTTTCGCTATGGCAACCAAACCCAGATTTTCTCTGTCTTATTTCATGATGGAAAAAAGAGCAGGAGCAAGAGATGCGCGGGAGGTGGGCGTCGTCATCAAAAGGACCTGTGAAAGACTGTGGCCCTCGCTAGACCTACCTCAAAATCCAGGCGTGAGGAGGGGCGAGCCCACGATGCAAGTATCGTGGGCTGTCGCTCTAATCTACACGTCATGCGTGACAAGGGGAAGGAAAGCCCCGTCACAACCGACATTTTCTTTTTGGTTTAAAGGGGCCGCTGCGCACAAACGCTGAAGCAGCAAGGGTGAGGTGTGTGTTTTTTTAAAAAATTGGCTTCTCCCCCCACCCTGCCCCGATCTCCCGATGGGCAGGGTGGAGAGTGCTGCACCCTGTGCGTGGCTTCTTCCAGCTCCTCGTGAGTAATCACTGAAGCCAGGAGAAGCTGCGGAACAGGCCACACGCTTGCAGCCTTGGGGAGAGATCAGTGTGGGGTGAGATCGGGGCAGGGGGGAGATTGGGGAGATTAAAAAAAAACTTACCTAAGCGCACGTGCATTCGTGCGCATCTGGCCCTTTAATTGAAAAAAAATGGTGGACGCGACGGGGCTTTCCTTTAGCTCGTCGCACCTGACGTCTGGATTGGAACAACAGCCCGCGGTAGCTGCACTGCGGGCTCGCCCCTCCTCCCACACGCATTACCAGGTAGGTCTAGCAAAGGCCTATATGTCCCATTCAGTGGGCATTTTTATCCCGCTGCTTCTCCAGCACTCTGGAGGAAATGGTGGTACATTTCACTACAGCTGAAAAAGTCGGATTTCCCGGCTCTTTCTTTGTGACAGGAAAGTGAACAGAACGGGTGAAAGATGCACGGGAGGTGGATGGTGTCATCAAAAGGACCCATGAAAAACCATGAGTGGCCAGTAATGAGCATTCTGTAAAACACTCATCTGATCAGCATAGTTTTTTCTGGCAACCATGAAGGCTAGTAGAAACAATTAAAAAAAAGAAAATGTAGAACCGCTCATTGCTCACCATTGGTCTGTATTCTGTATTCTTGAGGACCCCCTCCCCAGATCCTATACCGCCTAGCCACTGATCCATGCACTGGTAACCTCACAATTATTTACTGTGATGCACAGGGTTGCACCTTGCACTTAGTTCAGAATCTGCAGCGCTGCACCCCGTCTGCCGCTTTCCCCAGCTACTCGCGAGTAATTGCGGTAGCTGGGGAAAGCGGTGGAACGGGCTACACGCTCTTGTTCTCGGGATCAGCCTGAGACCGTGGGAAATATTGGGCTACAAGTGGTGCCCGTTATCCCGGGACAAGGGAGGGTTCATCCCTGCCTGAGCCCGGGATCCCCTGCGCGTAATATGGATGCTCAGGGGCAATCCCGGGTATCAGCCCAGGATAACCCCTAGTCTAGCTAAGGCCTGTGAGTGGCCAAAGAGTGACAAAGGTTGTCACACAGAGGACGGCCAGGATCTCATCTTGATCCTCCTAGAGTGCAGGACACAGAATAATGGGCTCAATTTAGGGTTGAGCCCGAAAAACTTCCTGACTGTTAGAGCGGTATGACAATGGAATCAGTTACCTAGGGAGGTTGTGGGCTCTCCCACACTTGAGGCATTCAAGATTCAGCTGGACAACCATCTGTCAGGTATGCTTTAGGGTGGATTCCTGCACTGAGCAGGGGGTTGGACTCGATGGCCTTATAGGCCCCTCCCAACTCTATTATTCTATGATTCTATCTCCATGAATTGTGCTATTGCAATGAATCACATGAAGGAGCTTTATAGGCCCCTTCCAACTCTACTATTCTATGGTTCTTTGAAGAATGATCATTCTATAAATGCTCCTCTGATGAGCCCCTACAATTAATTGGCCAAAAGGTCCTAAACATTTTCATAATGGAACAACAAGTAGACTGGCAAAACAGCACATATTAGACATTGGTTACAATGGGGGCAGTTAAGCAGATGCTTCACCCTCACCCTAGAATCAGGGCCTTGGATGTGAACATATCCATCTGCCTCTCCAGCTGAGTATTGTCTACATAGATTGGCAGTACTTTCAAGCAGGCGACCCCCTGCCCCCAACTGCAATCTGTAGATGCCTGAACTTGAAATCTTTTGCTTGCAAAGGTTCTGCTCTATGACTGAGCTACAGTCCCTCCACAAGTGCTTGATGTCCCTTACATGTCTTTTATAAGCATTTCTAAGTACAGACAAAAAATATGTAGGGAAAGACAGAGGTGAGTGGTAAGCATCCTACAGTCTTGTCTTAAGCCATCTATTATCAACATCAGGGTACTAACGTTACTATTAACGCCACTCAAAGTTTCATGTGTGCCAAGATCTTCTCATTTTTTCCATGAACAGCTTTGTTAAAAATAAATCTACACTTTCCCAATGTTCAGAGAAGCTAACATAACCTTTTAGATTGCTCCCTCTTATGCTGTTTCTGAAGCACAGCAATCAACATTTCAATAATTCATTTCCACTCAAACAGTTCTGAGTGATGTTTTTTGAATGCACCTTTTCACTCTCTTTTTGCTTCTTCCCAGCAACTGATCATAGGAACAGAGCATGGATTTTTGTGAACCTCTCTGATCCTGGATGCAAACTGCTCATTATTATTCAATAAATAAGCTCATGATATCCATTTGAACTATGGGTTGTTGTTGTTTTACCATTCTCATTCCAAATGAACATTTTAGTGCATCTTTTGGCATTTATTAATCATTGGTGAGTTATAAACCATGTGTTTCATCCTGTAGCTCTAAGATGGAAAAACTGTGATATTGATGACTGAGAACTTTTTTCGTAAGACTGATGCAAATGATCACCAGAATTTGGTGGCCACTTCATATTTTCTCTTACAGTGGCTTCTAAATGTTTGTGGTGGTGCAAAGGGAGCATGAGAGAAGAGGTTAGATTCAGGAAAAGATATATTGAAGACTAAATTGCCAAAAGTCCGTGCGTTTTTAAGGATTGCTTTTTTATCATCTACGATATAATATAGGTGCTGCTAAAGAATGTACTGCAAACCAGCCATGGTGCAAAACATGGTGACAGCGTCTTCACTCAGTTACTTACCATAAGCTTAGAACATCTGTTTGCATTAATTTAAAGTAGGCAACATTTATCCCAGAGCCTGAGTTATGCATCACACAGCATAGCTACTGAAGCCCAAAATCAGCAATCTGAATTCTATTTGGCCTTGGATGTGAATCTAACTGCATTCTCTTCTCACCAAAGATTGTCCCAATGGGGTACAGGTTTGAACCAATTCATTAACAAAATGTTTTGCTAAGGTGGGACCATTAAATATGAGCAGCTGTGATAGCAACATTTGTCAGTACACTGAAGAATGTTTAAAACCATTTTGCCTACCAGACATTTAATAATCTCCGGATGTGGGTTCCCTACTGTCACTTTGTTTAGAAGGAATTGAAGTGGCTAGCTGAAAACTTACCTTGTGATTACGTACGGTGCAAAACAAAGTATAAAAGTGCCAATAAATGTACTGATCTTCTTGGTGGCTCGCTGTCTCCGCCTCTTCTGTTCCTCTAGACATCTCTCTCTTACACTGTGTAGCATTTGACATAAACAAGAAAGTGAATTATAATTTCAAATAGCATTTCATCACATTTACTTATCCAGTCCATTATGTGTTTTCCTAAGAGGCATTTCAGTCATGTAGAGTCTTGCTACTAGGTCGCAATGTAGCATGGCCCCTTGAGAAAAAGCTATGTCAAGAAAATGTTTCCTTTGAAGAAAATTGGGTCAAATTGTAGTCACAGCAGGCAAGTGGAAGTCAACATATGTTCTACCACTCTGCCCTGTTAATATTATACAGAGTGGGTGGGTAGGATAAAGATGGAAAATGCATCTCAAATCTATACCAATCTGCCAGATTCTGAGTGGACATGTTGTTATTTGCTGAGACACTCGGTACGTTTATTAGGATGAAATTCTAGTCCCTAGGAGACATCTCAAGGGTCAGAGGCTATATCAGAGCTACTCCTCTGTAGGGAATCGTAGGGATGCATGAGAATGTCATTTCTGTCCATAAATCATCCAAACTTGCACCACTCGCAATCCCAACATGAACACAAATGTTTTTTTCCCCCAGGGAAATGTTCACAAATTCCCAAATATGTGATTGGGTTCGGAAAATGTGTATTTTGAAAAATGCACATTTTAAAATGCATGTTAAAAATAATACACGTCTTCACACTTTAATCAAGGGAGGGTGACATGCGCACTTTCCCCATTCGAACGAAAAGGAAAACCAGGTTGCAAATGAGAATGGGAGTGAGATGAGATAGCTATGAAGCAGAGCTCGGAGAACCACAGTGAATTTGAGCATCCCTTGCTGTCCCATCCCGAGTGCCAGAGAGAAAGGGTTGCCCTTGGAGGGGTGGTCGGACATCTGCTGTGGAAACCTCTGTGGCTGGTTTTAGTCCAACATCATAACTCAAGCATTGGAGAGGAGTTAAGGGAGATGAGTTGGAAGGTGTGTCAGGAGTCCACTTGTTTTCAGACACCTTCCCAAACCAGCAGCAAATCCACGTCAGCCCTAGAGCTGCTGTAAATTGATGTTCTCTCATTGATGCCAATGGAAGGAAATTCATACATTAAACAAACAAACAAAAACCCAGCCAGGTAGTGGGGGTAAACAAAAACGCTGCTTTTCCATCCCGCTGGGATGAGCCCAGTAGGGCTTTCAAAATGGTGGTTCGTCCACCTGCAGAATTTCTCAGTGTGGCAGGTTGGATTACTCTTATTAAGGTTTTGGAGTCATAGTTCAGGAAACTGCACACCTTGCAGATAAAAAACAACAATAGCACACACACACACACACACACAAATCACAACACTCCTCCCCAATGCTACAATCCAGTGTGCAGTTAAGCCCATTGATTCCAAGTTGGCATTGGGCTGTGGCTAAAGTAGCCAACTACCATGGGAAATACCTACAGTAGTTCTACAGTAAAATGAGCATGTGTGTATTCCACACAATACAGTGTGAAGCCAAGAGGAGGCATTTCAAGCTGACAAGATGAAATGAAGTAATCAAAATAGAATGTTGGCAGTTGGAAGTATCAATTGAGAGGAATCCGGATAGAGGTAACTGAAAGGAAGTGCAAAGCTGATTGGACAGAGATGGAGCACTTGAACATCCAGCATTTTTGAAGCAAGAAACACCACATTAGCTACACCTTCCCAATTCTGGCATAAGTAGTAGGACAGGCAGAGAAAGGCATGCAGCTTTGCCAGCAGCAAGGACTGTTGCCTGATCAGAGATTCAGGCAGAAAGGTAAGTGGGTGGGCATTTCTTTGCAAATCAGTGTCCTATTCTGTCCACTTTCTTTGGTGGTGCATTTTCTCTTTTTTGGCAATTCATAAGCGGCCACCCTAGCACAGTCTCTGGATCAGGGACGAGCCTCCATGTTTAGAGTTAAGGTATTGCCCTGATACAGAGACAGGTAGAAGCAAACTGAAACACCCATGCCAGGCAGTCCTCATCTTAGTGCAGAGGCGCCATGCTGGAGCATCAGTGGCCTCATCTAAACCTACAGCCCTTTCGCAAGGGAGGAGGGGTGGATGTGAGTTTCCCTGTTTCCGTGATCGTCGGTCACAGGCACACGTGAGGGAAGTTTCCAGCAAGTAAAGGAGAGCCATTGTGGGAGCACATGTGTTCCCTGATGGCACTTCCACATGTGGATCAGGAGAAGTGGGTGGAGATACATAGATGATGCGACTATGGGGATATTTTTTTTATGTATCGGGAGGGATGCACAGGAATGCAAAATCACAGCTACGCATGGGGTGGATAGGAGGTCTAGTGATTATGCGAAGCTGCCCAGAGATATGTTTGTTTTTAAACACACACAGACGATCAGCACCACAGCATGCCAATAACCAACCAAAAATGGTTCCAAAATGGTGGTGGTCCACTCCTGCACATCTCAGAAACCTCTGGACTCGCCCCTGACCATGGGTTGTCTGTTTGCTGAGCCAGGCACTTGTGCCAAACAGCAACAGCTTCACAGCGGGGGTGGGTGGGTGGGGGCACACCAGCCACGAACATCGGGATTGTAGCAAGATAGCCGAAAAAACGTGACAAGCCGGGTCAGCAATATTCCTGAATAACTGAGGGGTGGACCTGAGATCCCCACAGGATTAGCCGTGTGTCATGTGACCCAATAGGGACGACTTTGATATTATCTTGGAATAAACAGCTGGTGTAATCATGGCCAATGTGTTACAAGTTCAGAGTTGACATCGTACACAGAAAGAGCAGCAACAAGTTACACAGTTAGAGTTGATTAACCATCAACACTCCACCACAAACTCTTTCAGCACTCTTTCTCTTAAGAGAGAAAACTAATAAAGAACAATGGGAAATAAATATTGTCAACATATTACTTCAGTGTCCCTCCCAAAAGCACTTTGATTGGAGTGGCCTAATAAAAACATTCCCTGGTTGGACAGTAGAGGTGTTTTTCTCAAAATTATGCCTCTTTCACTTTCTCACAAAGCCCAAGGCCTGCCTTCCATCCCCACTTTTGTGTCTTTTCCCTGAGTGGGGCAGGGCTATGTGGGAGCTGTAGACCCCCAACCACCCCAGACTCCTGGCCAGAGCATGGGAACATAACCAATTGGCTATTAAAGCTGGAGCTTTGAACTTCTTCACACTTTCAAATTTTTCTGCAAGGTTTTTTTAAAACTCAAGCTTCAGTTTTAAAAACAAAAATGAGCAAAATTGGTCTGGTAGATCTCTAGTAATAAGCATGATCTAACACAATATTATATAGATAGATAAAATTTTTATTTACTTTATCTTGTATTATGAAGCATGATGTAGCAAGACGATAATTTCTCACATCATCTAGATTAATTGATATTTTAATTGGACGGCCTCCCCTTGGGCTGTCATACGTAGCTGTTGGGCTGTGATCAAGTTAGTGGGTTGTAAGTTGCACCAGCCTGATGTAAGATGAGAATTGACCCTGAGTAGAGCACAATGCATTCTGAATATGTACATAACACTGTTCATATTTTAAAAAGAGGCTGGTGGACAGCCACCTCTCATGGATAGTTTAATTACTTTTCCTGCACATTGCAGAAGGTTGGACTAGATTATGCTTATGGTCCCTTTCAGCTCCACAATTCTATTATTCTATGTACAGTGAGTCATCCAAATGAATAATTTTTATTTTTCAATTGCTTAAAAAAAAGGAGACTCTTTCACTCAATGTATCTGTTAATAATTGTTAAATGAAATAACACAATGTCTAGATTCTTTTCTTTGGGATACCTGCTCTTTGCAGAGTCACACAAGGGGAGAACTCAAAGGGGGGACCCTTGAAAATGGCATGGCATGCTTAACTCCCATGAATTGGGTGCAGAAATATTGGATATACATGGCATGCAGTTGGCCCGAGGTGGTGAAGAGTAGAGCCAATTCTGGGCTGTTTTCAGCCATGTGAAAAACTGTTAGGATCTTAAAATAGCTCCGATGTCCTGATAAAACACTAGGCTGAAATCAGTGCTATTTCTGTATGCATAGACCAGCAAAGTAGCTAGAGAGAAGCGAGCCATTTAGTTCAGTTGCCTTTGACATTTCAATAAAGTCAAATAGAACTCCTCTTTAAACTCACACTGTCACACATCCTAAGTTAGTCATTCCTCTTGGTGTGATGTTATAACAGATTTTGCTACCTGTGAGCTGATCCCTTCACATCTGCAACTCAGTAAATCCTGAGAAAGCTTGCAGGCAGATTGTGAACAATTATAATCTATGTCTGTGCAGTGTGCAGGGCCAAAATCTTACTCCTCTGAGTAACGCAAGAATGTTAACATAATTTATAATGCTGCATGATGCATGCACTGTATGAAGAGGCGGAGATAAGTTACACTTCCTGTTCCCAAGTCAGTTTCTGTGCAACAGATCATATAACAGCTCATGATTTGTCTAATTAACAAAGCTTTTTCCCCCTTATAACGTGGAAATCACATTTTTCTATGTTATAAATTATGGTTGCCAGGGCCAGATTCCACTCAGCAACTAATTTGAATAGAATAGTTAAAGCTGCAGGTGTCCTGCCCTCTTTTAAATCTGGTCATTCTACTATAGCTCCTGCAGCTTTAACTGTTGTGATGAAGAGGAAATTTCACCAGGTTCTCCATATACAAAAGACATCTGCTGAAATTCCCTTCTCTATGCAACTGTTAAAGATATAGGAGCCCTGTCCTCCTTTACATATGGTCACCCTACTAAAAACCTAGGCAGACTCATATGGTAGGAGGCAGTCTTTCAGGTAGCATGGTCCCAAGTCATATAGAACTTTATAGGTCATAACCAGCACTTTGAATTGTGCAGCCCCATGTAGAGTGCATTACACTAGTCCAAAAGAGTTGGCAAAAGAGGCCTTCATCTCCAGCATTGTGTTGACATATGAAGAGGAGGAGGAGGAGGAGGAGAGTTGTTAGCATTGGTGCTCATTCAACCAACAATGTACGTGAGAGGAATGGTGAGTGATTGTAATCAGAGCCATGTGTGCAAGTTTCTCATCCTGTGTGACAGGGGGGATAAATCATGCATGCAAATGGTGCATCAAGGTCATAAAATGGGCAACAAATACAGTACAAATAAGGTGTTCAAAGTTGAACAAATGGAGGAGGGATGCCAAAGATGTGGGACGCCATGTGGTGCAGGGCCAGCACTGCTGATTGCCTGTTAGATCCACTTACTTAGTGGTATTGTGATTCCATTTAATTGTAAGCCAGTGTAATTCCAGGATAGGCCACCTTTGGGGACTGTCAGCAATTTGAGAAACTCCTGGGCAGCGCCATAAAATGCCTGCCTTGGGAGGCATGGCAAAGGGCAAGTAACATGCCCCAAAGACTGATTACCAGGCTGAGGTAGGATTTGAGCCTGAACACCCTGAATGACTCCTTTGATCCCACAGTTTCCAGCATGAACAGAAACTTATTTCACATTGATCCCAGCTGCCTATCAGAAAATGTGCTAATTGGGGGAGTTTGGAGTGGGACTGATAGGACATCTTGGCAGATGCCAAGAAAAGTGTCTGGGGGCGCATTGGTGCCTGTGGGCACCACACTGCCAACCTATTACATTGTTATAGGCATTACAGAATAAATCCCTATGCAAAATCATTTTTAAAAATCCCCTCGAATGCCACACTCCAAGTATATGATGCGCAAATAGAATCAGAGGAAAAGGTTCATATAGTTTGCTGGATAAGATGCAATCACCTACTGGGGTGTTATATTTTTGTTGAAATAGTAGGAATCAAATGAACCTTTGAGATGCACCCAGATTTTTTCTTTAAGGCTAAAATAGTCAAAACAAAACACACCAGAGAGATTGTGGCAACTGGGGTCACTTGGTTAGCAGGAGCCCAAACTGAAAACTCAGATAAATGGAGTTAGTTTAAGAAGGAGGTTACAAGATCATGGCAATTAGCATCTGTGTTCTGCTACTCAGATTGGCTAGAGAGCACACAACCTTGTTAAAATTGACATTTCTTCCTTTTGCCCTGTCAAGCTTCACAAATGTCTGTGTTTTGGCAGTAAATACCAAAAAAAGAAAAGAAAAAAAAACCCATGCAAACAATGACTAGACAGTCAAGTCCTTGCAGATGTTTTACTTGCAAGGACTCTAAAAGTGAAGGCAGCCATAACATTTTAAATGTGGTGAAAGTGATTTCAGCGCACATTTTCTCTTCTGAACTACTGTAATGTGTGATACGTGGGCTTGCCCTTGAAGATGAATTAGAGACTGCAGTTAGTTCCAAATTCAGCTGCTATGTACTACGACTGGCCATTATGATCACATTACGTGGGTGTTCTGTCAACAGTACTGGTTCCTGTTCCATCTACAGGCCTAATTCAAAGTGGTGGTTGTTACCTTTAAAGCCTTTCATAGCTTAGGGCCAGGATACCAGAAAGACTGTCTTCACATGTGTCTGCTTAGATTTTAAGATCTTCAGCAGAGGCCCTCCTCTGGGGTCTTTTGCCATCCCAGTTGGGGTTACCAGAGAGAGGTGACCTTTTCACTGTGTAGCTCCAACTCTGGAATACTCTTTCCAGAGAGGCCCATTAGATGCACATGCCAGTGACCCTGTTCAGATGACAGCTAAGCCACGGTGGCTAAGCATTTTGAGCTGAACATGATTTAGCGTGTCATGTGAACCATTCCTAACCATGGTGGCTAATATGTAACCACAGTTTAAACATGCTCACTAACCATTTGCTGCAAAAGGGTTAGCTGCCTAACCATGCCTTAGTGTGGTGTCTGAACACGGCCATTACCATTTTGGTCTCAGATTTTTAACTCGTTTAACTCCTATACACACTTATCTGGACTAAGACTTATTGAATTCAGTGGAACAAGATTCTGAGTAGACATGTACATGGTTGCACTCTATGGGCTTTTCTACATGTGGCTGTTGATCTGCTGTATCCACTTGCTACACAACCTGCAAGTGGCACTGTCATATAGTTTAATAGCACAAATACAGAATTGAAAAAAAAAGTTTTCTTTTGCTTTCAGAAATAGTGTTGCATTTTTCCAGCTCTAAAAAAAGTGCTCTTTAAAAACAGAAGCCAAACTGGAGGTTCACAACGTCATCTAAAGAAACTGTAAACAACTGTGAGTAGCGTACAATAAATGCCTCACGTAGAAAAGCTCTGTGTCTGTTTACTGTTTCATGCTTCCTGCTTCAATTGTTTTCCTTAGCTTGTGATTGTATCTTTTAATTATGTACTTATTTTGAAACTCTAAAGCCACTCTGGGAACATGTTTGAAAGGTAAGATAAAAATGCCTGAACTGAATGAATGAATGAATGAATGAATGAGTGAAAATGTATTTGTCTTCGGAGGGAAAATGAAATCCCTTCTACCGCACTTAATATATTACATCTGTCTTCACACTAAGAAATGTACCAGTTCAAACGGTTTCTATCTCACCTGAACAGACATCTTAGGAATTGTCATCACAAGCTGCAGAAAACAGACATGCATTCTAGTTCTTAAGAATACATCCCCCTGCCTCAGAAGTGTGAAACCTAGACATTTAAAAATGTAAGACTCATTCATCACTGCAGGCAAGGTCCTTTCGAGTCTTGAGGAACTCCTGATTGGGGTGGCGTGGGTCAATGCTGACTGTTTTCTGTGCTGGTAGGGCTAGGTAGGAACCCACAGCAGGACTCCAATGTGGCATCATGTGTCCAGGTATGGCAGGCCCTGGTTAGCTAACTTCCTGCTAACCACATCCCAGCACCTGCCCCATATGCCTCCACCAAAGACTCTTAGGTCCTGGGGAGATTTCCATTCCCTTGGGCTGCCACCTCTTTCATTCAACTCAAAAATGTGGAAATGGGTTATGACGATGTCTTTTCTCTGCTCTTCTGCAAGGACAAGCAAGTATGTTTCTAAGCCTGATTCAAAGTGCTGGTTTTGACCTATAAAGCCTTACACGGCTTGAGACGGAATGCCCCTTCTGACATGAACCTACCCATACACTACGCTCAACAGCTAAGGTCCTCCTCTGGGTGTCTACTCCAAGGGAAGCTCAGAGGATGGCAGCAAGGGAGAGGGCCTTTTCAGTGGTGGCCCCCCAATTATGGAACAATCTCCCCGACGAGACTTGCCTGACGCCAACGTTGTGATCTTTTCAGCACCAGGTTAAGACTTTTCTCTTTTCCCAGGCATTTAAGTTTGTAATTGACCCTGGATCTGCTGACGGTTTATAATTGTTTTCTATTTGTGTGCGTGTGTGTAATTTTTTTTTAAAAAAATTGCGTTTATGGTTTTAAATCTTGTATATTGATTTTTAATGTTCAATATTTTTAATCTTTGTTAACTGCCCAGAGAGCTTCGGCTATGGGGTGGTATATAAATGTAGATCATGATGATGATGATGATGATGAAAAGGAGAAGGGGGAGGGGTTAGGTGAAAATGAAGAAGTGGGCGGACAGGAACTGGCTATATATATATGTGGTGCTGCAAAATCACACAAGAGTTGGCTTCCTTCACCCTTGGATTTTGGCCCTCTTGTTCAAGCCTAGTGGCTAGACTGGCTGCTGGGGATTGGGTGTAGGAAATTCTTCTCCAGCTTTTTTTTTTTTTTGGTTTAATCCAAGCCAGGAATGATCTGAGATTTCTGTTCTTTCCTTCGGTGGGGGCTTTTGCAAGCTCCCAATGTGCTTTTGTCAGCTTGGTTTGGGAGAGCTTCACCAGCTTCTCTGATTGGGTAAGGCCCAAGAACACGTTATTGCTCCCTGCATCAGTCCACTCATCCCTGTGAAGCTTCTGTGAACTTGTTTACAGCAGAGGAAAAGACATATGTTGGGCTTGCTGGATTGGAGGGGGAGTGAGCAGACAGAAAGAAAATGGAGGAAAGTTTTAAGAAACATAAAGATCTTTTTTGGTGACATAACACATGCAATGAAAGGTAAATTTTAATGGAGTGAAATAATAATTAATAACAAAATGAATGCAATATTAATGAAATAATAAATAATAAAATTAGTCATCTATCTGACAGAAAGATATTTATTTATATATAGCTAAGGGTATTATATGAAAATGCTTAAGAAAGTCCACTCATACTGAGTGTAGTCCAACCACAATTAATGAAGCTAGTTGAAATCCATGGAAATATTCAAACAATGGTCACTGCAAAATATGCTTCATTTTTCTTCCTTGAGACTTTATTCCTGCCTTTATTCTATATATTAGCCTTCTCTTCCTATTATATATATATATTATCTTTTCTTAAGATTTTATCAATTAAGGCTGCAATCCTGTTCACTTGTACCTGTGAGTAAACCCATTGAATACTATAGGATTTACTTCTGGGTTGTTTTGTGTGCATTTTCATTTGTATGCTTAAATTTACATAAAATAATGTATTGATCTCTGCTGCATTTGGGCTCCAAATATTGCAGATGGTGGACATATATGCATTATGTTTGGTTGCAGTATATGCAAAGGCTATTTTCTTGCTTTATAGAAACAAGATCTGGTTTCCATGAGAATGCAGTCAAAACTTTAGTTGATTTTGAAAGTTCAGTGATTATTTTTAAATTATAGTAGTTTAAAATACAGCAAGATATTAATACTGATGTTCCACCTGCAGTACAGCCCAGTTGAAAGTTTGATGGTTTTACAGTGAAATTCTATACATGGCTACTCAGAAGTAAACCCCATTGTGCGCAACAGGACTTACTTACAGGTAGAACTGCATTGTATCTTGTATTGTAACTGTATTTAAATAAAAGCATAGCTTAAGGCTGGGAATACAGCCTTATGCTATTCTTTTGTTTAAATACAGCAGAACTCCTATTATTAGAACATAGGTTAACAACAACAAAAACCGAATTAATGGCACAACCTTTATATAATTATTATAATTATATAAGTGAGTGTGAATGTATCTGTGTGAGTAATCAGCCTTTCCATTTAAACTAACTTCAGATAGTAATACTCAATGTTTCTCAAATGATTTGGAATAAACAAGGCCGTATTATACTATAAACAACAACAACAACCATGAACAATCCAACCCTTTTGCAAAATCTAATTTTGTGATCCAGTTTTTGTTTGTTTTTTACTTTCTCAGTTATCACACTTACATACTTGGTTATAACATTTCTTACTGTCAGCATTTAAAATGTATCAAAGAGGGTAGAAATCCCATGGAAAAGGACTGATGAAGAAACCCATAATGTTGATGAAATCATGGCATAATTTAAATCACATTTATGCCAATATATAACTAGAAAGATAGCCTTACTGATCAGCATTGATTTAGACTTCACAACATTGGGTGCGGGAAGGTGAACACAACACAAGGGTGCTGCAAACCCACCAGCTCTAATTTGCTAGCTGGTACCTGGGATGAAGTGAGCATTAGGAAGCAAAAGGCATGCTACAGAACAGCCCGTCAAGAGTTAGGTTGGTAGATCATGGTGACCTCCCCCATTGCAACCTTATGGCATCCCCATGTAGGCATCTTGGGCTATGAAGCTCTGCTTAGAGAACAAGTTACCTTCCCATTCTTCATGTGATCCCCCAAGATGATGGGAGTCCATGCTACAGCAGAAGAAGTCAATGGTAATTTGAGGTTCTGACAGGGTGATGCTCTCGGATGGAACTGTGATGCCACAGCGGGAGAGAGCAAAGTTTGCAAGATGCCATTACAACAGGGGTGCACAATAATTTCATCCCCAAGGGCCACATCTGGTGTCAGCTAGGGAGTCACACATGGACGTACCTGCACACACATATCCCACCCCCCCAGACAGAGCTCCATCACACTAGCAGTTTAACACACTCTTGCCACATCTGGTATCTGGTATTGCAGCATGGGACTCACATGACATCTCCCCTGTCCTGCACCCATCTTGCTTCTTTTCCTTCATTTTGCATATTATTTTGGTGCAGGGAAAGTCTGGATTATTTTCCCCAAGCAGATTTAATGTACCCTTAAGCCTCCATGTCTTGCTATGCTCTTGCTTTTTCCTTTGTTGGGTGTGTGTGCTTCAAATGGAGTCTTGCCAAGGGAAGGGAAGGGCAGGACGATTCTTTTCCTCCAGCATGCTGTGTCTAACGAATGGACTTGTGCTTAATAGGTTGAATGGACTTTTTACTTCTGCGACCCCACCCTCATTGCCCACAGGATCGGACCCCAGTCGATGAAAAGTTACATCAGTAAATCGCTGGACAACAAAGCTAGAACGAGGGGGGAAGGAGCCCATGTCCCTGAGAACCCCGGCAGATCTCTATTTTTTATGAAGTGGATATTCACAGCTGTGCATTATCAAAGTAAAGGAAAACAGATCCTCCATAAATGCAAACAGATGGAATTTTGCATTGGAGGGGTATCAGGAGAATGGTTTGAGGGGAATTCTTTTTTTTAAAAAAACCTAAAAATCAAGGCATGAACAGATCTGATTCTAACTTGGCATGGCTAAAGCCCTCCTTAAGAGCGATCACAGTGCCAAGTTTCAACTCTTTATCTTTTAAAAATTATTCAGATGTAAGCATTTTGGTTAGCCACAGATATCAATATCAAAGCTATCCCTGACCCCACTTAGCCTCTTTCAAATATGGAGAGAGACTACTTCTGAGTAAACATGTGTGGAACTGACTTTTAATAGTGTGGTTACTCAGAAGGTGGTTTTTTTTTTAAAAAAAAAGTCTAAACAGCAAACTGAAAAGAAGTGCTCTACAGCCCTATGCTTACTTTATTATTATTATTATCATTTATTTATATAGCACCATCAATGTACATGGTGCTGTACAGAGTAAAACAGTAAATAGCAAGATACTCAGAAGTAAGTATCTCTCTGTTCAATGGGGTAAGCATGCATCAGATTTTAGTATGACTTGGATGTAAATGCAGTTGAAACCACTGGGATTTACTCTTAAGTAAGGGAATCAAGCCTGGGCAATAAACAAGCTCTATTGAACACACACACCTCCAATTCTGCCTTAATCCACCCCTGCACAGAATTGGAGTGTGTGTGTGTTAAAGGGAAGGAATGACTTTGGGGGGGGATTTAAAATTCCTAAAAATCAAAAAGCCCTACTTAAGAGCTCTCATGGTCCTAAGTTTCATCTCTTTAACTTTAAAAATGAGGGAGCTGTAAGCATTTTGGGTAATTCCCATAGGAGCTCCAATAAACAAGGAGGGAAGGCTGCTACTTGATCACAACATCCATCAACAACAAGAACCAATGAACTGGAGGGGGAAGGAGAAGGGGCAGGGTGGGGGTGGGCACACAGCAGTGAGAAAGCAAACAAGTGAAAAGAAAGTTCACCGGTATAGAGATGATCCTGAAAGGGAGGAACACTTGCTGTGCTTATGAAATGGAGGTAAAAAATGCTGAGGCTAACCGGGGGTGGGGTGGGGTAGGTGGGAATAGGTGTGATGGAGCTCTAAGATTGCTGTTTCTCTGCTACTCCTGGAACTGGGAAGACAGTGATATTGGAAGCCAGGGAACAGCGGGGGGTTTTCCCTAGGGGAAAAGTGGGAAGAGTTCTGCTGGTTTTGGGGGGCTGCACAGGGAGTGGCCTTAGGCTCATCAGTTGCACACCCCATTTCCTCCTGAATAAAGCCCAAAGGAGAGAAACGCTTGAAGTGCCACCAACCAAAAGAGCCTGGAGAGCCTGCTTTTCCACATGCCTCCCAGGAGGACCACCACAGAACTACTTGGAGTGCTTGAATTCAAGGCACCATAAGGTGTCATCCAACTTAAAACTGTTAGTCCCATTAAGTATTGAAGAAAAGGTTGAAGAAGACTTTACAGTGTGACATACAATACATTCACGGTGGGGAAAAGGGATCCTTCATTTAGCATGGCATCCTCCATTCTGACTGCAGAAATGCAGACAGTGTTTCTGCTATAAAAAAATACTTTCAGGAAGGATTTGCAGCTTATCTTATTAACTGGCATGCAGGGAGTATGGTATTACAAAAAGATTATAATTAAGGATATTTGCAGTGCTAGATACTATATTAGGCTGCCATACTACATACAATAGAAGGAATATAACCTTGATGATAGTTGGAATTAACCATGGTTACCAGAAGTGTCATTGTCATCTGAATGCTACTCTTCAGATCAGATGCACAATTACGTTTCAGTAGGAAAGAGGCATGAGGAAAGTATCCCAAAGTGGTGTAGCTGTCCAGAGTGTGGACCTTTCTTCCTGCACTCTCCATTTGCCATTTTGACACTGATCAATCACAGATCACCCATCTTTATTTCTAGACATAATGAAGTACATATATCAAATATTACTGGATATTTTGCTTCCTAGTTAAGTGTCTGCACATGTCAGAGGACATAATAATAAGAAAGTTTTACATCCCAGAAATGAATAAATTATAGGGATGTGCTCCGCTCCGATTAGAAGCGGAGAATCAGAAGCGAATTGGCCTGCTCCGCCTCGCCCAGAGGCGGAATAGAAGCGGACCGGGGACCCATAGAAGCACGAAAAGCTTATCTTTTCGTGGACCGATCCGATCGCCATTTTGAAAAATTTCGCCCATAGGATTGCATTGCGGAAAAGAATAGGGGATAACTGTGTTGTTTTTAAAGCTATCTTTCTGAAACCTCTTGTGCTTAGAGAGCCGTGGCTGGGGGTCATTTTGAGACTACTCTCAGCTCTCTGCGTGCTGCGGTTCGCTTGCTAGAATTTTTGGAAAAATCGGGTAAAACAGCGGGAAAATGTACCTTTTTCAAAGGGCTGAGGGGCAGAATCAACTCCCGGTCATGATCTCATGATCCCAAAGTTGGAGGAGGGGATAGGCAAAATGGGTAACTTGGGATTCTGGGAACTTCTCTTTCTTAGTCTGAACAGACTTTTCCCAGTGTTTTTTAAAACAGTAGCCCCACCAAATGCACAAACACAACCTGAAATCATATACTAAGCCAATAATAAGAGATAGAAAACACAGCACTGCTACCCACCCTAACTTTGGGGAACAACTGAATAGATGTGGTGCAAGGGGATGAGTTCCCCTAGGGCATGTGGACGTGCCCTGTGCACTCTCCTGTCCTTGGAGGGCCATCAGAGCCCTCCAAAGGTAAATCACTGGAGAGAATGCCTATCATGAGTTGAAGTGATCGTTTGCTTCTTAAAGACTGGTACCAAGACAGGACCAATCAAATTGGCAGATGATTCCCCCTCCTCTTGGGCACGTCCACTCCCCTCTTACTGGTAAAAGACAGATATAGCCTTTTTAAAAAAATTCTTCTTGTTGTTTATTCAGCAACACTGCTGCTTTTAATTCCACCCCTCCTTTGTTTATTTATTTATTTATTTATTCCATTTTATATGCATAACTGGCTTTGAAACTATCCTTGGCTCACTTCCTTGTGCCCCCAGAAATGTCTGCTGCCTGCCTGCCTTCCCTCCCTCCTCCCCTGCCCACCTCGCAGGGATGGTTTTTGTGTGTCTTGCTTTGACTCAGGGGAGAAGTCCTTCCTGTGCTCAAGTTCCAAATCAATTTTTCAAGTGTGGAAGAAGATTCATATTTAGGTTTATCTCTACTCCCCAATTCATGGCATGTTGGGATTTCCTTTGAAATGGGCCCATTGAGCAGTCTGCAGCTTTAAATCCCTGAGATACTGGGGTGTCTGACTTTCATAAATTCCCCAAAAATCAGGGGATGATGGGATTGGCTTGAAACTTGGCATCCATATGGACACATGGGTAAGCTGTCATGGGACCGAAGGTGAGGTTTCTGACATGCAAATTGACGTAGTTGTAAAATGGGACTTGATTTGGGGTGAGTTAAAAGGTTAGAGCCCCGCCAAAAATCAGGGGATGATGGGATTGTCTTGAGTCTTGGCACGCATGTTTATCCCTGGATAAGCTATCATGGTGCCAAATTTGAGGTTTCTAACATGCAAATTGACAGAGCTATCGAAAGGGGTGTGAATGGGGTGCCCGATTTTCAAAAATTCTCCTAACATCAGGGGATGATGGGATTGGCTTGAAACTTGGCATCCATGTGGACACATGGATAAGCTATCATGGTAGCGATTTTGAGGTTTCTAACGTGAAAATTTACTGAGCTATCGAAAGGGGTGTGAATTGGGGTTATGGGTGGTGTGTTAGAGGTTAGAGCCCCGCCAAAAATCAGGGGATGATGGGATTGCCTTGAGTCTTGGCGTGCACGTGTATCCCTGGATAAGCTATCATGGTGCCAAGTTTGAGGTTTCTAACATGAAAATTGACGGAGCTATCGAAAGGGGTGTGAATGGGGTGCCCGATTTTCAAAAATTCCCCAAAAATCAGGGGATGATGGGATTGGCTTGAAACTTGGCGTGTGTGTGTATACATCCATGAGGTGTCATGGTGCCAAACTTGAGTTTTCTAAATTTAACAGAAAAAAGTTGTATACTTTTTTAGCTTTCAATGCAAGCCTATGGGGGGAAACAGAGCTCCGATCCAGATCCGGAGCTCCGCAGCGGAGCGGAGCGGACATAGGCGGAGCGGGGGCGGAGGGAAGCGGCCTGATCTGCAAATCATGGATCTGGAAGAGAAGCGGAGTGGGGGGTCCGTGCACACCCCTAATAAATGATTATATGTATACTAGGAACAGATTGTCTGCTCAAAGGGTAAGAAGAAGAAGAAGAAGAAGAAGAAGAAGAAGAAGAAGAAGAAGAAGAAGAAGAAGAAGAAGAAGAAGAAGAAGAAGAAGAAGAAGAAGAAGAAGAAGAAGAAGAAGAAGAAGAAGAAGAAGAAGAAGAAGCAGCAGCAGCAGCAGCAGCAGCAGCAAATGCAAGCTTGGCAAAGAAGCAGACAGATTTGCCATGTTTCTCATGTTATTTGAATGCCTCGACTAATGCAGTACCATGAACATCAAATGTTAAAACTAAGTGAAGTTCTTACGGGACAGATGCTTGGCACACAATCTCAGCTGATGATGCTAGGAGAAAAAGCTTGTGAAAAACATGAAGAGGCAGAGGCAGAGGCAGAGGCAGAGGCAGAAGAAGAAGAAGAAGAAGAAGAAGAAGAAGAAGAAGAAGAAGAAGAAGAAGAAGAAGAAGAAGAAGAAGAAGAAGAAGAAGAAGAAGAAGAGGCCACATCACGCCAGTCCTTTTCCAGCTTCATTGGCTGCCGGTCAGGTCCAGGCCAGATTCAAAGTGCTGGTATTAACGTTTAAAGCCCTAAACAGCTTGGGGCCAGGCTATCTGAAGGAACGCCTCCTCCCATATGTACCTGCCCGGACCCTAAGGTCATCCTCAGGGGTCCTTCTCCGCGAGCCCCTGCCAAAGGAAGTGAGGCATGAGGCTACCAGGAGGGCCTTCTCTGCTGTGGCACCCCGGCTGTGGAATGAGCTCCCTAAGGCGGTTCGCTTGGCACCTACGTTATATGCTTTTTGGCGCCAGGTGAAGACCTTTTTATTCTCCCAGCATTTTAACAGTCTATAAATAAATTTTAACTCTTTGTTTTAAATTTGTAATTTTGCATTGCTGCTGTTTTATCTGGTTGAGCTTTTATATTGTATTTTATATTATGGTTTTATATTGTTGTTTTATACTTTGAATGTTTTTAATTTTTGTGAACCACCCAGAGAGCTCCGGCTATTGGGCGGTATAGAAATGTAATAAAGAAAGAAAGAAAGAAAGAAAGAAAGAAAGAAAGAAAGAAAGAAGAAGCCGCCCCAAAGACTCCTACTAATGTCAGGTGGCAATTAAGTTTCAGACTGATTCACTGTCAGGTATTTCTTTAAAGGGTTATTATTTATAAATTTTATATCAATAGCCTCATTCAGATGTAACTATAAGCTGTGGTTTTTCTTTATGGGATCAAGCCCCTTCCCCTCTCCTCCTTTGGTGATGCCCAGAAGGAGTTCAAAACTTTTCACTTCTATTTTAAACTAATCACAGCTAAGCATTATGTTCAAACCCAGATGACCTGCTTAGTATTAACTATGATTAGCTGAGACTAGTAAAGTGCAAATCATAGTTTATGAAGCGGGCCTGTTTCAACTATCCATAGTTAAGATTAAACTTGGTTTAGGATTTGGATGCAATGCTTCAGATCTCAGCCTCGTGGTCATGCTGGAGGAAGAAAGGGGAAGGCAAGCACATGAGCCAGAATGCAAAACAATCAATGTTTATCTTTACTTCTAAACCATGACCATTTACTTCTAAACCATTTACTTCTATGTTTTCTCCATCCCACCACCTAAAGTTTAGGAAAGGTGCTTTGATAACAAGTGAAGAGTACTTTGTGGTGCATCGTTCAAATGGTCCCACAACCTGCTTTTGTGATGGGTTCATAATAGTCAGCATCGCCACTTGCCCACAACCTTATCATCACCTTGGCTGATGAATGCACACATCCTGAAATTAACCTCGGGCATGATTAGTATTGGGCATTTATAAGATTATTTATTTATTTATTTATTTATTTATTTATTTATTTATTGCATTTTTATGCAATAGCCAAAGTTCTCTGGGCAATTATCGAAGCCCTGTGGGTGGTTATTTATGGGAACCCCGAAAGTGTTAAACATCTCCATTCCAGGACTACCTTTGTTAAACTGCTTACACTGTAACACTTTGGAGGCAGACTATCCTGGATAAATCTTTCCCTTGACACAGGCTTCTTTTTTTTAGCTAGTCTTCAATTTCTTGATTTGTCCCCAATGATCATCACTCACTCCTCAAATTCTCAATTGACAGATGCCCTACAATCCTAGCATATCTTTCCATGAATGTATTAGCCTTTAAAACAACAAGGAGTCTTGTGTCACCTGAAAGACTATTCTGATATAAGCTTTCTTGGATATTTTCAGCCATGCCAGATGCATCAGATGCACACAGTGTCCACAAAAACATAGACCTGAATAAAGTAGTTAGTCTTCCAGGTGACACAAGACCTTTTGTCATCTTTCCTGCAATAGACCAACTCAGCTACCCCTCTGGAAAATATGAGCCCCTCTGACTCATCCTTCGAGACATTATCTCCATTCCGTTTCACTGGATCCTTTCCTCAAAACACTTTCAAAACTAATCAACTTATTACTATACCCACTCCCCTATATTCCTGCATTTTCTCCCGGAGTTCTGTGCATTATTTCAAATATCACTGACAAATCTCTTCACTAAATTGGTTTCCTATGTCAGTGAGAGCATAATATGTTGCATAATGGCTCAGGTCCAGACGACACCTGATGCAGGAGATGTCTTTACTTAAAAGAAGCCCTAGGAGTCCAAATTAGATTAGAGCCACAACACTGCGGGGAAAGAGAGGATTTAACCTATCCATCCCATGCCACTTTCCTGATTTAAATTGCCAGCCCAGCTGCTATTATCTATCATGCAGCAAAAAGACAGGTACCCATATTAATTTGTACCTGTCTACCCCACTCCCCCAATGCATCAAATAATGATTTATGTTGAGGGAATGGTGCAGGAAGAAGGGGTTAATCTATCCTCTACCTGCACCACAACTCCAATCCAATGTAGGGTCATGCAGCTACTTTTGAGGTTTAAAAAAGGTGTTAGGAGATCCAAACAGAGATCTCCAATATCATGTGTAGTTTGGACTTAAGAAACTGAGCTCTGGATCATGTCAGCGCAGTTTGAAGCTCACCGCTGACACAAACTCACTTTGTAGCTTTTAGGCACTTTCCCCCAGCTTCTGCAGTTAAGCTGGTCTACCACACTGGGTCAGTTTAAGGATTGTGAAATAATGGTTTTGAAGCCGTTTGAACAGTCTAAAGTGTTGTATGAATGCTAAGTGATATTTCTTCACTTCTTTTTTTAAACACACTTTTTCTCTCCCTTGGGACTGCATTAATTTCTTTTATTATTATTATTTTATTCAGAATCTAATTTATTACAAATTAACACAGCCCTTTTTAGGGATGACAAGCTTCCAGATCATATTACTACTGCCTCCTCTAAACACACACACACAAACACACACACTGGGGCAGCCCGACTGGGACAATCACTCCACCTTTATTGATTTCCTTCCCCCAGTGAGATTTTTTTTGCCATAGGTCCGTGCATTCTCACATCTGCAACTTTTTGCTTTGTGCCACACACCTGGTGACACTTTCCCCTTCCTCTCTCCACCAACTCAAATTCCAATAAACTTTTTGTCCTTTTCTATATTTGCTCCTCCTGATGTGATCTTCCTCTCCTACCAGCAAAATCTACTCTTGCTAAGTCAGTCTGGGCAATTTCCCCCTGTCAAATCCTTTCTCATCTAGTTCCACCTCACAGTTCCTCTAGTTGCATTTCCTCATTCCCTATGACATTATTTTTTAGACCTCCCTCTGGTTATCCCTCCTCATTCCAGTAGTTCTTTACTTCATTCCCCCCTCCCTTGGCTTCAGACTCATCTTCCCATACCTAGAAAATATGGGTTGATTTAAGGACTCTTGAGCACGTTTAGCTTGAGTTGCCTTTGCTTGTCAGTATGAATTTGTATCCTAATGCTATTTTGGATGTATTTGTACCTAGTTGACTTCTCATGTTTATTTTGGAAACATTATTTCTCTGGGCATCCTTCCTTCAAGGAAAATAAAGTTATTGACTCCACAGTGACATTCAAAACAGCACAGAAAACAGAATGGCATTCAACATGCTATTTTCCCACTGCATGGTCTAAAGGGACACAAGGCATTTCAGTTAGATTCAGTTCATATAACACCCATTAACAGAACTGATTGACTTTAATGAACAGACACAGATCTTTTCATTGTAGGTGACAATCATAAAGGTTTCAGACACACAGCCCTGAAGCAAATGCATTCCGACGCAAACCTTTTGATTCCACTGCAGCCCTGCAACACATCCAAGGATTCCTGGATGACATCTTTTGCCATTTGCAAGATATAATTAGCAATTAATTTTGCAGCAACAAAGACACCTGGAAATATAAACATGCATGGCAGAAACAGGCAGAGACTACATTTTCAGATAGTGAGATATCGATGACGATGACAATTTAGCCTGCCGTTGAACCTAATCTTGTCTCTCCACAGGCATCCTCGGTCGTGCGTGCCCTTGCCAGTCAAGGACACAGGTATCTCCTTACCTGGGATGGATGTCCACAAGCAACACGAGGGTCTGCATAGTTATCACGTCAATCCTTTTACAGTGAAAGCGTGCCACCTTCAGTACTTTTAGATATGTGAAACACAAGACTACGAGGGAGAGGAGGAAGCTGAGAGAATGAAAGACCCCAGTGAAAATCATAAATGGTGCCCTGTCCTCCGGTCTCTTGTTGTACAGGGTGCAGGAGGCATAAAGGTGATGGAAACCCACCCAAGAAAGAGAAGTTGCCACTATGGGGAAGGACACAGAATGCAACCACGTGTAGCTCAGTATGAGAGCAGCATCTTTGTAGCGCATCTTGGAATGATAGTTGAGAGGAAACACCACTGCGATCCACCTGTCTATGCTGAGGGCTGCCATGCTCAGCATGGAGTTGGTGGTCAGGAAAGTCTCGAGAAAACCCACGATCTGGCAAAGTTGGTCTCCTCCCGGTGGATTCTTGTAAATGATTCCAGCCAGGGTCAGGGGCATGTTCAAAACAGTCATCAACAAGTTGCAGAAGGTTAGGTTGAGGATAAACAAACCCGGGACTTGCTTGCGGATGTCCGCGCTGTGCAGGAAACAGATCAGCACCAGCACGTTGGACAGCAACGACACAAGGATGAGCACCACAATCAAGAAAGCCAGGATCACTTCCCAAATGTTCATGGTGCCTCCATTCACAGGAGGAACATTTCCAAAACTGCACCCAGCTGGCATCCAAAAAGCATGGTGCGAGGCGCTCTCACACCCTCCTCCCCCTCCCCAGCCTGCTCACACTCCTGCATGCCCTCCGTATTTTTAGAAGAGCTACAGTTTTTCTCCCCCTCTGCTGCTGCTGCTGCTGCTGCTTTCCACGTCAATGCTTTTTAGAGACATGCACAAAAGCATTGGGAATGCCCAGCAAACTATGGGGAGGGCTTTTAAAACAAAAATATCACCCGCACCAAGCTACGGTCTCCTTCTAAAGAAAGCAAGATATTCTGAGCCGCAGCTCTTCTGAGATTCACAATTATTGCTCCTAAAGCTTCTCAGCAATTCAACCAGTATATTTATTCTCTTTACCTCCCTCCCTCCCTCCCTCCCTCCCTCTCTCTCTCTCTCTCTCTCTCTCTCTCTCTCTCTCTCTCTCTCTCTCTCTCTCGCCTCCTCCCACCTACACGCTTCCAGGCTGACTCTAACCTGCTTTTATGATCACAGATAAATCCCCCATTAATGGATTAAAGCAATAGATGCTGGAGATTTGCTGGCATGACTAACTCCCCATCTTCCTTTTGCTCCCCCCCCCCACTTCTCCCAGCTGACACCCATCTGATATTTGGGGGATCTAAAAGTCTAAAGAGAAATTCCATGCATCAGTTTAAGATCTTTCATAGGGGTTCCCCCCTCCATCTCTCCAAACAACTTATTCCAATGTCCAAGCCTTTGGACATTTTTTATCCTCCCCCCCTTCACACACACACAACCTCCAAGTGCACCCTTAAAAGGAATGGCTCTTCTTTTATTTATGTTGACTAGCTTGGCTCCAGAGAATGCCAAAGGCTATATATATATATATATATATATATATATATATATATATATATATTCCTTTACTGTCACAGGGCTCCAGTTCTTTGTGTGACTCTTCATTTGTGAATCGGAAACTTCTTTAACAAAAGAGATAAAACCTCTAATACAGGAGGAAAAACCAATGTGAAGAGGGCAGCTGAATGTGCTTTCTTTAACCACCGCAAATCCTGACCTAAAGAACACTCATTTACAGTCTTGTCAGGACTAAGGCCATGCAGATTAATAAACATTTACTTTATTTGCATCTAATGATGTTTTTACAGCAGTAGAGGGGACCACAGAAACATGGATTAGAGGGTGACAGAAAAGGAGGGATGCACATAAGTTAGGGAGAGCACCAAAAGTCTTAGGGAAGGAAAGGTAATTCCTAACTCCCAACCCCGACTATTGAAATCCTCGATTAAGGTCTTCTGCTAATTCAGATTCTCTGCATTGGCCATACAATTTTCTCCAGCCACAATGGACTAGCAACTTTATTTTTTAAAAAAAGTTCTCTGAGCCCAGTTTTTTCCTTACTAATTCCCAAATAAACATTTAGAAATTATTAAGGCAAAATTTGGGAACTGGGAATTTATTACCATATTCATTTATTACTATATTTATGACCTTGATAATTTTACAGCTTTCTCAGTTATATGCACTGCTTGATAAGACTTCAGCTGAAACTATTAACCAACTGGTAGAGGGAGTAAAAAGGGTGGATGTCTCTGCTAATTGATAAGGATCTCAGTCATTCAGATTCCAGAGGCATAACTATAATTGCATTGTCTAGTTTCTAAGCTTCTGCCCATAACATCTTCAACATTAACGTTGCAAGTTGGGGGTCCTTACCTGAAAGAGATGCCTGCCAATTAACTATCCCTCTATAATAGTTGTGCATGATATCCTGTTTTGGAGCAGAAAATTATTTTGGAGAAAAATATGCAACTTCCTTCAAGAAATTCTCCAAATCTACCCAAACCTGAATATCCCACCCCCTTTTGAAGTTATACAGAAATGGCAGAGGCCAGAGATTTTGGGGAGGTTTAGAAGGAAAAATAAATTGGTCTGCTTTTGACATATCGGTAGACTAATGAGGACACATCAAAATCTCTGCAAGACAGGGGAAAGAGAAAAAGCTGACAGACACAATGGAGTGTTAGCCATCTATAGGTGATAACTAATTTCATTTGCCACAGAGAACCGTGGTGTATGAGTGCCATTATTGTAATGGGAAAAGCTCTTAATGAATGTTATATTGGCGTGGGTATGGGAAAAATAGTTTGGAGAGAGAGAGAGAATATCAGTATGTGTGAGAAATGACACTATGATTTCTGTTAGGTGAGGCAGAAAGAAGTTTGGGTCTTCAGGATTTCAGTGGGTGGAACAAGTGTGTGTGAGAGAGAGGGGGGAGGGAAGGAGAGGAGTCCTTGTGAAAGGTGCCAGAGAGTGAGCAGGTTTGGGTGGTGAGTGAGATGGGATGGGCAAAAATGCTCTATATTTGAGAGGAGGGGTAGAAAAAGAGGAGCTGGAAGGTGGATGTTAAGAGACATACCACAGCGATTTAACTTGAAAGCACACTACAGCCCTGTGTGACCAAATCCCACATCAGAGAGAGATTTGCTTTGTTGCTACTTTCATTACAAGGTGGCTGTGGATAAGTCACCTTGGAAGCTTTTACTGAAAGGCAGGCTAGAAATTGATGATAATAATAATAATAATAATAATAATAATAATAATAATAATCTCCCTTGAAGCTTCCATTCTCATCTTGAAAATGGGAACAATAACAACCTCAGCCTAAGAGCTCCTAATTTGGTAGCCATCAGCCTACCTGTCTTCAGGGCTTAAAAAACACGGGTACAATACCTTGTGTTTACTGCAACCTGTTACTGCACCTTCCTCATGAATTACTAATACCGAGGTTATCATTAAATCTTAGTTTGGTTCAGCCACTTAAAGGAGCACCAGGTTTTCTGGCATACAGTTGCTGTCTCTAGATGTTCTGTCCCTTTTGGAGATTTTTTTTTTTTTTTTTTTTTTGGAGAAAGGTAGTGAGAGAGCTTTTAGAGCAGACTTGAAAATCAAATCAATCCAGCAGCAACAGCAGCAGCCGCCCACACAAATCTTTGACTAGGAAGTCTTCTGTGGGTGGATCTGTGGGGGTGGAAGGCGCTGCTCTTTCCTATGGACAGTTTCTGAACATTTCTTGAGCTATATTCCGCATGGCCAATTATGTATTGAACCGTGCTCATTTTCAGTTGTGCTAAGCATATACATTACTACTTCAAGTATATTCATGGAATAGGCATATGTATAAAACACGATGTCTCTCCACATGACACAGCTATCTGGGTTTCTCTTAGGAGACCAATATTGAAATGATTGATTATATTTCTCAATGCATAAAAGCAAACTAGAGTTAGTTATGGAAATATGGGGATTCCTACCATGTAGAAGTATGTCTTTCTGGATACAAATTATTCCACTTTATCTTGTCATTAGCTAGGTCTGTCTGTCTGTCGGTCTGTCGGTCTCTTTCTGTTTCCCTCTCAAAAGAAGTATTCCAGACCAGCCCGGGAACTATACCAGGCCTGGAGCTAATGTCAGTTAATCAATCAGTTGATATTATTGTACATAATCACAGGTTCTTACAGTTTTGCAATAACAACAAAAATGAGATAACAGTCATAGAAAGAAAAATGTTGATAAGCCACTCACTTCATCATGTGCATAGTCTACAGCAACAATTTTTAGGACTGTTGCTTTAATCTTGGCCAGATGAGTGTTTCATAGCACACTCGTTACTGGGCACTCAAGGCTTTTTGCAGGTTCTTTTCACAACACCGTCCACTTTCCACGTGCCTCCTGCTCCTTCTGGTCAATTTCCTGGTTTAAAAAAAAGACCATGGAAAATTCAATTTTTTTCTCCAAGAGTGAAAGGTGCCACCATTTCCTGCTGTCTGAAGGGAGAACAGCGTGATAAAAATGCCCACTTCAATGGGCCACGTGGTCTTGTTTACTTCTTCTTTTCAATGTGTGAAGGAAGAGGAAGCTGTTCATCCCTATTGTGGGGCAGTAGCATGAGGCAAAGTGATGGGAGGGAAATGCAATCCCCCCCAGCCTGAAGAAGCTCTAAGTCTGCACAACTGCTTTATAGTGCTATTAAAGTGCACTGATAACTGTTGGGGGACATCAGACAAGTGTTTATCACATGCTTGTTACTCCTGGATGTTCGCGGGTCCTTTTGACGACAGCTTCCACCTCCCATGTGTCTCCTGCTCCTTCTTGCATTCTTTCCATCACAAAATAGGCCCCTTTAAATCCATTTTTTTCTTTGAAATGAAATGTGCTGCTCTTTCCTGCTGTGTGCAGGAAAAGCGGCATGATAAAACGGCTGCTGAATGGGCCACATGGACATTGTTTACTTCCTCTTTCTTCCCCTGTGTGAAGAAAGAAAAAGTATCATAAGCCAGAAGTGGGAAGGAAAGTGACGGTAAGGAAATGTGATTTCCCTGCGTCTGATGATGCTCTGTGTACTACTAGTGCAGGAAAAACCCTAGGATGGACAAATCTGCAGTCAGGAGCGCCTGAAATCCTAGCTAGGATGTAGGAATGGATCCATTATAAACACTGCAGTTTCAGTTTCACCTTTCTGGTACTGCTATTTTTAAAACCCTCAACACATAAGTAAAAAGATTACATCAGTGTTCCTCTTTAGGCTACTTTGCTATTTGCTCTGCAAACATCATACAACAATGGGGAAAATATATTTGGAGATTTATCTTGAGCTGCTGACCTAAATCATTAAATGCTATGACTGGGATGAGAATATCTGGCTGTACCAAGCAAAATTCTAAAACATTCTATCTGGAAAAGATAATCAAAACAGGAACTTCTTAGCAGATGAGTACTAAGCATGTAATGAATCTTCGCTGCTTTTCCGTCTGCACATGAATGGATTGTTTTAAGGATGTTCAAATTCAAGAGAAGGATAAGAGTTCCTGAATAATTAGGGGCTCTTGATCTTTGGATAAACAACATCTTGCTATTTTAAGAAAGAATGAATGGCCAGTTATCCTGGGAGAGTCGGTAGCTGTAGATAATTCTGCAGGCTGAGAACATATCTTCAGAAATATCTACAGGTAAGTACAACTTCTGGGGAATGAGCTTATTCGACCTAAGGGAAGAGGACTCACCAGGATCTGGTAATGGTTGGGCCCAATCCCCATTGATGGAGGGCTTAGGTGCTGTCACCTGTGTGAGTTTCAGTGCATTTTGGGAAACACTGCTCTATGGTATCGTGCACATACTTATGTCCAAGTGTCTAGAACCTCAGTCTAGGGCAGACCATGATTTCCTTGGCCATGGATTGGGTTTCTTCTGCCAGAGCCTTGTAAGCAGAGCCTCTTAGATTGTTCACTATATTCACATTATATAATAGTTCAGAGGTTGAGGTTTCCAGCATTCCTGACCGTTGGCTGGCTGGCAGGGGCTTGTAGGAGATCTACCATCTGCCCACCCCAGACCTAGACCATTTGCTAGGGCTTAGAAGGCTAGTTTTGTCAAAACATCTTGTTCTGATGGATTGAGGTAACAGCTTCATCCATTAAAAACACAGATATCTGATTCTGAAAGGGTGCATAGCTTCCTAAATATTAAATAACCAAGCCAATGTACATTTTACGCTAATTGCATAGCATGTAGCTAGAAATTAGCTTTTAATTTACTCTAGTGTAAATAAGTATGTGCAGATCTAATTTGGATCAGGACCACCAGGGGCAGAAACTTCCCACCATTTTTGTCTGAAATGGACTGTGGATTTCTTTTTCTTTTTTCTTTTTTTAAAGGTCTCCATTGAACTCAGTGAATGGTCTTTCTTTCTTTTAGCACCCCTCTGTGGGGGTGTGGTGTGGGGAATCTGGTGAAAAAATGTGTAGTGTGTGTGTGTAGAAATGTTTAATCTTCACTTCCATGTGCTTGGTGGTTGCACAAGTGCTTATGCTGGAGTAAATGAAAAAGTTAACACGCAGCTGCACACTAAACTGTGTAGTGTGTAGTTTGGCTCACAGTATAAACACCTAGCTGATGAATGGAATTCTGAATTCTCAACAAACTCAGCATTATCTCTGAAGGAGCAGAGGTAACAAGCCCACAACCACTGTTTTGATTAGTTGTCCATCTTTTTCTGCCTCTCCTGCTTCTCTGCCATGTCTTCTGGTGACTGTATGCTCCACAAGAAATATGCAGTGTATAAGTGATCCTATGCATATTTGCTCAGAATTCTCATTGAGTTCAACTGGGTTTACTCTCACATAATGGTACAGAGGATCACAACTCTCACTACTTTTTTTCCCTTCCCATCCTCCCTGCAATGAAATCTTTGGGTGCTTTCTCTGGCAGCAGCCACATTTGGGAGCAGCTGCTATGGAGGAGAGAACAAATGATTTCTTAGCAAAGATAGCCGAGCCATAAGTACCAAGGACCAGGCAGAGGACACAGCAGCAGCTACTTCCTGTTTTCTTTCCTAGGAAGAGTGTGAGCCTGGAGAAGACTTTAATCTGTTACACATTACACGCATGAAAGTAAATGTGACGCAGAGGCTCAGTCTGTAACCCAGCCCCCTTTCAAGCATTTCCTCCATTTATAGGCTGTCTCTTGAGAGAGTCCCAGATTCAGTCCCCAGCATCTCCAGGTAGTGATGGGGAAAATGCCCCAAACCCCAGAGAGCCGCTGCCAGTCAGGTGCTGACTGTACTGGCTCAGATGGACCAATGGTCTGACTCAGCATAAGGCAGCTTCCTATGTTCCTAGACTGAATGATAATGAATAATAATAATAATAATAATAATAATAATAATAATAATAATAGAGAAAAGGACAATGGACTCTGACAGCATTATTATATGAGATGTCTGCTTTTAGCAAGTGCCAGGGCAAAGGTAGATTCTAGGTTTGTTTGGCCCATGATGGGCCAGAGGTAGAAAATACAGCACACAATGATAATGGTTACTCCAGAATCAGTAGAAAAAAAAGGGAGATGTGTACTCTGGTGCTAAGTAAGGTTTAAAATATTTAATAATGATTTCTTCAATAAAAAATGATATTATTAAATATTTTAAACCCTACTTAGCACCGAGTACACATCTCCCTTTTTCTTCTATTGTCA
Organism: Elgaria multicarinata webbii; assembly: GCF_023053635.1. Lineage (NCBI taxonomy): Eukaryota > Metazoa > Chordata > Lepidosauria > Squamata > Anguidae > Elgaria > Elgaria multicarinata. The sequence continues at coordinate 72,981,036 of NC_086178.1, read as the reverse complement.
TTGGTGCTTTTGTCCCCTTTTCCACTACTCCAGAATCAGATCAGAACCAAGCTGAATTAAAACCCTGAGAGAATGAGTCTAAATAGTATTGGTTTAGAGCTAAAGAACCAAAGCTGGGCTATGAGAGGGACGGAATCAGACACATAAACAGTGGCTAGGAAGGCTGGGCAGCATTTGAGCTCAGGGTGTTTTCAATGTGCAAATGCAAGCAAGAAGCAAACCCACAAAGCCATTCTGGGTGTCTCCCAGGAGGACAAATCTGCATGGGCTTGGATCCTAGGTGATGCAGGCATAGTTCTGCTCATGTGATGGGCTTTTCCCAGTTCCCTCCTTCCTGCTGCACCCTCAGGTGCTCTCTCAAAAGGTGCTAGGCAGCCCTCTGGAACAGTACACAATGTAGGATAAGGGCTCCAGCTAGGCCTGACATCAAGGATGGACGTGGCCAAGCAGCTGCCGAGGGCCCACACCTCAGCAGGGAGCTACTGAGAAGATTCCATTGGAGTGGTTTCTCCTCTTCATCACTGCAACTTGCTCATTCACCTTCCTCTTGCTCTGGCCCCTGCCTACTTGCTCACTGGCTCTCTGCCTGTCCAGCAAGCAAGAGGTAGCAATGATGAAAGAGAGGATGACGAGCAATAGCATCTGGTGATTAAGGAAGTGAGAAGACAGACTCACTGAGGGAGGGAGCCCATTGAGGGAGGGAGTACTGGCTGCAGCTGCAGCTGCAATGGGTGGGTGAAGGGGAGTAGAAATGGGTGAAAGCCTAAGATGCCCTTTCTGCTCACCCAAGGAGTTCTTTGGATCCAATGCATGCTCTTTTTCTTCTTTTGTTGTTGTTGCTATGGTTAGATCCTCCATGATGACATGCGTTCTTCTGAGATCCATGAAACTGGGAAATCATGGTTCCCTACTGTCACTTCTCTGTCCCTGCTTCTGTCACACAATACTTCCTCTTTCTCAACTGAGAAGAAAGAGGAAGTTAACAACGACCACATAGCCAATTCAGTGGGTGTTCTTATTGCGCTGCTTCTCCTGCACACAGCAGGAAAGCATGGTAAGTTCTGTTTTAAAAAATAAATTGGACTTACTGGGGCCTTTTTTGTCATGGGAAGAAGGCCAGAAAGAGCAGGAGATGCATGGGAGGTGGACGGCGTCGTGAATAGGACCCACAAAAATCCATGAGTGCCCAGTAACGAGAATGCTATAAAATGCTTGTCTAGTGATCCTCTCTGTATAACACAAGTAACCATAGGGTTGTATCCAACGTTAGTGCTACATAAAGCACATCCATTGAAATGAATGGGGCTAACCCATACACTTTTAGTTGGAGTAGGGTTTTATGTGTGTGTGTGTGTGTTTTTGGTTTTTTTAAGTCGAAGGCATGTAGCCAGACTGGAAGAGAAAAAGAAACTGGCCAATATTAATGCATTTGTGCTGACAATAGCTACCATAGATGTGACATTTGGAGCTTTGAAGATTCAGTTGAAAGGATAGTATAACTCTAATATACACTTAAGAGTGGTTTCCACAAAGAGTACAATTTATTTCAACCATCTATTGCTTTCACAGCTTGATAGCTTTGCTTCAGCTGTTTGATTAGCTTTACAGAGCCACTCCATTCTTTTCTAGAACTATAAGAAGCTACTAGCCATAGCTCTATCAAGGAACTTGAACAGAAATATCAGTTAGTCGGAGAGATAAAAAGACAGCCTGGTGTTTTTTGTAAGGGTCACCTGTGAACACACCGAGATCATGCACACTCCCAGTAAGAGGCAACACAGGTCATGACACCACCTTTGCTGGCCATCCTCGGAACTAGCTGCAGATTTCATGGGATGGACCATGTGCACGGCCACCGGGACCCGCTTGCCAAGCCATGGGGGCTTGTGCATGTGCACATTCATCAACCACTGCATGGTGCAGGAGCATCCTGCACCCACTTGCTCCTCTGTGCGAGCCGGCATTTTTACAGAAGATCGGGGCTTCAAAAGTAGAGTATATCTAATGCTGTACAAAATGGTGCCCACTAGGGGTGTGCACGGACCCCCCGCTCTGCCCCGCGGGCCGATCCGAAAATTTCGGATCGGCCCGCTCCGCACCGCTCCGCCCATACTCCGCTCCTCTTCGCCGCGGAGCTCCGGCTCCGAATCGGAGCTCCGCAGTGGAGGGGAGTGGTGCCAGGTAAGGCCGGGAGAGGAGGGTGGGGGGATTACCGGGCCCTGCTGCTGTCGCCACCCGTGCGGCGACGGTGGCAGAGCCCGATAAGGGACCAAGGGGGAGGGGGGCCTTACCTGCCTCCGTCTGCGGTCCGTCGGCTTCTTCAATTGAGCCCGCAGTTCAACCAGGAAGTCTGGGCCGGCCGGGGAGAGCTGGGTGTCGTCGTCTCCGTCTCTTCCTAGTTTCTTTTTACAGGCAAGTACAGACTATCGTTTCTGGGGTGCCCTAGAGTCACATAAATGCGCTCTGGGGCCGACGTGTGAATCCGCCCCCCCTGTTTTTGCACAAGAGGCTTTTTCTGCATATTACAGCTGTAATTTGCACAGATTACAACTGTAATTTGTAGGAAAACCCTCTTGTGTAAAAGGGGGGAAATTGCTCCCGTCGCCATGCCCAAACTCCTCGTGCGCTCCTTGCCAGTGTCAGTATCAGCATAAAGGGGTTGCCCACGGCAGTGCTGGCCGCCCGCAGCAGACAGTGGACGGTGGTGGTGGGGAGAGAGGACCCCCTCCCTTCCCTCTGCCATTAGCTACTGCCACTGGCCCCACCAGGAGCAAACGCCTCACACTCTCCTTGCCAAAGCCGACAACCGCAAGAAGCTTAAGCCCCTGCTGATTCTTTTAGGCCCCTGCTGATTCTTTTAGGCCCCTGCTGATTCTTTTAGGCCCCTGCTGGTTCTTTTAGGCCCCTGCTGATTCTTTTAGGCCCCTGCTGATTCTTTTCCACCACTGCTTACACAACAGAGATGTGATGCTTTCTAGGGGAAAGCCTGGAACAAGCAGAAACCATGCCTTTTTCTCAGGGAGGGAGAAAAATTCCAGAAAGTACGGGGCAGGATTCAGCGGAGCTCTAGAATAGTCCGTCTATCTGTTACAGTTACTGTGGCATTGTTGTTTTTGTTGTGCGTTTGTGTTTTTACAAAACGGGGAGAGTTACTTAACTGTGAACAGGAGGCAAATAACAAATGAGCGGTGCTTGCATGCATATTGCAAAATATGAATTGAGATAGAAATTGGTCAGTTTCTGGATCCTTTTCTACTAAGACCGAGGGAGAACTGGAAAATAATAAATAAATAAATTGTGTATGCCTGTTACTTCAAAGCACTACTAAGAGAGATCAAGGGCACACACCAATTGGATAAATAGGTCAGCCTTAGAGCACTTCAAAGAGTTACAGTTCATAGCAGAAATGTGGCATTGTTGGCCTCCTATGAGAAGAACCATTTGGGAAAACTTTGTTTTTCTAAAAGCTGTACTTTACACCCACAAATCCCCATAAACGTCCATTGTCAAGGCGATAGTCACCCACCCCAGCATTACTGTGGATAAATTCCACTATAAACAAAGGAGTGTACCCATGTAAAATTGTGGGCAGGGCTAAAGCAAGCTCTCGCTGAACAAAAATGGGGAAGGAGATCCAGGCAGACGTTCTTATCATAGCCACAATGGGAGGAAAGTGACTAATCTGTGTTATGCCTCTTCTTTTTCGCTGTGTTGCTATATTTATCGTTTGCATTACGCAGTTACTTCCTTTGTGACTAGCACTGAGAGGGTAGAAGGGAGGCAGGGGGAGAGAGAAATGTGGCAGCAAGATCAAGCAGCACGTGCGCATGCACACACAAATAAAATGCACAGCAGAAATACATTTCAATGAGTAAATACATTGTACTGCAATTTAGGGCCATTTGCCCCAGTGTTACCCCCGAAAGGCTGAGCTTAGAAAAAGTTTTAGGTCAGCTCTCATGCTTTGCACATTTGTTCACAGTCAGTTCAAAACTCCACACATTTAGCCCCATACAGGTATTATGTTCATTCCACTTCACCCATCTCACCTGTGCAATTTGCCGTTTATTTTCACAGGACAATTTTTTCATGTCCTCCGTTTAGGGATGTTCTGAGCCTCTGCTTAGGTTGGAAAGGGCAGGAGACACCCTCGCATCTGGTGCAAGGATGGACCTATGCCTGAGTGTTCATGGCCCCCCAGCATCGTGCCCTTTGCCCCTTTTTACCATCTGGATTAATAGCAGCCAGCATTAACATAGTGGGGGAAATACGCAGTTTCCCCAGCCTTGGGGAAATTGCGCATTTCTCACGCCTCTCCAATGGAAGCCTTAAAGGCCCTATTAACGCAAGTGTTAATAGGGCCTTAAGGCCCCTATTGGTGGGGGGGGAATGTATTATTTCCTCTCTCCATGCTAAGTGAGGCCGCCTTTTAAAGCCATCCAAATTGGTGGCCATCACTATTTATTTATTTATTTATTTATTTAAAATATAAAATCTCACTAAGATCTCAGGGCGGCGTACAGATAAAAACATACAGTATAAAACAATAAATATACACAGTTAAAAACAAATTAAACGATGATCCAAGTTAAAACAATACATAATTTAAAAGCAATAGATGCAGTTAAAACAATGTGCCAGTGAATTTAACCATCAAAGGCTTTATTAAAAAGCCATGTTTTTACTTGGCGTTGAAATGAAATCAATGTTGGCGCCAATCGGGCCTCCAAGGGGAGGGCATTCCACAGTCGGGGTGCCACCACAGAGAAAGCCCTCTCCCTTGTCCCATCATAACGTATATGTTGCATTGGTGGGATGCGGAGAAGGGCTCCTCCAACAGATCTAAGGTCTTGGGCAGGCATATATATGGAGAGGCGCTCTCTCAAGTATCGAGGTCCCAAGCCATTTAGGGCTTTAATCGTCATTACCAGCACCTTGAATTCCAACCGGAAGCATATAGGCAGCCAGTGCAGTTCCTTTAAGACAGGTTTTATGTAGGCTCTATAAGATGTACCCACCAGCAGTCTAGCTGCTGCATTTTGCACTAGCTGCAATTTCTGCGTCATCTTCAAGGGCAGCCCCACGTAGAGTGCATTGCAGTAGTCTAATCAGGAAGTTACCAGTGCATGCACTACTGTGGCTAAGTTGTCCCTGTACAGGAAAGGCCGAAGCTGACCCCAAGTACTCCGTGCCACAGAGTCCACCTGGGCCTCCAGTGACAATGATGGATCTAGGAGTACTCCCGAGCTATGTACCTGCTCCTTCAGAGGGAGCGCCATCTCATCCAGAACAGGTCGCTTACCCAATTCCCGGACTCGGGAACCACCAATCCACAGAGCTTCCATCTTATCAGGATTCAGCTTCAGTTTATTGGCTCTCATCCAGCCCATTACAGCCTACAGGCACTGGTCCAGCACCTTCACAGCCCCAGCTGACTCCGACGACAAGGAGAAGTAGAGCTGAGTACACTCAGCATACTGATTGCACCCAACCCCCAAAACCCCTAATGACCTCACCCAACGGCTTCATATAGATGTTGAACAGCATGGGGGACAGAATAGAACCCTGTGGCACCCCACAGCTTAATTGCCATGGGGTGGAACAGGAATCCCCCAATACCACTCTCTCGGATCAGTCCCGCAAGTAGGAGCGGAACCACTGTAAGACAGTGCCTCCTACTCCCATCTCGCAGGGACGACCGAGTAAGATACCATGATCAATGGTATCAAAAGCCACTGAGAAATCCAGAAAGATCAACAGGGTAGCACTCCCCCTGTCTTTCACCTGGAGTAGGTCATCAGTCAGAGCCACCAAGGCTGTTTCAGTGCTGTGCCCTGGCCTGAAACCAGACTGAAACGAGTCCAGATAATCCGTTTCTTCCAAGAACGTCTGAAGTTGCCCAGCCACCAAATGCTCAAGCACCTTGCCCATAAAGGGGATATTAGCAATGGGGTGGTAGTTCTCACATACCTCTGGGTCTTCAGGAGAGGGCACACTACAGCCTCTTTCAAGGCAGCAGGCACCACTCCCTGACAGAGGGAGGCATTTACCACTCCCTGGACCCACCCAGCCAATCCACCTCTGCTGGATCCAATTAGCCAGGATGGGCAAGGATCAAGCTTACATGTAGTGGGCTGGACCAATTCAAGCATCTTGTCCACATCATCAGGCTGCAACAACTGAAACTGATCCAAAAAACATGACTAAATGGGGCACTGTACACCTCCCCAGACTCTGCGATAACTGTGGCATCAAGTTCCGAGCGAGTACGGGCAACTTTCTCCTCAAACTGCCTACCAAATTTATCATAGCAGGTTACCAAGGGTTCCAATTCTAGTTTCCCAGAGCCTGAGCCTCCTCCCAACAGGCTCTTCACCACCTGGAATAATTCTGCTGGACGGCATTTTGAGGATGAAATTGAGGAGGCATAGTAAGATTTTTTTGCCATCCTCACTGCTGCATAATAGGCACAATGAAGAGTTTTTGCTGATTTTTGATCGTACAAGTTGGTGTACTACATGTTGGTGTAGCGAATTCCATAGTTTAACTATGCATGAATTGAAGAAGTATGTCTTTTTATCTGTCCTGAATCTTCCACCAATCAACTTCATGGCATGACACCATTGGGTTCTAGTATTATGAGAGAGAAAGAAAAATGTCTCACTATCCACATTCTCGACACCACCAGGTTTCCTCCTAGCCTCATTTTTCCCCCAAGCTGTTGTAACCCACCTTCATAGGGGAGATGCTGCATTCACTTGATCATTTTAGTTGCCCTTTTCTACACTTTTTCCTGCTCTACAATATCTTTTTTTTAAGTATGGTGAACTGTACACAGCATTCCAAGTGTGGTTGCACCATAGGTTTGAATAAAGGCAGTATGATATTGGCAGATTTGTTCTCAATTCCTTTTCTAATTATGCCTAACATGAAGTTTGCCTTTTTACAGCGACTGCACACTGGGTTGCCATTTTCATCAAGCTGCCCATCACAACCCAAAGATCTCTTTCTTGGTCAATAACCACCAGCTTAGATCTCGTCAGGTTATACTTGAAGTTGGGGTGGTTCTTTTGTCCCAACATACAAAACCGCCCAGAGAGCTTCGGCTATTGGGCGGTATAAAAATGTAATAAATAAATAAATAAATAAATAAATAAATAAATAAATAAATAAATAATCACTTTACACTTGCTTACATTGAACTATGTCAGCCATTTGGATGCCCACTCTCCCAGCTTGTAGAGATCCTTCTGGAGCTCCTCACAAACCCTGTTTGTTTTAACCACCCTAAATAATTTGGTGTCGTCTGCAAACTTGACCACTTCATTGCTTACTCCTAATTCAAGAACATTTATGAACAAGTTGAAAAGAATTGGCCCCAATACCAATCCCTGTGGGACCCCACTATTTACTTCCCTCCATTGGGAGGAAGGAAAGGAAAAGAACCTCTCGTGCAAGCACTGAGTCATTACTGACTCTTGGAGGGATGCCAGCTTTTGATGACATTTTCTTGGCAGGCCTTATAGTGGGGTGGTTTGCCGTTGCCTTGCCCAGCCATTATTACCTTTCCCCCAACTAACTGGGTACTCATTTTACCAACGTCGAGAGGATGAAAGGCTGAGTCGACGCGAGCCGGCTGCCTGAAACCAGCTTCTGCTGGGATTGAACTCAGGCCGTGGGGAGAGTTTCAGCTGCAGAAACTGCTGTTTTACAGCTCTGCGCCACACGCTCTGTGCCATTGGGAGAATTTACCATTTATTTCTACCCTCAGCTTCCTATTCTTTAACCTGATATTGATCCATAAAAGGACATCTCCTTTTATTCCATGACTGCTAAGTTTGTTCAGGAGTCTTTGGTGGGGGTGGGCTGTTCATGCAACAGGACTGTCCTCTCCCCACACACCCTGCACTGCCTTCCTCAAAAATATTTCTGGAGGGTCCTCCAACCCATCAGAGCATACTTTGAGAATGTGGGGAGGCTGCAGGTGTAGGGAGAATTGCCCCAACCTCATTCTGCAGATGGAAGCCATCCTATTGGTGGGAGGGGTTAAAGAGTGCCACCCATAAGCACTTGTTGGCAGTAGCTACATCATTGCAAGCTGTGCATTAACTTTTCTGGATTTTAAGATGCCAACTATTGTCATGGTCCAGGTGTCACGCCACCACTGGAGTTGTCTTCAGAGGAGGAGCCAGAACCTACAGAGCCAGTTCGCCCCTCAGAAGACCTGGCACTATTCAAGATGGTCTGGGACCTTCAGGGGTGAGGCCCTTGGATGTGCTTTGTGGAGAGGCAAAGAGCTCTGCTTCTGAGGCAAAGGAGCCATCACCTAGTGCCTGAAAACACTGGCGCCTTAAGATCTATGAAAGGATGGTGGCTAGGTGAAATGAGTACTGGGTGCTATAGTAGCTCTAGCTATTCATTAATAAACTTAATATACTTGTCCTGAATTTGCACTAGCCATGCCTTGAGTGGAATGAGGAATCCATTCCAGGTTCCATTGTTCATTCCAGAATTTTGGCAGGATGTTGTTGAATAACAATAACAACAACAACAACAACAACAACAACAACAACACCCTGCCTTTTAGGGTGTATACCCTCCTAAGCAGTTGCAACAAATCAATGCAATATAACGTTAAAATTCCAAATTTTAAATAGTAGTTAAACAACAACAATAAACAACAACAATGAAGAGCATTAAAATAAAAGCAGTAGATAAAAGTGCCCTTAAATATAACAGCCATAAATTCACCCATGGGCTTCAGATGCTGATGTGAAAGCTTAGGCCAAAAGTACCCATGGGTGTTGGTGGTCCTTCATATAGCCTGGATGAAGGACTTTGATATCATAATAATGAACTAACCAAATGGAACCTAGAAGGGGAAATATAATTTATTCTTAAGTGGATTCTTGTCCACCAACAGAATCATTTGAATCATTGATTGCTCTGTATTCTCATTTCTCCATTCCTTTTGTCACTTACCTTTTAAAAAAATTATAAGCTATATGCATAAGTGCTATAAACATAACGATAATAAAAATAATAAGCAATATTAATAGCCTTTATTATATGGCTAGAGGGATCACTCTTCTAGACCAAAAAACAGCAATTTACACTTTTGGAGGGCCTTATACATTTCCCCCCATGAAGCCTTGTCAACAATAATCAATTTTGTAGACATTTATAACAGCTATTTAAGGGCTGTAATTTCCCGAGCCATTAAACCAGACGTGTTCACCAGTAAACCAGAGGCAAAAATTTCCTGAGCCAGTAAACCAGAGGCAAAAGTGATGCATGTGGCAGCCAGCTGATTATTGGTTGTAGCCTGCCAGATGACTTGTGACACAGTAATGGGGTTGACATATGCAGGAAAGGTTAATTATTGCATGGTTTTGGTAGAACATGTTCTGTTGTGGGTGGTACTATAGTGATGGGTGTTTTTTTTTAAAAGGTCCTACTTTTATAGAATCACAGAATGGTATTCTAGAGTAGTTCCAGTACTGCTTGAGATGGATTAGGGTGGCCACAGATGCATCGCCAAAGAACAGGAAGTGCATCACCCGAAATAGGACAAAAGGGGGCACTAATGTGTATACCATTTGCATATGAAAATGTATAGGTAAAAGTGCACATTTAGAAATATATGAAAGTAAATCTCATTAAACACCAACAATGACAACCTTCAAGAAGCCACAACACTGGGAAGGTGTGTGGGGGGAGAGAAATGATTAAAAAATAATCAAATAGAATTTAAATTTGTAAATCAAGCTGCAATCCCTAGCAGACATTTGTAGATTATGGAAGCTCCCCATATATACCTTTGGGTTTATACAAATGAGCATCATTCTGGAATAGTACTTCTAATTTAAACATGTATGTATGTCACTCAGTAATTAATCTTGCTTAATTACTTAGTACAGCCTTCCCCAACCTGGTGCCCTCAAGATGTTTGGACTACAACTCCCATCAATACTATCCACTGTCCATGATGGATGGGGCTGATGGGTGTCATAGTCCAAAACATCTGGAGGGTGCCACATTGGGGAAGGCTGGCATAGCATAATGACTCCTAGTGGAATGGGTAAATTCCCTGCATCTGGCAGTTTCACACGTGCAAGTATTCATGTGCAAGTGATGAATATGTATGTGTGAACCACTCAGTCTGATCATCACATTAAGGCAGATGTCTTCTTCTTTTCCATGATCAAAGCATTGCAATGATGTATTTCAGTTGCCAAAATCTGACCCATGCAACTCAGTGGATGCCTTATCTTGCAAGGCCTAATTTAGTCTTTCTTATCTATGTCTAATAATACCTGCCTTCAATTTGGCAGATATATAATTATGCTAATGCATCAGTGTGTGCTGAAATACTTACGAGCATAATCTGAGAGTTGCAGTAGATACATAGCACATTCCTTCACTGATGCGTTTTGAAATGTACACTATTTGCTCCCTGGTTAATATACAGCTGTAGCATCAGTAAAAGCTAATACTGAAATCAACACTATCCGATGATAAATGAAGAAGTACGGCATGCCAAGTAGCCTGGGGCAACTGAACAAGCACTGATCCCTGCTGAATGCATCTAGGTACCATCTCCCAACCATCATTTCATTTACTACTAGCCTGGTATGTGGCTTTCCAAGCAGTTATTATTACATACACATCTTCTATAGTATTTGTGGCCTTGAGAATTGCAACTGACATGATTTTCAAGTCCTTTGTGGAAATTCAACAACTCTTTGCTCCAGGAAAAAGAAAAAAGAAAGAAAGAAAAGATTTATGGTTTGTGCTGCTTTTAGGCTAGCCGTGAAGCTTAGATTCTTGGACTGAAATATTATGGCATCATATACACAATAGTGAGGTGTTGGGGCATGGAACATTAGAATGTAATTTAGAAATCTGTTTACTTAGCCTTGCAAATGTTTCTGGAGCCATACCCAAAGAAGACGGACAGTTCAGCCTTGGCAGGATATTATTATGATTAAATGGGATGATTAAATGTGCCTCTAGTTAGCCTGTACTTAAACTAGAATCTGTCTGCTGTGACTTATAGACAGTGTAATTCTAGAAGTAGCCTCCTTCCATTAGCAGTAAGCGGAACCAAGACAAACATTTTTCAGAAACTCAAAATCCTGGCTGCGTTCACATTTTTCCACTGAGTTATGAGGCATCTGAAACCAGTGTTTTGACTTGAGTGACATTTTTACAAAGCACAAACGCTCCGCAGGCTGGAAAAAAAAATCTGTCTACCAAGTTTCAGTCAGAAAAGTAATGTTTTTAAACAAGACATACATCATTAAAAAGAGGTGCCCGGCCAGTTTTAGAGCCTAATAATTGTGTGTAAGCATTGGCTGATACAAAAATATATATAGGAGAGAAGATCACTGAAAGAAAGCAGATCTTCCATGGTTTTGCTTTAGAACAGACTACATACCCTCCTGCTGGTGTGTGTGTGTGTGTGTGTGTGTGTGTGTGTGTGTAGGGCATGTCTACACCAGCTCTATATCCCGGGATCATCCTGGGATTGTTCCTGTGCATCCAAATGCCACACAGGGGATCCCGGCAGGCAGGGACAATCCCTCCATTTCCCAGGGATAACCCTTAGGTGTAGAAAGGGCCATAGTGTGCCAAGCAGTGCATTACAGCCAGCCAAGTGCTTTGTAGCCTGTCTTGAATGTCAGCCTATTAAAAGCGAGGGAAGAGGGGGAAACCTCAAAACAGGGTGCATATGTTGTGGTGGGTTGACTGCAAATTTATTTATTTATTTTTATTTATTTATTTATTACATTTTTATACTGCCCAATAGCCGAAGCTCTCTGGGCGGTTCACAAAAATGAAAACCATAATAAAACAACCAACAGGTTAAAAGCACAATTACGAAATACAGTATAAAAAGCGCAACCAGGATAAAACCACGCAGCAAAATTGATATAAGATTAAAATACAGAGTTAAAACAGTAAGATTTAACTTTAAGTTAAAATTCAGTGTTAAAATACTGAGTGAATAAAAAGGTCTTCAGCTGGCGACGAAAGCAGTACAGTGTAGGTGCCAGGCGGACCTCTCTGGGGAGCTCGTTCCACAACCGGGGTGCCACAGCGGAGAAAGCCCTCCTTCTAGTAGCCACCTGCCTCACTTCCTTTGGCAGGGGCTCACGGAGAAGAGCCCCTGTAGATGATCTTAAGGTCCGGGCAGGTACATATGGGAGGAGGCGTTCCATCAAATAGCCTGGCCCCAAACCGTTTAGGGCTTTGAATGTCAATACCAGCACTTTGAATTGGGCCCGGACCAAAGGCACCAAGCTCTTTTGTACTTTGAGATGTATCAGTATGGGCACCGTTTTATAGCAACAACATCTGTACCAAATGGGTTCTAGACAGCCAAACTGGCACAAGATGCTGGAGTAAACAAACCCTTGCTCTAATGCATGGGTGCAGAACCTCAGGTCTGGGGAAGGGGGCCAATCCAGCCCATCCTCTGGCCCTGCCCTCTTTCCTTGGACCACCAATGGTTGGGTGGTTTTCCAACTTGTGTGCCATTTTCTCACCACTCAAAAAGTTTGAGATGCCTCTCCTAAGGCTTGGTTTGTGGCAGTCAGAGCTTTAAGGTAAAATATGCTGGTATTTTTTACCCCCACCCCCTTTTGCCTTTGGCCCCTCCCACCACTGGAATGTAGCCCCCGAGGCTCCTTGGAAATGGAATTTGGCCCTCAGGGTGAAAAAGATTCAACGCCCCTATTCTAATTCAACAGGCCTTTTCTTCCCACCTACAAGGAAGGATATAATGGATGGTGGTGAGGGAGGGAGTCAGGATGAGGAAAGAACAAGAGGAACCCCTTCCTCAGGGCTGAATGGAGTAGCAATTATGAGGCACCTGATGGAATTGTCTAATTCTGAGAGTGCCGTGGACTGCAAGAAGATCAAACCAGTCCATACTCCAGGAAATAAAGCCAGACTGCTCACTTGAGGGAATGGTATTAAAGGCAAAGCTGAAGTACTTTGGCCACATAATGAGAAGACAGGATACCCTGGAGAAGAGGCTGATGCTAGGGAAAGTGGAAGGCAAAAGGAAGAGGGGCCGAACAAGGGCAAGATGGATGGATGATATTCTGGAGGGGACAGACTTGACCTTGGGGGAGCTGGGGGTGGCGACAGCCGACAGAAAGCTCTGGCGTGGGCTGGTCCATGAAGTCACGAAGAGGCGGAAGCGACTGAACGAATAAACAACAACAAAAGCTTCCAGCAAGGCTTTATTCCACAAGCTAGGAATTGTGTAAAACAATGTGGGCAATGTGTGCTTCTCAAAATGTTGTTGATCTGTCAGTAACTCTCATGATCCCTCACCATTGGCTATCCTGGCTAGGACTGATGAGAGTTGCAATCCATCAACATCTGGAGGGCTACAAGTTGAACATTCCCGGTGCAGAATATCTATCATATTCGGGACATCCTACCAGTCAAAATCTAATACATAGGGTGATTGTGGAACCAGTATACTAGGTAGTTTTTGTAAGCCAGCAGCCTGGCACGAAGACGTTTCTGCTAATTTGTTCCTCCTTTTCCAAGAGAAGCACAGAGAGAGATCTGTCTGTCTCAGTCTTGCCAAGATAATATTTTTTGAGGCCATACTGTTTGTATACTGTTTCCGCATCAGTGTGAGAGTAGGGGTTTTCCCTTTAAAAAAAATCTCCCTCCCCTGTCTGTCACTGTGATTTTAGATTGTAAGCCATATGGCAGATTGTCTTGTTTTGTTCTGTACAGCACGATGAAAATTGATGGCGCTTTATAAATAAATATTAATAATAATGATGCATTTTTGTGTGTATATTTATATATGTAAGTCTTTTGAGACACCTGCGGCTATTGACTAAGGTGTTTGTGTGCATTTTGGAAATGTATGCATGTTTCTTTGCACATTTTCCAAATGTGAGCATGTCAAACACATTTTGTTTTGTTTCGCGGAAAGCCCTGAAACCTCACAAATGGACAAATTTCTGGCACAAATTGCATTTGGGTCTGGGTGGTGTGAGTTGGGTAAAATCTTTAAAAATGCACGCTTTTACAGAGCAAATTTCTGAGCGTATCTACACCAGATGGGGTTGGGTATGAATTTCACCAAATGAGCTCGTTATTTGTCTTTGTTAACCTCGTCTTGATGTTGGGGCCTACTAAAAATAAAGTGAGAATCTCTTCACTAATGTCAGTGGGTGCTGGTGCCCAGTGGGGCTGGTGGGGCAGAGGCCAGGGCAGATCCTCAATATTCTACCGAGATTGTCAGAGGAGGGCAGGAGAGGATCAGGCATGGCAATTGCCGACTGCATCCCGTGCAATGGAGCAAAGGCAGCTGCTTGTGATGGGATTTCTCTGCCGCACGTAGGTAGGGGAGAGGCAGAGAGTCGCCACCCCATTCACCCTAAATATAGAGCAGCCTTTGATTAATGTACAAACATTTAATTTTTTAAAACTTGCTTTTGTTTTCTTATTTATTTCTCTCTGTGTGTGCATGCGTGCACATTCATCTCTTGCTTTCTTTTATATGATGTCCACATATGCCTTTCTCTGGAATGTAACATAATAATAATAATAATAATAATAATAATAATAATAATAATAATAATATATTTATGTATTTATTACCTGCCTCTCCCTCTGGACTGAGGCAGGGAACAACACTAAATAAAATATAATACATAAAATTAGTTAAAAGAGCATATAAAACCAATACAATAGTAAAATATCAATTAAGCATCTTTAAATTCTTAGGTTTAAAATTCATCTCGGTAGGCCTGCCGGAAGAGACTAGTCTTATCGTTCCCTTCTCTATGTAGCCTTTCTCACTAAATTGCTGTCTTTTCAGTACATTTGTAATTCTATGTATAATGCCTTTATCTTTTTATTAATTAATGGATATGATTACTTGACGTGAGACTTTGTTGAGTGTCATGTCACTGGCTTTCACTGCTGGAAGTTGTACTGGATTAGGTTTGGGGGGAATAGAAGAGGACATATCCTGAAATTAGCCAAACTGAGCTTTTAATCCTCGCTAAGAATATCTGCTGTAACTGTCATGCCAACTAGGGGAATTGTTAGAATGAACCTCTCCTCCTCCTCCTCCTCCACATAGAGAATGAGAAAGAGCCAAGAGTTGGAGGGGAGAAATCAGAATGCTGTATATAGCACTGTGTCAAGAAATAAATCTGCATTTTTCAAGCAAAACATCAAGAAGCAGATGATGATGATGATGATGATGATGATGAAGATGAAGAAGAAGAAGAAGAAGAAGAAGAAGAAGAAGAAGAAAAAGAAGAAGAAGAAGAAGAAGAAGAAGAAGAAGAAGAAGAAGAAGAAGAAGAAGAAGAAGAAGAAGAAGAAGAAGAAGTAGTCTGACATCATCCTTGGGGAAATTCTGGAGCAGATTATAAAGAAATCAAACTGTAAACACCTTGAAATCAATGCAGTGATTACTAGAAGCTAACATGGATTTGTCAGGAACAAGTCCTGTCAGACTAATTTGATCTCATTTTTCGATCGGGTAACCTCCCTTGTGGACTGTGGGAATGCTGTGGATGTCATATATCTTGACTTCAGCAAAGCTTTTGACAAAGGGCCCAATAATATTCAGATTAACAAACTAGCTAAAAGTGGGCTAGATGGAACAACTATTAGGTGGATTCACAGTTGGCTACAGAATCGGACTCAAAGAGTACTTATCAATGGAACCTTCTCAAACTGGGAAGAGGCAACAAGTGGGGTACCGCAGGGCTCAGTGCAGGGAACGCTTATCAAATTTGCAGATGACACAAAATTGGGTGGGATAGCTAATACCCTGGAAGACAGAAACAGACTTCAAAGTGATCTTGATAGGCTGGAATGCTGGGCTGAAAACAACAGAATGAAATTTAATAGGGATAAATGCCAAGTTCTACATTTAGGAAATAGAAACCAAATGCACAGTTACAAGATGGGGGATACTTGGCTCAGCAATACTACAAATGAGAAAGATCTTGGAATTGTTGTACATCACAAGCTGAATATGAGCCAACAGTGCAATATGGCTGCAAGAAAGGCAAATGCTATTTTGGGTTGCATTAATAGAAGTATAGCTTCAAAATCATGTGAGGTACTGGCTCCTCTCTATTCGGCCCTGGTTAGGCCTCATCTAGAGTAATGCGTCCAGTTCTTGGCTCCACAATTCAAGAAGGACGCAGACAAGCTGGAGCGTGTTCAGAGGAGGGCAACCAGGGTGATCAGGGGTCTGGAAACAAAGCCCTATGAAGAGAGACTGAAAGAACTGGGCATGTTTAGCCTGGAGAAGAGAAGATTGAGGGGAGACATGATAGCAGTCTTCAAATATTTAAAAGGTTGTCACACAGAGGAGGGCCAGGATCTCTTCTCGATCCTCCCAGAGTGCAGGACACGGAATAACGGGCTCAAGTTAAAGGAAGCCAGATTCCAGCTGGACATCAGGAAAAACTTCCTAACTGTTAGAGCAGTACAACAATGGAATCAGTTACCTAGGGAGGTTGTGGGCTCTCCCACACTAGAGGCATTCAAGAGGCAGCTGGACAACCATCTGTCAGGGATGCTTTAGGGTAGGGTGACCATATTTTGGAAACCAAAAAGGAGGACAAAATGGCCGCCCTCAGGAGGCGTGGCCACCCCAACATGCCCACCCCCAAGGCGGTGCCAACTCAACATGTCCGGCCTCCAAGGGGGCGTGGCCTCGGTCACATTTATTTATTTATTACATTTTTATACTGCCCAACAGCTGAAGCTCTCTGGGCGGTTCACAAAAAGTAAATGATAGCAACCAATGAGTAGCAAAAGCACACAACTACTATAATAATATACTAAATAATAAAAAAGGAACTTACACTTATATAAAACCATTTCTTTATTTTTTATAACATAATAAACAACCACAACAGTCATAGTACTAGGGTGACCATGTTTGGGAAACCAAAAAAGAGGACACCTAGTGTGTGTGTGGGGAAGCAGCTTTCTGAGTCCTGCAGAAAGTACGTTATTCCTCCGCCACCTTAAAGAACCCGATTGGAGTGGAGGAGGGGAAAGGATTTCATTCTGCACCACCACCATCCACTCCAATTGGGGCCTTTTCTATAATGTCCACGAATGATCTACTTTCCCCTTTAAGACCTCAATTGGAGCTCGGGGTGGGGGAATGATGTGCCTCAAGAAAGCATGTCATTCCCTCCTGCCATGCTAATGACAGCCTTAAAGGGGAAGGTGTGTCATTCCAGGACATTATTGAAAATTATAGAAAATCCCCCCTGACACCATGGAAAGAAAAAAACCAGGACAAATCCAGGGAAATCCTGACAGTTGGTCACCCTACTTTAGGGTGGATTCCCACATTGAGCAGGGGGTTGGACTCGATGGCCTTGTAGGCCCCTTCCAACTCTGCTATTCTATGATAAGAAGAAGAAGAAGAAGAAGAAGAAGAAGAAGAAGAAGAAGAAGAAGAAGAAGAAGAAGAAGACAAGGACAAAACTATCCTCATTCAATGGGATAGAAAAGGAATCACTTTCCCCCAAAAGAATTAAAAAGAAGAAGAAAATTTTGGTGGAATTCTTGTGGGTGTGGTAGGGTTCTTGCACTTCCCTTAGTGATGAGGTGGCCAACAGGTGTGTTTGAGTATCCTGTCTTTCATTGTCCATACATCTTTCTGGTGATCTGCAGCCTCCATGGTGTCCTGCATTTCAACTGAAGCTCAGAGGAAGAAATCATGAAGGGTTTTTCCAGATCAGGAAGTGTGGGCAGCTGGGAGACTGCAGGATATTGCACTATGGAGGTGGTATGAAAGCGCTATATGAAAGGCAGGAGCCACACCAAGCAGGATATAGTGGTATGAAAGTGGTATATGGTATGTGTCAATGAGCCCATACTGCTATGAAGCAGTAGTGCGGCTCCTGCATTTTATATACCACTTTCATACTGCTTTCATAGTGCAATATCCTGCTTGGTGTAGATTAGGCCACAGTTTCTCATGAAGTCTGATCCAGGAAAGGTTTTTGGATTTTTTTAAATGCTTCATACTAACTAGAATATCAAACCTGGATTAAATCAAGATTGGAAACCCTAATTTGTAACTATGGGCATGGCTAGACCTACCTGCGGAGGGGGGATGATCTCATGATTTTATGATCACAAGGTCGTCCCCCTCGTCTACACAGAGCATGTGATGTCCCAGGAGGAAGAAGACATCACACCCGCCATTTTATTTTATCTCCAATTGGAGAAGAGTGCACCAGCACTTGTGCGCAAAAGGTTAGTGTTTTAAAGAGGAAAAAAAAACCCTCCCGCTCCTCCCCACCCCCAATGGGCACAGAGCTGCTGAGGAGCTCCCTGCCCTGTGCCTGGTTCCCCGCGTTTACTTGCGAGGAGCTGGGATGAACCTGCGATGGCGGGCCACACATCCTGCGGTCTTGGGATCATCCTGAGACCGAGGAAAAATTGAAATTAATGGATAGGGTGATATCCCAGGGAAAGGGAGGGATCATCCCTCCTTGCTCCTGGGATCCCCTGTGTGTCATGTGGACACACAGAGACAATCCTGGGACGATCCCCGGGATATCGCCCTATCTAGACATGCCCTGTCCCACCTTCTTCACAGGCACACTTGGTGGGAACATGGGAGAGGGACTTCTCGATGGCTGCTCCGGTGCTCTGGAACTCTCTTCCTGGGGAAGCTAGGCTGGCTCCCTCCTTGATGGACTTTCGGAAGCAGGCTACAACTTTTTTTTTTCAAGCAGGCCTTTGGAGAATAATCCAGCCCTCCATCTATGTTAATGTCTTATAATTTTGTTGTGTATTTTTTAATTGTTTATGGTTTTGTTTCCCTCCCCCCACATGTATATTTTAAACTTTGTAAGGCCGCCTTGAGGCCCAGCAACAGGCGGGATACAAATAAATATAATAATAATAATAATAATAATAATAATAATAATAATAATAATAATTTTGATAACACTGGAAATGGTGGTTTAACAAACCTGGAAGTATTGAGTTAAGGTGTATGAGAAAGGGGATTAGAGAAGGGGAGGAGGAAGTGCACAGAAACACAGCTCATGCCCAGTCCACCCAACCTTGGTTTGTTACACCTGATCTGGGGAAGTAACTCTTACCACAAAATTTTTTTTAAACTATGTTACACACTATGACCTTATTTGCACATAAAGCTAACCCATGTTTTATTTATTTATTTATTACATTTCTATACCGCCCAATAGCCGAAGCTCTCTGGGCGGTTCACAAAAATTAAAACCATAATAAAACAATCAACATGTTAAAAGCACAATTACAAAATACAGTATAAAAAGCACAACCAGGATAAAAACACGCAACAAAATTTATATAAGATTAAAATACAGAGTTAGAACAGTAACATTTGAATTTAAGTTAAAATTAAGTGTTAAAATACTGAGAGAATAAAAATAAAAATAAAATCATATTTAACCCATGGGTTGTTGAATTCTGGGTTGTTGTGACCAAACCATGCTAAGAAATTGTGGTTTGTTAACCAAAAACAACCCAGAAAAAGGACCCATGGTTTGGTGTTGCATTGTGAACTCCAGGATGTTTAAATTATGGGGTGTCATTATGTGTGAACACAGAACATGGGTTGTTTTTCCAGGCTACAAAGGCGGAGGGCAAGAGCAGTCAAAAACTCCAACTGCTCTATATGCCAGTACTACAATACTTTAAAGGTATTTGGGATACAAAGAAGGAGTAAATGAAAGAGGGGGAAACAAACAACCCAGAGATTGATCAAACAAACCACAGTTTGTTCAATCATCTGTCAGACAAACCCTGGGTAAGGCAACAAATGATAGTTTAAATAAACCATGGGTTACCGTTATGTGTAAACCATGTCCAAATATTGCTTCCTTAGTTAGATTATTTTGTTTCTCTGCATAAACAGTGCCATGAAATGTTGTAAATTAGGAATTTATACCAGAGGAACAAAATGGATGCCAAATGGTGGGAACATGGATGGAAGGTATGGAAATGTGACTATAACTGGGGAACATTTGTCTTCTAGGATTTGGGGACATTCTTGGCTCATCAAGGAGAAATAGTCAATTCTTAACTTAAGGAAACAAACCAAGCTTTAATATTAAGGATATATTTTAGGTCTCAGTTTCATTTTCAAAATGCGGAAGTGGGGTTGGGACTTAGAAACTTTCTAAGTTTTTTTTTAAAACACACATACGCACATCATTTGTTGCAGATATACCAAAATATCCACTGTTCTGCAAAGACTTCTTAGGCATTGTGTGCTAGTGCCATTATTCACAGCAGACATTCTATTCTTTTAGTCTGCCAAAACTTTACAATGGTCTGTGCAAACTTTTCCTGGCTGTCTTGACAATGTCAGTTTTCTTTTCTTTTCTTTAATTCAGTCAGTGTTACTTTCTACTTCTCCTGAAGGCAGAGATAAGGAGCAGGAACTCTATCAAAGTAACTTGTTCCCCTGGATGGTACTGTATTCAATGACAGAAATCATGAAGAATTTTAAAAGGCAAATGAAAATATGGAGGGTGAACTGTCACCACCTCAGCTCCTAATAGCATTGGTAATGGCACGGCCATTTGCTTCCCTAAACAATCACCCCAGGAACAGACACAGACCATCTGCCAGTCGTTGCTTTTAAACTCTAAAGGCCAATGCAACTACACTGCTGCAAGCTTTAATTTGGGGAATGAGTCAAGTCATGCTAGAACCAATGTAGTGGCCTTTGCCTTTTGTAATGAATTGCTTTGTGGAACATGTTATGCATTTGGCCCTTGAACAGGAAAAGGTGATCGACACGAAGAAGAGGAATTTCTCCCAGGTGGGCCAGTCTTGCAGATTCCAACCTAAATACACTACAGGATATTACACAGGGCATTCACCCCCACCTCAGATGAATCCAATGTATGGGGCTACGCATGCTACGGGCCAAATGAAATCTGCACATCTGCCACAGCAAATAGCACCAAAAATGGCAACTGCATGTTTACCTTTCTGCTTCCCATAACTCCCAGTAGATGGCACCCATATTGTGACAACACAGTTTCTTAACCAGCCAGGCTATCAGATCCTGTCTGATATCCTGGTTTGTTAGCAAACAATGGTTTTCTCTTGCATCCAAAGTTGGTAAATGGTGATTTGTTCAAACCACCATTTGCCATATTTGGATTTGTTGCTAACTGGGAACAATAACATAAAATAATTTCCTCTTGTGCATAAGGTGTGAGCCTGAAGCTTGTGCCAGCTTGAGTGCAAGCTTCTGCATGAAACAAAAGACCATCCAATCAAGGGCATAATGTATACAAAGAGCAAAAGCAAATATTTACCTTGATATATGGATGGCATACACAGACACCTTTGATTGACTTTCATAAAGAAAATCTAGTTTCATTTTTAACCTAAAACACAGAAGCAAGACCAGCCAGTGTCATAAATTCTGGTGTTTTCCTCCAATCCCTTTCCTTATACCTCTGCCTTACCGCCTTATCTTGAAATAATTGCATTATATTGGGTTCCCCCCATATTGTCCTCTTGTCTCAAATACTCTACCCCCACTTGTTCTTACATTAGAGTGAAATTGTTTACTCTAAGTTTGCACTGATCTGACATTTTCCAAAAGACAAGAGTATAAATAAAAATTATAGATAGATAGATAGATAGATAGATGATAGATAGATAGATAGATAGATAGATAGATAGATAGGTCATTCATCTTTTTGTTTATAGAGTCAGAGAGATATCTTCTTATTTAAAAGGCACTAGTATCAGCTTCCCTAACAGATGGTGTTTCTCCTGTCATTTGGTACTCAAAATTTCAACTCAAAACTCATCTTCCACCCATGCTGAAAACAATTTTGGCTATGTTGTTGTATTTAACTCTGCTGTGATGCACTTTGACTCTACTGCATGCTGTTGAGCTGTTCAAATTGTTGTTGTTGTTGTTGTTGTTGTTGTTGTTGTTGTTTTGCATTAGTCTTTCATCTCTACTCTGGATGCTTGTTTGTATATCTTTAATAAAGCAAGATAAGAGAAACAAGGTATTTACTTTACAGGGATGTAACAATAGCTGTTTTGGGAGCACTGGTACAGCTAGGGTTGGACCTTGGGGCTGAGGTCAAGGGCCCTGCAACACAGGGGGATCCTATGTGACCACCCAGAGAACAGCAAGTGATGGGAGCAGAAGCAAACAGGCCTGGCATCAGCAGCTGGTCCATCATGGACATGTCGGGCCACCCCAGAGTTCAAACTGTTCATTGCTGCATCCCTTCTTTCTTCTTATTTAAAAAGACATTCTATGGTCAGGGTGGCCAGTACAGTACATGCTTACAGATGCTCCTTTTATTAGCTGTATTTTCTTTTTAAAATCCTTCTCTATGATGAAATGGTGCTTATTCCCAAATAGCATGTTTATCATTAGGTCAGCAGAAATGACGTCCTCCCTTATCCCAGCAGTCATGATGGTGCTGTGCCACGAAGTCAGTGAGTTTAAAATGTGACGCGGCACATGCTCAGAGTCTTTCCTTTTTATGACAGTTGGCAAACAGATTTTGGTTTTGGTTTTTTGGTTAACCATATCAGGAACATAGAAGGATGGAATGGCGGGGGAATGGGGGAGAGAAGCATAATGTTACTTGGATCCTTCAGAACTGAAGTTGCACACGTAGCCATCTAAAGGCCCTCGCCCCCGTAAGGCCAGTAAGTCCAGGGTCTAAAATGACCTAGCTGCTGCACCACTGTTCAGGAGGAAACACAGGGGTGAATAATAGGCATGACAGCTTGATACTGATTAAAAGGGTACCAAAGAAACTCTTTCAGGAACAGTTAATCCTTTAGAAAATATTGCTGGAGGAGGCTGGGAGGGAATTGGAGAGAAACTGATGATTACTGCTTGTGCCTTGCAATTGTGTGTCATACAGAAGGAGCTGTGACTGTCGCCACTGTACAGCTGGCATTTGGGAAATCTTCCTTTGTTCAACAATATGAACGCCATTCCACTCTTATTATTTTGCATTCATTTCCCCCCATCTGCTGGCTTGGGCTTAATCTACACTAAGCAAGATATTGCACTATGAAAGCAGCATGAAAGTGGTATATAAAAGGCAGGAACCACACCAAGCAGGATATAGCACTACGAAAGCGGTATATGACATGTGTCAATGGGCCCCAACAGTTGTCGGTGCACTTCAATACCGCTATAAATCAGTAGTGTGGCTCCTGCCTCTTATATACCGCTTTTATACCACTTTCATAGTGCAATATCCTGCTTGGTGTAGATTAGGCCTTGGTTCACTCTTAGGTTTCCATTACAAGGGCATAATAGCCTAGTAATAACTAGACATGGGCATTTCATTTTGCAACCTAGTCTGCTTCTGCCAGCACCAGGATGCACTGTACTCCAGCTAACAATTGGGGTTTTCTTTTCTTTTTTGTTATTTTAAAAAGTGAAGGTGTGAGCTGCTTGTTAATATTCTGTAGCAATTCTATTCCAAAGAGAATTTAAAACAAGGTGTGATGTGCTTGTAAGGTCATTGATGCAAGGCAGACATGTAAGGAAAGCATTTATACTTTATAATATGAACCAAGGCTGCCAAAATCCACCCACCCACCCACCATATATGTACTTCTGCAGCTCTCCTTTATGCAGTGTTGTGGTTTTTTTATAGTACATAGATCATTCTCTTTCTCATCAGTATGATGCAGTGTTGGACTTATGCCAGGGAGACCTGGGTTCATAGGAATATAAGAAGTGGCGGTTTACAATCATAAAACCAAACAACAAACAAATAGCTAATAAATAAATGACATAAAATGCCACAATAAAAGTATCAGAGCAATACAATAGTAAACATTAAAACATTTTAAAAATATTAAAAACATTAAGGTGCCAGCAGTAAAATTAATAATCAGAACAAATGATAAAAGATTAAACGTAGGAAGCTATACTGAGTCAGACCTTTGGTCCATCTAGCCTAGTATTGTCAACACTGACTGGCAGCAGCTCTCTAGGATTTCAGGCAGGATTCTTCCTAGCCCTACTTGGAGATGCTAGGGATTGTACCTAGGACAGGTGTGATCCGACAGCTACAGCCATCTCTCTAATACATCTATGGGCATGTCTATACCATGCTTTATCCTGGGGATCATCCCGGGATCATACCTGTGCCTCCACATGATGCACAGGGGATCCTGGGGGCAGGGAGGGATGATCCCTCCAATTCCCCGGGATAACTGGGATGGCTTTTACCCTGATTTTTCCTGCGGTCTAGGGATTGTCCCGAGACCGTGGGAGGTGTGGGCAGCCTTCTTGGTTTCATCCTGGCTCCTCACGAGTAAATGGAAGGAGGCGGGAACTGGGCACGGGGCACAGATCTCGTCAAGCACTCCATGCCATGGGGGTGGGGTGGGGTGAGCGGGAGCGGGTTTTTTTAAAAACACCTTACATTTGTGTTGGAGCATATGTGCGCTCATCATCTGTTAAAAAAAAAAAGGCAGGCACAACATCCCTCATTCCTCCCAGGATGTCGTGCGCACGTCTGTCCAAAGGAGAGGATCTCACGAGCCCAATATCGCAACTTCCTCCCCCCTCCCTCCCTGAATGCCAGGAGGTGTAGACATGCCCAATGACACCTGTTAGATCACCTTGGGTCAGTCACCCTCAGCCTAACATATCTCACAGAACAGGACAAAGGGCCTGTTCAGATGACACTTCATTATTATTATTATTATTATTTATTTATATAGCACCATCAATGTACATGGTGCTGTACAGAGTAAAACAGTAAATAGCAAGACCCTGCCGCATAGGCTTACAACTTCAGGCCCTGTGGTTAGCTTAGTTGTGGTTCTTTGGGTTTAGCACTAACCGCAAGTCGTGCTGTTGCACAGAACACTTAAAGCCACAGCTAGAGCTGCTAACCCTGCTGCAAGCGGTCTGGCTGTGGTTCGTGAATGAGCAGGGTTTAGCAAAACACATTGCACAAGACACCTTAAGCCCTTCTGCTTAACCAAAAGCCTTAACCAGCAGGGTTTAAGGTGTCTTCTGAATAGGCACAAAGTTGTGAGAATAAAGTTGGAGGGGGTGACATGGGCCACTCTACTCCTTAGAGAAAGGGTGTGATTTCTTCTGGCCAACATTTGCCTGTGCCCTTGTTCTACAATAATGTTGCCAGATGCCCTTTACTTAGAGCATGAAACAGAATATAATAATGAGCACTTTTATTTCAGACATCAGAGCTTTGAACTTTTCTTTCTCTTTGAAATAGGTGTCAGTTCAGAGATCAAACCTGTACCTTTAAAAAGTCCCACCTCCTCCCATGCCTGCTCTGAAGCAGAAGCTGGGGTGGGGTGAAAAGGATGGGCAGTAGAGGAGACTGCCCAAATTTTCTCTTGCTGCTTCAGATCTTTCAAAAGGATAGGTGTGATCCCACAACTAGCAAGACAAAACGACTTCGCAGGGTTGAGCTGAAAGTGGACCGGCCTGCTCCTGGTTGCCCATTTCTGGTGTAAATATATTTATTTGTTAGATTTGTTTACTGCTCAACTGGCAAGTGTAAACCTCAAACAGCAACCAAATAACCAATAAATAAATAAAATGGAATATAACAATAAAGAGATCACAATAATACAATATTAAACATTAAAACAAGTTAAAAAATAGTAAAGACAGAAGGAGCCAGCAGTAATTAATAATCAGACCAACAGATTAATCATAGGAAGCTGCCTTATACAGAGTCATACCTTTGATCCATTGAGGCCAGTATTGTCAACACTGACCAGCAGCAGCTCTCCAGGGTTTCAGGCAGGATTCCTTCCTAGCCCAACCTGGAGATGCCAGGGATTGAGCCTGGGACCTTCTGCATGCAAAGCAGGGGCTCTACCACTGAGCTATGGCTCTCCCACGTAAATGCCTGCTTTAAGAGGAAGGTCTTAACCTGGCATCTCAATGTATACAATGAAGAGGCATTCAAGAGGCAGCTGGACAACCATCTGTCAGGTATGCTTTAGGGTGGATTCCTGCATTGAGTGGGGGGTTGGACTCGATGGCCTTATAGGCCCCTTCCAACTCTACTATTCTATGATTCTATGATTCTAAGTCACCAGGCAGTTCTCCCAGGGAACAGCAGATAGGGGGCCACCACAGAGAAGCATCTTTCCCTGGTAGCCACCCATCACACTATTGTGGGTGGCAGCACTCAGAGAAGAGCCTCTGAAGACAATTTTAGAAATCGGGCAGAAACATATGGGAGAAAGCACTCCTTCAGGCAGGCTGATCTGAAGCCATTTAGGACTTCAAAGATCAGCACCAAAAATTTTGGGCCTATTCAGATGACACACTAAGCCATGGTTAATTTGCTAACATTTTTGCAACAAATAGTTAGACTTCGTTCAGACTAAGCTAAGACATGATGATTAAGCATTTTGAGCTAAACAGTATGGCTGAGTGTGTCATGTGAACCATTCCTTACCATGGTGGCTACATAACCACGGTTCAAACATGCTCACTAACCATTTGCTGCAAAAAGGTTAGCGGTCTTACCATTGCTTAGCATGTCGTCTGAACACGGGCCCTTAGTGAAAATCCAGCAAGTTATGCAAATTGCAGCTGTAATTTGTGCAACTTGATTTTCACACAATTTTGTTAACAAAACCCATTTTGATGGAGATTTAGGCAGGCCAGTGCATGGAAAAGCGAGCTGAAATCCAGGAGGGCTGAGCTGATGGAAGATCAGCAGGCTTCACTCCCCAACATCCTTAAACCACATACAATTCACATCAGAAATGTCAGAATTTGTTGCCATCAAAGCAAGCGAGCCCACAAACCACAGTGTCAAGAAACATGTTCAGCAGCCACCAGTGGAAGGTTTGAGGACTTCGCTTTGGCATTGCCATTCCATGAGCATGCACAGTCAAGGTGAGAATTAATTAATACAATAATGATCTAGAGCTATCATTTTCAGAATTCTACTTGTAGTCAACACTCTGAACACTGCCTCCCCCAAAACAAAACAAACTTAATCTGCATAAATATCTGTTTATTAACAAATGGGAAGCTGTTAATTAAAAGACCCCCTTAACACATTGGTTCACTTAAAGTAACACAACTCTCAGCAGAATAACAATAGCAGCTCCCTTTGCCCAGTCATGGTTCACATCCCGTCATTTTGTGTTTTTCCCACCACCACCACCAAATGTGTAATTAATTTTGGATTTATAACAAGATCAGGAGAATTCCGTCTTCTAAGCCATTTTAACGCAAAGAACCCAGCTAGCAGTCACTTAATTAAAAGCTAATTTTAATGAACTGCCTTTCATTGTTACAACAGATTATGTTATGCAGATTATATTAGTTTAGCTTCTTAGCAGATGGCATTTAAAGACTAACTCTGCAGTGACGAGAATATCCACATGCTTGGGGAGCTGGAATTAACTAATCAATTTAGATGGCGTACTCTTGTTTGTTACACTGCATCTCCTGAGTGAAATTTAAGCATCTACCTTTGCGACTGTTTACATTTTCAAAGTTTAAAAAGTTGAAATGAAAGAAAGCGGGGGGCAGGGGACACTTTTAGGGCATACCCAGATGTACTCAAGAATTGGAATTCTCCACAAAGTTAATTCAAAGTAATGTTTGATGAGGTCTTGCATGTGAGAGGTCTTCAATTGATTGCTCATAATCCACAAGTGTACTTGCTATTTAAACATTCTAAGGCCTCATCTACACCAAGCAGGATATTGCACTATGAAACTGGTATGAAAGTGGTATATAAAAGGAAGGAGCCACACCAAGCAGAATATAGTGGTATGGAAGCAGTGTATGGCCATAGCTAGACCTAAGGTTTATCCCAGGATTGTCCCAGGGTCAAACCTGTTCATCTAAGTGCCACACAGGGCATCCAGCGCTCAGGCAGGGACGAACCCAGGATGTTCCTGGGATAAACCTTAGGTCTAGCTATGGCCTATGATACGTGTCTACGGGCCCCAACAGTTGTCGGTACACTTCAATACCGCTATAAAGCAGGAGCCACATCCTGCCTTTTATATACCACTTTCATAGTGCAACATCCTGCTTAGTGTAGATGAAGCCTAAGTTTTCTGCCCTGGACTGTTCCAAAGAGTGAAATCAGTAATGGAGTTATTAGAATTTTATTTTATTGTAAGCTGCCTTGTGGGGGCTTTGCCCTGAAAGGTGGCCAAGAAATGTTTTAAATAAATAAATAAATAAATAAATAAATAAATAAATAAGAGAAAGTCTAATGTATGCTATTTTCTCTCTAAGTTCTAGTTTACTCAAGGAATCAGAACATCTGAGGCTGCCCTCTCTGTGTTTTCCAGTACAAAGATTGGCCTGAGTGTATGTAACCCCCATGAACTGATTGGTTCAGCCCTGTAGGAGTGAAGTCATCACTTTGAGGAGACCTAGAGCAATAGAGTCATTTTTGTTGATGGAATGTTGCCAGGAAGAACCTCAGCAGCATCAGGCCTTCTCTGTAGTGGCACCCACCCTCTAGAAAATCCTCCCTCACATGGTTTAGGAGGAGGAAAATATAACATCTTTTAAACACCTCCTGAGGGCCTTCTCGGTGGTGCCCCCCCCCCCCCGACTGCGGAATGATCTCCCCGATGAGGCTCGCCTGGCGCCAACATTGTTATGTTTTCAGCGCCAGGTCAAGACTTTTCTCTTCTCCCAGGCATTTTAACAGCATTTTAACAGCATTTAACAACGTTAAGTTTGTTTTTAATGGACCCCAGAATTGTTGTTTTTAAATGGATACTGCTGTTTTTATACTGTTTTTTCATGTTTCTGATGGTTTTTTTAAAAAATTGTATACTTTTTAATGTTTACCATTTTTAACTGTTGTAAACTGCCCAGAGATCTTCAGCTATGGGGCGGTATATAAATGTAATAAATAAA
Source organism: Elgaria multicarinata webbii (assembly GCF_023053635.1). Lineage (NCBI taxonomy): Eukaryota > Metazoa > Chordata > Lepidosauria > Squamata > Anguidae > Elgaria > Elgaria multicarinata. The sequence goes on along the minus strand of NC_086178.1, from coordinate 72,952,088 downwards.
TAAATAAATATCTTTGCCCACAGGCTTTCCTTGGATTTTAACTTAGCTGGTTTTATGTCAGTTTTATATATTGGTGGCCCCCAGACTATGGAATGATCTCCCTGACGAGGCTCGCCTGGCACCAACGCTGCTATCTTTCAGCTGCCAGGTTAAGACTTTCCTCTTTGCCCAGGCATATGGCGGCACATCTTAATCACCCACATGTTTAGTTTTTTTAATGGTTTTTAATGCTTTATGTGTGTATGTTCTGTGTTTTAGAATTTTAAATTTTGTATACTTGTTTTTATCTTAATTTTATAATTTCTGTAAATCGCCCAGAGAGCCCTGGCTATGGGAGTGGTATATAAGTGATATATATATATATATATATATATATATATATATATATATATATATATTATATATATATTAGGGGTGTGCACGGACCCCCCGCTCCACTTCTCTTCCAGATCCACGATTTGCGGATTGGGCCGCTTCGCTCCACCCCTGCTCCGCCTTTGTCCGCTCCGCTGTGGAGCTCCGGATCCGGATTGGAGCTCCGTTTCCCCCCCAATAGGCTTGCATTAAGCAAAAAAAGTATACAACTTTTTTTCTGTTAAAGTTAGAAACCTCAAGTTTGGCACAATGACACTTCATGGATGTATACACACACACGCCAAGACTCAAGGCAGTCCCATTATCCCCTGATTTTTGGGGAATTTATGAAAATCGGGCACCCCATTCACACCCCTTTTGATAGCTCCGTCAATTTGCACGTTAGAAACCTCAAACTCGCCACCATGACAGCTTATCCAGGGATACACATGCACGCCAAGACTCAAAGCAGTCGCATCATCCCCTGATTTTTGGGGAATTTATGAAAATCGGGCACCCAATTCACACCCCTTTCGATAGCTCCGTCAATTTGCACGTTAGAAACCTCAAACTCACCACCATGACAGCTTATCCAGGGATACACATGCACGCCAAGACTCAAGGCAGTCCCATCATCTCCTGATTTTTGGGGAATTTATGAAAATCCAACACCCCATTCACACCCCATTCGATAGCTCTGTCAATTTGCACGTTAGAAAGTTACCTCAAACTTAGCACCATGACAGCTTATCCAGGGATACACACGCACGCCAAGACTCAAGGCAGTCCCATCACCCCCTGATTTTTGGGGAATTTATGAAAATCGGGCACCCCATTTGCAGACGTGGACTGTTCTCTGACATTTGGACAGATAAAAAAAAGGGAAGTGGGTACACTCACAGATGCCATCTAGACCCACAATCAAGCCAAGGTACAAGGCAATCCCATCATCCCCTGATTTTTGGCAGGGCTTAGACCTGCAGACAGCTCAATGGGGCCATTTCAAAGGAAATCCCAAGATGCCATGAATTGGGGAGTAGAGATCATCAACCTAATATGAATCTTCTTCCACACTTGAAAAATGGATTTGGAACTTCCAAAACTCCAAGTGAGCGCAGGAAGGACTTCTCCCCTGAGTCAAAGCCAGACACAAACCATACCTGCGAGGCGGGCAGGGGAGGAGGAAGGGAAGGCAGGCAGGCAGCAGACATTTCTGGGGGCATAAGGAAGTGAGCCAAGGATAAGCCAGTAATGCATATAAAATGGAAATAAATAAATAAACGAAGGAGGGGTGGAATTAAAAGCAGCAGTGTTGCTGAATAAACAACAAGAAGAACTTTTTAAAAAAGGCTTTATCTGTCTTTTACCAGTAAGAGGGGGACGTGCCCAGGGGAGGGGGAAGCATCTGGCAATTTGACTGATCCTAGTAGTGACCAGTCTTTTAAGAAGCAACGCTCTCAGTTCAACTCATGTAAGGCATTGCTTCACCACTTTGGAGGGCTGAGACCCAGTCTTAAGAAGTAACACTCTCACTTCAACTCATGAAAGGCATTGCTCCACCAGGTTATTCTCTTTGGAGGGCTCTGATGGCCCTCCAAGTACAGGAGAGAGTGAGGGCACGTCCACATGGCATGCCCTAGGGGAGCTCATCCCCTTGCACCACATCTATTCAGTTGTTCCCCAAAGTTAGGGTGGGTAGCAGTGCTCTCTTATTCTTGGCTTAGTATATGATTTCAGGTTGTGTTTGTGCATTTGGTGGGGCTACTGTTTTAAAAAGACACTGGGAAAAGTCCGTTCAGACTAAGAAAGAGAAGTTCCCAGAATACCAAGTTACCCGTTTTGCCTATCCCCTCCTCCAACTTTGGGATCATGTGATCATGACCGGGAGCTGACTCTGCCCCTCAGCCCTTCGGAAAAGGTATTTTTCCCGCTGGTTTTTAAAAAAATGCTAGCAAGCGAACCGCACCACGCAGAGAGCTGAGAGTAGGCTCAAAATGACCCCCATCCATGACTCTCTAGGCACAAGACGTTTCAGAAAGATAGCTTCAAAAACAACACAGTTATCCCCTTTTCTTTTCCACAATGCAATCCTATGGGCGAAATGTTTCAAAATGGCGATCGGATCGGTCCGCGGAAAGAGAAGCGCTCTGAAAATGGGCGCTTCTCTTCGCCTTGCTTCTAGGGGTCCGCTTCTACTCCGCCTCTGGGCAAGGCGGAGCAGGCCAATTTGCTCCTGCTTCTACGCTTCTAATCGGAGTGGAGCACATGCCTAATATATATATTAAACTTTTATATAAAAAGTTTAATATATATATTAATGTTTATATATAATGTTTATATATAAACATTAAACTTTTAATGTTTTAAATTTATCTATACTTGTTGTATTTTATGGTTTTGATTGTGGATTGCTATAAAATGTAATAAAATAAATAAATAAATAAATAAATCACCCCACTAGGGAATGAAACCCTTTCAAACAAATTTACCAATTGTCAGAGTGGAACACATTGTGCCCACAGTGTGGACATGTTGGATGGCACCACTAGGCGCATTCCCTGCCACGGTGCACCCCTGCAGCTCCAGAGAGAGGGGTCTGCCCACATCATTCCCCTGAGGAGGGTGCTTGCTAACAGCAAGGGGCACATGTATAACTGCTCCTCGCCTTCTAATCTCCTCCGGCTTCAAACTGTAGGGACTGCCTTGGGGCTCATCTACACCAAGCAGGATATTCCACTATGAGAGTGGTATGAAAGCAGCATATAAAAGGCAGGAGCCACACTACTGCTTTATAGTGATATTGAAGTGCACTGCAGGATCTACACTCCTGCTTTATAGTGGTACTGAAGTGCACTGACAGCTGTTGGGGCCCATGACACATCTACACCAAGCAGGTTATAACACTGTGAAAGTAGTAAGAAAGTGGTATATGCTATGTGTCATGGGTCCCAACAGTTGTCAGTGCACTTCAATACCACTATAAAGCAGGAGTGTGGCTCCTGCCTTTTATATACCACTTCCATACCACTTCCATAGTGGAATATCTGCTTGGTGTAGATGAGCCCTTGATTAGGGAAGTTTGCCCCTAGTAACTGGAATGGACATGTTAAAATTAATTAAAATTAATTAATGACTGTTAAAATAAAAATGCCCCCAAAGTGCACACCTCTAAGCTTCTCTTAGCGTGCATGGTTTCGTGATCTTGTTGCCATCTTGCTGACAGACAGAAGGACAGGTAGACAAATACACATTTTTGATTATTTTAGATGCATGAAGCTGTCGCTGTATATGAGCAGTAACTATACTGTTCTGTATAACCTCCCATATGTACCTTCCCGGACCTTAAGATCATCTACAGGGGCCCTTCTCCGTGAGCCCCTGCCAAAGGAAGTGAGGCAGGTGGCTACTAGGAGGAGGGCTTTCTCCGCTGTGGCACCCCAGTTGTGGAATGAGCTCCCCAGAGAGGTCCGCCTGGCGCCTACACTGTACTCCTTTCGTCGCCAGCTGAAGACCTTTTTATTCACTCAGTAACAGTGAATTTTAACTTAAATTTAAATTTTACTGTTTTAACTCTGTATTTTAATCTTATATCAATTTTGCTGTGCGGTTTTATCCTGGTTGTGCTTTTTATACTGTGTTTTGTATTTGTGCTTTTAACCTGTTGGTTGTTTTATTATGGTTTTAATTTTTGTGAACCTCCCAGAGAGCTTCAGCTATTGGGCGGTATAAAAATGTAATTAATAAATAAATAATATAATTGCGGTTCCAACTGCAGAAATCTTGTTCACTTTAAATTGTTGCAATTTTTTCTTCAAACAAAGTTCCACAGGACCCGCACAGGCAGAGGTTGCAAGCACTCAAGAAAAAGCTGTCCATTTCTGATTATGTTAAACCTTTTATTTAGAGCTTATTGCAAACTGTTTTTGAAATGTTGACTTTTCGAGCTACATTATGCCCCGTCAAAGTTGGACACAGAGGAAGACGTTTGCGTGAGTTCTTAGGAGACTGCTGATACATTTCTAATAAAGTTTAAATCGGTTGACTGTTTCCTTATTAGAAGGCTCTTTAAATTTGACAAGCCACGTTTTAAAATAATAAAAATAATAATAAAGGAAGGTGATTCGAGACATGATTATCTTTTGCCATGGAAGGCAACAGGTAACTGGAGACTTTCCCTTTGCTGGAATCTGGTATTTACAAGTTAACATCTAAATATCTGGTTGAAGACTGCAATTACTCGAAAGATTCCAATTTCCTCTACTGGAAGCCCAGCGCAACTCTTGGGAGACCAAGTTCTGTGGTGCAGTCGTTAACCTTTGGGGAAGACAAGACAAACAGATTTCCATGCTTGGAAAACCCAGGCCTCCCATCAAGAATAAGATTAGCCTTATACTCATAACGCAGAGTAAGGGGATCTACAGAAGCTGATGATCTATCATGTTTTCAACTTGAGACAATGGCATATGCTGTTTTTTCTGATCCTAATGCCAAATGTTATGTTTATCTATCAGATTCATACAATTCTAAGAAGAAAAACAAGAATCTTAATTTCAGATTCTTTGCGGGATTAAGATCAGCTCCTTTGCATGTGCTCACATGCACTGTTTTTTGAGGTTTCTTCTTTCTCTGCATGTTATATATCTTGCATTATACAGCCACTAGATAGTGCTGTGGTATAGCGCAATTACGGAAATTCATACAGCCGTTACAGTACTCCATAGTGCTTCCAGAGAAAATGTCACAGTTTCTCTGCTCTTAAAAAAATGCCTCTTCTCCCAGGCATTTAAAGGCATTGAACACTAAGTTTGTTTTTTAATGGTCCCCAGAACTGTTGTTTTAAATGGATGCTGCTGTTTTTGTACTGTTTTTTTTTTTTATGTCTCTGGTGGTTTTTAAATTATTTTACTTTTAATGTTTACTGTTTTTAGCTTTTGTGAACCGCCCAGAGAGCTTCAGCTGTGGGGCGGTATATAAATGTAATAAATAAATAAATAAATAAATAAATAAATAAATAAAGGATGTAAAGCACAGGAGAATCTCTGGAGGTTGATTATGATATATAAAGGATCTGAAAACTTCTGTGAGTGATCAATCACACTGCACGATAAAAGCCTTGCATAGATATGCCCGAAATCTGTCTATCTTCTTCACCAACACTTTTTAAACTTGACTTTCACCACCTCTTCTGCAACATTTGTGGCAGTGCTCTTCTAATGGGTTGCTGGCTTTACCCTCACAATCTCTCTAAGAGATGCTACACCATGAAACACTGTCATTTTGGGTTGAATTTTGGGCCTCCGTTTTTACAGAATCTATTTCAGCTTAATTCTAAGTGGTACTTCCCCCTCTAGCACTTGAAACATTATCATGCGGCACATCAAATACAAGTAGACCTGGGGAGCGTAGTGTTCTTAAGGACAGCTGAAGTGTAGAAATATCATCTATCTATCTATATCCTGAGGAAATTATTATCTGGGAAGTGGACTAGCTTGTTTGATTTATATTCCCAATGCACAGGGGTATATTGCCAGCTTTGTAAGCAACTTGAAAAAGAGGGAGTGTCACATTTTCTGCAGACATTATTGTGTTTATATACCTCCAGAGATATATTTCTTTTTGTGGCAAAGACATTTAAACAACATTTGAGATCACTTTTCACTAGATGCTTCTACCAACTGTTAACATATATCCAGCCAGCTGCTAAGGGCACAGTCCTACAGGGTTGACAGTTGCTAGTTGGATGCCTCTGATCCTGGAGGCATCCGAGCATCCTATGCCCTCCGGGGCTGCTGCCAGCAAGGAGGGAGGAGTGATGGAGATGATTTTCACCTGTCCATCACCTTTTTGTAACTTTTTCCTCTAGACAGGCCTCTGGGGGCAGAGCCAGGGCTGGAAAGGCCACAGGATTTTGTATATCCCCCCTATCCCCTCCCCCTCGCACCCCCCTTTTGACCTTTATGAGACCATCTGAGGCCACTTTTGCAACTTTGAGAAGCAGGCACCATGGTTCTTTTCACAGTGAATACAAAGGGAAGGGGTAGGGGGGTAGGGTGAGGGGTTGGATCTTGTAGTCTCCCTCCTGAAGTCATAGCAGTATTTATGCTTCAGGTGTGGGAAATATCTAAATAATCCTATGGTTACTTGAACCATAGGTGTGTACAAGGGGTGTGCCAGGTGTGCCCACCTTAATGTCTCAAGCAATAAGCAATGAATTGAGGGGAGCATTGAGTAGGGATTCAGACACAGCGGGTACAGTCCTCTGGGTGCCCTCCAGCTGCCCTCCAGCTGCTCTGCTGCCATCGCCCCCGACAGCGCACCATTGCTCCTGGCAGCACAATTGAAAAGGAATCACTCTGCCAGGACTCTCTCTGTCGTGAGCCACACTTCAAAGAGGCCAAGAGGAGCCCCCTCCCCTGAAGGCTAATATCACCTCATAAGCCCCTCCTCTGGCCAGTATCACTACAAAGCCTGACCAATGGTGGGGCTTGAGGTGCATCTCCTCATTCCCCTCCCCCACATGCAATGGCCCTCATGCAGTCAGGCAAGCTGAATGCGGAGTAGCGCATCAGTGTCTACAGAGTTTAATAAATAAATAAATAAATAAAAATACTGTCCGTTATGATTGAGTATTCAATAAAAGTTGGCCTTTAAAAAATTTTTTAAAAATAAAATTACTTGGGTGCACACCCTAATGAAATGTGCTGTGCACACCGATGGCTAGGACACTCTCCAGGGTCCATAGGATTGCTCTCAAAATGTCATAAATACTCAGAAGGGAGCATCATATACTGAATGAACAGACTTAACTCATGTTTCACTTCACTACTATCTCTTTAAAAAAAAGAGAAGAAAAAAGATATCATTCGAGTGGACTCCTGCCTGAATAGTTTCATATATGTATCTAAGTGCATCTTAACTTCCTTGCTTGATGGCTGATTTTTTTTTAATGTTTCTCCTTCTCTTAGCAAAAAGGAAACCAAAGTAGTGTTAAAAGCTAGCATTGAATGGAGAATGACCATTGAATTGAATAATAATGTTCAACATGTTTCAACAATGCACTGTCTGTACAGAAAAAGTAAGTAACAAAGGGAATAAAGTACTCCTGCAAATTTCAGGACTACTTGTCATCCCTTGCACTCAGTTTGGGACAACTTCCCTGAGTTATGATAGTGTTAAGCAGAATAAAAATCTGCCTTCTTATTCATGCCCAGTCAGTGATTCTGAAGGCATGAGCCAAATTGCCACTAAAAATGATTTATTAAACTTTGGTCTTCTGATACTTCACATTTTACATGCTGTGACTGGAAGACCTTAATTAGGAGCCACTGAGATCTTACTAAGCAGTCGATCTGCTGGATTTCGCTGAAGCCATGCATACAAAATGTTTGATTGCTGATTCCCAGGAGAGAAGAACTGGAATGTGTCATTTGCTCATTAAATTTAGCTCATTTCCACATGGTGGGTGTTCTGCCTTTCCAGGCTGGTCACTGAGCTTTTCTCAGATACCTGGTATGCTAGCAGATGAATAACCACACATGTGGTGCTAGAGATTAAGGGCTCACATCCCTCACAATGGTCTACACAGTATTTTCAAGGTGTAATGAGAATTTCAGCCAGAAGGAGAGAGAGAAATACAATCAGGGCACAATCCTCAAGGAAGTTCTCTACAAGAAGAGTTACACACTACCAGAAATAGTCACAATAGAGTGGGAAGGTGTTTGATGCAGAGCCAGCCATGACAACCAGCCTCCATGCATTTGCCTTTCAAAGTGGCAACCGTGCTGCAAGGTGCAGAGGTGAAACAGAAATGAGTAAGTTCAAATGAGGAGGACGACAGTGTCAGAAAGCTCTCTGAAGAGAAGTTCATACTCTCCAAGCCTTCTAATTCATTGGCACTGAATTAAAATGGAATCTGGAGATTCCCCTCCAGCCCTACCCAAGGTTCCACTGAACACTTCCAAGATGACAACAATTTCCTTTCTAGAAAACAGAGCAGAAGGGAATGCTGGGATAGAATTCACAAGCTGTGGCCATATGTCAGGGGTGGGCAAGATGAGGCCTGCTTGCCACATGCACGGCCAGTGCTGCAGCCCCTGCCACCTCTTGCTGTCCTCACATTCAGGGAGGCCCAAATTGGCTTGCAAACATTTAAAAATAAATAAACCAGCACCCATGGGGTGGGGAGCATCATGGTGGGGGTGGGGTTCCAGAGGTAAAAATGGCCATGAGACCTCTCAAAGTTGCCCACCTCTCTGCCCTATGTAAACCCAACGGCAGATATCCCAGGGAAATGTTTGAATGGTCCTTTATCTTTAAACTGGAATTGGATAGGACAATCCTTTAAATAGAAAGGATTGTTGTTGTTTTTTAAAAAAGGGCACATGGCCATCCTCTTTGTATAGTCATATTCCCAAAGTAGCATCACATTTATGATCTTGCTCAGCTGAATTCTGGCTGCTAGGTGAATATAAGAGCTATCAAACGGCTTCGCACGTACATAAAATGATAGATGAGAAATCTGATTTGTACCAGTTCCTGACGTAACTAGTGTGAGTTGCTAAATGATAATTATAGCAAATATTCTTTTCCGCCCTACAAGCAGATGGCTCAGTTTAAGTGTAAGGGGGATTAATTTTGATATAGACCTATTTTATCTTCTGTACTTGTCAAGAAACACATACAATGATATATCAGAATCTTCAGTTGTCACTCAGACAGATATAACATTAAGGAGCTTTGGCTATTGGGCAGTATAAAAAATGCAATAAATCAATAAATATAACAGGAATAAACTGATAAGCCATAGCATAGCTGGCTGTCACTGCTGTAATTATTTCTGTCTTTACATAGTAAAAACGACAACCCCCATGTCAGGGTTCTTTCTATGACCTGGACTTCCTGAGCAACTCTTTAAGGATCTCTGCCTCCTTAAGAGTCCCACTTTCCTTCTTTCCACCTTTCCAGTAACATGGAGCTTTGGCTGTAGATGTGGGGTAAGTAACACTCCAGACACTTGTGGCTTAACACAACACTTCACTAGTAAAGTAAAACAAGCAAACTACAATAAAGGTATTTAGTCAATAGAGCTGAGTGATACAAAGACATTAAAAGAAAATAAAAGTTGCAACAACGCAAGTTATTCAGCCTAAACTGCTTCTTCCTGCTCCTTCCATAAACTCTGGTCTTTCTCTGGCCCTGGTCTGCATCCTGGATGATTCTCTCACTCTTTTATACCCTGTTCCCCTAAAACAGACAGTAAAGTTCCCACATTGAAGGAATGAAACTTAACCAGGGAATAAACCTTAACTGGAGAAATAAAACTTCTCCTCTCAGGGATACCTCCTCCCATCCAAAAACTCCAGGCCTCTAGGCCTGAGTTTATTACCCTGCCTCTGGAAGCTTCAATCCTTCACACCATCACCTCCTATAGCAACACTTTGGCTGACCATCCCATGAGGTAACATGAGACTTTCAGCTAATGCAGTAGATCAGGACTGGTGGTGGATCATACCTTCACCACCAGAAGGGCCATCCAGCACTACTGCCTGCCATAAGCCAGGCCCAATGCCTCACTCTGAGGAAGAATCCTCAGAACAAGACACTGGATGGTTGGACACTCCAAATAGCCATGGTGGCTACTTTCTGCTGCATCGAATGAACATAAGACCCCTACTGGATCAGACCAAAGTCCTATCTAGCCCAATATTGTTCACTTACAGTGGTGAAACAGATGTCTATAGGAAGCACACAAACAAGACACAAGCACAATAGAACCCTCATGTTCCCTAGCAACTTAAAGAAGCAAACTACCTTCGATGCTGGAGGTAATATGTATTCATCATGACTCATAACCATTGAAAGTGTTAACCTCTATGAATTTGTTTAATCCCCTGTTCAAGTCATTCGAGTTCGTGGACCTCATTACATCTTATGGTAGCTAATTCGTTTAACTATGTGCTAGGTGAATAATTACTTCCATTTACCTGTCCAAAATCTTCTACCATATGGACTTTCTCTACATGGGCAATTTATTACACACTCATGATTGACCACTCACAGAAGTTTGCAGGTCCTTTACATGATGCCATCAACCTCCAGCATGTCTAATCTTGTTTTAAAAAAGCTCAGAGAAAATGCACCATTCAACATTATCTCAGGATATTGCAGACCACTAGATGGTGCTACTTCACTTAACTTTATGGAGAGTGGCCAAGAGGGGAAGTTTTCAATTACAGTCATGTGTTCACTATAGTTTGCCATCAGAAGGAGCTGTAGTCAATGCAGAAAGTCCCCAGAAGGTGAAAAATTGGCAAGTGAGCTAGTTTCCCCCCTTAATGTAGAGATGCTATTAAGCCTGATCCACACCAAGCAGGATATTGCACTATGAAGGTGGTATATGAAAGTGGTATGATATTGCACTGTGCATATTTTTATACACCTCTGTCATGTCCCTCACTTTCTTGCCTTTTTCTAAAGTAGACAGTTCCAGATATTGTAACTATTCCTCAAAATCAAATTGCTCCAGCCTCTTGATATTTTTTGCTGCCTTTTCCTACACTGTTTCCAGCTCTGCAATACCCTTTTTGATGTGCAGTGACCAAAACTGTATACAGTATACCTAGTGTGGTTGCAGTATAGATCTGTACAAAGCCATTATGACATTGGCAGTTTTATTTTTCATTCCTTTCCTAATGATACACAACATGGAACTTGCTTTTTTCACAGCCACTGCACACCGTGTCAACATCTTCATTGAGCTATCTGCCATAAGCCCTCAATCCCTTTCCTGGTCAGTCACTGTGAAGCTCAGACCCCATCACCGTATATTTGAAGATGGGACTCTTTGCCTCGAAGTACTTTGCCCAATCGCTTCATACTTATGTGACATGGGTTGTCATGGTAATGAAGGGAGAGATTAGAAGGAAGTGGCAGTTGGGAGTGGTTGGAAGAGGAGCTGAGAGGAAAGAGAAGGAAGGAAAGGGGAGGAAGAAAAAGGAAAGGAGGAAGATTTTTGAGGGATTTGGGGAAGATAAGAAAGAGAAGGCAATGTGGGACAGAATGGCTGAAAGGAGCAGGGAATTGGGCAGCCTGCCACAGTGAACAGCATTTCAGGAGAGGCATGAGAAGTTTACCCAGGCAACGTGCAGGGCCCTGCAGGAACGGCTGGACAGTTATTTAGGAGATAACTCAGGGACTGACAGTGTGTTAATGGTTAAGTTGTTATTAATACATTCTTATGATTTGTAAAAAGAAGGGCTTCTGTGTTTGACTAAGTCCTGGTGTCTCACCCAGATTCCTTACCTACGGTTACACTTACTTGCATTGAATCACAAATGCCATGCTGATGCCCAGTTTTTCATCCTTTTAGACCTCTTTCTTTACTCTCCTTTTTTGCTATAACCAACCTACATAATTTAATATTATCAACAAACTTTGCCACCTCACTCCTAATTCCAGAACATTTATAACAAGTCAAAAATGGATTGATCCCTATATGGATCCTTCAGGGGATCCACTGTTTACATCCTTCCATTGCAAGAACTGACCATTTATTCCAATTCTCTGCTTTCTGTTCTTTGACCGTTTAAGAATATGTAAGAGGACCTCTCCTCTTATCCCAGGGGTGGGCAATTTGTGGCCCTCCAGATGTTTTGGCCTACAACTTCTATCAGCTCTAATCAGCATAGCCAATGGTGAGGGATTATGGGCGTTGTAGGCCAAAACATCTGGAAGGTCACAAGTTGCCCATCCCATGACTGCTATGTTTGCTCAAGTGTCTTAGGTGAGGAACACTTGCCCTTCTGAACTGTAAATCAGAGTGGGAGAATAGGCCTGACCAGTTTTAGAACTGTGAAAGGTACAAAGATTGCCAGCTCAACCTTTTTTGAGCATAAACAAATGGAGGCAGCCACTTGTCTAAATTATGATGAAAATGCAAAAGTGTTATGGAACTTCCTGGACTCAAATGCAGGTTGGGGTGGGTGGGGGCATGTGGATGGTTGGGGGGGGGCAGGAAAGAGAAGAGAGAAATATAAGATGAAGTTGCAGATCTGTTTCCAGCACCACTTTATATGAGCATCTTACTTAAAGCCCCTAATTAGATTTGTATTAGTTCAGCAAGTTTACAGCTAAAAGAATGCCAAAATATAATTTTGGAAGAAAAACAGTGTCAGCAACTGAACATGTTGAATGGCCATTCAGATGTTTTCAATTAAGCTCCTTTTGGCCATCAGCAGTTCCGTGTACACCACATCTCTGCCAATGCACAGTTTTGTTTGGTTGCATTTGTTTGAAGTGCACACGCTCACTTCTCAACATTGGCATATAATTACCCTAGCCTGTCCCCCCTTTCCTCCTGTTTTTTTGTTTTTATTTTTTTGCTATAATGAGCACATATCCAGGAGAAACCCTGGGAAGTCCATGCTGTTTAATTGCCTGATGACAGCCCAGGAAGAAAGCAACCCTACAAGGAGGCCAAGCAGGATGGGACTGTAAACAAACAGATAAAGATATGAGGCAGTGAAAACAAAAAGCAGTAAACAGAAAATAGAAAGAACATTCCTCTCATTCTTCAAGTCTGGGTGCATTCCTCCTCTCTTGGCTTGCTTAGCATAATCAATTTCGCCATTCCGTCGGACACATTTGGGTTTTATTTTGCTTTTTTAATTACTGCATCTCTTTCAAGTTGCCATCCCATCAGTCACGTTCTTCTCCTTTGTTCCCTCAAACACTACATGATAGCTGCATTGTTGAATATAAACCCTTGCACTGCAGTGATGGTGTTCTGTATTTGCGCCGGCTGGAGAGTACATCGGATGCAACCGAGGTAGAGGGAGATGAGTCACGCTGCGGCAGCTTGCCTGAATGCTCGCATGAACAGGGAGATGCCAGTTAAATCTGCAGATGGGAGATCATGTCCATTCAAAATCATGGTTTGAAAATGGCTTTGTGGCACGGCAGTGCTGTACTAAGAGCTTGTGGCAGGGCAGATCTGCTCCGCCAGGTGGCTGGGACCACTCTCCTTTCCCCTGTTGCTAAGATCCCCTTACCATCCTTGGCAGTGTTCAGTACTCTAGAGCCACAGCTCCACATCAGAGGGAGGGCGAAGCATGTCCACATTGCAGCAACGTCTCCCTGGACTGCCTTGGGAACAGGATTAAGGGATCTCTAACAGGTGCAACTTTGCTGAAAGTAACAGAAGAGTCAAATAGGTGTAACAGGTAGTGATGGGCGAATGGAGACAACCACCTCCCATTTGCCTGAACTTTAGGTTCTTCTCACGTATACTTTTGTTCTGGTTTACCCTCGAATTATCCCATTTCGGTTATATGGTGCTTATATAGTGCTTACATAGCATATGAAAACTTGTAAACTTACACCTCTGCTATAGCATGTTGTGGAGATCCATTGAGGTTCGCTCACACATGTTGTTATCCCAACTCACCCAGATTTTCTTTGTATCTCCTCCTACCATACATTGGTTGTTTGAAGTGGGGACAACTCCCCCTCTGACAACAGGGATTGGGATTTGCTTCTCTTGTTACTGAACACCAAAGTAGAATGTTACATAAGACTGCAGTCAACTAAATCCCATTGATTTCAATGGAATGCATTGCCAAATTAGAGCCCCTCAGGTTGCAGTCTTAATTTTTGCAACTTTAAAAAGGAAAAAAACACAGGGTGGGTGGCTGGGGTGGGGGAGCAAAGCGAGATAGGAAGTGGCCCTCTCAACTCCCAGTGTACTGAGGAGGAGACTTCAAATGCAGCGCCAGGACCTCCAATGACAGAGAAATTGAGAGAGACAGAGAAATCACAGTTAGTGAGAGGATTAAGCCATCCTTTCCCATGTGGGGGCTCCCAATAAAAACTGGACCCCCCAATTGTTAAAAGGAAAAGAAAAGAAAAAGGTGGGGAAATGCAGGATCCCCCCCACGGAGAATGTTTCCATCTCTGCTTCCCCTGTTTGTGTCCCCTGCCATCCCCCACTCAGCTTCACATGCTTAAAGAAATGGAAGTACAATCTGTGTCCTTCCCCCACCAACTCCCGTTCAAATAAGAACAAGAGCAACACATGTTTTTAGGGAGACAAATCAATAAGGGAAGGAGCCCCACCCCCATGGAGAGCAAGGAGGGGGTAGGGGAATGAGGAAGGGAAGGATGGAAAAGCACACACAGGCACACACACACAAATACACACACATTCAGAAGCAGCCAAAGGACTTTGCTTGAAACTGACAAGACATTTTGGGTGAAACTGACCAAGCCTTGTATTGTTTTGAATAGCACTCTTAGGGACCTACTGACCAGTAGAAAACTATAAACTGTAAGTGTTTAAGGGAGCAAAATTTTAAAAATCATATATAATCAATGGATGAAACAAACTGATTAAAATTTGGTATACTGAAAGCCCTCTTTAAGACCTTCCACTGTGCCAATTTGGATCTCTTTATCTTTAAAAATGAGGGTGCTGCTGGCAAGGAGGGTGCATTTTCCACATGCTTTGAAGCAAAAGCTCTGTTAAAAACACACACAGATCTAAAGAGTCTCTTCCCCCCCACCACCACCTTCCTTTCCTCCCTCACAATCCTGTATATATGTGGGTGAGGGTTGTTGCTGCTGCTTTTTGCTTGTTAAAGCCGGTCCTGTTTCCCTTGCAAGGAGAGAATGGGGGATTTCGGAAGCAGGAGAAGGAAAGGTTTTCAATTGGCACACCCCTCTCTTTCATCAGCAACACCCCCCATTTGAAACCACACCCACAAAACAGCACAATGAAACGTTTGAAAATACATGTTAAAGTTTGAGCGGTGTGCTTTCGCATGCCAGAAGAACCAGACTTTCCGCGGACCAAAATATTTCGCTACGAGAGGCAGAAGAACCGCAATCACAGCAGGACATAGTCGATGTCATCGGAGTCCTTCGCAGGGAAAGCAGACTATAATGTCCGCGTCATTTGAGTCCATTGCATAGAATTCACAGCAGCACAATATAAGTCTGGTGGGATGAAACTACTTGTCTCAGGTTAAGTCAAGCCTTTACATCGCCACCACCAGAAATATAAGACCTTTAAGAAGTGTTCCAAACTGCACATTGAGTGGTGGTGGGTGGGACATCAAGACCACTGTTCATTGGTTGTTCAAGTCACACATGTTATGTCAACTCTACCTTCATGTCATTACAACTATGAGCACATACAAATGGGGAAGTTGGTGAAGGGGACACCTTTCACAAAGGAAGCACTTAGAACCAAGGACATCTAATAGCCAGAGGGAGAACAATAACAGTCAAGTTACTCTAAATATGAAGATGACAGGGATCTACAACATACTATTCTCTTGGTGTAGTAACTAGGGATGTGCTCCGCTCCGATTAGGAGCGTAGAAGCAGTAGCGGATTGGCCTGCTCTGCCTTACCCAGAGGCGGAGTAGGAGCGGACCGCGGACCCCCTAGAAGCAAGGCGAAGAGAAGCGGCCATTTTTCGGAGCTCCGAGTTCAGGCGGAGCGCTCCGGTCGCCATCTTGAAAACATTTCGCCATAGGATTGCATTGCGGCAAATAATCGCGCATAACTACGTTGTTTTTGAAGCTATCATTCTGAAAATTCTTGTGCACAGAGAGTCGTGGATGGGGGTCATTTTGAGACCACTCTCACCTCTCTGCATCGTACGGGTCGCGGGCTATATTTTTGTGAAAATCGGGTCAACCGCGCGGCTCAAACTGCGTTTCCGGCTTTTCGCCCATAGGATTGCATTGAGGGAAAGAATCGGGGATAACTGGGGGGGGTTTAAGCTATCATTCTGAAAATTCTTGTGCACAGAGAGTCGTGGATGGGGGTCATTTTGAGACCACTCTCACCTCTCTGCATCGTACGGGTCGCGGGCTATATTTTTGTGAAAATCGGGTCAACCGCGCGGCTCAAACTGCGTTTCCGGCTTTTCGCCCATAGGATTGCATTGAGGGAAAGAATCGGGGATAACTGGGGGGGGGGTTTAAGCTATCATTCTGAAAATTCTTGTGCACAGAGAGTCGTGGATTGGGGTCATTTTGAGACCACTCTCACCTCTCTGCATCGTACGGGTCGCGGGCTATATTTTTGTGAAAATCGGGTCAACCGCGCGGCTCAAACTGCGTTTCCGGCTTTTCGCCCATAGGATTGCATTGAGGGAAAGAATCGGGGATAACTGGGGGGGGGTTTAAGCTATCATTCTGAAAATTCTTGTGCACAGAGAGTCGTGGATGGGGGTCATTTTGAGACCACTCTCAACTTTCTGCATCGTACGGGTCGCGGGCTATATTTTTGTGAAAATCGGGTCAACCGCGCGGCTCAAACTGCGTTTCCGGCTTTTCGCCCATAGGATTGCATTGAGGGAAAGAATCGGGGATAACTGGGGGGGGGTTTAAGCTATCATTCTGAAAATTCTTGTGCACAGAGAGTCGTGGATGGGGGTCATTTTGAGACCACTCTCAACTTTCTGCATCGTACGGGTCGCGGGCTAGAAGTTTTTAAAAAATCGGCGGGAAAAATACCTTTTTCAAAGGGCTGAGGGGCAGAGTCAGCTCCCGGTCATGATGATCCCAAAGTTGGAGGAGGGCATAGGCAAAACAGGTAACTTGGGATTCTGGGAAACTTCTCTTTCTTCATCTGAACGGGCTTTTCCCCGTGTTTTTTAACACACCTCGCAGGGATGTTGTGTGTGGGGTGCCCGATTTTCAAAAATTCGCCAAAAATCAGGGGATGATGGGATTGCTTTGAAACTTGGCGTGCATGTGTATATCCCCATGAGGTGTCATGGTGCCAAACATGAGGTTTCTAACTTGAACAGAAAAAAAGTTGTATAATTTTTTAGCTTTCAATGCAAGCCTATGGGGGGGGGGGAACGGAGCTCCGGGCGGAGCGGAGCGGAAGTGGGCGGAGCGGGGGTGGGGCGGAGCGGCCCGATCCGAAAAATGGCGGATCTGCAAGTGAAGCGGAGCGGGGGGTCCGTGCACACCCCTAGTAGTAACACATAAGAATACAGGTTCAAGATTGCAGGTATGGAAATTCTGTGGAAAACTATTCTGTCTGGGAGGAAGTTTGTAGTGTGTCCTTCAACTTGAATTCTATCTACTCTGAGTTATTAAAGACATAATATTCTTCTCTCACACTGAATTTGGAAGTCCTATGAAGACTTAACCAGGCCCCAACAAAAAACTAGCTTGAACATGTCAGTTCTCTTTCTTCCTGTTGAGCTCTTTTGCTCTGAGCAGGAGATAGGTAAGGACATTTCATGCATGTCCTAAAACACATGATGATGCAGGAAGGCTGTGGAATCTAGAATGTGATTAATTTCTGTGGGGTACAAGAAAGGATTCTCATTTAAGTCATGCTGGTGGTCCACATCTGGACCACTGTCCACCAATTGTCCTCGTCTGCTTTATATCCTAGTAGGGTGGCCAGAATTGAGGAATCACATCACCAAAAAAGAGTGCAAAAGAGGACACAAATTTTGCATAATATTTGCACATGCTAATGCAAATATTTTATATATATGCTGCGATCTAAATAGAAATACAAGACAGCTCATCATAGTTGAGAAGACTGACCAGTGTGCCTGCTCAGTCCACTGTCCAGGTGCTCACTGTGGACTTCAAGGCCACTGCTGCTCTCCCTCATCCTAGTTCTTTGACTTTAAACCAGACATCAAATAGAAGACACCTTCACAGAGAGGACTGCCCTCTGCCAGCTCTCCAAAATAGAGAACTGTCCTTTGTACAGTAGGTCACCTGGCCACCCTATATCTTAGCCAGTTGTTTTTATTTGAATAGAAACAGCCATGTTTAAACAGTGTGGGTTATTTTTGAAAGTGCAGCATTACTTATATTGGACTAATTTCACATCTGTATAAGAGCTTTCTAAATAGCCAGCTTACATTATCATTTTTTCAATAACTGGTGCTCTCAAGCAATGCACTTGTATTAGAATTGAATCTGGGATAGGTAATTTGCTTCTACTGTAAAGATTTTGAGGTAGCACTGGGACATTCCTTTACATTCCCTCTTTGCATTTTAATTTGACTTCATAGTCAGGAGGACTGCAGTCTTGAATCATGATCACTCTTGGAAGTTCTTGGAAGTTTCTTGACAACAAGAAATCCTTAACTCTGGTGTATTGCTTGAAAATAAGGTTGCAAAATTTACCTTTCTTAAAGTAAACAAATTTATAAAACCCATAAAAAGTGGGCATAAAAAGTGTAATAAGTATGATGAATACATCAAATGATGAGTGCCAGGCGAGCCTCATTGGAGAGATAGTTCCATAATTGGGGGGCCACAACTGAAAAGGCCCTCTCCCTTGTTGCCATCCTGCGAGGTTCCCTTGGAGTAGGCTCCTGGAGGAGGACCTTAGATGTTGAGCATAGTGTATGGGTAGGTTCATGTTGGGAGAGGTGTTCCATCAGGTATTGTGGTCCCAAGCCATGTAAGGCTTTATAGGTTAAAACCAGCACCTTGAATCGGGCTCGGAAATGTACAGGCAGCCAATGAAAGCAGGCCAGAGTCAGTCTTATATGATCAAACCTTCTGATTCCGGTTATCAATCTGGCTGCTGCATTTTGCACAAGAGAAGGACCTGTGAAGATGACCTTAGTGTTTGTGCAAGTACATATGAAAAGATATGGTTCTTCAGGTAACAATTTAATATTTGTTATTAATTATTCCTCCACTCACACTTCTCTTATATATGTGAAAGGGGCTTATATGCAATTTGATTCTATGCATGAGTTCTGAGTATGACAATACAACCAGCATTTGGTAGAAGTGCAGTTTAGCTCCCCTTTTGCTGTTCTTTCTTCAGCTGTATTCTATCCTTTTCCCCCCAGATAAATCCTTTCAAAAGCTTGCTAAATCCTGAAAAGGCCAACAATTCTCCTTGTCTCCTTTTGTATATTTCAACTGGCATTCATCCAAAGAGACTGAAAATGGCAAGCAATCTTTTCAAATAATTAATCATAATTCTTAATTAACTTTTAATTAAAGAAGGCGGCATGGCATCTCTAGGGGCTTTTTTGCCAGCTTGCTCACTTACCAATATTAAATTGTTCCATCTGAAGTTTGTTGAAATCCCCTTTAAGGGCTATCTGTGTTCTATTTCTTTGCAGATATCGTTTAGCTACTTGCAATGAATTCAGCCACTGTTCTGGGTGGAACCTTCTATTTCCAGGAAGTCAAAGGCTTGATTTTAATGAAAAGGCATTTAATAGTTTGCCTTGCATCCTCTATTAGCCCCGCTGACACACAGATTTGATAAGTTTGATCTTATTATGTTAACATAACTCTTGCATCTGTCTGTTATCTTATTTATTTATTTTATTTTATTTTATTTATTACATTTTTATACCTCCCAATAGCCAAAGCTCTATGGACGGTTCACAAAAATTAAAAACATAATAAAACAACCAACAGGTTAAAAGCACAAATACAAAATACAGTATAAAAAGCTATCTCCTTAAATTTGATCAACATTTCCAATATTCAGTTAAATGTGATCAATGTTTCCAGTGCGTGTGTGAATCTTTTATTGTATTGCATTATTCGTACATATTTTTTTTATTGGGAGTTGCTTGGAATGCAGATATTCTTCCTATACAAAAAGGTGATCAGTTCATTCAATAAATAATCACTAGATAAGCAAATAAGGTTGCAGTCAATCTCTGTGAGAAGTGAGGGGAGGGGAGAGAGGGATTTTTCTCTCAGCTGCAAAGCAGTGCCAGCCGTTGCAGACTTGAGAAACAGCGCCTGACCAGGAGAAGCACGGGCACACAGACAAAAAGCCCGCTGGAGTTGTTCCTTGTGATGTTTTCACTGTTCATTGCCAGTTATGTATATGTGATGTTCTATTTTAATGATGTTTGCCTTTAAAATGTATGTGCTGCGTAGATTTCAAATACAATGTTGGTAAATATTTAAATCTAGTGGGTGGGGGACAGAGTGGAGAGAATGTGAAGTGAATGCTGATTGGCTGTTGGTTCAAAGGTCTGGATTGGTTGTTAGTAGTGAGGGGGAGGAGTTAAGAGAAGGAGTAGAGACTGTATGTGTGTGAGTCAGAGTTGGGTTCTGTTAAAGTCTGGAGTTAAGTTCTGTTGGAGTCACGGTTTGTTGAAGAGACTAGAGAGAGAGTAGGAACAACAGCTTTTATTATTTTGGAACAGAGTGACTGAGAGGAGAGAGTGTAGTTAGAAGGGGAGTGTAGGCAGGATTGCAAGTGAAATTCTATGAAACAAACAAGCATTTGAACCTGATGAAACCATAAGCTTTGTAACTGCATAACCTTACTTATTGTTACTTAAAGTTCTTTCTGTTTCCCAAACTGGAGTGGAATATTGGAGTACTGAGGGATGGTACAGTGGTCAGTGGTGGCCAGTGGAGAAGGTTATGGGGAAAATATAGAGTGCTGGGCTGGCTGTTGTGAGGCCCAAAAGGGTCTGTGAGTCACACAGTCAGGTGCAGCATTCTGATGATTCACCCCATAGTTGGGACCTTTTGATTTAATAGGAGGAATGCAGGAGGACCAAGGGGGTGGCACCGCACTCTTTCTCTTCACAATTCACTGGCGTCTCACTTTAGGCCAGAAGAAGGTGGTGGTGGTGGTAAGGAAGAGCCATAGATGCCCCCTGCCTGCCTGCTCCCTCACTCTTGCCTGTCAAGCAAGCAAATGGTAGCAATGATAAGAGGAAGAGGAGCAAGAACAGCTGGCAACAACGGTGGTGAGAAGGTATATTCACTGAGCAAGGGGGAAATGTTGCCCATGGGCTCTCTAAAATCTGGAGCTGGCACTGATTAAATCTGGCAGTATGTAAGGTGGGAAGTGAGCCTGAGGCTGCAATTCTATATACTTTTCTGGAGCGACTCCCATTGAACTCTGGGAATTTTATCAGAGTAGACATGAATTGGATTGTGCTGAGAGTCTCAGGGGTACACATCCGCACCATCACAGAATGACCACACAGATGAACCAGGGTTGAGTGTGTTAGCCTGGTATATCCATGGTCCTAACAGTGCTTTAGGAAGGAAGAAGCACCACAAACATCAAGGGAGTGATGCATGCCTTTGTCCGTGCAAGTGCCCTGCTCATGTGGCAAAGAACAGGACTGTTCACAAAGCATAGGCCTGCTCCCTGCATGCCTTGCAGCTTGACGTGCCTTCATGCCTGGCTTCACAATGGGCCTCACTGTGATGAAGAACTTCTACACAGTGCTGTTAATCCACTATATCTACTTATGGTTTTGTTGCAAAATTGAGATCCAAATACTACATGAGGAGTGCTTCATTTCCTGCTTTTCCACTATGTAACCTCTAGGTGGCACTGTTATACAGTGGAATAGTGTAACTACACAAGTGAAAAAAAAATTCATTCACATTCACAAATAATACTGCATTTTCCCCGCTCTAAAAAAAGCTCACTGAAAGTGCTGTTTAAAAACAGAAGCAAAAACAGAGGGTCCAAAGAACCCCTAAGTAGAGAATGAGGGGTGCACAATAAATTCTTTGTGTAGAAAAGCTCATAGAGTCGTATGTGCATTCCTACCTGTGTTATTGCTTGCTCCCAAGATTAGAAGACTAGAAGCAAAAGCATTTTGGCACATAGTGAGCACTTCATGTATACCATAGCATACTTTAGATGTGTTAGACTACAACTCCCATCATCCCCAAACCCTCCAAATCCACATTCACAGTGAGTTGTAATTTGCCAATGCTCCTAAAGTTCTAAAATGCCGCTCAGAATATAAGAAGCAAATTCAATATGCTTTGGATCAGGCCCTAATCAGCAGTTAATAATTACACCACTGATCTCATTAACACCCTACATTTAAACAGCTGTGCTGTTTGTAATGAATGGAAATATCTGCCGAGCTGCACTACTGAGGCGCCAATTTTGTCTCTTCGCCGCGTGGGCGAACAGCACTGACAAGCAGCTATTTTCCTCCACAGAGCCAGAAATGATTTGTGCTGGAAAAACAAGTGAACTTCTCTTTAGCACCTGGAAGATGTATTTGGGTTGATGCAGTTTTAAGACTGGGTGTTGTTGTTGTTGTTTTAAAAAAATACAGTAAAATATATTGACGTTCTGCCTTCCACACCAAAGAATACTAAATTGCTTGCTTTAGAGACAAAATTCATACAGAACCATTACAATTCAAGCATAAGAACAGGCAAATATTGAATGGCACTTGTGTTTCCCAATATAGGAGTCTGTTAGATTAAGTCTGTATCCTCTACACATTTACTTGTGTAGATGGACATTGCACTGTGATTACTTTCTTGAGAAACCCCAAGAAATATTTTGTGTCAATTCAGAGCCAATACCTATGCCCTGACGAGGAAGGGTGTGTGTGCTTGTGTTGTGAGCGGGGCAGCCAGCGTCTACCTTAGCCTATTGTTTTTATGCTTTTGATGGTTTAAATTTTTTATATATTTGTTTTTAATGTTCACTGTTTTTAACTTTTGTAAACCGCCCAGAGAGCTTCGGCTATGGGTCGGTATATAAATGTAATAAATAAATAAATAAACCTGGCGCTCTCCAGATGTGTATGATTACGTGTCCCATCATCCCCAGCCAGCATGATCTGTGACTATGGATTAGTGCTGGTTCCATATTTTGGGGCCCCTTGGGCAAGACACTCTCAATGTGATGACTCTTTCAGTCTACCTTCTCTACGTTCACCATTGTCACTAGCTGCTATTGTTCCTCATCCTCTTTCTCATCACTTGCTTGCTTGATAGGCAAGGAGCCAGTGAGCAAGTAGGCTGTGGTTTCTATTGCTCCTTCTTCTCACCACCACCATTGTCGGGCCAGAGCAAGAGACAGGTGAACAAGCAGGCTGCAATAAGGAGGAGGAGGAGCATTTCAAAGGGGTTCTTGTCAGTGAGCCCATGCTAGGATGTGGGCCCTTGGCAGGTCTCCATTCCTACCTTTGATGCCGACCCTGCTGTGTATGATAGTAGTCACAGACCAACATATCTGGAGGGTACCATGTTATGAAAGGCTGGTCTATCTAACAGGAAACTGCCTGTCCCAAAAGGGATGGTGAGAAGGGGAGGAGGTAAGATTTAGGGAAGCTTAAGCCATCTTTTAACTTCTTGATGGAGAAGGAGCTCTAGCACTGCATATTAAGGCTATGGCTGAGCCAAAAGCCTGCTAGGACCTTTTTAAGGAACAGCTCCTCTGGGCTCATACCAAAGACCTATCTCATATAGCATCCAGGACTGTGTAGCCACCTGGTTGGGGTCCTGGCACCCATACCAAGGCAGCACAATCACCCTCCCCACTGCCTTGTCAAGCTATGTGTTTCTCCACCCACTTCCAAATGTCCCTGACCCAGCTGTAGAGTGGCATCTAGTATGGTCGCTTAAGTACTGCAGGTCCCACAATTCCTTAGTTCATGCTGACGTTTTCTGTGCACTTGTGGAAGTCAACAAGACAGCTCACTGGCTGCAGGACAGGGAACAAACACAAGCATGCAGAGACATTGATCCCAGTAAGAGTGGGAGCCACTTCTGCAGCTGAATTTGCAGGCCCCAGAAAATGTGTGAGTAAATTACCCATCCTTAGTTTGTAAGTTTAATGGCAGTGTTTTGGACATTTGTCAGGATTTTGGACATTTTTAGAGTAGTGCTAAATTTCCGTAAATAACAATCACAATTTCACATTGAAATACTTGCATTCCGATACTCCGTTATTGAAATAAACGTGAGTTTAAAAATATAAAAATGTGAGTTAAAAGTGAGCCCTGAATAAATTAGTGCTCTTTTATGGGCTTATGGAAAAGAAACCAACTCATTATATTTGGAAATGAAAAATAGGGCTAATTAGCAATTTGTCAGGTTTTACACATACCTCATGAATCAACTTAAATTTTCGCCAGTTACTTTCTTTTTATCTTAACTTTTAAGTAGTTGAAACAGGGAAATATTTAACTTTGATCTCGAGTTAATTTCAAAGACTGCCAAATTCCAATGTTAACCTGTTAAATTTTTCATTTCCCCCCAAGACTGACATCATGATGCGGAATGTTTGTACATGTTACAGAAGAGGAGGGAGAGAAATGAACATAGGGCTGCCATTTTCAGTGGCATCTCTTTATCACTGGTAACTTGCAGTTCTTCCCTACAAGATTCTTTCCAACAACAAATTCTTGAATACTCAGCATCCTCCTCAACCTAATGTATAAAAGGTGAGGCTACATTGTTGGGTTTTGTGCTGGTTGTTGTTGTTGTTTAACT
The DNA here is from genome assembly GCF_023053635.1 of Elgaria multicarinata webbii. Taxonomy (NCBI): domain Eukaryota; kingdom Metazoa; phylum Chordata; class Lepidosauria; order Squamata; family Anguidae; genus Elgaria; species Elgaria multicarinata. The sequence goes on along the minus strand of NC_086178.1, from coordinate 72,927,480 downwards.
CTAGCAAACTAAAGTCATATACAAATAGTTCTAGGGATGTATGAGAATTTTGTTTCAGTTTGCAAATCATTAGAACTTGCCCCGATTGCAACCCTGAAAGCGAATGTGAACAGGAGTGCTTTTTTCAGCGAGAGTTCTTACATCCCCGAATAGGGATGCTGCAGGTGTCTGGGAGGGGGTGACATCTGGCAGACTCTCCCAACCCCACACTTGGCCTCCCAGACCTCACTTGCTGAGCTGCAGGTGTGACAACTCCAATTTTATACTGCTCCTTTATTCCTTTTCAAAATCAAAGGACCCAGCTCAGGTGCAGGTGTTAAGGAGTTTAGAATGCTGCAACTGTCTCTGTGACATGCCTCTCCTTCTCCTTAGGACCCACAGCTATACAGCTCATCACCCTAGCTCCAAAAATCTCTTTTCTGCTGCCACTATAAACCTGTATCATTTCCAGGTGCTCCAAGGACCACACCAGTTTAAAACAAATATAATTTATTAACAAGAAGTATGTCCATGTACAAAAACTTAATGGTTTCTTTAGTTCAAAAGCGTATTGGTAACAGGCACAATGTGTAATGGTTTCAGTCAGTATTCCTCTTCAATGTTTCAAACATGTATTTCAAGGTTCTCCTGCCTACTCTACCCCTTCTAGGCTACTCTATTCTCCTTCCTTCTAACTAATTCCACCCAAAATAACAAAGCATACAGACCCTTCCTAGCTCTAGGCTCTCTCTGGTCAACTCAATTTCTTCTCACTCCTCTCTCCTGTCAGCAGAACCCTATATACACACACGCCATCCTCTGACTCCTCCCATTCTCTCACAGCCAATCCAGGCACTCCACACCAACATCTAATCAGCACTCTTTTTCCATCCAGCACTCACTCCCCCTCTTGGGCTCTATACTTACCCAAATCCTGCAAATACAAACAGTGAGCATATCTTTAAACCTTTTAAATACTTGTATTAATAAACATTAATAGCAAACTTCACAACACAGTATAATGCAGTAGAACATCACAGCAGCCACTTACCGGATCCATCTGCGGATGCCTGGGAGCCATTTTTGAGTAAAAATGGTAGCTCAGGGATTTCTGGGCATCTAATGATTATTTATTTATTTATTTATTTATTTTATTGCATTTACATACTGCCCCATAGCCAAAGCTCTCTGGGCAGTTTACAAAAGTTTAAAACAGTAAACATTAAAAACAAATATACAAAGTTCAAAAACATAAAAAGCATAAAAACAACAGTATCCTTATAAAAACAGCTACTCTGGGGTCCGTTAAAAACAAACAAACTCAGCTTATGTCTTTAAATGCTGTTAAAGGCCTGGGAGAAGAGAAAGGTCTTAACCTGGCGCCGAAAAGATAACAATGTTGGTGCCCGGCAAGCCTCGTCGGGGGGGGGGGGGCACCACTGAGAAGGCTCCTCTCCCTTCTTGCCATCCTCCAACCTTTTGCCTAAATGGCAGTCATAAAGGTGCCCGCTAAGGGGGACTGGCAACCCCACGGGGCTTGTTGGGCACTCACCAGGCTGTCCAGCAGCTTGTGCAGTGTGGTGAGCAGGGCATGCCGTGGCGGTGGGTCACCGAGCATCCACGAAACCAGACAGAGGTGAGTCCATCCATCCCTATCCCCAAGCTTGAAATTGCATATGCTCACTTTAAAGTCTACATTTTTCAAAAGATACACATTTACATGCCTTAGTCAATGGGGGGAAATGTGCACTTGTAAGAAATATGCCCCAAAATGAGTACTTTTTGCAATCAAAGAAAAAAGGGGGATGCAAACAAGAACAGGAGCGAGGTGACCCCGGCCTCAAATTGGAGCTCAGAGATTCTCTGCAAGCTCGAGCAACCCTGGTTCTCCCATCCCTAATTAGTTCAATGTTTTCTCTAAATGTTGTTCAAGCCACTGACATCTTCCGTTGCCTGCAGGGATTTACTGTCTCCGCTATGATAGAATTTAATGTCTATATTTAAAGCTTTCCAGACTTTTTTTTTTAATATAACATATGGAGAATAAGAGTATTTCTATGCATGGATATGTCACATAACATGGCCCACCTAGGTTTGCTATTAAACAATATTGCTCTGCTACCACTCGCTTGGGGCGGAATTAGATCTCCGCTAGTTTGTGAGTTATAAATAGACAGGAGCTGCATCCTCGCTGTCTGCTAACATTGAGCCAATGGTGATTTTAATTCCCTCAAACAAGACCATTTCAGGTTGCAGGTCTAACTATGATGTTTCAAGTTACCTGTGGTTTTTTTTAATGTTATTTCTCTTTATTCTTTTCTTCCTTTCCTTCCTTCCTTGCTGAAGTCATAAAAGCAAATTAATGCAAACAGTGATTAAAACTGAAATAGAAAAGTTCTGAGCTTCGCGGGAGAGCATTTTGCAAAGAGCCCTGGATATTGGCATGGGCTTTGATCCTCTTTTAAAAAATAGGTATTCAACAGAGTGAAGGAGTGCATCTCCCCCTTCTTCCTAGAAATGACATTAGGGATGTATGAGAAATTTGTTTCTGTTATTTTTTTTATGAGGATTTACCCCCTTCACACCTTCTGGATTGAACACTGACTCAGGTCAGCTAGACGGGGCTTTGTCCCTGGGTGATCCCCGGGATTGTCCCCGTGCATCCACATGATGCACAGGGCATCCCGGGATCAGGGAGGGATGACCCTCCCTTGTCCTGGGATCTCGCCCTTGCCTTTGGCCCTAGTTTTTTTGTGGTTCCGGGCTGAGCCCGAGACCATAGAACATGTGGCCGGGCGCCATGGGTTGACCCAGCTCCACGCGATTCCTCACGAGGAGCCAGGAGCTGCGCCCATCGGGAGTAGGGTGGGGAGAGCAGGGTAAGTAATTCTCTTCCCCTCCTTATTGTTTCATTATGATTTTATTAGAATGTAAGCCTATGCGGCAGAGTCTTGCTATTTACTGTTTTACTCTGTACAGCACCATGTACATTGATAAATAAATAATAATAATAATAATAATAATAATAATAATAATAATAATAATAATAATAATAATTTTTTTTTTAAAATTACTTACCTTTAGTGCTGCTGCCCCTTTAAGTTAAAAAAAATGGCAGGCACAACACCTCTCCTTCTGAGGCCGTCGCACATCGCATGTAAACAGAGGAGGGATCTCGTGATAAACACATCGCGAGATCTTCCCTCCTCCGTCGGGGTAACAGGTAGTTCTAGCTAAGGCCTCAGACGCAATCTGCAGTCAAAGTCTGTACATTTCAGAACTTGAGACGCTATTTACGGACACACACATCCCAATGCATTTGAAAGAATGCATACATTTGAAAAATGTACATGCAAAAATGCGTACATTTGAAAAATGTGCATAAATACACTTTAATCAATGGGAGAAGAATGCATACATTTCAAAGATGTGCGCAATTGATATGTATGTTTGGGAAAATACACATGAAAATATGGATGGATTTTCAAGCTAAAAGAGAGAAAAAGTTTGCAATCTGATATGGATTCGGGCCTTAATTAGCTTCAAGATGGAATTGGAAGAACTTCAGCAGACTGAAGTTTTGCTGATTCGCAGATCCCAGTTCCTCAGATAAGAGTGTAGGCTGACTGGAGGGTGGGTGTAGAAAGAGAGAGAAATGCCACTAATGCCCTAGGACAGTGGTGAGCAACTTGTGGCCTTTCAGCTGTTTTGGCCTATAGCTCCCATAATGTTTCACAATTGGCTAAACTGACTTGGGCTGATGGGAGGTGTATTCCAAAATATCTGGAGGGCCACAAGTTGCCCACCCCTGCCCTAAAGCTTACATGTCCTAGTGGTGTGTAGCGCTGTAGATTCTCAGCTGCGTTTGACACCATTGCCCAAGCTTTTGCGATCTCCAGATCTCTTTATTAGGCAAGACGTTACAAAACAGGTTTGTAGGGGGCTGGTGTCTGCATGATCACAACCTTGAGATGGAATGGAGGAGGAAGGGTCTGCAGGCATTCAAATAAGGCTCTAGCAGGTGATGGGATGGTTTCAGGGTTCACCTGGAGATGCTCCTAGGAATGCTGGGAGGAAGGAAGTCACATTTTTGTTCCTTCATATTGAAAATATAAAATCCAGCTTTTTACTCAGAAATATGGTTGTATTTCTTTTGTGTGTTGCCAAGAAAACAGTTATACAAATCCAGCTATGCAAATCCAGTCACTCAGTCAGTAATAAATGCCCCTTCCAACAACCAACCACTACACTGGAAGACTCAAAGATAAACCCAGAGAGAGAGAGAGAGAGAGAGAGAGAGAGAGAGAGAGAGAGAGAGAGAGAAAGGAAAGCACTGGGTTGGCTTGAGCAGGTTACTATGGGCATGTCTACATGATGGGTTATCCCGGGGATCGCCCTGGGATCCTCTCTGTGTGTCCACATGATGCACAGGGGATCCCAGGGGCAGGGAGGGATGATCCCCCCCTTTCCCTGGGATAAACCAGACACCTTGAATCCTGACTTTTCCCACGGTCTCGGGATTGTCCCAAGACCATGGGGCATGTTGGCAGCCATCCCGGTTTAGTCCCGGCTCCTCATGAATAATAGAATAGCAGAGTTGGAAGGGGCCTACAGGGCCATCGAGTCCAACCCCCTGCTCAATGCAGGAATCCACCCTAAAGCATCCCTGACAGATGGTTGTCCAGCTGCCTCTTGAAGGCCTCTAGTGTGGGAGAGCCCACAACCTCACCAGGCAACTGATTCCATTGTCGTACTGCTTTAACAGTCAGGAAGTTTTTCAAGATGTCCAGCTGGAATCTGGCTTCCTTTAACTTGAGCCCGTTATTCTGTGTCCTGCACTCTGGGAGGATCGAGAAGAGATCCTGGCCCTCCTCTGTGTGACAACCTTTTAAGTATTTGAAGAGTGCTATCATGTCTCCCCTCAATCTTCTCTTCTCCAGGCTAAACATGCCCAGTTCTTTCAGTCTCTCTTCATAGGGCTTTGTTTCCAGACCCCTGATCACCCTGGTTGCCCTCCTCTGAACACGCTCCAGCTTGTCTGCGTCCTTCTTGAATTGTGGAGCCAAGAACTGGACGCATTACTCTAGATGAGGCCTAACCAGGGCCGAATAGAGAGGAGCCAGTACCTCACATGATTTTGAAGCTATACTTCTATTAATGCAACCCAAAATAGCATTTGCCTTTCTTGCAGCCACATCGCACTGTTGGCTTATATTCAGCTTGCGATCTACAATTCCAAGATCCTTCTCTTTTGTAGTATTGCTGAGCCAAGTATCCCCCATCTTGTAACTGTGCATTTGGTTTCTATTTCCTAAGTGTAGAACTTGGCATTTATCCCTATTAAATTTCATTCTGTTGTTTTCAGCCCAGCACTCCAGCCTGTCAAGATCACTTTGAAGTTTGTTTCTGTCTTCCAGGGTATTAGCTATCCCACCCAATTTTGTGTCATCTGCAAATCTGATAAGCGTTCCCTGCACCTCCTCATCCAAATCATTAATAAAAATGTTGAAGAGCACTGGGCCCAGGACTGAGCCCGGTGGTACCCCACTCGTTGCCTCTCCCCAGTTTGAGAATGTTTCATTGATAAGTACTCTTTGAGTCCGATTCTGTAGCCAACTGTGAATCCACCTAACAGTTGCTCCATCTAGCCCACTTTTAGTTAGTTTGTTAATCGGAGTATCATGGGGTACTTTGTCAAAAGCTTTGCTGAAGTCAAGATATATGACGTCCACAGCATTCCCACAGTCCACAAGGGAGGTTATCCGATCAAAAAATGAGATCAAATTAGTCTGACAGGACTTGTTCCTGACAAATCCATGTTGACTTGTAGTGATCACCGCATTGATTTCAAGGTGTTTACAGATTGACTTCTTTATAATCTGCTCCAGAATTTTCCCAGGGATGGATGTCAGACTGACTGGTCTGTAGTTCCCAGGTTCTTCCTTTTTGCCCTTTTTGAAGATAGGGACAACATTAGCCCTCTTCCAGTCGTCCGGCACCTCACCTGTCTTCCATGATTTTGCAAAGATAATAGACAAAGGTTCTGAGAGTTCTTCCGCTAGCTCCTTCATTACTCTAGGATGCAGTTCACCGGGCCCTGGAGATTTGAACTCATTCAAGGAAATTAGGTGTTCTTTGACCATTTGTTTATCAATCTCAAACTGCAATCCTGTCCCCTCAACTTCTGCTTCACTTTTTCCAGGGGGGTCATAGACCCGCTTTTGGGAGAAGACTGAGGCAAAGTAGGAATTGAGCACTTCAGCCTTTTCTTTGTCGTCTGTTATCAATTTGCCATCCTCATTAAGCAGTTGAACCACCATTTCTTTCCTCTGTCTTTTACTACTTATGTATCTGAAGAAAGCCTTTTTATTTCTTTTAGCATCTCTTGCTAATCTCAGCTCATTCTCAGCTTTAGCCTTCCTGACGCCATTTCGGCACTTCTGTGCCACCTGTCTGTACTCTTCTTCTGTAGCCTGACCTTCCTTCCACTTCCTATAGGTGTCTTTTTTTTGTTTTCAGGTCATTTCTAAGCTTTTTGTGGAGCCACATTGGTTTCCTCTGTTGTCTTCTATCTTTTCTCCTTGTTGGAATTGTTTGAGTAAATTGAGTAAATGTGAGGAGCTGGGAACCAGGCATGGAGCTCTTCAGGAGCTCTGTGCCCAACGGTGGTGGGAGTGGGGAGCGGGGTCTTTTAAAAAAAACCTCACCTTTTCGATGGAGCACTCATGCACCCATCTCCAAGAAAGAAAAACCCAAAATGGCGGGCACTAACGTCCTTTTCCTCCCTGGACTTCATGCACCGCATGTGGACTGAGGGGGAGGATCTCGTGATCACCATATCGCAAGATCCTCCCCCTCCCCTCCCTATATCTAGACATGCCCTATGTCACAACCCTAGTTCCCCACATGTCAGTGATGTCAGTGGCCTAGGTTACTCAGTTATTTACTGGCTCAATTTTCTACAAAATATATAGACAATAGCATTCTAGGCATTCAGGATATTATTTTCTCCATTATAGACACAACCGTGTAAATAATGCAGGAAATGATGGACATCTTACTATACTAGAGATGCAGGAGAAATTCAAGACAGACTAAAATGTGTTTGGATATATAAGAATCTGACCTGCTGCAGACCAGCCTCCCCAGGTTTTGCGGACTTTAAGATTTTTTAAAAAACTTTCCTGAAATTTATGCAAATTTATTCACAGGAAAATATGCATGCTTCTCCTGACACATATGCCATGCTGGAAAATCTAATGGAGGAGAAGTTGAATGGAATGTGGGACAATACACTAAATGTTGTGTATTAGCATGAATTATATAAATTGTTGTGAACTTTCTTGTGGAATTATTTATGTATTTTTCCACATAACGGAGAAATAAATTGAATCTGTGTGTAAATGGAGGCAGGAATGAATGACACTGTAGAATCCACAAAACACATGGATGGATTTCACAAAATCTGGTCATCCCTATATTATACACAGGCTAAGCATATCTTCATTTCCAACATGACATGGGAGCCAACCAACATTCAGCTGCTCTGTAGCTGTCATATATACACCATACCTTGCGATCTTCTTCACAATCAGATCCAATCACAAAAACTTACAAAGGTATGAAAACAGACTTCAGCAGAAGTCTCTAAAATGGATGCCATGTGCACATCTATCACTTAGGATTTGCATCAGAGATGGTCCATGCTAGGTCAGGTTCACCAAACAGCTGGTCAGTGCAATCAACATTGACAATGCCTGAGACAAAGCAAAGCAACTATTCTTTTTCTACTGAGACCTAACCAGCCCAAGTGGATTTCCTTTATACCAGTATCCCAAAGCTAAAAAGAAAGTCTTAACACATACTTTACAATAAGTTAATTACAAGCTAAGAAGGACCCAGGAAACCAAACATGGGTGTTACGTGATGTGCTTTCATTAGACCCGTGTACAAACTTGCACATGTTCTAACGAGACCTACAACCGCTTATAAGGAATCTTTTGACACTGGCAATAGAGCATCTGTGGCTAAGTAAGGCGATTCTTACTCAAGAAATGTACACCATTGAAGAAGATAATGCCACAATGGCACATTTATTGAGGTTGAAACAGATACAAATGCACAAGCTAGTTTTGGGGAAATTAGCTGAGCAAGTGGAGGCTTAGTTAGAAGTAGTTCCAAGACTGAAAAATAGACTTTCTGAGACTTAAGAGCATACACATAAAGCAGGGGAAAGAGTAGACGGAATCTATAAAGGCAATATACCTTTCCTTGGGCTGGAGCCCTTTCCTATAGACATGAATTGATGAGCGTTGCAACTCCTGGTCTCAGGTGAAGAGGAAAAGAATACAGGGACCCTTGGATAGGGGAGGCAAAGCACTGACCAATAGCAGCTTGCTCTCGCAAGCAGGATTCAGTAGTATGGCCCTGTGCTTCTGGTAAAAGAGAGAGAGAGCCAGCCTACCTTCTCTAAAACCTGAGGGTTTTTAAACGATGTAAAGAAAAGCAGTGACATCACTGCTCATAAACACTGGAAGTGGTGCTACTTGCTATGGGAGAGAGACATAACAAAAGAGGGTGATTGGGGATGATGGCTGTACTTGCTGAAAACGTTCTCTTTACGAAAGATGACTTTACACAATAATGATTGCTTTAAAGACATGTGTTCAGGCTGGGTACAGCAACAGGGCTGCATTAGCATGTGCATGACCAGGTATCACTCTTGCCATCCAGCATTCATATTCTGCTTAATTTTACCCCCACCTTTGTCTCTGGGGAATGCACTTGATGAAGTCTATCAGAAAATGATTACATGATTTATCCTTGTGTGAATGCTCTTAGGGCCTTGCTAGACCTGTGTAATAATCCGGAGGAGAGGAGGGGAGATCTCACGTTAGGAATAATGAGAGATCTCGCCGTTATTCAGACGGGAGCTGCGACAAGCTCTGGAGGAGAGCTGTCACGGCCGCATTTTTTTTTTTTTAAAGTGGCAGGAGCCACAAAGGGTAAGTAGGGTTTTTTGTTTTTTTAAATTCTCTGTCCCCATCCGCCCCCCCAACCTACAAAGTCCGATCCCCCGCCCGCCCCCCAGGCCCCGTTCTCTGTCCCTGTCTGCCCCCCGCAAAATCCAATCCCCCTACCGCCCCCCCAGGCCCCGTTCTCTGTCCCCGTCCACCCCCCGCAAAATCCGATCCCCCGCCCGCCCCCCCCGGCCCCGTTCTCCATCCTCGTCCACCCCCCGCAAAATCCGATCCCCCGCCCGCCCCCCCAGGCCCCGTTCTCCGTCCTCGTCTGCCCCCCACAAAGTCCGATCCCCCGCCCACCCCCCAGGCCCCATTCTCCATCCCCATCCACCACCCCACCCGCAAAGTCCGATCCCCCCAATGTCCCCACCGTAGCCCTGATGGCTGCAGCGCTCCTGTGGAGCACTGCAGCCCGTCTGCTGCTTTTCCCGGATACTCGGGAGTAAATCCGGTAGCCGGGAAAAGCGGCGGACCTGGCTACATGCCCGCGGTCCTGGCCTCAGCCCGACCTGAGGCCAGGACCATGGGAAGAACCGCGCTACCAGCGGTTCCCATTAGCACGGTGCCAGGGCGGCGTGACCCCTGCCCGAGGCTGGGATCCCCTTTGCGTCGTTTGGATGCACAGGGATGAGCACGGTCCTCGCACTGGGCTAACACCTGGTCTAGCAAGGCCCTTAGTCTCATTCCTGCTGCAGGTGGGGTTTTGGCTGCTTCAAAATGGAGTCCGTACCGCTCACAGAAACTACTTTGTAACATGGGGTAATGAGGGGAACATGTGACATTTAAGCATCACTTTCTAGTCTGACACTGGGACCTTTTCAGGCACAACATCCAGTCTCCTTTATAGTATATTCAATTCATGGTAAGCAAAAAACAATGCAATACAACTTTGTGAGTTTCAGAACAGTTGCAGAAGTCCAATATTTCTTTAACCAACATGAGGCTTTTATTTTGCTCCATGTGAGTGCTCTTGGATTGGTATGCATAACTTGGTATTAAAAAGTATTCAGCAGTTGGCTTTCAGGATGTTGGTTCTTGCCAAATTATTCACTTTCAATATTCAGTGTTCTCTGTCATTATTCATAATGTGTGAGAGAGTTTTTATCTTTACCACAGTGTGAAGAATATGTTTTTGTTTCAGTTCTCTCAGTGTCAATCTGTTACTTTTTCCTACTTCAGAGAGGATATACAGGATCCAAAGCTCAAACAAGTCTTTGGAAGTATCCAGCAGCCATTCTGTCAGGTACTATGTGCATGTGCGTGTGTGAAGGCCTTACTCAGCCATTGTAATTAAAGTATGAGTAAGACTGGGTAAAGGAAACAGAAAGGAGGAAATTATATATTTTATGATTGAATGAAATGGAACAACAGTGCCAGTCAGCTTGCATAAATTTAATAAGATTCTTCTGCAATAGACTAATTTATTGTATCCACCAAAAGAATGAAATCTCAGATGCCAAATTTCGGTTCTCAGTTTCGGGCTGTTTTAAAAGTCAGATTCAGAGACTTTTTAGAGATTCAGAGACAGATTTATAGGGATCCCCCAGAGGACTTGAGAACATGACTTAGCTGGTCTGTCTTACTGGGTTTAGAGCTTGAACCCAACAGTGGGTCTTCATCCATGAAGGGGTCCATGTAGTTTGATCCTCTTCTCCTTCTGGGCCCTAAAGTTGCTATTTAGGGCCCAGAAGGAACATTTATGTATTTAATATATTTCTACTCCCCTTGAGGAAGCTTAAAAGAAGAAGCGAGGGAGACAGGAGCAGGCAGAGACCATCAGGGCCTGCTTCAGTTGGAACCCCCCCCCCCACACACACACACAGAGCTGTCATCTTGAGCCTGTGGGGAAGAAGAAGGAGCTGTTGGTCTGCCCCTCCATTGGGAGATGAGAGGGGGGAGCAGGGCCTTCCCACCAGCCCTGCTAAACAGACTCCTTCATTTCCTTTTCTTTCCCCCCTCTTCCCTCCCCATCCCCTTTCCATTGTGTGTCATGTCTTTTTTTAGAATGTCAGCCTGAGGGCAGGGACTGTCTTCTTTACTGATTGGTTGTAAGCTGCTCTGGGAGCCTTTTTGGCTGAGGTGTGGGATAAAAATACTCTAAATAAATAAATAAAATGTTACAAAGGAAACAATCCAAGGAACATAATTAAAAACATTAATATCAGATTAAAAACACCCATACATGGCTAGCAATAAGCTCAGTGAAAAGCAGAATTTAAAACCACTTAAAGGCCACAAGAGAAGGACAAGCAAAATTCTCAAAGGAAAGAATCCAACAAGTAAGGGGCCATCACTGAAAAGGCAATGTTTCCTAACCAGATAAATGTTGGGCTATCAAAGGATGGACCAGGGACTGGAGATGGATACAGCAGCAGTAGTGGCTGGTAGCAACGGAGCTTGCACCAGTGCTGTCCCTGACCATTGGCCATGCTCGCTGGGGCTTATGAGAGTTACAGTTCAAAACACTAGGCGGGCACCATTGCCTACCGCTAGTGAGGAACAGTAGTCTCTCCCAATTTCTTTCTCCTCTTTGTTGAGGAATTGAATGTTAAAAATATTGTTGGCTCTGGCATGAAGATACCATATAAAAATTTCAGCTTTCACGTGTTGACTTTATTAGCTACTGATTGAAGACGTAGTCCATGGCTAGATGAGGGGGTTGGAGGGCGACAATCTCATGATTTTATGATCGTGAGATCGTCGCCCTCGTCTTCAACATCACGGCTGCCATTTTAGGGGGTTTTTTTTAAAGGAAAAGGAGCACACAAGTGCTTGAACGAACCGGTAGGTTTAAAAAACAAAACACACACACAAAAAAACACCTCGCCCTCCCCTCACCCCACCCGAGATGGGCACAGAGCTCCTGAGGAGCTCTGTGTCCTGTGCCCAGTTCCCGGCTCCTTGCGTTTACTCGTGAGGAGCTGGGACATACCAGTGATGGCTGGCCACACATTCCGCGGTCTCGGAATCATCCCGAGACCATGGAAAAAGTGGGGGGAAAGGGCCTGCCAATATCCCGGGCCAAGGGAGGCATCATCCCTCCCTACTCCCGAGATGCCATGTGCATCATGTGGACGCACAGGGATGATCCGGGGGCGATCACTGGGATATCGTCAGGTCTAGCCGTGGCCTAAGAGCGAGATGGTTCCCCTTCCATTCCTTCTCTTTATTTGCTTCCTTTTATCCATCATAGTCTAGTCCTTGCTATTAATTGGCAACCCAAGCACTCTGTCAGGGCTGCTTTTTCTCAATACGTACTTACTGGAAATCCTGTTGAATTTTCTCATTGTATTAAAGCTATGTGTTCACTCCTCCACCCCAGTATCTTCATTCATGCCAACCCACTTGTTTTCTAATCCATTGTCTTCCTTCCGCCCTCATTTCTCCATGTCTGTGCTGCCTCCGGAATCCATGCCTCTTGCTTTGCTTTTAATAGAAATAACAGAATAGAATTTCTGCAGCAAAGTTGTGTGAGAGCCCTAATGGCTTCAGACTGCCAGCACTGACACACACACACACACACACACGTTTGAGAAAGCCTGCATCTGGGGGGAGGTTCTGGTTTGTTTTTAACTTGTTTGCCAGTTCTCCATAAATCAATCCGCATGGTACCATCTGCAAAATGAGGTTTGCCTCAACGTTGCATCGCAAATGGCTGATCAAATGACACAAACAATAATGCTCTGTGGTAGCTCAGCTTTGCTTGCTTGTTTCCATACGTTTAAGGGGGAGAACATTCAATGGTGACTTTTCATTTTCTTAATGATCTACGTACATCTCTAAATCTTCTCGCTTGTGATGCTCTGAGGGTCAAACTACACATTGCATTAATTACATAGCATGTAGCAGAGCCGTATCTTTCTTTTTACTCTAGAGTAGTTGCACATGGGCCTGACTCCGATTAGGACTTAAACCTTCCCCTGCCCAACTGTTTGCTTCTTAAAATTCCCCCTCCCTCACTGAGCAGGAGGGCTTCATCCCACGTACCCTACCCGTTTCCTCGAATTATCCCCATAGCGTAAAGCTGTTGTTGTTGTTGTTGTTGTTGTTAGCTAAATCACACCCCAGGCAGCAGCACTCCTAAGATCCTTTGCATAGCTGGAAAGGGTTTAGGGGGGGAGAAATGTAAAAAATCATTAAAAAAAATCAATGGATGACCCAGTCTGATTCAAATTTGGTATGCTTAAAGCCCTCCTTAATGTCTATTACTGTGCCAGTTTTGATGTCTTTATCTTTAAAACTTACGCAGATGTAAGCATTTGTTTAATTTGTACTTTAAACATATCAAATCATTCTCCTGCGCCCCCAGTGGCCGCTCGGAGAACAATAAAAGATTCGCTCCTAAAGAGGTAGTTAAATAGGTCAGTTATTTTATATATGAAGCACAATTAAAGCAGGATGCATGGGAGTACTTCACAGTCAAAGCAGATTATAAACTGGAAAACTTCGGAGTCCTTTGCACGCAATTTGCAGTGATTGCACAGTATAACCCTGGTGTGATGAAGCTAGGAGTTAAAAAGAAAGAAAGAAAAAGAAAGAAAGAAAGAAAGAAAGAAAGAAAGAAAGAAAGAAAGAAAGAAAAACTGGGTAGTGGACAGTCAATATAATTGTCCCCTCACTGCTCCAGTCAACATTGCTGCTGGGAAGAGACAAATGAATGGGTATCAGAGAAATCCATAATGCATTCAAATTAATTTTGATTTCTATGCATCCAACCTACAATTTACACAGCGGACCGGCTTTTTCCAAGGAGATGGATTCCATGTGGATTCCAAGGACATGCGGATCATATTTTAACTTATTTTTTACTTTGGAGAGAGGGATTGGTGGAAAGGTGAACTTGAGGTAATGCAAGTAGAAATAAATTCTCCTATATCCTTAAAAAAAATCCAATTCAGTCCATGAGTGGATGACAGAACAGAAATGCCTGACAATCTGTGAAACACAAGTGGAATGGAATTAACAAAATCCATATATTCCTCAGCAAAAGGAGCAGGCCCCAAGTACCAACAATACTAGCATATTTTAGTTTAAAGCTCTTACTGCCTTTAACGAAATCTTAGGAGGGGCATTTCAACCACTTAGAATGGGGAAAAACTGCATGAAGGTTGGTAAACCCCCCAAAGATCAGTGAAAAGGGATGGGTCCAGAACAAGGAGGAGTGGCCATCTGGGCAACCCCTATGGGCCAGATTTGGACCCCAGTTGGGCTGAATTTGGTCCCTGAGCCTATGGATCTGCACCCTCAATCTGATCTAAGGTCTACACCAGCCGTTTATTGAAGGACTGTATTGCAGTCATCACTAACAGGCCACATGACATTCACCTGCTTCCACGGTGATCCCAGCTACACCCCTCAGTTTTCCAGGAATATCTCTGACTGCTTTTGTCACGGTTTTTCTGGCTCTCTCATGTCCATTCTGAAGAACGTTTGCGGTGTGGCCCCCATTTGCAAGGTCGTTGCTGTTCGCTGTGAGTTCTGGAGTCAGCAAACAGCCAATCAGCTGTGAGGTGCATGTACGTGGGTATCAGAGGTGTGTGGGAGTGGACCTGTCCGACATTTTCACCACATGTTTTAGATAGGTATTGCCGTGTTTTACCACCGAGTGTGATTGTATGTGTTTTTAATGCAAACATATCTCTGCTCAGGAGCACATATTTCACAGAGTTCATATCCCCCCATGTGTTGCTGCACATCTGCGCTCCTGCACGTCCCTCGTGAGTCATTAAAAAAGCCCTCTGCCCTGTACCCATCTCCCTAGCCCCGCCCACTTCTACTGATATACATGTGCAAGCGCCATAATGGGGCACACATGCTCCTGCAATGGCACTCCTCTCATTGCAGTAAGCATCAGTCGCGTATGACCCGTGAGCACCAATCGCAGAAGCAAGGAAAATCCAGAAGCAGCCTTCTTCCGTGGTGAAAATGCTGCAGGTGTAGATTAGGCCATTGTCTCATTTGACTTAAAAAGTTCTCAAAAATGAGGGAATTGCTAATAAGGAAATTCAAATGGAAAGTAACAACGGTAAAATCTCTCCAAAACATGTGGGGGTTATTCAGGGCCACAATAATAAAATCTCAGCTAGCATGTATACCACAGATCAGCAAAGGAACCAGCGAGTCCCACGAGGATGCCAGCATGATTAGCATGCAGTGTCCAGGAAGCAAAGAGAGGCAAGAAGGCCTCAAGTCAAAAACTGGAAGATTTGTTCAACTGAGGATTACAAATACATGGAATACACGTTTTGTCAAAAGAAATGGAAGCAGGCAATAAGGGATGCAAAAAGGAAGAAAGAATTGGTTTGAGGTAGGGATAGATAACTTTGCCCGTTTTGTTTGCTGTAACATTCACTTTTTTCAGTTGGATTATGAGTAGAAGTGGACTAGAATTCCTTGGCAAGAAAGGGAGCAGACTTGAAAGAAGGCAGAGAAAGCAGACAGTAGAAAGAGTTGTGGTTACCTTTGTCTGCTAGTCTTCTACAGACACTCAGTATACTTGGATCAGGTGAAGGCAAATGGCAGAAGCCAGCCAAAGTGGAGTCCAAAGAGGTGTACGCATGTGGAGGTGAAGAAGAAAGCAAATGTATATGAAGTAATGGCAAGAGAGGCCTCTGAACTTCTCTTTTCTTTCTCTGCTCCTTTTCCTTTCCTACTCCTTCTGTTAATCACAGACACCATCTTCTGTCATATATGCTCTTAGCTTGTTATTATCGACACACTGCTGACTCTTCTTCGTTTGTATTCATGTCTTTTCAAAATCTAGCAGAAATCTTCTATAAAGATCACCTGAAACTCATGTCACTCCATACCCAATGCCTGACAAGTGAAAGAGAGAAAAAAGAACCCCCGAGCTGGTGGCTCAGAAAGTGTGAGAAAAACAGAATACTTTTTGATCACCATGGGGTATGTGGTGTGTGGGGGAATGAATACATCCTCTCTTCTCAATCTGTTTAAATATTGAAAAGTAGCTGTGAAATTAGAATGTGCCAAGGGAAATATATGATTTGTACTATATGTACCTATAGTGCTTTAATGAGGATTGCTACAATCCTAAATTTACTAACCTGAAAATCTATAGGCCTTACTTCCACTTTAATTGGTTTAGGACTGTAGTTCCAGTGGACCACATAGGCATAAATCCATATCTGTGAGAAAAGCTAACAAGGCTTCTGCAAATGTTCAGGGTCAGGACCAAGATCCAGCAAAGGATCTGATGGAGGATGGGGTGGGAGAGAGACAATTTTCACTAATCCCTCCCCCTGTAGCCCCTCCCCACTGTCCCAGAGGGTCCCCCAACCCTCCAGAGCAGTATTTTTAGATGGGCACTGTGTTCTGTAGGAGGAAGGAGAAATCAGTGAAAGTTGCCTTCAACCAGCAAAAGCATCCCATCAGTGGTGGAACCCCACTCAGGCAATGTTACCATCAGCAGAAGCAAATAACAGAAGCACACACATGCACAAACTTCCCCATTATACACTGCAAGTGGGCACTGCAACAAACTGGTGCAATGTATTCTCTCTCCTAACATAGGGTGGCCATATGAAAAGGAGGACAGGGCTCCTGTATCTTTAACAGTTGCATAGAAAAGGGAATTTCAGCAAGTGGCATTTGTATATATGGAGAACCTGGTGAAATTCCCTCTTCATCACGCCAGTTAAAGGGGCAGGAGCTATACTAGAGTGACCAGATACAAAAGAGGGCAGGGCACCTGCAGCTTTAACTGTTGTGATGAAGAGGGAATTTCACCAGGTTCTCCATATATACAAATGACACCTGCTAAAATTCCCTTTTTCTATGCAACTGTTAAAGATACAGGAGCCCTGTCCTCCTTTTCATATGGCCACCCTACCTAACAGGAGCGTTCCTTTTCAGAATTCCAACCAGCCATTTCCTCCAAGAAGAGCATTCCATACTTAAAGACCTACCAGACACCAGCAAGGTCTCACACTGGTGTGGTGGAGGGACACAAAGACTCACAGACAAGTATATCTGTTCCCAAAGACAAGTATATCTCCCCTGTGGTATTTGGTGGCTACTGAGCATGCTCAGTCCTCACTGGCTGTTTTGTGGGGGATTTGCCCCCTTGGGTTTGATTTTTAAACTTTCTATTAGCTCAGGTCTCCCATGAGCATGTTGATACCTCCCTTTTGTTTCTCAGTGGCCCTGTTTTGGTTACAATTTTTGTGGCCCTCACCACATGAGGTCCCTATTAAAAAAAGCGATTTGTTTGTGTACTTAGCACACAAGATGCAATCATTACATTTCTTTAAAGGCAGGGGAGAGGTGGTGTTCTTTCCTTGAAAATTGCTCAAATTATGAGCAGTGTGAGTCAAGCCCCAGCTATAAATATATATTTTAAAAAATAGCATGCTTCATTAAACTGATAGGAATTGTGGTACCATTAATGACATTGAGAGTTATAGCAATCTACCTCTGGTATAATTCTACCTCAAATACCTGTAACACATAAAATATGTTATATTTTAACATTATAAATAGACTAACGACAGAGTAATTTTGAAATTTATGTAGAGCTAAATGTTTCGGCTTCCATCCTCATCAGTAGCTTGTGATGTTAAATGGATACCAAGAGTGGCAGTTTGGAATGCTGGTTTCTTGGAGGTAATACAACAGGCTGGGTTACATTGGTGTGATCCTGGGTTGCAAATATCTTGGTTAAGTGTTGGGTGGTTTTCTGAATGTGATGCATGGTGGACAATGACATATATACACATAGCCTAAAGGATTTTTTAAAACCGCAAAACTGTAGGAAATTTTCCCCATCACCTACACCTTGCTTATACATAGTTCCTTTGTGGAGTCAAGGTATGTCTCTGTGGGACCGTTTGTCAACAGTGTCCCGGTGGGGTGGGGTGGGGGGGACAGGCTACAAGGGAGAGGATTTTGAAACAGACCTGGTAGTAGCTGAATAAAAAATAAAATAAAATGGGAGAGATGAGAGCCAAAGAAAAGGGGCAAAGTAGATTTGGGGCGTGGGGTGAGGAAGTACAGTTTCATACCTTTACAGTGCAATGCTGTACTCAGTTCCCTGGGAATAAGTCCCATGGAACTTAATGGGACTTACTTCTGAGTAGGCATGCATAGGATTGCACTGTACATCTTCTTGACAGAAACATCTCTATATTTCTATACTAATTTCGATCAGGGTCCCTGTGTCAGAAAAGCAGCTTATAAAATTTAGTATTTATTTATTTATTTATTTATTTATTTATTTATTTATATTTATTTATTTATTTATTACACTTATATACCGCTCCCATAGCCAGGGCTCTCTGGGCGGTTTACAGAAATTCTAAAATTGAGATAAAAACAAGTATACAAAATTTAAAATTCTAAAACACAGAACATACACACATAAAGCATTAAAAACTGTTAAAAAAAACTAAACATGTGGGTGATTAAGATGTGCCGCCATATGCCTGGGCAAACAGGAAAGTCTTAACCTGGCGCCAGAAAGATAGCAGCGTTGGCGCCAGGCGAGCCTTGTCAGGGAGATCGTTCCACAGTCTGGGAGCCACCACCGAAAAGGCCCTAACCCTCGTTGCCACACTCCGAGCCTCTCTCGGAGTAGGCACCCGGAGGAGGACCTTAGATGTTGAATGTAGTGACCAGGTATATTCACGTCGGGAGAGGCGTTCCGTCAGTTATTGTGGTCCCAAGCCGTGTAAGGCTTTATAGGTCAAAACCAGCACCTTGAATTGGGCTCGGAAACATACAGGCAGCCAGCGCAAGCGGACCAGAGCAGGTGTTATATGCTCAAACCTTCTGGTTCCCGAAATCAATCTGGCCACTGCATTATGCACGAGCTGCAGCTTCCGAACCGTCTTCAAAGGCAGCCCTACGTAGAGCGCATTGCAGTAATCTAACTTGGAGATTAGTATAAATACATAAATAAGATTTATATTGACATTCTTTTAGGATTGTAGCCTTAATTAACACTATCATTTAAGATTCTATTTATTTTTGCCCTAGTTATAGTCTTTGGAGAGCTGATAAAAATGCAACCCTTTGCTACTGAATAATGAACGATAATGGGGAGGTTTCCTGATCAGTCTTGTGCAAGTATGACTTGTGCCAGTTGAAAAGTTCGCTTTTAGCTGTAATTTAACCAATTTATTGCCCCCCCACACACATGGAAATTAGAGCCTTCTCAGCATTTGATGAGGGGTGCTTTTCAACCCACACATCTCTGATTGCTTGACAGCAGAATCAGAGTGAGCAGGGCCAAAAGGAATGTTAAACCGCTTACCTTGGGGCGGAAGAAATGCAGAGATGGTGGTGAAGGTGGCCTCAGTATGAAGAGCCCTGGAATCTTCTCCCTTGGCAAGAATGGTGTTCATAAAATGCTTTTCCTGTTGGCTAATGGACCAGGATTCCATGTCCCAACATCCCTAGCAGGGAATGGATCATGTGTGCTTCATTCAGAAAATAAAAAGAGCCTTGCTGGGTTAGACGAAAGTTCTATCGAGTCCAACAATTTGTTCACACAGTGGACAACCAGCAGCATCAGGGAAGCCCATAAGCAGGATATGAGCACAACAGCACCCTCCTGCTCGTGTTCCCCAGCAATGGGAATACAGAGGCATGCTCCTTCTGAGACTGAGGGTAATATACAACCATCCTGACTAGCAACCATTGATAAACCTGTCTACCTTTCCTACCGAAGTAGTGGTGGCACTCCCACATCTCTTCATGCATGAGTGGATGTGACTGGGATGTCAGTTCCCAAGCACTGCCAGCAAGAACATAAGAACATAAGAGCCAAGGGCACTCCATTTACACACTGGCCAGCCAGGTGCCCATGGGAAACCCACAAGCAGGATATGAGTGCAACCAGTGGAGGTTGATGGCTCTGGCGTCATGGGGCACTAAATCCACCAGCACCTTGGATAGCTCTTTTAGAATTGTGGCTGGTTCCAGCTGAAACCCAGGGCAGATTCATTGGAGCCATCAGCATCCATGGATGCAACAGCACCCTTCCAACCAAGTTCCCCAGCAGGCATACTGCCTCTGAAACTGGAGGCAATATATAGCCATCAGGACTAGTAGCCATCAATAGCCTTAGCCTCCATGAATTTGTCCAATCCCCTTTTAAAGTCATCTGAATTAGTGGCCAACAGTACATTGTGTGGAAGTGAATTCCATAGTTTAACTACGCACTGTGTGAAGAAGTACTTCCTTTTCTCTGTACTGATTCTCCCACCAATCAGCTACATGGGATAACCCCGAGTTCTAGTATTATGAAAGAGTAGAAAAAATGTCTCCGTATCCACTTTCTCCACACTATGCATAATCTTGCATACCTTTATCATGTCTCCCCTTACTCTCCTTTTTTCTCTAAGCTAAAAAATCCCAATTGTAACTTTTCTTCATAGTGGAGTTATTCCAGTGAGTAAGCATTACATCGCACAAGAAGGCCAAATCAGGAAGGAGGTACGTAATGTGGTGATGCATGCTATTGTGCTGCATCATGTCGTTCCAAACTACAGCTCCCAAAATGCAATTTGATATTGCGCATGCTCAAAAACTTGTGTACCCAGAACAAAATTAAAAGAAACTCTTGCCTGAACTCATGTGGATAAATTCTTTACTTTCCAAGTAAATAACTCAGGATAAATTCGTCCATCACTTGTTGTGGGCACTCTCACAAAATGGCTGCCATAAAGGAGCACTTTCCATTCACAGAACTGTTGCCATGATGGTTATAGCCAATCACCAAACATTCAGGAGGCTAAAAGAAAAATAACTTGCCCAAGAATCTAAGCACCAGGCAGAGGTGTGGTCTGTGTTCCAAAACACAAAACCACTCTTTTGAACCCACAGTTTTCTGCTCTAACACTTCCTTAATAGAAGACACACCGATGAAGCTTAGATATGTGCTCCCCTGGGATTCCAGGCACCTCCTTCCCTTTGGAAAAGACTTTGGGAGTGCTACCATCACCACTTCTTCCTCACCCTTCACTTGCCCAGAGGTAATTCATCATCTTTGGTTAGGGGCAGGGGAGGTGGAGGCTTAAGACACATCTCAAGCATGTGTGAAGATTTCTGTGTGTTTGCTTATCAGAGGCAGTAAGCCTGTATACACCAGTTGCTGAGGAACATGGGTGGGAAGATGCTGTTACACAGTGTCCTGCTTGTGGGTCCCTGGTTGACAGCTAGTTGGCACTGTGGGAACTGAAGCTGGATTAGATGGGCCCTGGGTCTGATCCAGCATGGCCCTTATGTTCTTATGTGCAAATCCCTCCCACCTGTCAAGGTAAACAAGAGAACACTCAAGTATCACTTCATGGAAAGTTAGTCATGAAATCCTTCACGCACTGAATTTCTGTCCATTAAATAGGGTAAAGGTGCAGAAGCCCCGGTGGGAAAATTGACAACCTAGGAGTGAGATGAAACATTTGCCTAAAAATCAAGCACAAAAGTGGGACAACCCTTTTAACTTGGGGGACTGGGAGGCTGAACATAAGAGTTGTGTGTTGCTCCTCCCAGCAGGGGAAAAGGGCAATCCAGTTTCATCTACTACCATTACCCACAAATTCAAGCTGAAAGTTCTTGAGGGAGAACTTTTGGCTCTTTGTTAATATTGACTTCTCTGTTTTTCTTCATTCAAACCACTGGAGACCCTGAATTGCCATGGAGAGTTAGGGGTTCCAGAGCCTCCTGTCCAGAAAGGACAAAGAGGTGCAAGGAGAGAAGGAAATCTTGAACTGCAGGTAAAATGCTAACAACAGCTCCTGGAAAACCCATTTGGGACACTATTACCTTGGCAGCAGCCAACTAGTTCCCTTCAGCTGTCTTCTCCGTTTCCTCAGACTCATCGAACTTTATTTCTCTCCATTTTTCTTCAAGGAGAATGTGCCAAAAGGGTGATGAGGAAATGGATTTGGACATGTTGCTCATACGGTTCTTAGTCCTGAAGAAAGCCATCTTGACTGGTTAGAACTGAAGTAAATTGGAGGAACACCTTGGTCATAAATTATTGGGTAGGGTCCAGAGTTAGTCAAGCTTAGAGTAGACCTACTAAATTCAGTAGAACTTAAAGTAGGTTTAAGGGAGGGGGGTTTGGAGGATGGTAACAAGGGAAAGGGTTTCAGTGATGACCTCCTGATTATAGAATGCTCCCCCCAGGGAGCACCACCTGTCACCAACATTGGCACCAACTTTTAGGTGCTGGGTTAAGGCTTTTCTCTATTCCCAGGCCTGTGATGTCACTCCACTTCTGAAATCTCTTCATTGGCTTCCAATTCACTCCAGAATCCAATATAAACTTCTCCTGCTGACCTTCAAAGCTCTTCACGGTCTAGCTCCTGCCTATCTCTCCTCTCTCATCTCACACTATCGCCCCGCTCGTGCTCTCCGCTCCTCTGATGCCATGCTTCTCGCCTGCCCAAGGACCTCCACTTCCCTTACTCGGCTTCGTCCTTTTTCTTCTGCTGCCCCTTACGCCTGGAACGCTCTTCCAGAACACTTGAGAACTACCAACTCAATCACAGCTTTTAAAACTCAGCTAAAAACTTTTCTTTTCCCTATAGCCTTCAAATATTGAGTTTGTTCTGACTCTATACTGTTAGCTTCTCCCTACCCGGTGCCTGTTTACACTTCCCTGTGCCTGTTTGCATTCTCCTTCCCTCTTTATTGTTTACTACAACTTTATTAGATTGTAAGCCTATGCGGCAGGGTCTTGCTATTTACTGTGTTATCTGTACAGCACCATGTACATTGATGGTGCTATATAAATAAATAAATAATAATAATAATAATAATAATAATAATAATAATAATAATAATGATGGACTTCTAAATTTGGTCATGTTATTGGGTCAGGGAATTTTATTGTTTTCAATAAAATACTTGTATGTTTTAATTTTGTGGTAAGTTCCCTTGAATCTTTTTTTTAGACAGGTGTCTAAGAATTCTTCTTCTTCTTCTTCTTCTTCTTCTTCTTCTTCTTCTTCTTCTTCTTCTTCTTCTTATTATGTTAGTTACTAATAACTTGTCCTATTAATTTCAGCGGGTCTTTTCTAAGTATTACTAAATCTGGTTTCAACCTATTGAGTTCTGCAATCCAACCACCATCCATAGGAAACATCATGGTTCAGAACTGCATTCTACCTTGGTCCTCTTCCATGCCATAAAGGGTGAACAAGGCAATTGTCTGAATGGGCACTACTGCCATGTGTGCAATCTGACCCCCCAAAAAAATTCTATATAAATGGAATACATCTGTATCTCCTTCTAACAGGTGCATTTTTTCATTGTTTTCTCTAGAGCTGGCCTGCCATTTGGCCCAACCCGAGGAAGTATCTTTATTTTTTTCTTTATAGTTCTCCAACCCCTCCATTTTTTTTAGTTTCTTCCTTTCAGTTTATTGATCAATACACAAAAAAACAGCTCATACTGCTTCTGGAAACTCTATTTGTCATTGCTGTTGGCAATCAGCCCAGTGTGCTATCAATTCATAAGTGTCAGAACTATTGTACATTTTGTATTTTATCCTCTGCAGGCAAAGGCATGACTTGTCACCCAGATTTGTCACTGGATGCGTAATCATCATATAATTTTTGCATTTTAAAAAATGTATGTAGTACTTTTAAAATGTTCTAATAGAAGGTGAAAAAAAACCTTGACTCATAGACACCGAAATAGCAGTATATTAGATGTCATTTGTGTAATTTATGTATGGATAGATAGATAGATAGATAGATAGATAGATAGATAGATAGATATTTAGGGTAATGGGTTGAAGTGACATTTATTAAAACCTATTCGGCAGTATGGGGATATTTTAAGGGGAAATAATTGGTGATGAAATAACTATAGCACCTTTGGTCATAACGACGTGAAAGCTGGCTAGGCTTGCATTTTGACTTTGCAGCATCCAAAACCTGCTTTGAAATTTGATCTATGGGTCCAACATCTGCAGCATGTGGAATGAAGTCTATGTACTGACACATTGTCATGTGTTCACTGGAGGAGAAAGGGGCTTACAAATGATCCCATCCTCAGTCGACTGCTTCTGGGTGGTATGATTGGCTAGAAGTTAAGTCACTTCAATGTCTGACTGTAATTTCTGTTCACAAGATGACAGTGGTAGGACTTCCGATGTGAATTGAGCAAATATGCACCTCCCGAACTAATATGCTGATTAGAACCTGGTTACAAGGTCATCTAAAGACCCCATAAACAACTGTGAGTAGTGAATGATAAATGCCTCATGTAGAAAAGCTGTATGTTTATTGAAGAATGTCTTGCGAAGATCTGTGTTTATAAATTATATAGATATGCAGGATCTTTCAAGTAGCTGGGGAAATTGCTGTCCATCTGAACAACGGCTATGTCACTGGCTCATCACTTTGATGACTTTTCTATGTAGAATTACAGAATTAAGATGGACAGATCTATGCAAGCCAAAGAACTCATGCCACCAGCAATAAAATCAGTAAGCCAAAGTGACCGGCAAGCTTTTCCTCCCAGCATGTCAAATGTTGTCCCACTAAGATGGTTTAATAAATACCCATTGTTGTTAAGTATGGGGAAAGGCCTGGAAGATTAATATGCAATGGCAGCTAGCCTGCATTTTCAGCTTCAGCTTTGTGCATGGCAAATGCAGGAGGTGGAATAAAAGTGCCCTTTCATTTGTTGCAGAAGGTTCTGAGAGAAAATAATAATAAGAAAGCTCTTCAAATTAAGTAGCTGGTGATGGCTGATTGCTTTCTTCTTTGAAGCAGAATCTGACTTTATTTATATTTGTGAACCGCCCAGAGAGCTCCGGCTATTGGGCGCTATAGAAATGTAATAAAATAAATAAATAAATAAATAAATAAATAAATAAATTAAATGCATCAGTGCAAGACCTGCAGACCTAGGGAAGATCCACACTACTGCTTTATAGCAGTATTGAAGTGCGCTGATAACTGTTGGGGCACAGGACAAAAGGGATCATCAGACAAGCATTTTATAGCAGGCTCGTTACTGGACACTCACGGATTTTTGCAGGTCCTATTCATGATGCCATCTGCCTTCCATGCATCTCTTGCTCTTTCTGGCCTTCTTCCCATGACAAAAAAACACCCCATTAAATCCGATTTATTTTTAGAAAAGGGAACTTGCTGTGATTTCCTACTGTGTGCAGGAAAAGTGGGCTGATAAAAACAGCCCCCGAATGGGCCATGTGGTCATTGTTTACTTCCTCTTTTTTCTCCACGAGAAAGAGGAAGTATTGTGTGACAGAAGCAGGGGCGGAGAAGCGTTTATAGGGAACCATGATTTCCCCCCCCCCCAACTGATGGACCCCATATTCCACATACCACTTTCATGGTGTTATTTCCTGCTTTTTATTCTGCATTCATAATGATTTGACACAATGTGTAGATCTGGTCTTAATGTTAGAGATGAGCAGAATCAGTAGGTTCCAGCCCAAATGGTTATGGTGCGGTAAAGAATCAATTCCATGACCTGTTAATTTTAACCTGCGTGTATTATCAGATTTATTCAATTTATGTGCTGTCATTGATTTAAAAATTTGATGTTGTTATGAGCTTAAGGGTTTTTTTTAACATTTTAATGCTATTATTTCAGTATGAATTTATTACATTGGTTCACCGATGTTCACCAACTAATAATTTATTCTGAAAGGTACTTTTAAAAATCTATTGAATGAAATAAAATTAATTTCTGTCAAATTCCAGAGTAGAGCTTGGCACCCAGAATGGGTACACCTGTTTTGCATGCAGAAAGTCCGAGGTTTCATCCCTGGGCTGTGGCACATTTGGATTTGTTACTGTTTATTGTTGCTTTGAAAAATTCAATTTAAAAATGTCAAGTTCTTTCCATCCCATTTGTGGAGAAATCTGCAAATTTGGTTAAGCTCTTAAAAATAACAATAAACCAAACAAAATGTTCACGCATCCCCAAATGCTCTAACTACAAGGGACTGCTGGAGGCAGGCATAGGAGGGATGGTCAAAGTGAGGATGGATGGGCTGGGGGAAGCTTGCAGTTGCTTCATGGCTGTCCCTGCCTTGAATTAGGGCAAGCCATCCCTGGCCACAAGTTATCCATAGGACAATTATAACTGTCTCCCCACTGGCCATACCTCTGGTGTTGAAGGAACCTGAAGAGAGTAATGATTAAAAACAACAACAACAACAACAACCTCAAGTTCTTCCCATCCTATTATGAAGCCATTTACAAATGTTATTAAATTCTAATCCAAAAAGCAAACTAAATGAAATTGTCATCCATCTCTAGTTCCACACATATTCCTGGATCGAGCGATCTGGTCTGTTATCTGTGGAGCAGCAGGACCGTACTCCTCTTCTCTGCATGGAAAATGAAGTGTGGCATTGTACTTTTCAAGGCAAAATTAACGCAGGCCACTCACAGCAATGTAACAATAAACCAAACAAAATGTTCACGCATCCCCAAATGCTCTAACTACAAGGGACTGCTGGAGGCAGGCATAGGAGGGATGGTCAAAGTGAGGATGGATGGCCACAAGTTATCCTATGGATAACTTGTGGCCAGGGATGGCTTGCCCTAATTCAAGGCAGGGACAGCAGTGAAGCTACTGCAAGCTTCCCCCGGCCCATCCCTCCTCACTTTGACCATCCCTCCTATGCCTGCCTCCAGCAGGCCCTTGTAGTTAGAGCATTTTGGGATGCGTGAACATTTTGTTTGGTTTATTGTTACATTGCTGTGAGTGGCCTGTGTTAGTTTTGCCTTGAAAAGTACAATGCCACACTTCATTTTTAGTAGGGTGACCATATGGAAAAGAGGACAGGGCTCCTGTATCTTAAACAGTTGTATAGAAAAGGGAATTTCAGCAGTTGTCATTTGTATGCATGCAGCACCTGGTGAAATCCCCTCTTCGTCACAACAGTTAAAGCTGTAGGAGCTCTGCCCTCCTTTGTATCTGATCACTCTAGTATATAGCTTCTGCAGCTTTATCTGTTGTGATGAAGAGGAATTTCACCAGGTGCTGCATGCATACAAGTGGCACCGGCTGAAATTCCCTTTTCTTTACAACTGTTAAAGGTACAGGAGCCCTGTCCTCCTTTTCATACGGTCACCCTATTTTTAGGAATATAAGTTAAGCTATGTTGGCCAACACTGAATACAAAAATGGAGGGTTGTGTCAAATGAACTGCTACTGTACATGTGTTGGAGATGTGACTCATCCAAGATAGTTGCAAGTTTGAAGCAAAGTCAGAGGTGGTACACAGCCTCAAGATAGGACAAATAGTCAAATACCCATTAATTTGAGATGCCTGTCCTGCTAGTTATTGGTATACTGCAGTCATGGTTGTCACAACGATACTGGTGATTTGTTGATAGAAGAAAACCCAGCATTATTGGAGGTGGGAAAACCATATCATCAAACAAGATTGTAGCAAGTCTCCCCTCTGCCCAGAAGGATCCAAATAGACTGAGCTAGCTCGTCATGAATATTAGTTTCTCTTCAGTACATCCTGCTCAAACAAAACAAGTCTGAACTGAAATAAAGGATTCCACCCACTGCTGAAATTTTATTTATCATTTTTGTATCTATTATTAGGGGTGTGCACGGACCCCCCGCTCCGCTTCACTTGCAGATCCGCCATTTTCCGGATCGGGCCGCTCCGCCCCGCCCCCGCTCCGCCCACTTCCGCTCCGCTCCGCCCGGAGCTCTGGATCTGGATCCGGAGCTCCGTTTCCCCCCCCCATAGGCTTGCATTGAAAGCTAAAAAATTATACAACTTTTTTTCTGTTCAAGTTAGAAACCTCATGTTTGGCACCATGACACCTCATGGGGATATACACACGCACGCCAAGTTTCAAAGCAATCCCATCATCCCCTGATTTTTGGCGGATTTTTGAAAATCGGGCACCCCACACACAACATCCCTGCGAGGTGGGCAGGGGAGGAGGGAGGGAAGGCAGGCAGGCATGCAGCTGGCATTTCTGGGGGCATAAGGAAGTGAGCCAAGGATAAGCCAGTAATGCATATAAAATGGAATAAATCAATAAATAAACAAAGGAGGGGTGGAATTAAAAGCAGCAGTGTTGCTCAATAAACAGCAAGAAGAATTTTTTTAAAAAGGCTATATCTGTCTTTTACCAGCAATAGGGGGACGTGCCCGGGGGAGGGGGAAGTAGCTGCCAGTTCAAGACACTGACAGCCACCAACAGCTCTGAGAAGAAGTAAAACGCTCACTTCGACTCATAACAGGCATTGCTCCACCACTGAAAAGTGACCATTCACTTCAACTCATGATAGGCATTGCTCCACCGTTTTACTCTCTTTGGAAGGCTCTAATGGCCTTCCAGTGCAGGAGAGAGTGGGGGCACGTCCACAATGAGATGCCCTAGGGGAGCTCATCCCCTTGCACCACATCGATTCAGTTGTTCACCAAGGTTAGGGTGGGGAGCAGTGCTGTGTTTCTATCTCTTATTCTTGGCTTAGTATATGATTTCAGGTTGTGTTTGTGCATTTGGTGGGGCTACTGTGTTAAAAAACACGGGGAAAAGCCCGTTCAGATGAAGAAAGAGAAGTTTCCCAGAATCCCAAGTTACCTGTTTTGCCTATGCCCTCCTCCAACTTTGGGATCATCATGACCGGGAGCTGACTCTGCCCCTCAGCCCTTTGAAAAAGGTATTTTTCCCGCCGATTTTTTAAAAACTTCTAGCCCGCGACCCGTACGATGCAGAAAGTTGAGAGTGGTCTCAAAATGACCCCCATCCACGACTCTCTGTGCACAAGAATTTTCAGAATGATAGCTTAAACCCCCCCCAGTTATCCCCGATTCTTTCCCTCAATGCAATCCTATGGGCGAAAAGCCGAAAACGCCGTTTGAGCCGCGCGGTTGACCCGATTTTCACAAAAATATAGCCCGCGACCCGTACGATGCAGAAAGTTGAGAGTGGTCTCAAAATGACCCCCATCCACGACTCTCTGTGCACAAGAATTTTCAGAATGATAGCTTAAACCCCCCCCAGTTATCCCCGATTCTTTCCCTCAATGCAATCCTATGGGCGAAAAGCCAAACGCCGTTTGAGCCGCGCGGTTGACCCGATTTTCACAAAAATATAGCACGCGACCCAGACAACGCAGAGAGGTGAGAGTGGTCTCAAAATGACCCCCATCCACGACTCTCTGTGCACAAGAATTTTCAGAATGATAGCTTCAAAAACAACGTAGTTATGCGCGATTATTTGCCGCAATGCAATCCTATGGCGAAATGTTTTCAAGATGGCGACCGGAGCGCTCCGCCTGAACTCGGAGCTCCGAAAAATGGTCGCTTCTCTTCGCCTTGCTTCTAGGGGGTCCGCGGTCCGCTCCTACTCCGCCTCTGGGTAAGGCGGAGCAGGCCAATCCGCTACTGCTTCTACGCTCCTAATCGGAGCGGAGCACATCCCTATCTATTATCCTTCATTATTTTGTTTGGATTCCTATTTCTTTAGAATGGGTTAGTATTGTAGAGGTTGAAACCTTCTTATTGAATTCACTGTAGTTTCTTATATTGTTTAGTAAAGTTTGTGAAATCTGTCTGTTATCTGGGAGCCTCAATTCAAATCTGAAGGGGAAGTGACCAAAAGCTCTCCCTCTTGGGTTTTGCCTTTTGTATAATCCCAGTCCAGCACCACACTGAAACTGAATTCTCCATGCAGATTAATTTCTATAGATCATGGCCAAAAACGTTGTGGGGGTGGGGAGGGAGAATAGGATCTTAATATTATATCTAAGCATTTCCAGCAGGGAAAAAGTCTCTGCAATGATCAAAATGCGTATTGACTCAGAGTGAAGAAAGAGTACCACCTAGTGAAATATCAGCTAAATACTTGTGTCGCTGGGCTCCATCACACTAGCATTATAGCCTGCTATCAAGGTGGGTTGTGCGCAAAGGACTCAGATGATGTTGTCCATGTCCTACCCTGCCCTTGCTCCCCCTCCCAGCGCTGTTTTTTGGTGTGGGAAAGTCTGGTTCTTCCAGTAAATCAAAAGAACAACATGCTACCCTGAATGTGTATTTTCATCCATTGTTTTCAATCCGATGTTCTGTGGGCATGTTTTCAAGGGACAGAGAGGGGCATGCCTTTTCTCCAGCGGGCATTTTCAACTTAAAAGAAATGTGGAAAATGCACCCTCTTTGCCAGCAGCACCCTGATTTTTAAAGATAAAGAGATCAAAATTGGCACAGTGATAGCTTTTAAGGAAGGCTTTCAGCATGCCAAATTTGAATCAGATTGGGTCATCCCTTGATTTTTTAATGATTTTTTAAATTCCCCCCTTAAACCTCATAGTCCACGAGTGCGAAGGATCGTAGGATCGATCTTCCATTGCTTTGATCATGCAAAGCTGTGCATCTTCAAGTTCATAAACTACAGATCTGCTGGTTCCCTTACTCAAAAGTAAACCCCATTGATTTCAACTGCTAAAAACACCTGCAGGTTTACCTTTGAGTAAACCCCATTGAATAGAGAGGGACTTACTTCTGAGTAAACCCATATGGAACTGACTTTTAATAGTGTGATCACTCAGAAGCTTTCTTTTTTAAGTCTTAAAACAGCAAACTGGAAAGAAGTGCTCTGCAACTCCATGCTTACTTCTTAGGTATACTTCTGTTTACTCAGAAGTAAGTCTCTCTGTTCAATGGTGTTTACTCAAAGGTAAGCCTCCATCTGATTTTACTGTGTTCATGCTCTAAAGCCTCCAGGCAGGGTGAGGGGAATGGGCATTACCTAGGCTTCAAGGAATAACCATGTAGGGAGGGAAGGCATGATGTCCAACTACCACCAACTGATGAACTGTAGGGGGAGGTAGAAAGGAGATCTGGGGGCTATGTGCATCTTAATGGAAGAACAGCAATACGCTGCTGCGCACGAGAGGAGAGGTGTAAAGAGGAATGAAATGTAAAAGCGCAAAGGTGTAAGTTGATCAGGCTTTCACATGCTATGGAAATGAGGGCGGATAATTCAAGGGTAAACCAGGACAAATGTGCAGGTGTGATGGAGCTCGCTATTTAAACAAACAAAAAAGCTAGGTCTGTGGACTGCAACAACAGTGTGTCCTCTTGGACAACAGTGCCAGGCTTTCCTTGAAGTCACCAGCATATATTTTTACAGA
The DNA here is from genome assembly GCF_023053635.1 of Elgaria multicarinata webbii. Lineage (NCBI taxonomy): Eukaryota > Metazoa > Chordata > Lepidosauria > Squamata > Anguidae > Elgaria > Elgaria multicarinata. Next base: position 72,896,353 of record NC_086178.1, on the reverse strand, counting down.
AACATTTTGGTCAACAGTCTTACCTCACCGGTTCATCTTACTCTAGAGGATTGTGCTGCACTTATTTTCATTTTTTAAAAAGGATTTTTGGAGTTTCTTGCCCTTTTTATCTCTACAAATGCTTGCTTGCAATCCAGAAGTGATTTTACAAAATCCCCCATGTGTGTTGTGATATTGGAAAGTTGTTGAAGGTTGTTTTTTTGTTTTGTTTGTTTTTTACTTTATAACTACACACTTACAATAAATATTTCTTCTGATAGAGGTAAATGAGGTATATTCAGATGGATAAATCAGTCTGTTTCTGGTCCTTGTTTACCTATAGGGTTGTATCCAATGTTAGTCTAACAAGTCACATTCATTTCAATGGGTCTACTCTAAGTAGGAATAATGTTGGATACAACCTATAAATTTGTTCTAACCCAATTCTACATTAATCTGCATTTTTAATGCCCATCAACATTCACGTTAAAATAATGTATCTGTAGAGATGGAGCTTCTTTAAATGAGCAATTTATAGCGTGCTAGCTACTCACGGATGTTTGTGGGTTGTTTTGATGATGCTGTCAGCCTCCTGTGCATCTCCTGCTCCTTTTTTCAGTTTTAGTGTCACAAAATAAACCTCAGAAAACCCAACTCTTCTGAGGTTGTGCTATAAAATACCCACTAGAGGGTGCTGTCCCATTGAAATGTACAAGGCATGTGCTCGCTGCACTCTTCTCTATGTAATTGTGCTTGTTTCAAACATGGAAGAAAACCAGGAAGAGAGCAACAGTAAGGAAACGTGATTCTGCCTCCCCCGTCCCATAGTATTCCCCCCTTAAAATATGCATATCTAAATACCATTCAAAAAGGTGATTTTGATGTGCTTGTACAAATGATTGCATCCAGTGCAAAGCAAAGTGCTTGCTTTGTATTGAAGAGATCATTAAAAGCTAGAGCTCTGTGCCTATTTCTGTGCTGATAAATTTCATCGGATATATCCAGGTGGAGAACAAATTCTCCAACAGTTTCTCACAGGTTGGTGTCACCATTGGAAGGGGTTGCAGCACAGTTTCTTTCCTCCTCCTCCTCCTCCTTTTCTTTCTTTCTTTCTTTCTTTCTTTCTTTCTTTCTTTCTTTCTTTTTGTGTTGCCACTTGAAGTGCCAGCAGCAGCATCTGTGTTGGCATCCTAGCTCCCATTTTGCATCCTCCACAATGCTCCAGACTTAGCATACTTCTGAGAGATTGTATGGTGGAAAGGGGAGGCTACCACAAGAAAAACAACTGGTGGAGAAAATTTGGGGGATAAGAAAAGAAAAATCTCAGAACTTTTCTGAGAAAAATGTCTTCTGAGAAATCTTGGCTCAGCTCTAGTTATCATTTGTCAGGGTTCAGCACCTTCTCCTGGATCTTCCAAACATCCAATTTCTAAGAGATTATTGCAGATACATTTTGTCTCTAACACAGGTGCTTATAATACCCCTGCTTTCGTGAAAGCCCTATCAGGTGGGAGCAGTGTTGTGTCTAGCTCCAGGGAGGAAGTAGAGCTAGTACTGTGCCCAAATCAGCCCTACAATTTCCTCAAAGTTTTTCTTCCTACATGAAAGAGGCTTCCGTTTTTCTGCCATATTCTCAGGACATTTTAGAATTTATTTTTTTATTTATTTTGGTGGCGTTTTTAAGCTTATCTAATCACTGTGAAGGGGCTGAAGGGGCTGGGCATAGTTTTTCTTTCCATTACACATCCCTCCATTGTCATGTAGCCTCCCAGGCTGCCAGCACTTCCTGATTTGAAAAAGGCACTATGGGAGGAATTACCTCTCATTGCGCGTCGTCAGACGAGCATTTGAGCTTCTCCTGCTCCTTCTGGGTTTTTTCCCCCATCATAAAATAAGACAGAAAAAATCAGATTTTGGGGCCTATAGTGAAACTTGCCGCCATTTCCTGTTGTGTGCAGGAGAAGAAGCATGATAAAACACCGACTGAACAGGCTATGTGGTCATCACTTGCTTCCTCTTCCTTCACCATGTGAAGAAAGAGGAAGATGTTCATAGCTATTGTGGGACAGCAGTAGGAGGCCAAAGTGGCATTAGGGAAATGCAACCCCACACCCACCCACCCACACTATCAGATGATGCTCAATATCTTCCCCTGGGCTTTCATGGGAAGCTGAGACATCCACAGGCTGCTGGACAGATGATTGTACGATGAAAGACAGACATTCAAATACACTCCTTGGCCCCCACATCAATACGGTAAGCACAAGTACCCTGAACTCAACCCATGATAATTGCTCTGACTTTTTTCTTCTCCTTTGCAGTTCTTTTTGAAAGTCATTCTATCAAACTGAATGAGAGCGGTCATCAAAAACGTGGAAGAAATTTTTGGCACAGCACTGTGACAAGCCCAGCTGGATTCATGTTCTGAGCGGTGTTCAGATAATGTTCGGACCTCTGATTACCATGTAATGGATTCCCTGAAATGCATTTCCCAGCTTGACGTCACTCTTGAAACTCAAGGAAATTAATAAAGCAATGTAATGGGGAAGCAAGAGGAGCAGCACGAGGCAAGAAAGTCCTGGGGAAAACTTTTACTTGCTGATCATGCTGCTTGCATCTCCGGACGTGAATCATTGGATGGAAGAGTCTTTAGTCGCCTACAGCACAACCTTAGGTATGTTTCCTGGAAAGAAATCCCCAGCAAGTTCAATGGGACTGACTTTCAAGCAAGTGTGCATAGGATCGCAGCGTTACTTGCAAAGGCCAGGACAAAGTCCCTGATCAGTTGAGACTATTTTTGACTCCTAATTTTGGTCTGTTTTTAAGAGTGCAGAGCATTCCTATGTCTCTTCATCAGACCAATATTAACTTGGCTAAAGACCACCAGTGGATCATTTGTTTTCTTTTCAAACTTCCATTTAATAACACCACGGAGAACTTTCATAGTTCCAAGCGGGATAGCAGTCCATTCACAGAGCAAAATCGCCACCTAGTGGATAGATGTAATATATCACCTCAAGACTTTTTAATCTTAGTGATGGTGGCTGGACTGACACATTGAACTTTTAAAGTGTGCCGGCTTTTTGTCATAAAGCATATTTTAGTTGCACATAACACACTCAGAGGAAAATCTTATGCCTCTGGTTAGGTGAAGGATTAAGCAAAAATAGGTCGACATGATCTGGTTTGAAAGTTTGCTTTAGTTTGGGAGTCTATACTGTTACAGGCAGGTGAATTACACTTAGAGTGTCATCAGATGAGTGTTTTATTGCACGCTTGTTACTGCCCACTCATGGTTTTTGACGATGACGTCCATCTCCCGTGCACCTCCTGCTCATTCTGGTCTTCTCTCCACCTCAAACAAGACTCCGGTAAATCTGTTAGGGAAGGGAAGCGAATTGTGCTGCCATTTCCTGCTGTGTGCAGGAAAAACAGCACGATAAAAATGCCCAATGGAGAATGGTCATTGTTTACTTTCTCTTTCTTCCCCTGTGTGACGAAAGAGGAAGCATTGTGGGACAGAAGTGGGGGGAAAGTGACAGTAAGGAAACGTGATCCACCCCACCCAACCCCGGTCTGATGATGTTCTTAGAGATGGATGAGACTTTCATTTCAGTTTGGTTTGGATAAAAATTTAACAAAAAAATTGCAAAGTTTTCCATATTCAAGACAGAAAGAACTTGGGATTTTAAACATGTGAAAGTGGGCAAAACTGAAATGATGTCCTGCATGTGGGCTTTCCAGAGGTAGCTGTGGATGCAGGAGGCTGGACCAGGGTCCTCCACAGGGTTCTCCATAGCAGAGGGAGAGAAACAACCTGAGCAGTAAAAGGTTACCAGGGCAGCTCTACCTAGGTTTGTCTTACTTTACATCCTCTATTTCAGGGGTGGGCAGAAGGGAGATCGGTCTATTGGTCAATCTCCAACTCATTTAGGAACCTACCTAGGTGAACAGGTGAACACAGAATTTATGAATGGGAATTGTGGAGAAGGGTGGGCTTGACATGCCCCCTTCTTAGAGAGATATGGACACTACCTGTCAAAGCAAATAGGCTGGTGGGCACAAGGTACAGGGCCTTCTTGGTACCACCTTGACACACACACACACACACACACACACACTTGTGGAAATCTGTTCAATTGATGTTTGCCAGGGTCCATCATCAGCCCTAAAGACTCACCTGTTTATCTTGGCCTATAACTGGGTTAGGATTTTATATGGTATGGTCTGGTTTTAATGATTTGCTTTTATTTTTCTCATTCTTCTCATTGTAGTTTTTCTCCTTGTTTCAATCTGGTTTGCATGTTTAATTTTTTTTGTAAACTGCTCAGAGAGCTTCAGCTATTGGGCAGTATAAAAATGTAATAAATAAATAAATAAATTGTATGCTCCTTACGGAGGGTTTATGCTAAAAGTCAGCTTACAAACCCTTAAAATAAATAAATAAATAAATACAGAGCAAGCTGCAGAGCACTGTAGTGTTCATGCACATTGATTTACCCACATATCATATATTTATTATATTCATATCCTGCTTTTCCCCCCTCTTGTAAGGAACCGAAGGTGGCTTCTTCGGTCTTCATCCTCTCCATTTTATCCTCACAACAACCCTGTGAGGTAGGTTAGGCTGCGAGTCAGTGACTAGTCTAAAGTCACGCACTGAGCTTCATGGCTAGAGCCACTACACAACCTTGGCATATGTGCTAGAGAGAAGAGATGCTTTCAGGCAGGGTCCTCAGCACTACTAAAATGTGTATGTGTGGTGTGTGTGTGTGGGGGGGGGTGTCCTGGGAAGATAATGTATGTTAGAAGCAATGGGGGAGGGCTTCAAATGCAAGCCGTTGTCATCTAGCTTCCACTAAATTTCTGTGAATGGGACAGGGCCAACTGTACAATAAAAGCCTCATCTGAAAGCACTCAAGATGCAACAGTTCTTCTACTCTGAGATTTATCTTCTAGAGACTTAGGGAAAGAGAGCAGGATCCTAAACCAGGATGTCTATGGAATCTGATTTTTGCAAAATGTTATATGGAACGATTTGATTGGCATCTCTCGAATGAATGTGTGGATTGGAACTCAGCTTGCCACCAGATTTCACACTCCAAACGTTGCAGTGCAGAGTTCAATTAGATGCATGAAATCTGAAAGAAAGAAAGAAAGAAAGAATGAAAGAAAGAAAGAAAGAAAGGGGTGGTGGAAATGCTCCTGTTTCCCCCCAAGGTCATGGTTTTGTTTTGTTTTCTGGGGGTGGGGAATGAAACATTTTGGTTTATGAAATATTTTCTTTTAGAACAGGGCTGGGCAACTTGTGACCTTCCATATTTTTCAGCTACAAGTCTTTCTACTTGGGGCTTTTATCGTCCGTTCGTGATTGCTCACTCATGGCAGTTTGTGAGTCCTTTGCATGATGTCATCCTCCTCCAACGCTTCTCCCAAGCTTTGCAACCATTATCACTTCTTTTTCCCCATCAAGGAAAGTCTCTCTGTTCAATGGTGTTTACTCAAAGGTAAGCCTCCATCTGATTTTACTGTGTTCATGCTCTAAAGCCTCCAGGCAGGGTGAGGGGAATGGGCATTACCTAGGCTTCAAGGAATAACCATGTAGGGAGGGAAGGCATGATGTCCAACTACCACCAACTGATGAACTGTAGGGGGAGGTAGAAAGGAGATCTGGGGGCTATGTGCATCTTAATGGAAGAACAGCAATACGCTGCTGCGCACGAGAGGAGAGGTGTAAAGAGGAATGAAATGTAAAAGCGCAAAGGTGTAAGTTGATCAGGCTTTCACATGCTATGGAAATGAGGGCGGATAATTCAAGGGTAAACCAGGACAAATGTGCAGGTGTGATGGAGCTCGCTATTTAAACAAACAAAAAAGCTAGGTCTGTGGACTGCAACAACAGTGTGTCCTCTTGGACAACAGTGCCAGGCTTTCCTTGAAGTCACCAGCATATATTTTTACAGAAACATTTTGGTCAACAGTCTTACCTCACCGGTTCATCTTACTCTAGAGGATTGTGCTGCACTTATTTTCATTTTTTAAAAAGGATTTTTGGAGTTTCTTGCCCTTTTTATCTCTACAAATGCTTGCTTGCAATCCAGAAGTGATTTTACAAAATCCCCCATGTGTGTTGTGATATTGGAAAGTTGTTGAAGGTTGTTTTTTTGTTTTGTTTGTTTTTTACTTTATAACTACACACTTACAATAAATATTTCTTCTGATAGAGGTAAATGAGGTATATTCAGATGGATAAATCAGTCTGTTTCTGGTCCTTGTTTACCTATAGGGTTGTATCCAATGTTAGTCTAACAAGTCACATTCATTTCAATGGGTCTACTCTAAGTAGGAATAATGTTGGATACAACCTATAAATTTGTTCTAACCCAATTCTACATTAATCTGCATTTTTAATGCCCATCAACATTCACGTTAAAATAATGTATCTGTAGAGATGGAGCTTCTTTAAATGAGCAATTTATAGCGTGCTAGCTACTCACGGATGTTTGTGGGTTGTTTTGATGATGCTGTCAGCCTCCTGTGCATCTCCTGCTCCTTTTTTCAGTTTTAGTGTCACAAAATAAACCTCAGAAAACCCAACTCTTCTGAGGTTGTGCTATAAAATACCCACTAGAGGGTGCTGTCCCATTGAAATGTACAAGGCATGTGCTCGCTGCACTCTTCTCTATGTAATTGTGCTTGTTTCAAACATGGAAGAAAACCAGGAAGAGAGCAACAGTAAGGAAACGTGATTCTGCCTCCCCCGTCCCATAGTATTCCCCCCTTAAAATATGCATATCTAAATACCATTCAAAAAGGTGATTTTGATGTGCTTGTACAAATGATTGCATCCAGTGCAAAGCAAAGTGCTTGCTTTGTATTGAAGAGATCATTAAAAGCTAGAGCTCTGTGCCTATTTCTGTGCTGATAAATTTCATCGGATATATCCAGGTGGAGAACAAATTCTCCAACAGTTTCTCACAGGTTGGTGTCACCATTGGAAGGGGTTGCAGCACAGTTTCTTTCCTCCTCCTCCTCCTCCTTTTCTTTCTTTCTTTCTTTCTTTCTTTCTTTCTTTCTTTCTTTCTTTTTGTGTTGCCACTTGAAGTGCCAGCAGCAGCATCTGTGTTGGCATCCTAGCTCCCATTTTGCATCCTCCACAATGCTCCAGACTTAGCATACTTCTGAGAGATTGTATGGTGGAAAGGGGAGGCTACCACAAGAAAAACAACTGGTGGAGAAAATTTGGGGGATAAGAAAAGAAAAATCTCAGAACTTTTCTGAGAAAAATGTCTTCTGAGAAATCTTGGCTCAGCTCTAGTTATCATTTGTCAGGGTTCAGCACCTTCTCCTGGATCTTCCAAACATCCAATTTCTAAGAGATTATTGCAGATACATTTTGTCTCTAACACAGGTGCTTATAATACCCCTGCTTTCGTGAAAGCCCTATCAGGTGGGAGCAGTGTTGTGTCTAGCTCCAGGGAGGAAGTAGAGCTAGTACTGTGCCCAAATCAGCCCTACAATTTCCTCAAAGTTTTTCTTCCTACATGAAAGAGGCTTCCGTTTTTCTGCCATATTCTCAGGACATTTTAGAATTTATTTTTTTATTTATTTTGGTGGCGTTTTTAAGCTTATCTAATCACTGTGAAGGGGCTGAAGGGGCTGGGCATAGTTTTTCTTTCCATTACACATCCCTCCATTGTCATGTAGCCTCCCAGGCTGCCAGCACTTCCTGATTTGAAAAAGGCACTATGGGAGGAATTACCTCTCATTGCGCGTCGTCAGACGAGCATTTGAGCTTCTCCTGCTCCTTCTGGGTTTTTTCCCCCATCATAAAATAAGACAGAAAAAATCAGATTTTGGGGCCTATAGTGAAACTTGCCGCCATTTCCTGTTGTGTGCAGGAGAAGAAGCATGATAAAACACCGACTGAACAGGCTATGTGGTCATCACTTGCTTCCTCTTCCTTCACCATGTGAAGAAAGAGGAAGATGTTCATAGCTATTGTGGGACAGCAGTAGGAGGCCAAAGTGGCATTAGGGAAATGCAACCCCACACCCACCCACCCACACTATCAGATGATGCTCAATATCTTCCCCTGGGCTTTCATGGGAAGCTGAGACATCCACAGGCTGCTGGACAGATGATTGTACGATGAAAGACAGACATTCAAATACACTCCTTGGCCCCCACATCAATACGGTAAGCACAAGTACCCTGAACTCAACCCATGATAATTGCTCTGACTTTTTTCTTCTCCTTTGCAGTTCTTTTTGAAAGTCATTCTATCAAACTGAATGAGAGCGGTCATCAAAAACGTGGAAGAAATTTTTGGCACAGCACTGTGACAAGCCCAGCTGGATTCATGTTCTGAGCGGTGTTCAGATAATGTTCGGACCTCTGATTACCATGTAATGGATTCCCTGAAATGCATTTCCCAGCTTGACGTCACTCTTGAAACTCAAGGAAATTAATAAAGCAATGTAATGGGGAAGCAAGAGGAGCAGCACGAGGCAAGAAAGTCCTGGGGAAAACTTTTACTTGCTGATCATGCTGCTTGCATCTCCGGACGTGAATCATTGGATGGAAGAGTCTTTAGTCGCCTACAGCACAACCTTAGGTATGTTTCCTGGAAAGAAATCCCCAGCAAGTTCAATGGGACTGACTTTCAAGCAAGTGTGCATAGGATCGCAGCGTTACTTGCAAAGGCCAGGACAAAGTCCCTGATCAGTTGAGACTATTTTTGACTCCTAATTTTGGTCTGTTTTTAAGAGTGCAGAGCATTCCTATGTCTCTTCATCAGACCAATATTAACTTGGCTAAAGACCACCAGTGGATCATTTGTTTTCTTTTCAAACTTCCATTTAATAACACCACGGAGAACTTTCATAGTTCCAAGCGGGATAGCAGTCCATTCACAGAGCAAAATCGCCACCTAGTGGATAGATGTAATATATCACCTCAAGACTTTTTAATCTTAGTGATGGTGGCTGGACTGACACATTGAACTTTTAAAGTGTGCCGGCTTTTTGTCATAAAGCATATTTTAGTTGCACATAACACACTCAGAGGAAAATCTTATGCCTCTGGTTAGGTGAAGGATTAAGCAAAAATAGGTCGACATGATCTGGTTTGAAAGTTTGCTTTAGTTTGGGAGTCTATACTGTTACAGGCAGGTGAATTACACTTAGAGTGTCATCAGATGAGTGTTTTATTGCACGCTTGTTACTGCCCACTCATGGTTTTTGACGATGACGTCCATCTCCCGTGCACCTCCTGCTCATTCTGGTCTTCTCTCCACCTCAAACAAGACTCCGGTAAATCTGTTAGGGAAGGGAAGCGAATTGTGCTGCCATTTCCTGCTGTGTGCAGGAAAAACAGCACGATAAAAATGCCCAATGGAGAATGGTCATTGTTTACTTTCTCTTTCTTCCCCTGTGTGACGAAAGAGGAAGCATTGTGGGACAGAAGTGGGGGGAAAGTGACAGTAAGGAAACGTGATCCACCCCACCCAACCCCGGTCTGATGATGTTCTTAGAGATGGATGAGACTTTCATTTCAGTTTGGTTTGGATAAAAATTTAACAAAAAAATTGCAAAGTTTTCCATATTCAAGACAGAAAGAACTTGGGATTTTAAACATGTGAAAGTGGGCAAAACTGAAATGATGTCCTGCATGTGGGCTTTCCAGAGGTAGCTGTGGATGCAGGAGGCTGGACCAGGGTCCTCCACAGGGTTCTCCATAGCAGAGGGAGAGAAACAACCTGAGCAGTAAAAGGTTACCAGGGCAGCTCTACCTAGGTTTGTCTTACTTTACATCCTCTATTTCAGGGGTGGGCAGAAGGGAGATCGGTCTATTGGTCAATCTCCAACTCATTTAGGAACCTACCTAGGTGAACAGGTGAACACAGAATTTATGAATGGGAATTGTGGAGAAGGGTGGGCTTGACATGCCCCCTTCTTAGAGAGATATGGACACTACCTGTCAAAGCAAATAGGCTGGTGGGCACAAGGTACAGGGCCTTCTTGGTACCACCTTGACACACACACACACACACACACACACACTTGTGGAAATCTGTTCAATTGATGTTTGCCAGGGTCCATCATCAGCCCTAAAGACTCACCTGTTTATCTTGGCCTATAACTGGGTTAGGATTTTATATGGTATGGTCTGGTTTTAATGATTTGCTTTTATTTTTCTCATTCTTCTCATTGTAGTTTTTCTCCTTGTTTCAATCTGGTTTGCATGTTTAATTTTTTTTGTAAACTGCTCAGAGAGCTTCAGCTATTGGGCAGTATAAAAATGTAATAAATAAATAAATAAATTGTATGCTCCTTACGGAGGGTTTATGCTAAAAGTCAGCTTACAAACCCTTAAAATAAATAAATAAATAAATACAGAGCAAGCTGCAGAGCACTGTAGTGTTCATGCACATTGATTTACCCACATATCATATATTTATTATATTCATATCCTGCTTTTCCCCCCTCTTGTAAGGAACCGAAGGTGGCTTCTTCGGTCTTCATCCTCTCCATTTTATCCTCACAACAACCCTGTGAGGTAGGTTAGGCTGCGAGTCAGTGACTAGTCTAAAGTCACGCACTGAGCTTCATGGCTAGAGCCACTACACAACCTTGGCATATGTGCTAGAGAGAAGAGATGCTTTCAGGCAGGGTCCTCAGCACTACTAAAATGTGTATGTGTGGTGTGTGTGTGTGGGGGGGGGTGTCCTGGGAAGATAATGTATGTTAGAAGCAATGGGGGAGGGCTTCAAATGCAAGCCGTTGTCATCTAGCTTCCACTAAATTTCTGTGAATGGGACAGGGCCAACTGTACAATAAAAGCCTCATCTGAAAGCACTCAAGATGCAACAGTTCTTCTACTCTGAGATTTATCTTCTAGAGACTTAGGGAAAGAGAGCAGGATCCTAAACCAGGATGTCTATGGAATCTGATTTTTGCAAAATGTTATATGGAACGATTTGATTGGCATCTCTCGAATGAATGTGTGGATTGGAACTCAGCTTGCCACCAGATTTCACACTCCAAACGTTGCAGTGCAGAGTTCAATTAGATGCATGAAATCTGAAAGAAAGAAAGAAAGAAAGAATGAAAGAAAGAAAGAAAGAAAGGGGTGGTGGAAATGCTCCTGTTTCCCCCCAAGGTCATGGTTTTGTTTTGTTTTCTGGGGGTGGGGAATGAAACATTTTGGTTTATGAAATATTTTCTTTTAGAACAGGGCTGGGCAACTTGTGACCTTCCATATTTTTCAGCTACAAGTCTTTCTACTTGGGGCTTTTATCGTCCGTTCGTGATTGCTCACTCATGGCAGTTTGTGAGTCCTTTGCATGATGTCATCCTCCTCCAACGCTTCTCCCAAGCTTTGCAACCATTATCACTTCTTTTTCCCCATCAAGGAAAGTCTGGTATTATTTAGAAATAGCGAAATGAGAGGTTCATGTAATTGCACAATTCTGCTGAATCATAGTGCAATTAGTGCCTGTATAATGAAACATATAGAAAGGACAGGGGGGAAAACCCCAGGGAAAAAAGCACTTACAAGGGAGTAAGAAGTCGGGAAGCAGAAGCCTTGGTAAAGATGCAGGATAAAAGCCTCATTTAGAAATGCCCCACAACTCCCATCAACTCTAGCCAGCATAGCCAGTGGTAAGGAATCATGGGAGTCGTAGGCCAAAACATCTGGAGGCTGCAAATTAGATTGATGAATAAAACATTTAAGATAAGGTGTTCACATATTGCTACTCGCCCTATGCTCCACCAAACTGCTTTCCTAAAAGTGATATATTAGGAAGACTTATATGTAACACTATGTACTGCATCACATCACTATAATTCCTCTACAGTGAGGACAATAAAGATGGTAAAAATGAAGGAGCAGAAGAAGAAGAAGCTTCTGATAGGGATCACTCATTAAATAAGACTGATTAGAGAAAGTTTTATGTACCAACATTAATATTCACGCATGCACGCATGCACACACACACACACACACACACAGAGAGAGAGAGAGGTTTTAGCCTTAACAGAATACAAACTATTAATGGGAACAGAGTTAAGGACAAAGAAATATACAAAATTTAATACAATTCAGATAAGTTAAAATCAATATTTTTATGTAAGAGCACTTGTGTTACCAAATTTTACACCCAATGAAGAACTGTCTTCCAAATGGCCAGATGTGTATCAACATGAATGTCTTCTTCAGTGGCCAAACATCTAGCACATAAAACATACAAATAGTATTAATTTGTACCATAGAAGGAGAAGAGGAAGAAAAATATTATACAGCACATAATGTTTATACCTACCCAAACTTGCATGTACAGGAAAGTTTTATCAAATGGGGCTGACTGCTTTATATCATTCTCATGTAGCACCATCAGTATACATACTGAAATACATATTAAAAATCTCAAGTATAACATTGCTGTCTTAGTATGTACACACACATATAAATGAATAAGTAAAGACTGCTTACAGTAAAATATTTCTATTTCAGTTAAGCCTCAATGGTACCATACCAGATAACAAAGAAGCCATAGAGTAAGGAGTCTCAGAAGAAAGCTTAGGACTCAGCTAGACCTACGGGTCTAGCACGACAGAGGGGTGAGGATCTCGTGATATTTTTATCGCAAGATCTTCCCCTCTGTTTACACACAGCACGCGACAACCTCGGAGGGAGAGGACGTCGTGCCTGCCATTTTTAATTTTCTTTTTGTTAAAGGAGAAGAGTGCATTAACGGTCGTGCGCAAAAGGTGATTTTTTTAAAAAAAAAAATTAATTTCCCCACCCCACCCCCAATGGGTGCAGAGCTCCTGAGGATTTCGAGACAGAGAAGACCCACTTTGCACACTCCAACTCTTACAACTGTGTAACTTTGCTTGAAAGGTTTCACTGTATCAAACGAAGGGCTATTCCATACACACACACACACACACACACACAGGGTGCATTGCATAATGCACATTCTATTTAGCCACATCCCTTTTGTCATTAGGGACAGCCATATCTCCCCATCCATTTTATAGTTACTTTGTATTTTATACAGTTATGGCCATCTTTTTTCAATTTTTAGCATGTGCTTTTCAGAATGTTACATATCTTGAATAAAAAACGAAGCACTAATATAAATCAAACTTTAAAGAAAGAAGGGGGTGAACAGCCCCTGCTTTTTCATTTCCAGCATGTATCTGTCTGTTGAGCGGCACTGTGAGCTTAGCGTTAGTGATCTAGTAGTTATTTTAACTGCTGCTTGGCTCCAGCTCACTTGATATATTGGTTATTTTTATATATGGTGGGCCATTTGTGTGACTGATTTTGCAATTCATGCCGCCTGCTGAAGGACATCTTTTGAAACAGACCTCAGAGCCGTATTCTCAAGATAAAAACAATTGGACAGAAGTACCTTTCTGAAAAGAGGAACCTCAATTACATTTTTCCCCCTGAATTGCTTGCACAAGCCCAATTGGTTGGCTTACTGGTAGGAATGAAACAGAGAAAAATTGATAGGATTCAGGTGTCAGTGTGAGGCATTAAAACCATTTCTTATACTTAGCAAATGGTGAATGTTGTCTCAAATTCCAGCATATGGACAAAATATAAGACAAGAGAGAAAATGGCCAGGGCTAGCAAAGGGTCAGAGTGAGAGATAGCTACCAGCGCCTGCAGAGAGCACATCCAATTTACATGATATTGTTATTTTAGCAGGCACAATGCTCCATTCCCCTCTAGTTACACACACACACACACTGGTCTTTCAGTTTCTAATATGGAAGGCACTAAAAGAACATAGCAAGCATAGATGCTATAGCAAATATAGTGCAGAGAGACAGAAGAGAATCAAAGGACTGCGACACTAACAGAAATCAAATAGACAGTTATATGCTGAGGGTCATTGCATTCAGGCATTAATTGATGATGGAGGAGGAGGAGGAGGAGGAGGAGGAGGAGGAGGAGGAGAGTAGTTACATCATCGATAATTTCATCTTAAAATTGCTAGACTTCTTATACTCTAGAATTATGCTTAAATGTGCATAACTTTAAGCATGAGTAATATTAAAGCATGCAGAGCAACCCTAAACACACTTACTCAGAAGCAAGGCTTAGTGACATCAATGGGACTTACACCATAGGAGTGGTGCTTGGGATAGCACCATGAGTAAAATTTTGAGTGTATTATAATTGATAAACCCATGTAACTTCCCTGAAATTTTCATGAAACTTTCAAATGCACAAAGCCATTCACAGAATCCATCCAGAGTTGCATTGTTCATGGGAAAGTGTGTTTAGAACTTCAAGCGATCACCAACATGGCTTGAATCCGGTTCTTGCTGCTGCCTTGTATGCCCACAGGATACTTCAGGTGTGACAGAGAAGGCCCATATGGTCTTTTGTCTCTTTAAGAGGCAAGCCAGAAGGCCCAGAAAGAGGATGCCATGTGAGTGAACTGGAAGAAACTGTTTCACTTTTGCAGCAGAAGCCTGTATGGGTGATTGGGCCTGCATAATCTTCTGAAAGGTCAGAACAACCCTAGACCTAGATAGACCAGTAAATGGAGTGTCATCAGATGGGGGTGGGGAGAATTGTGTTTCCTTACCATCACTTTCCCCTGCTTCTGTCCCACGATACTTCCTCTTTCTTCACACAGGCAAAGAAAGAGGAAGTAAACAATGACCATGTGGCCCATTCAGTGGCTACTTTTATTGTGCTGCTTTTCCTGCACACAGCAGGAAATAGCAGCACATTTCATTTTAAAAAAAGAACAAATTATTATTATTATTATTATTATTATTATTATTATTATTATTATTATTATTTCTTCTTACCTGCCTCTCCATTCTGATCAGATTTACCAGGGTCTATTTTGTGACGGAAATAAGGCAAGAAGGAGTGGAAGATGCATGGGAGGTGGGCAACATCGTCAAAAGGACTTGCGAACATCCCATAAGTGGAGAGTAACGAGCATGGGATAAAACACTCATCAGGGAGAAAACATGCTCAGGGATAATTCTTGCTAAGTTGTCCTTGTTTTTTCCTACCCAAGTTTTTTCTGTCCTGGACCTTCTAAGTGAATTATAAAACATAAATAGTTGTTTTTTGCAAAGTAAACTGGCACATGCTGTTATTTTCTCATGCACCAGACTACTACCAATGTGTGCAAAAGGCTAGTTGCACAAGCACAAAAACATTTTCCCCATCATACAATGTCATTCTGATAATGCCAGGATCCTGATTGCAAGAGCATGAGGCCAGGATTCTGGGTTGCATCAGCACTAAGCTCTTGTGCAACATGCGCAACATATCACACACTCTTACTTCAAGGCCAGATTTCAGTCTGTGTATGTTGCACTACAATGTGCACAATGTTTTCACAAATGTGCCACTGCTACAAGTCGTCTGTGGTTGCATATCTGGCTCTCACCCTTTGCTTTCCGGGACTTGCCTTTAACTTTTGCCTCCCAGTGATGGGAGAAAAATAATCTGTCCCAGCTGCAGGCCTGGCATAGCACCCCCACCCCAACCTGCCCCTTGTTCCTGGGGCATGCAGATCCAAAGCTTCCCTGATCCACCCATGACTTGGTCCTGGAATGCCTCCTTTTTGCCCTTTCCATTCTTCCAGCAGCAGAAGAGCAGTGCTAATGGATCTTCCCCCCTGCCGCACTATGAAGATGTATAAGGATGGACCTCCTTTTCCACCCATGGACCTCCCTGTACAATTGAAATTCCAGATCATGTACTGGCCTTCACATCAGGCCTAGGGAATTCTGGCTCATGGAGGTTCCCCCATCTGACCTTTGAAGGTTCCCCATCTAGTTCACAAATGCTTGGTTAGGGGAGGCTCACTCCTCTCCCCAAGATTTTCCCCTCACCCTGGCCTGGAGGCTACCGATGACTTGGGGAGGAACAGGGGAGATAGTGGATTTCACTGTGTTCCAGACCTGCTTCCAATGGGATGGCACACAAAGGGAAATCCCCTCGTGATCTCTGGTCACAGAGTGGAGATAACAAGGGGATTTCCCTTAGTGCCATGCTTCTCCTCCCAATTGAGAGGGGGAGAAACATGCTAAGTGCTGAATGCTTAGACAGCGCTTGCCAGCATTCAGTTGTGACATACATTTTCTCAGGAAATGGGGGTGAGAGGCACCCTCCTTCCCACCCATCCCTAGCCTTCTACTGAAAATTGCCCTAACCACTGACATTTTAGAATGGACATAGCTGCTGAGCTAAGTATACAATATAATTTGCCTATGTTTTTCTATTAAAAATGACTGATTGGCTATCGCAGCACAGCTCAGTATGGATCGATATGTTGATTTCTCATTGAAGTGCATATTTTAACGATTCCATTAATTTCCATTCTTATCTTCATATCATCGTCACTTTCTGGGTTTCATCTTATTGGGGTTGTGATAAAAGGAGTTCTCTAGTATGACCAAAGCTCTTTTCAGAATCAAACTACAATGCTAACTACCTCAATATCAAACAATCTCATTACTAAAATTCCACAAAATGGCAACATACTGTAAATGGGTTCTTTTGGGATTTATTCAGCACACATCCTCAGAGAAGGATGCAAACACATTAGGGTAAAGAAGCCCCCATGCAGTGTAACCCTAAGCTTGTTTTTTTAGAGGTTCTTCCCCTTGAATTCAATGGCATTTATGTCAAAGTGAAATATGCTCAGTACTGATTAGGCATAGCAATCCTAAATGTTCATAGGGAACAAGGCATATAGTGGCATTTATTTCTGTGTGCATACATTTAGATTGTGCCCCATGTCCGTCACAGAACTGGTTTGGAGAACTAATAAAGGCACAATCCAATTCATGTTTAGACAGGGGGAAAAGCCCTACAACTTCCAGCATTCCCTAGCCAGCATGGCTAGCTGGGGAATGATGGGAGTTATAGGACTGATTGTGCACTAATTTTATCAAAATAAAAGCACAACAGCTTTTTGGTGTGCATGAACTGCCTTAAACCATGACTGCTTCTCCCTTTTACAGCTGGAGATGAGTCTCCATAATAAAAATAAGACGTAACTCTGCATTCACATTCTGTTCATACATCTGATGTTTTTACTATCATTTGGGTGTCTCTTTAGGAATATCATTTTTGGAGTTCTAGCATAGGAAAAATGCAGGTAACTGAGCTGGTTCATATAATTCTACCTAAACACGAATTGTATTACAGTATCTTTATTTGCAAGTTGTGTCATAATGGGAATTGTGTCATAATGCCCTTATTGGGACCTACTAAAAACACAAAAGACTAATCTGTCTTTCAAGTTTCATAGAACTCTTCTTCAGGCTCAATGTTTTAACAAATGAGAACTAGAGAAGCACTTTGCAAACTAGTTAGCTTGGATCAGCATTGGCCAACCTGGCACCCTCCAGATATTTTGTACTACAACTCCCATCATCCCCACTTGAGGATGGGGGCCAGGTTGGGGAAAACTATCTTAGGTTGTGTCCACTGCAAAAAAAAAAGTAGGTTGCACCACAGCATACTAGGACAGAGAAACAATGGTGAATCTACCTTTGGTCCAACCTTTGGGTTACAGAGTGTTATAAATGAGGGATGGGAAGAAAGTAGGTCTTCAGCTGCTTTGGTCCAAGAGTTGATGTCCAAAATATCTGGAGATCTATCTTCTGCACATCCTGGTTATAAATAGCAAGAAGGTTCTATAGTAGTTTTTATACCTGCAGAAGAGATTGTACATGTGGAAGAAGAACATTTTGGATTGTTTCTCTTTTCTTGTGCAAAATAAATCCTACACACAAGGTGTAAGACAGACTTCCTCTGTAAAAACCTTCCACATGCATCTTTCTAGCCACATGCTTGAAAATTATAATATATAATGCTGTGGGAAGAATTCACAAAGGTTCTATTGCAATGTTGAGCAGTGATATATTTTTCTGGGCCATATAAACTGCTTTTGAAATTTTCTTTGATTTCAGATTCAATTCCTCTTAAGGCATTGGGGATCTTGACTCGTGCATTGTTGTTTGAACTACCACAGCAACAGCAATAGCCCTAATGTCCCCTTGCATTAATGGAATTCACTTCACAGCTCTTTGAATCCGCTGGATAGTGTTGTCAATATGTGTCAACTGCAGTATCAGAGGCAGTAGGCATATATACATCAGTTGCTGGGGAACATGGGTGGGAAGGTGCTGCTGCACCCTTGTTCTGTATGTGGGTTCCTGGTCAACAGCTGATTAACCACTGTGTGAACAGGATTCTGGACTAGATAGACTGTTGGTCTGCACCGGCAAGGCTCTTCTTATGTTCTTAACTCTCTGTTAGTGAACCATCAAATCTGATGAAACATAGCTCGAATAACACTTCTGAATCTCAGGTCACCAGAGGGCTAGCTATATCATGCCCTGCTAGCTGAGCTTTCCAGGGGCTTCTGGTCAGACACTGAATCAACAACCAAGCAAGGGTGCAACCCTAGATAGACTATGGTCTGATCTGACAAGGCAATTCGTATGCTGTTATATTCTGATGAGTGGCAGCAGAGGTAGGCAACGTCCAGATGCTTTGGACTACAACTCCCATAATCCCTCACCATTGGCCATGCTGACTCAGGCTGATGGAAGTTCTAGTCCAAAAGATATGGAAGACACCAGGTTGCCTACCTTTGTATTATAGCATGGGAGTCTTTCTTTGCAGGTGTATTGGAAGCCACAAGTCACACAGCAAGTTTTGCCTGCAATACCGGTATCAGTCTGCAGAGGGCTATCTCCAACCACTCAAAGGTCTACTAGGAAGGGTTAGCATTTTAATCCCCTTCTTTCAGCAAGTTCCTTTTACCACAGATGCCAATGTACGTATGCATCACCATCAATGAGTAACCCTTGCCGTATGAATTAGTGATTGTAAGGAGCCAGGAACAGTGTCCTTTGGAAGGAGATTATTTTCTGAGCTGTAATCTTTCACTGAGGATGTTATACAAGTGAACCAACAATGCACGAGTCAAGGTCAATAGTAAGTCTTTCTGACATTCTTGCTTTTCGTCTCAAGCCAATGAACACTTTGCGTCTGCAAGTTCTTTTGCCGCAAAATATTGAACTTCCAAAGTAGAAGGCAATCATGTAAGATTGAGCACTGCAAAATAGGTTGGGCTGATCATTATTTACTGGAGTAATTACGTTTTTCTCTTCATGTGCGGAGGCATAGGTATGCTGCATTTACAGCAAAAGTTCAGCTTGAACTGGCCACAAAAGAAAAAAATTGTCATGGAGGGAATAGTAAGACACAAAGTCAAGAATCTTCCAGTTCAAAATACTTTCTGGGTCTTCCAGCATTATTATTTATTTATTTATTTCTATACCACCCCACAGCCAAAGCTACCTGGGTGGTTTACACAGATTAAAAACAATTTTAAATTACAATATACAAAATTTAAAATGATTTTTTAAAAAACAAAACAAAACTCAAGCAGACAATATACACAACATCTAAAAGCAATGTGAGCAGTCAGTCGAACAGGAAACCAATCCAGGATTTATTGAAACTCATCACGTGATGCCAAATGCCTCGGAAAAGAGATGGGATGAATATTCAGAAGGGGGAAGCTTGAAATGTCAATGCCCCCCCCCCAACCTGAAAAGACTAGCCTCAGTTGAAATCAGTCTCAGTTAGAGATAGGTGAGAATGTAATTTCAGCTGAATTTTGATAAGAATTTACCAAATTCATTATTTATTCATAATATTTTAAATAGCTCCCGGAGTGGCTTCCAAAGATTAATAATAAGACAGCCCCTTACAGTCTAAAAGACATGACACAAAAGGAAAAGGGATGGGGAGGGAGAAGAAAGCAAGCAAGTTCTTATAGTTTAAAAGTTCTTATGGGTGTTCTTTCTGGGAAGGAAGGGCAAAACAAGCTCCCTGCAGCTGTTCCTTCTTGGCTGATGCATCTGGCTATGTTGGTCTACCAAGGGGCAGATTAAGACATGCCGAAGCCCTAAGCCAGGTTAAGAGTCAGAGGCCCTATACTATAACAATAAAGAGAACGTGTATTGCATTGTAAGAGAAAGAGTAACGAAAGGGTACCACCCAGGATTAGGGGGGTTAACAGTATTAGATAACCTTCTCTGAAAATGTGTATAAAAGTACCAATAAAGTAAACTGATTTGGACTTCTTTTAAACTGTATACAGTTTGCGCTTATTGCTTCCGACACAAAATGTTGTGTTGCCAAGTTTTCTCTATATAAGGCAATTCTGCTGTAAGTCAAACCAGACCTTCCAACAAATTTAACCCAAAGTGATTTCATCTTAGTTATTTTACATTTTAATTATCATGAACATAATATGAGGCCCTAAGCCATGGCTTATTTGGCTTGTTCCCAGATCCATTACTGGGTCTCCCCCTGGCCATGATGTTTATCCTGGAGTCAGGCTGTGCAGCCTCCCAGTGATTTTTGGTTCTCTGGCCAATGGATAATAAATGAAATGCATAAGGCCATAGACTGCCATCCCAGGGAACTCCATATTCAGAGATAAATAAATCAAATGTGGGGGAAACCAAAACTGAAAGATTCACCATGCAAGCCTAGGGCTTTGGGCACTTGACTCTTAAAAAGCTGGGTTTGCCACGTCTACATCTAAGGGTGTAGAGGGAGGGAAGAGAATCATAGACTTACCTGCTTCCACAATCCTCCACCAGTGTCTTGACAGCCACGTGACATCCCAGAAGAGAAGAGAGACATCACAGACGCCATCCCTCCCCCGCAGAATGGAGATGGAGTGCAATTGCGCTCCAGCGCATGTAAGTTTTTTTATAAAAAAAATCTTTGAAATGTTCCCCCCATCCACCCCTGATGGGCACGGACCACCCCGTGCAGCTCTGTGCCCATTTTAAGAACTCTAATACTTGCGGGGAGGAAGAGAGAGGCCTAGGGATCTAGGGATGACTCCAAGAAAAAAGGCTGGTGTAGACATGGCCAGGTATATATTCAACCATGGGCTCATCTACACCAAGCAGGATATTCCACTATGACAGTGGTATGAAAGTGGTATATGAAAGGTAGGAGCCACACTACTGCTTTATAGCGGTATTGAAGTGCACTGCAGGTTCTACACTACTGCTTTATAGTTGAACTGAAGTGCACTGACAACTGCTGGGGCCCATGACACATCTACACCAAGCAGAATATAACACTATGAAAGCGGTATATGGTTTGTGTCAATGGGCCCCAACAGTTGTCAACGCACTTCAATACCTCTATAAAGCAGTAGTGTGGCTCCTACCTTTTATATACCACTTTCATAGTGGAATATCCTGCTTTGTGTAGATGAGCCCCATGTTTGGGGGACTGCTAAATTACGGTTGTCATTTCATTTCATTTCCTTTTTTTAAAGAATTCAACACAATTCACAAAATTCTTAATATTTGGGATGGAAAGAATGTGAGACTTAATATTTCTGAATGTGGGAGAAAGCAAAACTGATAGGTTCATGCATACCTAGTCCCAGCCCCCTTCATGCTTGGAAGTTCATAGAAAGCGTTTTTTTTTTTCGTTTTTTTTTTTAGCGTTTGATTAGAATGCTTCAAAAGCCCAGTTTATTTTCTGGGCAAGCCAGAACAGATTTGCACATCCAGACACAAAATACTCTGCACAAATGACCCCATATCACCCAAGTTACTGTGACACAAAGAATTAGTGGCTAACATGCATCACGGCATTTTAGAGCAATGCTGCATATTTGATTTCAAATATTTCTGAGGCAAGCAGGGGCGTTCGGGATTGTGAAATCTCCCACTGCCCCCTCCACTGATATCTTTTCTGCTAGAATTCACTGCAATTTTTAAACATTCGTTTTCTGCCTTTGCCATTGCCCTGGTGCTATTTTATTAAGCGGGCTTTCTTCTTGTTTGAGTGATCCCAGCCAATCAGGGATCATGTGCCAAATGTAGTGAAGTTAATCTGATTTGAACATGTGGTGGCATAACAGAGGGCAAATAAAGCCAATGCCTTGTCCTCTATTTAAATTGATATGGGGTGAAAATGAAACATTCCTTTTACCAGGGTAATTGTACTGGACATTGGCCCCATTTGTCTTGCCTGGGGTGTGGTGGGGGATGCACTCCCTCTTCTATGCAGATCTTTTTGTACTAGTTTGAGTTCCCAAGGGGGGGAAAATACTGAAAGTGGTTTTTTTTTTTTTTTTTTTTAGAAATGCGGAAATGGCCACAAAATCGTTTCCACTTTTTAGCTCAACGTTAGGAGATTGAACATGAGATGAAATGAAAAGAAAAAGGATGGGTGAACTTCATCAGTTCTTACTTGTTTGGAGCTTCTGGCACTTTAGGAAAATAGGAAACTGCCTTTGCGGGTGGACGGATCTGTCCAAGTCTGTGGCCGTTTCTATACCTGCCTTTTCCCCCGGGATCATCCCTGTGCATCCAAATGACAAGGGATCACGGGAACAGGCAGGGAGGATCCCTCCATTTTCCTGGGATAATCCTTAGGTGTAGAAAGGGCCTGTTTCTTTAAATTTCTCATTTCCACAATTTTAAATTGGGTTCGATCCAAACTTTGAGAATTTAAAAAGGGCAATAACAGTTGCATGAAAATGCATGAGAATTTTGTTGCACATTTCTCCTAATACCTGTAGTTTTGTCCTCATTTTTGCCTAATGAGCTGCCTAAAGAGGTTCGCCTGGCACCTACACTATACTCCTTTAGATGCCAGGTGAAGACCTTTTTTATTTTCTTAGCATTTTAACAGTCTAGAACTTCATTTTAACTTTGCTATTTTAACTTCATATTTTAAAACTGTATTAATTTATGCATTCTGCTTGATTTTATCCTGGTTGTGTTTTTATATTGTATTTTATATTATGCTTTTATCCTGATGGTTTTATATTTCGAATGGCTTTTGTGTTTTTAATTTTTGTAAGCCGCCCAGAGAGCTTCGGCTATTGGGTGGTATAAAAGTGCAATAAATAATGTACACTTTTTGCAATCAATCTTCCTACTATAATACATGTTTGAACATTATTTTGATGCGTTTCTGCATGCATTTTTTTTTAATTGGAGAACTCCATTGCAAAATTCAGAGAAGTGTGAATTTTGAAAGATAATTGTGTTTCAGTCCACATCGTAGTTCAAATGTGCAAAATTTGCTACATTTGCATTAAAATGTGAACAGAACGAATGTCTCCTCCAACCCAATCTAGCCCCGCTTTGTCAAAACTGCAGGGTTTCAGACATGGTAGCCCTACTTGGTAATGCTGAGGATTGAAGCTGGGACCTTCCACATGCAAAATATGTGTTCTGCCACTGATCTATGGCCCCTGGTAGCATTGTTGTTCCGGATTTGGGGCTTCTTTCCTGAATTTCTTGGCCAAGAAATATATCTGATAGTTCTGTTCTACCTTATGATGATGATGCTTTACTGCAATACTACTTTCAGGGCCACTTATTATCCCTACCATCTGCTTTATGACACACAGGTAAGCCTCAATATTCCTACTGCTAGGTTTCTTTTGTAAAATAAATTCAGCCAAATCTCAGCAACTTTGTTTGATTTATGCTTAATCTGAGTATCTGTACAACACTACCAAGGGGCCAAAGCCTATCAGATCAATTATACTATGTACATCCCCTAGCTCCTCTGTAATCAAATTGTTTTTGAATGATTTAAAATGAAAGACTTCTTATTGGTGGGTGCATACTAAGCAGAGAATTTATTGATATAATACCAAAAGCATTATCCTTTCTTACAAACCATTTAAGACAGTGACATAAAAAGGACATATTATAAGGCGGGGATGTATGTGACATTATTAGTGAACCATAATAATGAGGCAAAACAGAACCATCAAACACATTTCCTGGTTAAACCGAGATTAGAGATGAGATGTGATTTCTCTTTCTTTAAGTATTGTCACCTAGATTAAAATCTGTGATGAGATGTATTTGTAAGAGCATCTTCAAAGAGGATTAAGGATTCAAATTCTATAATATATTTTTGTTTTTTGTGTGAGACAAAACTAAATCGAATTCTTCTGGAGGATTTAAAGCAGAAACCAAGCCAGCATGTGTGTGTGTGTGTGCGTGTGTAATGCTTCTTACAATTTATAGCTAATTGGCAGGTGAGCAAGATAAGTAGCCCTGAATGCCACTTGATGCTGCTCATGGATAGGGGAGCATCCAGAAACCTTTCACATAGGAAGAGGCTATTCAGATATACAGGGAAGAGGAGCAGAATGAATTTTCACCTGGGGAAATAAGGCAAGAAGAAAGAAATAAGGCAAGAAGAAACCAGACTTTTGCATTTCAGGAAATGGAGACGAGCTGACAGGAAACCTGAGTGCTAGAAAGCCTCTAAGGCCATAGCTAGACCTAAGGTTTATTCCTGGATCGTCCAGGGGTCAAACCTGTTCATCTAGGTGACACACAGGGGATCCAGTGCTTAGGCAGGGGTGAACCCTGGATGATCCCAGGATAAACCTTAGGTCTAGCTGTGGCCTCAGTTATTTCACTGCTTGGCTGAAATTTCAGAATAATGATGCTTGATTTGCAGTCTAGCTTTAGTAAGCTTGTAGAGATTTGTCCTTCATATTTTTATTAGTTGATTCGCACTGGAAACCAATTCACACAACAGAGCCAGTTGATGGCTTGGTAGCCCACTGGAATTTCTGCGCTGAGTTGCAAATTGCTCATAGTAAAGACATCATGAGAGCTTCATCATGCGCTCAGGTCATGGCTGAAATCATACTTCTAAAAGGGAGTTGAGTGTTGACACACCTAAGCACAGTAGAACCTTCAGATGGTCCATTAAGTAGAATCATAGAATCATAGAATAGTAGAGTTGGAAGGGGCCTACAAGGCAATCGAGTCCAACCCCCTGCTCAATGCAGGAATCCACCCTACAGCATACTTGACAGATGGTTGTCCAGCTGCCTCTTGAATGCCTCTAGTGTGGGAGAGCCCTCAACCTCCGTAGGTAACTGATTCCATTGTCGTACTGCTCTAACAGTCAGAAAGTTTTTCCTGCTGTCCAGCTGGAATCTGGCTTTCTTTAACTTGAGCCCATTATTCTGTGTCCTGCACTCTGAGAGGTTCGAGAAGAGATCCTGGCCCTCCTCTGTGTGACAACCTTTTAAATATTTGAAGAGTGCTATCATGTCTCCCCTCAATCTTCTCTTCTCCAGGCTAAACATGCCCAGTTCTTTCAATCTCTCTTCATAGGGCTTTGTTTCCAGACCCCTGATCATCCTAGTTGCCCTCCTCTGAACACGCTCCAGGTTGTCTGCGTCCTTCTTGAATTGTGGAGCCCAGAACTCGACGCAATACTCTAGATGAGGCCTAACCAGGGCCAAATAGAACCAGTACCTCACGTGAATTGGAAGCTATACTTCTATTAGTAGAAGTAATCCGCAACATAATCTACATTAGCACTAGTGTCACACTGGATACTGTCCCCTATGATTTGCAATAGTTTTAGAGAAGTTCAATCCTACGCTTATTTACTTGGAGCAAGTTGCACTGAGTACAATGACGTTTACTCTAAAGTTCATATGCATAGGATTGTCAGACTGAGGCCTTAGCTAGACCTACTTTTTATCATGTGACGGAGGAGTGAAGATCTCGCTTTGTGTTTAATGCAAGATCCCTCTTCCGTTTACACATGAGGCATGGCGACCTCAGGAGGAGAGGTGTCATGCCCGCCATTTTTAATTTTTTTAAAGCAACAGGAGCGCATGAGCGCTTAAAGGTAAGTTTTTTAAAAAAATACTTTAATTTCCCCACTCCCCCCTACCCTCGATGGGCACAGTGCTCTTGAGGAGCACTGTGCCCCGTGTGTGGCTCCACATGAGGAATCGTGCAGAGCCGGGTCAACCTGCAGCAATAGGCCACACGTTCCGCAGTCTCGGACTCAGCCTAAGACCGTGGAAAAACCGGGCCCAAAGTGTAGGGCTCTATCCCAGGGCACGGGAGGGATGATCCCTCCCTGATCCTGGGATCCCCTGTGCGTCATGTGGATGCACAGGGACGATCCTGGGATTCATAGTGGGATAAAGCCCCATCTAGCTAAGGCCCCAATTTCACTGCTTTCACCACTTAATATAAAACATTTACTGAAAATAATAATAGAAGCTTGATAATGTGTATTGTGTATGCAAATCCTTATTCCTGGCCAGGCCACAATTGTGTGAAGGAAATCTATGCAGTTGGCTCCATCTACAGATTGGCCTTTAAATGTTAATGGTTAGCAGCAGCAGCTGCAAGGGATGAATTCAGCACAAAGGGGCTGTTCTAATATCTACAGGATACTTGGGAATTAGAATTCAGGAGAGTGAGTCATGTTGGGCTGGGCTAGGATGGGAAGTTTCTGTGGGCTTACATTTCATTGGGCTTGTGGTTATTGTAGCACTGAAATAAGCTGAACTTCTAGCTGGGAAAGGGGCAGGACTAAACTATGCCAGACATAGGGTTGGATCCAGATTTAATCATTCACAGAGTAAACCCATTGAAATCAATGGGACAAGCTAGTCATGATTAAGTCTCATTGATTTCAATGGATCTACTCTAAACATTTCTGATTTATTTATTATAATACTTCAATACTGTTTAATATATTAACATTCCTGAGCAATTCACAATAAAATACTATATAGCAAGATAAAAACAAGAAAATAATAATGCATAATTAAAAACATTAAAACATAAAAAAAATCACAGCACCATAAACAATAAACAGGGTAGTAGGAACAGAATCCCTCACAATTCAGGGAAAGCCTGTGTGAACAAGTATGTTTAAAACTAGCCACCATTTCTGCCTTTTGAACTACACATGGGAGAGTATTCCAAAGAGTGAATGCCACCACTGAGAAGACCCACTTATATGTAATTACTTGGGCTAGATCTACACTTACGCCTTATAGCAGTACTGAAGTGCACTGATAACTGTTGGGGCACAGGACACATTCCATATACCGCTTTCATAGTGTTATTTCCTGCTTTTTAGTCCATACTTGAAATGATTTGATATAAGATGTAGATTTGGCCTTGCTGATATTCCATTGGCCATGGAACCACCAACAAGGCCTCCTCAGAAGATATCAAGGGTTGATAGGGGAAGACACTCAGCTAGGCATCCTGGTTCCGGGTTGTTTAGGCTTCATATGTCAACAACAAGAAGACTTTGAATACGGCTTGGTAGCTAATAGGCAGCTGGTGCAATTCTTTTAATACAGGTGTAATACATATGTGTTAATACATATGTATATCTGGGTGCTCCACTGAGCATCCCAGAAGCTGCTTTCTGCACTAGCTGCAGCTTCCAAACTAGGCACAAGGATAGCCCCATGCAGAATGGATTACAGTAATCTAATTGTGAGTTTACCGGTGCATGCATCACAGGGGCTAGGCTATCCCTAATCAGGAATGGGTGTGGTTGGTGCACCAGCCAAAGCTGGCAATTGGCCATTGAGACCACCTGGTCTTCTAGTGACAAAGAGCAGCCCCAAACTATGGACTTGTTCCTTCAGAGAACTGGTAAGCAACTCATTTCCTGGTCCTGGCAACCACCCACCCATAGGGACTCTGTCTTGTCAGGATTCAGCTTCAGTTTATTAGCCACATCCAGCCCATAATTACATCCAGGCACTGGTTCAGAATGTGCATAGCCTCTCCCAGTTCCGGTATTACAAAGAAATAGATTTTACCTGAAATCTCCTAACGACTGCTCTGAATGGTTAACTATTAAGCACTGGAGACAGAATAGTGCCCCATGGTAGCCCACAGTCCAATTACTAAGGGGCAATCTCATAAATAAGAGCTGAAACACTAAGATGGTGCCCCCTACTCATTGAGCCATTCCTGGGCAATAATGTGGTCAACAGTATTGAAAATCACTGAGAGATCAAGAGGAGTTAAGAGGCTCATACTCCCCATGTCCTTCTCCCGAAGAAGGTCATCCATCAGAGCAACTAAGGCTGATCAACAAAATCAGTTTCACAAAGAGTGCTTGCACCTGAGATGCTACCATCGCTTGAGCCCCGTTCCCAAAAAGGAACCATTTGTGATTGGGCAATAGTTAATACAGATCTCTGGATCAAGGGAGGTTTCTTTTTTCAGGAGTGGTCACTCCACCACCTTCTTCAAAGCAGTGGGGATCACACCATCACACAAGGATGCATTCACCATTCCCCTGATCCAGCCTATCAATCCTCTGTGGCTAGCTCAAAGAACCCATGATGGGCAAAGGTCAAGAGAGCATGTGGTGGGCGGCACAGATGCCAGTATCTTGTCCACCTCCTAGAGCTTCAAAAACTGAAGAAATGATTGAATCAGGATACAACCCATTGTGCGCAGATGATCCAGTTTGAGGACATTGGTTTCTATTGTTGTGTTTTCAGGGGTAACGGTCATTTTTGTGTTTGTCAATAAGCTATACACAAAGGATTGTGGAAATATACACCAACGGTTGAAAAGAATTTGTCTGAGAGAGCATATAAACCCTACAAACTTGCATCAGTTATACCACTTTAGCTGGCATGGCTTCCTTCTGCCTAAAAATGCTGGGAATTGTAGTTTGATGGCAGCCACCAAACTTCTGTTAGAGATCTCTAGCCTTCCATACAAAACTTCAGCACCCAAGGTATAAAACACACACACATCATACCTAAATTAACCTTGATTTTTCTCCAGAATGAATCAACTGAACTTCCATCTTAGGAAGGAGGGTAAAGAAATGGGAGGATTAGCTTTTTACTCCCTTTGTGTTCAAATATCACTCCAAACTCCACATGACACAGAGTTTAAATGGATCACTGCTTAGTCATTTGAGATGCTCTTTGGCTCAAAAATGTCAAGTGTAGGGCAAGCACCTGCATAGTTCAAGTCTGTATGAACTGCACATCAAAAGCACATTAATGCGTGGTATAGGGCTGAAACTGAAACTGACATGAAACAGAATGACAGCTTTTCTGTTGTGTCACAACAGCCACACAAATTGATTAAGCTTTCATATGCAGCACCAAGAGTGTTTACTCAGGAACAGATCAGCCTGATTTTGATTGAAGTTATGTACTCCCTATTAAAACTGCATAAAGCTTCAGCCTTAGACACAATTATGCTTAGAGGTCAAGAGTTGTTGTTGCTGTTGTGAAAAGCAGAAATATATTTTGAATATTTGATTTGTGTAATTAAGATCAGCCTTTCCCAGCCTGGTGTGTGTTGGCCTATCACATGTTCCCATCACATGTTCCCCAACATGGCACATGTTGGCCTAAAACTTCCAGCATCCCAAGCCAGCATAGCATGCTGCCTGGGTGATGGGAATTTATTTATTTATTTAAACATTTGTATTCCCCCCCCCATACCACTAGGATCTCAGGGCGGCATACAGATAAAATCAGAGCAATGTAAAACAATAAATATACACAGCTAAAAATGTATTAAATCATTAACAAAGTAAAACCTGTAGAAAAGTTTAAAAACAATAAGAACAATTAAAACAATTAAAACCATGTGCAACCTTGGAGAAGTTTAGCCTTCAAAGGCTTTAATAAAAAGTGACGTTTTAACTTGGTGCCGAAATGAAGCCAGTGTCAGCACCAGTAAGGCCTCCAAGGGAAGAGTATTCTACAACCGGGGTTCCACCACAGAGAAGGCCCTTTCCCATGTCCCACCATAATGTCTGTCTCACGTTGGTGGAACACAGAGGAAGGCTTCTCCCACAGATCTTAAATCTCAGGGAGGCATATATAAGGAGAGGCGCTCCCTTAAGTACTGAGGTCCTAAGTCATTTAGGGCTTTAAATGACATTGCCAACACTTTGGATTCCAACCAGAATCGTATAGGCAGCTGATGCAATTCTTTTAAGACAGGTGTTATATGGTCTTTATAGGATGTTCCGGTGAGCATTCTAGCTGCTGCATTTCGAACTAGCTGCAACTTTTGAATTGTCTTCAAGGGCAGCCCCATATGGAGTGCATTGCAGTAGCCTAATCGGGGAAGTTACCATTGCATGGACTACTGTGGCCAAGTTGTCCTGGTCTAGAAAAGGCCATAGCTGAATTGTATTCCAACACTTCTGGAGGACACCAGGTTGGGGAAAAATGACTCAGATAACAGGCTGTTCTTACAGTAGAGCTAGTACAATGCCTTAGAGGAGAGGAGTAGTGAATCAGACGGTCCCAGGCCTAAATCTGCCTTTATCCTTTAATTCACTGGATGGCTCTAGACTAGGTGTTGTCCTTCAATTTGTGCGGTGTGTCAGGAAATCCCCACATTTTTCAATCCGCAGCTTCGCGGGAAAGCTCCATGGCTGCAAAGCTGCGCCTGCGCAATCTGATGCAGCACAGATCCGCAGCCACTGCAGGGCTTTCCCCACGTATAGAAAGCCCAATGGATGGAATTTGATTGGTCTTTTTTGCCATGCAAGCAGAGGCCCTCAGGAACCAATAGGGACGAAGAGAGTGGCATACTAACCAAGCATTATCCCCTTGTTATTTCTGATCTGTGATCAGAGACAACAAGGGGATCCCTCTTCTTCCCAAACCCCCAGTACTCTCCTGGCCAATCCCCTCCCCCCTGAACAATCCACATCTCTCTAAGCTGGAATCTGGAAGCCAGATTCCAGCTGGACATCAGGAAAAACTTCCTGACTGTTGGAGCACTACGACAATGGAATAAGTTACCGAGGGAGGTTGTGGGCTCTCCCACACTAGAGGCATTCAAGAGGCAGCTGGACAAGCATCTGTCAGGGATGCTTTAGGGTGGATTCCTGCATTGAGCAGTGGGTTGGACTCGATGGCCTTGTAGGCCCTTTCCAATTCTGCTATTCTATGATTCTATGATTCTAAAGCAGGGGTGTTGAAGCTCTTTTAGCCTGAGGGCTAAATTCCATTTTAAAGAAGCTCTTGGAGGGGGGACATTCCAAGTATGGGTGGGGCCAAAGACAGATGGGGAGGGGGCAAAGATACCAGCATATTTTAGCTTAAAATTCTTTCCGCCCATCAGTAAGCAACCTGAGGAGAGACACTTGAAGCTTTTTAGAGTGGGGAAAAATGAACCAAAGCATGGAAACTATCAAACAATAGTAGCTGGGAGGAAGGAGGTGGGGCCAAGGGGAAGGGAACATGCCCCTTTGGGGAACCCCAGAAGGCTGGATTGGGGAGCCCAGGAAGACCAGATTTGGCCCTTTGGCCTACACCACTACTCTAGGGTTGCCCACTGCGACATTTCCCCGATCCTCCAACACTCCACACTTCCATGACATTATCTCATTGTAGCTGCTACCTCCATTGGAACACACAACCAGCCGAATGCATCCACTAACGTCTATTCTTAGGATAGATAGTCCCATTGTTCCATGCAAAGGAGTTAACATAACTGTGTTTTTGCTATCAACATATGCAAATGATGTTGGATCTCCAGCAAACATTCTTACAATCCATGTAAATTATTAAGGAAATGATATTTGTTTTTAAATACACCTGTAGGACAAGGTGAGAATAAAGAGCTGCTGAAATGTCATTGGACTTTTACATGGGCAATTTTAAAAAGTCTTTCTGGACAATGAAAGGTTAAATGAAAGCGATAACCATGGTGTTTGTTCTCTCTCCTCTCTCTCTCTCTCTCTCTCTCTCTCTCTCTCTCTCTCTCTCTCTCGGCAAGTTTAATAAGCCAATATCAAGACCATCTAGGCCTCAAGCATTTGAAGATTTAAGACTTTTAAATGTGAAGCACCTCATTATATCTGAATATTTTCAATAGAAAGAGAAGATAAGACATTGATATGACACTAGTTATCAGTGGTATTTGTTTGACTTTGACTTCTATTTGAAATGTACACCGTTTGCCTTCCCCCTACACATTTTTTTTCCTTTTGGTGAATAGTGGAATCAAACACTTATGAACTGTACAGTATAAGATGATGTATCAGTTTTCAAATAAGAACATAAAAAGGAGACTGGTCTGTTTTCTCGCTTTGTATAAATAAAGAGCTATTGTACAGTGCAGCATATAACATTTGCTACATGGCCAATTGACTTCCTTCCTCTTAATCAAATACAGTGTTTACCTTCTTACACAAACCATTTCAAAACCATTAAAACTAAGAGGATTAGCATCACATTTCTGGCAAAATGTGCTTTTATTTCAGCAAATACTACTTTCACTCTCCGAGGAGATTAAACTCCCTGAAGGAAATGGCTTCTTCATTGTTGCACAGTCACTGAAACAGGTATAAACTATATCTTCCTTAAAAGAAAAAAAAGACAGTCCTTTTATCCTATTAAAGAGGAATGAAAGTGAGTTCAATTACCAAGGGGGGGGAATAACCCCTGAAATGTGAGTTAAATCCCAACGATGTGAATTTAGAAGTCCTGACTTCACTATGCACAAATAGCATGGCACTTCTTCAGAAACTGCATGGCACTTTTTATATAGCTGAAGAAGCCTCCCTTTTAAAGGCACGCTTTGCTAAAGTGTCATTCAGTCAAATGGATTTTAATAGGAGTGCTTAAGTTACGACAATCAGTTTGACTCTCTCTCTCTCTCTCTGCTTAGCTTTGTGTGTGTGTGTGTTTTTAAATCAAATAAGCATGACACCATTTTATTCAATAAGCATGTATTCATTCAATACGTATGCGAGACAAGGCATGACTATAACATTTATTATGTGTGTTGGATGCAATGACATCAATCCATCATGCTTTATGCAGTAGTTGTGTAACTCAAGTACCAACCAAAGAATAGCATCTGAAAAACAAAGCCTACAATAGACAGATACAGGAGACGTAATTGGCAGGAAGTAAGATAAACAGGAGATAAGACACATCCAGAACTCAGGACAAAAATGGCACTAAGATCAAAGATACTCTGAGAGACAGAATTCGGACATGACACAACACAGTGATTTTTAATTATTATTTTTTGCACAAGGTTTCTGTTTTGAAACCTATAGCCTGTCTATGGAAGCACAGGTGTATAAGAACTTTTTTGACATAATATTCTCACAGCCTAGAGCCTATGAAACACATATGGAAGAATGTGAGTGGTATGTTATATATCATTAAGTATGATTCTGTACTGTAGTTTCTACATGCTGAAAACAGATAACCAAGGATTGACCACTGTGCTCCTAATTTATGTAAACATATGGAAAGTAGAGAGGGACAAATAATTCTATATAAGGCCCTTGTTAGTTTTCTACATATTTGGTCATATGTCCATAACATATACAAGTGATTTCCTCTCTAGAAATCACTTGTTTTACACAGATATCCATTCTTAATATCACTGGAGGATAAACTCAGCTATTAAGCTTACAGGGTGGCTTGGAGCAGTCACTGTGTCTCAGCCTGGCCTACTTGACAGGGCTGTTGTGAGGATAAAATGTTGGTGAACATATACCATTCTGTGCTCCTTGGCATCTGATTGGGATAAAAATGTAATGAATTCAAGGATGAAACTACCAAATGCCAATCAATTACCCCTCTCTTGAAGCTGTTTACTCAAACACAGCCACCAGAACCTGGAGGATACATGAGAATACTGTAAGAACATAAGAAGAGCCATGCTGGATCAGACTGAGGGTCCATCTAGTCCAGCACTCTGTTCACACAGTGGCCAACCAGCTGTCGACCAGGGACCAACAAACAGAACACAGTGCAACAGCACCCTCCCACCCATGTTCCCCAGCAAATGGTGCACGCAGGCTTACTGCCTCGGATACTGGAGGTCCAGATGGCCTTCTTCAAACCAAGCAGATCAAATAATACTTCGAGCACTTGCCTTTAACACCATGCTGTACAGATTGCATACATTGGTGCTACAAGGTTTAATATTCATTAGTGCCTAAAAGAAACTTAATTTAAGTCCTTGTTTCTGTTTAAAGAGTTAAATGCTATCATGTCCAATCTTTTAAGCTGGCTAAAGGGTTGGGGGTTGAGGGTGGGGAGACACAATAGCTTCAGCTACCTATACTGTATATTAAAAGGTTTTCTGATTTTTTCAAAATGATAACCTGCTGAAGGAAATGATGTACCATGCCACAGTACCTGGTTGTCTAATTGAGAACCATGCAACCTTATCCCCGCAGAGATTCCCAGATAAAACGCCACTGTCATCACCTCCACCCTCTCTGGCTCCATTCTTTGTGCTCTACAGCAGGTAAGACAAGCAACGAGGCCTGGTGAGTTTAAAAGGTAGGGTACATTTGAGAAACCGGACAATTACGGATGCCCGCGTGGATCCACGTGCGGAGGGAATGGAACAAGTTAGTGACAGAAGGCCTTTCAACTGGGCACTATTAAAAGGCAAGGCTTGGCTTCGAGAAGAGCAGTAACCTTGAACTGTGTCATGTTCAGGGCTGCTTGTAACCAAGGACGACCTCGAAGAGCCCCTCTGCATTGTGAGGAGTGCGTTTTTGTTTGTTTGTTTCCAAATGATGCGCACAGTGACATTCTATCCACAGAGGTGAGAGGAAATCTGGAAATCAGGATATGATCAGCTAGTGTTTCTCAAACACACCCACACACCCATTGAACTCTCCACTAAATTTACTAGATCCCCCGGTACCTCAAAAGTGCCTACGCTCTGTAACTCTTGTCACATTTCCACCTCAAATACTCTGTTCAAACCGTTCAGGGTCTCCACTCTACATATCACTTCTTCCCTTGGCTTTTTCACAAACCCAGCCCCTGCATAAAGATATGAAGGTCTGGGGACAACAATGCTGGGGGAGGGGAGTTAATCCTGGATTTATTTATTTTTAAAAAGAATACTTCCCCCCCTTCCTCCCAGCAATTTTTGGAAAATGTTAAAGGACACACACTTTTTTCTTCTTCAGATTTTTCCATCCCTCCCCCCCACCTGTTTCCCCTTCCCCACCCAAACCTTCTCATATCCACACATTTACCTCATCACCAGGTGGAAATAACCAACACAGCAACAGTCACTAATTCAGAACTTCTCCTCCCTTCCAGCTATCCCATTGGGCTCTCAACCTATGCCGTAGAACACGTGAACTGTAACACATTATTTTCAATAAGATTAAGGATGCCAACTTTTGTTGTTGTTGTTTTAAAAAAATACCGGTTCTTTTTGTGGTAGCAGAAAGCAGAGCCAGGGCAAAAGTCAGGAGCAGATCTCGGACACAGAGAAATCCAGTGGCCAAATTGGTCATGTGACCCCAAAATTTGATATTTATCATATGGCTGTGCACACACACCCTAACCCACTTTGGAAGACAATTCGGACCCGTTCTGATCTGCTTCGGATCAAATCCAGAAAAGGCTTTGGAGATCTGAAGTACTCAGACACCCATTTTCCTGGCTACTGTGGTTGCAGCGGTGGGGTAGGAGGAGGAGGAGATTCTCTTGTCTTTCTCCTGCCCCACCAGTGCCACTGCCATGATGGTAACTGGAGTGGGAGGGGGTGCTCCCTTCTCCTGCTCTCATCCCAGTGCATGGATCAGTACAAAGTGCCCTGAAGCAATTCAGACTGATCCAGCCCTGCTCCAGATCAGAACCAATTCGGTCAGAAGCATCTAGCTTCAGCTTGGAATTTAGATCTGGATCCGAAGCAGTGCACAGCCCTTATTTATTGCCTCCCAGCTGGATTTGGCTACATTCAGCATCAGTGCATGCTTAAATCATCAGAACATGCTCAGTAAAAACCAGTGGAGGCTGGTGGTTGCGATATCAGTGGGGCAGTGAATCCCCTCTGGGTTCTTATTCTGACCCAGAAGTGGGTGGAGCTAAGGGCAACTGGGCAGGTCAAGAACATGATGGCTAGGGCCAGATATAATTCATACCAGTTTGGACATTTCCCCACATTTCCCCACCAAGCATAGAAAGCACAGCTCAATCCTATGCATTCAGCATTCGGGAGTAAGCCCCAGCACAACAACTTTTCGGAACTTAGGAGGGTCTGTTCTAAGCGTTAGAGGGATAGGTCACAAATTCTAGCAGTTGAGGTTTAAAATATATTTGGAAGTTTTCTGAACGGAACGTCTTACTATTTATTCCAAGGGACTTCCCTTATGCATCCTTCATTGCCAACTACTTCATGAATCTCATCTGAAGGAACTTCTTGCTTAGGTTTTGAATGTGCAATATTTCCATCTAGCTGCATTGGCAAACATGGCTAAATATAATTGCAGCTTCAGCAAAACAATTTTACCTTTGTTTGGAACCAATCAGGAAACTGGATTGTGCTTATGTTTTGCTACAAATTATTAACTTCAGTCCATAGTCATGGAAAGAGTTAAGGGAGAACCTAGATACATTTTGGGTTTAACATTTGAACAATGCATTCTGCAAAAGGAGCATGTAACATCTTACATGGATAATGTAAAAGCGATCCAGCTGGGATCAGTAACTAAGTGCTAAGCACTATTTACATAGAACTTTTACTGTTAACTGTCATCACTAGGAGCCATCAGCCAATGCCAAGTTTATCTTTGTAAATAGCTATTTTCTGTTCTTTCTGACCAGTTTTATATGCAAATTAAAACCTTTCTGTTTTGACTACTGGTTTTGTTTGGGCAACAGAATAAGTAAACCATACTTGAAACGTTCTGAACCTTACGTTAAAGACTTTCCTATTGTGAAGAAACAATATTCAATTTAGTTTGGTTTGATGAATTTCATATTTAAACAATATACTGATGGTTATCATGATTTGCCCAGGACGGGACAACAATACACAGTTCATAAGCACAAGTATGATGCCTGTAAAGGTAGCACACTCAGTGAGATCCAAATTAAAGGGAGATTGTGCATAGAATAGACGAATCTAAAGAAAGGATGCATAGGTTACTCAGCAATTTCTCAGTAGCTCTTAGCTGTGTTTCTTAGAATAATTCTGTATAGGCACTGTCAGTAGCAAGATAGTAGCCCAAGTTCAGATGTGATAATCCCAGTCAAATAAATCATGATTTATTAGTCTAAGAAAACTGCTGCATCCATACATTCCATCTTCCCTTTTCCCCATCTCAAATCATAACTCAGTATTTCCAGGGTTTCTTAAACTTCAGTTTTGCATTAAATACAAATTAGGAAACTGTGGCATTTGGTAGTATCTCTAATGATGTCATTCTACCATCATTCTGATTTTTCCCTCCACTGCAAGCCCCTGCATGCTCCCCCAAACCTGCTTTAAGAGGGTTGGGAGACCCTCCAGAACAGATTTGGGGCATGTGACGGGGGGGGGGAGCTGCAGTGGGGAGAAGAGGATGGGGAAGTCTTGCTGCACAAGTAGAAATTGTGTTTTGTGAGCAGAATGGTTAGATCTCACCCATTATCCCCTACTTCATCCTGGTTTCAAATCCTGGTTTGTAGTCTGAGATTAAACCAACATTTCCCAGTTCATATGTAATGGGAATTTGTGGTTTAACAAACCCTGGAAACACTGAATTATGTCATGCGAGAGAAGGAGGAGGAAAGGAGGGAGAAGGGAGCATATAAGTATGGTGGTGGTTCTTGGTCTAATAAGCATGGTTTATTAGTCCAACACCATTACTTCAGAATTGGGATACTGTGGCCTAATCTACACCAAACAGGATATTGCACTATGAAAGTGGTATGAAAGCGATGTATAAAAGGCAGGAGTCACACTACTGCTTTATAGTGGTATTGAAGCGCACTGAACTGTTGGGGCCCAAGACACATACCATATACCACTTTCATACTGTTTTCATAGTGCAATATCCTGCTTGGTGTAGATTAGGCCTGTGTCTCTCTTGGTCCAAACCATTACTTAAGTTCCAACATCTAAATGCCCAGCACTCTAGTGCCAGTTTGTGTGTGAGAGATCAAAGGTGAATTTGTTGAGGAAAAAAGTCACCACATAGTAACTGTCCCCTATTATTCTTCCACAGCCAAACTCTTATTTTATTACGTCAGTCTCACCATGGCCAACCTTAAATTTACGTGCTTCCTGAATAATGATCAAACATATTTTTACATTTTTGCTTAAAGATAAATCTCATCCTTTGCCAGTACATTAAAAAAAAATGGCGCTACAGAAAAACGAGAGGGGAAAGTATTCCACACACCACCCATCATTATATAAACTCACTCCTAGCCTGATTAATTTTAGGATTAATCCTACTACTACATAATAACTAAAATTATGAAAAAGGTCAACTATCAGACCTTAGTGCCTGTCTTGCCAATCAGGAAGCGCTCCCATATTTGTTTTAATCATTGATAATATATGGGCATTTGACAGCAGTTATGTACCAAGGCATATGTGTCTGAAGTAATATCATAGGAAAACACACACACACACACACACACACACACACACACAAACACACACGTTCCTTCAGTTAGTACATGGATTAAATCAGCCCAAAATAAAAATACTCACTTGTTGCTCAAGAGTTGGAAATGGTCCATTAAACACATTTACAGCTAAATACTTTGGAATTCAAAATTCAGGAAGCAAAGATTTATTTCAAAGAACTAACCCTCTAGTTCAAAGGGTTGAGGTTTTTTTCCTGGAAGAGAAGAGAAGGGGGGAAGTCTACCATAGGCTTCCATCTAGTGCAAGCATCAGTTATGCAGGAAGGAGTGGAGCTTTTTTAACAACACTGTGACAGATTTGTGTGTCCTCAGCTCTGGCACTTGAATAGAGAGGAAACTTCAGGCCTACCTGGAATTACAGAAGCTGTTGTTTACTCTCACAGGCTAGCAGAGACAGGCTGGCAGTTTGGGAAGCTACTCTGTTTATATTACATGGCCTTACCAGTGGAAGAGGAGGCCATTGCTAGGCACTTATATGGGACACAAATCTGCATATGATCTGCATATGCTAATTTTTATCTATATATGCACATTTAGGAATGATCGTTTAATTTAAATTTTACAGAGGGAAAGCCAGCCAATTGTTTTTTCATGAATATTTATTTTTTTTATTTTTTTTATTTATTTAAGCATTTTTATGCCGCCATTCAGCCAAAAAAGGTATTTCTTGACAGTCCCTGCCCACAGGGACTGTCAATCTAAAAGACATGACACAATTTTACAATCTAAAAGACATGACACAAAAGGAAAGGGGATTGGGAGGGAGGAGGAGGAGGGGGGAAAGGAAAGCAAAAAAAAATATTATTCAATTAAGTGGGCCCCCTACCAAGTTCATTCCCAAACCCAGTGGAGGCTGGTGGTTCCTATGTCAGTGGGGCAGTAAATCCACTTTGGTTTTCAGTCAGAACCAGCCAGAACTCTAAAGGAGCTTTCCAAGGTGTTGAACCTATTGGGGGTGGAGTTCAGCATCTTGGATAAGTCCTTTAGAGTTCTGACTGGTTCTGACTGAAACAGCCCCACTGACATTGGAGCCACCAGCCTCCACTGCTGAAATCAATGGAAAACATTTTCCCCCTAAGCTTAATTGGCAATTGGTGGCAGGGGTGGGGGGATAGTGTGTGTGTGTGGCAATATGTGGGAAAGCAAAATAAATAACATTAATAATAATAATAATAATAATAACAGCATCAATAATAATATTAATAATATAATCTAATAGAGTTAACAAAACTCTTCTTCAACCTCAGTTAAAGCTTTACTGTAAATGAAAACGCCATCAACTAGTCAGATACTGCGGGAGTTCAAGTTGATATTAACATCAAAGCATTCTGCATATTTTCCATTCCTTCTCCTGTAATAAGCAGTGATGTTTGACAGACACACAAAAGCTCCATAGTGTTCCCCGTGGAGGTTGCAAGGCAGCAACAATTTCAAATAGAAGCATTTTCCTTGCTAGAATCTGTACAATTCTCTTGAGACTGTATATTTAATATTAATGTTACAGGATGCCAGGTGAGATCTAGTCTGAAGTTAAAAAAAAATGAAAGGAAAGGAAGTACAGGCTCATTTTGTTCTGTTTAATGTTTTCTATTGCTGTGGATCTTAATGGAAACAGTGGATTTTTTAAAAAAAGGAAATCAAATAAATATTACT
Source organism: Elgaria multicarinata webbii (assembly GCF_023053635.1). Lineage (NCBI taxonomy): Eukaryota > Metazoa > Chordata > Lepidosauria > Squamata > Anguidae > Elgaria > Elgaria multicarinata. Next base: position 72,856,416 of record NC_086178.1, on the reverse strand, counting down.
TCTTTTGTTCTAATAGCTTTGGGGAACGTCCAAATTATCTGCACAATCAGATAAGGTTTTAATTTCTCTCCTCCTCCTTTCTCTCTCTCTCTCTGTCTCTCTCTCTCTCTCTCTCTTTGAGAAATCAGATCACCAGAAATGGAGATAAATGGAGTGGACTGACAAAAGTCAACATGCTAAGAAATGTTTGTCTTCAGTGCTTGGACAGGGATTGGGAAAGCTAGAGCATCAGCCTTGTATAGATTTATTTATTTATTTATTTATTTATTTATTTATTTATTTATTTATTTATTTATTTATAGGAATGCATGAATCTGCACATTTCAGTTTCTCCAAGATTCTCATTTTTACCATCTTCAGTTCATCCTGAATTTGAGAATTTTCCCAGTCTTACATTGGTTTTGTCCTGAACCTTTGAGCATTCTTTAAAAGTTTGTATGTAATTTCATAGACAGATCAGGCCTACCATTACCCACACTTCAATCACCTCATATTTAGATAACTGTAATGCATTCTACATGGGGTGACCCTTGAAGAGTGTTTGGAAACTGCAGCTAGTGCAAAATGATGTGGCCAGATGGCTTTCTAATGTTTTTTTTTAAAAAAATGTTTTAAACATTTTTCAAAATGTTTTTAGTTTTAACTTCAAGTTATCTTGGGGGCCCTATTATGCTGGAATAGAACAAACAAAAGCAAAGAATAACTACACAATAATCAACCTTCATGCCACACTGCGAACTGCTTTGGAGAACTCTGAAGTTGGAAGTGACCTGCTATGCTGTGTGAGCTGAGCTACCCAATAAGCAGAATTACATCAGGTAACTATTATAACAAATTCAGTCTACAAGTAAGGAGGTTAGGAAACAAAAGAATGTATGGAACTGCTTATACTGTGTCAGACTGCTGGTCCGCCTAGCTCAGTATTGGCTATACCATGGATGGGCAACCTCAAGCCCAGGGGCCAAATCCTCCCCTCCTAGGGTCCACACCACCTTCCATTGGCCCCATCCTCTTTCCCTGAACCACAGATCATTTGATGGCTTCCTGTCTTATGTGCAGGTTTCTTCAGCCTTAGTTACTGGCAGTAAGGGCTTTAAACTAAAATATGCTGGTAATACTTTTTTGTATTTTTGGCCCCACCCTCCTTTACCTTTGGCCCCACCAACCAATGGCATGAAGCTCCCAAGAATTTATTTAAAATTTAATTTGGTCCTTGCGTTGAAAAATGTTCTCCGTTCGTGGTCTACACTGAGGGCCAAACTAAATGTTACGTGCAATTGTCTTCCCTACTCTCCTTCAAGCATGCATGGGCCCAATTGGGGTTGGACCATGGCTCTTTGGGAGAGAAGGGTTGAAGCTTTCCCCTTCTATATTCAACCTGACATTACAACTCTCCCCCCTTGCAGGGGGGAAAAAAAGATGGGGGGAATCTTCATTGGAATCCAGGGTCTTTCCCCCCACAATCTGGTGATGCTGGAGTACTCAGGACCTATACATTACTATAAATGCATCCTCTTGAAGGTAAAACTTGCCCAACATTAACCAAGGACATTTTCTCCTTCAAAAGTGTTGCTTGATTATGCAAATATTATATAAAGGGTGCTCCTTCCTGCATTCCCACTGTGAGTTTTCCATCTAAAAAGCACAGAAGGAGATAGTAGATTATTACTTATAACAGAATTTGTCTCTTTTATTTAAAGGTTTGATTACTTAACATCAACAAAACAGAAAGAAGAAACAAAATGGGGAAAAGAATAATCCTTTAGGTTGCAACTATATCCTAACCACCATATTAAATTATTGAAGTAGTTCTGAGGTATTTTATCAAAACATGTATCTCCAAAGCTAGATAACCTTGGTCCTTAAACCTAATTAATTTCATTAAAAAAAAACCTGGCAAGAATTACACACAATGACCTTACCCTTGTAATGTATGTTATACCACACTTGCTTCTTGTAACTTAAAATGTAATGCACACTGCACATTCACACACCAAAAATGGAACTTTGTGTGTATGTGTGTTTTACTTGAGCTTCTTCTCTGAAGTAAAATGGTTTAACTTCAGACGCAGGCAGCACACAGTTGCAACGGCTTGCCTTTGTCCCAGCTCAACAAAACTTTGGAAGACATTGGAAGTCATTTCCAAAAGCATGCTTGGATCACAACAAAATATATGTATGAAGAAAGATTCTCTTCTGACATTAAAAGCTGCTGAAACAAAGGGCTTTTTTAAAAAGAAGAAGAAGATGAAAACAATCTATTCTGAAAGAGAGATTAAGACGGAGGAGTCACTTCCAATCAGAAAGCCACCATTTAATTACAACACACAGGAAATTACAGAGTGAATGGCTAGGACAGTGATAAGAAACTGACACTGGTGGATGACAGGTACTGAAATCCGACCACTTCATCACAAAGCTACTTATCACAAGAGCCTGTCTGGAAGGCTGACAATCTGATTGTACTGTCAACTCAATTCATAATTAATATATTTATCAAATTAATTACTGAAAAAATCTCACTGGCGCTCGCCATAAAACAGTGGCTAAATTCATTGCCCGTTGGCTTCGTTTACTGCTAATAACTGTGCTGTCAGTTTAATGAGGGCAGTGATTGGTCCCTGTTTTAGCTGCATGACAGACAAATTGCCCTCTTATAGGGAATGATACAGAGAATTTAAGAGAAGAAAAGAAATATGTCATTGTTTGGTGACAGCCACAATCGCAGCCTTGTCTCGGAAACTTAGCATCAATTCGGACATACATGAAAGGGAGGTTGGGAATTCTTTTGGCAGTTAAATAAATACTTTATGAAATTCTGACTGAGCCCTTCATCTGAAATGACCTAGCACCACAGTGGATAACTTTCAATAATTCCCTGTTCATTACAATACTTGGCCAGCGTCCATTGCTCGGCAAAAGAGAAAGAAAAAAGTTGAGTTGGGCTACCATTAGGGTGTAAATAAAAACTAAGCAAACTAAGCTGTAATTCTGTACATTCTTCTGTTGCTTGAAACTGAGAAATCTGATCAATACAAACATGCAGGTAAGATTACCTATATCTCTGTGTGCTCAAAGGCATGCCTTGTCAGCTCAAAAGAATTACAGGACCTGAGCTGGAGTAAATGGGTGTCCTCTTTGTAGTTACACCTGCTGACACAGGCTGAATATTCATTAGTGCATTGTTCTCGAGTACATGTCTGCCGTCTTATAGGATACAGTACTGTGAAGGCTACATGTATTTGCAACACAGTGCTGGTTTTCAGAGGAGAAAGTCAAGTAAGAACTGTACCACAGATTCACTGCAATGTTAATAGTCTGTTGGCCCCCAATGGCAACAACTGGACATAAGTACCTCTCTAAAATTTTCCCTGTGGAGAACAGACAAGCAAAAAAAATATGGTAAACTGGACTGGTCAAGATAATACAGCTATTCAGGTCATGTGACAGAGCATGTCACTTCCCAAAGAAGCCAATTAAAGCAGATGAGAAACTGAGTGGGGAGAGGGGCAAGGAATCTTCAAAGTGTACAATTGTGAAAAATGGTAATAACGTTAAAAATACACAGATGGTGTGTAAAGAGAAGAACAATACACCATGCACCTATTTGATTTCAAAATACATTCAGAGCTGGCCCTACCATTTGGTAAAGTGAGGCAGCTGTCTCAGGCAGTGAATCATAGGCCTTAGCTAGACCGGGCGAAATCCCGGGGTGATAACCGGGATCGTCCTTGTGCATCCACATGATGCACAGGGGATCCTGGGATCAGAGAGGGATGATCCCTCCCTTGCCCTGGGACCTCGCCCTCCCCTTTGGCCCTGGTTTTTCCACAGTCCCGGGCTGAGCCCGAGACTGCAGAATGTGTGGCCAGGTGCCGCGAGGAGCCAGGAACCATGCACGGGGCGCAACGCTCCTCAGGAGTGCTGCAACCATCGGGGGTAGGGTGAGGGGAGTGGGGAAAATAATTTAAATTTAAAAAACCAGTTACCTTTAGCGCACGAGCGTTAGTGCACTGCTTCCCCTTTAAGAAATAAAAATGGCGGGTGCAACACCTATCCTTCTTAGGTCGTCGTGCCTCATGTGTAAACAAAGGAAGGATGTTGTGTTAAACACAACGCGAGATCTTCCCTCCTCCGTCACTGGCTATCAGGTAGGTCTAGCTAAGGCCTGAGTGTGGGGTAGGGACAGCAGCAGCCGTCCCTGGCCATTCCTGCTGACCCCACCCTCACATTCCCCTCTGATGGTGTATAGATCTACATGATGCATGGCCTGCCCTGCATCTTCTCAGATACAACTGCCAGTGCCAATCCAGGAAGCTTCTGTATGGGGAATGCAGGAGGGCACCATCTTATCCTTCCGTGCAGGCAGCAAAATATCTTTGATATACTACTTGGCTTATCATGCATTCCTGAGAGTAGTGGTTTTGGTATGATAGATTTCCACCTCTCTCATATTATGTAAAACAAGGATCTGCTGAAAATGAACTCATTTGTGAAAGAGTGATGTCCAAGGATTCCGAAGATGTATTTTTGAATCAAGCATGCACCCCCTAGCCTGTATCTCTAATAGAGATAGAGTTTAAAACTCTTATTGAACAGAACGTGGACTTTGGTTTTAATAATTTCCAGAGGTGTCGTTGTATTAGTCTGAAGCTGAAAACAAAAAGAGTTTTGTGGCACCTTAAAGAGTAACAAATTTATTATGGCACAAGCTTTTGTGGAAGTGAACTCTAGTCCACAAAAGCTTATACAATAATAAATAAGTTTGTTTTTTGAATTTAATGGTGATTCATATCTTTCCCATCCTTACAGTCCACTTTTGACAATTCCCATGAATATCCCCTGAAAGCAAAGTCAGTGTCACCAACAACATCAATGGGGAACATCCAGTATCCCCATAAAGCAGGTAAAGAGGGATTTACGTGCTTGTTTAAGTTGATCTAGTTATAATTTGTCAGGGATTTGTATGAATTATCTATGTGTAATTAGGTTTTACACAGCTTTTTTCCCCTTGTTAAGTGAGCAAGCTTCAATAAAATGTAGACAAGCAGTAACATTCTTTTGAACAGACCAAACCATAAAATTAATGCTGTGAAAAATCTCTGTAGCAATCTTATGTGCTACACATTAAAATCTTATGTGTGGTATAAAGAATATGTACTGCTGCAATCGTTGAAAAAAACATTTGAGAGAAGAGATAAAGTAGCAGCCCTTGCAAATTAAACTGTTTGGGGTACTTTCCCAATTTAATCAAATAATCAGTAATGGTCACCATGCAGAATTTACAACACAAGCTTGTGCATATTTACTCAGAGGTAGAGATGTTGGAGAAATCTGTAATGGAACCGAATGAATTTGGATTTTTATGAATCCGACTGGCGGATCTTGCAGTGAACCAGTTTTCCCCATGACGGGCGGATTCCACAGTCTTGCAGATCAGTTTTCTAACCTTCCATAATTTGGGTATGTTTTGTAGAAAAATTCGCAAAAGTTAAAAACAAAACAAAAAAACAGCTATGGACTGTCTTATCTTTCAATATCTGCACAATGTTAAGAAAATTTTAGGCACTTCGTATGACAATGGAACCAGTTACTGAGGGAGGTTGTGGGCTCTCCCACACTAGAGGCATTCAAGAGGCAGCTGGACAACCATCTGTCAGGGATGCTTTAAGGTGGATTCCTGCATTGAGCAGGGAGTTGGGCATGATGGCCTTATAGGCCCCTTCCAACTCTAGTATTCTATGATTCTATGAGAGTAGATCCATTGAAATGAATGGGATCTAGTTAGACTAACATTGGATACAACCCATAACTTCTCAAATCTCAACCTAGTGGCTGTCTGCAGTTCAGGGAATCAAACCATCACATATTAGATAATAGGGGTGTGCACGGACCCCCCGCTCCGCTTCACTTGCAGATCCGCCATTTTCCGGATCGGGCCGCTCCGCCCCGCCCCCGCTCCGCCCACTTCCGCTCCGCTCCGCCCGGAGCTCCGGATCCGGATCCGGAGCTCCGTTTTTGCCCCCCATAGGCTTGCATTGAAAGCTAAAAAATTATACAACTTTTTTTCTGTTCAAGTTAGAAACCTCACGTTTGGCACCATGACACCTCATGGGGATATACACACGCACGCCAAGTTTCAAAGCAATCCCATCATCCCCTGATTTTTGGCGAATTTTTGAAAATCGGGCACCCCACACACAACATCCCTGCGAGGTGGGCAGGGGAGGAGGGAGGGAAGGCAGGCAGGCATGCAGCTGGCATTTCTGGGGGCATAAGGAAGTGAGCCAAGGATAAGCCAGTAATGCATATAAAATGGAATAAATCAATAAATAAACAAAGGAGGGGTGGAATTAAAAGCAGCAGTGTTGCTCAATAAACAGCAAGAAGAATTTTTAAAAAAAGGCTATATCTGTCTTTTACCAGCAATAGGGGGACGTGCCCGGGGGAGGGGGAAGTAGCTGCCAGTTCAAGACAGCCACTGACAGCTCTGAGAAGAAGTAAAACGCTCACTTCAACTCATAACAGGCATTGCTCCACCACTGAGAAGTAAACGCTCACTTCAACTCATGATAGGCATTGCTCCACCGTTTTACTCTCTTTGGAAGGCTCTAATGGCCTTCCAGTGCAGGAGAGAGTGGGGGCACGTCCACGATGAGATGCCCTAGGGGAGCTCATCCCCTTGCACCACATCTATTCAGTTGTTCACCAAGGTTAGGGTGGGGAGCAGTGCTGTGTTTCTATCTCTTATTCTTGGCTTAGTATATGATTTCAGGTTGTGTTTGTGCATTTGGTAGGACTACTGTTTTAAAAAACACTGGGAAAAGCCCGTTCAGATGAAGAAAGAGAAGTTTCCCAGAATCCCAAGTTACCCGTTTTGCCTATCCCCTCCTCTAACTTTGGGATCATGTGATCATGACCGGGAGCTGACTCTGCCCCTCAGCCCTTTGAAAAAGGTATTTTTCCTGCCGATTTTTTAAAAACTTCTAGCGCGCGACCCGGACAACGCAGAAAGTTGAGAGTAGTCTCAAAATGACCCGCATCCACGACTCTCTGTGCACAAGAATTTTCAGAACGATAGCTTAAAAACCAACCCAGTTATGCCCGAGTCTTTCCCTCAATGCAATCCTATGGGCGAAAAGCCGAAAACGCCGTTTGAGCCGCGCGGTTGACCCGATTTTCACAAAAATATAGCACGCGACCCAGACAACGCAGAGAGGTGAGAGTGGTCTCAAAATGACCCCCATCCACGACTCTCTGAGCACAAGAATTTCTAGAACGATAGCTTCAAAAAGAACGTAGTTATGCACGATTATTTGCCGCAATGCAATCCTATGGTGAAATGTTTTCAAGATGGCGACCGGAGCGCTCCGCCTGAACTAGGAGCTCCAAAAAATGGCCGCTTCTCTTCGCCTTGCTTCTAGGGGGTCCGCGGTCCGCTCCTACTCCGCCTCTGGGTAAGGCGGAGCAGGCCAATCCGCTACTGCTTCTACGCTCCTAATCGGAGCGGATCACACCCCTATTAGATAACATCCTGATCATGAATATAGGTAACCATCACCTTTAAAAAGAATCTGATTTAATTTTTTTAAATTATTATTATTATTCAAATGCCCATAGAAAATTTGTAAGTTCATTCATTCCTGAGATGGAGAACATGTGGCCCTCTAGATGTTGATGGACTGCAACTTCCATTATCCATCACCATTGGCTATCCTAGCTAGGGCTGATGGGAATTGCAGTCCAACAACATCTGGAAGGCCGCCCATTCTCTATCCCTGATCTAGTCCAACAGCATGTTTCCCACTGGCTGGCCAGGTTCTTTTGGCAACCTCACAAGAAGTCAGGAAGGTAACAGCTTTTCCTTGTTGTTTGCCACCCTCACACAAGCATCTGAGTTTCACAGTAAGGCTCCCTCTAAGTCTGGCTCCACTTAGCTTTTATGGCTAACGTCCATGGACAGATCTTTCCTCCATACATTTGTCTAATCCCATGTTAAAAGTATTTAAACTGTGGACATCACCATGTGGCATAAATTAATTAATTATTATTATTATTATTATTATTTATTTATTTATTTATTTATATAGCACCATCAATGTACATGGTGCTGTACAGAGTAAAACAGTAAATAACAAGACCCTGCCGCATAGGCTTACATTCTAATAAAATCATAATAAAACAATAAGGAGGGGAAGAGAATGCAAACAGGCACAGGGTAGGGTAAACAGGCACTGGGTAGGGTAAAACTAACAGTATAAAGTCAGAACAAAATCAAGTTTTAAAAGCTTTAGGAAAAAGAAATTTTTTAGCTGAGCTTTAAAAGCTGCGGTTGAACTTGTAGTTCTCAAATGTTCCGGAAGAGCGTTCCAGGCGTAAGGGGCAGCAGAAGAAAATGGACGAAGCGGAGCAAGGGAAGTAGAGACCCTTGAGCAGGCGAGAAACATGGCATCAGAGGAGCGAAGAGCACGAGCGGGGCAATAGTGTGAGATGAGAGAGGAGAGATAGGAAGGAGCTGGGTTCCATAACTGAATTATGCATTGTGTGAAGAAGTAGTTCCTTTTGTCTGCCCCGAATCTACTTCTAGCCAATTTAATTAAGTTCTAACTTTATAACAGAGCGAGCGAGCGAAATATCTATCTTCATTCTCTCCACAATATTCATACTTTTTAAAAACCCTATCGTATATCCAACCTTAGTTGTCTTTTTCTCTTCGCTAAATCCCCTTTCTATATTTGTTCCGCCCATTTTTTCCATTGTAAAATGCCTTTAAATGGATTTATATGTAATAACAATGTAATCCTACATATGTCTACTGAGAAGTAAGTCCCATTTACTTCAATGGGGCTTGCCCCCAGGTAGGATTATAGTCTTTTATATGCTTATGCAAAGTGCACCTCCTGACAGTGGCTTGAGGGGCATAGTGTTGCTACTGTTGTTCAGAAATACCAACATTTTGTCAGCAGATGCAGAACACAATCCCAATCTATGCAAGGCACAAAAATGCTATAGGTGCCTATGAGAAACTGCAGGCTTCATGTGATTATGTGTAGCATATTCAGCTCTTTTAAATGTATCTGTGGCCATTGTGTTCAATAGCCAATCAGGAAGGCCTTTACTATTATTTTGTCATTGACTGGTCCTGTTCAAACAACACAATAAGCCATGGATAGGCCATTAGCCCTTTTGCATCAAATGGTTAGTGAGTGTGCTTAAACCATGGTTATGTAGCCGCCATGGTTAGGAATGGTTCACATGCCACCCTAAGCCATAATGTTTAGTGCAAAATGCTTAGCTACCATAACTTAGAGTGTCGTCTGAACTGGGTCACTGTTACGTATGCTGAAAAATACGTTTGTCGATGAATTGGATAGTTCATTGCACATTGCACAAAGAAGTTCTAACTCATTGTGAAGCAACTTCCAAGAGTAAAACCATTAAAAGCAGTTCACAATTGATCTCTGATACATCAAATGATCAGCACTAGTGCTTTCCTCATTAGAAAAAAATAACAATATGAAAGCTGTACTTTTGGAAAATTTTTAAAAAATCAAAATGGCTGGTAAACATTCCTAATTGTCATCAGTACTTAGGAGGGAAATGATAATTATCCAGAAACCCTTAACTCAGTCACTTTCCACTTAACTAAAGACACAAGCTCACATTTATGCTGAATGTGAGGAAACCCGCTATTGTAATTGTCCTTTCACAGCTTTTTTAGGACAACTAAAATAATAGCGCGTATCCTTTAATTTGACAAGATGCTTTGCCCTCAAACAAGTCTGAGAGTAGACCATTTATTTAGAATTCTCAAGCTAACACACTCAAGGCCCACTTCTGATAACTTGCAAAAATCTAAAACTCCTCATTAAATGTCAGATAAATTGACTAGCCTAAGGGGAAGATGGGGGAAGAGGATATGTGAGCCAGAGAGAGCCCAGTTTCCTGTAATTAATGAGCTCTGAATAAGCAGATCCAATCCAGCCTGAGTGAGAATAAAATTACTGCACCTAGCAAAGTTCAAATAAGAAATATGTGAACTTTAAAGTGCTTGAACACAAATCATGGTGGTCAGTTATTATAAAAACCTTCAGAAACTCAGAAAGCTGAAGCTCAAAATGACCTTATTCCTTAGTCTTAGCAAAGACATTATGCATAGATTGAAGCCAGAAAGTTGTTCAGCTCCCAATTCATGTCTAAGGAAACCTATTTTTACCTGATCATCTGACATATTATTCAGAGGTGAATCTGCATTTGCCACTGAGTAAACTGAAGCACAAGTGTCAGTTTGGTTTTGATAAGAATGTCTCAAAATGCAAAAAGTTATCAATGTTTGGGACAAAATGAACTTGAGGTTGAGGCCTTAGCTAGACCTAAGGTTTATCCCAGGATTGTCCCGGGATCATCCCTGTTCATGTAAATGACACACAGGATATCCCGGGAGCGGTGAGGGAGAACCCCGGGATGATCCTGGGATAAACCTTAGGTCTAGCTGAAACCTTAGAAAAATGTAATGTGGGAGGAACTGAGAGCATCATCACACAGGGGGAAATCACGTTTGCTTACCGTCGCTTCTCTTCCCGTGCGTTTGTCCCTCATTACTTCCTCTTTTGAAAGAGGACGTAAACAACTTGCACGTGGCCCATTCAGTGGCCCATTTTGATCCCGCTGCTTCTCCTGCATACAGTAGGAGATAGCAGCAACTTTCAACTTTAAAAATAACTCGGACTTACTGGGGCGTTTTTTGGTGGCACAAAGAAGGCTAGAAGGGGTGGGAGGCTCATGGGAGGCAGACAATGTCGTGAGAGGGACTCGCAAAAATGCATGAGTGCCTAGTAATGAGAGTGCAATAAAACACTAATCTGATGGAGCTCTGAAACTGATAGGTTCATTCATCCAGGCCCAGGGCTTTGAGTGCTTTGCTCTTAAATGCCTGGGGTTTGAATCCCTTTGTATTCAACCCTTTTAGTGCTCCATTAGTACTGCCACCTCTTTTTTCTGACAGGCTCCTCATCTTTAACAGCTACATGACAGGCAAATACATCATGGTACCCCCCATAGCTGTACCTATTGAATTTGGCTGGTGGGGGTGAAAATTTTTGGTAAGAATGTTTCTGTAGATGTTCAACTGTTGTCCCATATAATGGCAGCCCCCAGTGAGTGCCAAAGGAGGCCACCATATTTTAGAGTGGCATAAGTTTTAAATTTCAAATAAAATCCTAAGATACCTTTCTGGGGAAAACAAAATGGTGTCTGTTCCAATTCTTTTCTCTGCCAAAGAATTTTACCTCACCCCCTCCCCAATATATACCTTAAACAAAAGTTACAATTTCAAGGTGGTTGAAATGGCTGAGAAATGGCCTGTGTCCCAACTGCCATCAACATTGTGTAAGCACATTATACTTATCAGGCAGTTTTTAGGGATTTAAAAATAATATTTTCTTTGCATTCACAGACTTCTGTGTACCTGGGGTTTCCTCTGAGTACAGAAGTCATAACTTTATTTTTGGGTCACAATCCACATTCCATATACCGCTTTCATAGTGTTATTTCCTGCTTTTTATTCTACATTTGTAATAATTTGACACAAAGGGCATATCTAGACGTAGGGAGGGGAGGGGGAGGATCTCACGATATGGTGATTCCAAGATCCTCCCCCTCAGTCCACATGCAGCATGTGATGTCCTGGAAGGAAGAAGACATTGCACCTGACATTTTGGGGTTTTTTTTCCTATTGAAGATGGGTGCACAAGAGCTCCATCGAAATGGTACTTGTTTGTTTGTTTTTTAAAAAAGATCCCGCTCTCCCCTCCCACCCCTGATGGGTACGGAGCTCCTGAAGAGTTCCGTACCCCATGCCTGGTTCCCAGCTCCCTGTGTTTACTCACGAGGAGCCAGGATGAAACAAGGATGGCTGCCCACATGTCCTGTGGTCTCGGGACGATCCTGAGACCATGGGGAAAGTAGGAATTAAAGCTGTCCCAGTTATCCTGGGGAAAGGGAGGGATCATCCTTCCCTGTCTCCGGGATCCCCTGTGTATCATGTGATCCCCAGGATAACCCCTGGGGATATCCCCAGGATAACCGCCCAAGGTGTAGATCTGGCCTCCATGTTGCTTCAAAACTAATTGGCGCACAAACAGAGGGCATGGTAGTTGTTTGGAATCCCCAAGAAACAGCATGGAATATCAGGCACACTAGCAGTAACAGTGAGAGACAACTACTGCCTCCATGTCCCTGTTTGTGAGCACATCAGGGACATCAAAGTGGCCACTTAAGCAAGAGGATTCTTAACTAGATGGATTTTTGTTCTGATCCAGCTGGATTGTTTTCATGTTCTATTATTAATTCCTAAATTGATTCCAAAGCCTTGTATTCTGAGCCAATTTTGGACATACCAAGGCTGAATTTTTACATTACCCAAGGTATGTCATTGCTACCTCTGATTGGTAATGAGAGAGGTCTGCCTGGCTCCTACACTGTACTCCTTTCGTCACCAGCTGAAGACCTTTTTATTCACTCAGTATTTTAACACTTAATTTTAACTTAAATTTAAATTATACTGTTTTAACTCTGTATTTTAACCTTATATCAATTTTGCTGCGTGGTTTTATCCTGGTTGTGCTTTTTATACTGTATTTTGTATTTGTGTTTTTAACCTGTTGGTTGTTTTATGATGGTTTTAATTTTTGTGAACTGCCCAGAGAGCTTCGGCTATTGGGCGGTATAGAAATGTAATAAATAAATAAATAAACAAATAAAGCCATTATGGCAGTGTTTGGAAAGCAGAGGCCATATTGGAGGTAATGCATGGAATCCAGAAGCTGCACCAGACCCTTCCTTCCCTGGGGCCTCATACCACCCAGGCAACATGAGAACTAGCCCTATATGGAAAAGCAAATAAAAAGCTCAGTCTTACGCAGACACAACAGCAAAGGCAGCATGTGGCTCTGCCCTCTTTCTAAGAAAACCTTTGTGCTTTGTTTTACCTATTGGAAAAGCATGTGAAGCATTGCCCTCCCTTTCCTTTGGTGCTTGGATGCCACAGGTAGAGTCGTCTGCAATCTCCTGTATTTTACCATGACTCTGCAACAAGGGGAATGAGCAGGGCAGTCTGCAGCTACATTGTTGCCGGCTTTAGCATCCCAGGCGATGGTTTACTTTCTTGGGGCCTTGCTAGATGGAGGTTTAGCCCAGTGCTCGCCCCGGGCTTGCCCCTGTGCATCCAAATGATGCACAGGGGATCCCGGGGTCAGGCAGGGGTGAAACCTCCCTGGGCCCGGGGTAATTAAAACCCCTCTTAGCCCAGTTTTTCCCACAGTCCCGGCCTTAGGTTGGGCTGAGGCCGGAACCGTGGGTGTGTGGACTTTGGCCAGATTTGGCACCAGTACCTATTACCTGAGCATTTGAATAGTGTTTGCTAAGCCCTCACTCACTTTATCTGGTGTGTAGGTGTGTATGTAAAATAGAGCCTCAGCTGTGTTGGGAATATTGCAATCTTGTCTGCAAGTTGCTGGAAAGGGGAAGTGTGGCAGTTACTTAGTTCATGGGAATTTTGACCACAGCTAGCCTTAGGAGCTCTATAGCCGTCTAATGTGGTTTCCTGTGATTTCTTCCTTTGGCTCTCCCCTCCCCTTGCTCCTGCCTGTGTAATGGAACACAAAATGGACTGAGCAAACACTTTTTAAAAACTCTATACTGTATCTATATGCAAGAACATTTGTGAATAAAACCATTCTACCTTTTCTTCATCAAAGAAAGGTGAGGTCTCCTTTTATTGTTATAAGATAGCCTGTGTGCATGTGGGACTGGTAAACACTCGTACTGTTTTGCCTTTTTATTTTTTCTCTGCTAATCACCTTTTTAACAGGAGGCATTACTAAGTAATTCCATCAAACTGATCATCTCTGCCAGGGCCCTACAGAAGTTGTTGGATTCCAAATCCCCTTATTAATCTATACACTAATTTCTCTATATTTGCAAAGCCTCCTTTCTAAAGTTATACAAAAGGCTACTTCTTTGATGTTTCTCTCTCTCTCTTTTGCCATGTTTTCTGTGTCTGTTTCTATGCTGTTACTGATGCCACATTAAGATTGCACTGGGTTTTTAAATTGCATTTTTGTTGTGATATAAACTGCTTGAACCTTTCAGAAAAGCAGTATATAAATACTTCAAGAAATAAAACTATAATAAACGCACACACATAACTTTGCTATTAGGTTTAACATGAATAAAATAAGCTTGAAACCAATTTGGACTGCATGCCTAAGTAATGATGCGGTACAAGGAAGTTTTTTAAAATAGTGATTGCATTTATGGCTGACACAAACAACTCCTCCACCCAACAACCTGACAACATTTGGGGCATGATGCTCAAGGGAGAATTTTAAAAAGATGGCACATCTAAAGAAATAATTCCCTCTGCGCCCCCCCCCTTCCCTCTCTGTGGTAAGAGCAACTTCTCAAAAGGCTTTGGTCAACTTCAAGGCTGCTTTTTTCAGACATTCCAATGGCGAAAAACAGGAAGAGGAGCTGGACTTTCAAGGTAATACAATAGGAGTTTGCAAGAGTCACAGGGGTATCAATTACGATAAACCAAGCCATGCAACAAGGAGATTAAGATGTGGATTACCAACCACTTACTATGTGTCATACAGAAGAGAATAGTTTCAGATGCAAGCTCTCCTTAATCTGGTACCAGCGGCCTTTCCTTGAAAGGATTAATGAGGAAAGGGGTTTGTCGACATTTTTAATGGGCCTATGATAATCAAGATTGAGAAAAGAAACAAGTAACGACAGAGACGTCAACATTAGCCATTAAGGGATTTAATAACAAATTATCCATTGCTGAGTAAAAGCAAATGACATCATTTATGTGCCCTGCTTAATTAAGGAAACATTGTATTCCAATTAAAAATAGGCTGCTGTGAAGATATTGTAGTGCAGATCAATTTGAGCAAATGTGAACAGAACCCAGAATGTACATTGATTGTAAGTGGAAAATAGAGTGTGTCGCTCCCCAACGCTTCTACTTACAATACTGGTTTGAAATTGATGCATATTTTTTTTCCAGCTTCACACATTTCTGAACAGTGCAGTCCTATGGATGTCTACTCAGTAGGGACTAATCCAGGGGAACAGGTGTAGTCAACTGAGGCATAAATGTGCTTGATGACACACTTACAAAGAAAGACTTGCAAGATGTGGATGGAAGAGAGGAGAGAGAACAACACCCAAGGTGTGTGTGTGGGTGTCTATATGCCGCCACTGTATAACTGATTCCCTCAAAACCCCGCAGCATTACTGCTGCAGGGCAGGAATGATAAATTTAGATGGCAGGAGGGATCGCAGGCTATCCGGCCAAATAACCGCAGTGCCAGCAGCCATTTGGTTCATCAAGCCCGCCCCCTGCCCTGTCTTCCAGCACTATGGTGGTCTGTTGACTGTAAATAAAGATTGATTGGTCCTGTCTTCCAGCACTCATCCTGGACTTGCATCTGTCCCCAGCAATAGCCACTGACTGAACCTGAACCAAGGCCACTGACAGACTGAAAAACACTGCGGTAATCCTGGAGCAACATAAAAAAAAAATTGCGGTAAAACCACACTGCGAAAGAGCGCAGTTTCTGGGGTAGAAGCCTGATGTGGCTGCGAGTCGGCGACTGCATCATACAAACAATGCAGCACCACTGCTCAGCCATGATGGGGTAAATAGACTGTACAGACGCCCCCAAGAACACCTTCCAGTTTTTCCAGAGTATGTTATTTTTTCATTTGCACTTGGAACATTATTTCCAAAGTATTATTAAAACAACAATAGCAACCCGTCTTCGGCAGCAGAGTTGAGAGAAATGAAAAAACAAAACAACAAACAAACAAAACCCTAAACGCCGCAGTCCAAAATATCAAATTCATCAAAACATCATCCTTGTGTAAACATCACCAACAGGCAGATGAGACATTACATTTGTACAAGGGGAGCAGCGCCATGCAAATCGTCTTCCATTTATGTGCTGCAACAGCCTAGTTCTATATGGCTCCTACAGCTACAACAGCACAACCTGTGGCTTGTGCCAAACTGGCATCCTGTGTGTCTAGCAAGAAGGGCATTTCCCCCTAGCTTGCAATAGACAGTGCACGACACGGTTGTAGCACGCTCAGAAGGTACTGTAGTTTCAAAATTGTGTGGCAACGTTTTCTCAAATTGCGTAGCTTAAAATGTTTAGTTGCATTACAGAAAAGGAGTAACGATGCTTGAAAAAACATGAATGATATGCAGTAAGCTTATTCTGGAAAGAAAGCCTTTGATTTTGACACATGTATGTTTTAGCATGCACATGTTAGTGTTTGCACACATCTATGAACAAAGCCAGCATTTGTGCACTACCATTGAATAACTGTTATTTAAATATCACACACCTACAGTTCTAATCCAGCAATGTGAGTGCTTCCACCGAATTCCAAATCACTGTCCAAGTTTATTAATTGGCTTTGTCTTAATCCAGAAGAGAGACTTATGCACAGAAGCAGGATGGATTGGGGACGACGCATCAGTTGGCGTGTGCCCACATCACAGTGTAAATCCAGGCTCCACTGAACTTCATGGAAGTATTGGTTAGTACCTGTGGGGATGCAAACATTGTTGTATGTTAGCAGAAGTGGATCAGGACCAATCTGGACTGCTAATGCATGATCATTTGGAGCAAACTTCCCTGGGACTGATTTAAAACAAGCCCAAGTCAAGGAAGTTAATTTAGGTCCAATTTGAATCAGACCTGAATGAAATTCTTTAAGTTCAGTGCCAATTTGAAACAGGACCCAGCACCTCCTTGGCCCCAACTCTCCTAGCCACAGGCCTCAGCTTCCAAAACCCATCCTTGCAAAGGAGGTAGTGGCAGGGAAGTCTTATAGCAGCTCATGTGGCTGCTGTACATGAGACCTCTTGTTTAAGGCCAGTACATTCCTGTGAGCATGCATTTCATTGGAGCATCCACTGACCCCAGGAAGCATTGGGAACTTCCTACCCACCCTCCCCCAAATTGAGCCTCTTTGGAACTGGACCCAGAGTTCAGAGAGGGCTTAGTGATTGTGGAAGGTTCTTGGGGTGGGGTGTTGAGTTTGCCTTTCAGAACCTCTTATCTTTCTGATTTGGGTGGCCATTTATGAATTCCGCAAAACAGAGGAGATGCACCCACAGACTCCAAAAAGATACCGATTTTCATAAATTGTGCGTATGCTAAGTTATGTGTAGATGCAAACTTAGAAATAATAATTGCAATTTAAATAAAAATACAATACACCTCCCCATAGTGAGATGACTGTGACCCAGGTGACCTGTATGCCCGCTTGCACAATCTGCTGTCCAGGTGCTCTTGATGGGCAACTTCAAGGCCCAGCTCTTCCTCCTGATGGTTCTTTATGTTTAAAGCAGCCATGGATTGGACAGCCCTTCAAATAAATATGCCTTCAAAAGAGGTCCTCTGGCAACCCTTCCAATAGAAGGCTGCCCTTTGTAAAAGAGGACAAGTGGCCACCTTAGCTTGGCACCATCACGAGAGAGAGAAATGGAAATACGAAGCGCTGTCTTCGCAAATCAGTCTTTTGGAAGGGAAAGGTGATGGTTTTTGCTTGCGTGTTAAAGAGCAATGTAAAAAATTCTTCAGTTTGGTCAGTTCATAAATATGCTCGAACGCACTCCATCCTGACATTTACAAATGTCAGTGTTTACTCGTATACTCAGGGACACCTGAAGGAGATTTGTTTTCGCGGTGCGCCTGAACTTGCCTTAATTCCTTTTGTTGTTGTTGCTTTTTGTGCTAATTCTCCCGACATGCACATGCAAACCCGGCCTGAGATCTCCTGTAATTGAAAATGTACAGTTTTGTGCTTCCATACTAAAGAGAACAAGCAAAACAACAAGCTCCTATTCAGGGCTAATTCACAAAGTAGCTCTGCCGTGTCTCGCTGGCTGGTCTCTAACAAGCCCCTCATTCATTGCGGTTTTGCGCAGCTGAGCTGTTTCTACCTGAGCCAGCGTTGCAGACCTTTAATCAAACAAATGTACAAGGAAGCTCAACTACTTAACCGCTGCGCTTGTTCAGTGGACTGAGGTAGCCAACTAGAACAAAAAAAGAATTTTATCCTGCTTGGGACGAGTACATTTCCTTTCTGTTGTTCTCGACAAAGGGCAGCAGGTACAAATGGTCTCCTATCTGTGTCACTGGGAAGTGGAGAGCAATTTGTTTCTATTAAACAGGATGGGCCTAGCTTTTATTTTGTTGGCTTTCCCACTCTTTAACCTGCGCCAATCGAAGCCTTTCATCTGAACTGCCCTTGACCGAATCTACCATGCCATGGAAGAATCCCTTCCTGTTTTGCTTCGGCCCCCTCCCTGCTCCCCTCCCCAATGCACATGTAATTGTGAGAATACAAGCGAAAGCCCTGGGGTATTGGGTTCAAAACACAATCCTGCCATTCTCAGAACAGTACAAAGAGTAAACTTGAATGCGACATTGAGTTCTGTCAGACTGCACCTGCTGGTGATTCCTCTTCCCCTCCAGTTCATGGTGGGGTCACCGTACGCTAGGCTATACCCCGGTGGCAATGAGACCTACTGTGCTTTCTGTTCACCATGAGATTAGATCTATAATGTTTGACCTGTCGGATTTATTTTGCATCTGTTGAAGCAGGACAAGCCATATGAATACCAGGATCTACCAATCCAGTGTGTGTGTGTGTGTGTGTGTGTGTGTGTGTGTTAAAGCCCAATTCATTTAACCTGGATATAGATGTCTTTTTGAACTTCAGTGTTATCTCAAAGCACAACACAGATATTTTGATACTTCACTAGTATAGATACATCTCAGTTTTTGAGATGGAAATTCAGGCAGTTTTGGATGTTTATATATGATATTTTAAGGTCCGTTAATATTTTAATGTTCATTAACATTTTAAAAAGGGCTTAACATAAATGCTATCAGAGTTTCATAGTCTGTTTTTTCTTTCTTTCTAATCATCTGCTCATCTCCTTCCCACACTTAATTATGTTCTGCTCCATATCTTCTCTATGCACTCATATGTGCAGCCTTGAACTTGGGGGAGAAATTTATTTATTTATTTATTTATTACATTTCTATGCCACCATTCTGGCTGGTTCACAGAGGTTCCACAGAAGGCCTGTATAGCTGGTGACCCACCAAGCTAATAACAGCTTAGTAGCCACATATATAATCTTCCTTCTCTCAAATAAAAGTAGTTCCATGACTGAAGGGACATTTTTGACACATAGTGATCTGGGCCTACCACAATAGTCAGGATATTTTTCCCCAATTTCTGTAACCTGTCCTTGGTATTTCACTGTCCTTATTTTTAATATTGAGAATGATGTGTTCACATTTGGTTAGTGTGGGTTGCTAGACCAGTCATTCTGCAATATTCTGCCACTTCTCTAGGATCTCTAGAAGTTAAATCTTTCATTGGTTATTATGTGGATGCATCTCGGCTCAAATGCACATACAAAGGTTAATGCACACTTACGAAGATTAAACTACCATCTTTGTAGTACATGGTCCATCACTTTACGGAGTGGTGAGGCTTTCTTTGTAGAACTTTTGAAAGAAGACAATGGGTTGGTTGTTCACACAAGACATTAGCCCACACTCAGTGGCTGAGTGTGGGTTGTTGTTGAACCATGGATTAGGGTGTTGGCCAAACCCAGGACATTTTTCACAGGATGGCTTGTTAACTATGCAGTGTGGCTTGTTAACCACCCTGAAAAACCTAGCAACAAACCATGGGTGTTCAAGGTGGCTTGTTGGAGAATAATAAGCCACACTGTGTTGTTAACAAGCCATCCTACAGAAAATGTCTTGGGTTCAGACAACAAGCTAACCCACAGTTCAACAAACAACCTACTCAACCACTGAGTGTGGGTTAGATTGTTGTGTGAACCCACTCAATCTGTAGGACAAACTCATTGACTTTTGAAACCATGGAGGACAGGCTATTTCAAAGTAAATGCATATGGCAGATGAATTAGATGTATAAGAGTGGAAACTTAGGCAGTGATCCAGGCCTGGCATAAATATGCAGCATCCTTTACAGCTGCTGGGATCCCAGGATCCCAACAGGGCCCACCACTATGCTGTGGCTCGCCTAACCCCTTCCCACTGGGGAGGGCAGCATTTCATTTTCCCACAATGCCCCAGAGCAATGCTATGTCAGGTGTAGAGTGAGAGGGAAATTAAAATGGCAGATCCAAGCTGCCCCATCACTGCCTGCATCTGCACACTGCCACCACTATCAGGTAAGCCTGCCAGGTCTGACATAAACAGCAGGGCAGCTGACATTTTGCCCATGGACCCCTGAAACCTGGAGCCAGCCCTGCAGTGATCCTTGATATGAGAGCAGGGGTATTACAATTAAGTCCCTATTTCCATCTATGAAATGTGGGCAGGTATGCTTCCCCAGGCTGAAGGATAATCGAGGGCCCTATTCTTGGCCAATATTCCTAGGGTGAATTTTTTAAAAAACTAGGCTATCCTTCCCCAATCTGGTGCCCTCCAGAAGTTTTAGACTACAACTCCCAGCTTTTCTCTCTTTTTAATTTAATGGGGTGGGGAGTCCTCCTTGCTCACAGACATCTAGCATGTCCAGAAGAAATCTGGGCTGATTCCTTTCTCCAGATGTGCTAGTTTTCCATGAGCCTGAAGATATAGTCCCTCCTACTTTATTCAGACAATTACATAACATGGCCCGAAACAAGTTTAATGGGTATGATTGAGCACTTCACAGTGGCTGCTGGCTATAACCTTGAAAAGCTGCAATTCTCTATCTGGGTATTTTGAAACAGTCCAATGTAGACCAGTGGCCTTCTTTGAGAAGCAAGCAGTTTGAGTAGAGCAGCTTCATTTTCTTGAGAAGTACTGTACAAGTAACTGTGGAAAGGACTGCAACATTAATGGGAAGATTAAGCTTACTTGGGCTTCTTTTATGGGAGCTGAATGGACAAACCTATTAGTGAAATAATGTATCTCATATGGGAAAAGATTCGGAAAGTAAAAGTTATTTTACTGGCCATGCTGGCTGGGGTTGATAAGTGTCGGAGTCCAAAACATCTAGAAGGTGCTAAATTGGAGGAAGCTGAGCTACCCTCTTCTGAGCAGAGAAGGAAATTTGGTAATGTTCTCTATTCAGATTTCCACCTTGACCCAGGCCATAGCTAGATGGGGCAATATCATAGGGCAATCCCCAGGATCATCCCTGTGCATTCACATGATGCACAGGGGATCCTGGGATCAGGGAGGGGTGATCCCTCCTTTGCCCCGGAATCTCGCCCTGTCCTTTGAGCCTGCTTTTTCCGTGGTCTCGGGCTGATCCCGAGACCAAGGAACGGGTGTGTGGGCGTCACAGTTTGTCCTGGCTCATTGCGGATACTTGTGAGGAGCCAGGGCCTGCCTACCTTTGAGTGCTCATGTGCATCTTCTATTTGTTTTTAAAAAAGAAAATGGTGGGTGTGATGTCCTCTCCCTCCAAGGTCATCGCGCACTGGGTGTAAACAGATGGGGGAATCTCCCGATAATACCAGGTAGGTCTAGTTGAGGCCCCAGGGTACTTAGAGACAGTGTGAGCCCATTACATGAAAGACCACTACATTCATCTGTGGCAATAGAGAGCTTGAACAGGAGATTTAAATTAGGAAAACAGTGCAGGGAGGAAGGGTTCAACATGCTCTTTTCCAGCATCATCACTTTGATAAGATTGAAAACAAAAGTAAAGTAAAAATTAAAATAATCTCGGGAGATCTCATCATGGATCTTCTGCATCATGTCAGTTTAGCTTTTAGAGAACAATGATGACAGGTCAGCAGCTTCTATTTCCTTCTTCCACACCTGCAGATCCTCTGCAAGCAATAACACTTCATCTCTTTGTATCTGTTTCAGCTGAATTTGCATCCCCCATAGTCTCTTGTTGAGAAAGAAGAGTTGTTACCCTATTTATTTAGAAGCCAAAGCTACACTGGTTATGTATGAAGGCAGCTTATGGCAGGAAAGGATGTTGCCATTTTATTTTCACAGAGCTGCCTCTAGAGAAAATGAATGAGAAGGATGACCTATCTGTGAAAGACATGTTGCAAACTTTTTTGAAAGCAACTAGGATGTAAAAGTTTCTTGAATTCATGTAACTCCCCAACAGCCACTCAGCTCTTGCACCTTCCACATACTCAAATCAGCTCCTTGCACCAGGTTTCTTGGGTCAACAACCTATGAATTGGTTTCGACATCAGGTAGTTCACTCCCAACATCCTTTGGTTAAGGTACAACAAAAAAGAATCCAGGTGAACTCGTTCTCCAAGTGGGGATCCTTATGTAACCAAAATGGAGTCATCCATGCACAAAAAGGAGGAATGAGCAGGCTTGGCAGATCCCCACATATTGCAGAATTACAACAAAGTCTTTAGGGAAAAGTGGGGGGAAGAAACCAAAACAGCCCTTTGAGGACTGAGCATGCTCAGTGGGCACCGAAAGGTGGGTGATTGTTGGAGGGGGGAATAAGAAAATCAGGGGGGAGGGAGAATGGAAGGGAGTGGCCTTGAAGAGGTTATGGCTGGCTAAAACTCTGAACACTGGTCCATAATATTATCATTATGTTCCCTTATAATTATTTGCCCCAAGGACAGGCAAGGTCCTGTCCCGGTTGTGGAACGAGCTCCCCAGAGAGGTCCGCCTGGCGCCTACACTGTACTGCTTTCATCGCCAGCTGAAGACCTTTTTATTCACTCAGTATTTTAACACTTAATTTTAACTTAAATTTAAATTTTACTGTTTTAACTCTGTATTTTAATCTTATATCAATTTTGCTGTGTGGTTTTATCCTGGTTGCGCTTTTTATACTGTATTTCGTAATTGTGTTTTTAACCTGTTGGTTGTTTTATTGTGGTTTTAATTTTTGTGAACTGCCCAGAGAGCTTCGGCTATTGGGCGGTATAAAAATGTAATAAATAAATAAATAAATAAATAAATACAGCATGGATGTGTCTGTGGGAAAGCCTTTCAGAACCACTGGAGTTGATGTGTCTTTCCACTGTTTTCCACACAAGGTAAGAAGACATTTCTAATCAAGCCAGGAATTCAAGATCTTGACTTGTTGAAGTCATAAAAGGCCACTTCCCATTTCCCATTAATTTGTTCTTGGGTGAAGGTTTCTTAGTGTTACTGCAGGCCAAAAGTTGAAAAAGAGCCTTTGAGTTATTCAGAATTTCACTTTATATGGTACCTGGGCAAGTGGGTACCCTGCCCCCAAATGCCTGGATGTCTTGCTGATTCGAGGCAATTTTATAGGCTTTTCTTCAGCAGAAGTAGGGGAAATTGTAACTGTTGCTATTAGAGGATGGTGAGTGAGAGTGTGGCTGAATCCATTGAAAGTACGGAATACCATTGAAATTATGGCTACCTACAACTATAGGAAGCCAAAGTCAGCAGTGATCTATAGGCATTTGGGGGGAGATATTTCTGCAATTGTGGAAGTCAAGAGGGCTTGAATGATGAGATGGAATGCACATTAGCTTTCTTATAGGGTCTGTGGGCCTAGCTGTAGCCAACTAGCTTGGTATAGATTTCCCTGCTTGAACCGCTGTTGGGGTTCCGACAACTTCAACCTCAGAAGGGAGGAAAATATTTTTTTTACTATTTGTGAATTTAATTTTCAACTTAAAGGTTTAAGTCCAATATTAGCCTTACTTAGAGTAGACCTATTGAAATGAATGGAATTTAAGCTAGACTAACGTTGGATACAACCCAAAATGTTAGTCATATCTTACTTATTTGACTGTAAATCACAATTGTATGGTACTTGGGTGCTGAGTCCAAGGTAGAGCTCAAGCTGTCTCTAAAACTGGGAAAGGACTGACATAACACCCTTATGGGTAGCTTTAGCTTGCATTGAATGGATAAAATGTTCTTATTCAATTTGATACAATTACAATAAAAATTGCAATCTAAGGCAAGTAAATGAATTTTGTGTCAGGAGTGAAATACAATCTGTTAAAATTGGTTTGAAAATACAATTTTAGGTCTGGTACAGCAAGTCCTGACATTTCAAATGAATCTGTCCTATAACAAAATTAATGACACTCCAGGTTGTTTAAGAATGGCTGTTAAACTATACTTACCTTATCCATCATGGGATCATGCTGCATAATCCAGGGAG
Source organism: Elgaria multicarinata webbii (assembly GCF_023053635.1). Taxonomy (NCBI): domain Eukaryota; kingdom Metazoa; phylum Chordata; class Lepidosauria; order Squamata; family Anguidae; genus Elgaria; species Elgaria multicarinata. The sequence goes on along the minus strand of NC_086178.1, from coordinate 72,832,209 downwards.
TTAATAGGTTATTAAGTACAGAACACCAGTTCTTGTTAAGGAAACTTCAACTGGTGTTCCTTGAAAAATAAATTGCCTAGCCATTTAAAGCTAAAGAAAGTAAAAATACCCCTCTATAAGCATTTCAAGAATTTCACTGCAAAGTCCGTACATACTGTATGTGAAACTGGTCACGTTTCTCCAGGTATTTGCAAAGCAATTCAAAAATATTAGGATAGTTAAATAATCTGGATATAAGTGAGCGTTATATTTACATAGAGTTAACAAAGATTAGCATTGGGGACACAAAACTAACTTTGACAACTAGAGCTGTGATCCTCTACACCAAGGGTAGACAACCAAGTGGCCTTCTAATGTTTTGGACTACAACTCCCATAATTCCTGACCAATGGACATGCTTGCTGGGGCTGATGGAAACTCTAGTCCAAAACATCTAGAGGACACCAGGTTTCATGCCCCTGCTCTATACCCTTACTTAGGAGTAAATCCAAGTAAATCCCTGTTCTATACCCTTACCTAGGAGTAAAGCCACTGAATTCAATTGAATTCAGTGGCTTTATTTTGAGTAGACATACACATAATTACATTCTAATAATGAGATTTCACGAACCAGTAAAAAATGTTACTCCTGTTCTATGTACTCAGACGTAAATATCTTCAATTAAATGATCATAACTCTGAAGGGCAGCACAAGGAAGTGCCAATGTGCAAAACTTGTGATGCATACGTCTTCCCCATAGTATCCGTGAGCTACACACACACACACACATCAGGGATTCATGCATCTTCAATGGGGAGATGCAAGTGATGCTGTTTTGCACATTTATGCTACAAGTAGGGATCAATTGTGTATCCTCTGTTGGTTTTTCCTTCTGACATAAGAAGCTACCCCCAAAGGTAATTTTCAACATCACAAAATCTGTCCAGATTAGCTACCTTCCAACTCTGTGTTCAATTTTTCGGCCCATTTGGTGATATCTGCAAGAAAGCGATTTCTTGATTTTCTCTGGACAGTTACTCCATTTTGTTTGGAGCATCTGTCATGATCTTATCAAGAGCTGTTCCATGTTTATTGATGAATGACTGGTGTCAAGACATTACAAATGTAGTCTTACAGAACACTGTATTTAGCTAAAGAAAAGTTAAAGAGGGCACAATGTGAAACATAGCATTGGAGACAAATCCTTGTTTAAAAAATATTTAAAAGTAGCAAAACTCTGGTCTCATTAGAAGACATCTGGATTACAGTGAAGATTTCTAACTAGGATTTCTAGTATGATGTGAATCCCCAAATCTGCTTGTAGTGGTTGGGCTGTGGTAAACGTGCTCACTTTTCTAAGCAATTCTATTATGGGGATCCCATTGCTCAGTATGTGGCTAGGGTGGCCTTTTGTCCTGCTCTGGAGGATACTCCTCTGTTTGAAGGTGGCCTCTATTTAAAGAACTGTCCGATCGAAGTCCAGTTTAAAGATAAAGAAACTTCAAATGAAAGAACAAAGGACTTGAAGTTGCCTGCCATCAGCAAAAGGACAGCAAACTGATCAGGCGCAGAAGTCACCTGGTCTTCCACATTATAGTGAGATGTAATTACAGTCATTATTTCCCAATCTGCATTTATCTACATAAATTGGCACCTGCAAATTGTATGCCTATCTATGTCCCTTTTCGTCTACTTTTTTGGGATCGGGTGATGCATTTCCTTTCTACTCATGATGTGTCAGTGATCACCCTACCTGTGGCATCTGCTCCATGTCATGGGACCATGGCCTGACCTGGAAGACCTTGGGAGTAGCAGGCTGACTGGAAACGCAACCCCCCCCCCAAAAGCAAACACCTAAGATAGTAGTAGTAGTAAAGAGAAGTTCATTTGTGTAGCCAAAGCCATTACAAACATATATATATACTCAAATAAAACAGAATAATCAAATATATTACAAATATGTAAGATTACATTACAAGACTAAAATCCTCCAAAAGCATCATTCTATAGACTCTATTCAGTCGCAACTTAAAACCTGATCATCATCATTAGAAAACTTCCTCCTTAAAATTGATGCTTTAAAAGCAAAACAGGCTACTTTTTCAGAAATGGGTGGAGTGGTATCCCCAATAAAAATTTAATCAAATATGAATGAGACCTATTAGGTATAAGACCTAGGTCTTTAAACAAAGCTATTCTTACATCTTCATAAATTGGGCAGACAAGCAGGTAGTGAGTTAAATCTTCAACTATATTAGATCCACATGGGCAAACTCTTTCCTCCAAGGGGATCTGTTGGTATCACTGAATCACTGCTGAGTTCATTGACTGGCACCGAAGAGCTGTAAATGCATATCTCCACTTAGAATTAGTTATACTATTTAAATATTGAGGGTAAGGCATATGAATAGGCAATTTAGCATACCAGGGGGAAAGTTTTGACAAGCAGGCAGAAGTGCGATCAGCTTGGAAATAATATTTTAGGATATGAGACTTCAAGTAATGTGTTGCTCTCTCAAAACTTAGAGCACCTAAAGAATCCAGTGAAAGACCATACAAATCAATTAGATGCAGAATTTCCTGATTCCAAGGTGGATTTATCTTACAGTTGTATCTTGACATTTCTTCAAAGGCAGCCAAAACTAAAGATGAGCCCCTAAGATAGTATCAATGTCTCATGTAGAAAAGACCCACTGAAAGTTCATCAAGATGTACTTGTCCCATTCATGTCAATAGGTCTACTCTACATATGACTAATATTGGACACTAACCCTAGAAAGGAATATCTAAAAGAAGAGAGGAAAGATGGGGCTATTAGACAGCCTGGGAGAAGCAGCTGCTCAGTTCTGGGCTGGGAGAGGTATGCCCCCTTTCTTTGATTTAGGGTGGAGGGAGGGGGTAAGGGGAAAAGGAAGAAAGGGATGGCTAATGCAACCCCCTTCCCAACTTTTCAAGATTCAAAGCAAAGATTTGAAGGGCAACTGCCCTACTCTTTGAGTGACTGAAAATGTAAGAATGGAACCCCAAATAAAGAGAAGGGCATTAGTCTATACCTTGGGTTGGATCCAATGATCATGTGAGCAGATGTCCACTGGCTTTTGTCAGTGCAACGGGACTCCCCCATCCTCTCCTCCCCTTGCAGCACCCCTTGTGTGCCCCAAATCTGCTCCAGAGAGATCCCCAATCCTCTGGAGCAGTTTCGGGAAGCATGCAGTGAAGAGGAGGGGGATACTTTCCATGAACAGTTTCTGCCCTGCTAGCACTGGGGTGAAGAACCTCGGGCCTGGGAGCCATACGCAGCTCTCCCTGAAGGAAATGCCCCTCTGCCCCTGACTCCACCCACTTCCCACCAGTCACCAATCGTTTGGTGGTTTCCCAGCATTCGTGCATTTATGGACCATTTGTAAAAGATTGAAATCCCTCTCCTAAGGGTCAGTTACTGGATGCAAGGAAACATGTTGGCATTTTGGAGGTTTGGACTCAGCCCTTTTGCCTTTGTTCCCACCCCCACCCCACCACTGGAATCCAGCCCCTGAGAGCTTCTCTCCAATGGAATCCAGCCCTTGGGCCAAAAGAGATGCTGCAGCCCTGTGCTAGTGGGCGACCAGCATTGGATCCAACCCATTGTAAGTTAGCTCTAATGGTTCATTTCGTAGCTCCACAGAAGTGGAGAGACATGTCTCTTCCTCTGGCTAGGACATCTAGGCGTGTGCAGCACATTTCATTAGGGTGTGCACTCAGGGATATATATATATATATATATAAGGCAAACATTTATTGAATACTCAGTCAAAAAGGACATTATTTTTATTAATTTATTTCTTAAACACTGTAGACTAATGCCCTACTCCACATTGAGCTTGCCTGACTGTGGGAAGGCCATTGCAGGTGAGGCGGGGAATGAGGAGACTCTCCTCAAGCCGTACCATTGGTGGACCATAACATTGACTGGACCTTTGGGGGCCCTCCTTCTGGCCTCTTTGAAGTGCGGCTCACAGAAGAAGGGTTTCCAGCAGAGCAATTCCTTTTCACTCCTGCTGCCAAGAGCAACAGTGCTCTTTTGGAGGCAGCGGTTCTTCGGTGCGGCGGCAGAACAGCTGGAGGACCATTCCTGTTGCATCTGGATACCCCTCTGGATCCCTATTCAATGCCCCCCTCAGTTCTGCGCTTATTGCTTGAGACATTAGGGTGTGTTTGGGCACATCCGGCACACCCCTTGCACACACCTATGCCGGGACACACAATGCTCTCAAAGCATGTTCGTTATTGGCGTGTGTGTTTATATGCAGCAGCAGCCAATTTGACATCTGTCCATATGTTTTCTTGAGTACTACAAGTGTCAAAGTGACAGACGTAGGCAGCAATGGCAAAAGATGAGATATTATAGTACACAGAAGTGGATCTCGCTTCTGTCAAACTGGGCACACTTTGAAAGCACACTTCTGCCGGTGTGCTTTTGGATGTACTTGTGGAAGAACAGAAGTTGGAGGACACTTCCCTTTATCATTCTGTCTTTTACTCTATTTACTTCCACTCACTGGCTTGTAGTAATTACAGTCTGGGGTTCAGTGTTGGACCATTCAGATAACCCTTTTAATAAATAATAAGAGGACCATTTATTGATTTAGATATTGGCTGGTTGGGAAACACAGACTGCATGGTACAATGAAAGTAATGTCACTCATTTTTCATTTCGAGCAGCATCTTCTCTGCGCCTTACCTAGCTATTTGCTTTTGCATAAACTGTTGTAGACCTTGTTTTCTTCTAGGGTTATACTACTGTAAATCAGAAGAACTTTACTAAAATCAATGGAGTTTATAAATTGAACCCCTTAATAGAGCCAGGAAGACAAACAGTTACTGGTTAACAACACACACAAAAGAATCCTAGCTCTGTTGGAGTATATGATAAATTTCCCAGTGATTCCAATTGAGCCAGAAACTCACCTAGCATATCAGAACTTAGGAACAGCCCCATTGGTTTAGATATATGGAGAGCTGTGAGCAAAGGGCCTCTCAAAAATGCTCCATGCTACTTGTGTGCAGAGAAATTGAGAGGACCATTTCACCAAATTTCTCCAGCAGGGGGACAAAAATTCTCCAACGTTTTTTAGGGGGTGGGGCTCACCATTAGCAATGGCAGTAGCACAACACCTTCCTTTATTCCTGGGCCCATTTTACATCCTCCACAATGCCCCGGAGCATGTTGTTTTGGGCATTCTGTGAGGGGTGGGAGGGAAATGTTGGCTGTCACTAAAAACTGGTGGAGAATATTCTGAGACAGCCCTGCAAGTTTCTTCTGAGAAATTCCAGCTCAGCTCTAAATATTTGGGTCATCTCGTAGCCAGAAGAAGATGCTTCATGATCCAAGAAGTTCTTGAATTCTGACTTGGGCCTACCTGAAGAGGCACAGACAGGTAATAGGAGAGGCATTGCTTGTTATGGTCCATGATTAAAGAGTCAACCATTGGTTTTGGTGGATTGATTTTTGCTTTACCAATTGAAAGCATGCAAAGAAAAAAAAAAGTACTACCATTCCCAGCATGCAAAGAAAAAAAAGTACTACCATTCCCAGCATGCCCCAGCCACCATGGTTGGTTGGGGCATGCTGGAAGTGGTAAGACTTCTTTCTGTCTAAACATGCATAGGACTGCATCCCAAATTAATATATTTTATACTGACTTTATCATATATTTTATACTGTCTGTCCTTAAATCTCTGGGTCTCATCTGAGAACTTGAAAAGTCAAAATACTCTCTAATCATCTCACAGCCAAGAAACGGATCTTAAAAGCTGTAACCACATGATAGATGCTTCTGTGACACCCACCCACTATGTGGCCATGCCCTGGAGACAGATACAAAGCGCCAACAGAGGCAAAAAGAGTGAGCTGAAAGACAAGCCCTTTAATGCTGTTGTGTTTTCACTGGCTCTTTTGCAATGACTTCTCTGAGCAAGATAGATATTGCCTAATTTCCACCCCCCCTTTACATTCCGGTAATTACAGTAAGTTATGGATTGGTAGTCAGTTTAGGGGAGACCAATTAAGAGTGAAAATCAGAGCATAAGGAATGAACTTCAAGTGAACTTCACTGTTCTGGAGGTGGAGTAAATCACATCTGAATAAAGCAGGAAATGGTGCATACCTGTAATACAACAGCATATTTAGACAGTTAGAACTGAGCTGAAGGCTCTCTAGACATGGTCCAGTTTAAAGATAAAGAACCAAGAGCCGTGTGTTGAAGTCGCCCATCAACAGCACCTGGATAGCAGGCTGAACAAGGTACATAAGTCACCTGCTCAGACTCTTCTATGTTGTGGTGAGATGTACTATATTTCTATTTAAATTAGAATCATTATTTTTAAATTTGCATCTATACAAATAAAATAGCATATGCAAATATTAGGCAAATTGGTATCCTGTTTTGGCCTCTCTCTTTTTGGTGACATGTCTCCTCCCTTTTGGCAATTCATAAGTGACCACCCTATAACCATGCCTGCTCCTGCACAAACTGAGAGAGCAGCTCATAATCCTCTCTTTATTTATTTATTTATTTATTTATTTATTTATTTATTTTATTACATTTATATACCGCCCCCCCCCAGCCGAAGCTCTCTGGGCGGTTTACAACAATTAAAAATAGTAAACATTAAAAGTATACAAAATTTTAAAAAAAACATAAAAACAGTATAAAAACAACGGTATCCATTTAAAATCAACAATTCTGGGGTCCATTAAAAACAAACTTAACGTTGTTAAATGCTGTTAAAATGCCCGGGAGAAGAGAAAGGTCTTGACCTGGCGCCAAAAAGATAACAACTTTGGCGCCAGGCGAGCCTCATCGGGAAGATCATTCCACAGTCGGGGGGGGGGGCAACCACTGAGAAGGCTCTCTCCCTTGTTGCCATCCTCCGAGCTTCCCTCGGAGTAGAGGGAATAATGACAAGGGAGGACAACCACTTTCCTCTCTAGTGTGGGGGGGACTGGGTTTTGGAACCTGAATCAAACTCAAAGGCTGATGGGGAAGAAGCAGACATACACCAGCCAAGACAGGAAGTGGTGGAGGAAATCCTTCAAGGAGCTTATTGGACAGGAAGCCCAGGCTCAGACATCATTGTCGCCCTCCCACCTGGGAACTCAGAGGGGGGTCTCTGTCAGAGGGGGAAGGAACATCAGAGTTGACAGACTCCAGCGTCTGCCACAGGGTCAAGTGGGTAGAGGTGAGAGGAGGCAGGAGGTGCTCTATTTGCTTGGCCACTCTGCAGAGGATTCATCTTAAGGGCTCTCTCTGAAGGAAGGATTCAGAAACAAGGCTGTCCAGTTAGTTGATAGGCAACTGCCTTTCTTTGTTAGGCTAATTAAGCTTAGAGGATAGCTCCTAGCATTCACACTCCCTTTACATGCAAAGAGACTTCTACTCACTGAATAAAGCTTTGTGGATTGCACAGCAGACCTCTTTATTGTCTCACATCTCAATGGGAGGGCTTAGAATCATTTCAGATCTCCATGCCTCTCTCTGTACAAAGAAAGGGACTCAGTTGAGCTGAGTTGGGCTGTTCTTTCCATTGTCATGCACAACTGTGATCAGGGCGCAAACAGTCTGGGAACTGACACAGGGGAACCCGGGGTTATCTCCGAACATTGAGACTGGAGATAAATTGGGATCTCCCCTTTGTGCCACAGCTTTAGGAAGGGGCAGGGCTTGGAGACGTCAGGGGCCTGGGCCCACAGATGTGTTGACTGGAGGATTAGGCACATGGGTGGGAGGTTGTACTTCCCCACCTGTAGGGGCACTGCAAGAGGTTCTGGAATGGGTTTTCCATTTGTACTGGGTTGTCTCCCAACCCAAATTGGGAGGGGGGAAACAACTCCTGAACTGGTTCTTGGAGCTGCCCCTCTTTTGAAATTATCGGATAAGCTTGAAAATGAGAGGTTTTCCACTTAGGTCCTGATTCTAGTGCTGCTGCCAGGTTTGAGGGAGCTCTTGGCAAGCTGTTCTCAGAGAGCGGGAGCCACGTTGCCTGGCTGCTTCACCACCTGGTTTCTCTCCCCGCCTTTCAGCCATCGTGGTCATTCGCTCATGAAACACACACACACACACACACACACACACACACACACACACACACACACAGCCTATCAGGTGGCAAGAAGGAAATAAAAGGACCTCTTTTCCATTCTTGATTTTTGTTGTTGCTTTGTTTGAGAGGTTAGTCAGCACAGTAGGCAGCAGAGCACCTCTGAGAAACAAAAATGGTGGCTGCACTTGGAGTGTCACTCCACAGCAGGCCTCTATTTGAAGTTGTTGGTTTTTCAACACCTTTAAAAGACATTAGGGTGACTGCCACAGCCAGTGCTATCATTTGGGGGCCCTCCAAACAATGGGGCCATGGATCAGGGCCCTGTGGTCCAGCCCTGGCGGTGCCACTGCCTGCCCTGATTCTGCAAGGGACTGTGCTCTTTCAGAGGCTCTTATAAACATAGTTCACAGCAGTGCTGGCCCAAGACATTTTGCTACCTGAGGCAGATCCCAAATGACACCCTGCACACTCACTTGGGCCAACACTTTTACTGTCTTCCTGCACCATTCAGACACCATTCAGTGCTACCTCACACCTGACACAGGTTCACATAGTTCAAGCCTTCTCAGGGTCATAATATATTAAACATTTTTGTTATTTACTTCCCTTTTACCATTTGGCTCTCAAATACAGTGGGAAAATGGCATGAATTATTAAAATATTTCACCATTATTTTGGTATTTTGATGCTGCCTCTTATGCTTTTTAATTAACAAACTTGAAACTGACAAATTTAATGGCAAAAATAGCAGGTGTTCACCTTGGATGGCTGGAACACAAAAGAGAACACCCTTGGGATTAAACAAAATGCCAGCTAGAAGTTCTTTGTACAGGTGAACCCATATCCTGTTCCTGGGCTCTGCCCAGCGAATGGAATTTATCCAACTGCCAACAACCAGGTTTTCTTTTCTTTTCTTTTCTTTTTTCCAAAAAGTAATTTTTAGTAGTTATTCCGATATATAATACAATAAGTAAAAGGATTGCTCACTTAGATAGTTTACCATGCACAGGGGGGAAATATATGTATCCTGTTCTGTTAAAAATAATGAGGAATATGGATTACAACCCTAAAGTGTCAGAGGAAAAAACATCACAATGTCAGTAACCCACACACTCATCTCTGAAGGCCACTTCATGACAATATTTATTTTTACACTTTGGGATACTGTATTTTTAATCTGTACTTTACTCTTTACTTTGAAGGTGTCCATGCATTTCCTTTGTGTGGGAAGAAGCTCCAAAAATACATGTGTACACACTTCAGAACTCATATCACATGCATTTTGATATCAAGCCAGATTACAAAAATGTATGAAGCAGCCCTCTCAGGTATAACTTTTAATGTTCCCAAGTAATAGTGGTTAACCAGATATTACACTAACACCAAATATAATATGTCAGCCACCATACTTTCCTTTTAATTTTATTTATTTATTACATTTATATACTGCCCCATAGCCGAAGCTCTCTGGATGGTTTACAAAGATTAAAAGACTGAACATTAAAAATCAATGTACAAAATTTTAAACCATACAACCATAAAAACAGCTAACATTTAAAACAATTTTTAAACTCTCAGCCAGGCCAAAGACAGTTCTGCAGTCAGTTAAAACTCACCATATGCTATTAAATGCCTGGGAGAAGAGAAAAGTCTTAACCTGGCACTGAAAAGATAACAATGTTGGCGCCAGGCAGGCCACATCAGGGAGATTGTTCCACAATTGGGGGGCCACCACAGAAAAAGCCCTCTCTCTTGTTGCCGTGCTCTGAACTTCCCTCGGAGTAGGCACTTGGAGGAGGACCTTAGATGTTGAGCGCAGTGTATGGGTAGGTTCATGTCGGGAGAGGCGTTCTGTCAGGTATTGTGGTTCCAAGCCATGTAAGGCTTTATAGGTTAAAACCAGCACCTTGAATTGGGATTGGAAATGTACAGGTTTTAGAGTTTTTAGGAGTTAGGCAAAACTTCTGAACATACAAGGCAAAGCAAAGAAACAGTTAAACCAATGTTTTATTTAGGAAAACATGTTAAAAATCATATTAAAAAGAATATTATTTTTGGTTTTTCATTGACTTACCTTGAGATTAAAATGCAGAAATATGTAAGGTATATAGAACCACGTAATCTATTTTAGAAAGAATGTTTTGTCTCTCTTTCCTGGGCAAAGTAACATAATAGCCTCTGATGATGAAAAACCAGAGAATCAGCAGATAAAGTATCGGATTATTCACAAATAGGACTAGGCAAACTACTTCTTTATTAAGGAACTTCTTTGATGTAATGTGATGTCACATTCCACACAGGGCAAAACCAATCACCTGCCATCTGTTTGATTTCCTCCTTTAAATAATTAGCTAATTAATATGCAGATTAAACACAGAGAGGGTAGCAGGAAGAGAAACAACCAGTTGAAATCCAAATAACACAATTAACCAAATCTCTCCGGTTATAAACAGAGCTATCTTGCAGAAAGACAGATAGGAGTTCAAAAAGATAAAGAAAGAAAAGGTGCGAAGATTTTTTTTTAATATGCCATTTCAGGAGTAAAACATTACTACAGTATAAAAATCCCAAGCCTTAGGTATTCAGTTTTTAAGCTAATATTCATTCAATATTAATATACGGTATATGTACCACAAACTGAATAGACGATGGAAACATGGTTAAAAATGTGCTGTATATCAATAATAATAATGGATAGGTGTCCATTCATCCATCCATCAGCACCATAGTTCCAAAACCAGAAACCTAGACAGCTGAAATATGGCATACTAAGGAGACCCCAGAGGAGGACACCTTTGGGGTATTTTGTTTTTATAACACATTGCTTAATTTTAATAAATTTAAATGTGTCAGTATGCTTGAAGCCTGCAGTACCAGGTGACAGACTTCCCTAGCCAGTGCTTAGCTTTGCAGGCAATGTGCCCAACTCTGACAGTTGTGTGACTTTGCTTCAGAGCAGAAGTGAACATGATGTGGGGGGAAATGCAACCCTTTCATATTGAGAAGCCTTGGTTATAGCACACACGAAGAGCTACATATAACTCATTATTGTAGGAAAGCTCCATCCAGGGGAAGTCAAGAGGTGTGCCTATGGCTGCCAGAGGCTGTGGCTTTACTCAGAGGAAGAGGGGACAATTTAATTTTGCTTTGGTTATCAAAGTAAGGGCTAAATAGAAGAGACCCTGTGAAAAATGAACTCTTTCATATTGAGAAGCCTTTAAGGTAGAAAACTGTTGTCCCCTCAAGGAGGTGCTTAGGAAGGTCACAGGACATGGCTTCACTCAGAAGGGCAGGGCAATCAAGTTTGGTTGAAGGCTTAGGAATGCACCATGGCAGAAGACATGCATAAGGATGCAAGCAGGCTTCCTTGCATCAACAAACTAAAGGCTATTTCAACCTGTGCAAAGTTGGGTCGGTTTGCTTGTTTGAGAATAAAAGGAAAAATCTCAGTTGTATGAACTGAATAGGTTGGATGTCAAACGACGCTTCGCTGCTGATGCATCCTCTACCCATTCCATTAAAGCTAGGGTCATGTATTATTTTTAATGCATTTCCAACTGGTCAAGTAACTAAACAGTAAAGTCATAACTGATCACGCCCTGAACTCATTCTTGATGATGCCACCCAGGGGTTCTATATTGACTTCCACTGAGTCGGGAATATGAAAGAGAGAGTTAATGAATTAATGATCACTAATTAATAATAATTGCTGCAGCCACTCTCAAAATCACTGCACAAGAAAGCAGCTGAGCAGCATAATGAAAAGAAGCTTTTAGGTTGGGGAAGGTTATGCTGGAATTGACAGGGGAATTGCCTGGAATTAAACTTCCGGACTTCCAGTGGCCTATTCCTAACCTGGTACGAAGTCCATCCAAAAGTAGTTGCCCGACAACTGTTGGAGAGAGGAATCCCCTATAGTGGGAGAGGCAAAATCAAAGGTAGAAAAGCCACCATTGCCTAGACCTTGCAGTGTGTGTGTGTGTATTGTCTTTCCCCCTTTTTATTTCCTGTTTTGAGAGGTGTCTTTTTAAAACAGTTTCCCTCCCATTGATCCAAATGGAAAGCAAACAGCAGCAACACTACACTACATAGCCCCCCCGCCCCGCCCCGCTCCATTCTGGGGACCAGTTTTTGCACTCCTGTCCTGCTTGTGGGTTTCCCGTGGGAAGCTGGTTGGCCACTGTGTGAACAGAATTCTGGACTAGACTAACCCTTGTTCTAATCCAGCATATCTCTTCTTATGTTCTGGCTTGTTACTGAAGGTTTTGTTTGTTTGTTTGTTTTTAAATGACTGGGTGTTGTTTTATTGCTTTTACTGTTGTGTTTTTAATTGTGTTTTGATGGACCTTCATTAAGTTTTCGTTTATAATCTGTTTTGTTCATTAAGTTTTTTTGTTTATAATCATTAGCTACCTTGTAAAGGCAGAATATAAATTAAATAGGAGTTTTTTGCTCCTCTCTAAGCACATCCTTGACATGTCTTCCTTTTGCCTTCTCTAACATTTTCCAGAGCCTTACAGAGGAAGCTATCAAGAAGAGCTGGCATCAAGGGTAGGGATGGTCAGGTATCTAACAAGGGCCCACATCCCAGCAGTGGCCCACTAACAAGAGTCCTCCGGATTTGCTCATCCTCTTCACCATTGCAACCTGCTTGTTTGACTTGCCTCTCATTCTGGCCCAGGCAACAGTGATGATGATGATGATGATAATGATGAAGATGAGCAGTAGATGCCACTACCTCACTGGCTCTTCACCTGTCAATCAAGCAGGTGTTAGCAATGATGAGAAAGAGGGTGATAAGCGATATCAAATGTTATCATATAAACATTTGGATTGGTTGCTAATATCACAAAGGAAAGATAAATCACTTGGCCCCCATCAGGATCAAGGCACATAAAATGAAATAACATGAATAGTGAAAAGATTATTTATCTTCAGGTTCAAAATTAGAAATGTTATATATTAACTGTTATTCATTTCTCTTCTGGTATTCATTTCTGCTCTACTTTTATAACGCAATGTGTTTACACGGAGATCTTTTTGACTTTGGTAAGAATGTTCATTTCAATGGGAATCTTCCAAATTCTTCACAGGAAATAATTCATCTCCCAACTCAGTAACAATATTATGATAGCCCCTGAGCATGGGACATTGTATGTATACACTAAAGAATTTAGGATCATGCCCCATTACAGTTGTCATGACGAAAGATAAAAGTGCAAAAAGGTTTGTAGCAATTAAGAATGCAGTCCAGTCACATTAAACCAAAGGCAGATTTTATCAGTAATGTCACTGGAGGAGGATACTACGTGTTATACCAGCAGAACTACTTTCAGTCCAAGGACCAAATTTCATGTCAGAGAAGCTCTCTGGGACTGCATTGCAGGGCCAAAGACTATATGACCCTGTTCAGATGACATGCTAAGCCATGGTGGTTAAGCATTTTGAGCTAAAAATTATCGCTAAGCATGTCACATGAACCATGGCTTAGTGTGTCGTGTGAACCGTTCCTAATCATGCTGACTACATAACCATGGTTTACACACACTCACTAACCATTTGCTGCAAAGGGGTTAGCAGCCTAACCATGGCTTAGCATGTTGTCTGAACAGGCCATCAGAATGTTGTAGCTTAAAGTTAAGACTTTGTAGTTAAGACTTAGGAAAGCATTTTAACTTTTTAGAATGGGAGAAAACCCCACCCAAAAGCTGGGAGACCACCAAAAGATTGGTGTTGGGAGAAAGAGTGTGGGGGCAGAGAAAAGGGGCGTGGATTTCTGAAAAAAACCCGGTGCTCAAGACTGGGGCCTCTGAAGGTGCGGAGCTGGGGATTTGAGGTTCTGCATCCCTACATTATACCCTAACAAGGCAATTATATTCAAACTTACTTGGGAGCAAGCCCTATTGAATTCAAAGGGACTTCCTTCTAAGTAAACAAGTATAGGATCATGCTGCATGTGAAGCTTAGAAAATTGCATTTTTGTTTGTTTATTTTCTAAATGAACGAGGACGGCCTTTCATACAAAGTGTTAGGTAGGTTACATCATACCTTTTATTTATTTTATTTTATTGCATTCATTTGTCTAAGAATTCGTCCAAAACAGAAGCATCTATGAGATATTAATCTGAACCCGCATTAGCACTGTTGCCTGCACTAAGCCTTCGCTCCTCTATTAGCCTTTAGAAACACTGCAGTTTTAATGCAAATGAGCCTCAAAGAGACAAAAGAGGAAAATAAATATTTGTTTTTCATTCAATGAGCCTGTTATGTTTTATCTGCCCTGACCCTCCCCTCGCCTTATGAACAGCAGACGCATGCAAACAGTGTCATTAGAAAAGAATGGCCTTCTTCACAAATAAACATAGATTTGCCTGTAATTTCCTTTATATCTTTTACCATTTCCATTTTGAGCAATACATCTGCAGCGTGTCAATCCCTGGTAGTAAAATTAAATAAAGGAATTAATAAAGAGTTATTCATGTAGAAAGGATTTTAATGGTTTATTTGTGTAAAAGGATGTCTAATTGTTCAAACACAATGCAACCGTCTTTGCTCTGGCCATCTGCTGTTTTAAGAAGGGGAACTGCAATCAAGGAATATCTTCTTTGTTTTACAAAGCAGTACCAACAAATGCTAAATGCACCCATTGAAAGCTTACTATTGGGTCCATAAAATGCATAAAAAGTTGACTGGGACTCTTAATGATGCAGGCCTTGTTTGTTTGTGCCACGGCAGCTAAACTTGATTCAGAAGTTCAGGCTTTTAGCTGTCAGGATAAGCTGGTATTTGAAGAAGGGTAACTAGGGATTTCCATGTTGCTGGGTTTTACACAGGTTTTCCCTATGATTTGGGGTAGGCATGTAAGTGTGTAATTGATAAATGAATCAGTGAGTTTTTAAATCACATAATAAAACTCACCATTCAGGTAATCAGTGGGCCTGAGAAAAGATTGCATAGATACATTCCTTTCTCCTGCCCTGGATGAAATTTGAAACAAAAAGAAAACATAGGCTGTGTTCAGTCATCAGTGGATGACAGCAACATCAAATCATAACTTTCATATGTGAAAAAGCCTGAAATACGAAGGCCTGCCCTAAAATATCTGTACAAATGCAATATACTAGAAATTTTGCTATATTTTGACATGGTTTAGACATGGTTTTTATGTCCAAAATCAAATTATAAATGTAATTCACAGCATTTGAATATGTACTTCATATACTGAATCATAACAATCTGCAAACTTACTGAAACAGGTCATATTTTCCAAAATTCTTTAAATCCATATATGTATACAGTCATTCATACACATGTATGTATGCAAGACTAACATCAAAGATGAAAGATTGAACTCTTCTGGTTTGTATCCTGAACTAGCAGACTTGTTTTATTTGAGAAAGAATGCACTACAAGTTTCCTTATTGCAATAAAAGGAACCAATAGAAGTGAATGTGGCAGTGCTTAGTAGAAATCAATGCCTATTTACCAATGAACCCAATTCAACGTGCTGGTGCTTACCTTTAAAGACCTAAATGGCTTTGGGCCCAAATATCTGAAGGAACACCTCCTTCCATATCAACCTGTTCTTGCCTTAAGATCATCAGAGGAAGGCATTCACAATATTCCTTCCACAATTATCATCTGCAACAGCGAGAGACTTCTTTGGAGTCCATCACACTTACTTTTCCCCCCAGGTACAATTGGCAGTTTCCACCTCCATTTCATTAGTGTGTCAAGCTCTGGTCCATTTCACATACCTTTCTGATATCGCTGTTGTATTGGCAAAATCTCTTTTCACTTGTTCACTCTTTTGCTATTGCACCCACCTCACTTTGACCCCTTTTCCTTCCCCTTTCAGTTCATTGGTTCTTGTGGTTGATGGACATTGTGGTGAGTGTAGGCGCCTTCCCCCCTCCTCTAGTTTTGCTGTCTAGCATTTTAGCGATATAGTGTTTCATTGACTGGGTGCCATTTCTGCCGTTAGAGGTGAGATAATACTCTCTTCTGGGTGGGGTCTTCATGTGCCCTGTCTCCCTCCTGCCCCCTTCCTGGTTGAGCGGTTGAGCAGTTCTACGGACTGGGGGAGAACTGCCCCTGCCCTCCTCTTTCATCAGCAAGACCACCCTTCAATGGTCTTGCAAGGACAGCAACACACAGGGAAAGAAGGGTGGTTTTATTCCACATGGAGAAAAAATACTGCATTTTCCCCACCCCAGGAAAAAAACATGGACAATGGAGGGGAATAGGCAAGATGACTGCAGGACAGGGACAATGTCATGTGAGGATCATGGGGCAAAATGGTAAACAAGGCAGGACAAAAGTGTGATAAAACGCTGGTGTAATGGAGCTCTTTGTGGTGGAATACCCCCCCCCCCATGGAAGGAACACTTGGCATCAACATTGTACTCTTTTCAGTAACAGGTTAAACCCTTTTTTCTTGGCCAGGCATTTTAAATTTTTAATTTAGACTTTTTCAAAACTTTTGAAATAGATTGTATGCCTCTTAATTTTATTGTACTTTGTTTAGTTTTTATGTTGTTCTTATTGTATTGAATGTCTGATCTTTACATACACTGACTGCCCTGAAATCATCTTTAGGATGAAAGCATAGTTTATACAACAACAACAACAACAACAACAACAACTTGCTGGAGAATGCTGGGAGTTATAGTACTTTATTCTGTAAAACTCTAAATCTCCAGTGCCCTCTCCCAGCATTTCAACTGACTAAACTAAGGCTGCAATCCTATGCACACTTACCTGGGAGTAATGTCCATTGACTTACTTCTGAAAAGATTTCTATATATGATTGCACTGTAAAGTTACCCTATTCACACTTCCCAGACTTAGACACAAACTGGCATGTGGTTTGTCACCGAAAGCTATACATTCCTAAGATTACAATGCAGTTCATAAAAAAAGAGGTACAAAAAATGTGTACATTTTTAAAATTGTGCATAAAAGTGAGTACATTTACACAAAATGCCTTCTTCAACGGGGGAAATGTGTACCTTTACAGAAGTGCACACAAAAATGCATATACTTGGAAAAAAATATTACAGACATGGATTCCCCCCCCAAAAAAAAAATGCATGCAAAAATACATACATTTTTTTTGTGCAGTTTTTTTTTTAAAAAATCACAGTATAATGTGGAATGAAGACAGGATGAACTTAGCATTGAGGGTGTGAAGAAACCTGAGCAAAATAAAGCTTGACAGATTCGTTCATCCCTATCAAATCATGCAAATGGTGAGGGAAAGTTCTGTCTATACTTATAAAATCCCAAACTTTTATAGCCAACAACTGTCTATTTTTAGATTTCTGGATTACAGCCATTGCATTTGGTGATGCATCAGTGCTGGCTGCTGGCCCTGATCAGTAGGGCACTGAATCTGTTCTGTGTTTCTGTCAAAACCAGTCAAAACTCTAAAGGAGCTATCCAACTTTTCCACACCTTCAAGAGGCAGCTGGACAGCCATCTGTCAGGGATGCTTTAGGGGGTTGGACTCGATGGCTTTATAGGCCCCTTCCAACTCTACTATTTTATGGTTCTATAATTCTGTGAAACCCGGAGCTGAATCACCGCCCCATTGACATCAGAGCCACCAGCTTCCACTGATATATATGTAATAATTAGTAATGCTCACACACAAACATTTTCAAACTATATAGCCCATCTGTGCCTTCCTTGATGTCAAATGAAAAGGAGCCCACTATTTTCTAATGGAATTCCTGTTAAGCAGTTTCAGGCGTTAATAGTCAAATAACAAATCAGGTGGGGCTTGGCTGAAATTTGCAATTCTAAAACTGTCACTTGGAAAGAAGCATTTGAAACTGCTACCATGTTTGCCTCATGTAGATCAGTATCAAATTAAATTTCCCCATTGTGGCTCTTATGTTGGTAACACAATGCAGGGAGTGTTGTTTGCTTCATCTCCATCTTTCTAACTGTGACATCCCTTTCAGTTTAAATTATACAGAAGTGAATCATTATTGAGGCCTCCTGTTTACCATCTTTAGAAGATTTAATTTATCCCAATAAACATTGTGAAGCAGACCTTTTGGGTTCACAATGACATATAATTTACTTGGAACAAACGCTTTTGGGCCTTCATAAAGACTATTCATCAAGCCAATCTGAATCCGAGGCATCCTGGAAAAAAAGGAACCCTTTGTCTAATTGTTTTCCATCACAAACAACATGTGGAAAAGAGATTTAGGCAATATTTTCAAACACTGCAAGCAACATAATTATTGTCATCTGCAAAGCTAGCGATAGTTTTGCAATCATGGTTGCACTTTATCTTTAATCACCCATTCACTGTAACCAATTACAAGCTTGCCATTGATGAGGTGTTTAATAATATTAAATACAAAAAAACCCAGATTTCAATAACATTGAGTTTGCTACAGAAGCCAACAAAAGCCAGGAAATTGGAAGGCAAGGCCTCGTGTGAGATACCTCGCTATTACAGGGCTTGGGGGAGCTGGGTGCAAATCAAAGGAGATCAATTTGCAATATAAACTATTCCCCTTAATTCTTCATTTCCATTTTTTTTTTTGTACTAGATGTATGGATAAACAATGACCTTTATAAAGTACTGTCTTCAAAGTCAAGGATACTCTACTTCTTTGGCAACTGGACAAGGGCAGAAACTATTTCTGGCTCTATAATATGAAATTTTGGTTGTCCCTTTTCAAGATCATCAAGTAGAGGCAGAGTCCAGATATGCATGGGAAGAAAGCTAAGCCCATGAATAGGTTTTCATTATTAAGACCTTCATTGACTTGCCTGACTCAGAATACCATGCCTAGATGCCATCCCATTCCCTGCCAAACAAAACCCACTCTTGCTTTGTAGAGTACAAAGTTTTCCTACTCTATTTCTTCAACAGTGCTTGTCCTTATTATTATTATTATTATTATTTATTTATATAGCACCATCAATGTACATGGTGCTGTACAGAGTAAAACAGTAAATAGCAAGACTCTGCCGCATAGGCTTAAAAGAGAATGTGCATAACCTAGAACAGGTGTGTTGAACAACTTTCAGCTGAGGATCAAATTTCATTTCAGAGATGCTTTTGTGGACCACATTCCAGTGTGGGAAGGATTGAAGGCAAAAGTGGCAGGCCAAAATACCCAAATAAAACTCTTATTACTGGTAATTAAGTCTTAGGAAAGAATGGGAGGGGAGACTGTCCCAAAGCTGGAAAAGCACCAAATAATCAGTGGTCAAGAAAAAGGGGTGGAGCCAGGAGAAAGTGGGCATGACCTTCTGGAGAACACCAGAGAGATGGATTGGGACCTCAGGAGGGCTGGTTTTGGCCTCCACCTTGGGATTCTGCATCCCTGACCTAGAACAATAATAGTCATTCATTTTTATTTCCAGAGGAGTAGCCATGTTACTCAGCCACAGCAAAAACTCCAGTGACCCTGTTCAGATGACATGCTAAGCTATGGCATTAAGTTGTTAAGCATTTTGAGCTAAACATTATGGCTTAATCATTCCTAACCACAGTTTAAACATGCTCACTAACCATTTACTGCAAAAGGGTTAGTGACCTAACCATGGCTTAGTGTATCATCTGAAATGGCCCAAAGAGTCTTGTAACCTGTTAAAGATGATCAAATTTATTATGGCATAAGCTTTCATGGAATACAGTTTACTTCATCAGATACACGAAGTGTTATCCAAAATTCCAAGTATATATACACATATGGTGGAAGTGAGGGGGACTTGTGAAAAGTCATGGTTCATGATTCTGCACATTCCAAGCATGTCCTAACCATTATTAGTAATAGGGCTGTGCTCCACTTTGTTTCAGGTCGCAGAAGCGGTAGCGGAGCGGCCTGCTTTGCCTATGCCCAAGGCGAATTCAAATCAGGTTGGGTGGCCAGTGGAATGCTGCAAAGCAGTTCTCTCATTTGCAAAGCGATCCGCTCACTCGTGGAGCTCCGCCCACCATTTTGGATTTTTCCCCATAGGATTGTATTGGGTGAAGAAATGCCTATAACTTCTTTGTTTTTAAAGCTACATCCCTGAAACTTACTGTGCTTAGAGTTTGATGATTGGGGGTCATTTGTGTCGATCTTCAGAATGTTGTGTGGCTTGCTATTAATTTTTATTGAATGGGTAAAGCGGGAGGGGGAAACCTGCTTTTTTTCAGCGTTGATTGACAGGTTCATCTCCCAATCATGATAACTGATCAGCCCATGTGAAGCACCCTCCAATCCCAATGTTTTTTTTTTTGGGGGGGGGAATAAGCAAAACAGGATACTTAGTAACTTTTCTTTCTTTGTCTTTTGTAGGACTTTTGTCACTTTTTGAGTTCATTGGTGAAGCAGCAGCCCCAGCAAACTCACACACACAACCTTAAATAATATACAAAGTAAAATAACAGATAGGCAACACAGCACTGCAAGGTACCCACCATAACCTTGCTGAACAACTGAATAGATGTGGTGCAAGTGGATGATGTGCTGTACGGCATGTGGATGTGCCCAGTGCCCACTGCCCTTGAGGGTCATCAGAACCCTCCAAAGGGGAAACAGTGGAAGAAAGCCAATGATTTGCACGAGTTGATGTGTGATGTGGCTTCTCAAAGGCAGGTACCTAGACAGGACCAGTCAAATGACTGGTGGCACAGTCCACTGTCCCACTGGCCACATCCACTTTCCCTTTACTGGTAATAAAGTCAGACAGCGTTTTTGTTCTAATTCTTGTTGTTGTTGTGATTATTAGTATTTCTATTGTTATTGTTATTACAATTATTGGCTGTACATACCCTGGAGTGTGTGAACTGTGACGGAGGTGTGTGTTTGTGGGGGGGTGCATCTTGAAAAACCAACACGTTATAGCACTTTGAAATGAGTGGATTGCATGAAAGAAATTAAGTTTTTAGAAGTATTGCGACCCAAGCGTGGAAATGCAAGGTCTGAGTTTATCCCATGAACAGCTATGTGCTGTACACTCACCCACTTTAATAATTTTCTATCTTGAAGTTCCCTGTGTTCATTTTTGACATGGTTACCTGAAAAGAAGATTCTGAATTTTAACTTTAAAAATTCCTCAAAAATCAGGACATGATTGGATTTCCTTCAAAATGGACATGAATAAATGACAGAGATACATGCATTTCTGTAAATGGGGGAATCTTTTACATATTCCCCAAAATTCAGGCATGATCGGATTTCCTTCAAAATGGGCATGAATAAGGATCTATGCGAAAGCTTTCATGGTGCCCATTTTTATGTTTCTAACTTGAAAAGTGATGGAGATGTATGCAGTTTTGTTTATTGGGGTTATGGTTGAGGGTTAAAATGTTAAATATTCACTAAAAATCAGGGCATTATTAGATTTCCTTCAAAATGGGTGCCCATGGTGCCCATTTTGATGTTTCTAACTTGAAAACTAAAAAAGTTATAGGCGTTTAACATTTTCAATGCAAGTCTATGGGGGGAAAACATGGAGCTCTGATCCGGATCCAGAGCCCTGCTGGAGAGCAGAGCAGACCGGAGGTGAATCGTCCCAAAGTGGAGCGGACGTGATCTGAAAGTTGCGGATTGGGATCTAGAGTGGATCGGAGGGTCCGTGCACAGCCCTAATTAGTAACAGCCATTGAGGTTTATCTGTTCCTCTTTAATTGGCCAACTATATTTTCCATCCCTCAACCATCTTCTATCCTTCACCTGTCACATCACAATGCATCTATTATTATTTTGAACTGCACTTCTGAACCAATACACAAAGCAAAATTCAATTATTCTTTAAAATTCTCACTTCTCCAAATGTTGCAACTCAGTTCAAAAACTGCATACAATGGGAAAGTTCATACCAAATGCTCATATTAGTGAAAATAATGTTCAACAATGCATTCAGCTTGCTTGCAAAAATTGTGTGTATTAGGCAAAATTGCACATGAAAAGGAATTTATTAGGAGAAACGTGCACAAAAATGCTTACAAATTTCCATGCACAACTTTAGACAAATCGAACTTAAATGATAGAGAGAGACTGAAACATTCATTAGAACATCTGTACAGAAGCCCTGTGCATATAGCATGAAGTGTGGGAGTTCTCTAATGATGCATAGGTTGTAGGTGGAGCCCACTGCTGCCTCAATGCCAAACAACCAGTATCCAAATTCATATTTCACCGCATGATTGTCTGAAAGGAGCTTTCATTTCTCTTGAATGTGACCCATTTACATTCCACATTGCATTCTGATCTGTGACAGGTTGATGGCTCACTTTTTGATTGTGAATCACTGTGAAACCTATGTAATTTGACAGCATTGCTGGTTTTCTCTAACACTGCATTTGAAGCATTTTGGGTTTGCTGTAATACTTTACATTCATTTTCACTGAATTATATATTATTGCTGCTTGTCCAAGATCCCTAATATATGCAGGCCATTCTGGATTTTATTCCTGTCCCCTTTGGAATTCATAGTGACTCTCAATTTTTATATAACCAGGAAGTCTTTTCCTGAATTCTGTATTAACAGGCTTTGGTGGGCTAGGGGCAAAATTATGTACAAGTAGATATAGTAATAACTTTTTCAGAACTGAATATAGTGCAAAGTAACCTATGTATGTTTACTCAGAAGTATGTTCCATGGTGCTGAGGGGGGCCTTACTCCCTCATTAGTGTATTTAAGGATTACAGCCATAAATACTTCTTGGACTGACATAATGCCCTGAACAAAGTCTTTTATACAGCATTCTGTTTCCTGTCCCTTAGAAAAATGCTTAAAAAGTAAAATAACGAAAGAGTCAAATAATAAAGGATGTTTAAAGACAGATCCATGGTCAGAAATAATGAATTCATTGGGATGACATGTATTTATGTCTAAATATCTTAAGGGTCCTTTATGTTCTTCTGAATATTAGTCTCATGTTTAAAGACAGGCCAAAAATACCCTAGAGAAATCACAGATTACTTCTCATTCATGTGACATGATTTACCACAGTTGTAATTCTCGGCCCACGGTTTTCAGCAGAAGTACTTTGGAGAACAGAAAAATCAGCCTTATACTTTTGCTGAATAGGGAGCTTCAGTGGCTCAGAAAAGGTGTTTAATTTAACACATTCAAGGAGCAATTTTTTTAAAAAAAATTCAAAATAGGCATCATCTGAGGGCACAAGTAAAAAAAACTTAACTGAATGCATGTAATCCATAAGAAAACGAATTTCAAACATTTAATTAGCATAGAAACAGGCAATGCTATTCAGTAGGTTATGAGGAAATCAAATAGTCATAGCTAGCAGCCACTCTTTTAAAACCAGAATTGGAGCACAACCCCCAAGGGCTGTTTCCACCAATTTTCCAATAAATCATGTAATGACTTTTAGAAAAGACAGTTATTTAATTCTTGAATTAGAGCTACAGGACCATAACCAAAGACTGACAGCCCTCTTATGCCACCAGGCTCTCGTACAGTCCCTTTGTAAAAAAAGGGCCCTGGCTGGGAAATGATGCATTAATTAGGGAAATGGGGATATGGGAGAGATTGGAATAAAATGCAGATGGCTGACCTTTCGTGCCGAGATCACAGTTCATCGAGGGGAGAGAGAAAAAATTGGCATTTTATTTTGTTTTGTTTTTTGTTTACAAGCCCACATCCCATCTCTGTTTCAGCCAATTCAAAATTTAGGCTGCCTATTATTTCAATTGTCAATGGAAAATGATGTTATAAACAGCCAGTCAGAATTCTTGAGTGCTCAGACATCACATGAAAGTGTTTATTGCCTGTGTTTAACTCATGATCCATATGGAACAAAAGTTTGAATTATTTGCAGAAATAGCAGAAATGTTCTCTCTGAGATCAGCGGGGGGCTAGTTTCCAAGGCAAAGGTTTCCTCCAGCAAGTGTCCACATGGAAGTAAGTTCTAGTGAGTACAATGGGACTTCTTCCCAATTGTGGGCATAGGATAGCTGCCCTTAAGTGGGTGCACTTGAGCAAAGTTCTACATGTGTAGAAGAAAGAAACCCCTGGACATCCCATTGAAACACCTCAGGAGACCAACTCACATGTTCTAATCCCCCACACAATTAGAATGATGTGAATGATAGCAGGGATGAGTTCAGTATTTCTGCCCCTCAGCTGCTGCCCTTGTCACTGTCCCTATCACCCTCCATGAAGGGTGTTGAACTGTCCTAGCAGTGGCAGGTTCAGGGGTCCAAGACTTCCAAGGTGGTCAGCACAAACAGAGGTCGAGCAAAAGGCAAGGGTTCAACTGTTCAGGTCCCAAGGAGACAAGAAGCAGGCAGAAAGAGAGTCAGAGTTCAGTCCAGAAGTACTCAGGCCAGGAATCAGTCCAAAGGCAAAGGAAGCAGGATTCAGGAGAGTGTGTTACATGGTTTCCAGCCACTCTTAGCCATACCCAGCTGTTTTATGAAGAGGCTTTAAGAGCCACACTTCAGCCTGAGCTGTGAACTGTTAATGACTGCAGTTGAAAAGGGGGACCTACTACATGTGAGCGTCCTACATGTGAGTAGGGATGGGCGAATCCCCCGGCGTCCAGTCTGGGGGTGGGGGTGGATTGCCATGGGGAAATGAAGGTTGCATCTGCTGGAGTTTGTAGAGTGGCTCTCTGGCTTTCTAAAATTACAGCCGCAGAGGGCATATTTTACACCATTTGCATCCAAAAAGCTTTACTTTTAGGTAAATTGCAGCCAATAGCCTGCTAAGGGAAAACTACTGCCGTAAAAGGAGCTTACTTTTATGTAAATTGCAGCCATTAGCCCATCGCAGGAAAATTACAGCCGTAAATGGCATTTTTTTACACCATTTGCAGTCGTAAAGGACTTACATTTGAAGTAAGTCCTTTACGGCTGCAAATGGTGTAAAATGCTGCTTACAGCATAAAACTAAGTGCTTTACAGCTGCAAATGGTATAAAATACACCATTTCTAGCTGTGATTTTCTCGCTGTAGGACTTTTTTTTAAAAATCCCTCTACAGGGATGAGTGGAATTTTACCTCAAAAATGTGTGCGGGGGGATCAGAACTGACACTTACATGTCAGTAAAGCAAACTGTACACACGGCTCCTGCATGTGAGCTACGCAGAACATTTATTTTGGACCTAAGCCTTAGGAGAGGTATTTCAGTCTTTCCAATGGGGGAGAAAATCGTACAAAACCTGGGAAGCCACCAAATAACTGGCCATTGAGGAAAAATGGGTGGGAGCAGGGGAAATGGAGGTGGGGCCTTCAGGCAAACCCCAGTGAGCCCCCAGGTGCATTGGATTTGGATCACAGTCCTGAAGTTCAACATCCCTGAGTTAGAGGGGGAACATCTGTGGTGGGCAGCCTGTTCTACTTGAGTACGCTTTTTGTGCAATTTAGAAGCCTGATCTAGATTTAGAAAGCCAGATTCCTAAATCAGGCAGGAGACTCCATGAGTAGAGCAGGCTCCCCACTACAGATATGAGCCCCCCCAACTCATGGTGGGCATTGGGGATGGAGGGGGGAAGCGTGTGTGTTCATCCTTGCTCTCTGTCATAATTCTAATCACATGGGAGAACAGAATGGGCCGATAGGAGTAATGTTTCCAGTCTCCATTAATGCAAAGTTGCATCACAAAGGGCCATGTTGAGAAAGGTCTTAGACTCCAGATCAGCCACCAGATGAAAGAAGGCAATATACTGTGAAATTCTCTTTGATTTTAGCAAGTGTTGATTGCACTAAGCTCTTAACAACTGGCACGAAGGCATGATCTTTTCTGCCTCAGTGTCGATCAGTCCTTAGGCCAGCGGCAAAGTGTCTCCAAATACTGCTGGAAATTCAGTTCTCTCCCAGCATTCACTTTTGGCCATGAAACCAGGCATCTCTTGAGTAAACATTTTCACCAGGATCTCCACTTCTGCTAAAAGGAAAATTGTATTGGATCTCACAGCTGCCTGATGAGTTGGACTGCAACTTTCAGGGTTCTCAGCCAGCTAATAGATGAGGGAGAGATCACATGGTTGAATGCTTCCCCATGTCAAAACTGCCTTCGTTTGGCAGGTTTTATGCACAGCATTTCACCCCATGGCCTAGTTTTATGTGTGTGTGGATTCTTTGATTTGGGGCAATGTTCAATCATACACTTTCCCATCTGGCTGCTATCTGAGATGGTCTAGTCCTATTCATTGTAGTGCCACATGCATTTTCTGAATATTTGAATCAGCTCGTTGATGGCCAAAAGGAAGGTCAGAGAAGAGGCCCAGAATTGGTAAAGAGATCAGTGTGTGGCATCAGATGGATGCAGTTCATGTCATTGTAGAAATATTTTCAAAAATATAATGCCATGGATCTGCAGTCACGATACTTGACAGAGATGTAATAACACTAACTATAATGTATTGATATCAGATACTGGGTCATCAACAGCCAGGACATCTCAAACTCCTTATTCAAATTTTCAAAAAGATCAGAAATAAGCTGGAATAAACGCTTAATGGCATGAAATTTGGCAGTGTGTAAAGCTGGCAGCTGAGGAAGGACTTTCCATGTTTGCAATTGGATGGAGAATGGGTAAAATGCCTCCCTGCAACAAAGGGAGACAGATCTGATCCCCCACGTCACCAAGAGTACCCCTTTAAGTTCAATGGGGCTTACTCCCAAGTAAGTGTGCTGAGGGTTGCAGACTTACAGCACAATCTTACATCTACTCAGAAATAAGTCCTGGCTTTCTTGGGGGCTGTGAGGAAACAGGACAGCCCAAGTTAAGTGATGAAAACAAGACTTTGCCCCCTCCTTTACACGCATGCCAGGGAGGGAGGCGCTCCCTCAATTCAAACCACATGTCTGCCATAATGAATCCCATCCTAATACCGCAAAGAACATGAGAGCAGAAAGCCACAGCAAGGCTTTTGTGGGGGGTGGGGGTGGGCTTGGTTAATGCAGAGTCATCCACTGTTCTTTTTGAAAAGACAAACAAATAAATAGTATAAACTCCAAAAGAGTGAATTTTGTAGCAGCAGCACGAAGGTCATACCGGTTTTATTTTTTAGATAAACGGACATGGCATTGTTCAGCTTAACACCCATTGGTGCATTTATACTAAATCTGCACTTTAGGTGGTGCTCCTGTTTCTTTTGTAGCTGAAATATAACTATGTCTATGGCTTAGCTCAGCTCTATGGCATTGGAAGAGGGGGGGGTTAAGTGAAAAGGAGCTAAACTTACAAAGCACAAGACAGACAATTGCCCCTGCACTGTGTGTAGAATTTCCTTTTTAAAGGACCAAACCACAGAAAGATCTCATGACTTCGACCTCTGTAATTTCCCCCCAGTCATCCTTTTGTGACATTTCTTCTTTGCTATAGCAGCTATGTTGCTGGCATGCACTGTGTAGTGACTGTGCTGCGTAAGATCATTTTCACTTTTTGCACTTATCTTTCTATATTTGGCGTATGGAGAATTCCTGAAGCTAGGCCACAACAACAGAACAGGATGATCGCAAAATATAGCTAGCCTTTTCTGCAAAAGTAAGGTCATCTTCTTCGGTGGAGACATTCCCAAGCAGAATTATCTAAGCTTTTATTTTATTATTTGATCTATTAAAATATTTCACTCCTGCTTTCCAAGGGGAAAAAACCCCAAAGCCTGGTGAGAATATATCAATAAGATCCACAGCACATATTAAGATGTACAGAATTAAAATGGAAAAACACTAAACT
This sequence comes from Elgaria multicarinata webbii, assembly GCF_023053635.1. NCBI lineage: Eukaryota > Metazoa > Chordata > Lepidosauria > Squamata > Anguidae > Elgaria > Elgaria multicarinata. The sequence continues at coordinate 72,804,475 of NC_086178.1, read as the reverse complement.
GTTCAATACTAAACACAGCTACATGCTGAAGAGTGTTAATGAAGAAGCAGAAACCCTACAAATATCACAAAAAGCTCTCTGGAATAAGACTACCTTTGCTTAGTGCTCAAAGGGCAACAAGGTCAGGGTCAATTCTGCACAACCATCCAACATTAGCTCAGTTCACTCACAAGTAAACATTCGCTGTACCCAAGGAGGTTGAGCTGGGGAAGCAGAAGAGGGCTTCAGAGGAAGGACTCAATGTCCAAGTAGGTTCATATGAGAGAAGGCTGTCCTTCATGTATCTTTGATTTAATTATCAAAGTCAGAACTTCAAACTGGTTCCAGAAATCAAGTGGAAGACAGTGAAGATGTCATACAACCCACAAAATATGGTCCATGTCATCTGTCCCGTTAACAACCAGCTCTAGTTTCTGAGCACTTTTCAAAGTCAGTCCAGCATAACAATAATCTAATCCAAACACCACTAAAACATGGATTGCCATACAGGGAAGGGCACAGCTGGAAAACCAGCCTAAGAACATAAGAGCCATGCTGGATCAGACCATGGGTCCATCTAGTCCAGCACTCTGTTCATACAGTGGCCAACCAGCTGCCCACAGGAAACCCAGAAGCAGGAAATGAGTGCAACAGCACCCTCCTGCCCATGTTCCCTAGAAACTAGTGTACATAGGCACATTCTCTCTGGTACTGGAGGTAACATATGGCCATCAGGATTAGAAGCTATTGATTACCTTCTCCTCCTGGAATTTTCTAACCCCCTTTTAAAGCCATTCAAATTGGTGGCCATTACCACATCTTATGGCAGTGAATTCTATTGTTTGGTAAAATGTACTCTTGTCCACCACCTGGCAATCCAAGAGCAGTGTTGGATCCAACAGCACATCGAAACTGTGAACCACTCAACGTAGGATGTATTCTTACTCCAGAATCAAACACATTCCCATCCAGCACAACTTCTGGATGGAATTTCAGATTGTTCACCATCACCCAGGACCATCACTGACTTGAGACACTGTTTCTGACTCTATATTGTCTCCATGTGATTTGATGGCAAAGAGAGATAGACCTGGATGCTATCCATATATTGAGGGCGCCTCAGTCCAAATCTCTGAATGACTGGATCCATAAGTTTAGCATAGGAGAGAGGGTGGATCCTTCCAGCACTCTGAAAATGAGAGAGCACAGGGTAGAGCAGCACTCTCTCAGCATCACCTGGAACCTGTCCTCAAAGTTCTACTCAATCCTAAACTAGCATGTCAATCCAGAAGGACACTATGGTGCTGAAAGAGGGATGTACTATCCCTGTACAACTCCTGGTCATCCACCAAGAGAGTCTCCATCCCAAAGCTCAAGAAGAAGCTCAAGAGGGGCCAGAGATGAAGCCAGAGTAGGTCCTGGGATGGAGATAAAGATGGGGTCCAGTACTTTTCAGTGGCTTCTATTGCTCTGCCCCATTGTTATGTTCTCAGAAGGTGGGCACAAATTTCATGAGTGGTGAGGGGCAAAACTTACTGGCATTCATCCATGCTCATTGCTGATGCTGACATTGCTCTAGGAAATTCGGGGTGGGGGGAGGGAATTAGCTTCCAGGGGCAGTAAGAGGCCAGGAGGATGGCTGGCATGTCTGCCCCCAACACCCAACCCTTGAAATTTGCTTCTTCTCTCTGAAAAAGCCAAACTGGGTACGGAAGTTGGAGAAATTTGAGATGGACTAAAGAATCTGACCTGTGGAATCCACTGCAGACTGGCCTCCCCAAGTCAGGTGGAGACTATGGACTTTCAGATTTATTTATTTATTTATTTATTTATTTATTTATTTATTTATTTATTTATTTATTTCCCTGAAATTCACACAGATTTATTCATAGGAAAAATACACAAGTTTCGCCTGACACATACAGTATGCTATGCTGGAAAATATATGTGGGGGAAAATAAAATAGAATGGGGGACAATGTAAATTGTTATGTAAATTATGTGAATTGTTGCAAACTTTCTTATGAAATTACTTATATACTTTCCTCATCTCTCTCTCTCTCTCTCTCTCTCTCTCTCTCTCTCTCTCATACACACACACACACACTTGAATTAGTCTGTGAACGGACACTGGAATGAATGATACCATACAATCCATGAAACACAGGTGGGACAGATTTCACCAAATCTGGACATCCCTAAAACTGGGATCTCCACTTTCACAGTAAAAAAAAAAGAAAAAAAGAATAATAATAATTTTTAAAAAACCAATGAGGCTGCAAAATTGAGAGACACATTTTTATTCATCCGAGGCACTAAGCCCTGTTTGGTTAGGCCTGGGACTCAGAGTATCACTAAAGCGCTTCAACTATGAAGTAAAGCTTTAGAAAAATTACAGAGGAAAAAAATGGCCCAGGTCTTTGCTTACCTGGCTCCTTGCTCCAAAGCAAGCAAAAAATGTAAATAGATGGATGCTAATCCACAAGGTTCTCACACGTGTTACAGCAGGGGTAGGAAACCTCTTTCTGTCTGAAGGCTGAATTCAATTTTGGAGCAGTTTTTGGAGGCCATATTCCTGAGGTGAGCAGGGTCAAAGGCGAAAAGTGTGGGGCCAGAAATACAAAAAAGAAGAAGAAGAAGAAGAAGAAGAAGAAGAAGAAGAAGAAGAAGAAGAAGAAGAAGAAGAAAAGAAAAAGTCAGCACATTGTAGCTTAAAGCTCTTATTGCCAGTAAGTAAGCCTTAGGAAAAGCATTTTAAACTTTTAGAATGGGGGGGGAAATTGTGGTGGTGGGGAGCTGGAAAACCACCAACCATTGGTAGTCAGGGAAAGGGGTGGTGTCAGGGGAAGGGGTGTGGCCATCTGAGGAATCCCAAGCGGGATGAATTTGGCCCTGCTGGGCTTGTGGTTCCCCACCCTCAAGAGCAACCCAAGGCCTGGCTACTATGCAGGTAAACGGGTGGAGCGAGCCAGTCAGGACAAGCTCAGTTCTTAATTATTCCTCCTGAGTATTATATGACAAAGTAAATGGCTACAGTCTGAGGCACAGTTGAGGGCAGCGTGCATGTTCCTCACCACAGACAGTAAAGTTTCCGACTAAACTGGTTTAGGGATTTATAAACTGCTCCTCAACAATTTAAAATGCAAATTATAAAAACACCCCTCCCCCCAAAAAAAATACAATAAAAAAGAAACATCACTAAAACTGTGGCTGGAATTTAGTTATTAGTCAGGAAATGTTTGCCTGAAAAGAAAAGTCGCCTAAAGCATGTAGGTGCATGCGGCGTGATCTCAGTTGAAAGGGCATTCCATAAAGTGAGAGCTATCACACCAAAGGCACTGCTCCTTGTAGTTTCCAAGTGGATCCCACAGGGTCAAAATGCTTGCCTGCATCTGGGTTAGAGTTGGACTGGGACTGAAGAGACTCAGGTTCAAGTCCCCACTTGGCCATGAAGCTCACTGGGTGACTTGGGCAATGACTAAAACTCAGCCTAATATAGCCCAAAGTTTCACACTGTTTCCAACATGTCAAATGCTCACTAAAACAGCCATACATTTAACCATTGTAATGTCAGTATCAAACTGATGCAGTTGTAAAACACAGACCATGGCAGGATCTACAGTACTGCTTTATAACAGTATATAATGTTTTTGACAACTGTTTGGGCCCAGGACACATTATGTATACCATTTTCAAAGTGTTATATCCTGCTTGGTGTAGATCTGGCCCACGATTTTTGGATGATTACATTTTCCCTTTCTTTTCCTTTTGTTACCTTTCTAGGATTTTGTTTTGGAATGTGTAGACTATAAGATAAGTGCTGAAGGGCGTATGTAATTTATTTTTCCCTTCCATAGGCAGTATCAGAGAGGAGGTGGGAGGAGGCAAGCACACACACATGCACACACACACACACACACACACACACACACACACACACACAGTAGCCCCTGTAGCTTGACCTCTGTAGCTATTTGAAAGAAATGTACCTTTTACATACATAGTATATATGAATGATATAATGGAAATTAAAATGTGGTTGCAAACCTAAGCACGTTCAATTCTATCAAAGTCAATAGGACCTATTTCAGAGAAAATATGTTTAGAATTTAATATAAAATTATTTGTCTTCAGAATTCTAATATGAGGCAATGCTCACTATTCCCCACCCCCTGAAATGCATTTTGTCATCCCCCCCCCAAATATTTTTGCTGGTATTTCCACTCTGCCCCATTGCATGCAGAACAAAGCATCAGGGAAGGTTAGGCCTTAACAGGTGTAAAATGTTCTTGTATATTTGGTGACATAAGAACATAAGAACTGCCATGCTGGATCATACCAAGGGTCCATCTAATCCAGGGCTCTGTTCACACAGTGGCCAACCAGCCATTGTCCAGGGATGAACAAGCAGGACAGGGTGCAACAGCACCCTCCAACCTATGTTCTCCAGCAACTGGTGCACACAGGCTTACTGCCTCGAATACTGGAGATAGCACACAACCATCGGGTCTAGTAGTCATTGATAGCCTTCACCTCCAGGAATTTATCCAACTCCCTTGGATAAATTGGCTTTAAGCCATCCAAATTGTTGGCCATCACTACATCCTGTGGTAGTGAGTTCCATGATTTAACTATATGCTGTGTGAAGAAGTACTTCGTTTTATTTGTCCTGGATCTCCCACCAATCAGCTTCATGGGATGACCCCGGGTTCTAGTATTTTGAGAGAGGAAGAAAAATGTCTCCCTAGCCACATTCTCCATGCCATGCAGAATTTTGTACACCTCCATCATGTCTCCCCTTAGCTTCCTTTTCTCCAAGCTAAACAAACTGACCAAACTGCTATGACACATTGCTACATCCATCTAAGATTTATGTTTGAATCCTACTCACTCACACTTCAAAATGGCTGCCAACCATCCACTCAGGAGCAAAGACAGACTACTTCTGTCTGCAGGGCTGGCCTCCGAAATTGTGCTGCCTGAGGCAAAAGTTAAAATAGAACCCCATTTCATGCTGTCCTCAAACACTGCACTGCTGTTCCCTAGGCAACTGCTGCCTGAGACGGCTACCTCACTTTGCCTAATGGAAGGCCGGCCCTGTCTATCTGGGATGTCAAAGGTTGTTGGCTACCTTGATAAGCTATAACAAGGCATAGTGTACCTTAACTGAACAAGCAGGAGCCTGGAAAACAAACTGAACCAAAGCGTGTATATATTGAGATATTAAGGCAACATTCCATCTGCAAATGTTTTCAAATAAAGGCTCTACTGTGCGGACATAATGCACTTTAATTCCTTATTAGAATCAAAAGTCATAAATGGTTAAAGTGATTCAGAAGATGAAGGCAAGCCAGAAATAAAAAATAAATATATACGACCAGTTTAGCCTAAACCTGCCATAAAACCCCATTTTCCGGACTAGTACAAACAACAAAATTATTGATTAACTTGTATTATCTACAAGAAGAACAAATTATTGCTGATTAAAGCTATGCAGGTGATAAAGGAACTTCACCAACAAAAGCTGCCAGCTTTAGGTTAGGAACCAGCTGTGTCCCTAATTATGCAGCCTGATTTATACTCTATTAAATCAGTATATAAGTAACCCATTTCTCCGAAAGCATTTAAACCTCTTATATTCCACCAAACACAGCAATTTTATTTGAAATAAATGTATCCAGCCCTTTGGGGAACATATGGTATATTTCTCACTTATTAATAATTCAGTTCAAATGAGCAAAAATTAGTTGGTGCAGTTACAGCTGATTTTGTCCTGAAAAGATCTGCATTAATTTTAGACGTTTTGTAAATTGGCCTATTAAATAAAAGCATTATATGTGAATTACCCTTTAAATTTTAACCAAGTTGGTAGTTTAATGGTATTTTCTAGTCAGATTCATTTTCGATCTTTAAAAAATTAGAGTCATTATGGTAAGACAAATTTTTGAGTCTAGCTGTTTCCATCCAATTACATATTGTACTAATAAGTAAACTAGGAAACTTTTATGCTTCCATTCTAGTATTTTGTCCAACACATCAGTAGTCAATTTCCACTTATTTCTTTCTTCTGGGGTAAAAAGCATTGAATCTGACCTCATACTTCATTGTGCTAAAATATCTTTGGTCTGTGTACTAAACATCGTTTTCTTATCTTTTTTTACTGCTTGTCATCTGCACACCTAATTTTAGGATGTGTATACAACAGAGTGATGCTGTTAAAATTACCGTGAGTTAGCAGGTCAGTGAGCACCTGTTTGGGATAAGAATTTTTTTCGCATGCTGCAGTGTGCTAGTGTAAGAAGATGATGATCAACTTCAGAAGATATATACCATCAATAGAAGGGTGTAACTTCTGTTAGCAGTAATGGAAGTTATGTGAATTAATCAAGAGGCAAATATGACCCTAGATGTTGAAGGTGTAAAATATAGTAAGGTTAATAGTCAGGTTGATTTGAAAATATGTGATTAAAGTAAATTGATAGGATCTTCCTAGCATCAATCAAAGGCAATACAATTCCACATTTTCTGGATATACCACTGATACTTTGTGACACTGTACTGAGAAAGAAACAACAGAATTTGACATATTTTCCTTTATACTTTTCTTATCTGCCTCTGGAGAGTGCAGTCTTTCCAAGGTAGCCTACAATTAGCCATGTTGCTGAATTTCAGAATTAATTGACTCCTTGGTCAAGTTTTGTGCATTCATAATACTCACCTTCGTAGCAAGCTTGGATCCTTGTCTTATCAATTTATTATTACTTTTGGAATGGACTGCATGCTTTGGAGCATGCATAGTCTATACTACAGCATTTCTGCACATGCATTGAGTTGAATGGTCCAACCCTTTTCTTTCGGAAGGAAATGTGATGATGTCACTTTAACCCATTAGAAAAAGGTTGGCATTTGAACTCATTCCACAACCCAATCATTTTTTAAGAAATAGCCATGCAGGTTGTATATATCTCCACATACTGATCCATATATTTCTCCTCCATATACCAATTGGCAATGGTGAGCAAATATTATTAGAAAGACCTTGTGGAAACAACCAAGCAGGAAGGTGTACATAATGTGGTGACCCATGATGTCATGACACATTATGCAGTTCCAAAGTCCAGCTTCCAAAATGCAGTCTGTTATTGTGCATATGCAAAAACACATATACACAGAATGAAATAAAAACTCTTACCCAAGTTTACACAGATGAATTCATTGCTTTCAGAGGCAATAACAAAATTCATTTCCGATAAGTTTACCCATCACTAATTACAAGATAAAACATACACTATATCAGCATAACATGCCATAAAATCATACATTATTGTAGAAACCCTTAAAAAAAAAAGATTTCCATGCTAGGTTCCATTAAAGTGTTGGCCCTGAACATCAGCTACCTAGTTTACCATTGATATGCCAGAAACAGCCATTATAATAAGATGTTGCACAACTGTGTTGCTCAAAGCTGCTGCATGAAAGAGCAGCAGGAAGGCTCTGGGGCCTGGGGCTGGAATGAAGTTGATCCACCCAAGTGACAGAATGGTTCTAAAGACTTCGAAGTCACCATGAAAGGAACTTCATGGTTCCAATGCAAGCAAGATATTGCAAAATGGTCAAGAAGTAACTTTCTTCAGAATAGGATGGACCACACCATTAGTCAAGCATAGGATGCACTATCACTATATTTCCACAAATGCATCTGTATTATAGCATCTGTATATCACAGGAACATAGGTAGCTGCCTTATATCAATTCACACTATTTGTCCATGTAGTTTACTCTGACTGGCAGTGACTGTACATGGTGTCAGGTATGGGGTCTATCATATCACCTGCTATCTCATCCTTTAAACAAGAGATGCTGGTGTTGAACCTGGGACCTACTGCATACAAAGCATATGAACATTAAAACATAAGAAGAACCATGCTGGATCAGACAAAAAGGCCATCTAGTCCAGAATTCTGTTCCTATAGAAGCTAACCAGCTGCCTGTTGGGCAGCCAACCAGCTGCCCACAAACTGGACTTGAGTGAAATAGCACCCTGTGCTCATTCAGAGAATAAATGAAACTGGTATTCTTGAGAATCACCTGTATTTTTCAGCTCAGTTATTTGGGGGCTCATTCTTGTGCAAGGTAGGTAACTAAATTTTTTTACCATTGCATAAAACAGAGGCTGGAGGGCTTGTCCGAGAATCCCCAGTGAGTCGATGCCTGTGGCTGATGTGGACATAAAGCTCTGCCTCTCTGGATTGAACCCAAACACCATGCTGCCCACAGTAGAGAGGTAGTACTATTGACATCAGCAGGACTTCACTAAGTGTAGTCCAAAATATTTCAGAACTGCAGCCAAATCCATTCATCTATCATCTATTGAAGCCAAGTCACATGTCAAATTAAACTTTCAAGGGCAGTGGGTTGAGGATGCTTTGCATGCATGAATTAAAAACTTTGGCTAAGTTCCAACTCAACATACTGCACAATGGGGATGTGTTTACACATCATGTTCCCAACTGGTTTTTGTTTTGCTGGTCCTATAACAGCAGCCTCGGATGTAGAAATTAACCAGGCAAAGCTTTCCCTGAGGTGCAACAGCCCTTAAGCAACTGTGGTTCTAAAGCCATTTATATTTGACTGTTGTGTGTATCCCTAATACATCTTCGAAAGAATAACAGGCAGTTCCCAATATACTGTCTCTGTGTAACACTCTAGGATCAAACTCTTGCATGCCTAAGGGTCACACTGCATGTTACTATAAAGATGTAGCTACTAGCAGCTGTCACGTTCTTCTTTTTCTTTTACATTATGAGGGGTTACCAGGGAGATGAGATTGAATCCTTCCCTCAACATTTTACTGGTAACCTCCCCCTGCCCTGCCCCCAGAAACACACACCAGCTATGGGCCTTAGGAAAAAAAACCCATTGACAATTGGGGGTGGGGAATGCCATTAAAATTGCAGGTAGGGAAGGGGGGATGAAACCTCATTTCCCCCACACTATGGGGGTCCCAATAAAAATCAGACAACCCCAACCCCCAGTGTAAAAAAGTAAATTCATAGCATATTTTTAAAGTAATGTGTAGTTTGACCCTAAAAGCCAGAATCAAGGGCTCGATTGTAGTAGCTCCCAGTGATTTTTTGCTGAACAAAGTCAAAGGATTGTGTGGTATATTACCTAAAGTGTTGAACTGGGAGTCAGATCCAGGTTCTAGTCCCCACTTGGCCATGGAAACCCACTGGGTGACTTTGGGTCAGTCACAGACTCTCAGCCCAGCCTACCTCACAGGGTTGTTGTTGTGAGGATAAAATGGAGAGGAGGAGGATTATGTACGCTGCCTTGGGTTCCTTGGAGGGGGAAAAAGGCAGGATATAAATGCAACAAACAAACAAACAAACAAACAAATAAATAAATAAATAAATAGCAACACTGTTTGAGGAGGGGCACAAGCTGTTTCCACACAAGAAACCTAAACCACAAGAGGCTAAGACCAATTCAGCCTTCATCTGAACTATGTTCCTGATCAGGCACCTTCATTTTCTCCAATGTAAATCAATGGCTACTATACATGCTTCTAGGGGAATCACTGTCATAGTGGGGACATAACCCATCCCATTATTTCTGACCCTGCGGAGGGGGCAGAGCTGCCCTACAGATTTATAATTGTTAGACTCACAAACAGAGCCTAGATTCCATTGGGTTGGAGGAGCTGTTGTTCTCTCCGAATATGAAAGTGGGAGCTGCCCACAGAAATCAATAGAGATGGCCAGGATTTTTATCGTAGCTGCAGATGAGCAAGAGCTTGTCTTCCCCAGCCCAAGCAAAAGGTAACAGGAAAGAGAGCGGTTCATTTTCAATGCATCGGCATTCAAAGGATTTGCCTGCACGTCAGCACAGCTCAAAGCTTCTGCATATGAGGAAGTGCTGGATTGGTGTTGAAGAAGGTAATTAAGGTAGACTCACCTTTGCTCCAACCTGCAAGATGGTTGATAAGAAGGATTTGGAGTTGGTAATCCACAGCAGTATTCCCTTCCACCTTCAATATTAACAGTGGACAGTACTGCATGGCTGTTTTATCCTGCTCACAGCAGCCCCACCACCAGTAGCCGCACTGTGGGTCTCAAAAGGATAGATTGCATTTACATTTGGAGGATTTTTTAAAAAAAAGTTTCAAAAATTCATATTTTTCACATGAAATAAGGCCTGAGTGTGAACTGCTGTCTCTGTTGCTATCCTTTGTATGGGAGGGGAGACTAGGGGTGGGGGGAATCTACACTACTGCTTTAAAGCGCTTTATAACAGTTTTGACAACTGTTGGGGCCCAGGACACACTGCATATACAGGTTTCAAAATGTTTTCAAAGCGCTTTAAAGCGCTTTAAAAGCAGTAGTGTAGATCCCCCCCGGGCAGGATATACACTACTGGTTTAAAACAGTTTATAACAGTAGTGACAACTGTTGGGGCCCAGGACACACTCCAGATATAGTTTTCAAACCGTTTTTGAAGTGTCATATCCTGCTTGGTGTAGATCTGGTCCAATCACAGCTAGACTAAAATCCTGAATTTCTCCATGGTCTTCTGTGGGTAGTTAACACTTCTGGCCTGGGGCAGGTGTGTGTATTTGGGGGAGGGGGAGTTTCAAAGGTTCCAAAGCTCCATTTCTAGACTATGGTGAGGATTTTGTTATTTGGTGTTATACAGATATTATAAATAAATAAACAATTTGAATGAGCTAATTAAATGGAGTTTATTTGTAAATCAGATTACAGATGTAATCCTATGCATGTTTAGACACACACAAAGTCCTATGATTCCCAGATTTTCCCTGGCAGCATGGATGGCTGGGGAATGCTGGGAATTATACACCATTTTCTGTCTAAACATGCATAGAATTGCACCCTTAGTTAGTTTTTTTCACTGGAGTTTGATGTTTAGAAAACAGAATGAATAGTTTCAAGTCTTAAACCACGTAAACCAGAAAAGACATACTCTTAAATTCTTCTTCTCAAAATGCATCTTTTTACTTCAGTATAAAACATTGGTTGGACAAGACGTTTACCCTGGAATACTTGTCGGAATCAGTGAGAGGATCCATTATAAACACTAGACCTAAAGAGATCCCATTGATTTCAAATAGATTTCAGTGAAGCTACTAAGAATAAACGGGTTTAGAAAAGGAGCTTATTGACACTGCTAATTTTGAACTTTATCAATCTTAATCAATTAAATTCTGTAAAACCTTTTGATATACAACTTTTTATGCCAGTTTACTGAGTACTTCTAGGGCTGTGTAATAAATCTGTTTCAAATCTCTAGAAAACATCACACTGAGGTATTCACTTGCAGTTCATTTAGTACTCCGGACAATGTTATGGTGATCCTTAACTGGTAAGTGAGTTGACTGATGCTTGCATTTTGTTGTGAACAACCTAAATTATCATTCAGTTTTCTGGACTGCCTGATGGCATTTTCAAAATGCCATAACACATTTCTTGGGTAGCATCTGTTCCCTGTTCCCTGTGTTTGTTAGTCCATGGCTTCTGTTCACCTAGTGAGCTGCTAACGAGTTGCCAATTACTTAAATAAATAAAAGGGACCTGTCACTAAATAGTAGGTAATTCTCTCAAAATAATGTTCCATAAATACTTCCAGTTTTAATAACCAATTCTGACTTTCTTTATGTCTGGAGTCCTTGTATTATCTCCCATTTGAGTTACAGAGTTAAATTCAAAGATGTGAAATATTGGGGCAGATTATGAGTTCTTACAGAATATTTTAAGACAGTCCACTGTTAAAATCACAAAGAGTACAAATTCCTCTCATGCTGCTCTGCTTATTTCTGCCATATCCAAAATAGAAAACAACAACAACTTTTATTTATTTATTTATTTATTTGACTTGTACCCTACCTTTCTACCCAAAAAACCCTCGCACTTAAGGCAGCTTACACAATTAAAAGTGATTAAAGCAATAACACAATACATTCAAATACAATAAAAACATAACTACAGGGAGAAATAAAGAAGTAAAGAATTAAAAAGAGCACCCAACCCAACATACTCACAGGCCAAAGGCCTTCTTGAATAAAAGGTATTTGCCTGGTGGCAGAAGGACAGCAGAAAGGGAGCAAATATAAAAATAAAACAAGTATTTTATATGCAAATGAGATGTCATAACCAGCAAATTTCATAAAATAGTTGAATTGTTATGTCCCCTGCGGATGGGTGGAAATCCCAAAAAATGAATAAATGTCATGGTTCACTTCTAAGTGCAATTCAAAGTGCTGGTGCTTACCTTTGAAGCCCTACTTAGCTTGTGACCCAGGTACTTAAAAAAATGTCTATACCTTATTATAATATTTACTCATCCAGACAGTCTCATTGTCTGAGATGAAGCAGGTAGCAATGAGGGAAGGAGTGTCTTGGTTATGACCGCATTCTATGGAATGTGCTCCCTATGGAAGCTTGCCTGGCCAGGTGTGACTTCAAAATTCTTCCAACAAAGACAGAATCCTGTCAACTTATAAAGACCTTAAACAGGGGTGGGCAACTTCTGCCCCTCCAGATAGTTTGGCCTTTGACTTCCATCAGACTTCACCATTGCCTATGCTGGGCTGATGGGAGCTGCAGGCTAAAACATCTGAAGGGCCACAAGTTGACCACCCCTAGCCTAAAACAGCACTACTATCATTAAGGAGCAATCCTTAGAATCTAGGTACTACCTTATACCATGTCCAACCATTGATCCATCTAGCCCCGTATTGTTGACATTGATGGACAGTGACTGTCCAGGGTTTCGAGCAGGATTCTTTCCCCATCCTCCTGGAGATGCTAGTCTTAGAACCTGAGACCTTCTTCATGCAAACCATGTGCTCTGCTACTGAACTATGGCTGTTCTGCCAACCCTTTCTTTACATATATGCTATTGATCAGATGTATAGTAGCATATACCAGCCTCTGTGCAAGATATACATAAAGAAGGAATGTAATGAATTTAGCATTAAGGTAACAAATATATAGATGATTAAAGCTAATTGCTGGCTGTGTCCAATGGTTTACACCTAATAAATGGTTGTAAATGCAGCTTTGCAGCCCAGCTAATTAACAGTGAAGGTCATAAAGCACATTTTAAATATATTTAAATGTGTGTTGGACATGTATCAGCAGACAATCAAACTATAACTTTTCGATGGTACCGAATTTAGCAATGACGCTTCATATTTATCTCTTACATGCAATAATTTGAAATAAACCCCATTCCATGTCAGAAAAAATGCAAAATCTGAATTGACAGTGCAGCCGAGAATTTATTTTTTTTCCCCTTTTTCTTCATGGCTGAAGTTATTATCACAACTGCTGGAGAATTTGTGAGATTGGGAGATAAGAATCATAATGATCCATTGGGGACTCGTCAATCACAGCAAACTGCTACCAGAATCGAAATTACATCTGCATTTGAATTAGCAACATTACTCGCCAATTTAGTTCAGAGTGAACATTTTTCCATTGAAGATGGAATTAAATTAGAAAATGAGTGAGTCTTTAATTTCCAGATTATAAATCACTGAAAATAATTCAGCTCCTGTACCTTAAGGCCAATTACATTATCCTAAGTGACATTTTATCTCACAACCTTCCAAGTGATTTCATGATGGGGAACCATCATACAAATCAGTTTTGCTCTAGTAGCAAGAAATATATCTACACAGTGTTATACATAAAATAGCAGGAACAGGTTTAATGCTGAAGCTTACTTTATATGAAATTTGATTGCCTGTTTGATAGGATATCTTATCTTCCTGCATTGAGCTACAGTCCAGGTTTGATCAATTCAGAATGTCTGGTGTAAACCCAAGTTTGTTTGCTTTTTATTTATTTATTTGATTTTCTATTTGATGGGATATTTTCTTGCATTCAGCTATAGTCCAAGTACAGTCATTTCAGGATGTCCAGTTTAAGCCTATGTTTGTTTGCTTTTTATTGATTGATTGATTTTATTTATTTATTTTAAAAAACACTGTATGACCTGATGGCACTCATATATTTTTGTTACAACCTTTGTGTTATATTACATTGATAAATCTATAAAAGAAAAGACAATTCAAATGTATGATTATTTGTAGAAACACTATTTTGATTTAAAACAACAACAACAACAACAACAATAACATTTGAAGTTCTTTAGATATTTCCATATAGTAAATATGCAGAATGACTAATCGTTACAATGAACTGAAAAAATACTAAAGCCAAGAACAGGTCATATAAATATAATCCACATAAGCAAATATATAAACAAGTATGTCAACCTTAATGATAACATCCAAAAAAGTCAGAGAAAAATCGTGCCTATTTTTTAAATGAACAGATCTAAGAATGCTAGGCTACTCTTAAATGTTATCCAGTTTTTAAGGCAAATAAAAGTTACAGTATTTGAATATTTTATCCTCATGTACCCATCTAAGGAGAAAATTACCAGGTAAACACACTCATATTGTTGACATGATTGCTCCTAAGTACCCTCTTCTTTTTGCTTGGGCTCCTTGGTTTTCTGAAGAGCTTAGAACAATGGAGCTATTTCTCCAGTTTTGTTTAGAGAGCATTCCAGGGACTATAGGATACTGCAACATTCCTCCACTAAGGTTATAGATACCACAGGACCTCGGAAGGGAAAATCCAAATGGGGATTCTCTTCCACCCTTATAGCCACCATAGAAAGTACCACAACAGATTCCTCACCAAAGTTAGGAGTTTCAAACTCAAATGAAGATGCAAATAAGTTGAAAAGGGACAGGGAGTGAGGTGCTCAGGATCTGCAGGATCCAAAAGCCTCCCAACTCCCATCCCCAAAAAGCACATCTAGTGAAATATAGCAGAATGGAGGGCATGGAGACAAAGATCACTTCTGGCACTTCTCCTGCTCTGACAGGGATTTGTTGGATCAATTGCCCCACAGGATAACAGCTGGCTTTCTACCTCCATTGGAATCACCATAATTGCCATAAGGAAAATGACCATAGTCAACACATTCCTCAGTTGTAAAGTCTGCATGTGGAGAATTACTGTGCCCAGGACCAACTTAAGACATTTTGTTGCCTAATGCAAAGGATAAGATGATAGGTGACTGTAATGGCAGCTATTTGTACTGTCCCATCCAACTCTTGTGATGGGACAGTGTCCTCTACTGCACCTAAGGATAGCAGCCTAACTTAGGGGGAACAGAACAAGCTGTGTGGCAAATAGAGGTCTGTCCTCATCACCACTCCCCATACTCCAGCATCAGCTGCATGAGGCAACTGCTTCAATTTGCCTAATGACAGGGCTGGGACTGACTATATGAGGGAAGAGACCCTCTAACTCTTGCAGAAGAACTGTGAGTGTCAGAATGTCCCCCTACTTCTCCCAGTGCCCAAAACAGGTGGGGCTGAAGTTTGCACATGAATGCTGTTTGTTGCCACATGAATATGGCAACAAGCAGCTGGCCTGACATGGGAATTCAAGGGGCTGAAGTGCTTCACCATTTACTTTCCTTCAACTTAGGTCCTAAAAAGGCAGAAAATTGGCTCTAGGGGATATGCACTGTGTGGCCCACCTCCTATGAGCCCTATTCCCACCCTCCCCAGAGATCCTTTTGGCAGCCAAAGAACTGCCCTTTTGCTACTTGGAATCTTGTCATTGTCACAACTCCAAACCCACTGAAATGTGAGGTAACAGAGACTCACTGTGCAATCCACAAAGTCTTTATTCAGTTAAAAAAACCCTCTTCACACCAGTAGGTACTGTGATGGCTAGGAGCTGTCCTCTAAGCCTAATTAGCCAAAGCAGTTGTCTATCAACTAAATGGATGGTGTCCCGCCATTCCTGACAGGCATTTACTGGACTCTTCCTTCAGGGAGGGTCCTCTTGATTCTGACGTGCAGCCTGTCTGACAGACTGCCCCCCGCCCCATCCTCTCAACTCTGCCTGCTTAATCTTGTGGTGGACTCTGGGATCTGTCAATTCTGCTGCTCCCTCCACATCTGACAAAGTCTGAGTGCTTGCAGGGAAGGGGGAAGATGATCTCTGAACCAGGGCCTCCTGTTCAATAAGCTCCTGGGAAGATTCATCCCTTACTTTTGGAAAGTCTTGGGCAATTTCCTCTCCTGGTCTCTGTCTTGACTGAGCTCTAGCTCTGCCTTCAAGTCTGTCTCAGATCTGAAACCAAACCAAGGAGCCTG
Organism: Elgaria multicarinata webbii; assembly: GCF_023053635.1. Taxonomy (NCBI): domain Eukaryota; kingdom Metazoa; phylum Chordata; class Lepidosauria; order Squamata; family Anguidae; genus Elgaria; species Elgaria multicarinata. The sequence continues at coordinate 72,788,287 of NC_086178.1, read as the reverse complement.
GGCCCCATCTTGACAGTCATGGGAAAGACATGATTCTGAATTCAATTATATCCCTCTGCCTATTTCCTCTGTTAATTTTTAGGGAGCCCAATTTCCTTCGCTGTGCAAAATTGATTTGATAGAGTCATTACCTATCATTTTACCATGTGAAAAGTTAATGTGACCATCAAGCCCAAGAATGGGTGGTGTAAGATACAATAATTTCTGTTTTCAGAAAATAGATTTTAAAAAATTGCTCAGCAGAAGCAGCTGCCTGATATTGTGCAATGTATCAACATTTACAAATAAATCATGGAAATGAGCAAGCAATATCCAAGTCTCCATCACTGACCACTAAATGTTGATGTTTGATAAGGCAACTAGGAAAGCTTCAAAAGAAGCCTAATAAGACAATATGCTCTAGTGGCAAAGCAAAATAATTACCAAGGGTTTGGGGCAAATTACCATCTTTCTTCCTAATTTCTACAATTCACCAGTAAATAAATGTTGACATGTAATAGATTTCAACATCTGTGTCCAGAATTGCAGCTTTAGGATTCAGTCTTGTGCATAACTGTTTATGTGTAAAGCCATTGATTCAATGTAACATATGTCTGTTGAATCCTTGCCTTGGTCTAAAATGCAGCTACGTGTCTGCCTGTAGCATAGGCAGATGATGTTTCTTCTTCTTCTTTTAATACACTTGTAGTTAAAGACGTGCAATCATCGGCTGCCATTAAAACATACATTAACCCAAGATTGTGTTACCATTTCCATTAGCTTTTTAATGGTAAACATATCTCATCCAGATTAAATGTTGGGGTGCATGCTAATGTTCACAAAATCATGCATTTAAAAGCTTAGTTTCCATTTCCAGTTTCACTCAAGCATATGCTCTGGTCCAGCAGAACCAATCCATAGGCAGATCAATTGCAGTGGGGACAAAATAGACTGCTGCACAAGGGGGAAAGCTTCTAAATGCAAAACATTTCCTGTCCATCTGCATAGAGTAGAGGGGAGGCACTATTTGTTACATAAACATTTTTGAAGCTTGGACAAGGCAATATTCTTGAACTCCTTTTTTTCTTCTGAGAACCAATACCGAATCTTTATTTGATTTTATGGGTCCCGTGAATCGTCCAGCAAGTTTGAAGAATTTCTTTTCCAAGCAGGGCCTGGAGCCCTGAAGAAGTGTAATGTGTAGGGAAGACCAGAGATTTCCCTCCCTTTAACCTTGACAGTTTGACCAAAGGGCCTTTCGTTTTAGCGAATATATTGCAATTAGCACTCCCTGTTTCCTTCAGCAATTCATAATTTCCTAACTCTCCTTATCTGGCTTTTTATTGTGCTGTGAGATAGCATGGTTCTATTTATTTAATTTCTGAAATGTAGCAAAATAACGATAAATGCCGGAGTGCTACATTTAATGGAAAGTGGAAGAGTAACTTGCTGTTTCAGATGGTATTGTGGTATTTCACCTCTTCTGCTTTCAACATGTTTAATTATGTATGAGCCTCTCTCTCTCTCTCTCTCTCTCTCTTTGAGAAAAATAAAAAACCACCCTCAAATAATGTGAAACGTCTACTAGGAAAGGAGATTTGAAGATGATAAATGTTATTTAGAATCTCCATGATATGATTCATATTGTGATGTGATTGGAAACAATATTAAAACCCACCAAGGCTATTATACCTAAATTTTTGTTTCAATTCATGCAATATTGCCACTGCTTAATATGATTTCTATTTACTTCATTCCATTGTTAGTGTTTTATTGAGGTTGTGTCGGTTTTATCAAACTAATCTTGGCTGGAAATGGAGGTCAGGAGATACAATGTGCAAGCAAAAACCCTGCTTCTATTATATATTCTCCATGGTATGAATTTGCTTGAAAACCTTCACTCTAATATAAACTCTCTTTCTTTGCCGTTCTTCAGGTACAATATTTTACCTGCAAAAGCCCTGACAGCTTGATATTTAAAAGCTATATAAACTCTCACAATCTAATTTTATGTTCCTTTCCTATAAAGTAGCATTAGATCTTTTTAAAACATCTAAAATGAATGTGTTTATCGAAGAGCTTCAGATCTAGTTATCTCTGCCATCAATTAAAAAAAAGAATCTGAAAGGTTATTTTAATTATAACTTAAACACATTCACTACTGCTCTTATTGGCCGTGAGAGTGTCATGTACAAAATCATTAATTCATGTTCTCTTCTTGTCAATGGCGAGGCACGGAAGTCCTTGCTAGGATGCAGGCTAGCAAAATAAAATAGTTTCAGTGCTTTATAAATTGTACATCTTTGTTTCGCCTTGTAATCTAAAGGAATGTCTCTTAAGAGCCATGCTGGATCAGACCAAGGGTCCATCTAGTCCAGCACTCTGTTCACACAATGACCAACCAGCCATTGGCCACATGTACCTGCTCAGACCCTTAGGTCATCTTCAGAAGCCCTCCTCCAGGTGTCCCCGCTGAAGGGAACTAGATGAGTGGCCATTAGAGAGAGAGCTTCTCAGTGGTGACACTCCATTATGGAATGAAGTCCCCAAAGAGGTTCATCTGGCACCTATGTTATTATCTTATGGCATCAGGGAAATACCTTTCTTTTCTCCCAGATATTTTAGATTACAGTCCTATGGGGATGGAAGTAAGCCTCTAAACTTGGAGGTTTATGGCCATCCAATGCAGAGTGGGAAGAATGACAGAGGTGATCATTGCCTCTGTGCTCCTCTGCTCTGCATTTTGGTGAGATGGTTCCCCCCACCGCCCATCTAGCTGGGCTTCTGCAGAGTGGGAGGGAAGGAGGCTGGGGAGGCCCAAGAATAAACTGGCCTCCCCAGGCCCTTGTACTTCCTATTAATCACCACACTGCCTTTTCCTTGTCTGCAAAGTCACCTTTGCAGTCAGCATAGTTCTCTCCATGCCAGATGCAAAGGGGAGGCAGGAGAGGGAGGAGACTCAGATTCCTGGCTACTAGGGTGACCAACTGTCAGGATTTCCCCGGATTTGTCCTAGTTTTTGTTCTTTCCATGGTGTCAGGGGGGATTTTCTATAATTTTCAATAATGTCCTGGAATGACACACCTTCCCCTTTAAGGCTGCCATTGGCATGGCAGGAGGGAGTGACATGCTTTCTTGAGGCACGTCATTCCCCCAACCCAAGCTCCAATTGAGGTCTTAAAGGGGAAAGTGGGTCATTTGTGGACATTATAGAAAAGGCCCCAATTGGAGTGGATGGTGGTGGTGCAGAATGAAATCCTTTCCCCTCCTCCACTCCAATCAGGTTCTTTAAGGTGGGAATAACGTACTTTCTGCAGGACTCAGAAAGCTGCTTCCCCACACACACACTAGGTGTCCTCTTTTTTGGTTTCCCAAATATGGTCACCCTACTGGCTACAAGGTCGGAGTCAGCACTCTGACCTCAGAGCCAGGAATCTGAACTACCCAGGCCTCCCCACCAAGCACTAGGAGATCAGAGGGTTCTTAATAACTATTAATGTTCTGATACAAGGTCCCAGCACCAGGCCTTAGGGCACCAGTGCCAAAGTGAGGCTACAACTGATGAAAAATATGAGCCGCAGCAGGTAGAACAGCTTAATGGGACCTGCAAAAGCACCCAACTGTGGTTTTGCACCAGTTCTGGGAGAATTCCTCTCAATGCTACAGAATTTAAAACAACAACTGATGCAACCCTGGAACCAATTTCCCTTACTATAAGTACACAAGTTGGAGGCTGCATTGTTAAGAAGTTTAGCTTTCTAGATGTAATAATAATAATAATAATAATAATAATAATAATAATAATAATAATTTTATTTATTTATTTATTTGTTACCCGCCTCTCCCTCTGGATTGAGGCAGGGTACAACACAAATAAAAACACCATAGGATGTAGGATGCTGATCTGGATGATGTAGGCCAAGCCACACAAAGAGAATTGATCAGACTGGTCCAAAGAGGAAGTTATACATCTCTACCATTTAGACTACTGAAACATCGATCTTTTTAACCATCTAAAAGCATTTCAGGTCTTGAGTTACAGTGGTTTTCCCTTTTAAATTATCTATCATGTTCTGAACCAGTGCCTGGGCACGGTAATGGACTGGATGAGGGCTAACAAACTGAGACTCAATCCAGACAAGACGGAGGTACTGTTAGCGGGTGGTTCATTTGTCCGGCGAGGTGATGTTTGCCCTGTCCTGGATGGGGTTGCACTCTCCCTAAAGGATCGGGTCCGTAGTTTGGGGGTGCTCTTCGATCCAGAACTGTCACTTGAGGCACAGGTGAACTCAGTGGCAAAGAGCACCTTTTATCAGCTTAGGCTGATATACCAACTGCGCCCTTATCTGGACAGTGATAGCCTAGCTACAGTTATCCATGCTCTGATAACCTCTCGTTTGGATTACTGCAATGCGTTATACGTGGGGCTGCCTTTGAAAACGGTCCGGAAGCTTCAGCTGGTACAAAACAGGGCAGCCCGTTTACTAACAGGGACTGGCTGGCGAGATCACATTACGCCAGTCCTTTTACAACTTCATTGGCTGCCAGTCCAGGTCCGGGCCCGATTCAAAGTGCTGGTATTGACTTTTAAAGCCCTAAACGGTTTGGGGCCAGGTTATTTGAAGGAACGCCTCCTCCCATATGTACCTACCCGGACCTTAAGATCATCTACAGGGGCCCTTCTCCGTGAGCCCCTGCCAAAGGAAGTGAGGCAGGTGGCTACTAGGAGGAGGGCTTTCTCCGCTGTGGCACCCCGGTTGTGGAATGAGCTCCCCAGAGAGGTCCGCCTGGCGCCTACACTGTACTCCTTTCGTCGCCAGCTGAAGACCTTTTTATTCACTCAGTATTTTAACACTTAATTTTAACTTAAATTTAAATTATACTGTTTTAACTCTGTATTTTAACCTTATATCAATTTTGCTGCGTGGTTTTATCCTGGTTGTGCTTTTTATATTGTATTTTGTATTTGTATTTTTAACTTGTTGGTTGTTTTATGATGATTTTAATTTTTGTGAACCGCCCAGAGAGCTTCGGCTATTGGGCGGTATAAAAATGTAATAAATAAATAAATAAATAAATAAATAAATCATTTTATTCACTGATTGAAGCACAAAACAGTCTATTTACCAAAAGACCCTTACCTAGTTAGAACCCCTACTGTTTTTTCTTCTTCTTCTTTTCACAGCAGGTATCAGGAGTTCATCCTAATTAGGATTGTTGGAGAAATCTGCAACACATTCAAATGAGTCCAGATTCCTATGAATCTGACCTACAAATTTTGCAGCAGATCAGCTTTTTCCAAGTCGTACTGATTTTGAAGACATACAGACTGCCTTTTAACTTTGAGGGGAGATTTGTGCAAATTTAAAATGCAAATGAGTAGGGCTGTGCACCACTTCAGCCCAAATCCCTGAATGTGAGGTGGCACTGGATTGGCCCGAGGTGCTCAAAGCCAAAGCAGATTGGTACCGAAGCTTCGGGGTGGTGCTGGGCCTCTCCTCCCCACCCATCTGCCCAGGAAAGCCAGTGCTAGGCTAGCCATGAGTCCAGGTGAATCCATTGGACTCACCTGAACTCTCTTCCTGGTCAATCCCTGCTCTCCCCAGGTACCTCCCCTCACCGCTGCTGGGACTGACCTTCACATGCACCCTCTTCCCTGAGAGCTGAGCCACAATTTAAAGGTAATATTGCAGGGGCTCTCTTTTAACTGGTTTTTAACTTTGAGGGGAGATTTGTGCAAATTTAAAATTGTGCTAATGAAGTTAGCACTAATACACATTAGCACAAGTCAAACAAAATTCCCATAGATCCCTAAAAAAAAAAAATCTAATTCTATCCATAAACGGACGACAGAACAAAAGTCACCTGAAAATCCATGAAACCCAGGCAGAATGGATTTAACAAAATCCGTACATCCATAATCCTAATACATCTGGTTTAAGTAGAGTGCTTTACTTTTGGTCTGATACTTAGCACTGGTCAGAAAAGATATTTATAAAGCTAATCAGAGTTACAAACTAAAGCTACAGTTATAAGTGCATAGACTAGAAATAAATCTGACTCTTCCCAAAACCATTTTTGGCACCATTAGTCCACTGAGGCTGTCTGGGCATGTGTGTGGATGAATGGCAGGTGCTAGTGAGAGCACGTAGATGGGGAGCAGGCTGTAGGGAAAAGAAACAGAGCCTGGGGTCAAAAACCAGTTCTGGTACCACTAGGTCTTAGACAGCTCCAAGAGAGAGCAGACCATTTGCTCTAATGTGCGGCTAAGGCAGAGCTTCAACTAGTCTCCTCACTTAGTATTCATGTTTCTGCTTACTTACAACAGTTGTTACAAACACAGGCCCAGTGTTACAATATCTTTCTTCTTGGGATTATTAATTTGGTCTCATTTAACCACACAGCCACTTAATTCTTTTGGCTCAAACCAGGGATGAGGAACATGTGGCCGTACAGCTTCCATGATTTTTATGGATCCTTTGAAATATATAAGCATCTTGATGCTGCCTCTTCAGCACCAGTGTCCAAATCACTGAACGGGACTGGGAATATAATTTTTAAAAAAACTTAAAATCCATTGAAATTCCAAATAATTGTGCTCAGAAACTGCTAGGCTACAATCCTGCACCAAATAACAGTCCTGTTGAAGTCAATTGGTTTAAGAATTCAAAAGTGGATGGAAGTTTGCAGCCTAATAATCTGCCAGTTGGAACTTTTTCAGGCAGAGATCATCCTTTGATTCAGGCTATGAACAGGCCAATTAAGGTCCCTTTAAAAAAAACACAACCACTCCATTATTTCAGAAGTCTTCTCTTAAGTTTCTGAACATTGTTATTGGAAACATGATTGAAATCTGACACACACACACACACACACACACACACACAAGCACAACATTTTATAATAATATCCTGCAGCAAAAGTATGGCACCAATAACTAAACAATACTTTATCACCTTTGCCACTCTCAACAGCTCCCATTAATACTGAGATCAGAGTGTTAGGCCTTCTATTCCCCAGATGACCACGCTAGTGACAGGGCTGGCTTAGGCAATGACACTGAAAAATATTTGCTATGACACAGCCACAAATCACTACTGGACAAGTTTAAAACTCAATATTCGCTAAACTTGCATCTGTTCTTTTCTTGTTAGGACATGTACAACACAATGATTACTTTCTGAATTCCAAAGTATCAAAATATTGATGGGAAATGATGCAAAGAGCTTTTCTGAATTTACTGAAACCCCGCTGTGCACAAAGATATATATATATATATATATATATATATATATATATATATATTTGTTCTGTGCCATATTTGGGGGTGGGGATAGAGGAGGGTAAAATTAGGTTTTTGAGAATGCAGAAGAAAATAAGCAATCAGCTGTGTTTTTCTAGTCATAATTTCTGCACAATTTAGTCTGTAGATAAATTGTACTTCTATTAATCTTAAACTTTTCATTTTCTTGGAAACTAAGATGATGTTTGACTAAGAAAGCAATCTTCCTTTAAGGCTGCAATCTTCTATATATCTGCACACTTACCTGAGAGTAAGCCCCATTGAATTCAATGGGACTTAAATAATAGGTGCTTCATGTCAGTTTCACATGTATTGATTCATATGTCCATTCCATGCCATTTCCACATCAGTCTGCAATTGTTGCTCTTTAAAAAAAAATGCACAGAAAAGTGCATTACTTTAGTGTGCATTTTACCCTAAAATACGTATTTTTTACATATTATTTGCATATTTTTGAGCCAAAAACTGTTATCAAAAATTTGGAGAGCTGCAAAAATCAAAAGATAACTGCATTCTAATCCACATGTTAGTCCAGGAAGTACAAATCACATCAGTTTGCTTAAAAATAAAAACCAAACAAAATAGTCGAGCATCCCTAGAGCATATGCATTACACAGCTCTACCTGGTTGCAGCATCCATGACAAGTCCTCCATTTTCACATTGCAGGTATAATATCATCTCAGTCACATATATCACCCTCGTGTCAATGCAAGTCACCTCTTAGTATGTGCAGAGTTGAAATGCTGCATATCATTGGTCTGACCGGTGTGCTAATGTGACTTTCAAAGGGTGTGCCTGAAGTGTGGAGCATTGATTTGAGGAAGCAGGGTTGGTGCTTCCCACATGGAGCTGTACCGTTTAATCAAGTTCTCAGATCAATCAGATTCTCAGCCCCCATTCATATATTCCATTGGAGTTGCATTGCAATAGCACAGTGGAGGAGGAGCCCAATTGGTTCTCCTTCACTATGCAGGTAGCCAAAACTGAACCAGGCCAACTGTGCGAATGGCCAGTCACAGACAGAACCCCTCCTCCCCTTTATGTGATCTTGCCCTTCTTTTTTGAAGAGGGAGACACATTATCTGCACAACACCTCTTCCATTCTCACATATTCGCCACAACTATTTGTGCATCTGTCTGGTACATTAATAGAAAATAAAATACTGCATTTCAGATTTACTTATTTAATTAATTATTTGTGATATTTCTATACCACTTCATATAATAAAATTCCTAAGCAGTTCACATATACATTTGTGGATGCCTCCTGGGTCATTCCAATAAATTAGGTCGCACTGCATACAAGACATTTCAAGTTTCCTAGGGCATCGCTATGACCACCTGCTGGCTCAGCTGTGACAAGCCACCCTTCAAGCTGGGAAGCTTAAGGAAAACAAAATTCAAAGGAAAGGAAAAGGTGTAAAATGGATTAACTTTCAAAGATGGCTATCCTCAACCTAAGTTCATTTTGGTTTTCATTTTAAACCACACGAATAATCCATGGACAATAGTTTTAAATATCTGTATATTTATTGCATCCTAAGTAATTTCCCTTCCTTTCCCTCTTTCCCCTGAGATCAAATGCAGTATCAGTTTAATATCCGATCTGTCTTCTATATCCTGCTATGGCAGAAGGGTGGTCTCAAAAATCTAATTGCCCTGTTCATTGCCCAATTTCTAGGCCCCTTAATAAAAGTCCCAGTGCTAGCAATGAAACACTGGGGCTGCAATCCCGTACCTACTTACCTGGGAGTAAGCCCCGTTGAATTCAGTGAGACTTACTTCTGAGTAAACATGTATGCCATTGTGCTGTGAGAACAGTTTCCAAGAACTTGCAAGGAATAAAACCTTCAATCCCAAGTACGAGCCATTTTTACCCTCTAAAATAAAATACCAAAGACATAAGAAGAAAATCATGACAAAAGATACATTTTTAGAGGCTGTGCAGAAGGAAATTGAAACAAATTGATATATAAAAATAAAAAAGGATTCTTTTACTGCTAGATGTGCTTTGTTATGACTGACTAAACTAAATATGTTTAATATTAAAGGTAATGATGCAACTGATTGAATACTTTGACATTACTGCACATGAAATATCATTAACAGGTTGAGGATGATTTTATATCAATACCATAGAATAAAGCAAATGGAAATGTTAAAACAGGGTGATTTGCATAGGGACCTTGCAACCTTGGGGAAATATATATATATATATATATATATATATATATGCTTCAGTATGATACATCTGATAACATGAGCTGCAATAGGAAAGAGGGGTGGAAGGTATTCCAAAATAAGCCTAATTCTGTTTTTGTGTGTTAAAAATATTTGTGGAGCCAGGGAGCAAGAAAGCCCCAAATTATATATTAAAAAAAAAATCAATAAAAAGTATTAAATGCTTCTGTCACAAACTGATTATGGGTCCATTTAATATTATGGATCTAAATGATTTAAAACTGAATTTCATCCTTCCAGTCTTCAGTGGCTGGACAAAATTCTCCCTTTTTCTGTCTGGTAGCGATACAGAAAGTCAGATAGCCACTGTCAGCAGAACAATGCGTGTGCATGCACGACAATAGAAAAACATTCATTTATGTGATGCAATTCTATGCATGTTTAGACAGGGGGGGAAAGTCCTAGCTGAGGAACGCTAGGAGTTGTAGGATGTTTTTCTGTCCAAATATTCATAGGGTTGCACCCTTAATTATTTACTTTCATTCATTATTTATTTAATTAATTAATTGCATTAAAATAATTATTTAATGACATGCAGCCAAAATATTGAAACCATAAGAAACTTGCTTAATTTTAATATCAGAAGTTTAGAACTAAGAAAGTTGTTTACACAGGATTGTTCTCTACACAGAGCCACAGTGAAGATACATAACCTGTGTGCTGATGGTTGGTCAAGTGTTCAAAAAAAGGGGGAAGATCAACATTTGACCTAGCAAACAAAACATGGAATGTGTCTGGAACTACTAGGCACGATTGCAATCCATCTGTCCACCTGTTGAGTTGTATGCTTGATTGACCATCTAGATGGGGCTACTGTGAATTCAGGTAATTCCTATAAAACAACCTTAAAATGATTCTAGGGTTAAAATTATCCATTTCTGATTCCCTAACTAAAGGCATTAAAGAAATAATGGGAACCCCATTGGAACAGCTCACTTGGTTTCCATGAGTGCAGGAGCTCAGTGGTGTTCATGCTTTGCATCTTGAAGCCAAAGATTTTACCTGCTGACATTCCTTTCCACGCCCTTCTTCATGGAAGCTACTGGGACCTCGTTTTGACACTACTAGGCTGAAAGAACCCTTGGTGTGGCTCAATATAATGGACCAGTTTATATATTATGGCAGTTGCTAGAGCATTGTTCAGGAGTGTGCAGGACTGCTGGCGTGGGTGGGCATGCTCTCTTCTCAATGGCTCCTTTTGAATTCTGCAGGATGAAACAAGAACCCAAGCTGTACTTTGGGGTGGCAACATGCAAGATGACTGCAACGTAACTCCCTGCCCTACTCCAGGGATGTCCCCATCGCCTCAAACAGAATGACTCAACCTCCATCAAGTAGTATCCCATTGGTTCATGAAGTCAGTAGCTACTAGCCAAAGGTCAATGGATTCTAGTCATGTTGCTTATACATTACCTGCAGTATCAGAAGCAGTATGCCTTTGCATAGCAGTTGCTGAGGAACATGAGCAGAAGAGTGCTGTTGCACTCACATCCTACTGGTATGCTTCCCACATCCAATTGGTTGGCCACTGTGGGAAGTAAATGCTGGACTAGATAGGCCTTTGTTCTGATTCAGCATAGTTCTTATGTTCCTTGTGCTCAGAGCACACAGAAACATGGCAAGATAAAACACATCCTGTCAATTCTAAGAGCTTTATCACACCAGCATTATACTGTGCAATCACTGCGAATTGCATGCAAAGGACTCCAAAGTTTTCCAGTTTATAATCTGCTTTTATTGTGAAATACTCTGAAGTTTTCCAGTTTATAATCTGCTTTGACTGTGACATACTCCCATGCATCCTGCTTTAATTGTGCTTCAAAGGCAAAAGAACCGCCCTTTTTTGGTACTACTTTTAGAGCGAATCATTTGTTTTCCAAGCAGCCACTGGGGGTGCAGGAGCAGGATTTGATATGTTTAAAGAAAAATTAAACAAATGCTTACATCTGTGTAAGTTTTAAAGTTAGAGACGTCAAAATTGGCACAGTAAAAGATATTAAGGCGAGCTTTAAGCATACCAAATTTGAATCAGATTGGATCATCCGTTGATTTTTTTTACATTTCCCCCCTTAAACCCATTTCCTGGTATGCAAAGGATCTTAGGAGCGCTGCCGCCCAGGATGTGATTTAGCTAGCAACAACAGCAACAACAACAATGACAGCTAAACGCTGTAGGGGATAATTCGAGGGAAACAGGTACGTGGGATGAAGCTCTAAAGATGAGTGTTTCTTTAGCCATCTCTATAAGAGCTGGCCCTCCTAGTTCCACTTGTTTGCTATGTCAAAGTGTGAGTGATAATGGCCATGTCTACACAATGCAGTTATCCTGGGATCAGCTCAGGAGCATCCCTGTGCATCCATATGACTCACAGGGGATCCTGGGGGCAACCAGAGACAAGCAGAGACTTTCCCACAGTCTTGGGAAGTTCCCAAGCTCCACAGGGGTGTGGATGCCTGTCCTGCTTCTTCCCACCTCTTCCAGCTTTCAAAACAGGCATGGAGCTGTTAGGGGGGTCTCCATGCCCTTTGGGGGTGGAGGGCAGTGATTTTGCCATCCCTGGGATGGGGTGGGGTTGGCTGCAGAGGGTCTTTGTTTTTTAAACTTATCTTTTATCCCAGATTGGGGCTGCATAGGCTCATCTTCGTTAAAAATAAATAAATAAAAGGTGCCCGCGACATCTCTCTTCTGTACTGGGATGTCGCAAAGCCGTACAGCAGCTGGGAGAGGTCCACGGAAGCAGGCAAGTCCACGATACTCCCCATCCCTCCCACTACACCCTTAGGTGTAGATGTGCCCAATGTGTAAAGAGATATGTCTGAGAGGGCCATCACTGTAATTTTCTTATCTGTTCGAAATGGGTTCAAACTTTACCGCAACCAGCATGAGGAAACTAACGGGGGAAATTGAGGTTGCGATGTGCAATGCACACAATCTCTTAGCCTTCAGCAGGTGCTCCCTTCACCACACTCTCTGCTATATATGTAGCTTGCCCCGTTTTCAGGCTTACTGTCCTGGCTGCCACTGCAAATCCCTGCTTCCCCATCCTGCAGCCGTTTCAAGTGTGTGAATGGAGATTAAATGGAGAAGTAATGGAGATGTGGCTTGGTTTCCTATATTCCTGAGAGTAGCTTGCTTTTATGACATTTATATGCTCTATTCTTTGAAAGCAACAACCAACATCAAGTGCTCATTTTCTTGGTTATCATAGCCAAATGTCAATCTCCACCTTTTAACCTCAGATTCCATATATACTATAGAAGAAATTGTCCATACACCACAAACTCTCTCTATAGTTTCCTCAATGCTCCAGGATCAGATGGTGTAGATTTTGTCAGATGTGTCAACTACCTCATCTAAGAAATGGCTCCTCTTAGTCAGCCTTCATCTGACACTGGTATGTTGATGCCATGCTCATTGAAAAATTGTCATTACTTTCTTAATTTTAAAATCTGGCAGGGATATTACAATAGGGATACAAAGAAGAGATGCTAAATATATTTTGGCATTTCAGCCAATTGCTATATCAAGGTGATCCGTTCAAATACCTGATTAATTACAAAAACCATACATCTGAGGGACAAATAGATGGAGGTCTCTAGAACAAAGGGATAACTTGGTGGTGTCTTAACCTATGCCAGATCTACACCTTGTGTAAAATCATTGTGAACGTGGATTAAAAAGTAGGAAATAACACTATGGGCATATATACACCATAGGGTGTAGAGGGAGGGAGGGGAAGCAGCACAGACTTACTGCCTTCTGCGATCCTCTCCCAGCATCTTGACAGCTGCGTGATGGCCCAGAAGGACGTCACAGTCACCATTTTTAAAAAACAACAACGACGGAGAAGAGAGCAATTGTGCTCCAGAGAAAAAGTGGGGGTTTTATATATATATATATATATTAAAAAAAACACTCCCCACCCCCGATGGGCACGGACTGCCCCAGCAGAGCTCTGTGCCCATTTTAAATGTCCCACTACTTGATGGGAGGACAGGACGACCGGGTAACAGCAGCCACATGGCCCACACTCTGTGGGATGGTTCCAGGACCATGGGGAAATTGGGTTTCCCCAGTTCTCTATATTCCAGGGAGAGCCCTTGCTCATCCCGGGTTGCCCCCAGGATCGCCTGGATCCTTTGGATGCACAGGGATGATCCAGGGACTACCCTGGGATATAGGGCTGGTGTAGACATGCCCTATGAAAGTGGTATATGGATTGTGCCCCAACAGGTATCTGTGCACTTCAATACCACTATAAAGTGGTAGTATAGATCTAACCATAATGGTCTATCTGAAGCTGAGGATGCTTCAGGATTAGGGCAGAACCTCTTTCAGCTCAAGGACTGACTCCTATTTAGCAGAAACACTCAGGGACCACGTTCTAATGGTGGGTGGGGCCAAAGAAATGTGGCAAAAAAAAATTACCAGCATTTTGAACTGAAATCTCTTACTGTCAGTAATGCTGCTATCTGGGCTACATGTCGAAAACTATTCATGCATGGCACTTAACTGAAGCTGTGTGAGGCATCAGAGAGAGTAACAAGGAAAGAGACCTCCCTTTCTTCCTCCATTCAACTGCTGGAGCCCCCCAGCTGCTATTCACCCCAGGAGGGAAACTGTAATTGGTGCCAAATGGCAGCTTCACTCCCAGGGGAAAATAAATACATAAATAAAAAGTAAAGCCATATTTTGGGGCTCTATATGAACCAGACTTGAAGCCCAATGCAAAGCCTCTAGTATGAGTCACAGGTTGCCATTAACTGGCTAATCAGGATGCAATCTTCAAGCCATGCACCTATAATAGACCTACTGAATGCATTGTGTTTGCTCCAATGTAAGTAAATGTTGTTAGCAATACAGTTTTTAAGATCTTCAGAAACTTAATTTTGAGAGTTGAAGAGCCTACTATAGATTTCCAATATTTGAAAATATTGTTTTCATATGACCAATTTGTGGAAAGACTTTGAATTAGAATAGGCACAATGACTATGGGCCTGTTCGGACATAACAGTGGCAGATTGTGGTTTAATTAAC